>NC_140503.1:8432612-9632612 GCF_964339955.1 Pipistrellus hanaki
GTGTGTGGTGTGTGGTGTGTGTGTGTGTGGTGTATGTGTGTGTGTGTGTGTGTGGTGTGTGTGTGTGGTGCGTGTGTATGTGGTGTGTGTGTGTGTGTGTGGTGTGTGTGTGTGGTGTGTGTGTGTGTGTGTGTGTGTGGTGTGTGTGTGTGTGGTGTGTGTGTGTGTGGTGTGTGTGTGTGTGTGTGTGGTGTGTGTGTGGTGTGTGTGTGTGTGTGTGTGGTGTGTGTTGTGTGTGTGGTGTGTGTGTGTGTGGTGCGTGTGTATGTGGTGTGTGTGTGTGTGTGTTCGCACATGACTGGAGGTTGGGGCGTCAGATCGGGGGAGCGGGGGAGCGGGGCGTGGAGGTAGCCCCCGGGAGGTGCCTCTGGCCCCGGAGCTGCTGACGGCCTCCTCTCCCGCAGACGACAGGATCTGCTCGCCGCCCTTCATGGAGCTCACGGGCCTGTGCGGGGACGACACCATGCGGCTGCTGGAGGAGAACGGCCTGACCTTCCCGTTCAGTGCGTACCCGGCCCGCTGGGCGGCGGGCCCCTGGCTTACACCGTGTGTGTGTGTGTGGGGGGGGGGCATGGCCTGGGGTCCCGCTCCCCCACACTCTGGAACCCGGTCCAGATCCCCCGAGTGCGGTGCTGGCCGCTGTGGAGTCAGCGTGTGGCCCTGTCCCGCCCGCCCCTCCCGGGCTGTGGAGCTTTGAGTTTCCCCCATTCCTGCTGGGCTGGGGTTTGTGGGCGGACGGATGGATGGATGGATGGATGGATGACCTTGCTGACTCCTCTGCTTCTCTCTCCCCCACCCTCCACCCACAGTTTGCAAAACCAGAGTGGCTCACGGCACCAACTCCCACGAGGTGAGTGGAACGTTTGACCCCTGACAGTCTCTGGGCCGCTGAGTCCGCGCCATCCACCCTGCTCCTCCCCCGCCCCGCCCTGGCGGCTCTGTGGTCCGTCTGCAGCCTCCCGCTGCCTGTCCTGTCCCCAAGGCCGGATGGCTGTGCAGGACGCTGACCTGTCCTTGGTTTCCCTGTTTTGGCCCAGCGGTGTCCCCACTCCCTGGTGCCTGCTCTGTGCCAGGCACGGGGCTGGGCCCCTCCTAGGGCTGTGGACAGAAAAGATGCCCTCACTGCCGACAAGGACTGGAGGAGAGGGCACCATAGTGCCCCCTCTCATCCATTTCCAACCCCACCTCGGTGCCCGGGATGAGGATGGGAGTGACCCGGAGTGGGCGACAGACACTGTGCAGACAGCCGTCAGGGCGGTGGGAAGCAGGAGAGGAGCAGACGGCCGGCAGGGGCTCCGTGGGGCCTTTGCTGCCCTCACTGCCCTTGGGAGCCACGGCTGGGACATGGCCTTTGGCCCTCCTCGCCCGGCACTGCACCCTCAGGGAAAGGAGACGTAGAGCCACGGAGCAGGCCTTTGGGAGAGCCTGGCCTGGCAGTCACCGCCGTGTCCCTGTGGAAGACGGATGCTGGGCCCTGACCCTGCGGCATTGATGGGCACCGTCCGTAAGCACGCCTGTCGGCGTCCGCGGTGTGTGCTGCGGGGGGCGGCGAGGCCGACGGCACCTCTGAACATGGGGCAGGCAGGGACGGCCCGCTGCAGAGGCCAGCTGCCTTCTACGGCGGGACCCCCGTGGGCCGGCTGGGCTCCGTGCCCGTGTGCCCTGTGCCAGGCCCCCGAGGCAGCAGGCTTCAGAGCAGCCGCCCTGCCCTCCTGGGCTCCGGCACTGCCTGCCAGCTCCCGCCGGGAGGGAAGGAGGACAGTCACAGGTGATGGGAGCAGCCCGGTCGGCACAGCCAGCTGCGCGGAGGGGGCTCTGCCGTTCCCACAGACCCGGCTGGCCTGGCCCCGGCCCGTGTGCAGCCGAGCTGTGTGGCTTGGCAATGGCCCGCCTGTCCGAGTGCCGAGCCCACACCAGTATCGGTGGTGGCTGTGGAGAATAAGGGTGTCTCGCAGAGGGACAGAGGTTCAGACGGGCCCTCAGTGCCTCCTGGGGAGGCTGAGTCACCCCTCAGCCCAGCAGCCCAGCCCCGCCCGCCCCCAGTGTGCTGTTTCAGGGCGGGCTCCGCTGCCACCCTCCCCGGAGGAGGAGACACGGGCTGTGTGGCTGCGGGCCGCCTGCTGCTGGGAGCATTAGCAGCAGAGGGGGTGCCCTCCAGTGGGTGCCCTCCACAGCAGGAGCCTGGGGGCGGGTGGGCAGGCTCCTCACCTCATCAGGTGCCAGGGGGTGAGTGCAGCGAGGACCCCGGCTGTGCCAGCTCAGCCTCTGCGGGCACTCAGTGCGCCTGGCTGCTGCTCACAGAGCTGTTCCGCTTGCTGTGTTGTCTGTAAGCCGAGGCGAGCACCCTGCCAGACGGGTGAGGAAACGGAGCTTAGATAGTGTGCTGGGACTCGAACCCGTCTCTTCCTCTCCTCAGAGTGATAAGGAGACGGTCACTGCGGGGCTTTCTGTCTCCCATGGGACCTGGGTCTCTACTCCTTCCTCGTCCAGCAGGGCCCAGGCACACTGGGTGGCTCTGTGGTTGGGGGCGGCAGTGGGGCAGGCAGCAGCTGTCCAGCTGTTATCCCTCCCAGCAGCCTCCGGCGTCGGTGGCCCCTCGGGGCCTGCGGGCTGAGGGACGAGCTGCGGCCGGCATGGTCGCTGGCTCGAGTGGGCCTGCAGCAGCCTCAGCCAGCACAGGGCGGCTTCTCCGGCGGCCTCTGCCCTCCCTCCCTCCGTCCCCTGCAGACCCTCCCGTGGGACTGGGAGCACATGTGCCCGTCCGGGTGTAAGGACAGGGCCGCGGGCGGGGCAGCCCCAGTCACGTCCCAGGAGCCCCTGAGCTTCTCAAGGCTGAGGTTTCCCTCTGTAAGGGCCGGGCCCCGAGGCGTCTCCCGTGGTCAGGACGGGGCCTGTGTGGTGCTCAGTGAGGGGCAGCCTCGTCCTCACAGGCTCTGACCAGCCTCCCAGCTCCTGTCCCACAGGCTTCTGGTTTCTGCCTCTCCGTCCGGGCTGTGTCCCCAGCCGGGTGGAGGGTCCTCCCAGGCAGCCCTGAGGGTTGAGTAGCACAGAACCGGGGTCCCGTCCCCCGGACGGCAGCATGAGCAGGGGGGTTCGCACTCAGTGCAGCCCGCCCAGCCCCGCATGGCGAGCCCGATGTGCGGATTTCCAGATCCCACGGGAGTGGGTTTATCTTCTCCAGTCCCACTCCTCACCCGGCCTGAGGGTCCTGCGGAGTCCCCGGCCGCAGGCAGGGCGGGGTGCAGGGCGTCTGACCCCCGGGCCTGTCTCCCCAGATGGCCATCGTGTTCAACCAGGAGGGCCTGAGCGCCGTGCAGCCGCCCTGCGTGGTGCAGAACTTCATCAACCACAACGCCGTGCTCTACAAGGTGTTCGTGGTCGGCGAGTCCTACACGGTGGTGCAGCGGCCCTCGCTCAAGAACTTCTCGGCGGGCACGTCGGGTAAGCCAGCCCCGAGCTCAGCGCCGGCTCGGACACGGCGGCGGGCGAGCGCTGACCCTGTCCCCTGTGTGTCTGTGGAGGGGAAGCGAGCATCTGGAGGGTGAGGGAATTGTGTGCGTGATGAAGAGATCTTGGAAAAGAAGTGAACACCCCATCCCCTCCGTTCGAACCTCTGTAAACCCCTAAAAGCTCCCAGCTGCGGGCTTCGGGCAGGCGGTGGGCATGACACCTCGCTGTCAGTGGCTGTTGTGGACCAGTGTGTGACAGTCCTACGTGTGCCTGGGGGAACACGGCCAGGCCTCCTCAGGCCGCTGCCATCTGTGGGGGCAGTTGGGGAGCCCTCAGGGCTCAGCTTTGCCTCCGCTGCTCCCGCACCGCCTGGGGACTGTGGCCGTCTCGCTGACGGGCACTGGGATAAGATTTGCTCGCATTGGGGCTGCTCCCATGGATGTCCCAGTGGCTCTGATGGCGTCCCCCAGGCCGGTCCAGAACCTGCTGGAACGGTGGCAGCATCTGTGGAGCGTGGCTTTACAGGGGACGTTGGTTGGTGTGGTTTGCTCAAGCTCTCTGTGCGCTCGGCTGGGCACGGGAACCCACCACTGGCGGGATGTCCGGCTGTGCTACCCTCCGCCCGGATAGACGGGCCTCCTGAGGCCCCGCTGGGGCCGCCTGTCAGGCCACTCTCCTGAGTGCAGTTCAGCTCTTCCTGTCTTCCTCTCCGCCGCCTTCCCCTTTACACCCAGAGCAGGCACTTTGGGAATGTCCTCCCGAGTGCGGCCTCCCGGCCAGGCTGCGCTCCAGGACTTGAGGCCCTTGTCAGGGGTCAGGGCATCCCCGTCCGCATCCTGGTCCCAGCCCCCTCCCACTGGGATTGGGTGACGTGGGGTGGAGGACAGACGTCTGCAGGGGTCCTTTGGTGTGTGACTGGACACCTGCAAGAGGCATTCTTTATATACATATAACATAATTTTATTGATTTCAGAGAGGAAGAGAGAGAGAGAGAGAGAGAAATGTCAATGATGAGAGAATCATTGATCAGCTGCCTCCTGCACACCCCACACTAAGGATCAAGCCCACAACCTGGGCATGTGCCCTGACCTGGAACCCTGATTTCCTGGTTCGTAGGTCGATGCTCAATCACTGAGCCATGCGACCGGGTGCAAGAGGCATTCTTATCAATTGTGGGCCAAAAGGGGCTGATGTGTTTTTTTTTAAATCCTCATTTCAAAAAAAAAAAAAAAAAAAAAAAAAAATGCGCTTTAAATCTTTGGAAATGTATTAGATTAAGAGTAACCGTACCTTATGTTGTCTCCTTTCTTTTTCCTTAAAATCACCCCATCTCTTAAACTCACCAGTCTCCTCCCTTTCCCTGCTGCCCATGTCCAGGGCATGGGCTCACGGGGGTGATAGGCAGCCGCTCCCAGGACCTGGCCCCGGCTCGTGGTTTGCGATGCTGATGTTCGGTGCCCACTCTTCCGAGTGCTCGCGGACATGTTTCTGCCCGGCCCACGGCCTTCATCTCCTCCCCACGGGATTGGCCTGCCTGGCCGGGTGGCTGTGGGATTGGGGGACATGGGGTGCGGTGGAGGTGGGCATGGGTTGGGGAACAGGGTGGAAGGAGGTGGAGGGCATTTGAAGAGGCCATGCCAGCCTCCAGAGTTCCCTACAGACGTCCCCGTCTGATTCCTACTTTCCCCCAAGCAGTGGGGAAGCAGCAGGACCCTTTGTGTTGTCAGCGTCCTGGGCCCAGTGCAGCCTCACTGTTTCTCTGGAGTTCCTGGGAACGGAGGCCACAGCAGACACCAGGAGGGCCGGGAGGCTGGGCCAGTGGCAATCCCGGCCGCTCCAGCCGGCCTTTGATAGGCGGGATGTGTCTTTTCCTGCCCATGCAGCCACACACCGGCTTTCTGATGCCGTGGCCACAGGACACGGTGTGGGGATGGGGCAAGCCTTCAGGTGCTGGAGAGAACCAGACCTTACCCCGGTGGCTCACTCAGCCCGTCGTCGTCTTTCTGTGCGAAGGAAATCTGAAACAGGAGTCCTGAGTGGGCATGTGTCTGTTTGTGGTGTGGTGTCTCCTCGGGGTGGGGTGCCCAGCTCGCTGCTGGACACGGAGCTGGAAGGCTGATGCGGCCACCGTCACTCGTGGCCGGGGCGGTGCTGCCCCCTGGTGTTGGGCGGTGGCGTCGCCGTCCCCTCTGAGCTGCTAACTGGCTTCTCCATGTGTTCGCTTTTCAGACCGAAAGTCCATCTTCTTCAACAGCCACAACGTGTCTAAGCCGGAGTCGTCGTCGGTCCTGACGGAGGTACGTCCCTCTGCCCGGTGGCTGGTGTGAGCTGGGCGGTGTGCTCCGGGGGGCGGGCCTGGGGTGGAGCTGGCTGCCCTGGCAAGGGGCTCAGAGGCCTCTGGCTTGCTGGCCCCGGTCGTCGTGCTGACGACCTGCGTGCCCAGGCCTGCTCACCACCAGGTCAGGCCGGGGGGTTCCAGCTCTCCCCCGTCAGGAGGAGCTGACACCCAGCTTTTACTGATTTAAAAGAAGGGGCGAGAGGCAACGCCAGCTCCTTTCTCTTTCCTGTCTGCGCGTGTCCCCGTGTCACTTCTGTGGGTGCTGCTGCTTCTCGTGGTGGTGAGCTCAGGGCTGCTGGTCAGTGCTGCTGTGTCAGGCTCCCTCCCGGATGCCCTGGGGCATCACAGCCAGGCCTGGAACAGCCCCCGGGGCAGGAGGCACAGAGAGGCCACGTCTGATTCTCAGTCAGGGCCCATGCCCGGGTGATGGGCTCGTCCCCGGTGGGTGGAGGGCGGGCAGAAGGCAGCCCATCAATGTTGCTCTCTTGTCAATGCTTCTGTCTATCTTTCTCCCTTCTTCCTCTCTCTAAAATCACTAAAAACATGTTTTTAAAGGAAAGACTTTAGAAATGGCCAGTCCTGGTGCTGGTCTGTTCCACCCCCTTGTCTGGGGGTCTCTCTGGTGTGGCTTTGCGCCTCCCCACTTACGGCCTGCCTCTGTGTGTGTGTGTGTGTGTGTGTGTGTGTGTGTCTGTGTCTGTGTGGTGTGTGTGTGTGTGTGTGTGTGTGTGTGTGTGTGTGCTGTGTTGCAGCTGGACAAGATCGAGGGCGTGTTCGAGCGGCCGAGTGACGAGGTCATCCGCGAGCTGTCCCGGGCCCTGCGGCAGGCGCTGGGCGTGTCTCTCTTCGGGATCGACATCATCATCAACAACCAGACCGGGCAGCACGCCGTCATCGACATCAACGCCTTCCCAGGTGAGCGGCCGGGCTGGGTCCCGGGCAGGTCTGTCGGCGGGGCCTGGGGTAAATGCAGCCCGCTGGGCCTCAGCCCCTGCCAGTGGGGCTGCGGGTCGGGGCCGGACATCCGGCCAGGTGCACGGTGGGCCCGCAAACGCGTGTTCTCGCCTCCTCTCCTGACGCTGACCCTGCACCTTCAGCATTAGCTGCTATTGGGCAAACCGAAGCCGAACCCTAGGTCCTGTAGAGCTGAAAGGACACTAGGGAACCCCCAAGGTCTTCCAGGGCACGGAGCCGCCCAGAGAGTAATTGTCCCACATCAGGCCTCGTCGGTGCAGGGCTGTGCTCCTCACCCTCCCGGAGCCGCTGTGCTCCCTGTGGCAGCACGTGCTCCCTGCTGTCTGCTGGAGCCCCTGGCAGGGGAGCACACGCCGGGCCCTCCTGGTCTCGCCTCAGCGGGGGGCTCAGTGGGAGACACCATCACTGTTTGGGGGGCAAGGAAGCCCTCACGCACAGGGAGGGCACGCAGGGCCTCAGGCCATGGCGAGGGCTGCGTGCTGGGCTCCAGGAAGTCAGAGCAGTGGGTGGCATCAACACCCGCCACGCCAGGCAGCCCCGGGAGCTCTGCCCAGCTTACCGGTGGAGATGGGGAGGCGGGGGCTGTGTGGCTTGTCCAGAGTCACCGCTACCCCATGGTAGAGCTGGGATGGCCTGCGCTCCCGACCACAGCCGTCTGCCTCTCGTGCCGGCTGCTCCATCCTGGCTCTGCCTGCAGCCCGATGGGACGGCCACCCAGCGGGTCAGTCTCAGTGCTCCCTCTGCACCGCGGGTGTTCCCACCTGGTGCCCCGGCTGGTCCACCTCTCAGTTGGAGAGCTGTGGGCCCAGAGCGGCCTGCACGGCCTCCTGTCCACCCTCAGGCCTCCGTCCCCCACCAGCAAGCACACACCCACCCGGGCCTCCGGCCTCACCGGGGCAGCAGAGCAGTTGCTGAGGGGGTAGCTTGTCCCTGGTGCATCCTGACGTGGCTCCAGTCCCTCCCGCGCTGTGTCTCTACCCTAGAAACTGGGCACGCCTGCCGGTGGCCCCCAAGGGGCCTGGGCCACCTGCCCTTCTCCCCAGCCCAGGGCTGACAGAAGCCCCAGCCCTGGTGCAGGGTGCCCAGCGCCACATGGGATTCAGGCGCAGGTGGGGCCGAGGGCCTGCTTCAGTCTTGCTGTCACTTGGAGGCCGGTGCTCCATGAGCCGTGGCCGCCGTCACCACCTCCACCCTCGTGACTCGTCCCATGTCCACTGGGCAGCTCTGGGGGCCTCTGGGGCCAATCACTTGACTCTTCTTCACCTGTGACGTGAGCGGCGAGCTGTGACCATTAGGCGAGGGCACGTGTGTGCATGGAAGCACTGAGTGCAGCTCCTTCACCCACCGTCACTCACCGCGGGCACTGAGGCCGCCGCCCTCCAGCAGGGGGCAGGCCTCGCTGTGAGGTCCGTGCCCCTGCCTTCCTGAGCCGTGCTCTCACCGCGGAGGTGGGAGACACCATCACTGGGAGACACCCCCGTGCGTGGGCGGGTGTGGGCAGTGCCGGGCCCCCTGAAGCGGGCACACTGGCCTTCAGGGGCACGTTTCACTCCTCACCCTCGCTCTCACAGCCCTTTGCCTGGCTCTTGTCCTGCCACGTTGGCTCAGGACGGTGGGGGCACCCACCAGGTGGCGTGTCTTTTGAAGTAGTTTTCGGGGAGTCAGCAAAATCCTCGCCCCAGATTCCCGTTCTGCGCGGCTCCCCAGGACTCTGTGCTGACACGTGCATCCGCCTCTGCGGCGGGAAGTGCAGGCCCAGCAGGTCCCGTTCAGGACCCTGGGCCGCCCCCGGTGAGGGAAGCGGCGCCGTGTGTGTGGCCCCGCGGGGTGCTCCGTCCACCCGCCCCCTGCTGTGCCGCTCAGGCACGGGCACGGGCAGTACCCGTAGGTATTCGGGGGGAGGGCTCAGTTTGGGGAGCAGCTGCTACGGGTCAGGCACCGCCCACTTTCCGGCCCCCTCGGCCGTGCCCACAGGCATCTCCTCGTGTTCTCAGCTCACGCAGGAGTTCGCTGAGGCCGGCCACGCGGCGGGAAGGGCGTTAATGGTTCAGGATGTGAGGAGGAGTGGCCTTCGGTCCTCCGGGCAGTGGCCTCCGGCCAGGCTCCGATGAAGGAGCCCGTGAAGCTGTGCCCGGGAGGGACAGGGTGGAGGAGCTTCTCCTCGGCTCCTCCCACTCGGGGCAGCACATCCAGGGCCCGGCCCTTCGGAGCCACGGCCCGCAGCTCTGAGTCCGGCTGTGTGACCGCCCGCAGCCTCGTCCTCCGGGCCTTCCCGCCTCGGGCTAAGCCCGCTCTGTCCGTCTCTCCCCCCAGGCTACGAGGGCGTGAGCGAGTTCTTCACGGACCTCCTGAACCACATCGCCACCGTCCTGCAGGGCCCGGGCGCGGCCCCCGCGGCCGCCGGCGCCTCGGCCCCGCTGCGGCACAGCCGGCTGCTGGCGGAGCAGGCGGACAGCCTGGCGGGCGAGCGGACGTGCAGTGCCGGCCCCGGCTGCTGCGGCAGCATGATGGGCCCGGACCCGCCCTGGGCCGCCGAGGACGGCGCGGGCGGCGTGGGCGCGGGCGGCGCCGCCAAGCTGCCGCACCAGCGACGGGGCTGCACCGCCGCCGTGTCGCCCAGCTTCCAGCAGCACTGCGTGGCCTCCCTGGCCACCAAGGCCTCCTCCCAGTAGCCACGGAGCGCAGGACCCAAGGGCGGCGCGGGCCACGGAGCAGCCACTGGACCGGCATCCTTCCCGGAATTCCCAGCGGTCTGACGTCCCCGTGTGTACCCGTTTCCCGATGTCACCGTCTGAGTGAGGGGCGGGGGTGGGGAGAGCCCGGGGGTCCGGCTCCCGGTTCACACGCGTGTGCAGACCTTCACCCGGTTCACACGCGTGTGCAGACCTTCACCCGGTTCACACGCGTGTGCAGACCTTCACCCGGTTCACACGCGTGTGCTTCAACACTAGGTCTGAGTGAGGGGCGTGTGCACGTGTGCGATTGCTGTGCGTGTGCGAGTGTGCGTGCACCTCCGTGTCCTGGTCTCGATGGCTGCTGCGGACCGGGCTGGGGCCCGCAGGGGCCGCCCCTGCTGAGGCTGCGGACACTGGACGGAGCCGATGGACGGTTCCCCTTCACTCTCCTCCAAGCCCCACCCCAGGCCGGCCGAGAGGAGCCCCCGGGGGGCCCCAAACCCCACAGCTACGCGGCTGCCCTCCCCGGAAGCATGAGCCCCGGAGGGAAGAGGCCGCAGCTGCCGCTCTGGGGGCTCCGTGCCGGGCCCGGGCTGTGGCCGTGCTTCCTTCTCCCGGAGGGAAGGGGAAGGAGGCTGCCCGGAGGCCAGGCCCTGGTGCTCCCTCCCTCCCGTCCAGCTCCCTGGAGCCCCTCCGCCCCTCCCCGCCTGCCCGCAGCCCTCAGGGCTCTTCCTGGACCAAGCGCTGCTCGTCGGACCCCGGAGCAGGCTGCCTGGCGGGCCCCCAGGCTGACCCTGCCCGTGCCAAGGATTTGTGCCATGACTTTGGGCAAATCACCCTGAGATCGCCAGGCCTCCGTGGAGACCAGAACTCTGAAGGGCGGGCTTGACGCCCCAGGCCCTGCGATGCACCTGCTTTCCCGAGAAGCGGACTTGGACGGGCCTGCCCTTGGCCCCGAGGCCACGTGGGGTCCCCTCCCCCCTTACCCTGCAGGCCCATCCCCTCCCTACTCACTGCAGCCCCAGGCACCGAGCCAGCCTGCGGAGGAGGGGAAGGGAGCAGCAGCCTAACCTCCCCAGCCAGCCCCCAGCCCTGGGGGCGCACACAGGCCCCGCTGGTTGTCGCATCCCCAGGCTGGTTGTCGCATCCCCAGGCCCTCGCTGGCCGCCCTCCTCAGAGGAGGTGTGTCTGTCCCGGGACAGTGGGCTCCGGGAGAGATGCCAGGACCTGCCGTCTTAGGTACCAGTTGAGTGTGAGGAGGAGGAAAAGGCCTGGCTGGCCCACGAGGCCGGGAGGAGGGCCAGAGGCTGCTGAGCTGGGCGCCTGGCTCAGCGGGAGCCGGGGCTGCCCACCTCGGCCCGGGGCGGGGGCGGCTGCCTTCAGAACCGCCCGCTGCCCCGGACGCGGGCCTGCTGACTAACCGCGTTTACACGACCGAGTGGAGCCCCATTACAATGTCTGAGCGTCACTCCGGCTGCCCGAGCCCCGGGCAGCGGGGCGCGTGGCCGCCTCTTGCACTGCTTTGTCTCCAGAATAAACTACTGAAATCCAACTCACCGTGCCTGTGTGCGTGCAGTGTCCTGATAAAACGGCTTTACTTTTTGAATAAAATTCCAATCCCACGTTGCCTGCAGAGCGGGTGGGGCTGCGGTGGGACCCTGGCCCTGCCTGGCCTGCGCGATGGGTGTCGCCCTCGGCGTCACGCATGTCAGCACCAGGCCCAGGTGTCCGTGCCTGCTTTCTGGTGACCTGGCGTTCTCCGCTCGCCTCCTGCGGGTGGCGGGCACGGCCGCTGCCTTTTCCCGGAACGGAAGCCGAGGGGGCGGTTTGGCGGCATAAAGGCGGGGGCTGGCAGGGGGGGGCAGGGGGAGGGCCCAGCTGCACCCACACATGTGCAGTCCTCTCCCCTGGGCTGGGCACCACCGTGCAGCCAGCAGCAGCCGTCTCTGGAGGGTTTGGGGGGCCAGGTCAGGGAGCGCAGTGGAGGGGAGGGGCTGCGAGTGATGAGCACCCCCGTGTCTGCGGGGTGCACACCGACACGATCCACAGAGCAGCTTTCCCCTTGGGGCTGCTTGTCACCGGCCTCCGCCACACGGGGCTGAGGCCCTGCAGCATCGGGTGCCACCTGCAGGGCCACCTTGTGCTGAGGCCGTGGGTGGGTCACAGGTTCCCGTGGGATGATGATTATGTAATGATGGGCCCCCTCGGAGGCAGGCACCGTGTCTGTCCCCCCAGGAGCCCAGAGGAGCCTCCGGGCTGGCAGCGCCGTGGCTGGGGCTGAGCCCGGAGCCAGCAGTCACTGCAGAGGGCAGGCCCCGCTGGCATCCTGCGTCCACGGAGGGGCCCTCGGGGCGTGACCTCCGCTCCGGAGGCTGGGCTTTGTGGGGGCTGAGGGCCCGGCAGGAGGCTGTGGTCTTCAGCAGCTGGGAAAGCGGCTGCTCTGTCCTCGGCGGGAAGGCTGGCCCTCGGCTTGGCACTCACCCTGGCCACTGCCAGGAGTGCCGTAGAGTGGCTTCGCTGGGCTTGGCATCTCTCTCCTCCGTGCCCCGGAAGCGGGTCCTCCACCCGGTGAGGTCCTGGCAGCCCCGCTCCCTTCTCGGGTCACAGGTCACGGTGCAAGGGCCCGAGCGGCAGAGACCTGGAGCCGGGAGCAGGCTCCCCACCATGGCTCACCCGAGGCAGAGAAGTGCATCGATTCTCGACAAAGTCCTGGCCGCCTCCCTCCTCGGGCCGCCTGGCCACGCCCTTATCCCCTTACACCTGCCCAACCCGAGCCCGGGGTGACGAGGCCTCGGATGGAGGGACCCCTCACAGACTGCTCAGAGGGAGCTGACGGTACCCCCTGGGCCCTCGTCCTGGCCACGAGGGGCCTTTGCCAGCGTGGCCTCCTCTCCCTTTCCCCGGACTTGGCCCTGACCGGGCAGCGGAGCCTTCTCCCAGGCTGTGTGTGTGTGTGTGTGTGTGTGTGTGTGTGTTTGGGGGGGGGCACCCCTTCTCACAGGTTTGTTGTGGGCAGACACCTCCCAGGGCTGTGAGGGGGGAGGGAAGGGAGGCCAAACCCTTCTCCCATGGCTTTCGGGGAGGGGGCAGACTCCTCCCGGGGCTAGGAGGGGGCCTAGGCCCCTTCTCCCAGGGCCGTGTGGGGAGGGGCAGACGGACCCTTTTTCTCAGGCCCGTGGGGGGGGCGTGGACCCCTTCTCCCAGGGCTGGGGGTGGGGAGGGCGTGGACCCCTTCTCCCAGGGCTGGGGTGGGGGCGTGGACCCCTTCTCCCAGGGCCGTGGGGGGGGGGGCGTGGATCCCTTCTCCCAGGGCCGTGGGGGGGGGCGTGGACCCCTTCTCCCAGGGCTGGGGTGGGGGCGTGGACCCCTTCTCCCAGGGCCGTGGGGGGGGGCGTGGATCCCTTCTCCCAGGGCCGTGGGGGGGCGTGGACCCCTTCTCCCAGGGCCGTGGGGGGGGGCGTGGACCCCTTCTCCCAGGGCCGGGGGGGGGGCGTGGACCCCTTCTCCCAGGGCCGGGGGGGGGCGTGGACCCCTTCTCCCAGGGCCGGGGGGGGGGCGTGGACCCCTTCTCCCAGGGCCGTGGGGGGGGGCGTGGACCCCTTCTCCCAGGGCCGTGGGGGGGCGTGGACCCCTTCTCCCAGGGCCGTGGGGGGGGGCGTGGACCCCTTCTCCCAGGGCCGTGGGGGGGGGCGTGGACCCCTTCTCCCAGGGCCGGGGGGGGGCGTGGACCCCTTCTCCCAGGGCCGTGGGGGGGGGCGTGGACCCCTTCTCCCAGGGCCGGGGGGAGGGCGTGGATCCCTTCTCCCAGGGCCGGGGGGGGGGGCGTGGACCCCTTCTCCCAGGGCCGCAGGGGGAGGGGCAGACGGACCCTTTTTCCCAGGCCCGTGGGGAGGGGGAAGGCAGACCCTCGGCGGCCCCTCTCCCGAAAGGCTTGTCAGCAGGCAGGGCCTCACCAGGCTGGCAGCCCTGGCTTTGGTGCTGGCACCTGTGCTCGGTGACAAAGGCCACGGGCCTCCGCCCTGTTCCCAGGCAGTGCTTCCCAGAGCCCCAGGCTGGCTCTGACCGGCCCTGCACATCCGGGCCCCTGCCTGCCGCTTACACGGACAGGCCCGCCGCACAGAGCGCGGCTCCGGGGCAGGCCGGCGCACCTGCCCGCGGCTCTGCGTGGCGTTTGTCCGTGGGATGGGCTATGCCCGCAGGCGGCCGCCTCGGGGAGGGGTTACTTCGTTCGCCGCCTGGTCTTGGGAGTGGGGGTCGTGGCCCGATGAGTCCTGTGAGCCTCAGTGTCCTCATTCTCAAAGCTGAGACGGAGCCCTCGTGAGCCGTTACATGTGCCAGGACTTTAGATGCCCAGTTCCTGCATGTGCCAGGTCCGGATGGCACTCAGGCCGCGGGCGCCCGTGGCAGCCACTCTCCCCGCACCGGGAGCACTGAGGCTGTCTGCCTCCCTGACCCCGCCTGCTGGGGGCCGGCTCAGGTGTGGCTGGGAGGGCGGGGAGCGGGAGGAACCCGGGCCCTTTGCAGGTGTGGTTTAACCCCCGCACGCTTGGAGGCCGCTGCCAGCGCTCGGTGACACGGGAGATGGGACACTGGTGCCCGGGCCGCAGCCCTTCGGCCCAGATCCCGCGGCTAAGAAGCTGCCCGGAAAGGAAGGACGCCCAGGGGGACGGGCCCTCCCCCGCCCCTTTGCCAGAACCCCACCCCCGCCACCCCCGGAGCCAAGGGGGAAGGTTCAGAGAGACAGGAGAGCCCGGAGCAGGTTTATTTTCCTTTGCAAGTTGTGTGCAGGGTATATCCAGCCAGGATGCTCCCCTTCCCCGGAAGGTCAGAGGTTCCTGCCGTTGTGCCCTAGAGAGCTCCCCGAGCTCAGAGAGGATCGCCGTGTGGAGTCGTGGGGTCTGCCCCGCGGAGGGGCCCGGGGGCCGGGGCAGGGGAGGGAGCGGGGGGCCTGGGGCCTGGGTGCGGGGACGGCAGAGCCAGGGCCTCGGCTGCCGCGGGGCCTGGCCGGAGGGGCTGGTGGCCCTCAGCCCCGCTGCAGCGCCTGCAGCTGCCGGGACACCTTCTCCAGCTCCGCCTCGATGGCCGACAGACTCTCCAGCTCCTGGTCCTGGGGGAGAATGCCGAGGGTTATGCGGGGCCTGGCTGGGCTGTGCCAGCATGCAGATGGGTGGCATGGCTAGCTGTGTGGCCTCGGTCATGTGGCCTCAGTCATGTGGTCTTGGTCATGTGGCCTCGGTCAGGTGGCCTCGGTCATGTGGCTTTGCCTCTGAGCCTCGGGGCCTCTGTGTACCACGTGGACAGTGATGCCACTGGACAAGGCTGCTGAGGAGTATTGTGCAAGAACACGGGGAAAGGGGGGCCCCCACCCCAATGAGTGCCTGCCAGCTCCCTTCTTCACAGTCAGAGGGAGCCCTGGGCTGGAGGAGGAGGATCGGGGACCCCTCCACCCAGCCTGCTGCCTCCTGAATGGCTCCAGGTGGGTGCTTGGAAGACACTGCCTCTGGCTCAGTCCTTCCAGCCCCCCTCGACCTTGGCTCTGACGACGGCTCTGGGGTGAGCCCAGGCCTGGTTCCCTCTGCTCCAGGCCTCCCACCTGAGCAGCCAGGGGCCCGTGGCAGGGGCTGGAGGCTGTGAGAACTGCCCCAGGACCGGGTGGGAATGGAGGGACAGGTCCCAGCCTCCTAAGGCTGAGCCTCAATTTTTGAGCCCAATCAGGGGGCTCGACAGGGTGGTTCAAGGGCACATTCTGTGTGGCCTGGCGGGGTGCCCCAGCCTCAGGAAGCTTCCAGGTCCCCAAAGCCGGGCCTGATGCCCATGAGACTGTGCCCTGGAACTCGGAGCAGGAGTCAGGGCAGGCCACCCCCTGGCCTTGACTAGGGAGGGGTGGTCTTCCCAGGCCCCTCCCCACCCAGCCCCGAGGCCCGCACTGACAGCCCATCTGGAACCGACATCAGTGGTTGCCATGGAAACAGGAGCCCAGAGCCCTCCCTCTGGGAGGAGCCACTGGGGCCATTTCTAAGAAGACCCTTGGGCTTGGGGGAGGGGTCCCCGCTTCTCCAGCTGCAGCCGGGGCTCCCTCTGCCTGTGAAGGGAGCTGGCAGGCGCCTGGGGCCCCTCACTCGTTTCAGCTCTGAGTGCGGGGAAGAGGGTGACCAAAGGGGCCCAGTCTCTGCACCCAGCTGCGGCGGGGCTGAGGGCAACTAGCCCGGGGTGAGGAGCAAGTTTGTTTCCTGGAGCCCCAACCCTCAGCCTCCTGGGCTCCAGCCGCCAGGAAAGAGCCTCAGTCTCTCTCTCGTCTCCATCTCTCCAAGGCCTGGTCCCAGGCCAGAGGGAGGGGCGGAGACCAGAGGAAGGGCAGGTCCTCTCTGGAGGGACAGGTCCTAGCCTCCTAAGGTCTCCATTCCCGCCTGGGCCTTGAGGCTTGAGCCACGGACAGCCCTCCGCCCCCCACGGCCTCCTCCAGCTCCAAGGCTGTGGCCAGCCCTGCCAGGGACCAGCTCCCCCCCATCCCCTCCTGTGGGGCTGCGTCTCTGCGCCCCATTGAGCTAAGCAGCCCTGGGCACGGCCAGGTTTCCAGGCTGCCCTGGTTCTGATGGTGACAATGAGGTGCCCCCAGGGGGACCCATGAGGTTGAGGAGAGTGGCCTGGAGGAGGCCACACAGCCAGGAGGAGGCAGAACCCAGGTTTCCGGGCACCCACTGCTTCCCTCACCCCCTGCAGGAGGTCCAGCTGGCCCTGCCCCTGCCCCTCCGCCTCTGCCCTTCAGGGGTGAGGCAGGGCCTGGGCCTGGGGGCAGGAGGGGTGCGAGGGTTGCCTGGGGTTGGGGACAGGGCCCGGCTGGATCTCCACAGTCTTCCCAGGACACCCTGTCCCTTGGTGTCCCGTCCTCTCAGGCCCTCCCAGCTCCGGGCCCACGGGTGCCCTGGGCCTGGGTCACCTGGGCAGCAAACGGCCCTCCTCAGGCCAGTGCGGGGCGGGTTCTTTGGTTTCCCTGCTCTCTCCCAGGTCCACGCCCGCAGAGGCCCGGCTGTTCGGGGCATGGCGCTCAGCACCTCACCCCCTCCGTCCGGGCGCTGACCTGAGCACCTGTCTGCCAGCTTCGCTGAGTGCCCCCTGTGAGCTGGGCTCCCTCCCTTCTTCGTGCCCCGTCCAGCCGGCCTCGAACCCAGGCCCCTCGGTCCCCGGGCTCCCTGACTGAGCACCTCTCCGGTCCCAGACTCCCCGGGCCGGGACCCTCCGTGGGCGGCAGCCAGCGCCTGGGGGAGGCTGCCCCCGCGGCCGGGCCTGCCCCCCGAGGCCCGCCCCGTACCAACCTCCGGCCTGCGGTTGGCGCTGCCCTCCTCCTCCTTCTTCTCCTCGGGGTAGCTGCGCCCCTGGGGGGCCAGGCCCCCCTCGGGGTCCTCCTGGGAGGACGGCCTCCAGCCACGGCGCAGCTGCGGCCCGGGGCCCCGGAAGCCGAAGCCCCGGGGCCGGAAGGAGAGCCTCACGGAGCGGTCGGGGTCGTCCTCGTCCTCCCCGTGCGGCCGCTTGTCCGCCGTCAGCGCCTGGGCCAGCTGGTCCATCTTGCTCCATCGCTTGGCGTCCGCCCACTCCTCGGAGAGCCGCTCATCCTCCGGCTCCGGCTCCCTGCTCTTCCCGCCCCGGAGGAGGCCCCGCGGGGCCCCTGCCATCGCCTCCTCCGGCCGGGCCTCCGGGTCCCCCTGCCCCTCGGGGGCCTGAGCTTCCTCAGCCCCAGGCTCTCCGGCTCCGTCCTTGGACCAACCTGGAGCAGGCGAGGAGGGGGAAATGGTCACTTCCCCGGCCCCGCCATGCCCGGCCGCTCCGGGGCCAGCGCTGACCCCGGGCCCCTCCTGGACGGCAGCTCAGCCCGCCAGCATTCTCCTTGGAGGGAAAGCCGTCTCACACCAGGACTCTCAGAGCCCCGAGGGGGGGTGACCGGAGCCCGCTTCTCCTCAGCCCCAGCAGCTGGGAGCCCGGGACTCGGGGCGCCGTGCTGGGCAGGAGGAAAGGCCTGGACACGGCCCATGGGGGAGCCACGGTCTTTCTTAAACCCTGACACCGTCCCAGAGATGCCTGTCCATCGGCCATGCTGTCCCTCTGTCCCCAGAGCCTACCCACCCCCCTGCCAACCCTACCCACCCCCCTGCCAACCCTACCCACTCCCCTGCCAACCCCACCCACTCCCCCGCCAACCCCACCCACTCCCCCTGCAAACCCCACCCACTCCTCCAAACCCCACCCACTCCCCCGCCAACCCCACCCACTCCCCCTGCAAACCCCACCCACTCCCCCTGCAAACCCCACCCACTCCTCCTCCAAACCCCACCCACTCCCCTGCAAACCCCACCCACTCCCCTGCCAACCCCACCCACTCCCCCTGCCAACCCCACCCACTCCCCCTGCAAACCCCACCCATTCCCCCCGCAAACCCCACCCACTCCCCCCGCAAACCCCACCCATTCCCCCCGCAAACCCCACCCATTCCCCCTGCAAACCCTACCCACTCCCCCCACAAACCCCACCCACTCCCCCTGCAAACCCCACCCACTCCTCCTCCAAACCCCACCCACTCCCCCGCAAACCCCACCCACTCCCCCCACAAACCCTACCCACTCCCCCTGCAAACCCCACCCACTCCTCCTCCAAACCCCACCCTCTCCCCTGCAAACCCCACCCACTCCCCCTGCAAACCCCACCCACTCCTCCTGCAAACCCCACCCACTTCCCCTGCAAACCCTACCCACTCCCCCTGTAAACCTCACCCACTCCCCCTGCAAACCCTACCCACTCCCCCTGCCAACCCCACCCACTCCCCCTGCAAACCCCACCCACTCCCCCTGCAAACCCCACCCACTCCCCCTGCAAACCTTACCCATCCCACCCCGCAAAGCCCCTCCAGCCTCCTGGGTTGGGGAGGGGATCTGTGTGGAACAGTGAAGATGCATGGTTTGGAGTCCGACAAACCTGGGTTGGAATTTCAGATTTTACTACAAATTAGCTGTGTGACCTTGGGCAAATGACTGACCCTCTCTGAGCCTTAGTTTCCCATCTGGAAAATGGACATAATGAGGTAGAATGAGATTGTGGATGAGCCCCGCCCTCCCTCCCCCCTCCCCCTCCACACCCGTCCCCCGCTCTCCTACACATCTGTCGAGGTCTCAGAGATCATACATACTCTTGGCCCTCCGGACCTCCTTGTAGCCAAGGCTTGGGTGGGGGTCAGCTGCCTCGGTGGGGTCTTCTTCCTCAGAGAGAACCTTCTCTCCAGCCTCCTCCTCCTCGTCATCATCGTCCTCTTCCTCTTCTCTCCTCGCCTGCTGTCCTCGCTCCGCATCCTGGCCCTCCTCTCTGTCGCCCTCTCCCTGGGAGGGGCCCTCGCTGCCCCCCTCGGGCGGGGGCCCTGGCTGTTTCTGGCTGGGGAGGCTGGCTGGGGGGTGGGTGTTGGCATCCCCCTCCTCCTCCGGGACCTGGTTGTCCTCCTCGTCTTTGGGCCCCTGCCCGAGTTCCGGGGAGGCCTGGGGCCCGGCTCTGTCTGTGTCTTCACCGCTCTTCTCCACCTCAGGAAAATCGGCCCTTTTCTCGGCATCCTGGGAGGGCGTCTCTTCTGTGCCTTCTGCAAAAACAACAGAGCGCAGTGGGCACCCAGAGTCTCCCCAGAGCCCGGCGTCAGAGCCCAGTCACTGTGTCTCTCCGATGCCAACACGTCCAGCCGGACACCCGGGCAGAATGAGGGCTACCCTCTCCGTGTCTGGCTTTGACCTGAGCACAGATGACCTGTTTCTTTGTAATTCTACCTCTTAAAGAAGGAGGTGATTTAAAAAAAAAAAAAAAAAAAGACCTTGAAAAGGACCCCAGAAGGTAGAGCCTGAATGGAGAATGAGGACATCAGCAGAGCTGCTGTGTGACCTGGGGCAGTCCCTAACCTCTCCGTGTAAGAGGCACCTCACTGCGACCGCGCTGCCCCTGCCCTGCGGGCCTGTTTGGAGCCTCCTGTGGACGTGCTCGGCTCTTCAATGGCTGTTTCCATTAAGAGGGTTTCCTTGTGCTGCTCTGGAGACAGCCGTTAACAGTGGAAACCCCTCCCATCACTGGAAAGGTTACCCGGTCCCTCTGGCGCCAGGACTCCGGGGAAAGTGCTCCCCTCCCACCTACAGAAACTCACACCGATCCTTAGTGCTCCCCTCCCACCTACAGAAACTCACACTGATCCTCGGTGCTCCCCTCCCACCTACAGAAATTCACACCGATCCTCGGTGCTCCCCTCCCACCTACAGAAACTCACACCGATCCTCGGTGCTCCCCTCCCACCTACAGAAACTCACACCGATCCTCGGTGCTCCCCTCCCACCTACAGAAATTCACACCGATCCTCGGTGCTCCCCTCCCACCTACAGAAACTCACACCGATCCTCGGTGCTTCCCTCCCACCTACAGAAACTCACACCGATCCTTAGTGCTCCCCTCCCACCTACAGAAACTCACACCGATCCTCGGTGCTCCCCTCCCACCTACAAAAACTCACACCGATCCTTAGTGCTCCCCTCCCACCTACAGAAACTCACAGCTATCCTGTGTCCCCGCCTCCCGGTGCCTAGTCCGGGGTGCTCTTTGTGCTGACACGTGGCTGCTTCCCTTATTGAAGCTTACACACACACACACACACACACACACACACACAGACACAGATACACACACACAGGGACACACACACAAAGACACAGACACACACACACACACACACACACACACACACACAGAGACACACACACACAGTATACACTGAGTGGCCAGATGATGATGATCTCTGAACGCATAATAATCTGGCCACTCAGTGTATATCCTATATAATAGAAGTCTAATATGCAAATTGTCTCCTCGACCAGGAGATCGACCAGCAGGCAGGCCGGCCCACCACCCATGTCCCCTCCCCCTGGCCAGGCTGGCCGGACCCCACCCATGTACAAATTCATGGACCCGGCCTCTAGTATACTCACACACACACACACACACCCCACTGCCCACCCACAGCCCACAGGCATCCACAGCCATCTAGACCCTCATTCCCCAGAGCCAGGGTGGGGGTCCGGCCATGCCCCCCGGCAGGCTTCCTGAGGGCCGGCCCCTGAGAGCCCGGCTCCTGCAAACGGCCTTGTTCACCCCTTCCCCATGCACGGGGCAGGGCCTGCTGGGCAGTCTGGAAGTTTGCAGGTGGGAGGGTGAGCACACGATGATCTTTGACCCTAAAAGCTCTCTGGTTTCAAGGAAGATGATTCATTTGGTCAAAGCATTGTCCCACACACTGAAAGGTGGTGGGTTTCTCAGTCAAAGCATACTCCTAGGGTTCATGTTCAATTCCTGGACTCTCTCTCTCTCTCTCTCTCTCTCTCTCTTCCCACCCACCCCCTCCTCTTCTTAAAAAAAAAAAAAAAATCAACAATGAACATATCCCCAAGTGGGGAGTAAAAAGAGAGCTGACCCAGGTTCGTTTAGCGTTTCCAGCCTGCTCCTCTGTACCCTCCTGTGACTGGCGATGCTAAGGCACCGAATCCCGGGAGGCCACATGCTCGGGGCGGGCGCCCTGCGTGGTGCCCACGGGAAAGCCAGCATCACAGCGGCTCACCTGCCGGCCGGACCCTTCCTGCTCTGAGTGTCGGCCGCCGGTGGGCTTCGGAGTGAGGCAGACCCAGACCACCGGTGCAGTGAGGCCTCGGACAAGGTGCTCACCCTCTCTGGGCCTCGTTTGTAAACGGAAGGAAGTAGCAGCCACCTTCCAGGGCGGCCAGGAGGGGCTCCTGCCTCCTGGGACCCTCCATCTATCAGGGCTGCTGTTCCTGTCCCCTTCCCGCCCCCCCACCCTCTGGCAGGACTGGCCAGCACTGACCTCTCAGCTCGGCCTGGTCGTTCTGCTGGTTCTTCTGCCGCTCAAGAAACTTGGAGAGCTCCTCCTCTAAGGTGCTGTGTTTCTTCTCCGGACGTGCCCTCTCCGTGGCACCTGGTAGGAGGGAATAATAAATTTGGTCTGAGCTGGCGCACTTGTCTGTGACGGCGAAGGCCGCCGTTTGCTCATCTGGGCACTGGGCACGCACGGTCCAGGCCTGCCCGGCGAGAGGCGGAGGCAGTGAGAGCGTGGGGACGGCGGAAGGGTTGGCTGTCCCTGTCCCCTCCGAGCTGTCGCCCATCGGTGGCCATACCACCTCCAGACTCAGTTTCTCACCTAGGAACTGAGAACAAGCCTGCCTGCTGCCTCACAGAGCGGCAAAGACTCGGATGGAGCAGAGGGTCCCAGGGGCCGAGGCAAAGAGGGGGCCCCCTTGGGACCTGGCCGGGAGCTAGGGAACCCTGCAGCAGGTGGCAATGGTGACGGTGACCCTCAGGGTCCCCGTAAGTCCAGACATTTGGGAGAAAGCCAAACACGTGCCCGAGTCCAAGCCCAGGGCTGGCATCTGCTGCCATGAGCCACACCCCCCACTCCCCGCATCAGCCCGAGGCTGCAGCTGCCGCCGGGACTGTCCCCTCCGGTGCCTGGCTCCTGACCGTGGCCCCTGCCCAGGCACCCGGCCCTCTGCAGCTGGCACTGATGTGCCCCCCCAGGCTGGGAGTTTCTGGCATGGCCAAAGGAGCCTGACCCCGTGGTTGTGGGCAAGGGAGTGTGCCCAGAGGAAAGAGGTCCTCTTTGCCACCCAATCTCGAACGTACAGCCCAACTCCAGCGCCTGGGCGGCATTAGGAGAGCTGCGTGCGGTCCGGCATGTCCCTAGCTCACTGTGTGGCCGTGGGCAAGGCTCTCGGCCTCTCTGGGCCTTGATCTCTTCCACTCTATGGAGGCCGACCTGACCAGGTGGCATGGAGGACCCTGCCGTTCCACTCTCTAGTTCAGTGGTCGGCAAGCCGCGGCTCGTGAGCCACATGTGGCTCTTTGGCCCCTGGAGTGTGGCTCTTCCACAAAACACCACGGCCTGGGCGAGTCTATGTTGAAGAAGTGGCGTTAGAAAGAAGTTTACGTTTAAAAAATATGTGGCTCTCCAAAGAAACGTCAATCGCCGTGCTGTTGATATTTGGCTCTGTGGACTGATGAGCTTGCCCACCACTGCCCCAGTTGAACAGAAATAACTGCGGACCAGAGAGAACCCAGACCTTCCGTCCCGACTTCCTGACGCGCGGTCGCTGGAGTTTGCCCAGATTCACGCGCGGCGGCTGCAAGTACCTTGGGGAGCGAGGTCTTGGAGCTCGTTCAGCAAGTTCTGGTGCCGCAGCATCGAGAGGATCCGCTCATCTGCAACGAAGGAGGGTGTCACGGGCCACGGCCAGAGGACGGCGGGGGAGAGATTGCCATCAACCGTGTCTGCTGAGCACGCAGACTTCGTTCTGGAAACGCAACGCCTGGGTGGCAGCGGCAAGATGGGGTCTTGCGATAACACTTTAGAAATGACCCCTTTCCCAGCTGTCGATCGGTGTCCTACCACAGCAGAAAGGTCAGCGCTGTCCCCGCACCCAGACCCTGGCCCAGAGAGGGCAGCCCCGAGCTGAGGTACCCGCCTCCGTGCCTTGGCTCATGCTGGCTGACTCCCCACCCCGAGTGCCCTTCCTCCATTCTTCCACCGATTGGTTTCCAACTTTTAGCTGCCAGCCCCAATGCTGATGTTGGCTCCATCCAACAGCTGCTCAAAACGTGACTGCCTGCATAGCAAAGCTTCTCCTCCTGCCCACCTGCAATGCTGCTTTTCTCATCACCTGTCTAAGGCGTCTGCCAGGTGCCAGCGGCTGTTCTTGGCACGGGGGCTACAGCACACAAAACCCCCATCCACAGGGAGCTCGCGTTCTGGCGGCTGCTGTTCCAGACCTGGTTTCATTCTGCGCAGAGTCCTGACTGACTGTGTTCCTATTTGTCCCTCTGCCCATCTGTACGCACGGGGCCCGGACCTCCTCCATCTCCCTGGACCCCTCAGGCTGCAGCACAGGCCTGGGCGAGGCTGGCACTTGGTCAGGGACAGTTGAGTTAAATCATGGAATGCCACCCAAAGCCCCACCCCCATGCCCTAGCCCTCCAGCCCAGCAGGCGACAGCCCTCCCCCCAGCCCGGCCCATACCTGCTCGGAGTGTCTTAGAACACTTCGCGCTCACGGGCCTGGGGCCGGGATTGGCCAGCGTGTCAGAGATCACCTCAGCGAAGCACTTCATCAACTGGAAAGAGAGTGGGGCAGTTGGGGTGGGTTCGGGTATGGCACTCAGCCCCTGAAGGCTCCAGGGCAGATTCCTAATGAGGCCATAAGGCCATTTGCTCTTCTCTCCAAGAGCTCATGAATGCCTGGCTCCAGGGTACAGCTCTGCTCTCTCAGACAACAATAGCAACGACCAGAGAAAACCCTCAGATGGTACTTACAGGCCAGGCACTCCAATCCCCTGGCCAGCAGGTGCCCCTCTGAGGGGGGTGGGTACCTGGGGCCTTCTCGTCTCCAGGGGTTTCTCTAATGAGGGGGAAGCTGCTCCCAGCATCAGACATCTGTTCTGCAAAAGCATCTCCGTCTTGCAGATGCCCACAGAATCAGCTCTGTCCAGGAAGCCTTTCTGGACCACCCAGAGGAGAACAAAGATCTTCCCTGGCGCCACCCTGGCTGGGAACAGGATGTGGATGGCTGTCCCCCAACATCCCCAGGCTGTCCCATGCCGGGGCGACAGCCGCATGGTCTGGCTCCACCCTCACGCCTGGATGAACCTGCTGGCTGGAGGTGGGCACTGTTGGCTAGCTCTGGATGCCCACCCCAGGCCCTCTCTCGGAAGGTGCTGTGGACAATGGGGCGCCTGATAAATGGATATTGGAGGATGGTGCCAGCTCCAGTGTGGTATCCTAGCGGTGTTATCTTGGGGATGACCTCTCTGAGCCTCAGTTTCCTCACTTGTGAAATGGGAGTGAGAAGAACCTCCCAACTCCCCTCCCAGGGTGACAAGGCACAGATGGGAAAACACTCTATAAAGCTCAAGTGCCACATACACCCAGGGAGAGAGACACAACTCCCAACCTGCTTCAGCTGGCTAGAGCTGGGGGAAGGGGGGGCGGGCAGGGCAGGGCAGGGGGTGTCAGACAGGCATCAGGCAGTGCTGGCAGGGAGAGAGGGCGTGGAAGGCTGTGTCTATGGGATACCAAGGCAACCTGTCCAGGGATGCAGGATGGCAAGCTGGCAAACAGGCTGTACAACTGCCTCAGCAGCCTGGGGATGGAACATTCGGGCCTCTAACAGCTGTTCTGGGGCCCCTGACCCCAGGCTCCAGCGTACAATACGGTGACCTCAATGTCTCCCAGGAGGGATCTGGCGAGGAGGGCCCTTCAGCCTGCCCCTTGCATCTCCCTGCAGCCCCAGACCTTGCACCGGGAACAGCAGACAACCCAGAGATCCCGAGACCAGATTCCGAGAGAGACACTGGGTCTGGGCCCCAGGAACAATAGGGAGATTCAGGAGGGAAGCTCTAGACATAACAGCGCCCGTTTACTGAGGACCTACTGTGTGCCAGGTACTCCTCACAGCTCCCCACAAGGAAAATACTGTTACAGGTGGGAAAGGGAGAAGCTCAGAGACGTTAAGAGATTTCCCCAAAACCTCACAGCTAGAACAGGTGGTGGAGGTTTAATACAGGCTAAAGTATAGGAACCACCATGGAGCAAATGGATGCCGCTCTGGGATGGAAGGGAACGGCTCCTGGGAAGGTGGGAAGCAGACGTTTACCCGCCTCTCAGGTGGAGGTATCTGTGAGCACCAGAGGCTGGACAAGCGGCCCCAGCTCAGGAATGAACTTCCAAGTGCACACCTAACAGGAAGTACCTCTCGCCGGCTACAGAGCCTCCATCAGCGTCTCCTAAGTCTCTTTCCCGAGTGACATCCACCGTCAGCCCTACCTGGCTGGGGCCCAGGGTGCAGAAACCATCGACCCAGGGTGTGACCATTGTGGCTCTTCGGGAGAGCCATGGCCTGAGTGCCTGTGGGGTGGGGTGTGCTTCTGGCAGAGCGCTGGGTGGGAGGGGGGGTAGCACAGGGGGAGGGGGAGACCTGGCTCTCCCCTGTCTGTGGACAACCACAACCACCGGACAGAGAAGCCACCCCCAGCAGCCCTCGGCGGGTCTGCCGGATCCGGGCTGTTCGATGGTGGGTCTGGCACCCCAGCCCAGCAGGTAAGACACGAGCCCCACTGGGCTGCAGACTCAGCTCCGAGGACGCTGGGGACATCCCGCTGCGGGCGGGAGGGCAGTGGAGCAGTCTTTGGTCTCTTGGTTCACTAGCTGTCCCAGGCTCAGCAACCGCAGTGCTGGCTCCTGGCTTTCTGCCAGCTCACTTCTGCAGCTGCCCAAGAACTGGCTGTAAGGTGTCCCCTGGAGCCTCCTACCCCTCCGGGGGCATCCCCACACCCCTTCTTACCTCGTCGTCAAATTTAGTCATAGGGCCGTTCACAGGGAGGGCCATGACTGGCAAGAAAAAGAGAGAGAGAGCTGGGGTCACTTCTCTGTCCTGAGGGGACAGCCCAGGCCTTGGCCAGGTTCACCAGGGGCCCATCACCTCTTCGCTCCCCCTCAAAACTGCCCCCACCCAAGCGAGATGCTGGGGCTGGTTTCGTTTCCCGCCCCTGGCAGCTGCCTCGCAGAGGCTGCATCTGAGAGCCTTGGCCCTTCCCTTTGGGGAAGCTGCTCAGAACGGGAGCTGAAGGCAAGCGCGAAAACAAGGCCCAGGGCTGCAGGGCTTGGGGCGGGAGGAGCATGCAGGGAGAGGTGGCGAGACCCGGCGGCGAGGGAAAAGAGATGGAGGAGGAGGAGTGTGAGAGGACGAGGAGGAGAGGAAGAAGTCGAGGGCAGGAAGAGCGGTGGGATGGAAGAGGGAGAGAGGCAGAGCGAGAGCCCGCGGCAGCCCTCCCATCTCCCCCAATGACCTTGGCCAGCCAGGGCGCGGAGCCGGGTGCAGCCCGGACACCCGGCCCAGGGATGAGGTGGGGGCACCTAGGGGCCCGGAGTCCAGCCCAAAGGAAGGATCGGGTCTGCGGGTCTGGGCCCCGGACACCGAGCTGGGTCTGCAGGGAGGCGGGCGCTGTCCGCGGTGCTGAAACTCGCTGCGCGGAGGGGAGGGACCGAGGGGCGCGGGCGCTGCGCGGGGCCGGACGCAGGGCAGGCAGGGCCGGAGCCAGAGGGGCGCCCAGGACCCTCTCCCCCACACTCCGCTCACCTTGCCCGGCGCACAGCAGAAGCGCCAGGACCGCTGCGGAGCGCATGGCGAAGCCGGGACGCCGAGCAGCCCGAGGTCTGGGGCCGGGCGCGGTGGGCACCCGGGCGCGGATGGTTGGACGGGCGGTGCGGGATGGGCTACCGCAGGCGCTGGAGCGGGGATGGGGGTCGCAGAGTCTGTCGGTGCACCCACCAGCCTCCCTGCACAGAGTTGCGACACTGCAGTAGCTACAGCAGAGGCGTGCGCCCGCTACCGCTTATATACCCCACCCCGGAAATGACGTCATCGGACCGCCCCTGCCCTGGCTCCACCCCTCTGGGGGTCCGGCCGTGGTTCCTTCCACCCCCATCCTCGCCCCTCTGGCCCAGGCTGCACACACAGCTAGTAAGTCTGGCTACCAGGCAGGCATCTGGCTTCCAGGAGGTGGCACCAGAGACGTGGCTGATTCTCCGCCACTCAAGGCTCCACCGACTTGCTGTGTGTCTTGGGCAAGACACTCCTGGTCTCTGGGCCTTGGGTTCCTCCATTGCGCGGTGAGATCCCTGCCAGTCCTCATACAGCACGCCATCCTTCCTCCGACATGCTCCCCCTGGCATCCATTCAGGGGCTCCCTCAAGTATGCAGGAGTGGCTTCCTGACTCCTGTCTGAGTGAGGCCTCTCTCTGGCAACCCAATCTGTGCCTTCGTGACTTCTTGTTGTACCAAATATCTATATATTTATTTGAATAACATTCTGTCTGCATGGCTTCCACAGTGCTCAGCACAGCTCCTGGCACAGAGATGCATTTAAGAGATGATGTTGAATATACTGAGTGGTAGTTCAACCCGTGCTTGAGCGAGTCCTGGGCTCTGGCCATTGTTGGGCCGCTCTCGGGGGGGTTGTGGGGAGCGGTGAGGGAGGGGTGGGGGCCAGCTCTTGATGTCAAACCAAAAGAGGTGGGCTTGAGACTTTACTCAGTAGCCCTGATCAACCCCTTAGGACCACCTTCGTGCCGCTGTGACCCATCCTGTGTTTGAGAACAGCTCTCACCTCTTCTTGAGCGTTCTCAAACCCCGAGTGTCGTGTGTAAGGTTGGTTCCCTGGCTTGTTTCCCTCTGCCCTCGGGCCCTCGTGCTCGGCCACATGTGTAAGGCGGTGGGTGGTCACTGCCCAACTGCCGTGAAGAAAGCTGAACCACTTTCCAAGGGAGTGGGCCTCTCTCATGGAAACTTCCAGAGCCGCTGCCAACCTCTGGGAATGTCTGTTCTCTAGGAGCCAGACCCTGTTTGTCATGAGACTGAGCAAAGTCAGCAAAGACGTCCCAAACCAGGCTTTGTGAGTGACAGTGACACTCGTTAGCATTGCTCTGTGCATCCTAGCTGATGGCCCATCGCTGATCCCTCCCAGCACCCTGGGCCTACATCAGAGAGGGACTGGATTCTTCTTTGCAAGTTTGCAAACAGCAGAGACCCGGGAAGCGGCAGTGAGCACCACGGCAAGCGAATGGGGACGTTGGATGTAGAGCTTGTCTTGCCCAAATGCCCCATGTGTCCCGCCATCTCATGACCTCTCCCATGCCATTCCCTCTCTCTGGAAGGCCTCCCATTACTATCCCACCCCTCCCCTGCGGCCTGGCACACTTCCACACCTCCTAAGTCCTGAGGTACCTCCTTCCTTTCCTTGCCTCCACAACACTTGTTTGAGTATTCATCACCAAAGATAGAAAGCATTTGCCTTTAGGCCCTGACCAGGTAGCTCCGTTGGTTAGAGCATCGTTCTGATATACCAAGGTTGCCGGTTCGATCCCCCATCAGGGCTTGTACAAGAAGCAACTGATGAACGCATAAATAAATGGAACAACAAAAGGATGTTTCTCTTTCTCTCTCAAATTAATAGGTAAGTAAAGAGAAAGTATTTGCCTTTATCTCATTTCACTTTGATTTCCTTAGTGTTTGGTCTGCATACTTTGCATCTTGGGACTTTGGTTCCTGGCATGGTGCTGGGCACATGGTAGGCACAATGGAGAAACAAAAGAAGGAAGAACGTCACAGCCCTTGATGCCATCTTTGAGCTGGACCAGTGAGGTCAGGATAAGCTTCTGGAACAAAAACCCCTAAACTACAGTGGGATAAGATGGGCCTTATTTCTCTGTCACACAGCAGCCACGACGTGAACAGTCATGGGGTGGCTCCACATGAGATTGCCATCTTTGATGCCAAGGCAGCTACTCTAGTCACCACCATTTATCCGTCATCACATAGAGACAAGGGGTGGAGGCCGAGCAGCTTCTTTGTAAGGATATGATGCATGTATCACTTCTCCCAGGGGTGAGCACTCAGGCACAGCCGTAAGGGAGGCAGGACAGCCACTGGGGTGGTTCTGATTACTAAAGGAAGGGGATACTGGAGGACAATGACCTTTCTCTTACTACACATCCCATGGGGATGGTGACAGTAACTCACCTCGTGGAAAACTTCCTGTGAGCCTGGCGCCGTTCTAAGAGTTTGCAGGTGCCATCATTGCACTGTATACAGGTGGAGTTCTGCAAGAGGATGAAGCCCAGATGCCCGAGGGCACTCACCGTATGTAGTGAATTGATGCCTCCTGCATGCATCTAGAATGGCACTAACTATGCACCGCCCTTGGGAGAACTGAGGAAATTGTCTCAGATAAGCTCTGTGTTGTATGGGGAACCGTGTATGGGGCTTTTGATGGGCACATTGTAAGGAGCCAGGCACTGGGTTCGATTCTTGTCTTTGTTTGGGTTCCCCCAAAAGCAGATGCCAAGACAAGGATTTGGGATTTCAAAGAGTTCAATTGGAAGTGATTCCAGGAAGCACAATAAGGAAGTAGTAGATGGGACAAGGAAAAGAGAAAAGCCGCTGGCAGTTGTGTAGATGATTGAGTCACCGCTGAGGGCAGCACCTCAGAATTGTGCCAATGGGGCGAGGAAGCTGGGTACTTTCCTTATGGGGGGTCTCTCCTGGAGGCTTGATTTACCAGCACTCTGCTCTGCTCTGGGCTGCAGTAGGAGGGAATCAGGGAGGCGTATGGTCTGCTCTGGAGATGGGCTTAGCTGCCCACCTTGGAGTCACGTTAGAGTGCCAAGGGACCAGCAGGTCTCAACCTGCGCATTGCCCTCTGGTTCCCCAAGATCTGCTGCCAAACTTTGATCCACGCACACACTCCATACATATACTGCCTTGTTCTGTATGTGACATGAAGCATTGAGCTGAATGGGTGGTGGAGCTGTAGCATAGCTCACAGAGAGGAGGAGAGGGAGAAAAGCAAAGTCAGGAGCTCTTTGCATTGTATGTCAAGAGCATGTGGGTTAGACTTCTCCACCTTCATCCCAACTGTCTTGTGGTGGGCAGAAATAGGAAAGCTAAAAACTACATTTCCCAGATATCCTTGCACCTTAGGACCCGGCTGTGATTTAGGTTCTACCAGAGGAGCAGGAAGAGGGTTTGGAGTTGTGTGTTGCCAGTGTGGGGTGTGGATGGGACCGGGTGGGTGGCTCTTGAGACAGCTGTGGCGCCAGCTCCCGTGGCAGCGCAGTTCGGACGAGGTTTTGCGAGTGGTTTCTGGAAACACACTTTAGAGTCAGCTCCTTCAGTTCTTCCAGTGATTCTGAAAGCCACTTACTATCCTGTTTTCTGAACTGAACCCCGATTGAAACAAGGAAATGGCCAGGCCGGCCAGCGAGCAGTTCTGACAGCAAATAGCAACCCTGGAGTGGAGGGTGGCCGGTGGATGGGGTGCTGACAGTGGGAGTGTGTGTAGGCCCCTGTCACTACGTTGAAGGAAAGGAATAGTGCCAGGCTATTTATTTCCAATCCCCATACAGCACGGGCTCAAACCCATCCAAACCTGCAGGGTTTCATCCTGGGAGGGTGCACACTGTGGTGTAAGCACACCTGTTGACTTTCCTCCTCACTCCTCCTCCCTCTGCCCTCCCCCCGGGTCCTTCCCCCCTTCTCGACCTGAAATTCCCGTGAACCCTGTCCACTCGCATGGTTGACTCAAGGACCCCAAGCCCAGATGCTGACCCCCATGGGCTCTGCCTGGGGTGAGGTCTGACAGCTCCCTGAGCCTCGATGGTCCTGTCCTGCAGCCACACGGAGCTCAGTGCCCCTCACGCCTCACTCACCCCTTCTCAGGCCTTGATAGCTTTCCCTCCACCCCTGGCTCTGGGCTTGATGGTCCTTTTTTTAAATTTTAGTTTAGTTTTTTTTTTCAACTTCAGTTTACATTCAGTATTATTTTGCGTGAGTTTCAGGTGGGACCACCTGGGCAATTTAGAATAACTGCTGTCCAGAGGGGCAGCCGAGGCTGGGATGACGGGACCACTGAGTCCACCAGAATGCATTATCTGTAGCTACTGTGGCAATTTAGGGTCTGTTCTGATTCTGGGACCACTGAGTCAACTGAAACGCAGTTATCTGTAGCTACTGAGACCATTTAGGACAATTGAGCTGATCTGGTTCTCAGAAGAATGTGCTTCGATGACCAGTGAGATCACAATCAATTGGATATTCAAACCATCGTCAGTGGAGTATCGGGATCCAGAAAATCAAAATAACTTTCTATTGTTTTAGCAAACAAGTAAGTACAGAGCCCAATCAGCAGTTTCTACCTGAGATGACTGCCACCATCCTTCACACCGACAGGCCGCGGGTTCATTTCCTGGTCAGGCACACACATGCCCGGTGGCAGGCTCGATCCCCGGTGGGGGGTGTGCAGGAGGCAGCTGATCGATGTTTTGCTCTCGCATCCATGTTTCCCTCTCTTTCTCTTACTTCTTCTCTCTCTAAAAAATTAATTTTAAACAGGAGAAGAGCAGAGCAGGGTGAGGGGCTTGGGAATAGGGCGGGAGGGGTGGCCTCCTCAGGCAGGTGGCAGGAGAGGCCTGGCCGAGACCGTCACTTAAGCGAGGCCTCGAAGGGCTTGAGGGAGGGAGCCCCGTGGCTTCCCGGAGGAGAGCGTCCAGGCAGCACGCAAAGCCGGAGCCAGGGCCCTGGGCCGGGTAAACGGGCAGGCCCGAGGCGGCAGGAATAGGGCGGGTGGGGGGTCCTGGGTGAGGTGGGATCGGGCCGGATTGTGCAGGGCCTTGTGGACGGGGAGGGTTTGGGCTTTGACTCTTAAGAAGCAGGAGTCATTGGGAGAAGAGGGGCAGCGGAGGCTGGGATGACGGATGCCCAAGGGCATTCTATGGAGGTGCCCGCAGTCCTCGCTGGCTCCCAGCTGCCCCCACACTCCCTGCCCCAGGGGCCTGCAGAGAGGCTTCTGCATGAGGAGGAGCCGTGCCACCACCTGTCCCAGGGGCCAGGAAGACCCCCCTCGGGGAGCACCAGGCCCAGGAGTGCCGGCTGCTCGGACATCTTCAGGCGGGAGCTCTGCCAGGGCCCTGGGAGCCCTCTCTCCTGCGGGGAAAGTGGCAGCTGCTTATCTGACGGGGAGCCAGGGCCCTGGACCGCAGAGTCAACACGCCCTCGGCCTCGGCTGCCTCACAAAGCCCTGTTTTCCAAACACTCGCTCCCCGAGCCCCTTATCAGCCTCCAGGTGGCAAAGCCCGTTGCCGGGCAATGCTGTTTATCTGCGCGGAGGCCGGCGCGGTGATTGCATCAGGCCCTCTCCCGCCTGCCTCTGCAAACACCTCCAGGGGCCTCCAATTAAGGCCCTCCTTCCCTCCTCCGGCAGATGTTTGCTTTAATCTAATAAAGCTGTTTACCGGCCGCAGCTGGGTGGACGAGGGTTCCGTGGGCCCCAGCCCGGGGGGCCGGTGGGAGACGCGGGGGAGGGGGCCTGGGGCACCGCGCCCTGGACGCGAGGCTGGCTCCCTGGAGACGTGAGGACAGCAGGTTGGACAGAAGGACCAGCCTGGACCGGACATCTTCCCACGGAGTGCCCAGAGGCCTCACTCCGGGCAGGGCGTCTCCATCCGGGCTCCTCTGGGTCAGAAACGTGTGTGGCTGTCACAGGGAGAGCAGGGGAGGCGGGTCTGCACAGGCTTCACAGAGAGATGCTGGGGAAGAACGGCTCAGCCAAGTGCAGATCCCAGGGTCACGCCAAGCAGACAGACACTGGACACTCAAGGTCTGGGGAGATGGTGGTGAGCGGAAGGCTCAGAGGGGTCTGACCACGTGGCCATGGCACCCCTCCCCTCAGATCAGGGTCAGAGCAATGTAGGGGGGCCTCTAGGAGGGGCCAGGGAGCGGGGACTCTGGGGGAGAGACAGCCCCCTTTTCAGGCCCTGAGCTCTCCACCCTATGGGCCCCCAAAGGCTGCTTGTAGCCCCCAGAGAAGGGTCCTCAGGTGAGGGCAGGGCCCTCCCGGTCCCAGAGTCCCTCCCGCCGGCGGAGCAGCTTGTGATGCTGCACAGAGCTGCCCTGTGGCCTCAGGAGACCGAGGTCTGAGTCCCGGCTCTGCCTCGTGTCACCTGCAAACGTCACTTAACCTTTCGGAGCCTTTGCTTCCTCTTCCACAAAACGGCCAGGATAATTCCTGTGTGATTTCTGACTTTAGCTGAGAAACTCAGTCACTGACATCGGTGGCACTTGCTATGTCTGGGGTGGCTCATGGGGTGTCTCAGGTGGCTGTCACAGCTTCCTCCCTCTCCTCCTCCCCCTCCCTCCTCCTCCTCCTCCTCCTCCTCCTCCTCCTCCTCTTCCTCCTCCTCCTCCTCCTCCTCCTCCTCCTCCTCCTCCTCCTCCTCCTTCTTCTTCTTCTTCTTCTTCTTCTTCTTCTTCTTCTTCTTCTTCTTTCTCTCTCTCTCTCTCTCTCTCTCTCTCTCTCTCTCTCTCTCTCAGGGCATTTGGTTCATGTGGTTCCATTTGTAGTTCACTGACTGACCAAGTGAGAGCTACCTTCTTCCACTTCAGCATCAGCAGAGCTGGGCCCCTCAGCTTCCGGGAGCGCCTCAGCTTTCCCATCTGTAGAATGGGGGTGTGGATGCTAGACCCGCCTCCCGGGCTCTGGGACGGCTCAGGGAATCGTGGGGAGCCGGGTGTGTGGACACAGGCCTGGCCCAGGACGAGTGCTGAGCCAAGTCAGCACGGACCTGCTCACAGGAACTTCCGGAGGTGGTTTCCTTTAGGACCGAGGGCCTGATGTTGGGGGTGGCCCAGCTCCCCCGGCAGTGTCTGTGCCGGCAGAGTGAGCCTTGGGGAAGGGATGTTGAAGTAGAGCCGTGGAGTGCCGAGGCTGGGCTGGGTCTGCTCTGCACAGAGGGGCAGGGGGAGAGCAGCTCCCCAGCTGGGGGCAGGGGCGCAGGAGGGGGAGCTCGGCCTACAAGGAGGCCAGGGAGCCCCTCTGCCTGGGGCCTGCAAGGCAGTGCAGGATCCTCTTCTCTCTCACTGCTTCTTAGCCAGTTAGCTGAGCAGCCTGTCCCCCAGAGAACAGCCTGTCCCCCGCCTCTCCTCACCCCCCCCCCCCAGCTGGGTTCCTGTTCCTCCTGCCCCCAGTCCCTACAGGAGCGGCAGAGAGTCCTGGACCACGTGGGCTGGATCACTGACCTCCCCTGACAGAGACCTAGGTAAGCCCAGGTGTCCGCCTGGTGCCCTCAGCCTCGTCCACCTGTCCCGGACCTTCCCGCCCGGAGGTCCTCAGGGGCCAGCTGCTGTGGTGCCCCGAGGAGGACACTCTGAAGAAGCCGCGCCCTCCGCCCTGGCTCCCAGTCCTCCCGGCTCCCAGCTCCGGGACAGGTGGTTCGGGCTGGTGCTTCGAGGGAGCTCTGGCTCCGGCCGGACCTTCCCAGGCTACTCGGCCACCCCCTCCTGGGATCCCCGGGAGCAATCTGACTGCGGAGGCACCCGTGCCCGTCGGTAATGATGCCCGAGGGCACGCGGGACCGGGATACCGAGGCCAAGGGCTCAGTGAGAGCTGAGCCGCGAATGCCCTGGGCCACAATCGCCAGTCCCGTGTAGGGTGCACACACAGAACCACAGGGCTCTGATCCCGCTGCCTTCTTCTTTTCTTTTTTTTTTTTTTTAAGAATTTTTAAAAATATATATTTTATTGATTTTACACAGAGAGGAACTGAGAGGGACAGAGAGTTAGAAACGTCGATGAGAGAGAAACATCGACCAGCTGCCTCCTGCACACCCCCCACTGGGGATTTGCCAGCAACCAAGGTACATGCCCTTGACCGGAATCGAACCCGGGACCCTTCAGTCCGCAGGCCGACGCTCTATCCACTGAGCCAAACCGGTCACAGCGATCCCGCTGCCTTCTAACTGAGAAAGACAACCGGGCGCTTCACGGCGGAATGAGATTCCACCCACGACTAGCAGGAGGCCTGAAATGAAAAAGACTGTGCCTCGCTGGTGTGGCTCAGTGGATAGAGCATTGGCCTGCAGACTGAAGGGTCCTGGATTTGATTCTAGTCAAGCGTCCATGCCCGGTGTGCAGGCCCGATCCCCAGTAGGGAGGGTGCAGGAGGCAGCCGATCAACGATTCTCTCTCATCATTGATGTTTCTGTCTCTCCCCCCCCCCCCCACTTCCTCTCTGAAATCAATAAAAATTAACTAATTAAATGTAAAAGACTGCTTGCACTGAGCATTGTGGAGAAGTGGGGGAACTTGAGCCCGCACACTGCTGGGGGTGAAGGGGGTGTAGCGTGGTACACGTACTTTGGGAAGCAGCTTGCCATGTCTTCAGAGATGAACCCTATACCTACGGTCCGCCCCAGCACTGGGCTCCCGGGGGTTCGCCCAGACAAATGGAAACCTTCAGCGCTGGTCCGTGAATATCAAAGCAGCTTTCCCTGTCATTAGCCCCACACGGGGAGCAAGCCGGACATCTACCATCAGAGAAATGAGGGCAAGCCCTGCCGCTGCTCCGTCTCCTGGGCCGGGCTTGGCGATAAGAAGATGTGAACGACGGATAGGACCTCGTGTGGACGGCTCAGAATAGCAGCCGGAGAGTACAGGCCGTACCATCCCGCGTACGTAAAACGGGGACACGCACGCGGATCTGCAGCGACAGAAGGCAGCTCGCTGGGTGCCAGGGCTCGGAGGTGGGGCGGGGAAGGAGAGGCCACAGGGCCAGGAGGGAATGCGGGGAGGCAGTGAGTGGGTGGCCCCCCTCGCTTGACTCTGCTGATGGCTTCCCAGGGGCACGCATATGTTAGAACTTTTCAAATGGAACATTTTCAATCGGTGCAAATGGATGCCAACAGAGCGCCTTTTTCAAAGACAGCTGCCACGATGTGGAATCACTTTGTTGAACACCTGAAACAAATATAATATTACTAGAGGCCTGGTGCAGGAAATTCGTGCATGGGGGGGGGGCATCCCTCAGCCTGGCCTGCATCTTCTTGCTATCTGGGACCTCTGGCTTCAAACCCTTTGCCTGCCTGCCTGCCTGATTGCCCCAAACCACTCACCTGCCTGCCTGATCTTCCCTAACCACGCTGCATGACTGCCTGATTGCCTTTAACCATTTGCCTGCCTGCCTGATTGCCCTTAACCACTCACCTGCCTGCCTGATTGCCCTTAACCACTTGCCTGCCTGCCTGATTGCCCCTGACCACTCACCTGCCTGCCTGATTGCCCCTGACCACTCACCTGCCTGCCTGATTGCCCTTAACCACTTGCCTGCCTGCCTGATTGCCCCTGACCACTCACCTGCCTGCCTGATTGCCCCTGACCACTCACCTGCCTGCCTGATCGCCCCTAACCACTCTACCTGCCTGCCGAATTGCCCCTAACGACTCACCTGCCTGCCTGATCGCCCCTAACCACTCTACCTGCCTGCCGAATTGCCCCTAACCACTCTGCCTGCCTGCCTGATTGCCCCTAACCACTCGCCTGCCTGATCATCCCTAATAGCCTCTGCCTTGGCCCCTGCTGTGGCGGATTCATCTGGAAGGATGTCCAGAAGGTGGCTCGGCTGTCCGGTCTAATTAGCATATGATGGTTTTATTATTATAGATGTGGCTGCTCTATTTTAATTTTAAAAATCCCACCAGTACATACCGCTAAAACACACACACACACACATACACACACACACACACACACACACACACACACACACAGCTCCCACGGGATCCAGAGCACATGGAGAGTGCATGTAGTGGTGGGTGTCTGCCAGGCCAGCTGGCTGGACTATCATGGGGAAGAGTTATGGTCCTCTCTGACCCGTGAGACTCTGACACTCGGACAGGCTACATGTGGGGCCTGAAGCCACACAGCAAGCCCAGGGCAGGTGCGAGCCCTGCCCCCACCCCCTCCTCCGGACCGCACATTTCCTGCGGCACAGACTGTGCTCCGGGAGTCCTCAGGGCCTGTCAGCACGCCCTGCGCTGAGGGACAGGGTGTCCCTCCACCTGAAGATGTAATCTCTCCCCTCATCGCCCTCCCCCTTGGCCTGTGCCTGTCGCCAGGAGACTGGCTTGATTTGCAGAGAGGCCATGGTTACAGCTCTCCCCGGGGAAGTAATAAAGGGTGAGAGGGAGATAAGGACAAATGCAATTTCCTAATGACCTGTTATCTGTGGCAGAGGCCACACTGTGACCCCCTCCCTAGCTTCTGAGGAGGCTTAAGGGCCCCAGGCTGAGGGGTCACATTGGGGAGCAGGAAGGGTGGGGGGTTTGGGGGGGGGTGTGGGCTGTCCCTGTGCTCTCAGCCAAGTTTGGAGCTGGAGCTGGAGAGGGACCCTGGCTGAGGGCACGGGCACTAGCCTTGTGCACGGACAGAGCTGGATGGGAAGCCGGTGCCAGCTGGGCTCCGCCACCCGGCCTGGGACATGGGGGTAACAGCAGTCCCTGCCTCACCATAACTGCCTGTCCCCTTGCTGTCCTGGTTTACTTTCTCATCGCACTGTGCAAAGCAGAGACTGGACAGGCTGTGGAGGACGCGCTGTCCCCTGAGAGGGGAGGGCGGGTGGAGAGGTGGGGGCGGCCACATCTACCGAATGTGAACTGCGCCACGCACAGCTGGGTCCCCCCAACCCCACGGCAGCCCCGAGACTGCCCGCCGCTCCACAGCACGGCGCCGCGGCCCTGCCCGATGGCTGCTTTCCCCTCAGCCTCAGAAAGCAGGAGAGAGAGGCCTGAGCCCAGGCATCTGGTCCCCGAGTCATGGCCCTGGAGAGCTCCCCACGGGGGTTCTGGGGTCTTTCCTTTTCTGAGTCCTGTGCTCCCTTCTCTGCTACCCCCTCCTCCCGCCTGGGAGACTGGTCCAACAGGGTCAGGCTCTTTCTGCTGCGCAAGCCATCCTCACGGCCCCGCATGTGTGAGCTGCGCCCTACCGTCTGCAAAGCCTCTCCCCTCCCCCACGCCACCAGCGTTCCCGAATCCCGCTTCACAGACTTTAAAATGAAAGCGGATGCTCCCTTCCCCGGGAGCAAAGGGTTATGGGACCACTTTTCCTGCACATCCCCCCTGCGACGGACCTGCCATCGGCCCCGCGTACAGACGCTGCAGCTGAGCCGAGAGAAGGAAATCCTTTGCCTGCATCTACAAAGCTTGGGTATGGCTGGGCCAGGACTTCCTCCCAGATCTCATGGCCCCCAAAGCCCAAGCTCGTCGCCATTTTGGAATTGAACTTGAACTGGGTCTGATCCTGCTTCCATGAATGGTGTCAATCATGCTGACACCTGATCTGATCTGGTGCAAAGTGATGGCTAATCCCACCTTCCCCAGCCCCTCCCAGTGGAAGGGTCTGCCGTTCTTCCTGGAAGGTTCAGTCCTGCCATTTCCTGAGCCAATCAGACAGCATTCATTCATTCATTCATTCACTCCTCCCTTCCCCTAAGAGGCATGAGCACGTGCTTGTTCCAGCAGACACGTGGACGCCGGTTTCTGGTGTTCGTAGTCACGGGTCCCGCCCTGGGAGAGTTCGCCGCCAGGTGAGGAGAGAGAGGAGCAGGCTGGTTAGGAACCGGCCCCCTCTGTGGGCTGCACATGGCAGAGGCCCACACGGACCTTGGTGTACCCAGCACAGAGGAAAACTGTCTGTTCTGAGTTCGCTGCTCAGCAGTTTCCATGGATACCAGATCACAATAACAAATAGACCAAATCAAGTGCAAACCAAGTGTCTGTTTCAGTCTTTGCTATGATCCGCTTCCAGCCTCTTATCCCCCCTGCATTTATTTCAATGGCTCATTCAACGTTAACAGAATACCTATAAGGCTCTATACTTGAACAAATAAGGTAATAATATTTGTAACAACTGCCACCATAAAAAAAAGAAACCCCCAAAATAACGTGTATCAAAAACTTATTTTGTGCCAGGCACTGTTCTAAGGATTCACACGCATTCATTCATTCATTCATTCATTCCCCCACCACAGCCCTTTGTGGAAGGAACTGCTATTGTGCCCTATATGGGATGAGACAGAAGTAATAAGGATTTTGCCCACTGAGTGATATTGGGCAGGTAATCATCATCAGATTTCTGGGTGATCTATATATATAAAAGGCTAATATGCAAAGTGTTCCCTCAGGAATTTGACCTGGAGACCAGGAGTTTGATCGCTCCCTATGAGGTGTGATGACCACCAGGGGGCGGTGCGGAATGAAGGAAGGCCCTGGTCGGTCGGCAGCTGGAAGGCCCCAATTGGTCCTGACTGCCAGCCAGGCCTAGGGACCCTACCCTACCCATGCATGAATTTCGTGCACCAGGCCTCTTAGTGTAAATATAATCAGAACTAGAGTTAAGACCCCCGCCCCAAAGCAGGCCACCTCTTCTTCCTGGTTCCTGATGTCAGCATCAATCTTGCATGTGCTTGTGCTTTTATTTATTTATTTTTATTGTTTTTTAAAAAATATATTTTATTGATTTCTTACAGAGAGGAAGGGAGAGAAATTGAGAACTAGAAACATCGATGAGAGAGAAACATCGATCAGCTGCCTCCTGCACACCCTCTACTGGGGATGTGCCTGCAACCAAGGTACATGCCCTTGACCAGAATCGAACCTGGGACCTTTCAGTCCGCAGACCGACGCTCTACCACTGAGCCAAACCGGTTTCGGCGATCTTGCATGTGCTTGTGCTTTTAATGCAAAGCCCCGTGAAGATAAACACACCGCCCCTAGGCTCGGGGCCTGCAGTCTGGCTCCAAGACTTGCCCTCGGAGCCCAGCCAGCATAGCTCACTGGGTGAGCATCTACCTATGAACCAGGAGGTCACAGTTGGATTCCTGGTCAGGGCACATGCCCGGGTTCCAGCCCGGGGGCCGGTCTCTGTGTCCCTGTGCAGCCTCTTCGCACGTCCCTGACTTCTGGACAGTGTGCCCCGCCAGCAGGGGGAGCCGCCGGGGCCCCCGGGGCCACCCCACCCTGCTCCCGCCTGAATCGGCCGGCACCACATTGCTGCTGTTTCCCCCTCATTTCCATGCAGAGCATTTGCCTCCTTCCAAATCCGGACGGAGCTGAGAAGAAAATAGCTCGCAGCTGCCGGGAAGCTGCCTCCTTTGAGGGGCCACGCAGGGCTGCTTGCCTGGGTGTCCATGTGGCTTCGTGACCGGCGTGGCTCTCCCTCCAGCATCTGTTGTGGACCCTCCCCGGACATGGGCTGCAGCGCTGTCCCCCGTGAGAAAAGGGGCGCTCACTTCCCCCTGGGATCGCCCCCCGTCAGTGGGGGACAGCGGGCAGGGGTACGCACTCCAGCCTCCCACTGCTCAGGACGGTTCCTCAGAGGGGCCCTGGTGAGTGGGGCCTAGCGGCCTCCACAGGGACCAGCTTGCTATGCACACACGGTTGGCGTACTCTCCTTGCCCGTCGGTGGTCGGTCTCCCTCTCTGGCTCCCTCACTGGGGCTTCCTGGGCTCACCTCCCGAGTACATGCGCTGCACCCAGGCTCCGAGTTAGGAAGAAGCCAGAAGTGAGACCAGAATGTGGGTGGGACTGGCGGGGAAGGTGAATACGAGGAGGGCGGAGCCTTGGCTTCGGTGTCAGAAGACCCAGCACCTCGCACCACGGAGCCCAGTGAGCCCAGTCTGCCAGGGAACGGGCGTGGAGGATGGCAGGGACTGTGTGGCTTGCTTTGCAGATTTGGAGACAGCGGGTGGCATTCACCGACCATTTCTAGACAAACCCGGTCATCCCCTGAGAGTGTGAGCATCTCTCTGACTCGTCGGCGGTGAAATGTGAGCGGAAGCGATGTGTTTCACTTCGGGATGAAGCGGTTTGGAGCCAGGTACTACCTGTTCTCTTCCTGCCCCGGCCAATCCTGAAGCTGGGTGTGGAGAAGGAAGTGCCAGGAGACGGAACAGTGGGACTATTCAGACACACATCAATTGGTTGCCTCCTGCACATGCCCCAACCAGGGCTGGGGCACGAACCTGCATCCCAGGTATAGAACCCAAGACGAATGCTGTACCACTGAGCAGCTCTGGCCAGGGCGACCAGGGCTGTTTTAAAAGCTCATTTAAAGTTGTGTAGCCCAGCTGAAACCGGTTTGGCTCAGGGGATAGAGCTTCGGTCTGCGAACTGAAAGGTCCCGGGTTCGATTCCGGTCAAGGGCATGTACCTTGGTTGCTGGCACATCCCCAGTGGGGGGTGTGCAGGAGGCAGCTGATCAAAATGTTTCTCTCATCGATATTTCTGGCTCTCTGTCCCTCTCCCTTCCTCTCTGTAAAAAAATCAATAAAATATATATTTTAAAAAATAAATAAATAAAAATAAAGTGGTGTAGCCGAGACTGGTTTGGCTCAATGGATAGAGCGTCGGCTTGGGGACTGAAGGGACTCAGGTTCGATTCCAGTCAAGGGCATGTACCTTGGTTGCAGGCATATCCCCAGTAGGGGGTGTGCAAGAGGCAGCTGATCGATGACTCTCATCGATGTTTCTAGCTATCTCTCTCCCTTCCTCTCTGTACAAAATCAATAAAATATATTTTAAAAAAATAGCCGAAACCGGTTTGGCTCAATGGATAGAGCGTCGGGCTGGGGACTGAAAGGTCCCGGGTTCGATTCCGGTCAAGGGCATGTACCTTGGTTGCGGGCATATCCCCAGTAGGGGGTGTGCAAGAGGCAGCTGATCGATGACTCTCTCATCGATATTTCTAACTCTCTATCTCTCTCCCTTCCTCACTGTACAAAGTCAATAAAACATATTAAAAAAATAAAATATTTGTTAGTCTTTAAAAAATATATATATATTTATATATTTTTAAAAAATAAAAATAAAAAATAAAGTGGTGTAGCCCAGCCGGGGTGGCTCAGTGGTTGAGTGTCAACCTAGGAAGCAGAGGGTCGTGGTTAGATTCCTGGTCAGGGCACATGCCCGGGTTCCAGGCTCAGTCTCCAGTGCGGGGCATGCAGGAGGCAGCCAGTCAACGATTCTCTCTCATCATTGAAGTTTCTATCTCTCTCTCCCGCTCCCTTCTCCTCTGAAATCAATAAAAATATATATTTAAAAAAGAAAGAAAACGGTAGGAGGGAGCAGGGTCTGTGGACCAGACAGGTTCCAATCTTGGCTCCAACGCTGGCTGTTTTTCCTTGGCCCAGACAACTGGATGCTCTAGCTCTCAGTTTCTGCATCTGTAAAATGGGGGTGACAGTGTCTACTGCTCGTGTTGAATGAGAGAATGTGGGTGGAGCCCCAGCACCCACCTGGCCGGAAGCTGACGGCCTTGAACCGATGGCTGCTAAGCTGATGTCCAGGAGAGGAAGAGCAGGAGGCAGGATTGCTGCAGGACAGGGGGGGACAGAGGGACTGAGGCTGTGTGTGGGAAGCCTGGGCTCCCTGTGGGAGGGACAGGTGGGGTGGGGGCGTGGCTGGGGTGGGGAGCTTCAGGGAGGGGGGTGAGAGGGTGCTGCTACCTAGATTGGCGGCCTGAGAGGCTCCTGGTTCCTGGGGCGGGGGTAGAGGCTGCTGGCCTCCACGCCGAATCCCCATCCACAGGTTGCCTGGCAACCATTGTTCCTGTAATCGCCCTTGCCTTTGAAAATAAAAACCAATTTCCTTTATGAGATGAGCCCGCGTTTAAACAGGGTTCACCCCCATGTTTAAATAGTCCAACTTCGTGCTCAAAGACGTATGAGCAAGGATGTGCCCAGAGCACTGCGTGTCACAGGAGACGCGTTTTAGAGGCGTTGACCCCACGTGCCTGCCAGGAAGGTGTGATTAAACCAAGGCCCTTTCTCGCCACAGAACAATAAAAGCCGCAGCTGGAGAGCGGGGTGCGCCAGCGCGGAGGCGGCCCCACAATGCGTGCCTCAGAACACGGGCCGCGTCTCGCTGTCTTTATTGAACAAAAGAGAGCGTGTGGGCGCAGCCGTGTGCCCATCAACCGAAAACATTCTGGAGAAACACACAGCAAAATGTGCACAGTGATTTCCTCCGGGGAAGAGATTGTACGTGATTTTAATTTTATCTCCATCTTTCGGGATTAGCTGATCATAAACATAAAACCAGCCTGTGTTCCTTTTTCAATCTGCAAAACCAGTTAATGTCCTTTCTCTGCAAATGGAGAACTCTAACTCTGGGGTCAGGGGGCCCTCGGGGGGCCGATGAGGGTTGAGATGACAGGGCCAGAAGGGCCAGCGGGGGCCAAGGGGAGGGGGCGGGAGCCGACACTTCCCCCGGTGATGAGCCCTCCAGGTAGAGAGTCCCCCGCTCCGGTCTGGAAGCTGAGGAGGAGGACCAGGTGCCTCCCGGGTGCCAGGAAGTGGGCAGAGTGAGCCAGTTCACTGTGAGGGCCTGGACCACATGCTGAGACCAGCTGCCGAAGGTCAGGGCAGAGGGGAGCCCACCTCCTCTGACCACTCCTCTCCCTCCCTCTCTCTCCAGGCTGTGTCCCCTTAGGTCCTCTCTTAGCTTCACACTCTACACTCAGCTTGTCAAACTCGCGGCCGGCGGGCCAGTGTACTAGTAGGTGGGAGGTGGATGGATACATGGATGGATGATGGTTGGATGGATGATGGTTGGATGGATGGATGGATGGATGGATGGATAGATGGATAGATGAATGGATGATGGATGGATGGATGGATGGAAAGATAGATGGGTAGATGGATGGATGATGGATGGATAGATGGATGGATAGATGGGTAGATGGATGGATGATGGATGGATGGATGGATGGATGTAGATGAGTGGGTAGATGGATAGATGAATGAATGAGTGGATGGGTGGGTGGGTGGATGATTGGGTAGGTGAGTGAGTGGGTGGATGAATAGATACTGGAATACATTATTCCTTTCAATATATGAACATATAATTTCTCCCACCTTAAAAACAAACAAAAACCCCCTTAACCCTACTCCCTGAGGGGGCATGGAAAAGGATACTATGGCCAACCACCCAGGAGGCTTTCGGTGCCTGTAAGTGCGCAGGTCCTTTCTTTTATAGCAAAGCTCCCAGACCAGGCGTCCGCCATGCCGGTCTCCATTTCCTCTCTGTAGCCTCTCTAGTCAAGTTTTCCCCGCTCCCCTGAAACCGTGCTGGACCGGGTGGCCAAGGACGTCCACCCTACACATCTCTCATCACTGAGCTCTCACAACATGTGGCACCCTTCGTCCTCTTAAAAAATATACCTTTATTAATTTCGGAGAGGAAGGGAGAGGAAGAGAGAGATAAAAACATCAATTATGAGAGAGAATTTTGATCAACTGCCTCCTGCATGCTCCACTTTGGAGATCGAGCCCACAACCCAGGCATTGCCCTGACCCCGAATCAAACCATGACTTGTTGTTCTATAAGTCAACACTCAACCACTGAGCCATGCCAGCCAGGTAAGAATATGCATTGTTAATACCATGCGGTACTGTTCTGAGCCTCAGTGTCCCCATCTGGAAAATGGGGACGATAATATAGCTGCTGTGCAACTCTCACAGGTTGTGTGAGGTTCATATAAAATGATGCTTGTGAGTGAATGTCCTTTCAAACTATAAATGTTAACTATTCTCTTTTTCCCTCCACTCTGAAGTGTCAACATCTCACAGGACAGGGATGGAAATGAGGACTGTAGAGGTCATTTGTCTAACTCATTATTCTGCAGGTGGGGGTAAGAGACACTTAAGTTTAGGACTCTAGAGTCAATCTCAACACGTGTCAGATGGCTTTGGACAAAAACTGTGGGCTGACCTCTCAGGCTGGTACCTCCCTATAGGAATAGGGTCTGCAAGCATCCATCTATCTTTCAATCCATCCATCCTTCCACCCATCCTTTCTCCCATCCACCCATCCACCCATCCATCTATCACCTACCCATCCACCCATCTACCCACCCATGCATCCATCATCCACCCATCCAAACATCATTCATTCTTCCACCCCATCCTTTCTTCCACCCACCCACCCATCCTTCCATCACCCACCACCCATCCACCCATCCACCCACCCATCCATCCATCACCCACCCATCCACCCATCCACCCACCCATCCATCCATCACCCACCCATCCACCCATCTACCCACCCATGCATCCATCACCCACCCATCCGAACATTATTCATGCTTCCATACATCCATGTATCCTTTCTTCCATCCATCTGTACATCCTTTCATTATTTCTTCCATCCACCTATCCTTCCCATTCATCCTTTCATTCTCTATTCACTGACCCTTCTTTCCATCTGTCAGTCCATCCATCCTTCTACTCATCTATTTATCCTTCATCCCATGACTCATCCATCTATACATCTAATCAATTTTCCAACTATTCATCTTCTCACCCCGCCCATCATTTTACATAGACCACATCCCCAGGGTCTGCCGTGTGCCAGGCTCTGGGCTTGGAGCTGGGAACACAAAGGCATCTGCCTGCCCTCCTGGCGCTGCTGTCAGCCCTGAGGAGGGGGCGCGGAAAGGCATACTGTGGCCAAGCACGCAGGAGGCTCGGTGCCTGTACGTGCGCAGGCCCCGGAACTCGTGATTAAGCAGCTTTCCAGAGGTTCCACACTAGTGAGTGGGGGCGCCGTCCCCAGAGCCTGTTTCAGTAAGTATTCTCCTACCCCACCACGCTGCCCTTCCTGAGAGACCAGCCTGATGTCAGCTGTGGGCAGAGGGTGCTAAGGGGGAAACGCCAGGGCCAGGATTCACGCAGTGAGGACACTGTGCTGGCCATCCTCCTGGCCACCCCTGACGCCAGTGACCTCTGCGGGAGCCGGGCAGGCAGGCTGCGTGCGCGGCAGGCAGGAGGCTGCGGAGGGGGAGGGAACCGGGAACCGTTCATTTGTAGACGTGCAGGCCGGCCAAGCTTTTCCCATTAAGCCCCTTTATCGCCTGGCAATTGCAGTCGATCGAGGGAGGCAATAGAAAGCAATTGGGTTAAGTGGTGAGTTAATCAGGCTGCAGCCATCAGGAGCCACTTACTGCCTCTTTCTGTGATCCAGTTCTGCTTACCTGGAATCACGCCTCCTCTTCCTCCCCCTCCCTCCCCTCCCCCGCCCCCTCCTCCCCCTCCTCCCTCCTCCCCTCCTCTTCCTCCTCCTCCCCCTCCTCCCCCTCCTCCCCCTCCTCCCCCTCCTCCCCTCCTCCTCCTCCTTCTCCTCCTCCTCCTCCTCCTCCCCCTCCTCCCCTCCCTCCCCCTCCTCCCCCTCCTCCCCCTCCTCCCCCTCCTCCTCCTCCTCCCCCTACCCCCCTTCCTCCCCCTCCTCCCCCTCCTCCCCCTCCTCCCCCTCCTCCCCCTCCTCCCCCTCCTCCCCCTCCTCCCCCTCCTCCCCCTCCTCCTCCTCCTCCCCCTACCCCCTTCCTCCCCTCCTCCCCCTCCTCCCCCTCCTCCCCCTCCTCCCCCTCCTCCCCCTCCTCCCCCTCCTCCCCCTCCTCCTCCTCCTCCTCCTCCTCCTCCTCCTCCTCCTCCTTCTCCTCCTCCTCCTTCTTCGGTGCAGGCCTTCCACCCTCAGCTCCCTCTGCAGGATGATGGAAGTGACAGAGTATTAGGGCTGACGCTCAGCTCCCGGGGGGATGTGGGGGGTGGGGGGGTGGGAGAGAGAGAGAGAGAATGTGATGAGTTCTGTTTCTCATCTATTTCTCCCAACCATCCCCCGGGGAACAGGCTCACCTGCTGGCCACAGAGGCTGCCACTGCCACTCAGAGCAGTGAACTTGCTCACCTGAGTTCCAATCCAGACGGTCTGATGCTCAAGCCTTTGCTTCGATTCGTTTGAATCATTTCTAAATAACCGCATCTTCAATATGACTTTTGTAATTGACATTTTTCCATTACACTAACCGGCCTCCCGAGTCTTCTCCATTTTATCTCCTAATCTCTCTGTAATTTGCTCCCCTTCACCCTCCTCCCCGGCCACCAGGTTCAGGCCCACATCACTTGGTGCCAGAGTCCCTGCCTCGCCCACTCCGCCCCTATGACCTCCGGGTCCCCAATCTTGATGTCCTCTGCTTTTCTGCTGTGATCTTTCTCAAAAGCAAGCCTGGCCACGTCTCTCCCTGACAGTCCCAGTGGCTCTGTCTCCGGCAGCTCTGGGCCCTCCCAGGGGTCTCCCAGGGCAGAGGGGCGGCAGTGACAAGGGGGCACCGGCTGTCTTCCCGCCAGATCTGCTCTGGAACTCAGCCCCAGGTTCACAGGGTAGCACACAGGCCCCGTCCTGCCTCTTCTGTTCTGGCTCCTTCCTCAGCCCCCACTATTTGCAAAATAAAAATATAAGGATGGCCTGGCCCCTGTGGCTCAGTGGTTGCGCGTCCACTCATGAACCAGGAGGTCAAGGTTCGAATCCTGATCAGCGCACATGCCCTAGGGTTCTGGGCTCCATTCCCCAGTAGGGGTTTGCAGGAGGCAGCCGCTCAACGATTCTCTCTCATCTTTGATGTTTCGATCTCTCCCTCCCTCTCTGAAATAAACAAATATATATATTTTTAAAATCTAAGGATGTATTATACACAGATAATAATTTAATAAAAAAATAAAAATTCCTCCTCCAATAACCTGTAAAAATAAAATAAAATAAAAAATAAATCAAAGGATGGCGGTACGGATGCAAAGCCCTTCACCCTGCAGCTCCGCCCTGTCTTCCCGCCCACAGCACTTCCCAAGCAGAACATGCACTTCCAACCCTCCGCCTCCTCAGGGCCTTTGCACACTCTTTCCTGTCCCCCAAGCCCACCCTCTCGTCCTCATCCTTCTGGCTCTTCCCAGGACCAGCTGCTTCTTGTATTTGAGGTTTGGGCGTCAGGACCCTCTCCTCACAGAGGTTATGTTAAGTCGGGTTCATGTAAAGCAGAGCCTGAGGCGGGGAGTGCGGTGAGTGAGCGATTAAGGACGCACTGGAGTAGGAAGGGAGAGTGACGGGAGTTGGGGAAGCAGGAAGTGTGTGACCCTCAGTCTGACCCCACGGGGAGCCTCAGAGTCCACGATAGCTTGGAGCTTTCCTTGACTCCAGGTAAGGGGTCTGGGCTTTGAACTCCTGCACCAGTCAGTCAGTCAGTGGCCTTGAGCCCCCATCCCCTGCTGGAGGGGCCTACACTCCGGGCCTCTCCTGCTCAATGGCCCGAGGGCAGTTCTCGGAAGAAGGCAGTGTGCCCTCTAAGAAGCAGAGCCAGGTGACGGGTCACAATGTCTGCCCCAGAGGCCATCCTCCCCATCCCCTCCAGAGAGTATTTCCTCCTTATTCGTAATCGCAGCCCCTTACTCTGTTTCTACAAATAACTTGTGTCTCATTTTCTTATTTCTTCGCCTGTTGGTGGTCTCTCCGGAGAATGAGGGCCTTCATGTCCTTTCTCCGGCTCTCAGCACAATGCTCGGCATTAGCACTAACAGGCAGTATGGAATGATGAATGAATGAATGAATGAATGAACAAATGAACGAACGAACAGACACAGCCAGCAAGTGGTCAAGTCTATACCCAAACTTAGAGCTCCAAGCCCAGTTCTTTCCACTCCAGAAACGGAAAAACGTCATCCTGGGAGGTCACCATGGACAGGAGGACACTAAGCGGAGCAGGGCCTCTAGCAGATGTGAGAGCCACCTGCAGGGCCCCGTTAGGCCAGTCTCCTGGGGGTGGGGGCGGCACTTTATTGGGACAAATACCACCTGGACAGCACAGTAACCCGACATCCCATGCCACGAAGCTGACAGGCGGGGGCGTGAATGGACGAGCATCCTCTGGACTCACAGACGGACTGGAGGAGCCCGTCCCAGGCCTCCGTGTCGCCATGATGCCGCTGGCGGCTTCGCGGGGCTCTGTGGTTGGCCCTGAGATGGGGCAGGGTCTGACCACCAGGGCCCAGAGAGGGGATGGCTCTCCCACAGCTGGTGGGGGCAGAGGGGAACTTGACCCCAGACAGCCCGTTCCCTCACCTGTATGTTGTGGGCAAGGAGCCCATTTCAAGGCGGTGGGCTCCACGCTGTGCCGCTCTGCCTGCTCTGCCCTAACCCATCCCTCCCCTCAGGCCCTGGTCCCGCTGCTCTTCAGTTGCAAAAGGTCCCTGCAGGTTTGGTTAAATAGCAGCTCCCCCTAGTGCACTGAACACGCCGGGATTGATGGTTAAAGAGGGAAGAGCTGAGTGAGCAGAAAGGAAGAAAGGAAAGAGAAGGGACCTTTCTAACGGTCTGGGAGCTGTGACTGGAGTCCCAGGCGTCCTGCTGATGCTGGCCCCGGGGTCAGGAAAGGAACTTGGGGCGGGGAACACACAGTGCTGGGACAGGTGGGAACACACAGCGCTGGTGCAGGTGGGAACACACAGTAGTGGTGCAGGTGGGAACACACAGTAGTGGAGCAGGTGGGAACACACAGTAGTGGTGCAGGTGGGAACACACAGCACTGGGACAGGTGGGAACACACAGTAGTGGAGCAGGTGGGAACACACAGTAGTGGAGCAGGTGGGAACACACAGTAGTGGTGCAGGTGGGAACACACAGTAGTGGTGCAGGTGGGAACACACAGTAGTGGAGCAGGTGGGAACACACAGTAGTGGTGCAGGTGGGAACACACAGCGCTGGGACAGGTGGGAACACACAGTAGTGGTGCAGGTGGGAACACACAGTAGTGGTACTGATGGGGACACACAGTAGTGGTGCAGGTGGGAACACACAGTAGTGGTACTGATGGGGACACACAGTAGTGGTGCAGGTGGGAACACACAGTAGTGGGGCAGGTGGGAACACACAGTACTGGTGCAGGTGGGAACACACAGCGCTGGGACAGGTGGGAACACACAGGGCTGGGACACGTGGGAACAGACAGTGCTGGTACAGGTGGGAACACACAGCACTGGTGCAGGTGGGAACACAGTGCTGGGACACGTGGGAACAGACAGTGCTGGTACAGGTGGGAACACACAGCGCTGGAGCAGGTGGGAACACACAGCACTGGTGCAGGTGGTGTGCTGTGGAATTGTGCACCTGAAACCTGTATCACTTTGCTAACCAAGCATCTCAATAAAGTCAATAAAAAGGGGGGCGAGGAGAGCCAGCATTCCCTGGGGGCCTTGGGAAGAAAGGTCCCAGTATTTGTGACCAAGAGGCAGTGCATCTAAACACCAGCGGGAACCCGAGTTGGCGGCCCAGCCCCACCCCCGGCGCCCTCTCAAGGCTCTCACGGTGGCTGCACGGGAGCTGGGTCTCCGGCACCAGCTGAGCCAGCGGCCTTCACTTCCTGGATTGGAGAGGCTGGCCAAGCTCATCACTGCCAACCAGAGATGCCCCTGGAGGCCGCGTTACCTAACTGAGTCCAAGAAGCCAGCACCATGGAGGAGCCGTGGACCCCCACGGCCCGCACCCCGGCTGAGACAGACCCGAAGGATGTGCGTGTCCCACCCAAGCGCGGACCCAGCAGGTCGGGAGCAGGGTTGGGCCGTCCACTCCCGTCTCTATTGTCCCGATCGATGCAGTCATTCCCAACTCTTCCCAGGCCCCAGGAAACATGGGGGCAGAGGAGCACTCAATGACACTATAGAAATGCCTTCAGGAAAACCCAAAATGCCCAGCCAGTGATTCAAAGTGGCTGAGCATCAACCTAAGAACCAGGAGGTCATGGTTTGAGTCCCGGCCAGGGCACATGACGGGCTGTGGGCTCCATTCCTGGTGGGGGCCATGCAGGAGGCAGCCTATCAATGATTCTCTCTCATCCTTGATATTTCTATCTCTCTCCCTCTCTCTTCCTCTCTGAAATCAATAAAAAATATATTTGGAGGAGAAAAAAAAAATGAAAGAAAAATCCAAAATGCAAAATCTCTTCAGGACACATCACCCAGCTTTTTCCATAAATAAATCGCCAGGGAAACAACGAGGGAGGGGCATAGACGGCAGAGGCGCATCAACCCCATGCAAAGCGCAGCCTCGTCTGGGTCCAATTTGACCAAACCGTCGGCGCACGAGGACATTCGGCGTTGATCGGTATTTTGGCGGCAGTAAGAAATTGTTCTTCTTAGGTGTGACCCGATATCAGGGCCACGTTTAACAAAATAAAGAAACCTTATCAACTGCACGAGAGCTTATAGAGGAAATGATACGGTGTTGGAAGTCCCTTCTCCACTAACCGGGGGTGGGGGGTGGCAAGGGGTGTGTGCTTGAGGCCAGATATGACGACGGTTACCTGGAGATTCACGATCCTGTTTCTTCTAACTTTTATGTAATTGAATTTTCCCTCATTTAAAAGATTAGCCCACGAAAGAAGGAAAACAACATGTGATTCAGCAGAGTGCGGCCGTGAACATGGAAGAAGTGCCTGTTTTTAATATTGTAGTTGCCTTTATATGACTGCACAAAAGAGTGACACCTGGCTCGATAAAATCTACATATAAAATCATAATTACAAGCCATCATGTGGTGCCTTGGCAACGTGACAGCTGCGTTATTGCTGGCTGGTGTCTTGGAGGCCGTGGATCAGCATGTGTGTGAGTGTGTGTGGGAGGTGTGGAGCCTTGCAGAGGAGGGACCGTGCCCAGCTGGGTCCGGGCTGGGCTGGCCGGGCTGCTGCAGCCCAGGGCGGGTGCAGTCTGCCCCTGCAAGGAGCTGTCTCTGTGCACAGCCCCCTCCCAGGACACAGCCTCCTCCCGGGACACAGCCCCCTCCCGGACACAGCCCCCTCCTGGGACACAGCCCGGCCGCTGCGCCAGGACCCATTGATCAGAGCAGTCTGGGGGCCGCTGACACGCAGCAGGCGGCCTCGGGGAGACAGAGCTGCGTGGGTGGAGGGTCAGACCCACAGGAAACGTCAAAGCCAAACAGGAATCATCCATCCTCCCGGCGCTCTGGAGGACGGATGGGGTGTCCTCGCCGGGAACAGGCAACTGTGTTCTTTCAAAACCCCGGCCAAGAGGCTGATCGGGGACACGCAGGCGCCTGGAGGGCCGGTCGCTTCTCTCCCCGGGTCAGGGCCGCTTGGGAAAGGTCACGTCGGATTCCTAAAAGGCGGGTATACATTCGTGGGATAGAGCGGGACGCCCTGACGGGCACAAGCAATGGGGACCCCATCGGGCAGCGCACAGAAGGAGGCACGCCAGTGAGCCGTTCACACCGCGGCTCGCCGGGCACCAGGCATGAAAATAACCGTTTGGGGCCCGTCGAGTTGCCCGAGCTTTTGGAAAACACGCACTCTGCCCGGTTCAAGGGGACCAGAGGGACGTGGCAATCCAGCCACACGCTTGGACCGGGGGAGGGGGTGACTTCGGGGGACGTGATTGGGGTCAATGGTAGATTCTGACGATGGATTATGGATTAGAGAACGGTAGCATTGAACCGAGGCTAATTACTGACGTTTGTAACTGTTCGGTGTTTACACAAGAGGTTGTTGGGAAACACAGCCTGAGATATTTGAGGGTGAAGAGTCACACACCTGCAATTTACTCTCAAATTGTTCAGAAAATAGGGAGGAGGACAAGGAGGGCGCAAAGGGGGAAACATTAGCGCTTGGTCAATCTGGGTAAAGGGGGAGTTCTTGGTGCTATTCCTGCAATCTTTTTTTAAATATATTTTTTATTGATTTTATACAGAGAGGAAGGGAGAGAGATAGAGAGTTGGAAACATCGATGAGAGAGAGTCATCGATCAGCTGCCTCTTGCACACCCCCTACTGGGGATATGCCTGCAACCAAGGTACATGCCCTTGACCGGAATCGAACCCGGGACCCTTCAGTCCCCAAGCCGACGCTCTATCCATTGAGCCAAACCAGTCCCGGCTATTCCTGCAATCTTGCTGTAAATTTGAAATTATACGAAAAGTAAGGCTGGGCCAGTGTGGCTCAGTGGTTGAGTGGTGACCCATGAACCAAGAGGTTGCCGGTTTGATTCCTGGTTAGGGAACATGCCTAGGGCTGCAGACTTGATTCCCCCCCACCACCCCGCCCCCATAGGGAATACGAAAGAGGCAGCCGATCCATGTTTCTCTTTCACATCGATGTTTCTATCTCTCTATCCCTCTCCCTCCCCATCTCTAAAATCAATGGAAACGTATTTAAAAAAATAACTTGTAAGAAAAGTAACGAAGTGCTGATCAGTGCTGGCAGGGAGCAGGGACCTGAGAGCCCTTGTCATGCCGAAGCGAGAGGAAACCGGCGTATCCATGCTGATGGAGAACGAGCAACACATTGCACGTTCGACCCTGCAATTCCACCGCTAGGTAGGTAGTTAGCCTGGGGCCGTGGTCAGCAAACTGCGGCTTGAGAGCCACTTGTAGCTCTTTGGCTCCTTGAGTCTGGCTCTTCCACAAAACACCACGGCCTGGGCGAGTCTATGTTGAAGACGTGGTGTTAGAAGAAGTTTAAGATTTAAAAATGTGGCTCTCCAAAGAAATTTCAGTCGTTGTGCTGTTGTTATTTGGCTCTGCGGACTGATGAGTCTGCCAACCGCTGGCCTAAGGAAGGGAGCAGAGATGAGCACAAAGATTGAGCTGAAAGATGGTCACGGAAGCCCTGCTGGCTCCACAGCGGCCCGGGGAGATGAACGATGGTGCGTCTGCAGGATGGAACACAGCGTGCCCATGGAGTGGCTGTTTCCCTAAAACCCTGAGGAAGCACGGGCTCTGCGACACCCTGTGAGCACCCGCCAAAACCAGACCAAACTGCGGCCTGGGCGTGTGAGCCTGTGTCTCCACTGCCGGCTCCTTGAGGTCGGGAATCGGTGCTTTTCTCTGGTCGGAGTCCTGGTGCCCCGGACAGTGCCCGGGAAGGGCTTGTTGCGTGGGTGAGTGAAGAGCCATGTGTAAAGGACCTGGAGGAGGTACTTGTGTCAGCAATATTCCCAGGAGGGCTGAATACAGGCGGTCTTATCTTCCTTTCTATGGAAATGCTCCACAAAGAATGTTGACCAGTTTTCCAGTAAATTGTTTAAAACAATGAATGCTAGTACTTAAAGCTCAAACCGGTTTGGCTCAGTGGATAGAGCGTCGGCCTGCAGACTGAAGGGTCCCGGGTTCGATTCTGGTCAAGAGCATGTACCTTGGTTGCGGCACATCCCCAGTAGGGGGTGTGCAAGAGGCAGCTGATCGATGATTCTCTCTCATCGATGTTTCTAACTCTCTATCCTTCTCCCTTCCTCTCTGTAAAAAATCAATAAAAAATTTCAAAAAAGCTAATATTTAAAGCAATTGAGTTATTTAAAACAATTGTAAATTATTTAAAACAGTGAATTCAAGGCAGGAAAAAAAGTAGCTTCAATCTTGGGGGGAGAGGGGTGCAATTTGATACAGGATCTGTCTGAAAAAAATGTCCTAAACCCCCTGGACATGACCCCAGCCGGCCCTCAAAGCCCATCAGGACTCCCCAGCCCCCGGCACGGAGGGGGCTGTGACCCGGAGCTGGTCCCCAGGTCTCCGTGGCCTCAGCTTCCTCCCCTGTGGGCGGGTGGGGATCCGTGTGGCACCAGCATAGTCTGGGCAGTCAGTGCCCCTCCTTAGCCCCGGAGACCTGGCAGGGCGGGAGCAGTGGCTGTTCCATTTGAAGGCGGGAAGACGGAGGCCCGGACGCTGGAACCCGAACCCCAGAGGGGCTGGTTTTTATGGCTTCGGTCCCTCCACCCCCACGCCCATATTCCCGACGCCCTCCTGAGCCCGCTGACACTGCCCGAGCACTGCCCTGCCCCGGGGGTGACCCTCGCCCGTGTCCCCCGTCTGTGAGCTCCTGGAGGGAGCAGGGTCCCGCCGGGGTGATGAACGGCCGATCTCAAGTGCTGGCTGAGCCGCGTCACCCCCTGACCCCGGGGTGCGCCCCGGCCGACCCTCTCCGCCCGGAGCCTGTCCAGGCCCGTCGGGAAGACACGCAGCCGGCGGCTGGCTCGCTGCGGGACGGCGGCTGACAAGACCCAGGCTTCGTGTCCAGGGCAGAGCGAGGGGAGGGCTTTTAGATGGATGGGCCTCCTCTCAGAGCCGCTGTGAGCCGACGGAAACACTGAGCGGAAGGACGGTTCCATACGGCGCCCCCCCCCCCCCCAGGCACTGTGCTGCGGGCGGCACATCCGGGAAAGCCCACGAACCAGTGTGGCTCCCCAATTCTAATGTAACATCTGTAGGTCCCAGAGGCCACTCTGAGGGTCAGTGGTGCTAAAACACACAGAGCTCAGACACATGTGCCGCTGTAGCCGTTTCTAAGTCCACACCGTGTGCCACCGTCGCCACCGTCCAACTCCCACACCGAAGCCCTGGGCCCAGAACACGAAGGCTCGCCGAGGGGTGCGCGCTGTGTGTGCTCAGTGCACAGGGACGCGCAGCCTGCGTCCCGGCGTGGGCAGAGTCCGCTGCCCTGAGCACCCCTGTGCTCCGCGTAGCCACTGTCCCACCCTCCGAGCCCCTGCCTCCTTCCTGCTGGCACACTTACAGCTGGACACACTTCCCAGCGCCAGCCGGGGCACCATTCCTCAGCAGCGGAATGGGACCAGAAGTGAGTCGGGCATGATGAGAGAGAATCACTGATTGGCTGCCTCCTGCACTCCCCACACTGGGATCGAGCCCGCAACCCGGGCATGTGCCCTGACTGGGAAAAGAACCGTGACCTCCTGGTTCATAGGCTAATGCTCAACCACTGAGCCACACCAGCTAGGCAACGTTTGTGTTTTTAAAAGAAAGTGGGAGGGTAGATATTTGGATTTGTTTATATATGTACTAGAGAGGCCCAGTGCATGAAAATTCATGTACTGGGAGGGTGGGAGGGAGGTGTCCCTCAGCCCGGCCTGCACCTTCTCACTGTCCAGGACCCCTCAGGGGATGTCTGACTGATAGCTTAGGCCCGCTCCCCTCCTAAGCCGTTAGTCGGGCATCCGTAGTGCTGCTGCGGAGGTGGAAGAGGCTCCTGCCATCGCCGCTGGGATGGCAGCCATGAGCTGGCTTCTGGCTGAGCAGCACTCCCCCTGTGGAAGCACACTGACCACCAGGGGGCAGCTCCTGCATTGAGCATTTGCTCAGGTGGTCAGTGAGCGTGCTGTTAGGGTCAATTTGCATATTACCCTTTTATTATATAGGAGGATAATAGGACTTCTGAAAAGGATCCAGAGAAACCCAGGGCCCGTAGTTACCTATTTTGCGTGTGGATGTGTGTGTGTGCGGGCAGTGGGGGTGGGAACTAGGCAGATGGGGGTCAGGGTGCAATAAAGACTGCCAGTCTGTCTCTTCACACATTTTGATGTTAGAGCCATGTGAAAGTATTACCTATTCAAAAACTTAACTAATTCCTTTTTCCATTTTTATCGCAACTCAAAGTTCAAGTATGCCCCATCCAGGCTTCTGATGCTGACTCTGGCCTGAAAGCTGCCCACTGAAGGTAGAGTGGCTCAGGGTTCGAGCTGTCGTGTGGCCTCCATGCACAGAAGGCAGCCAGGCCACACCCCCTCCCAGGACTGCTGCCCGCATCCGGCCTGCAATGCCCAGCCGAGGGAGGCCCAGCCCTCCATCTGCCACTCAGACAGGCAAGCTGTTCACCCTCTCCCTGCCAACTGAGCATCCTAATTACACAATAAATACTAATTGCCCGGGACCAGAATCTTCCGCCGTCGTAGACGTTAACCAAAGCCCCGCCTAACGAGCCTCACCATTAATTATGTGTGCTCGCTGCTCCAAATTTAATTAAGCCTTGGCAGGAAATAGCACTCGGCAGAGGGTGATTGAGGAAACGGAATTTGCAGAGATGCCCTCTTCTCATCGGGCGGCCTGGCAAAGCTGCTCCTTCTAAGCGCCTGGGGTTTTCCCCGTGAGCAGGAGACCCTGGCGAGGGGAGCCTGCACTTACCCAGCTGAACCAGACATGGTCGCACAGGTCATCTCAGCGAATCCTTGCAACCATGGCAGAGCTCGGTCTCTACCTCACAGGGGAGGAAACAGAGGCTCAGAGGGAACCAGTGACTGGCCAGGCCATTAGCAGGACCAGTTCAGTCTGAGTCGCAGGCCCATCCATTTCCACTACTTGTTGCTGGAGGAATGGTCTTAATGACATGCTGACCTTGAACTTGTAAGTCCCCCCCCTCCCCAAAGCATTTCTAAGCAATGTTTCATTTCAGTTTCACGTTTGTTTACTAAGAAAAAAGCTGAGGTATGTGAAGCTTAGAGAAATGGGGATGTACACGCAACCCCACAATGGACCTGGGTCAGATTGCCCGGTTCAAGTCCTGGCTCGTCCTTCAGGGGTTCCTTAAACTTCTTGAACCGAGGGCTCAATTTCTACATGAGTTAGAGTAAGCCTTGCTAGCTGCTGCACAGGGGTCTTCAAACTCCGGCCCGCGGGCCACATGCGGCCCGCAGAGGAGTCTGATCCTGCCCGCCAGGTTTTTTGGGCAGTGAGCGCAGCCGAGGTGTTACAATAGGAATTAGTAGTTCATATAGTCCGGCCCTCCAGCTCTCTGAGGGACCGTGATCTGGCCCCCACTTTAAAAAGTTTGAGGACCCCTGTGCTACAACAAGCAACTTTCAAACCTCAGAGGCCCAGAAGAGTTAGAGTTCATTTACTGTTCACTCAGAGCAAGTGGGTGGCCCTCAGGGACCTGCCATGAGCGTGGCCCAGGGACCCGAGCTCCTTCCATCTATGCAGAGGTTGTGGGCGTAGAGTCCACTGTTGTACCCTTGAGATCAAATTCAGGAGGCCCATTAACTTAAATACATGATCATTTTCTTTATTCTCTAACTAAAATTTAGCATATTTCTTTAATGATAAGTCCTGACAACAAACCACTTACCTGTGAATTTGCTACCAATGGAAGTCACAGATATTTCTATATCACATTACAGTTGTTGAAGACGTCCTGAATTATTGACACTCATTCACGACTTTGAAAGTGGCAGTGTTAAACTGCCACTAGCTTTGCATGTGATCAAAGACTTCCTGTGCATAGATGCTTGGTTTGAAGCAGCAGGCCTATCTATCATTACTGAACAACTATCTATCTATATAAAGTCTAAGCGACCAGTAAGGCAGAACAACTGGTCACTACGACACGCACTGAGCAGGCAAGTGAGTGGTTAGGAGTAAGCAGGCAGGCAGGCGAGCTGTTAGGGTCAAGTAGGCAGGCAGGCAAGTGGTTAGGGGCGAGCAGGCAGGCAGACAGGTGAGTGGTTAGAGGCGAGTGGTCCCAGATTGCCAGAGGACTCAGGCAAGGCTGAGGGACCCCTCGTGCACCGGGCCTTTAGTTAGTAATAATTGTTCAGCCACAAAATGGTAGCATTGCAACTCACATGGGTGACCTCTACCTTGCTTCCCAGCATTCTCTATTGATGATTGTTTATTGATCAGTAAACAAATAAGCCAAGATCTGGCAGGAACCAATTTAACCAAGTGATTAATCTTAGCATCACTGGCATTGTGTGCCTCCTGAATGGACGTGTCAACCCGACATCACCGATACAGTGTCCATCCCCAAAATATTAAACCTGGATCTAATCATTAGGAATCAGACAAATCCATACTGTGGGCCCTTCTACAGGATAAATGTCAAGAAGTCCAGGCATAGTTTAGCTGGGTCCCCTGTTCTGGGTCTTTCATGGCTGCAATCGGCAGCCAGGGCTGTGGTCTACTCTGAAAGCCCGACTGGAGGAACATCTGCTGACAAGCTCATTCAGCAGAATTCACTTCCCTGCAGTTGTGTAACTGAGGGCCCCAACTTCTTGCTGCCCATCAGCTGGAGGCTGCCACAAGGTGCTGCATGCTACCCACAGTTCACTGGCACCTAGGTTTCCTCAACAGGACCCCTCACTCCATCAAGCCAACGAGGAGAACCCAGCCTGCTAGGACAGAATCTGGCACTGTGTAATGAAATCACCAGGCTGGCGTCCTAGCACCTTTGCCTTCTAATGTAACCAAATCGAGACAGTGACATAGCATCACGTCTGCCATGTTCTGTTGGTCCCACCGGCACTCATGAGGAGGGAATTGCACACAGGCATGGACGCCAGGAGGTGGGCAATCATTGTCAGTCAGCGTAGGGTCTGGCTGCCACAAAGGGATGGAAACCATCCAACAACTGCCACCCCTACCCCCACCCACTGCTGAGCACTCATTTACCGAGGACTTACAGGTGAGCACTGCAGCTGATCTCTTCCTAATTTAACAGTAGTTATCCTGGGAAGGACGTGGATGGGATGGTGCTAAAAGGGCACTGGAACTTTTTGCTCTGTGTACGGGAATGCCTGGAATTTTTACAGTGAGCATGTATTATGTACCTAGAGGACTGGTGTGTGAAATTTGTGCACTGGGTGGGGGGTGTCTCTCAGCCCAGCCTGCACTCTCTCACAATCCAGGACTGCTAGCTCCTAACCACTCACCTGCCTGCCTGCCTGATTGCCCCTAACTGCTCCCCTGCCAGCCTGATATTCCCCTAACCAGAGATGCCCCCTGGAGGCCGCTGGCCTAATTGCCCCCAACTTCCCTCTCCTGCTGGCCCAGGCACCCCTAACTGCCCTCCCCTGCTGGTCTGGTCACCCCTAACTGCCCTTCTTTGCAGGCCTGATCCCCCAACTGCCCTCCCCTGCAGGCCTGGTTGCCCCAACTGTCCTCATCTGCTGACTTGATCGCCCACAACTAACCTCTCCCCTGCCAGTATCTTATGGTGGCCATCTTTGGCCACATGGGGGTGGCCATCTTGTGCAAGGGCATGAGGGTCAATTTACATATTACCTCTTTATTCTATAGGAAACAGGCCAAATGTGAAGACTTATTAGTTTGGACTGTTGGTCTATCAATGCATGAGGCTTTATTCTTTTTTTTTTTCTTTTTTTTTTTTTAGAGAGGAAGGAAGGAGGGAGGGAGGGAGGGAGGGAGGGAGGGAGAGAGAGAGAGAGAGAGAGAAAGAGAGAGAGAGAGAGAGAGAGAGAGAGAGAGAGAGAGAGAGAGAAACATCCATGATGAGAGAGAATCATGGATCAATCATGGAACGGCTGCCTCCTGCAAGTCCCCCACTGGGAATCGAGCCCACAACCTAGACATGTGCCCCCGACCGGAATCGAACCTGGTACCCTTCAGTTTGCAGGCCTACGCTCTGTCCTCTGAGCCAAACCATCTAGGCTAGGGTGAAGCTTTATTCTTTATACTTTACTGTATTTTTCACAATTAAGGGATATTACTTTCATAATGAAGAAAACACCCAAAGGATTTAAAATGTTTTTGTAGGTCTCATTTTATGGCCAAAAATAAAGCAAACCCTCTTGTTTACCTTCTGCAGAAAGGCAATTTCCTGCCTGGGTGGCTGATAGAGCGTGGGCTCCTAGAGAGCAGAGGGATAATCGGATGGCAGCAGGGAGCACACACCTGCTTCCTCTCACACTGATACAGAACAATTAACTCTCGTCGGAACATATCTGGCTTTGCCCCAGGACTAAGTGTTTTTTGAAAAAAAAAAATATGGCAGGTTTTCTCCAGCAACTAAAAAGCTCCTGGAAGATTCTAGCCAAGATGGGAAATAGAAGACTCTGTCCCAGACAGATCTGGTAAGCAGACATGTTCAGCAACCAGACAGTTCAAGCCCATGGCTATCTGAAAACAAACAAAAGATATGTTTGATCTCATTTTTATAGCTAATTGGAGGGCCTTAATGGGTTGCTAAACTTGTTTGCTTGTCTGTAAAATCATGGAATTGATTACGAACTTCTATCAAAGTCAACTGACCTGACCACATCTGCAGACAAAACAAACAAACAGAACTCAGACACCCCCTCCATTCCTCCCCAAATGAGGCTTTTCAAGCTTGCTGCAGCAAGGGAGAATGTGTCCTCAGGGGCACCTCAGTAGGGGAGACTAGAGGGGCTTCTTACCAGGTTTGTGTTGCGTTGGATGATCATGAGAGGCCAGCCCTAGCCGTTTGGCTCAGTGAGTAGAGCATCGGCCTGCAAACTTAAGGGTCTCAGGTTTGATTCCAGTCAAGGACACATGCCCAGGTTTCAGGCTTGGTCCCCAGTAGGGGGCATGCAGGAGGCAGCCGATCAATGATTCTCTCCCATCATTAATCTCTCTCTCTCTCTCTCTCTCTCTCTCTCTCTCTCTCTCTCTCTCTCTCTCTCTCTCTCTCTCCTTTCCTCTCTAAAATCAACAAAAATCTATTTTAAAAAGAATCAAAAAAGAATCAGGGGCCAGCCTGGGATGGATGCTGTGGAGAGGCAGGGGCCGTGTGGTGACTGGGTGCCTCCCTGACGCATCCCGGAGGAGTTCCAGGGGGGACTGAGTTGTTATTGGTGAAGCAGCAGCCATTGCCCAGGAAGAAGCGATGCTTGTCTGGAGAGGCGGGTGTTTAGCAATTTTCATGCTCACAGGAGTGGCCTTGACAATGTGTTGTTCTGAGTGTTGTTTATGCTCTGCTGGGGGCATGGCGGGTTGTCAGCAGGGCTGTTTTCCACTTTCTCAGCCCATATATACACCACCCAATGAAAAACTGACATTAAATACGTGTTCACCTTGGAAAATGCCTTTTATCTACGGGGAAACTCCATGTGGCTCTTTCAGCTTCTCCATTCTTAAAGATGAGGAGATTGAGATCAGGGAGGGTTAGTGACTTGCCCAGCACCACAACTCATTAAGCAAACCAGAAGCTAGCAGCCGGTTTTAAGTTTATATTTCTCTGTCGTCACATGGTCACTGTTCCTCGTTAGTCCTAGTTTTGAAATTGTTTATCCCAGAATTTACATGGAGTACTTGATAAGTAACTTGTGCTCTTCTAGGCTCTGAAGATACAAGAGTGATGAGGCAGATACATCAAACTTAGAGTCTGGCTGGAGGGAGGGGAGAGGAAGAGGCAATTCAATTCCGATTGTGACTAGGGAACCAGTGGGAACTAGGGGAGCGCATGACCAGGGGGGACACTGTTTGGTCTCTTCTGGCCTCCAGAGGCCCCGTGCACCCCTTGGCCAATGGCTTCTTCTCCCATCTTCAAGCCCGGCAGTTGAATCATTCTGATTTCTGACTCTGTCATCACATCTCTGCTGCTTTCTTCCGTTTTTTTAAAGACCCTTATTTTGGGCACAGCTGGGTAACTCAGGATAATGTCCTTGTGTTATAATCCTTAATTTAGCCATATCTGCAGTGTCCCTTTTGCCATTATTTATGGGTTTCAGGGACATCTTTGGAAAGGTCATTTTTCTGCCTTCTGTACATACCTACCCTAATATTTATTTATTTTTTTTTTTGGGGGGGGAAGAGCAGGAGGGGTTCCAACTTTATAGAGAAAGTGGCATTCAGCTGACACCAAGAGGGAACAGGAGCCAAGAAGGGAAGTGTCCTAAGCAGAGGAGACCAAAAAGTGATGGGAGAAGGCACAAGTTCATCGATTTGGAATTCTTTGTAACCTCAGAGGAAAATTACCTTCTCAGGTTTAGCCTGCCCTCACCTCAACAAAACGTATTCTCTACTATTTAACATTTGCATGTAGAACAACTATGGTCTCTAGATTTATTCTGAAACATAGGCTTTTAAAGGTTTTCCCTAAACAAGGTGATGGGTGGCTCAGGGGCAGAAAGTGTTACTGAAGAGAAACAAAAGGGGATTTCAGATTCAAACTTACCTTGGCCGACAGGTCCCTACCAGATCGGCCCCCCATCAGCTCCCATGCCTCCCCCATGGCCCTCACTGTTCCAGCCAGGCTGGCCTCCTTGCTGCTCTGCTCCTGTCATACACCAAGCAGGCCCCAGTTCAGATCCAGGTCTTGCACAACTGTCACCTCTGCCTTCTCCCCGTCACCTCTTTGTACCTTCACCTCATTTGATTTGTATTCATGGTACTTATACTCAGTGATGTGTCTATGGTCTGCCTTCCCTGTCTGAATGTAAGTTTCACCAGGGCAGGGACTTCTGTTGTTCACCACTCTATTCCCACATCCTGGAAGGGGCCAGCACACAGGTCCCCATAATCTGAATCACCTGGTAGTCTTGTTATGGCTTAAAATTATTTTACCACTTAAAAAATTCATTTCAGAGAGAAGGGAAAGGGAGAGATAGCAACATCGATGATGAATCATTGATTATCTGCCTTCTGCATGCCCCCATGGGGGATTGAGCCTAAAATCGTGGCATGTGCTCTGACCAGGAATCATACCGTGACCTCCTGATTCATAGGTTGACACTCAACCACTGAGCCACACCGGCCAGGCACTTTTTTTGAGGCATCTTCTATAAATGAGGCTTCTGTATATAATACACTTGACACTCGAAGTGTTCTTACAAAAGGCAGTTTCGCTTACTGTGAGGCATTAGAGTCCGTGTCTGTGGAAGTGCAGGCTCATTTACTCTGTGCTTACTCAGGAGTTTATAGGAATTAACGTGTTCGGAACAACTGTGAAGATTTCCTTCTCTGTCACTTCTTACAGCCTCATGTGCCTTAGGCCTTTAGTTCCTGACAGTCTTCTTTGGCTTTTCCAGGTCTTTCCTTCCAGTCCATCCAGATCAGCATGGCCCTCCTGGCCTTTTCCAAGACAGCTGGCCTCTCGCCACGGGAGCTGCAGCAGATGAGGCACATTTGAATAATCCAGTGGTTTGCCCACAGGGCGAGATGGATGTAAGCCTTCCTAAGTCAAGGCCAGACTGCCCAGCCCAGCGTCCTACTCCCCATCAACAGCACAGACAGGGTGAGCCTGGTTCCACACATTTTAACAAAGCCCCTGCTCCTCCTTGGAAGTTTTTGTTCCGTAGCAATAGAAATGGTGGGATTTGGTAACCACCAAGTCTAGAGAAAGGGACATTTTCTTATGACAACAAACTTGTTATTACACTGACACATCTATACAGAGCAGTACAAGAGCTCTGAGAACATGTGTGTGTGTGTGCACATACATAGGATGTCCTTAAATGACCGCATTGTGTTAGGAAGGAAAAAAATTCGGCCCTCACACAATCCTTTTAATTAGGCCAAAGGTTTTGTGTTCTCTGAGGGTAAGGGACAGCCCTTAAAAATCCCCCGAAGAGTCTGTTAGTGGTCAAGAATACCAAACCTGAAACTCATGAGAGATTTAAGTAATAATCTCGGAAGCACTTTGTCAAACTATTTCCAAAGCCAAGAATGTGTAAAAACTGAACAAAAGATTTAGAGCCATACCAACAAAAGCCAGGACACGCGGAGACGGGAAGTCTGGAATACACGATGATGGAGCATGTGCTGTTTTCCATTTCAAGTATGTAACCTGGTTTTAATCATTTTCCAGAAACGTTTCCAAATTAGAGGGAGGGGGGCAACCTTTAAAAGGTATTGACAAACCCCGCCTGGCTCACTGGTTGAGCATCGACCCACGAACCAGGAGGTCACAGTTCCATTCCTGTTTGCAGGCTCCATCCCTGGTATGGAGCGTGTAGGACCAGCCAACCAATGATTCTCTCTCATCTCTCTCCCTCTTCCTCTCTCTTCCTCTCTGAAATCAATTAAAAAAATATTTTTAAAGAAAAACATTGTTTAAAAATAAGATATTAACAAGGATAAACTTTTTACTCCGTAAGACCAGATCTGACTCTGCAGCTCAGACTCTGACAGGCTAGCACCCTTGAGAACAGACCTGTTACAAATCCTACAGGTTTGTGAGTTGACATCCCAAGCGCCTTTTCCATTCACACTAAGTGGAGAAAAAGCCCGAACACACCTAGGATGGCCTTTAAACATTTTCTGGTACATGCAGCAGTGCACCCAAACGCTTGAACAATTCTTAACTAAAGTCACAGGTCAACGGACCTCACAGAGAGATCTCATTAAGAGCAGAAACTCCGGCCAGGTTTCTGGAGGGGCATCGGCAGGAGGCCTCAGACACCTCTGACTGGACGGACTCTCTCTCTCACAGCCTGAGCCACACGTGGGGTGAGGCAAGGGGAGGTTACGGTTGTGAGGATGTGAAACGTGGCGTGTTATTTATGGATGGTTGTGTTTTTTCCATATGAACTGTAAACAACTTTTGTCCCACCATGCATATTGATTACATTTGAAGAGAGCCCAGGGGACAGTAAAAGAACTGAGACGTGTAGAAAAAAAGTCAGAACAGACATTATACTGGACTTAAAGCAAAGGAAGTGTCTCTCTTCAAAGAATAACTCTGTTCTGTCTCTGCACTGGAGTGTTTTAAAAATGTAAAGGTTGCTGAAAGATTCGATTCCTATTGTAAATGCACAAGCAGGGGCTGCGGATGTCCTGAGGCAGAGGCTGGAGGTGTAGGCTGAGGAAGGAAACAAGGGCGGAGGAAGGCGATGAATGACTGAGAGTGGAAGGAATTGGGTGCAGGGGTCGGGGAGGGGAAACCCCACACTGGGGAAGGGGCAGCCCACTGAGAACCAACCATGAGTGATGCCAACTGCTGCCATTGCCTCTGTCATCTGGCCATCTGGAAAGGTCTGGTTTAATGGGAATAAAAAAACCTATTATTTTTAAAAAGATAAATGCATAGTAAATTTTATAAGAAGATTTCTTTCTACCAATCAGGCCTTTAACATGTCAGAAGTAAATGTGCAAAGTTTGCCCTGGCCAGCATGGTTCAGTGGTTGGAGTGTTGGCCTGTGCCCTAGGGTCTCAGGTTCAATTTCCAGTCAAGGGCACGTACCTGGGTTGCAGGTTTTTATTTATTTATTTATTTATTTATTTATTTATTTAATTTTTTATTTTATTGATTTTGTACAGAGAGGAAGGGAGAGAGATAGAGAGTTAGAAACATCAATGAGAGAGAGTCATCGATCAGCTGCCTCTTGCACACCCCCTACTGGGGATATGCCCGCAACCAAGGTACATGCCCTTGACTGGAATCGAACCCGGGACCATTCAGTCCCCAAGCCGACGCTCTATCCATTGAGCCAAACCGGTTTCGGCTGGGTTGCAGGTTTGATCCTTGCCTGGCACCCCTCCCCGAGATTGGGATGCATGCAGGAGGCAACCAATTGATGTATCTCCCTCACATTGATGTTTCGTTCTCCTCTCTCCCTGCCCCTCCCTTCTATTCTCTCTAAAAAATAATGGAAACTATATCCTCACTCCTTGGGTGAGGCATACCAAAAGGGAAAAAAGTGTATTTGTAAAGTTAAATACAGGAAAATACAAAAGCAGACTGAATTATCAAAAAGAAAACCTTTTATTTATGTCACTAAATACAATTAGCTTCCCTGATTACAACCCATAATGAGTATCAGTAAAATACAGGCTGGTCTGTAGAGGTGAACCTCCCAGCATCTGTGTGTACATATATACACGGAGCCACCCATCTCAGAAAAAGCAGAGCTGAGCTTGTTAAATTATCGTCTGTTTTAGAAACTCTTACCATTTGACGGAAATTAGAGGAAGATTTAGGTAGCAGAGTACTTGTATAATAACTTAAAAAGTTAAAAGCTTGTAGTGATAAAACAATCTTGGGCACCCTCTTGAGGAATTTGAAGCAGTTGACCTTTTACAGATCCAATGTCTGGAAACAGACAACCAGTCATTGAAACAACTAGGTCCAGTTCAGTTGCCATGGGGCTGGTCATGGTGCATTTCCGGTGTGTAAGTCAACAGAACTATCATGACCCAGAGGTGGAGCAGAGCCTAAGGAAGAAAAGATAATTTGTGGATTAGTCAAGGATCCCACCTTCACCACAGGCCCAGGGTGAGGCGCATGGAGGGCAGGGACGTCTGTGTACTGTGTTCCTGTCCGGCACTGTGTGTGCAACACTCCAGGGGCCCCGTACGTGTTTACTGGGGACCAATGAAGAAATAGATGTACAACCGATGAGGGCAATAGTTACAATTCCAGCACATTGCTCAGTCGAGTGGAGAAAAGTCCTCAATTCATTCATGATAAGCACATGTACCCAAAACAATCAGGTGATTAATGGCTAGAGAGCCATGAAGTGGCCGGAGAGGCTTTTTAAGAGCAGTCAGAGCTGGCTTTCTGCAAGAGGGCTCAGCCATGCTCGACAGGAACGCTGTGCCGGGTTCCAGAGGTGACCTGGGGTCCAGCACAGGACCGCCACCGGCAGTCTCACTGGCTCCTGCATGGTCCTGGGACAACAGCACGAGGCTCCATCGCCCAGGCATTGCTGGCCTAGGCACCACGTCTCAGGCTGACAGAGTCCGTGTTCCTCAAAACCTCCACCCGGAAATCAACCCAGATGTGGCATATTCTGAACCCTTTCTGAGGCCAATCTTTTCCCTCTCATTCTCTCCATCCCCCTCTTCCTAAAAATTTTTTAAAAATATATTTTATTGATTTTTTACAGAGAGAAAGGGACAAGGATAGAGAGTTAGAAACATCGATGAGAGAGAAACATAGATCAGCTGCACACTCCCCACCAGGTATGTGCCTGAAACCAAGGTACATGCCCTTGACCGGAATCGAACCTGGGACCCTTGAGTCTGCAGGCCGACACTCTATCCATTGAGCGAAACCTGTTAGGGCTTCTAAAAAACTTTTTATTTTTTATGTAACTCTTCCCTCTAGTGGATCAAAAAGAAATTTCTTTCTCGGGGTGCTTTTATTCCTTTTGAAGAAAAAATTGCCTGTTTTAATTCAACTCAACTACTTTTAGCATCCCCATTCAGAACGGTGAGTTTTTTAGGCTCACAGGACACGTGAAATGGCATGCCTGACTCTGGCAACCATTATTAGAGCTAAACAATATGAAAGAAAATAAATCAACCTTGAGACTGTTTTAGAAAACAAAGCAAAACACATGGAAAGCAACTTTACATCAAGATAAGAAATCAATTGTTTTGTATTTTTTATCCTAAGAAGGGCTTTAGCAATGGAGTTAACTGTTAAACTGCACTGAAGTTAATTGTAGGAAAAGTCTTTGAACAATTTACATTTTAGAAATAACAAATTGTTATCTTCACTTGCATTACTAAAATTGAATTCTCTTTCAAAACTGATTGCTAAACTTTTAGTCAAAAAGACCAGCAGCTGCCTGGCTGGTATACTCAGTGGTTGAGCCTCAGGAGGTTATGGTTTGATTCCTGGTGAGGGAATATGCCTGGGTTGCAGGCTCGATCCCCAGTAGGGAGCATGCAGGAGGCAGCTAGTCATCATCATCATTGATGTTTCTGTCTCTCTCTCCCCCTCTCCCTTCCTCTCTGAAGTCAATAAAAACATTTTTTTTAAAAAGACCAGCAGCTGAAAAAATCAAGTGCAGCATTGCTTTTTTATTTTTTATTTTATTTTTTAAAATATATTTTATTGATTTTTCACAGAGAGGAAGAGAGATAGAGAGTTAGAAACATCAATGAGAGAATCATCGATCAGCTGCCTCTTGCACCCCTCCCCCGCCCCCCACCTCCCACCCCACTGGGGATGTGCCCGAAACCAAGGTACATGCTCTTGACCGGAATCGAACCCGGGACCTTTCAATCCGCAGGCTGACGCTCTATCCACTGAGCCAAACCGGTCCCGGCAACATTGTTTTTTTAAACAAGTTCACTTACCATATATATAATTACAAAAACTCGTGCTATGGGGTATCTTCGGAGAAAAATTCCCAGGCGGATACTATGTAAATGGTGGTGGGGTGGAGAGAAGAGAAGAGAGTTAGACTGACAATAGATCTACCTGTAGTAATATCTAATAATGCTTTTTAACACTCCACTCATTTATACTAGTTCTGCGGCCACCATAAAGATTTATTTATAGTAGATTAAATAGTTATTTGAAATAATCATATAGAAATGCCTTAGTGCAAGCAAATACTACTTGGATTTAGCTGTTAAACAACTTGGTCCCTCTCTAAATCATTTTGCTTTTAGGAACTAAGTTATAAAACATAAGGCAAACGTGAAAACAAGAATAGGGAAGTCTAGTTCGAATCAATCTGCAAATTACTAATCAGAAAGCTTTTGTATTGATACCTGCTTCCCAACGACACAAAACTACAGAAACCCAAATAAACACTTAAACAAATGAAGTGTGAGGAGCAATGTGGTGTCCAGACCTTGCCACTCATGCCTATTTACATTTTCCCCTACAAGAGGGACACAGGTACAAGCAAATACACCTTCTCTGCCTTTCCGTTTCTTTGCCACTAGCACAATGCCTTGCATACTGGTTCTCTAAAAGTCATGTAGACTGAATAAAGAAAAGTTGAAATAGACGTGCATATTAATTTGGAAATGACTATGGCATCCTTGGTCCATGGCTTTGGGAATCTTAGTAAATCCTCCTCCTAATATGTAACATCACAGCTATATTCTGATACATAAAGGTAAGAAAAGATTGCTCTTTTATGCAATAGTTCATTGAAACTGTGATTAATTATAAACACTAAAAGACAAAAGAGTTTAATGCTATATATAAACTATTAAAACATTTTTTCCATAAAAGATAATAAAAGATTATTAATCTTTTATTATTATACCACTTAACAGTGAAATTATTATATATGGTTAGCACATGTATGAAAATGATAACAGGGTGGTTTAGATTAAATATGCAGGAGTCCCTGAGCCTCAATGAATGTTTGGTGGTTTCTTCTAGCAAGTCTTTTGCTTCATTTATTCTGATTGCTAAGCACGGAGCTCCACCTTCATCTGGGTGATTCTAATCTCGGCCTTGCCAGCAGATGGGTTTACATCCAAAATAAGAGTAGCTTCTCGCCTACTCATTTTCTGTTCAAATCCTCCTTTATAGTAGGATGAAAGGCTAGATGTGAAATCTTGTGCGATTACTCGTTCTACAGGTTTCCAGACCTGAAATGCACGGTGACCTGCAAAAGCTTTAACACCCAGTCCTACAGCCTCAAGCTTTGTGCATCCTTGGTCGATCTCCATGTCCACCCATTTAGTCAAGGGAGGTGAGTACTCAGCGTAACATCAGCACTCGCCAGTGGGGGTGATGCTGCCAAGGGCAGCCACGGCACTGCGGCAGAGGGAGACCTAAAACCTTTCTTTGACAGTTATTTAAGAACTTTATTAACAGGTGCTTGCAGTTTGTTGACTTTAAAAAAATATATATCAAGTTGTAAACTTTTTTTACAAATTAAAAATGAGTTTCTTAAAAAATCTCAACTTGCTAGATATGTAACAATTTAAAAACCTCTACACGTGTATTGAGAAAAACTCGGCTTTTTAAAAACGTGTTTGTCATTACCAAAAAAGAGACATCTTTAGGTAAAAATAATAAACCATGCTGCATAGCTGGTCCACGAGCAAAAAGCAAATACTTAAGGTCTTCAGCTCCCATCTTTTTTGTTGTTGTTATTAATCTGACGTGAGGCTATTTTTCCATTGCTTTTGAGTGAGAGGGAGATATATATGTGTGTGCGTGCATGCCCCAGGGGCAGTAAGCAAACCCGCAGCCCAGTACGTGCCCTTGACTGGGAATCAAGCCCAATACCCTTGGGTGCATGGGCTGACGCTCTAACCACTTAGAAACACTGGCCAGGCTTGGTCATTTAATACTGCTACAATGTTGCTGAAACCGGTTTGGCTCAGTGGTAGAGCGTCGGTCGGTAGAGCGTCGGTCTGCGGACTGAAAGGTCCCAGGTTCGATTCCGGTCAGGGGCATGTACATTGCTGCGGGCACATCCCCGGTAGGGGATGTGCAGGAGGCGGCTGGTCGATGTTTCTCTCTCATCGACGTTTCTGGCTCTCTATCTCTCTCCCTTCCTCTCTGTAAAAAAATCAATAAAAAAAAAAAAAAATAAAAAAAATAAAAAATACTGCTACAATGTTATATTCATTTCTTCTTGCTGGATGACTAAACTGGATAGCAGAGATGGCAAGCTGGCGTTTACTCAGCCCTGCTCTGCTCAGCTTTGGGAGCAGATGAATTCTCAGCTGGTGGACCAGCTGCTTTAGTCTCAGTGCCATCTTGTGCTTCGGGTTTTCCAGGCATCTGCACAAGTTACAGCGGTACTGATGTGGAGGTAGCTGTTGACCTTGGGTCTCTGGTAATCCTGCCGGCAGTTGTGTGGAGGACACTCTGACATGGACAGCACCTACATGCTTGTGGACTGCTGCACATTTACTGCCTTGCACTAACTCCACAGCGGCCTGTAACATTTGCTGCCTCCACATCGAATGGAGCATCATTTAACTACATCAAATTGCACAGCCTCTCCTCCTACACTGTGGGGGTACTTCCTGAGGTTCTTCTTTATGGCCATCTGGTGTACAAACACATCTTTGGGGTCATTCCTGTTGATTAAACCATATCTGTCTCTTACACTGAACCATTTTACTGTTTCCAAATCTTCGTTGCAATGATTTTGTCTCTGCTGGTAGGTGCCCAGGATATGAGGCTACCTGGGCTGGCATGCCCTGTGCCACTGCCCGTAGTGCCAGGCTGGGTGTTGGCAGTTCCGAGGGCGGAGGTGGCGGGCCTCACTGCTGACGGTTGGGGTGGTGGTGACTGGGGCTGTCTGCAGTAGTCAGACAGGATGTGATGGTAACTAGGCCGGAGCGATGGCAGTGGTGCTGCTTGGAGCTCTTTAGGGTCCTCTCTTCACCCCCGATAGAGACTAAAACATTTTCTATATAAGGTAGATATCTGCTAGTATAAAAAGTTTATTTATAAGTATATACATAACATAAATTATGCATTACTTACGTAATTTATAAAAACATATTGCAATAAGTACTGTTCATTAGTAGCACCTTTTGTTCTATGACCAAGTATTGAGATAAAGCATTCAAATGGATGCATTTACATGCAATAGAGACTTTCTCAATGAAATTTAATGCGTTTTTAAATAGAGTTTATTACAGAAAGAAGAGAAATGGTCAGGATTAATCATCTTCTATAAGTATAGACACTGGCAGACCTCTTAAAGCAATTTCATGACAATGAAGTACCATGAAAGGAATAAGGTAAATGTCACTTTAAATATCAGCTCTATCTGATGGGACTCACAATGATTGAAACCACAAGAAAAGGTTATAAAAATATTTGATGGTCCATCACTCATCGTTACTGGTAGGACTTACCTAAATTGGTCAATTGAACTAGCAGCTTTGCGGACTCTTCCATACATTCCTGCCAGACTGGTGTCTGTGTCATTAAAAAGAACAGGAACATTTCGTAGACGTGCCCCTGTTTAAACAAGAGAATAATGAATGGAGGTACAGACAGCAAAGATAAATTTTAAACAAAATTACAGTTGACTACACGTTAAATTACTTAAAAAAGAAATTCTCAAGGCCAACTTTCTAAGTATTACATCAGAGATAAAATCATAAAAAAAGGTAGATTTGATTATATGAAATGTTTGAACTTTCATAAACCAAAAAATCAAAATGTAAAAACTAAAAAAATTATTTCTCTACAAAATTAGCAGAAATTAAAGTTTATAAATACCAAGTGTTGCCAATAGTCAATTTTAATGGACACAACTCCTGTGCTGGTAAGAATGGCCTTTCTACAAAGCCGAGGACTCCCACATTTCATCTCCAGCCCAGACCACTCCCAACTCTAGACTTGTCCAATCACCTGTTCCATTTCCATCGGATGTCTCAGTCATCTCAGACTCAGCATGCCAAGACCATGCTACTGACTTCCTGCCTCTGCTGCTATCCACTCGTCTTGCAGTTCTCCCTATCTCAGACACGAGAACTCCATCCTTCCAGCCGCTCAGGCCCCCAACCTTGACTCCTTTCTTCCTGTCAAACTTCACAATCTGCTAGCAAATGCTGTCAGCTCACCTTTAAAATGAACCCTCACAATCCCCACTCTGTCCTGAACCACCCTCATCTCTCACATAGATTAATACAACAGCTCCTCCTGGTCCTCTGCCTCCACTCCTAATTCTTTGTAGTCTGCTATGGACACAGCAGCCAGAGGTATCGTGTTAAAATACAGCTGCATCAGCCACCCTTCTCAAGACCCTCCAGTGGCTTTCCCTTCCTTCAGAGGTCACCCACAGGCCTAAACAGCCTCCTCCAAGTTCTCTGAATTCACCTTACTCTCCGCTCCCCTCACTCCTGCGGCCCTGAACTCCATGCTGTTCCCGCAACATTCCCGCCTAAGGGCCTTTGCAGCTCCCTTCTCCCTGCCTCACTGTCTACTATCTTACCTCCTAGCTCTTCAATGAGGTCTCCCCTGACCACCCTAAAGTGCAATCCCATCTCCACAGCTGGCACCCCATGTCTCCCTTCCTCGGCAGCACATAGCACCACCTTACATCATCCATTTACTGCTGTGTCCTCCCCCTGCATTCCTCTCCACACCACCAGAACAGAAGACCCACAGGGCAGAGATTTTGGTCTCTTTTGTGGCCCAATGTCTAGGACAGTGCCTGGTATAAAGCACTTGTAATTATTTGCTGATTCTGCCACCAAAAATAAAAAAGCCTTCAAATGTGTACACCTATTGAGCCAGCAATTCCATTTCTACTCATTAATCCCAAGAAAATAAAAGAGACGTTCCCAGAAAATATTTTCCTCAGAACTGCTATATTAGCAACAATCTAAATTCCCAACCATAAGGAGAACTGATCAAACAAATTACAGTATTTACACAATAGATTTCTATAAAGTAATGTATAAACTATTGTATAAACTATATTATGAAACTTATTAATATGAGAAAAGTTAAAAGTCAATAAAACAGATAATATAAACACATATAGGGAAAAAGTCTAAAAGGACTTTCTAGGATCAAGGCTGTTGAAGCTTACACTAAAATCTTTAACATCCCTCCTTCCCCCCTTTTTTAAGTCCTCACTCGAGGATATGTTTTCACTGGTGATTTCTTTTTTTTTTAAGAGAGAGAATCATGCATCAGTTGCCTCCTATACATGCCACAACCAGGGATCAAACCCTGACAGGGAATGGAATCCTCCATCTTATATGAGATGACACTCCAACTTAACTGAGCCACACTGGCCAGGGCTTTAATGTTCTTTTAGAGTATGTATTTTGGGAGTACAGATTCTCTATTAAAATTTGAGCATGGATATACTTCTATGACTACTAGAGGCCCAGTGCACAGATTCACTCACTGGTGGGGTCCCTCGGCCTGACCTGCGCCCACTTGCAATCTGGGACCCATCGGAGGATGTCGGATAGCCTGTTCTGACGCGATCCCCACAGGCCCAATCCAGACAGGAGAGAGCCCCATTCTGTGCATTGAGCATCTGTCCCCTGGTGGTCAGTGCGTATCATAGTGACCAGTGGACCTGTCATTCTGTTGTTAGGTTGTTCAGCTGCTTAGGCTTTTATATATATATAGATGTATCAGCTTTAATATTAATAATTATAGCCCTAGCCAGTGGATAGAGCATTGGCTCAGTGGATAGAGCATTGGCCTGCAGACTGAAGGATCCTTGGTTCAATTCCAGTCAAGGGCACATGCCCAGGCTGCAGACTCAACAATCCTCAATGGGAAGTGTACAGGAGAGAATCAACAATTCTCTCTCATCATTGATGTTTCTATCTTTCTCTCCCTTCCTCTCTGAAATCAATAAAAATATATAAAAAAAAGAAAAATAGGGGTTCTTCAACCTATTGCTCATAAAAATTAAAAAATATGTATTCATAATTATGGATTGGAAGATTATTAAAGCAAATTTTGCTTTAACATTCCTGAAAGTCCCTCTGTATTGAATCATTTGCTTTGTCTGTAACATCCTACTGAGCGTCCTATGTATTTCAATATGACTATGGATCCTTGGGCCTCTTTCCTCCAAGTCTCACACTAGTGAGGGATATTAATCAGTCCACAGTCCAGTTTATTAATGATCATATCCAACAGCACATGGCCCATCTCCACATAAGGAGAAAAGTGGGTGCTTTGTTGGATGAAACCTCTTTCTTAATAAAAATGATATTCTTTTAACTTATCAAAATCATGTTTGAATTAACAACATTAGAAATTAAGGCAACAAAACATTTTTGTTTTTAATCCTCAACTGAGGATATTTTTCCATTGATTTTCAGGAAGAGTGGAAAGACAGAGAGAAACATCAATGTGAGAGAAACACATCGATTGGTTGTCTGTCCCATGCACCCCGACCAGGGCCCAAGCCGGGGAGGAGCCTGCAATCAAGGTCCAAGCCCTTGACTGGAACTGAATGGCCGCTTTTTTTTACCTTCGCCATTGTCAACTCCGGACATGTTGATGGCAGACCCAGTGCTCCCAGCTCCAGTGGCCAATTTCATCTGCTGCTCGAGGCGCTCCAGCTGGAAGACCAGCGAGTTCTTCTCGGTGCTGAGGCTCTCCAGCATGGTCTGCTTCTGGATGAGAGTCTCTGTCAGCTGATGGAGTCGACTCTCCAACTCGGACTGGCTGCTATTGCTTAGGGTTTTATTGGTAAGCTGAAAGGCAACAGTTCATAAAAGCATTACATAAAACCAGGCATACAACACAGAAACCACACTGCCACATCCCCACAGGTGAACTGTAGTGTTCACTGATTTCTCAAAACTCTGTAATGGTTCTTTCACTGACTACAGAAGCAATTTTCAAACTTATTAGGGAGCCACAAAATCAACTTGGTGCTTCAATCAACATGTTAAAAAATAAAACAGAATGAATGTATCAGAGTGTACAGCACATAGTATGTGAGAGTATTATCTTGTGAAACTTCTGTATTAGTTTTGTACATTGTAAGAATGTGTGAGTACTGAGACATGATATAAACCTTACTTCTTACTGTAACATCACAGTCAAAAATATCTGAAAGCACGCCGGGACAGGTTTGGCTCAGTGGATAGAGCGTCGGCCTGCGGACTGAAGGGTCCCGGGTTCGATTCCGGTCAGGGGCATGTACCTTGGTTGCGGGCACATCCCCAGTGGGGGGTATGCAAGAGGCAGCTGGTCGATGTTTCTCTCTCATTGACGTTTCTAACTCTGTCCCTCTCAATTCCTCTCTGTGTAAAATCAATAAAATATATATTTAAAAAATATATCTGAAAGCACTGATCCATGAGACGTAGTTGAAACATTTCAACCTGGATAACTCAACGGTTGTGCCAAGACCACTCACTTCCGGTGGTTTTCATCCCCGCTCTGCGATTTCCTCTTATCTGACTTGGACAAACTGCTACACTTCTCTGAATCTGTTTCCTCAAGTGAGGATGAATGTGCTTGTTGTCTGTCTCCTCGTGCGTTAACTGAAGATAATAGTGCCTGCTGCACATGGTGTTTAGGGATATTAAATGAGAATTTTCCTAGCAGGGTTTGGCTGACAGTTCTTAGTAACTTCCTTTATTGCATCTTCTATTTGTTCTCATGTGTCACCAATTCCCTCCTCCACTCAGCTGGCCACATTTCCTGGTTGGAAAATTCAGTCCCCTTCTCTTATCTAGCCTCTACCTGCCTTCAAAGACTCTTCCTTGAAGCCTTTTCCAACAACTCTAGCCCAAGCTGACTTCAGCCTTCTTTTAGACTCCCCCAGACTGCCATAGCATTCATCAATCACTTTGGTAACACTGTTTAAAGGAGTCCATTACTTATTAAGTCAATCGCCTGAAGAGAAGGGAGGAAAGGACAATCTATAACTACAGAGTAAGTGAATGCAGGATTTTGGCAGTTAGTGATCAAGACTGGTAAATCTGGGTGCTAGGCACAGACTGTTTTCTTTGTGTTTCTCATTTTCAGAGTTACAAAGAGGTCTTGCTGACTTCATGGAAGACCTATCAATTGCTAACAGAAAGGTTTATCCCTGGATTTCTCTTAAGAAAGAGAAAACACACTTATGAAACTGGCAATCAGCACAATCCCCACTGAAGTTAGAAAGTGTTGAGATAATTCACATCTCCTCAAGTGACTCTGGCTACAAGATCTATAATAATAAAAGTGTAATATGCTAATTAGACCGGACAACCTTCCAGATGAAGCCAGGCTGCTAGGGCTGAGGGCAGCCTCTGTGGCTGCGAGGGCTGAGCCCCTTTGCACAAATTTCATGCATTGGGCCTCCAGTACTTCTATAAGAAGCAAGCCACAGAATACAGCAAGTGCAGACTCACAGGCATTAGATGGAAAGTCTATATCAGGTTGAAAATAACATTGTACCACTGCAACAAGAAAACTCAGATGAAAATGTGGAAAAGAAGGTCTTACTGTATTCTCTGGAAAAAATGTGTCTTTTCAATGAATGGTATTTTTGCCCAAGTTGTAAATGACACATACCTGATTCCTAAGTTTCTGAATTTCTTCTTCTCGATCTTTAATTCTGCTTTGCAATGTATTCTTTGTTCGATAAAGATCTTCTTCTATATAATGGAATTCCTACAAAGTGAGGCACAAAATAAAAGTTGAAACAGCGTACCCTATTCCATCGCCAGAACCTAAAACAGTGCCTGACATATAGTAGACACTCAATATGTGCTGAGTATATACTGAATGAATAAATGAACGTATTAGGATGGGTCTAATGAAAAGTTATACTTCAGCATCATGTATCAATCTGTATATGAACGTTTAAGCACAAGTCTTTACGTGGTCTTTGTTTTAGATTTTTCTAGAACTGCTACTGGATCATATAATAAGTGTATGTCTAATTTAAAGGGAAAAAAACCTGCCAATTGTTTTCTGAATTTTTTCCCAAATACCTGTGCCAGTTTGCATTCCAAAAGCAATATGAGAGCATGCCAGTTGTTCCACATCCTTCCCACATTTGGTGGTGTCAGTCTCTCTAAGTGTAGCTAATCTGGTTGGGTATGTGGTGCTAGCTCACTGAGGTTTCACTTTGCATTTCCCTAAAGATTAATGATGTTGAGCAGCTTATTCACATGCTTATTTGTGAATAAGCTGCTCAACCCCATTAATCATAAGGAAATGCAAAGGCAATATCTTGTACCTTTTTTGCACTGTCATAAATAAAAGAGGGAGAAAGAAACAAAGAAATACCGCCGGGTTCACTATCAACTGCATTAAACCACTGCTAGTCTGTATAATAAATATGATCATTCAGAGTCAAGTCGGAATTTAAGAACAAAACACATTCCAGGAAAGAAAAAGTAATTAGTTAGCTAAATACCTTCAAAAGCATTATGTAGCATAGGGAATATAGTCAATTATATTGTTAATAACTTTGCATGGTGACAGATGGTAACATCCTGGGGATCCTTTTGCAATGTATATAAATATCAAATCACTATAATGTACACCTAAAACTAATGGTATATTGTATGTCAAAGATATGTCAATTTAAAAATGTATTATGCTTCACTGAGCTGGGAGCTTCATATAGCTCCTTCAGTAAAGAGAGCTGTATGAAGACATACATGTGAGATGGACTAAACTGCCAAAGACTGCTTTAGACATTTAGTTCAACCTGCTCATTTCACAGACTGTGAAAACTGAGATAAGTGAAGAAAGAGAAAATGGCTCTAGCTAGTTTGGCTCAGTGAATGATACTGGGTTCGATTTCTGTCAAGGGCTCATGCCTGAGTTGTGGGCTCAATCCCCAGTAGAGGATGAGAGCAGAAGGCAGCCAATCGGTGATTCTCTCTCATCATTGATGTTTCAATCTCTCTCTTCCTCTCCCTTCCTCTCTGAAATCAATAAAAAAAATTTTTTTTTTAAAAGAGAGAATAAGCCTAACCAATGGACACAGACAACAGAGGGGTGAGGGAATGTGTGTGTGTGTGTGGGGGGGGGGGGGGGGGGGGGGAGAATAGGAAGGGTAATGGGGAATAGGACAAATATGTAACACCTTAATCAATAAAGAAATTTTAAAAAGAGAGAGAAAATGAGGAAGGTAATTAGGGTGGAAGAATAACAATTTACAGGTATGCCTTATTTCTAAAGCTCTAGGCTAGCACAAAATTTAAGGTTGAAATGATCTAAAACTGATAAAGAGCACCCTCTCCAATCTGGGACCCCTTGAAGGATGTCCGACTGCCTTGGATGATGTCCCTGGGATTGGGCCTAAACCAGCAGTCGGACATCCCTCTCGCAATCCAGGACTGCTGGCTCCTAACCGCTCATCTGCCTACCTGCCTGCCTGGTTACACCTAACCACTCTGCCTGCCAGCCTGCTCACCCCCAACTGCCCCCTCACCAGCCTTCTCATCGCCAACTGCCCCCTCCCCCCGTCAGCCTGATCACCCCCAACTGCACCCCTCTGCTGGCCTGATTGCCCCCAACTGCCCCTCCCATTGGCCTGATCACGCCTGCTTACTGCCTACTGCCCCCCGCCGGCCTGCTACCCCCCATGCCAGCATGCTTGCCCCAAACTGCCCCTCCCATTGGCCTGATCACGCCCAACTGTCCCTCACTGCCAGCCTGCTCACCCCCGACTGGCCCCCCCTGATGGTCTGCTTGCCCCCTACTCCCCCTCCCATTGGCCTGATCACGCCTGCTTACTGCCTACTGCCCCCCGCTGGCCTGCTCACCCCCTGCTGCCCCCCATGCCAGCATGCTTGCCCCAAACTGCCCCTCCCATTGGCCTGATCACGCCCAACTGTCCCTCACTGCCAGCCTGCTCACCCCCGACTGGCCCCCCCTGATGGCCTGCTTGCCCCCTACTGCCCCTCTTGCCGGCCTACTAGCCCCCAACTTCCCCCACCACCGGCCTGATCACCCAACTGCCCTCCCCTCCTGGCCTGAACACCCTAACCGTCTCTGCCTCAGCCCTGCCACTATGGCTTTGTCCGGGCAGCGGCCACAGAGCTGGGGTGACCAAGGAAGCCAAGCCTCCCACCCACTCCAGCCAGTGCTACCATCTTTGTTGCATCAATTTGCATATTCCCTTCTTATTGGCTGTGGGCACAGCCATCTTTATTGTAAAGTGATGGTTAATTTGCATATCACTCTTTTATTAGATAGGATTAATATTAGATATAGAATCTTATTCTAAAAATGTGGCTACAAACATGTTTAACTGTATTAATATGAAACCTAGAGGCCTGGTGCACGAATTCGTGCACAGGTGGGGCCAGGCCGGCTGAGGGGGAGGGCTATGGGCAGTTGCCAGCCAACCCCACCCCCTGGTCAAACTCCCAGTTGAACTCCTAGTCGAACTCCCGGTTAAGGGGACAATTTGCATATTAGCCTTTTATTTATAGGAGCAGGACATTCAAGTAAAATATACTTGGGGAGCAGACAACTGCTAATTGAACAATGAAAGAGAATCTAAACCATGATTTGTAAATATAATCTATATAAGAACTTTTTCTCAATCAGAAAAAGTAATCTAATATAGTACTAATGTTATATCTTTATTAACTAGCAATTACTGTTGTGTCTAGAAAGTACAAATGGAGTAAAGTACAAAAATCAACTGATTTTTTAAAAAAGTTTTCTATATGTATATACTCTGACAAACATATAAAAAAATACAGAGTAATAGTAAAAAAAAAAAAACTCTGGGACAAGAATCATGGATTCTCTTCTATTCTGTAATTAGTTGTGTGAAATTAGGCAAGTCTCATAACAATTTTGTGCCTCTATTTTTCAGCTGTTAAAAAAAACAAATGAATGTAGGACAGCAGTGGCAGTCAGGCCTGTCTATCACTAGTTCTCTTAGCATATCCCCTAAAAATGTCAGGAAGCTGCTTTACTGGGATGTGTCCTCGTGTGACAGCTGGGAGATAGTCTTCTCTGATAATCAATCTATAATCCTTACCTGCTTCTGTCGGTCCAATTCTGCCTCAAGTTCTTGTTTAGATGCTTTATGTCCAGCTATTTGGTCTTGCAGATCTTGCAACTGTTCTCTTGTTGATTCTGCTTCACTGACCTGCTGAGCCTCCATATCCTAAAAAGATGAATTTTATATGTGAAAGCAATCATTAACTGTCCAGTCCAATATGTACTGAGCAATTATCACGCACTATGAACTGGAGTCAGCAGGCATGGGAGGGACAAAGATGAAAGAGACGGTATCAGCCTAAAAGGAGCACATAAACTGACACTTCATTATATAATACCAGAGGCCCAGTGCACAAAATTCATGTACGGAGGGGGGGGCGGGGGAGCGGGGGGATTAGAGGGGGCCCTAAGCCTGGCCTGCACCCTCTCCGATCCGGGACCCCTTGGGGGATGTCTGACTGCTGGTTTAGGGATCAGGCCTAAACCAGCAGTCAGACATCCCTCTCGAATCCACGACTCCTGGCTTCTAACTGCTCCCATGCCGGTCTGATCACCCCCTAACTGCTCTCCCCTGCTGGCCTGATTGCCCCTTAACTGCTCTTCCCTGCCAGCTTAATCACCCCCTAACTGCTCCCCTGCCAGTGTGATCGCTCCTAACCACCTCTGTCTTGGCCCCTGCCACCATGGCTTTGTCTGGAAGGATGTCCAGAAGATGTCCAGTCTAATTAGCATATTACCCGTTTATTAGTATAGATGGCAAATGGTGAGAGCAATGAACAGGATAGCATAGCTGCCATAGCACATAAAGTACAAGAAGATGGGAGTGGGTGTGGCTGGGGAGAGGTCAATGGGGAAAAAGGAGACAGATGTAATCCTATATGTAATACTTTATTTTTTATTATTATAATTTTTAAATATATTTTATTGATTTTTTATAGAGAGGAAGGGAGAAGGATAGAGAGGTAGAAACATCAATGAGAGAGAGAAACATCGACCAGCTGCCTCCTGCACACCCCCTACTGGGGATGTGCCCGCAACCAATGTACATGGTTCTTGACCGGAATTGAACCTGGGACCTTTCAGTCCACAGACCAACACTCTATCCACTGAGCCAAACTGGTTTTGGCTTATATGTAATACTTTAAACAATAAAGAATTAAAAAGAAGAAGTATGAGAAGACAGTGCCCCATTGGGAGATTTATATCTGTATTTAAAAGCTAACAGTTTCTAAAAGAACTGAACTGCCTGGCCAGCATAGCTCAGTGGCTGAACATCTAAAATCAATAAAAAATATATTAATAATAAAAAAAAGAACAAGAACACATGTTCTGGAATCAGACAGACTAGAGATCGCATCCTGGCTCTGCCCCTTTATAAGTCATGGGGAAGTTACTTTCCTCCACCATACCTCTATTTCTTCACTGTCAAATGAAGCTATATTATTTCCCTTACAGGGTTATGGTAAAGAATAAATGAAAGGAGATATGTATATATAGGGGTGTGTGTGTGTGTGTGTGTGTGTGTGTGTGTGTGTGTGTTTAGAGAGAGAGAGAGAGAGAGAGAGAGAGAGAGAGAACGCACACGCGCGCGAGCACTTAGTGGCTTAGTGCAGTGCCTATTATGAAAGTGCTCAGTAAATGATAGCTACTGTAATTATTAACCATTCTTCAATTTTGCTAGACCTAGACCTAATACTATAATCTTTATTATAAACTTGATAAGCTTCTTGAGAAAAGGTAGAAATTGGGTTAATGTCATCAATGAGGTTGGGGTAAGGATGAGATACTAATTCAGAAGAGGAAAGGGAAGGGAGAATGAAAGAGATAGAAACATCAATGATGAGAGAGAATCATTGATCAGCTGCCTCCTGCACGCCCCCTACTGGGAAGCAAGCCCAAAACCCAGGAATGTGCCCTGTAGAGAACTGAACGGTGACCTCCTGCTTCATGAGCTGATGTTCAACCACTGAGAGCCACACCCACTGGGGAAGGATGTGATACTAAATAAACAAATCATATTTTTCACAATTCTACCCAAAAGATATGCTATAAAGAAGGCAAGGCCTGAATAAAATTAGCATTTACTCAATTTCTAAGTTCATGGGACTAAAACTGTTTAGAATTGAAAATTATTTACAGGGGAAAAAATCCTACTTTAAAGACTACAAGGACAGAAGTCTTTATTGGCTCTTCTAGTTGGCCAAAAGAAAAAAAAAAGAAAAAACAAAAAACAGAAATAATAGCAGTTACTACTTACTGAGAGCCTTTTATACATATCCTTATTCTCAAAATAGCCTTTATCTGCATTTTATAAATGAGAAAACTCAAGCTCAGTGAGATAAACTGTCTTGTGCAAGGTAACACGTCAATTAAGGGCCCAGGATGAGATCTATCTCCAGATCTGATATTCAGGCCCATGCTCTAGACAAGCTAGCCTATTCTCACAATTTCCTCACTTTCCTTTGTGATTTATGTATGTCTTACAAATCAATAATTCTGAATTAATGCATGGATGAACGACCTTTGTGAATTTTTTTTTTAAAGAAGTCTTGCTACCCTGTAACTTTATCTTCTCTCATCCTCAGAGACTACTCCTATATTTATGTCAAAGACCCTATGTTTAAATTAATGGCTCAATTTACTCTTAAATATAGTAGTTATAAATAAACTATAAAATTATGTATAGATTATAATTAAAAGACCATCCCTGATCCCATTTTAATATCAGAAAACATTCCAGTTATACAGACAAGCCAAAATCTAATTTGTACTTAACTCTTAGAATGTCAGATGCAGAAGTATGAAGATTCTGCCTGGTTCCCTGTTACAATTCCAAGCCTAGAAGATGCCTGGCACATGGCAGACACTTGGTAAGCATTTGTTGATTGAGTGATTTTTGTTACCTACATTTATTATTGCCATAACTTGAAGTCAATCAAAGGACAAGATACCTATTGCTTTAGGTTTACTTCTATATGGTGACTATTATTCCAGAAGTTCCACATGTTATTTCACCAATACCCTTGCCTTAAAGTAAGGAATCCAGCACCTCTTAAACTATTAACAGCTGGGGTAAATGGCTGTCTCTCAAGTGAACTGTAAGGAATCTTACCTGTAACTCAGACCTCAGCTGATGTATCTGACCCATCAGTTTCTGTATTTCTTCCCTTTGCATCTCCTTTTCATGCCGAAGGTCTTCTAGCTCCATGCTATTAGCAGTATTGCTGTCCAGGCCTTCAAAACCAGATCCTTCCTTTAAGCTGTTAATCAATTTTTCTTTAGACTATTACATTAAAAAAAAGAAAGAAATATTTTAGTATATGTGCTGCCGAAGCGAGCACAAAAAAGAAATATTTTAAAGCAAAGCAGAGATTAGCTTGTATATTGAATATCATCTATCATACCAACTAAACCACTATAAAAATATTCCAATTATATCCTTCATAGAAGAAACCAATGGAGGAAATCCATTGGGATAAAAATAAAACAGCCTTGCTATACAATGTCCTTGGATTTTAATCCCCAGAACCATGTTACTGAAAAATTATTAAGATTTTTCTCATATTGCCCTAACCAGTTTGGCTCAGTGGATAGAACGTTGGCCTGCAGACTCAAGGGTCCCAGGTTCGATTCCAGTCAAGGGTATGTAACTTGGTTGCGGGCACATACCCAGTGGGGAGTGTGTGGGAGGCAGCTGATCAATGTTTCTCTCTCATCAATATTTCTAACTCTCTATCCCTCTCCTCTCTGTAAAAAATCAATAAAATATATTTTTTTAAAAAGATTTTTCTAATATTTTTTTTCTCATTCTTTCTCACCCTTATTTTTCCCAAGATAATCCACTCAAATACTGATGGAGCATCTATGATGGGTTTGGCATTGTGCTAAGTGTCCTGTGTAATAAAAATAGTGTCTCTCACTATTATATATATATTAACCTCACAGGGTTAATGCCCAGAACCTTTGCTGAGCTTCAGGCCTGTATTTCTGATTGCCTTCTTGAAATTTTCACATCAATTTTTTTAGAATACTTCCATTTTTTTATTATTTTTTATTATTATTTTTTAAATACTCACCGGAGGATATTTTTCCAATGATTTTTAGAGAGAGTGGGAGAGGAAAAGACAGAGAGAAATATCGATGTGAGAAACACAGATTGGCTGACTCCTGCACACCCTCTACTGAGGTTTGAGTCCACAACCTGGGCATGTGACCTGACCGGGAATCAAACCATGACCTCCTAGTTCATGGGTCGATGCTCAACCACTGAACAACACCGGCCAGGCTTTAACTCCTATCTCTTTAATCTCTAATACTTTATGCACCAGCAATAGAGAACTAGCTGTGATTCATTAAATATGCCATGTTCCCAGGGCCCCTTGCTATGTCACAGGCTGCTCTATCTGAAATCTCTTCCCTACCACGCGTCTTACTACTCATCCTTCAAGTTCCTCTTCACTCCCGGGCAGATTTTAAGGGCTTAATGCATCAATAACTCCATCATATCAACCTCTTCACTCCCGGGTAGATTTTAAGGGCTTAATGCATCAATAACTCCATCATATCAATCACTGCAGTATCTTCCCACTACACCAAACAGTCTTTTTTAAGAAAGAGGAACATATTTTAAGCTTTGTACCTCAGCACCTACCATAGTGCCTAGGAAATAGGGGCTCAATTAGTACCTTTTAAGTGAGTTAATAAATTAGAATGATACAACAAAAGTAATTAGAAAGAAGAGTTTGAAGGAGACAGACATGATATTTCATGAAGGTGGAATAAAAAGGGTGCTTATAACCAATAAGAGGTGGGGGACAAAGGAAAAGATGGAGTCAAAATGAGATCGCACTTTCAAGCTCTATTGTCTAGGAAGATGGCGATACTTACCGAAATAGGAGAATGAAGGAAAAGCAGGTTTGAAGGTTGGAATGTCCCATGGCAGGTATTTAAACTGGGGTAGAAAAGTTAGGACTGGACACATGCTGAAGTCACACTGAGGCAGAAGCAGAATGAGTATATGATAGTGCAAAGTAAGAAAGAATAACAAAAGGGGCTTAAGAACTTGAGAGAACACTTCCTCTTTGGAGGTAGGGGAGAAGGCCCAACAGAGACAGAAACATCAGTGAGAGAGAAAAGAGGGGTAAGGCAGTGCAGGTCACATCAGAAGGCAAGAGTGTCAAGAAGGTAGGAGGGTTAACATTATCAAATGTTTTACCAAAACCAAAGTGGGTGGAAATTAAGAAAAGGACAGGAAATACACATTTAGGTCATTAAAAACTTTTGAGAAGATAATTTCAGAAAAGTAGTGAGGACAGAAACTGCATGGGGGAGTTAAAGTTAATAATTCTAACATGAAGACAGTAATTATACAATAATTCTGTTAAGAAAGGAGAACAGGTAAAGGGATCAAAGTGGTCCAAAAAGCCAAAATGCTTTTTCTTCGTTCTTCCACTGAGAAAGCATGTGCTCTTGAGTAAGCTGAGCCAGAAAAAGGTAGCAGCAGAAAGACAGAGCAAGAGGACAGACTTGTGGAGAAAGGGCTTAAATAAGATGGGAGGAAATGGAGTCAATACTCAGGCGGAAAAATTACCCTAGAAAATGAAAGAACACGTTTTCCCTCTGATGTGAGAGGGAAAGGAAAGAGAAGGTGAAAACTATACTTGTTGACTTCATTCTTTTTTAGTAAGGAAGGTAAGGTCACCTTGGATCTAAGGAAGGGGAACAAAGATGGATGAGGCAATTCTGAGAGCTGGAAGAAACCTAGACCAGTTATTTTTAAAAATTCAACAGAGGATTAACAAGGAAGAATAAAATGGCTGTTTTAACAACAAACATTAATATTCTCACAGTGATTATTAAGGTGACAGGTGGAAGACCTGAATTAGGTAGTGGCAGCATGAATTTTTAAAGAAAAAAGTGGTAGGAATAAGAGACATTTCTTTCTTTTTATAGTATTTTTAAGTAGAGTACTTAGGAATATTGTCCATGTTTAGCCAATCCAGCCAAACACGAACAAGTCATCTCACAGACTTATAGTCTCAAAGTGTCTCCCAGTTAATGGGCATAATACTTAACATTCAAACATGTACATTTCATGCTTACCTGGAGTATTCGAGAAGCTTTTTGCTTGTAGTCAATTAATTCCTGCTTACAGGACTCCAAGTTGGACTTATTCATCTTGACTTGCTGCTGGAGATCATCAACTTTCTTCTTCTCATCGGAATACTTTCTTTCTGCCAGAGTAACTGCTTCTGCCAAGTTCTGACGCTCCACTTCCATTTTATTCAGGCGTGCAGCAAACTCACTCTGAAAAATTTTTATATCATCCTTGTAACAGTCTGCTTTGAGATATATTTTACAACCATCTGTTCAGGTATCTTATGGGACTTAGTAGCTCAGCCTGATAACATAACACTCTTCAGGTAAAAAACACTCTTCAGCCAGGCCAGCATGGCTCAGTGGTTGAGCTTTGACCTGTGAACCAAGAGGTCATGGTTTGATTCCCAGTCAGGGTACATGCCTGGGTTGCAAGCTCAATCGCCAGTGTGGGGTGCGCAGAAGGCAGCCAGTCAATGATTCTCTCTCATCACTGATGTTTCTATCTCTCCCTTTCCCTTCCTCTCTGAAATCAATAAGAATATATATATTTTTAATCACACACACACAAAAAAAACACTCATTTGTTAAAAACTGTGCTCCTAAACACAGCAATGTATCAAAATAATTAGGGAGTTTGTTAGAAATACAGCCATCCAAGGTCTCCCCAGGTTTATTGAATTGGAATTTCCAAGACTGGGCTTGGAAATCTGTTTTTTAAGAATTTCCCAGGTGAATCTGGTCATTTGGATACCAGATCTGATCTGATATTAGCTGATCGATGAAGAATGGGGTTTACAGAGAACTAGAAAGTCTATTAGAAAACAGATGAAAGCCCTAGCCCAGTGGTCGGCAAACTGTGGCTCAAGAGCCACATGCGGCTCTTTGGCCCCTTGAGTGTGGTTCTTCCACAAAATATCACGGCCTGGGCAAGTCTATTTTGAAGAAGTGGCGTTAGGAGAAGTTTAAGCTTAAAAACTTTGGCTCTCAAAAGAAATTTCAATCATTGTACTGTTGGTATTTGGCTCTGTTTGCCGACCACTGCCCTAGCTGATTTGGCTCAGTGGATAGAGGATCAGCCTGTGGTCTGAAGGGTCCTGGGTTCAATTCTGGTCAAAGGGCACATGCCTGGGTTATGGGCTTGATACCCAGTAGGGAGCATGCAGGAGAAAGCCGATCAATGATTCTCTCTCATCACTAATGTTTCTCTCTCTCTCTCCCCCACTTCCTCTCTGAAATCAATAAAAATATATTTTAAAAAATGAAAACAAATAGAAGACCTAAGTAAACAGTTATATCTTTTCAAACAGCATAGCTAATGTTTTCCCTTTATTTTAAAATTTCTAATAAGCTAGTCAATGTAATATTTTAACTTAAGAAACTTTTAAAGCACACTCAAGAAAACATGTCTGTCGCTTACTAGCCTATGTGGTTCTGAGATTTATAATTTACCCTTTTTCTCAAAAGCTCCCATCATTGAAATAACGCAGGAGATGAGGCAGAAGTCAGAAAGCATTTATCGTTACATGACAATAAACTATAGCCCACAAACCTTTGATCCAATATTAGCTCCTCTTTTAAAGAAAAGAAGAGAACTACTGCTGCTGTCTACTGAGCATGTGCAATGTGTCTAATTCAACTGGGAATGGAATTTTTACATTTATTCATTTTAACTAATTTAAATTTAAACATAAAAACTAATATGTCACATTATATTAGTTAATTTAATTAGTCAATTCAATTAACAACAGATTTATTCAGATATAATTCACATACCATAAATTTCACCCTTTTAAGGTATACAATTCAGTAATTTTTAGTGTATTCACAGAGTTATGCAACCATTACCATTACCTAATTTCAGAACATTTTTACCCCCAAAATAAATCTCCTACCCATTTCTCCCTCCCTCTCAGTCCCTGGAAACCATTAGTCTACTTTCTTACTCTATGGGTTTGCCTATTCTGGACACTTCATACAAATGAAATCATCCAATATGTGGCCTTTGTGTTTGTTTTCTTTCTTAGCATAATATTTTAAATATTTTAATATTTTCATGTTTAGCATAAATCAACAACTCATTATTTCACTTACCATAACACTCCCCAGTTTCATCCATGCTGTTACAAATGGTAAGAGTTCCTTTTAAATATATCCTTGTATAGATGTACCACATTTTGTTTATCTACTCAGCAACTCATAGCCACATGGACTGTTTCTAGTTTGGGGTGATTATGAATAATGCTGCGATAAAAAAAAGCTGCGGTGTATTTACACAATGAAATTCTATGTGGCTATAAAAAGGGAACTCTTGGGGAGAATCCAAGATGGCTGCTCGGGTAGGCAACTAGCCGCAGTCGCACACAACAATTTCAATAAAATACAACTAAAATATAAAATGGACATTACCCAGAACTACAGGAAAGTCGACTGACTGGAAATCCTACAACAAGAAGCAAGGAGAAAACCAGAAGGAAGCGCAGAGGAGCTGTAAAAGCCCAAGGTACGGAGACACGTGGCGCGCAGAGAGGACGGAGCCGGAGAGGAGGGAGGCCGAGTGCCTGGCTGGCGTTCCCAAGCGGGAAGCAGAGAAAAGCTCCGATTGTGCTGGGCCCAGCTCCAACTGCTCTGAACCCCAATTCTAGGCCAGACCCTGGGGACCCAGGCTCACCCCAGGGAACTGCGAGAGGAGGTCCCGGAGGCGTGCACAGTGCGCACAGAGAAGGGCCGGCTGGCTGTGCCGCGGGATTGCCCTGACGGGAAGGAGACAGGAGCTCCAGACTGCTCTGAACGCCACCTCCAACTCCACTTCCAACTGAACTGAACCCCAATACCGGACTCATTGGGGGAGAGCATAGACCAGTGTTTCCCAACCTTCTCTCATGATGAGAATCACCTGGTGGAGTTGTTAAAACACAGATTCCTGAATCCCAACTAAGAAGTGCTAAACTAGAATTTTTGGGAACATATAGGTAAAATTGTATACTTAACTAGTGCTCTAAGACAGATGTTATATACAGAGCACTAAGTTAGGTATGCAATTTTACCTATATGTTCTCAAAAATTCTAGTTTAGCACTTCTTAGTTGGGATTCAGGAATCTGTGTTTTAACAACTCCACCAGGTGATTCTCATCATGAGAGAAGTTTGGGAAACACTGGCATAGACAGTTTGGCAGCAGGCGAAAATCGAGGGCACCTTTCTCTCAGAGGCGCTTGCAACAAGTACTGAAGTACCCTGAGTCTCAGGAGTCGCATAGGGCGGGGCTGACGGAAGCCAAGGCTGTAGGCTCCACCCTGAAACCCCGCCCCATCAGGAAAGCTGCCTGCGAAAATGCCTAAACCAAATAGATCACAAACGAAAGAAATGGAGGACAAAAAGCGACTGGATATAGAGTTCAAAACCACACTTACAAGGTTTTTCAAGAGTCTCCTAGAAAAGGCCGATAAAATAAATGAAACCTATGAGGATATGAAAAGGGATCAACAAGAAATAAAGAATACATTGTCTGAAATAAAAAATATTTTACAGAGTCCTAAAAACAGAATAGAAGATCGCAAGAATCAAGTCAAAGATTTGGAACATAAAGAGCCAGAAGACACTCCTCTGCAGAAGCTAGAAGGCAAGAGAATCCAGAAAACTGATGATGTAAGAAACCTCTGGGACAACTTCAAACGATCCAACATCAGAATCATGGGGGTCCCAGAAGATGAGAGAGAGCAAGATATCGAAAACATACTGAAAGAAATAGTGACAGAAAACTTCCCCCACCTGGTGAAAGAATTGGACTTACAAGTCCAGGAAGCACACAGAACTCCAAATAAAAGGAATCCAAAGAGGACCACACCAAGACAAATCATAATTAAGATTCCAAGAGCAAAAGACAAAGAGAGAATATTAAAAGCAGCAAGAGCTAAGCAGGTGGTTACCTATTAAGGGACACCTATACGATTGTCAGCTGATTTCTCAACAGAAACCATGCATGCCAGACGGGAATGGCAAGAAATATTCAAGGTGATGAATAGTAAGAACCTACAGCCAAAGATAATCTATCCAGCAAAGCTATCACTCAGATTCAAAGGTCAGATAAAGAGCTTCACTAATAAAAAAAAGCTAAAGGAGTTCATCACCACCAAACCAGAATTATATGAATTGCTGAAGGGGGTTCTTTCAGAAGAGAAAGTAAATAAAGATAAAAATTATGAACAACAAATACATAACTATCAACAAGTGAATCTAAAAACCAAGGAAACTAAAAAAAAAATCTGAGGAACAATATTAACTGTTGAATATAATAGAATCAGAGGTATGGAAGGGGAGTGAACTGATGATTCTTGGGGAAAAGGGGAGAGGGAGATGTGGGAAGAGACTGAACATAAATTGTGCACCTATGGATGAGGACAATGGGGGGTGGGGAAAGGACAGAGGGTGGGGTGAGAAGGGGGGGGGGAAAGGAACATTTGTAATAATATGAACAATAAAAATTTATTAAAAATAAATAAATAAATAAAAATAAAAAATAAAAAGGGAACTCTTACTATTTGCAACAGCATGGATGAAACTGGAGAGTATTATAGTAAGTGAAATAAGCCACTCAGAGAAAGGTAAGTATCACAGATATCACTCATATGAACCTAATGAACAAAATAAACTGACAAACAAAATAGATCCAGAAACAAAGAAGCATGACAAATTTCAGAGGGAAGGTGAGGGGTGGGGAGGGGGAATTAACCGGGGAACTTACATGCATATATGCATAGCCCATGAGGAGTGGGTGTGGGGTCGAGAGGGGTCAATGGGAAAACAAATCAAAGGGATCATCTATAATACTTTCAACAATATAATTTTTTTAAGTAAAAGAAAAAATGAATGCTATGAAAATTCATGTACAAGTTCTTGTGTGGACATATATTTTCAATTTTCTTAGGTACATACCTAGGAGTTGAATTGCTGGGTCATATGGTAGGTTTATATTTAACATTTAAAGGAACTGCCTATTATTGAAAAATTTCTGAGTATGTTTAGAACAATGTAGTTATCAGATTTATTCTTTTACCTGTAAATTTTTTTATTTTATTTTATTGATTTTGTACAGAGAGGAAGGGAGAGAGATAGTTAGAAACATTGATGAGAGAGAGTCATCGATCAGCTGCCTCTTGCACACCCCCTACTGGGGATATGCCCGCAACCAAGGTACATGCCCTTGACCGGAATCAAACCCGGGACCCTTCAGTCCCCAAGCCGACGCTCTATCCATTGAGCCAAACCAGTTTCGGCTCACCTGTAAATTTTATGAAATCTAAATACAAATCAAATATTTCAGAAAAAAATGACTGAATTAAGTGTAAAACACTATTATTTTAAAGACTCAGTAGGCAAAAAAAAGAATGCAAAAAAATCTCATTAGCCGAAACCGGTTTGGCTCAGTGGATAGACTCAGCCTATGGACTGAAGGGTCCCAGGTTCGAATCCAGTCAAGGGCATGTACCTTGGTTGCGGGCCCATTCCCAGTAGGGGGTGTGCAGGAGGCAGCTAATTGATGTTTCTCTCTCATCAATGATTCTAACTTTCTATCCCTCTCCCTTCCTCTCTGTAAAAAATCAATGAAATATATTTTTTTAAAATCTCATTAATAAATTTTAACGTTAACTACATGAGATGTAGCACTTTATATATAATGTGTTAAAATATATCAATAATTTCTTTTAACCCACATTAGCTGATATTTTACTTCAGGGCTAAATTATTTCCCCCTCTTTAATAGCTAGCCTAGACCAGTGGACCCTGGCTGCCTATTACGTGTGTGCGTGTGCGTGTGTGTGTGTGTGTGTGTGCGCGCGCGCGTGCGTGTCTGTGAATCCATAAGACAAAACTCCAACACCTATGCCCTACCTCATTACAATGGGACCACTCTCTGGGAGTGGACATTGGGCATTAGAAGGTAGTAAGAGCTATTCAGGTAATTCTAATGTGTAGACAGGGTTGATAATCACTGAAATAGATGCAAAATTAATTTAAGAGTAAAAGTAAATATTATGTACAATTTTGTCTTAAAAACATCAGATTAAACTGGAATCACTAAAGGCTTAAATACAAAGAATAAACCAGATGCTCCAAATGAGCTTTTAATCAAATAATGGTAATGTTGGTTGCAAACCACATTAAAGGAAAGATGTCTACCTCTAGTGAATATTAACTATTTTAAGCCCTCTCTCTCTCTCTCTCTCTCTCTCTCTCTCTCTCTCTCTCTCTCTCTCTCTCTCTCTCTCGCAAGCTAGCGCCTTTCCCATCCCCCTCTTCTTCCCCACAGAGGTGTAAGGCGGGCGCATTACCTTTGCCTGCCTCTCTCATAAGCTCCAAGGGCCCTTCTTCCTGCCTTTGTAACTTGTTACAGTGTAAGTCCACATGGCCCAGCTACCTCTGTAATTTTCTAAATAAACTTTTTCTTATAATTTGATACACAAATAAACCTATTTTAATTGTATTCAATATATAAAAAATTAAAGTAAATTTAGCAAGGATCAAGCTAAATTTTCAAATACTCTGTTTCTGTCACAGAAACAGAATTTTCAGAAATACACTGCAGAACTTTATTAAAGAGTAAATGTACGATGAAACAGTGTAAGGTCAAATAACAAAAGAACTGTTGTCTCCCATTCTAACCTGCATTTGCTTATAGCTCTCCTGTTCTCTCTTCAGAGTGGCGTCCGCTTCATGCAGTCTCTCCTGAAGGGTTTGCAGAGCTTGATTCTGCAGGCTACTCCCTTCGCTGTGATCCTGCGTTATTCTAAACGAAAATGCATCACTTGAAATAACTCATTTCCACAAGGTAGAACAATTTTTATAGAGTGTTGGCTTGTTAGCACAAAAGGGGTGGTTTGACTAAAACATTCTTAAAGAAATATTTTCCCTCTAATGGAATGTCATCTATATTTTTAGGTAATATAACTACACACCACTTATATTTGACACTCTTGAAATATTTTTAAATTCAGAATTTGCTAACAATGCATCTCAAGATTCAAATAATAAATCCACTTTTAACACACATATTTCCAACATTAATAAAAGCTGAATTTTGGAAATATAAATTTCCAAAAGTTAAATTTTCATTAGGTAGTATGCACTACAGTGCTTATCATTACTTGTATTGGAAAGAGAGAACCATCTAGCTCATTTTTTTTCATTGTTAACAGCATTAGCTACCGTGACTTTTCACTCTGTAAAGCTTCTAAAGCTTCTGTGCGTGTCTTCAGTAGCTGGTCAGCTTCCTGGAGTCTCACTTTCAGCACAGCCAGCTGGGAATCCTTTGCAGCCACCGCTTCAGTCAGGTCATCTACTTGGGCTCGAAGTTCTCGAGTTATTCGATCACTCTTTGAATGGTCAACATTCCACTTTTCAACTCTTGCTCTTGCTTTGTTTAATTCTAAAAAAAAAAAAAAAAAAAAAGTTGTTTCTGTATTAGAGCAAACATTTTTTTCAGAGCACACACAAATTCTCCTTTAAGTCTCTTTAGAACTTTACTTCTTGCTGAAATTAGAAGCTTACAAATATCTTTAAAGTTTTTGCTCCCATTTTTCAAGGCCAATATTCACATCTGTACTAGTATTACCGGTAACAGGTTGGAAAGGTGCATAATGCCAACTGCTCTTCTACAAATGTTTTTTTCGGCAGATATATCATAAACCATTGGGAGACCAAAAAAACAGAAATAGCAGAAAGTTTTAGGCCAGTGAATTTGTAGAGTTCTGCTAGAGACAACAAAAAATGTAGACCCCAATAAGGGTAGATATTGTACACCCCAGCAAGACCAAACCAAACCAAGGCAGCACAGAAAAGAATCTGTTTCTTTCCATTACTGTGACAAAAAGATTCTTTTAACCTAGGAAACTGATTCAGAAAGAGCAATGCAGTACAGCTTTCCATACCCTCGTATGCCACCTATGGTTGAGTTTTCCAGCAAAACAAACTTAGTTTTTAATATTGAAAAAACGCTACAGGATCTCAGGAAATGCTCTATCTCTATGTCTACATTAGTCTGGGTAAAGTAAAGCTTTTTCTAAAGTCAGTCTAACAAGACTTAAACTACCTTCCTAAGGCACTCTTCAGGGCCTTCATCCATGTCTTGGCAAAAACTTTTCTACCCTCCCACATTTCCTCTAATCACTCCCAGGAATCAAGGCAGATTTCTTTCCTTTTGTTTTTTTCCTCAGCCACACTTACAATAACACTACTATATTTCTCCATCATTACCTCTATCATGGGATTACTTTTTATTTTTATTTTATTTTTTGTTATGGAATTACTTTTTTAATTACCCATTTCTGAGCAATTGGAGGGTTTTGTACCCTAGAGCCACCGCACTGCATAATCCATATTCATTTTATGTCCCCTAAAGCAGGGCAAAACAGTGGCCTCACTGGCTAGTGTCCACTACCTTGTTTAAACAATTCCTAGAAGGTTCAAAACAGATCAGCCAAATGAATCAGATGATGACTAATGTTCTGTTCTCCTGAGTTCTTAAATTTCATAGCTCTTAAAAGAATAACCAACACTAGCTGGCTTGGCTCAGTGGATAGAGCATCAGCCCATGGACTAAAAGGTCCTGGATTCAATTTCAGCCAAGGGAACATGCCTTGGTTGTAGACTCAATCCCTGCCCCTGGACCGGGATATGTGTGGGAGGCAACCAATCGATGAGTCTCTCTCACATCAATATTTCTCTGTCTCTCCCTCTCCCTTTCACACTCTCTGAAAATCAATGGAGCCCTAGTTGGTTTGGCTCAATGAAAAGAGAATCAGCCTGCTGAATGAAGAGTTCCGGGTTTGATTCTGATCAAGGGCATGTACCTTGGTTGCAGATTCCTGGACCTGGTTGGGGTACATGCAGGAGGCAACCAATCAATGTCTCTCTCACATCAATGTTTCTCTTTCTCTCCCCCTCTCCCTTCCACTCTCTAAAAATCAATGGAAAAATATCCTCGGGTGAGAATTAACAACAACAAAAAAAAAGGCACAAGCTTTGCCCAGCTGGTGTGGCTCAGTGATTGAGCATCAACCTATGAACCAAGTCACAGCTTGATTCCCATTCAGGACACATGCCCAGGTTGCAGGTTTGATCCCCACTAGGGAGTGTGCAGGAGGCAGCCCATCAATGATTCTCTATCACTGATGTTTCTCTATCTCTTCCTTTCTCTCTGAAATCAATAAAAATATCCTATATAATGAATGGCTAATAGGCAAATTGTCCCTAGGGGCGGGAGTTCAAACAACCAGGAGTTAGACATGCACTGACCACCAGGGGTGGCCTGGAATATGGCGGGTGTCAGTGATATGGCACTGGCAGTGGAGGTGCTGCCAGGCCCAATGGGCCCTGACAAGAGTGGGACCGTGGCAGGATGGTGAAGCAGGTGAGCGGGCAGAGCTAGGCCAAGGATAATGCAAAGGGAGACCCTGGCCAGCAGCTGATAGCTGCTAGGGACTTTACCCATGCACCAATTTCATGCACTGGGCCTCTAGTATTGAAAAAGAAAAAAAGAAAAACATGACCGAACAAGCCCATGTTTTCTTTTTTGGGTTGGTGAGATGAAGATTGGCCCCATCTGCAAATCTGGACCCTGTATTTCTATGAAAACACTATTTTACAAGTCTCATCTAACGTATTTCTTATATGTGTCATGACTGGGAATTGAACCCACAACCTTGGGGTATCGGGATAAAGTTCTAATCAACTGAGCACATCTAACGTATTTCTAATAGCTTAGCTGTAATCAATGTTTTAGTTTATTTTTGAAATTTTAACTTTCTAATCTTGGGCAGTATAAGGCCCTACCTTCTTGAGTTTCCCTGGCTCTTTGATGTAATGAGGCCATTTCTTGATTTAAAGACTGAACTTCATTCCTCAGCAGTTGATTCTCCAGTCGAAGATTAGACAGTTCATGGGATTTGCCATCATCAGTAGATAATGATTGGTTGTGATTAATGCAGGAAGCATTTGATGATACAGTGTCCTTTGAAGAATCCTCTTGGATTTCATGGCCAGAATCTGAATTACTAGAGGCTTCTGTGAAAAGGGAGTACATTTTTGTTACATTGAAATGCTTACTACATAGATATTAATAGTCTACTTTGGTAGAATGCCTTTTGGCTCATGTGGACTACTATAGCTAAAATACCATAAAAAGAAAACTTAAATTCTCAATAGACTTTCATCTGATGAAATTTCATTCTTATTGATGGAACCTATAGGCTTATAAGGATCCTGGATACACTGACTGGTAATAAGGAATAGATACAAGAATACAGTTCTGCCCCAGTTGGTGTGGCTCAGTGGTTCGGTGTCAAATCATGAACCAGGAGGTCATGGTTCCATTCCCAACCAGGGCACGTGCCAGGGTTTCAGGCTTGATCACCAGTAGGGGGCATGCAGAAGTCAACAAATCAATGATTATCTCTCATCATTGATGTTTCTATCCTTTTCTCCCTTTCCCTTCTTCTCTGAAATCATTTAAAAAATACACTTAAAAAGAATAAACCCTTTGCTGGCTTGCCTCAGTGGATGGAGCTGGTCAGCCTGCGGACTGAAAGGTCCCAGGTTTGATTCCGGTCAAGGGCACAAGCCTGGGTTTCGGGCTCAATCGCCAGTAGGGAGGCAGGAGGCAGCCAATCAATGATTCTCTCTCATCATTGATGTTTCTCTCCTCCCTTCCTCTCTGAAATCAATAAAGAAATATATATATAAAGAATACAGTTCTGGAAAGTATAAAATCAGGGATAATTTAGGTGACTAGAATTAGTCTCACATTTGTCTCCAAACTTTTTTGAAAAAAAGAAGTCTCAATATTGAAATATTGGAAAGGCACAAAAGAACAGCTGTGGGTTTCAAGGCAAGGAGAGTTAATAATAGGTCAGAGCAAACTGGAATCTAAATACCTTATTCAAAGAAACCCTCAGATGAATCAGGAATTCAGAATCATCCTGTTTTTAATTTGCTACTAAATATGATGCAAATATATTTTTCCTTACTAAAAAAAAAAATAGATACTAAAATGTGGACTATAGTTAATTATTAAAATGGACTAAAATAATGCCTTTACAAAGGAAGCTAAATCAATAATCCACTGGGGAAAAATGATTTTGAAAAAGTAGGTTTTCGCTACTTCCCAAAATATGAAACCCAAATAGTCAAATATTTGAAAAGATGCTTAACCTCATAGAGCAATGAGAGAAGTAAAAAAGTAATGACATTTTCACACCTGATTAGAAAAATATAAAAAGTCACACTGAAAATGATCAAATTTTGGTGAGAACACAGAGCAAAAGAAACTCTTAGTCACAGCTGGTGAATTATAAATTGGTACAACCTTTTAAGAAAACAGCTTAGTGTTTGTTACTAGTGTATTTGAACATTGTCACATCCTACAATTCCACTTCTAAGGAGCTGAGAGTGAACTTTTCAACCTGGGGTGATTTTGCCCCCCAAAGGACATTTGCTAATGTATGAAGACATATTTGCTTGTCACAACTTAGGGTGCTACTGTCATCTAATGTTCATAGGACAGTCAGTCCCCTACAACAAAGAATTATGCAGCCTAACTGTCAATAGTCACAAAATTGAGAGACTCTGCCTTAGAGAAACAAAACAATTATCGTAACTCCCATGTATTAACTGGTTCTCTCACTAACATCCCTGTCAATCAGGTTGATCCCTCCTTTACAATTAAAATGTAAGCTGTTTTCCTTAAAAGTAGAAAAATAACTCAAGTCAAATCTAGGCTTAAAAGACCTCTCTTAGTATCACATTGCTATGGTACTTGCAATTTTTACTGGCCTAGCAACCACCTAAAAGTCAAAAAAAATTTAAGATGCCCTGACTCCATCCCCAGAAAATCTGAATCAGGAGGTCCGGGGAGACACCCAATAATTCATTTTTTATTAAGCATACAAATGATTTTAATGCAAGAAGTCCAGGGACCACTTTTTAACAAAAAATGATTTATAGGAATCTATCTTACACTCCGGGTTCCCAGAACAACACTAACAAACGTAAAGGATCTCTGCGGGGGATGCTCTCTCCAATCCATTCTTAAAGACCAAGCTCCAATGACAGACCCTCTGAACCCTGACCTGAAATCTTGGGCAATTAGTTGCTTTCTCCTTTATATTCTCAGCACCGTCTGGCAATACCTCAATTACTGCATTTATGACACTATATGTAAATTATGTTAACACGTCTACCTCACCCACTAGATTCTGAACCACTTCATTCACTTACATAGTGTATTTGAAACTATTAGGTTTCGATTAGGTTCTCAACGTTTGTATAACCACTGAAAAGATAGCTGAGAAGAAATTTAGAAGTGTGCATAATTAATCAACTGCTACTACATGCGCCTGTCCTAAAAGCCCTAAGTGGTCACCTTTATCACTTTTTTTATCTTACAGATACAAGGCATATTTTATTCCCTGGCAGCCAAGACTGTGGGAGAAACTGTAACATTTAAGAACATAACAGGCTTCCATTAATCACCAACTTTATAAGGAATCCCTGTAGGAACCTATCATATTTATTGCCATTTAAAAATAGTTAGTAGGTACTTGAATTAGCCACATTAACACGTTAACCTCCTTTCTGCAGATGAGCAGATGTCCAGGTAGAGGTAATTTCACAGAAATTTAAATGAACTTGGATCACGGTTCAGTCTGTTTTATAATACTTCTGGGTGGAATACAGAAAAAACTGATAATGAAGAATATACGTGGGAAAAAAATATATATGTGAAGTACAGCCTCCTGCCATTTTTATAATCTCAACGACAAAAAGAAATGAACTGAGAAAGTTCCAAATCCAAAATTACGTTTTCTTTCGTATTTCAGAATCCCCCCCCCGTTTTAGAGGATCGTTTTGGATGTAATTTCTCAGATGCTGGGGTAATTAGCCTACAGACAAAATTCAAAGGTCCCTACTATAACTGCATATTGACTGACAGAGAGCCTGCCCTTCCCCCAATGGGGACAGGTGACAACACGAGGACGAGAAACACTGCCAGAACGTATTGGGCTGGGATGACACATCCAATGTGCTTAACTCTACAAGAAATGAGGACTGATTAGCTACCATGGCTTTGGCTCCCAGCATTTTCTTCAGTGGCTTTGACGGTGGTTACGCTGGTGTTCCCGGCGCTGGCGCTTATAGTCTGAGAACTCGGGAGGGCAGGGGGCCTGCCCCTTTCTTTTTTTATTTCCACCCTCCCAGCAGGTTCCTTCTGTGAACTATTAAGAAAATCAAACAGCAGCTCATCATCAGGTTCTGACTTTTTTCTCCGAACAAATTGGGACGAAGGCCTGGGAACAGATGAGTTTTCAACAGAATGGGAGGCCTCCACTGATGTCCTCGGTGCTGCTTTCACATTTGTGGTGCCAGCTAGGATGGTGGCTCTTTGATTCCTAATGTTATCAGCTGCTGAGGAGATATAATTAGCTTTAGATCCAGGCTGGTAAGTCAAGTCTGCATTTTGCTGGTGAAGTTCAGGATAGTCGGTATTTTTGCTGTATATGCTGCTGCTGGTGTTCTCTTTTCGACTGAGAGCTGTTGCAGCCCCTTGATCGACTCGGTTTAAAAGATCTTCTGCTTTTCCAGCAAGGTCAGCAAGCCAGGACATGATGGCAGCAGAATAGTCCTATGGTGAACCTGTAAAAAGGACACGAAGTGATCAGTGTGTGGTGTAACAGCAGAGCCTGGAGTCAGGGGACACCCCCCACTCCTCCCCCCGCGTCTCAGGCCATTAACACCCCAAGGGTCCTGCCACTGGGCCCCCGCCTCACCTGGGTTGAATGCCTAGCTCTGCTTCTTACTAGCTATGTAATGTTGAGTAAACTGCTTTATTGAAACTAAGACACTTTATCTAGAACACGAGTAAAATAAATGTACCTACATTATAGGATATTTTTTTTAATGAAATGATAAATAAAAACACTCTGAGGGAAGTTTGGTACACAAGAGGCACTCAGTTTAGTAGCTCCTAGTGCCATAATTACAACTACCACTATCCACTATTGTTATTACTTCCATTTCAACAAAGGATAAATGTAATGGAGCAAAAGCATCCAAAGAGCATCTACTACAGCAAAATTTCAGTGCAACCCAATAAAAACAATCCCCTGAAGTTTGTTTTACTGTGCTAAAACTTGAAGAAACTTCTGATTAATACAAAATCTATTTTTTAAATGCAGCACTAAAATGGATAATTTAAGGTGTACACATATCTGTCTAAAGCACACTTTCAATAAGTTAAATACTACCTACCGTATGCACATTATGCGAAATTAAGAATTTAAAAAATAAGACTGCATAGACATTCATTTGATATATATTTGAGTACTTACAGCTTGACACAATGAATCTGAGTAATGACAAGTAGTTAATCCGTGTGATATAGAAGAAAGAGTCCTGTATTAAAAAGTTAGCAAACAGCCCTAGCCAGTTTTGCTCAGTGGATAGTGTTGGTCTGTGAACTGAAGGGTCCCAGGTTCGATTCCAGTCAAGGGCACATGCTGGAGTTGGGGGCTCAACCCCCAGTAGGGGGAGCGCTGGAGGCAGCTGATCCATGATTCTCATCATTGATATTTCTCTTTCCCTCTCCCTTCCTCTCTGAAATATATATATATATATATATATATATATATATATATATATATATATATATATATCTCAAGAAAGACAACATTTCTTGAATGTGCACATTGTTCCTTTTGCCTGGAACACTTTCACTTTATCTCTGGTTCTTAATCTCCCCTTGAATTGTCATCTGCTCCCCAAACCTTTTTATTTCCATGTAAATCGGGTCTTATCATTCTGTGCTCACACTTACTCTTTTCTGTCATAGGCCCTTTTTTGTTTTATAATTATGTTTCCTTTTCTTTCTCTCCCTCTCAGGGAAGGGGAGGAGGTGGGTAAAAGCCCTATTTTGCTCACCAATTAATTCCCAGCATTTAGCACACAGTAAGCACCCATAAATACTGCCGAATGGAATTTTTATGTCAGATTCTGTGCAAGCATTCAGCACATGACTTTCACAACCACGTTATGCTGTAAGTGGCAACACATGTATCTTTTTTCCCCCACACTTGGGGAAAAGGTTTAGAAAGATCGCAGTTGACATGGCAGCTCAGATACTCAAGCCTACATCAGCCAGACCCACTTTTTAATCCCTGCCTTTCCCATCTAGTGGCTCAGTATCCGAATAACCTCAAGAAACCCTCCAAAGCTGTTCCTTATGAAAGAAATGGGACTACAAACTCCCTGGGTAGTTCAGAGAGTGTAGGTGAAATCAAGTGAAAAAATGGAGCTGAAATGCTTTGTAACATCTAAAACCCCTACAGACGTAAAGGATCCCTTATTCTCACGTAAACACTGGTGGCGTCGCAGGCAAAGTCTCTCTGCTAATAAAGCACAAACACTTATTAATTCCTTACACGGCACCTCTCATTTTAAAGTTAACAGGGCTTTAAAGCGAAGGCCTGTGGCGTCACGGTAATGACCCAATTAAACAAATACCGAGAAGGGCCCTGGGCACTGACCGGCCCGGTTGACAAACATCCCGAACGGACCTGAGAGGTCCAAACCCCTCCAAGCATCCCGCGGCCGATGCCCCGGGGCCCGGCCCGCGCGGGGGCGAGGAGAGGCCGCGGGGACGGGGACGGGGACGGGGACGGGGACGGGGACGGGGACGGGGCTGCGGCGCAGGGCCGGCCGGAAGGACAGGCGTCCGCACAGAGGAAGGAAAGCTGGCGTCGGAGGGTCGGTCCCAGGGAGTGACCGTCAGCGGATCCCAGGGAGGCGAGTGCAGATCCCCACTCCGCTCCCACCACCTACCTGGTCGAGCCCCGGAAAGGCGAAGAGCGGTCCTGCCAGACTGGGGGCGGGGAAGGGAGGAGAGGGGAGGCTCCTAAACAAAGTCAGCTGAGACCCCTTTCCTCACTCAGGCCACCGTCACCCGGCGGGGACCAAAGACTCGGCTAAGGGGACGCCGCCCCCACGTCTCAGGCCACGAACGCCCCAAGCGGACCGGTCCTGCCCACCGGGGCCCCGCCACCTCCTCACCTGAGGACTCCCGAGCGGCTGCACCTGAGGACTCCTGGGCCGCCCCCGCAGCAGCCCGCCGGGAGAGCGCCCAGGCTGAGCAAGCCGTATCCGCACCTGCCACGGCCCCGCCACGGCCCGGCTGCTCTTCCGGGAGACGTGGAAGGGCAGCGAGGACCCCAAAACAGAGTGGCTTCCGAGCTGCCTGAGCGGCCGAGAGCGGAGAGCAGACAGCCACCTGGAGGCGATTCAGGCGGCCGCGCCGGCGGCTGCGGGGACCTCGAGCCTGGCCACGCCCTCTTCCGCCTGGGGCAGAGCCGGACCCGCGTGCGTATGACGTCACTCTATTCCCCCGACGACAGCCAGCACGCGGCGGACACAACATTGGAGACCACGCCCATCCTGCCGGCGGGGCGGAGTCCCATTGCAGCTCAGGTGGGTGGTGAGAGCCGTGCCCAGCCGGGAAGGAAGGTGGGGCCTGAGATGGGCGGGGCGTGAGGCTCAGGCGGACCAGGCGACATTCCCCTTTCTCTTTTCCTGGCTCCGCCCCGCAGGTTATGGGTGAGGATGCTGAGGCCCAGGGCAGGAGGTGAGGATGCATATTAGTAAAACAAGATCCCTGACTTCACGGAGCTTCCTTTGCAGTGATGGAGATAGATATTAAGTAAATCAATGAGTGAACAAGACAATTTCAGAACATTACCAGGGTTGTGACGACAAGAAAACAGAGAGAAGTGACTGGAGGTGGGGGAGGCACTTTTAATTGTGTGGCCAGAGAAGGACTCTGAGGAAGTGACAATTGAGCGGAGACCCAAAAGCAGTTTTGTAGTTATACTATTACAGTTCATTGAATGTTTGAAGGCAGTCTAAAATCCACATTCAGTAATTCACCAGATACTCAGCACGTACTGTGTCAGAGGATTGGGCTAATTTAGCCCTAATGGCAAGTCTACAACAGAGTCCCAAGGATCCTCATTTTCATGTTGAGGAAACTAAAGATCAGAGAGAGTAATTTGTCTAGGATCACCTGCTCTAATAAGGAGTCCATATGACTCCAAAACCTGTGCCATTAGACTTATTGTCTAAAGATTGCATATCAGGAGTAATCACAAGTTTTCTTCCTCACAAGTCGGGATTAGCCCAGTCTAGTGAACAGAAAACGTTTCAACAGAAATGGGAGGTAATAACAACAATAGCATCTAACAGTTTTTGTGTCCTTATTAAGTGCAGAATATTTTATTAAGCATTTGAATGTGCTTCACCTCATTTAATTCTCACAATAGCTGCCAGGAAGGTGCTCTTTCTGTTAAGGATTATATATCACCACCTGTCACCAGATAACTGCAATGTGTCCTATGAGTGTCCTTTCCAGCCTGACTGATGTCAACATGGATCATGTGACTTCCTTTGGCCAATAGAATGTGACTAGAAGTGACTTTCAACACATCTGAGCAGAAGCGTTAAGAGTCATTATGTGTTTTCACTAACTCTCTTGATCTATTTCTACTCTCATGAGAATTCCCTGTCCCGGATGGGGCTGCTCCCTCCCTCCTTCCCTCTGGATCCTGGAAGGAAAAAGAGATGTGAATCAGCCCACATCTAACATGTCACATGAGTGAAAAATAAACCTTTGTTTTTCTTTCTTTCAAAAAATATTTTAAGAAATACTTTTTGTTGATATCAGAGAGGAAGGGAGGAGAGAGAGACAGAAACATCAATGATGAGAGAGAATCACTGATAGGCTGCTTCCTGCATGCTCCATATTGGGGATAGAGCCTGAAACTCAGGCATGTGCCCAGACCAGGCTTTGAACCAGGACCTCTTGGTTCATAGGTTGACACTCAACCATTGAGCCACACCAGTGGCAAAACTTTGCTTTTGGATACTACTGGGATTTGAGATTACTTCTTATATAGCCTTACCTAAATAAATCTGATGAATATGTACCCCCATTTTAACAGATGAAGGCAGTGAGCTTCAGAGAGCTTTAGTTACTTGCCCAGAGTCAAGTTACATGGAGTAAGTTGTACATCTGGGATTCCAACCTAGGTCAGTGTGACTCCAGAAGCAATGTTCTTAACCACTGAAGGGGTGAGAGGGAAGTTGGAGTAATGAATAAGAATGTCCAGTGAATTGAGATGGCATGATAAAGACGCAGAAATAAGATGATCTGGGTTCTTATTTGGCTAGCAACTACTTTCAAGTGAGTTAATCTCTCTGACCCTCAATTTTATTGGGGGAGGGGGAGTACTGGACTGATCAGCATAAAAATAATAAAATAAAATGTATAAGCCCCTGGCTGAGTTTGATATCTACATGGGGAAAATATATATCAATCTCTTGCTATAGGACTGGATGCTTGTATTCCCCCAAAATTCATGTTGAAATCCCAATCTCCAATGTGATGGATTATGGAGGAGGGGTCTTTGAGTTTGATTAGGTCATGAGGATGGAACCCTCATAAATGGGATTAGCACCCTTATTAAAGAGACCCCCAAAAACTCCCTCACCCATTCTGCCATGTGAGGTTATACTGAGATGATGGCCATCTGTGGCCACCTGTGAGGACCAGCAGCAGACCCTCATCAGAACCTGAATCTGCCTCGGTACTAATCTGGGTCTTCCCAGCCCCAGAACTGTGAGAAATAAATTGCTGTTGTTAATAAGCCACCCGGTCTATGCTACTTTTGTTATAACAGCCCAATGGACTAAGCCACCCTTACTTCATACCATACATAAAATTTCAAATAGATTATAGAGCAAAGTGTGAAATGTAAAATAATAAAGATTCTATAAGAAAACATAGGCATAGGTGAGCAACTAATCTGCCGCCTTGCACAACAATTTCAAAACTACAACTAAAAGACAAAAACATCTATCACCCAGAACCATGGGAAAGCTGGCTGAAAGAGAAAGGAGCATAAATGCTGAAAAGCTAAAAAGCCTAGGTATGGAGGCACGCGAATCGGGCTGGTGGCTTGCGACTGGGCGTGGGGCTTTTTTTCAACCCGCAGGGAATCAAGCTCCCGATCACTTTGAAATCCAGTTTCTGGGGTCACTCGGGGAACCCAGACACCGAAGGCGAGAAGCTGGTCTATCGGCCATCGGGTCTGAAAGTGAGGGTGACTTTTTTGCAGAGGTGCGCGCAGCAATCATTGTTTACTGCACTAGAGCGCGGGGACTTGGAAACCCTGAAAGGCAGAGACAGCTGACAGCAGCCATAGCTGTTTGCCACACCCCAGCCTAGTGATGTCCTGAGACCCCACCCCAACCTTAGGCTCCTCCCCACCCTGAGGCCACACCCCACACATTCTACAAACCTGCCCAGGCTCCACACAGCTGCTTTTGCATAAGCAGCGAAAATGCCAAGAAAGGGAAGGAGATCTCAAACAAAAGAAATGGAGGAGAACAAAAGACTGGATATAGAGTTCAAAACCATAGTTATAAGGTTTTTCAAGAATTTCCTAGAAAAGGCCGATAAATTTAACGAGATCCTCAAGAATATGAAAAAGAAATTAAACCAACTAGAAATTAAATATACACTGACTGAAATAAAAAATATTATGCAGAGACCCAACAGCAGACAAGAAGAACATAAGAATCAAGTCAAAGATTTGGAATACAAAGAGACAAAGGACACTCTTCCGGAGAAGCAAGAAGAGAAGAGAATCCAGAAAGTTGAAGATAGTGTAAGAAGCCTCTGGGACAACTTCAAGCATACCAACATCAGAATTATGAGCGTGCCAGAAGAAGAGAGAGAGCAAGACACTGAAAACCTATTTGAAGAAATAATGACTGAAAACTTCCCCCACCTGGTAAAAGAAATAGACTTACAAGTCCAGGAAGTGTACAGAACCCTAAACAAAAGGAATCCAAAGAGGACCACACCAAGACACATCATAATTAAAATGCCAAGAGCAAAAGACAAAGAGAGAATCTTACAAGAAGCAAGAGAAAAACAGTTACCTACAAGGGAGCACCCATATGATTATCAGCTGATTTCTCAACAGAAACTATGAAGGCCAGAAGGGAGTGGCAAGAAATATTCAAAGTGAAGAATAGCAAGAACCTACAACAGAGATTACTCTACCCAGGAAAGTTATCATTCAGAATTGAAGGGCAGATAAAAAGCTTCACAGATCAGAAAAAGCTAAAGGAGTACATCACCACCAAACCAGTATTATATGAAATGCTAAAAGGTGTTCTTTAAAAAGAGGAAAAAGAAGAAAAAGTAAAGATAAAAATTAGGAACAACAAACACATATCTATCAACAAGTGAATCTAAAAGTCAAGTGAATTAAAAATTTGAGGGACAGAATAATCTGGTGAATATAATAGAATCAGGGGCATAGAATGGGAGGGGATTGATAATTCTCAGGGCGACAGGGGTGTCTGTGTGGGGGGAATGGGAAGAGACTGGACAAAAATCATATATCTATGGATGAGGAAAGGCGGGGGGGGGGGGGGAGAGTAAAAGGGCAGAGGGTGGAGTGGGGACCAGGTGGAGGGGAGCTTATGTGGGGGGGGGGGGGGAAGAGAAACAATTGTAATTATCTGAACAATAAACATTTATTAAAAGAAATAAATAGAATTTTTAAAAAGCACATATATTTCACAAGGGGGTACACCTGAATGTAATATATTAAATGTGCTTTCTACCCCAGGAAGTCCCTCAGAGACAGTAAATCAGAGTCTCATCTCCATGGGGACACTGGGGAGCTGCAGCCACTTTCCAAATCAGGCTGCCCCTGCCTCTCGCACACGCTCCCCTCTGCACACTGTGGCCACTTGCTGGGAGGGGCGGGCAGGGCTTCTCTCTGCCCCATCACCAGGCCGGGCAGACCCAGTGTTTATAGAAAAGTGAGCAGGGGAGGCAGGTCCCCGTGTGGCCCCAGGAGCCAGCTGGACAGAGGCAAAGCCTGAGGCCACCTGCCTGGAAGCCCACCCTGGCCTGCAGGACATGGGGCCCGGCCGGGCTTGGCCACGCTCTGGGTTAACAGTGAGCCTGACTCCGGGGTCCAGCCAGGACTCAAGGTCTTTGTAGTCTGGCTGGTCTGGGCTTCCCCTGGGACCACCAGGCTTCTGGGAAAGGGAGTCGAGTTTCCGGACCACGAGGGCCCAGCCCTGAGAGAGTGCGTGCATGTGTGTATCCACTCACTCGCACACGCACACACACGCTTTAATGGAGGTGATGTAGCTAACACGCGTTCTAAGGGGCCCGCTCACATAGTGTCTGCCTCTGGGAAGTGTTTGCATTGTGAGCGTCCCCAGGCCGCAGTGGATTTGTTCCAAAGACAGCAGTGGCTGCAGGATCAGACGGAGTCCCACATGTGGTGTGTGATCCTTAGGAATGGCGCAGCGTTGTCACTAACAGACAAATGGAAGCAGCCCGGGAACCTCGTTCCTCTTCTACAGCCGCTCCAGGCTCCGCAGGCCGACAGGAGAGGAGGCTGTTGTCCTCGAGGGCACGTTGGTAGTTTGAAGGCTCCGGAGCTTCTTTGGGGTCGGGAGGAGGGGGCCACTATGGGTCCTTTGCCTTTTCGTTATAGGTCACTGGTGGTCTTTTATGGTTTTTTTGTTTTGTTTTTTTGGATTTGGGGGGGGGGGCATTTTTTTTTAGAATTTTATTTATTTATTTTTTTTGGATTTTTTGTTTGTTTTGTTTTTGTTTTATAAACGAGGGAGGGTATTTGGTGAGGAACTGGTAAAGGGAACGGAATATGTAGTGTTTGGAAGAGGGAGAGCCTATTTGGAAGGGGGTGGGGTGTCCAAGGATGACCAGAACTGAAGGCGCTTCAGCAAAGCCAGGCAGCCGCTGGTGACTTGTCCTTTTTCTTCTTTTTGTTCTTTTTGGGCGGAGCAGCTAAAGGGTTATCCCCAGATAACCAAGAGAAGAAGGAAAAAAGAAAACAACACAAAACAGCCAATAAATGAACTGAATATTAACAAATGACACTATAGAAGTCTATATTGCTCTAGGAGCTGATGTGTTAGATCATTTTTCAGTTTCAATGTGTTAGATTATTAAATAAGATGTTTGTTAACTTAGGACTTGGCTTTTCCCTCTCATCCTTTTTTAAAAATATGTTTTTATTGATTTCAGAAAGGAAGGGAAGGGGAGAGAGAAACAGGAAGATCAATGATGTTTCTATCATGGATTGGCTGCCACCTGAATGGAGCCTGAAACCCAGGCACGTGCCTTGACCAGGAATCGAACCGTGACCTCCCGGTTCATGGGATGATGCTCAGCCAACTGAGCCACACCAGCTGGGCTTCCTCATCCATTTTAATGACAGGCTCCCTGACACCTAGGCTCACACACAACTAACTCCTGCTCCTGTTCCAAGAGCTTGAAACACTTAATGGTATGTTTCTGTAGTAAAATTGTCTACCTCCACTATTCACTATTAACTTTTTCTTAAATCCTCACTGGAGGATATTGTTCCATTGATCTTTAGAGAGAATGTGGAAGAGGCGGGAGAGAGGGAGAAACAGAGGGAAGGAGAGATAGAAGGAAAGGGAGTGAGGGAGAGGGAGCAGAGGAAGGAGAGGGAGAGAGAGAGAAACATCCATGTGAGAGAGACTGGTTGCTTCTCGAATGAATCCCAAATGGGGCCCAGGATCAAACCTGTAACCGAGGTACATGCCCTTGACCAGGAATCAAACCTGTGCCCCTTCGTACCATGGGTCAGCACTCTAACCACTGAGCCAAAACCAGACAGGGCTCACCAGTAATTCTTATACATCTAACATAACCTCTTATAGAGGATAAGTTTGAAAACAATGAAAATAACTACCTCTGACAAAGCAGATAAGTCTCTACCTCTTTTTGATGCCAAAACAGTCTCAGCATCAAGAATTATTCCTGCTTAACCCTAGTTGGTTTCACTCCGTTGACAGAGCATAGGCCTGTGGAGTAAAAGGTCCCAAGGGCACAATCCCGGAATGCGGCCCAATCCCTAGGAGGAATGCTGGAGGCTGCCAATCAATAGTTCTTTCTCATTATTGATTTATCTCTCTCTCTCTCTCTCTCTCTCTCTCTCTCTCTCTGTCTCTCTCTCTGTCTCTCTCTCTCTCTCTCTCTCTCTCTCTCTGCCTTCATCTCTGAAATCAATAAAAAATATATTTTGAAAAAATATTCCTGTTTAGATCCCTACACATCCTCTACTCTAAACCTGCCCTTCATGGCCTTTAAATTATAGTCTTATCAGAGCATACAAGTGGTCTAACTTTCTGAGCATGTCATGCACACATACATGAACATAACTGATTTATACCATGATTTCTGATTGAGGGTTCAAAGTCCATAGAGGAACCTTGGTTACTTGGTTACTTCTTTCCCCACAGCGCCACCTGCTGGCCAAAGCTCACAGCACAAGATAAGGACTGACTACTCAATGCAGGGGCCCAGGCTGGTTCAGCATCTTCAGGGACCAAAGCAGCTTGAAGTGCAGGCAGTGCTCAAGGGGTAAAGTTCAAGCCCCATAACCCTTCAGACCTGGGTTCGGATCCCAGATCCACCACTTATTCTCTGGGCCAGTGCTTACCCCTGTCAAACCTCACTTTCCCAGCTCTGGAAAGGGGGTAGGAGTCGTGCCTACCTCCCCGGCAGTTAGACCTAAAGGCGGTAGATAAAGCAGGTTCACTACCTAAAGGTGCTGAGCCCAGGAAGCACCACTGCACGGCTGCCGTTACTAATATTTATACCGACCTGCTCATTCATGGAGCCCAACCACAGTTTGGATCAGTCAAGCTTTTCTTTCTCTGAAAGGGTTGCTAACTCAATTAGGCTGATTTCATTCTTTAAGTCAATGTAACACAAGTTGAGATGATAAATGTCACAACATTTAAGGAGCCGTATGAAATCCTGAGGCAACACAACCCCTCTAGATAAAAGAGATGTTAGTAAGCTTCATGATCATCTACCTGCACGAGAGCATTCACCTGCTGTACAGACTGGGGATGCAAGCATCAGTCCCCACACAGGGGGCATGCGTGTGCACACTTCACCTTTGCATCCTGAGTGACACACCAGGACTTGAAGTGGTGAATGCCACCCGGAGAGGCTTGTGCACACGTCACATTCCGAAGGCGGCTTGTCAGAGGCCCTGGGTCCTGTCAGGTGCTGTGATGCCAGCCTCTGAGAGCACACGAGTCTCAGGCACGGCCCTGGTCCTCAGAAAGACCTAGTGTCCTTCCTAACATTTAGCTTTCTCAGGGGGCAAGTTGGGCAGGTTTATAGGTAAATAATCTACACAATAATATTTAATTAAAAGTGAATTTAAAAAGGAAGCCACGTTTAAGATGAGGGCTTTGTTTAATTGATTATAAGATGCACATTTTCACCTCCAAACCTCACATCTCTGAAATCAGGATGTAGTTTGGAGCATCTCTCACAGTCACTGTCGGCTAGGTGGCAATTCTGACAAAATGGTCACTGCCACCACCCATTCATTTCTTTTTATGGGCACATAATCGTGCAGCTTCTAACTGACAGCTCTCAGATCTCATGAAACACATGCAGCTCATGCAACTGGACATCCACTGTGGAACCTCTGGCTCACTCCCATCCACAGCCCTGAATGACCAGGCACAGCGCCCCCTGGTGGGAGGACTCAAGGCCAGGAAGGTGGGAGAAGAGAATCCCACCTACTATTCAGAGGGACAGAAAGATCAGAGCCCCCGAGGCCTTGCTGAAGACCTTGCACATGTCCATCACATGTTAAATGCACTGGGATCTCCCTCCACAAGTGGCTTATCCTAGGCCTGGAAGACACAAGGAACCCCAAATCATACCCTCTTGAGCTCTCTCTGTGGGAACTGTATGGAGATCTGCTATGGACATTCCAGGACCCGCTACCTGTGTGTGATGGGGGAAGGTCTCATGCTGAAGGAACTAAATTGTTCTGGGATGAGACTGCCCCAACACTGACGTGGGCTTATATTTTCTATCTGGTTGTTCACATATCTAAGGATATGTGAACAACCAGATATAAGGATATGTGAACAACCAGATAGAAGGGCACACGCCCTTCAGGCTCCTCACACGTGTGCACACCCAGCACGCCATGTGGTTGGTGCTGCCCTGTCCACGAAGGAGACCTGAGGTCCTCCCCTTTGTTTTCCACCTGCAGACAAGTCAGCCTCCTACCTTTCCCCACAGGCGCACTGTGGGTGACTCACTCTTCCAGCCACTGTGAGCACGATGGTGTGGCCTCCACGGTCTCGGGAGGACAGTTGGGGGTCAGCTTTGCTGGTTTTCTCGAATCACAATTTTTGCGTTTGAAGAATTTGACAATCGCTCTAGCTCGCATCCAGCGCTTTTTCCTATTAGAAGTAGAGGTTTAGGATACTCCAACCCTCACTGTCCCTCCAGCCGGGCAAGTGGCTGTTAATTTGGGGTTCAGAAGGATGGAGCTCTTTGCTAGCAACATGATCTTCCTATGTGGGGCACAGGAGGTAGAACACAATTTGCAGTGAATTCACACAGACCCCGCTCTGGACCTGCCATAGAGGGGAAGGTGCGGGCCAACAAACGGGTCCCTGCTCTAGACGGCCACAGCTTTCCCACTCGTGAAAGAGCAAGCTCTCTGTTCTGGGCTTAAGTTACTGCCATCAAATCAACTCACTTCTTATGAACCGGAGCCTGGGACTCGAAGGAATCCAGGATTCTTTCCTCCTCCTCCTCCACTTTGACTGTGGGTAAATTCACTTTCTCTCTGTAAATAGAGAGAAAGAAAAACAATCTGGTTTGTAAAATAAAACACGCAAATAGACTCACCGGCCCAGCCTGGGACCCGGCCCAGAAGGACCAGCATTTTCCTGGGACTCGGACATCACGGTGCTCATGGCCTTTATGATCGCGGGGTCCGGACTGTGAGGATGAAGCATGTGACGTGGGTCCGGGAACCCTAACAGGTGAGGAGACCCGAAGCACCGAGGATCAGGCTGAACGTCAGCTCAGGAGAGCAAGCCCCGACCATGTGACACTCAGGGTCGGAAACCGTGGGCCTTGACAGCTGCTCAGACTCCGTCAGCACAAGGAAATTTCTGCGAGTTCACCATGAAGTAAGCGCCCCGTGAGAAAGTGATGGCTCTCAACCACTGGACCCCTGAGCACCCTCTCTGCTCCCAGCGCCCTTGGCACTGTTCTTCGTCTGTGCTCTTCTCTCCCCACGGCCCTGCTGCTTGGCCTTCTGCCAGAGCGCTTTCCCATAGGGCTCTGACCAGCCCTCCACCCCTGGGCGCACAGACTCCCCCAGGGCAGGCAGCACACCCTCCCCGGACTGGGGCACACTCTGCTCAGAGCAGGCTCAGCAAGCCTGCCATCTCCCTGGCCTCCTGCAGACACTGTCTAATGCAAAACCACTGGGCACCAGGCCCATGATTCTCACTGGCACCTGCCCAACCTCTGCTGGTCATTTTTACCCGCTGCATTACAGAGAGCCAACTTCAGGCCACAGTCATCTCTACCCCAAAACTACAGTGTGGCTTTCCATGTCAGCATCCTGGGTAGGTGGCCAACCACCTGTAGACGAGCAGAAGAATCCGAGAGAGTAGGAAAGCAGCACCATGACCCCGGGGAGCTGGGACAGTGCCCCCGTGGTCACTGTGGCCATGTCCCTCTGTCCACATGGCCAGCCATTCCTGACCACAGGGAAGGACAGTCCAGCAGCACGGCACCGAGGGGGGAAGACCACCCTGGACCCACAAGATGCATCTCCGGTTACCTGACTTCCAACCACAAGGCTTCCAACACCAAGGCTCTTCCTCCTGCCCTCCTTTCTGGCAGCCGGGCATGGACGCCTTCCACAGCTGGGCGCCACCTGCTGCCACCTTCCCTCCTGCCACTGCCTGCACCTTCCCTGCACCCAGACCCCCGTGCTCCACCTTCACGTCCCCCCACTGGCCAGCCCTGTCCCCCATCCGGGTCAGCAGCAGCACCCCAACTCCCACCACCACGCTTCCTTCTAGGCCTCTATGAAGCTCCTCATCATCTGTCTGCTGTGCACACAGTTCTGCTCACATCCCATCATGCTACTAATTCCTGGCCACCTGGTCACTGGTCTGTGCACCTCGCAGGGCCTATGCCAAAGCCAGGAATGTGTCCTGTCGGCCGAGGGAGGATAACCACGGTGCACCAAGACCCTCTCTCCAGCCTGTTAAGGGAAATCACACAGAAACGGCTCAGCCCACCATCTGAGTTCCTCCCCTGGGCACCACTCTTTACTGCTGTCATATTTTTAAAATTGAACTGAATTCCAAAAGCCGATGAAGAAAACTCTGGCAGTGGGCAGTATCTTTGAAAAGCCAACCACCCCTACTTGCAGAAATTCAGAACCATTCCAGGAAAAGGAGAGCAGGATGCATGGGGAAGATGGTGTGTCCCTTGTCCTTGGGACACCAGTGTGCCCGCGGCTCTCTGCCCAGAGGCCAGGCCTAGGCGTGGAGCTGGAAGCCAGGACCCCTGTGTTGACAGGTCAGCACACACCACTCACATGAGCCAAGCCTGGTCCTCATTCTCTGTTAGAAGTTTTTTGTTCCTGTCCGTCAATGTCTCAATCTGGTTTCTCAGGTTATCTTGTTCTTCTTCTAGGTTCTCCTTCTCACCAACCAGCATCTAAAACACAGGGCAGCAATGTCTTCCACACCATGTGCCCTGTGATTCCACTGCTGGGAAATGTTCCCAAAAGAAGAAACGGGCCACGTGCTCAAAGAGGCCACTGTGGTGTGATCTACACCAGTGGGAATGACCCAGCCAGCCAATGACATGGGGACAACCAGTGCACCGTCCCATCAGCCAACCACGGCCTTCTGTGGCCACCGAGCACTGAAAACACAGCCGGTCTGAGCTGAGATGTGTCGCAAGTGCAAAATAGACAACTGATTCTGAGGCCTTAATCACACTCTTAAAAAACAACATAGAACATCTTATTAATAAGCTGCCCGACTGTGTGGCTCAGTTAGTGGAGGGTCCTCCCAGGCCCCATGAGGTTGCTGGTGAGATGCTCGGTCAAGGACCTGCCCAGGTTGTGGGGTTGATCCCCAGTAGGGGGTCTGCAGGAGGCAGCCCATCAGTGATTCTCTCTCATTATGGATGTTTCCACCCCTCTCGCCCTCTACCTTCCTCTTGCTGATATCAATAAAATTCATATATATATATATATAATATTCTTGTTTCACAGACATAGAAACACACAGGGGAGGGGCTGGATATGAATTTCGGGCTGAGGTTGGTATGCTCCTGTTCTAGAATAGCATTCGGTTGGTACAGCAGGAAAGTTGCAAGCTTTGGCTTCAGACAAACCGGGTTGCAACCCACTACTTAAGAGGGAATAGGATGGGTACTCCAGCTCACAATGTCATTGCAAGGATTCAATGAGAGGACACAGGTGAGCACGGAGCAAAGTGTTCAGCTGAGGGTTCAGAAATAGTACTTGGTTGTTACCATGCACCAACCAAGGTCAGGTGACAGGTGTTTCTAACACAAATGCCCCCAGCTTCCTCTCGGCCTGTGTGTGGCATTCACTCAGTCTTTGAGCACAGACGCCAGTGAGGACCCATTCCGACCTGGCTGAGCCAAGGCTGTCGCCCAGGGCACAAGCCCGGTGTCCTGAGCCCACCGCCCAGGCCTCACCTCGCAATGGCTCTTGAGCTTCCTCACGTTGACCTCCATCCTCTGCAGGTCCTCCTGGGCCCCTTCGTAGCGGATCTGCCACAGCCTCACCTCCTCCTGAAGGTGCTCCAGAGACGCCTGCATGTCTTTGTTCTGACTGCGCAGCTCCTTCTGCTCCCCCTCCACCATCTGGGTCCAAAAGGTGACCCTGGGGGAGGAGAGCCACAGGGCCAAAGGCTGAGGAGCACTCCCGGCCTCCGTCCCCGGTGTGCACCTGAATCAAAACCACAACCTCCCTGGGCCCCCGTTCTTCCAGTGTGTAAACGAGGATTGAACAAAATCGGCGGTTTTCACACTGTGTCCATGGGGCTCTAGGAGGCTAGCCCAGCTGCCCACCGTGGGCTAGGGGGACAGGACAGGCAGGCTCGGACACCACTTCAACAGAGCACTCGAGAGAGTCCTTCCCAGGGAAGGCGTGGGCGTGACTGTCGACTTGGAACTGAGGGTTCTTCCGCTGAAATACTTTTGAAATACGTGGAATCAGAACAGTTTTGCTCTAAATCTATATAAAATATGCCCAGCTCTTCTCCCCAGTTTCAACTCCCTTTCTAATTTCAACTCCTGAGACAAGCAAAATATGAGATTCTGGAGTGTTATGTAAATCCCTTGAAATCATCATCATCATCATCATCATCATCGTCGTCGTCGTCGTCATACCTGCCCGACTGGATTCCAGGGAAAGGTTTATACCAGAAAGCTCACATGACCATAGGCTCATGGACTCAATTTGAACACAGATGTGCCCTGTTTGCCCCACATCACGGTCTTTTTCAATTTAAGTTAATTAATTCATCAATATTTTAAAAATGTTAAGTTTCACATCAACATTAAAATATCTAGCTCCTCAGAGGGTGGGGAAAAAGCATAAACAAAAGATGTGGCTCAGCAGTTCCAGCATCAGCCCATGTACAGAAAGGTCATGGGTTCAAGTCTCAGTCAAGGGAACAGAGCTGGGTTGTGAGTGTGTTCCCCTGTAAAGTTGGGTTGTGTGCTGTAGACATCCAAGAGAGGTGACACTCTCACATCGATGTTTCTCCCCCCCCCCCCCCCGCCCCATCTCCTTCTCTCCCTTTAACTCTCCCTAAAAGCCAATGGAAAAATTATCCTGGGCTAAGGATTAAAAAAATGAATAATTAAAAATAGGATGACCTGGCAGCCCGGGCCTGCCTCCCAGCTCACAGCACTCAGAGGCTGTGTATTCTCCATGAGGGTCTGCTCTCACGCTGACACTCCTTCCCCACCTGCTGGCCCTGCCTGGCCACCGGAGGCACCTGAGCCTGTAGCCCCGATACATATTAAAACCAGGCTGTGGGAAGGAAGGCTTCATATGGTCATGCCTCTGGGTTGAGACAAGACCTGGATTTGAATCCTGACTAGGAGCATGAACTTGAACAAGTTGTTTACTATCTCAGCCTCTTTCCTCATCTGTTTTTTTTTTTTTTTGTGTGTGTGTGTGTGTATGTGTGTGCTTTTTAAGAAAAGGAATAACAATAGTGCAGTCAATTCTCATGATTCACAGTATAATGTCCTATCAAGCCACCGAGAACACTCATTTAGTGGATCCTGAAACTGTCCCCGCCAGTTCCTGTGAGTCTCTGGCCACATTTTTGTCAACTGATCAAGTTGTCAAGTTGCCTTGTATAATATACTCACAGCCAAGAGCACCACATCCGGGACCAAAATGAACCCCATGTGACGCTGCTTTATTCCCCGTGAGGCCCAGCGCAGCCTTGCACTTGGGGACACTTCGGCACTCCATTTGGGGGTCATTTCAAACAGCAATGTCGCCACCAAAATGCACAAAACAGAACTCCATGGCACACAATGGACCACAGAGGGGACTCTGGTTTGCAGTGTGAGAGCTGAAGCAAGGCAGGAGCCAATGGTCTTGTTCAACTTCATCTGCAAACTCCAGTAGCTCACAGTCTGGACAGGCCCATAAAAGGCCACGGCTACTGATTTGGGATTCAAGTGCATTTCGGCGAGGAGGTGAATGCACCAATAGGGAATGCATGAATGCCGAGGACCGAGCGTCTCTCCCTCACGGGATGGCTGGTGTGGAGGATGAAGGGGCCCATGCCCGATACAGTCATCACCATCATCAAGGTGGGAGGGGAGGGCAGCCAAGCCTAGACAATGCGGCATCCCAGTGCTGCTATCCTTCCATCCAGCCACCAGCTGGCGGGCCTTTACCTTGTGACCGTCCAGCTGTGACATGACAGGGAGGGGAAGATACACCATTGCCAGGAGACTGGCTTGAGCTTAGCTCAGTGGTGCTGAGTGAGCCGCTCTGAATGAAACCTGGCGGATGTGCTGCAGGGGCGGAGGCGGTTACCTGTGGACCTCCTGCTGCAGCCTGTGCTTCTCCTGCGAGGCCAGGGCGTTGGCCTCCTGCTCCTGTTTCAGAGCCTCCCTCTCGCTGCTCAGGAGGGTCCTCAGCTCCTGCAGAGCTGTTTTGTGCTGGAGCTGGTCCTGCTCCCTGGGGAGGGAAACACACCTGCTCGGCACCCACAGACAGGAGACTGCACAGCCTCCATGAGCGGCTTCTCTCTGCAGAGCTGAGGGTGGCGGGGATGGACACGGGTCTCCTCCAGCCCGGGAGTCGAGTGTCCTTCCTCCCACCCGACCCTTCTCCAGGGTCCCTTCCGGTCCCTGTCTAAGCAGCCTCTCTCTGTTAGCCCCCTGGGAGCACCAACACTGTTTTCTGAACTCACACGTCTCAAAGAATCTAGCACATATTCAGGGAATTCTACTTGCCCCCCTCCCCAACGGGGCCAGATGAGTCTCCGCCCACCTTGGGAACAGTCTCCCTGTGCTGAGCCAGGCAGCATGGGGGCTCCAGAGGCTTCCTGCTGGGGTCACAGCAGCTGCCAGGGGCCAGTGGCACTCAAGCACGTGCACACCCACACACCCTGCTCCTCCTGGCACCCCAGTCCAGCCGTTACCCTCCCCTTCAGATCGCCCTCAGCTCAGGGCTTTTATTTCCTTCCTGCCTCAGTGTTTATAGGGTCCCGCACAGCCTCTCTGGAGGGCTGCAGAGAACAAGGGGAGTCCCTGACCTGCCCCTGGCTGTCCCTCCCACCTGCTGAAACCTCCCCTGTTCAGGGTGACTCAGCAGCTCCTCAAGAGTCATCCCTTCACTCATCCCACAAAGGCAAATCCATATCCAGACCCCCTTCCTGACTTTTCCACACCCAGAGACAGGCTGACAGAGACCACCAGGGTTCCAGAATTTGCAGCCTGTCTGCAGCCCTCCGCCTCCACTCTACCACCCCCATCAGCTGTACTTGTACCATGTGCCAGGAGCCAAGACTCGGGGAAACTCGGACTCGGAAACCTGCAGTGACAGCTGCTGAAAGACGAGCCTCCAGTGGCTTTAGCCGTGGGTGGAGGCTGCCCCAACATGGGGAGTGGCAAGTGTGGGTGGGGATCTGCCTGGCTCTCGGGGCTGTGATCTTTCTCATCCAGGATAACGATTCTGGAAAAAGTCATCCAGGTTTGACAAATAGGGCCATAGACCATAAGGTTCCCAACTCCTGCTTCCCTGTTGTGTCTTGGAAAACACACAGATCAAGCACATTCCAACCGTGGGTAACCACCCTACTGCAGGGCAGAAACTGCGAGTCTCACTCTCCACTGAGTCTCTGGGACGAGGCTTGACACCCAGGAAATGTGTGCTGGGGACAAAGTAGTGAGGGTGCCAGTCAGGCGTCCAGTGAAATGAACACAGAGCCACCAGCATGGGCTCCAGGCACCTCCACCTCCCACCCTGCAGCCCTGCAGCAGACAGACCAAGGCTCCAGCTATCTGAGCAACCAGCCAAACCACGAGTAACACAGGAGGTCTACCAAGCAAGGAGCTACCTGCAGAAGGACAATGAACTCCTCCTTCAGAGCCAGTCAGATGCCACTTGCACAAACCTTCCCATGTGAGCAGACATTAAGAATATCACTAGAGGTCCGGTGTACGAAATTTGTGAAGGGTGAGGAGGCGGAGGGGTCCCTCAGCCCAGCCTGGAACCTCTCCAATTCCAGACCCCTCGGACATCGCTCTCGCAATCCACGACTGCTGGCTCCTAACAGCTCTCCTGCCTGCCTGCCTGCCTGATTGCCCCTAACCACCTCTGCCTGCCTGCCTGCCTGATTGCCCCTAACCACCTCTGCCTGCCTGCCTGCCTGATTGTGCCTAACTATCTCTGCCTGCTTGCCTTATCACCCCTAACTTCTCCCCTGCTTGCCTGAATGCCCCTAAAAAGTCTTTGCCTCAGCTCCAGGACCCCAGATCCAGGCTTCCCTCCTCCCGCGAGCCTAAGGAGCCCAGAACCCTGGTTTTCATCCCTCTGGGCAGCCGCAGGCACCCAGGACACTGATGGCTTATCTCAGGCCCCGGCTTTGTCAGGATCCATCCTGGAGGATGTCTGGTAGGACTAATTAGCATATTACCCTTCTAGGGCCTGAAGGATAAGGCCTGCAGAGCTCGCTACTCACCCCGACAGTTGCTGGCACCCACCTGAGCCGGGACGCCCTGCTCTCCCTCTCTAGAGAACCACGCAGCAGGGTCTTGTGGAGGAAATGCTCCTTCATGAGGGCCTGGTACTGCCCAGACAGGTGCTCATGGAGCGCCCCCAGGCTCCCGTGGTCCCGCAGGAGGGCCTCATGGGCTTCAATCAGCTGCTCCAGCAGATCATACACCTCGTACAGCTCCTCCAGCTCCCTGTCCTTGGCCTCCTGCTGGTCCTTGAAGGAAGGCTCCACCTGCGGGAGGGAAAAGGTGATGATGCCTCACCGGGTGCAGGTCCCGGGAGTCACAGACTCTGCATCCCCGCACCCCACAAGCAGTGAGGGGTCAAGAGCAGGGCAAGTTGAAGGCACCAAAATAGCAGGGACCCTCAGGACAGGCAAATCCCAGCTGTGCTGAAGACAGTTCTACCAGCACTGAAGGAAGTGTGCTGGGAGGGCCCAAAGCATAGAAGGACTATCACATGGTGCTACACTGAGTCCTGTGCCCCTCCATACACGGGACCTTTTTTGGGAAACTTGTGCCCTTTCTCTGCATAAACTCATTGGGTGCCCTCTCTGACTACTTTGAAAAGCCTACTGAAAAAGACAGTCATAGAAAATTAGTAAGGATACAGAATATCTGAACAACATTACCAACCAATTCACCCGGATATTTACAGAACAACCATCCACCCAACACAGCCAGGAGCACCTCCCTTCCCCTCTCCCAAGTCCTGCCAATCAAATCCAAGATAGCCAGTGTTCCTGGGAGGCAACACTTGTCCCTGTCCCCTTGCCACGGCTGAGAAATGCTGGTCTGAACTGCAGCTGAACGAGGAAACTAGTCACCCAGGAATCACTGATCAGTGACCAGGACACAGCCATGATCCCGACGCTCCCCCTCGCAGGCAGGGGCACCAGGGGAGCATGTGCTCTGGAGGGCCTACCTGTGGGGCCTCCGCCTTCAGGGTGACCAGAGCGCCCAGCACCTGCTTTAGATCTTTCAGCAGCTCTTTGTTGATGTCTGCCAAGTTTTGGCCATTATCCTTTTCGACCTGGAGTTGCATCTCCAACTCTGCCACCTGCAGAGCCAAAGACCCAGCCCGTTTGAGAGTCCGTTTCATGGAGGGAACTTTAAAGCCCAGCCCAAACATGTCACCCCACAGAACACTTTCCCAGGCCTTTTCTCAAGGAAAAACCTTCCTGCCCACTTGGGGAGGTACAACAGCCACTCCACAGGGTGGCAGAGCAGGAAGAGGGAAGCCTGGCCCCTGGGAGGCGTCACTGAGCCACTGCCCCGGCGCTGGGCTGCCTTCCATGGCACTTGTGGTAGCTCCAGGCAGATCCGTCCTGGAGGTGTGCCAGGTTCTCAGGGCGACCCTGGACATATGGAGCGGGATCATTCTTTGTGCCAGGGGCTGCCGGACATTCAGCAGCATCCCTGGCCTCACTGCAGCACAGCCAGAAGCACCTCCCCTCTCTTCCCCCAAGTCCTGTCAATCAAAAACGAGATGGCCAGAGTCCCTGGGAGGTGATACCTGTCCCCATCCCCCTGCTGCAGCTGAGGATTGCCGCTCTGAGCTGCAGGTGAGTGAGGAACTGGTCACCCCGGAATCACTGATCAATGACCAGGACAGGGCTGTGATCCTGGACGCTCCCCCTTGCAGGCAGGGGCGCCAGGGAGACCTACCTGCAGGGCTCTGTCCGCCTTCAGGGTGTCAACTTCCTTGAGCACCTGCTCTAGTTCGTTCACGAGCTCCTCAGTGAGTGTCTCCCACTCCTGGCTCTTGTCCTTCTCCAGCTGCACTTGCAACTGCAACTCATCCACCTGCAGGGCCAAGACCAGCCGTGAAGCGGCCCCTCCGAGGTCCTACACACATGGGCGTGGCTTCCACAACTGCTTCCCTCCCAGGCCCGCCCTGTGCTGTCTAACAGGGCGCTGGTCTCCTTTCCGTGAGCACTTACTATGTGCTTGGACCCTTTACCCACACTCACTCATACGGTCCTCACACCACCTACAAGGGCACATCATGAACCCATGTCACAGATGAAGATGAAGGCCATGGGGCACACAGGCGTCCATAGTGTCCGCTCACTCTGCTGCAGGGACAGTCATGCTGCCGAGGGACTCTGCTCCATGAGGACTCCTGTCCCACTACTGTGGCTGCCCTGCATTCCGCGTTTCTCCCAGCTGCGCATCCTCTCCGACACCTGGGTGCTCCCCCTGGCCACCTGCTTGCCCGTATGTTCCAGACACCACCCACGGGTACCTGCTTCCGGAGAAGCTGGTTCTCCTCCTGGAGCTCCTGGATCTTGACGCTCCTCTCCTGCAGGGCCACGGAGCCACCCCGCACCTTCTGGGCCGTGCCCTCCATGGTCTGTTCTTCTATTTTCAACTGTATGGCACTGTTGGAGGCTAAAGAGCAAAGTCCAGTCAGAGCCCAGATTCCGGGGCCTGGCTTCCACTCTCTGCCTCCGACCCTGAGACAACCATCACCCTGAGCTGTCCGCATGGGAGCTGAGAAATCTGGCAACACTTACTTTGTAGTTCATGTCCTGACTTCACGGCTGCCAGACCCTTCAAGTTCCCCTTGGGGAGAATTGCAATGAAACAGTTCCAATGGCCCTTGAGTAAAACCCTATTCACTTGGGGTGAGGATGGGCTCACACATGAGGTTCAGAGCCAAGGGCTTAGCTCCCTGGAGGAGGGAGAAACCGCAACCAGCCTGGCTCCCAGGCAGCAGGGGCTGCTACCCACCTTCAGAGAGCTGCTCCATCTCCCAGCTCCGGTGGGCGGGCTGGTTCATCCTGGGCAGCTATTGAGCCTCGAGGGCCATGCTGTCCCCCAGCAGCGCCTCAGGGAACTGCTGGGGAACGTGTCCACGATCCTAGTGCAGAAAGAGGGAGTGGTGAGGATGCCCCCATGCCACCCTCTGGACAGGCCCCGCCCCTGTGCACCCACCCTCCTTCCCCAGGATGAAGGGCTCCATGCACCTGCTCACTTCCCAAAACACAGCTGCACAGAAATGACTGCAACACAGGGCCCAGCTGGGAGACCTACAGCCACTAAAAGACACGCTGGCCCGGTGGCCTAGGTGATGAAGACACCCAACGTCTCTGAGTGGTGTCTGAACAAAGTGGCGCACAGCACAGGGCTTTAAAGCAGGTAATATGATGACGGGCAGCTCTGCGGTCCCTTAGCAGGTTTAACATGCCCTGGAATGGCTGTAGGAACTCCCAAAGCACAGCTCAACCCACATCCTAAAAACCGGTAGAGACACTTTTTACAACAGTCACTCACAAACACCCATTATTACAGAAAAGCAACACAGCAGTCAGGCCCTATCTGTTGTTGTTTGTGTGTTTCGTTTCTTTAAGTATAAACATACACTAGAGGTCCAGTTCATAAATTTGTGCACCAGTGGGGTCCATTGGCCTGGCCTGCAGGATCGAACTGAAAATGGCCCTCAGGGTTTGCTCACATGCCCTGGATTCACCTGGGCACCATCTCTCTGCCCATCCCTGGCCCTCCTGTAGGTGCCCTCTGTCCTTGCACATTCACTCTTCACAGCAGCTCCGAGGGGGAGGCAGGGACAGTCCCTTCTTACATATGAAGAGGCTCTGCACTCACCAACTCCGCGCTCACTGACTCTAAGTTCACCAACTCTAAGTTCACCGACTCTACGTCCACCGCCTCTTCACAAACTGACTCCGAACCCACCAAATCCGCACACAACCGACTCCTCTCCCACCGACCCTGCACCACACATTCCGCTGTTTCCATGCCCCCCATTCCTAACGGCCCTCTGCCCTGCATTCTAAACGGCTCTGCCAGCGGCTCACGCTCATGCTAACTGCTTTGGAATACACAGAATTAGGACACTCTCCCTATGAAACTTAACATCTTGGCCAGCTTCTCGTTCTCATGCTCCATGCATGCCCATTGTACATAGTTTCTCCCTGGCACCCCTGCATTTTAAATACTTCTCTTTCCCTTTAATATTACCATACGTATGTTTTTATTTCCTCACTTGGCAGGAGGTTAAGTATGGGCTCAGGGGTGGTGTAACAGTGTGGATATACCTAATACTATATACCTGAAAATGGCTGAGATGGTCAGTTCTGTGTGGTTTGTTGTTGTTTTTTAACACAATTAAAAATTAAAAAAAATTTTTTTAACAGTATGGGCTCTGGATGCAGCAGCCTGAGTTCACATCTTAGGCCCACCACTTACTAGCTGTGTGACCTTAGGCAGGTGACTTAACTCCTCTGTTCTGTTCTGTAGAGACCCTTTTTATAATACTCACTCACAAACACCCATCCTTACAGAAAAGCAACACAGCAGTAAGGCCCTATCTGTTGTTTTGTTTGTGTGTTTGTTTGTTCCTTTAAGTATAAATACACACTAGAGGCCCAGGGCATGAATTTGTGTACCAGTGGGGTCCGTTGGCCTGGCCTGCAGGATCGGGCTGAATTTGGCTCTCAGACATCCCCCTATGGGTCCTGGATTGTGAGAGGGCACAGGCCAGGCCCATCGACCCCACGAGTGCATGATGGGGAGTGAGGGGAAGAGGAGATGCCAGAGGTTGGCCAGCTGGGAGGGACCATGGGTGGGCTCCAGGGCGTTTCCGGCCTGCCTTGCTCAGTCTCGATTGGCCAGACCCCAGCAGCAAGCTCACCTACCTGTTGGAGCATCTTCCCCCTGCTGTCAGTGCACACCATAGTAACTGGCTGACCAGAGGACTGTCTCCCCCATGGTGGTCAGTGCACGTCATAGCAAGCAGTTGAGTGGCCTTAGCATATCATTAGTACATTACGCTTTGATTGATTGGTTGAAAGGCTGCTAGACAATTGGACTCTTAGCATAATAGGCTTTTATTATATAGGATTATATAGGATTTATATTTTTACTAGAGGCCTAGTGCACGAATTCATGCACCAGTGTGGTTCAGAGGACGGGCCTGCAGGAATCAGGCTGAAATAACCTCTCTAGCATCCCCCGAGGGGTCCAAGATTGGGAGAGCGTGGTTCCCAGGTGACACACCCCAGAACTGGTCTCCCTCCGCTCTGGTTCTGGGTGCGTCAGCCGAGAACCCCACTATTAAGTGACAGCAGCTTGGCAGCTTCTGTGTTGAGCATCTGCCCTCTGGGGGTCAGTGTGTGTCATAGCTAATGACCAGGCATTTGCTAGCCTTGGTTTTTGTATCTATAGATGGATCTCAGAGAGGAAGAAAGAGGGAGAGAAACAGCAATGATGAGAGAATGATTGATTTGCTTACCCCTACAGGCCACTCCTGGGCATAGAGCCTGCAATTGGTGAACTGGCCCCCACCAGGAAGGCCCTGTCTGTTGCCCACTCAAGCTGCTGAGCTAAGCAAGCAACTCTTCAGCATCATAGGTCACTGCGTGGACAGCAACCCAAACCCAGTAAGAGAAGGGCACAACATAACCCTGAAAGTGCCCCAGTCCATTGTACACGTGGCGCTAGAGTGTCTGACATGCACAGCCGTGTCTATGGGACGAGTGCACCAGGCATGGGACTTTGCTGAGCCGTTTCCTTTACAAGGAATGGGTTGGACTAAGGGTTGATCCCAGGTTTCAGGGCTGAGTCTAGGCCTCTCGATTCCATAGTCACTCCACTGGTTGGGTGCTGGAAATAAATGGCTATTCAGGTGAGCTTTTGTTTAACACACAGTTCCTATCTGAACGGTTCACACATGTCCTCTTGGAAAGCCAACAGCTCTCGGCAGCTCTCAGCAGTTTCCTGGACATGAGGGCTAAGACACACAAACAATACTGTGGGCTTCTGGGAGTCAGGCACATGCTGGGTGTGGGATGACATGGCTGGTCCCTCACAGGCCCCCTCACCGGAGGAGTCTGCTGGACTTACTCCTGTCCCAGTGCCCAGCACACATGGGGAGCTGCTCAGCTCTTTCCCCTCATCTCTGCTCCCGCCCCAGGAGCCCTTCCAGAACCACTCGGTGTCTTAGGGGCCGAGTCTCCCCTGAATGCCCTCACAGTCTGGGAACACGCATACATGGGATGTGACCGTTGCTCTCAGTGGGCAGTTCTCCAAGGCTGGCCCCACTCATGGGTTTTAATGACTGGGAGTGGGCGGTAGCTGCTGCTTTTCCATCTCATGTTCATTTTCCCCACAGGGGCCAGAACCCAAGCTTCTGGGTAGAAGAGAAGCCGGGGACCTGCCATCAGTGGACACAGTTCTGATCAAAGCCTGGCAGCAGGAAGGGTTTGCTCACAGACCCTGGATTCACCTGGGCACCACCTCTCTGCCCATCCCTGGCCCTGCGCTGGGTGCCCTCTGTCCTTGCACATTCACTCTTCACAGCAGCCCCGAGGGGGAGGCAGGGACAGTCCCTTCTTACAGATGAAGAGGCTCTGCACTCACCAACTCCGTGCTCACCGACTCTAAGTTCACCGACTCTACGTCCACCGCCTCTTCACAAACTGACTCCGAACCCACCGAATCCGCACACAACCAGCTCCTCTCCCACCGACTCCTCTCCCACCAACTCTGCACCACACGTTCCGCTGTTTCCATGCCCCCCATTCCTAACGGCCCTCTGCCCTGCATTCTAAATGGCTCTGCCAGCGGCTCACGCTCATGCTAACTGCTTTGGAATACACAGAATTAGGACACTCTCTCTATGAAACTTAACATCTAGGTCTAGGGCATATAAAATATAAAGAAACATAAAGGTTATAAATATACATATCCTACAACAATGAAAATAAAAATTAACTGCTTATTTCTAATTTTGTCTATCCACATTTCTAAAAATTATTGTTCTCCCATCAGCCAAATTACAGAAGTTCGATCCATTGCTTTTAGATAACAACACATTCATTTTATTTTGTGGAGTCTTACCTAGAGAGCGCAGCTCCCAAATTCTCATCATCAACTGTGAAAAGTTCACACATTAGAGCACCTGAACTCCACCAGTCAACTGCCTAAAAAACAATTTGACAGGCCATTCATTAACGTGTAGTTTATTAGCAAAATGAAGAAAGTAAAGCTGTATATTTGGAAAATATTTTATTCACTTCCTTTTAGAATCATTGATCGGCTGCCTGCTGCATGCCCCATAATGGAGACTGAGCCCCGGGCATGTGCCCTGACCAGGTATCCAACAGTGATTTTCTGGTTCAGAGTTTGATGCTCAATCACTGAGCCACACCTGCTGAACTGGAAAACATTTTATCAAAAATGTATTGTACAGAGAATCCAAGATGGCTGCTCGGGTAGGCAACTAGCCGCAGCCGCACACAACAATTTTAATAAAATACAACTAAAATATAAAATGGACATTACCCAGAACTACAGGAAAGTCGACTGACTGGAAATCCTACAACAAGAAGCAAGGAGAAAACCAGAAGGAAGCACGGAGGAGCTGTAAAAGCCTAAGGTACGGAGACACGCGGCGCGCGCGGAGAGGACGGAGCCGGAAAGGAGGGAGGCCGAGTGCCTGGCGGGCGTTCCCAAGCGGGAAGGAGAGAAAACTCCGACTGTGCTGGGCCCCTGACTGCTCTGAACCCCCGTTCTGGGCCAGACCCCAGGGTCTCAGGCTCAACCATAGGGAGCTGGGCTGTAAGTCGGAACCCCGGGGTAGCGGAGAAAGGAGGTCCCAGAGGCGCGCACACTGCCCCCAGAGAAGGGACGGTCGGCTGTGCCGCGGGATTGCCCTGACGGGAAGGAGACTGGGGCTCCAGACTGCTGTGAACGCCACCTCCAACTCCACTTCCAACTGAACTGAACCCCAATACCGGGCTCATTGTGGAAGAGCATAGACTGTTTGGCAGCAGGCGAAAATCGAGGGCACCTTTCTCTCAGAGGCGCCGGCAGCGAGCACTGAAGGACCCGCAGAGGGCGGGGCTGACGGAAGCCAAAGCTGCAGGCTCCACCCTGAAACCCCGTCCCATCTGTAACTGCGAAATGCGACAACAAAATAGATCACAAACGAAAGAAATGGAGGACAAAAAGCGTCTGGATATAGAGTTCAAATCTACGCTTATAAGGTTTTTCAAGAATTTCCTAGAAAAGATGGATAAGGCCTATGAGGATATGAAAAGAGACCATCAAGAAATGATAAGGGAACAACAAGAAATAAAGAATACATTGTCTGAAATAAAAAATATTCTACAGAGTCCTAAAAACAAAAGGGAAGATCGCAAGAATCAAGTCAAAGATTTGGAACATAAAGAGCCAGAAGACACTCCTCCACAGAAGCTAGAAGGCAAGAGAATCCAGAAAATTGAAGATAATGTAAGAAACCTCTGGGACAACTTTAAGCGAACCAACATCAGAATTATGGGGGTTCCAGAAGATGAGAGAGAGCAAGATATCGAAAACATACTGAAAGAAATAGTGACAGAAAACTTCCCCCACCTGGTGAAAGAATTTGACTTACAAGTCCAGGAAGTGCACAGAACTCCAAACAAAAGGAATCCAAAGAGGACCACACCGAGACACATCATTATTAAAATTCCAAGAGCAAAAGATAAAGAGAGAATATTAAAAGAAGCAAGAGCAAAGAAGGTAGTAACTTATAAAGGAGCACCTATACGATTGTCAGCTGACTTCTCAACAGAAACCATGCAGGCCAGAAGGGAATGGCAAGAAATATACAAGGTGATGAATAGCAAGAACCTACAGCCAAAAATAAGCTACCCAGCGAAGCTATCACTCAGAATCGAAGGCCAGATAAAGAGCTTCACTAATAAAAAAAAGCTAAAGGAGTTCATCACCACCAAACCAGAATTATATGAATTGCTGAAGGGGGTTCTTTCAGAAGAGAAAGTAAACAAAGATAAAAATTATGAACAACAAATACGTAATTATCAACAAGTGAATCTAAAAACCAAGGAAATTAAAAAAATCTGATGAACAATATTAACTGTTGAATATAATAGAATCAGAGGTATGGAAGGGGAGTGAACTGACGATTCTTGGGGAAAAGGGGAGAGGGGGGCGTGGGAAGAGACTGAACATAAACTGTGCACCTATGGATGAGGACAATGGGGAGAGGGGAAAGGGCAGAGGGTGGGGTGGGAACCTGGTGGAGGAGAGCAATGGTGGGGGGGGGGGAAGGAACATTTGTAATAATATGAAAAATAAAAACTTATTTAAAAAAAAAAAAAAAAAAAAAAAAAAAAAAAAAAAAACCTTGAGACCAAAAAAAAAAAAAAAAAAAAAAAAAAAAAAATTAAAAATGTATTGTACATAGTGCTCTGTGCAAGGAGTATTAAATTAGCACATGCAAGAAATATATTTAGAGGATACGTATGCAGGTATCCTCAGAACAGAATTTAAACATTTAGGCTGTCAACCGATGTGCTAAGAGTGTTTTAATTATTTCAAAACTAGTAATAGTTTTACTTGGGTAATTAAAAAATTCATTCTTAATTTAAAATAAATTTCGAACATTTTAACTACATGCAATATTTGGACTTATGTTGGGGGGGGGGGGAGTACTGATTGGCATTATTAATTGTCCAGTTCCAATAACTGTTAGGAAATTACTTAAAAGTGAAACCAGACAACCAATAGGCCCAGGCTGCTGGTTACTACTGGAACAAATGTAGCAGACACTGGGTTGGCTCATATATGGCGCTTATTCCATCAATGTGGGCAGAATGGGAGAGCAGCAGGTCATCCACAAACATCTGCTCTACTCTCCCCATAAGCCAGCTGCTGATATTGGGTAGAATGACACAGATTCCATGGGAAAGTAGAAATTACACCCATGGGAAAGTAGGCAATGTACAGTGGTTACAGGTTACATGCAATGCGGGCTGGAGTTGGCAGAGGCGGGTGCCTCAGGGACCAGCTTAGAGGCAACAAAGGTTAATCTAGGCCAGCGTTTTTCAACCGCTGTTCCGCGGCACACTAGTGTGCCTCGAGATGTTGCCTGGTGTGCCTTAGGTGCAGACAAGACAAGAATTTTATAATTTTTCACTATTTTGTTTACTTAATATTTCATAATAAAGTAATTATAAAATACTTTCTTTGTGTTTATTTGATTCCTATTCAAGAGAATTACTTTATATATAGTCAATATAGGCACAGAGTTAAATTTTTTTTTTTTAAATCAATCTTTATTGTTCATATTATTACAAAGGTTCCTCATTTCTTCCCCCCTCCACCAGGTTCCCACCCCACCCTCTGCCCCCTCCCCATCCCCCATTGTCCTCATCCATAGGTGCACAGTTTATGTTCAGTCTCTTCCTCCCTCCCTTTCCCCGATAGTAAATCCCTTTTCAGATAGTAAATCTGTTACTTAGCATTTTCTCATATCAATAATACCTCCACATGCCCAATGATACACTTCACACAAAAGACATTTTCAAATAGGTCAACCAGCCTCATCCAGGCCCCACCCAAGGCACTCACAGATCAACACCCCAGCGCTATACTAACTCAACACATTCAGATCTAAGCTTTCATCACTTGATTCAGCAGACCCTCAAGTTCCCGCAAAAGTTTCCAGCCATGTCTGAGAGGCAGCCGTGGGCAGGTACAGGCGAGGAGCGAGCTGTTTCCGGCCTGGCTGCTCCGGGCCTGGCCTCTGTTGCTCTGGTTCGTTCCACAACCAGCTGCTCCGTGTCTGCTCACTGCCGCTCCCAACCTAGTTGCTCTGGACTTGGCTGTTGCTGCTACAGGCCTGGCCGCAACAGACCCGGCTGCTCTGGGCCCGGTTGCTCCGGTCCCGGCTGCTCCGGGCCTGGCCGCTCCCAGACTGGCAGCCGCTTCTCCGGGCCTGGCCACTCCCAGCCTGGCAGCCACTGCTCCGGGCCTGGCCGCACCAGACCCGGCTGCTCCGGGCCTGGCCGCTCCCAGCCTGGCAGCCGCTGCTCCGGGCCTGGCCGCACCAGACCCGGCTGCTCCGGGCCTGGCCGCTCCCAGCCTTGGCAGCCGCTGCTCCGGGCCTGGCCGCACCAGACCCGGCTGCTCCGGGCCTGGCCGCTCCCAGCCTGGCAGCTGTTGCTCTGGGCCTGGCCGCTCCCAGCCTGGCAGCCGCTGCTCCGGGCCTGGCCGCACCAGACCCGGCTGCTCCGGGCCTGGCCGCTCCCAGCCTGGCAGCTGTTGCTCTGGGCCTGGCCGCTCCCAGCCTGGCAGCCGCTGCTCCAGGCCTGGCCACACCAGACCCGGCTGGTCCGGGCCTGGCCGCTCCCAGCCTGGCAGCCGCTGCTCTGGGCCTGGCCGCACCAGACCCGGCTGCTCCGGGCCTGGCCGCTCCCAGACTGGCAGCCGCTTCTCCGGGCCTGGCCACTCCCAGCCTGGCAGCCACTGCTCCGGGCCTGGCCGCACCAGACCCGGCTGCTCCGGGCCTGGCCGCTCCCAGCCTGGCAGCCGCTGCTCCGGGCGTGGCCGCACCAGACCCGGCTGCTCCGGGCCTGGCCGCTCCCAGCCTGGCAGCCGCTTCTCCGGGCCTGGCCGCTCCCAGCCTGGCAGCCGCTGCTCCGGGCCTGGCCGCACCAGACCCGGCTGCTCCGGGCCTGGCCGCTCCCAGCCTTGGCAGCCGCTGCTCTGGGCCTGGCCGCACCAGACCCGGCTGCTCCGGGCCTGGCCGCTCCCAGCCTGGCAGCCGCTGCTCCGGGCCTGGCCGCTCCCAGCCTGGCAGCCGCTGCTCCTGGCCTGGCCGCACCAGACCCGGCTGCTCCGGGCCTGGCCGCTCCCAGCCTGGCAGCCGCTGCTCCGGGCCTGGCCGCTCCCAGCCTGGTAGCCGCTGCTCCTGGCCTGGCCGCACCAGACCCGGCTGCTCCAGGCCTGGCCACTCCCAGCCTGGCAGCCGCTGCTCCGGGCCTGGCCGCTCCCAGCCTGGCAGCCGCTGCTCCGGGCCTGGCCGCACCAGACCCGGCTGCTCCGGGCCTGGCCGCTCCCAGCCTGGCAGCCGCTGCTCCTGGCCTGGCCGCACCCAGCCTGGCAGCCGCTGCTCCTGGCCTGGCCGCACCAGACCCGGCTGCTCCGGGCCTGGCCGCTCCCAGCCTGGCAGCCGCTGCTCCTGGCCTGGCCGCACCACACCCGGCTGCTCCGGGCCTGGCCGCTCCCAGCCTGGCAGTCGCTGCTCCGGGCCTGGCCGCACCAGACCCGGCTGCTCCGGGCCTGGCCGCTCCCAGCCTGGCAGCTGTTGCTCTGGGCCTGGCCGCTCCCAGCCTGGCAGCCGCTGCTCCAGGCCTGGCCACACCAGACCCGGCTGGTCCGGGCCTGGCCGCTCCCAGCCTGGCAGCCGCTGCTCCGGGCCTGGCCGCACCTGACCCGGCTGCTCCGAGCCTGGCCGCTCCCAACCTGGATGCTCCGTGCTTGGCTACTGCTGTTCTGGGCCTGGCTGCTCCCAACCCGGCTGCTCTGGGCCCGGCTTTTCCGGGCCCAGCCACTCCGTGTCTGGGTGTTCCTGGACTGGCCACCCTGGGCTTGGCCGCCTCTGCCTCAGGCCTGGCTGCCACTGCCCCAGGTCTGGCTGCTCCAGTGCTGGCCGTTGATGCTCTTGTTCTGGCTGCTGCTGCTCTGGGGCCTCGCCACTGCTGCTCCGGGCCCAGCTGCCACTGCCTTGTGCCTGGCCACAGAGTTAAATTTTTTAACATTTTCTAATGGTGGTGTGCCTCGTGATTTTTTTCATGAAACAAGTGTGCCTTTGCCCAAAAAAGGTTGAAAAACACTGATCTAGGCCATTTTCAGGAGCTGCATTCCCATGTTGGCTCCCCTGCCCCAAGGCCTACAACTCTCAAACAGAATAGAACGTGCTTTCTCTGATCAAATAGAACAATCATAGTTAACAGAGCATGATTAATAGTTATTATTATAGCTAGTCCCCAATATTCTATTCCTGCCCCTAACAAAAGAACAAAAATGAAGAAAAAAAAATCCCGCCTAAAGGTGTTATTATTGCCCTAATCTGTTTGGCTCAGTGGATAGAGCTTCGGACTGTGCACTGGAAGATGCCAGGTTTGATTGTCAAGTACATGTACCTCGGTTGCGGGCACATCCCCAGTGGGAGGTGTGGAAGAGGCAGCTGATCGATGTTTCCTTCTCATCGATGTTTCTAACTCTCAATCCCTCCCCATTCCTCTATGTAAAAATCAATAAAATATATATTTTTAAAAATAAAAAATTAACGATGTTATTATTTCATAACTACCTCAATCAATTGCTCCTCTAGACCTGTCTCATAAATGTAATAGTCTTAATTTATGGGAAGCATAATGAGATTTAAAATGATGTCAAACAAAATGTGATCTAAACTGGAAACAAATTTATAGATGTAGTTACCGGAACTGAGCACATAGCAAATAACATATAAATGTAAAGAACCTTCTCCTAGCTGGTCTGGCTCAGTTGATAGTGTCGACCAGCAGACTAAAGGGTCCCTGGTTCAGTTCCAGTCAAGGGCATGTACTTCGGTTGCAGACTCCTCCCTGGCCCAGGCCCTGATTGGGAGGGTACTAGAGGCAAATAATCAATATGTTTCTCTGATATCAATGTTTCTCTCTGTCTTTCCCTCTCTTTTCCACTCTCTCTAAAAATCAATGGGAAAATATCCTCCAGTAGGATTTAAAAAAGAGAGAGAGTCTTATTTATTGAAAACTAGAGGCCTGTTGCACGAATATTCATGCAATAGGCCTTCCTTCCCCTGGCTGCCGGCACTTGTTTTCCTCAGGCACCCGGGACCCAGGTCTTCCCTCTGGCTTTGGCCTTTGGTCTTTGCTCTGGCTGGAGAATTCGCTGCAGCCAGAGCCTTCAGTCTTTGCTCCAGCTAGAGCACCACTCCTGTAGCTCCCTCTGCCCCCAACCCTCCCCTTCATAGCAGGCGCCCCGCCCTGCCCAGCCACTCTACACCTGCATGTGTGCTGCCCAGAGGTCCAGAGCAGCTGGGGATGGTGCTGCTGCCACATTTTTTGTTAATTTGCATACTTGCTCCTGATTGGCTGCTGGATGTCGTGAAGCAATGGACAATTTGCATATTGCTTTTTTATTAGTGTAGATCACTTCCTTTGTCATCAATATACAAGTCAAGATTTCAATAATGGTTAAATTTAGAGCTTATGACAATGAAATGTTAAGTGGATGGTAAAATTTTAAACTCTCTGGTCCCAAATTTTTGGGCCAACGTTTCAGAGAAATAATGCAAAATTTATGAACTTAGAGCTATTTTAGGGAAAATACATAACAAAGATACAGAAAACAGGATGAAGCCGACTAAAACCACCGGTAAGTGAGTGCCAGCTTGGCACAGCAATGAGCATGTTGTATACATTATGTCTCATTTAACCCACTCAAAGTCATCGTGTTGTTCTATGAATTCCTATTGACTTAGCTGTATTTTGGACCTTGGATATGCAGAAATATCAGGAGGAATATAAGGTTTTCTTTCCTAAAAATTGGTTCCATGACCAGGTTGGGGTGGCTCAATTGGGTGGGTCATCATCATTCTGTACATGGAAGGCTGTGGTTCAATTCTCAGTCAGGGCACATACCTAGGTTTGGCATTCAGCCCCTAGTGGGGGTGCATATGAGAGGCAACCAACTGATGCTTTTCTCTAACATCAATGATTCTCTCTCTCCCTCAAATCAGGAAGCATATGCCTGGGATAGGATTTAAAGAAATATTGGGTTCCATTAGGTCTTAGAAAGTAACTTTCAAATTTTAACTTCTAAATTCTTACCACATTTCCCAATAGTTTCGAAGAATGCCTTGAAGAGAACTAAACCAGTAATACAATACATACATACATACATATATATATATATATTTTTGTTTGTTTGTTTGTTTGTTTGTTTGTTTTTAATTTATACAAGCATTTTTACTGGCACCTGAACCTATTTGGCCTGGCTCAGGGGTTGAGTGTCATGGTTTGATTCCAGGTCATGGTGCATGCCCCAGTTATGGGCTTAATCCCCAATGTGGAGTATGCAGGAGGCAGCCAATCAATGATTCTCCTATTGATGTTTCTCTCTCTCTCCACCCTCTCCCTTCCTCTCTGAAACCAATAAAAAAAAAATATATATATATATATAAAATAACAATTCTCTCAAAAAAGTAAAAATAAAAAAGGAAGTTACACAGTATTTCCCCTGACCAGACAGAGCAGTGCGTCTCCGCTGTGCCCCACGTAAAAAAACCGAGGGAGGTTAAACAGACAAGGCCCCTCTCCTCCTAGGCTAATGCCTCTGGTCCTGGAGGGGCCCTCTTCCAAAGTGATCAAAAGGTTCTGTGGTGACCCTGCTTCACAGCCGAGTCCAGCACCACAGGCTAAGTGTGGGGGATGCTTATCACAGGGACTCCCCTGCACACGGGCCACTCACAGGGTCTCACACAGAAACGCAGGTGCCATTCGATCCCTCAGAACTCCTGCTGACCAGGCCGGCCACCTGACCCACAGCTCCAACTACCTCCCAGACGTCCACGGTGGGTTCACGTCCACAAGGAACTCAAAGCACTTAGGAGTAAAGGTGACTCACCAAAGCTCTTTGCAATTTCCTCAGTGTCTCTACCGGCTCAGTGTCAAAGCCCAGAATCCTCTGCATGTTATTGTTCTTCAGTACCAACATCATTTCCAACATAAAGGGAATCCTAAAATATAAACAAAAGAAAGAGAAAGCCATCATTTCAAATTGTCTTTATAACTGACCTTCAACTTGGGAAGAAATCAACCAACTCTGCATGTGGCCATCACTGCTGATACACCAGATGGTCTCAGGCTGACCATCCCACTCCAGCCTCTGCAGTAATTTAACATAAATTTGGCCTCCACCAGGGCCTTGACCACTACCCACAGTTCTCTAGTTCCCTCTCCCCCTCCTCTATCCCAATTCCTCCCACTGAGCATCCACGTGCGCTCCTCTCACCTGTCCCTGTGCTCTGAGTCACCCCTCCTCTCCACAATAGTTGCCATTCCTTCCTCCAATCCTGTCCTTTTCATTTCTTTAACTTTTAATCTGGAATAAGGTCACACTAAGAGAAAAGTTGAAAGATCAGTAGATTCTTCCCACATACTCCTTTCTGAGATTTCTCCAAATGTTGACTTTTTATTGATATAAGTCACGAACCATCAAAATCCACTCATAGTGTACACTGAGTATATTTAAGGTTGTGCATCCATCTCCACAATTATAGAACATTTTCATAGCTCACCAGAAAGAAGCTCCAAAAACATATTAAAGGCCATCCCCTGATTCCCCAGAACCCACCAGCCCTAGGCAACCCGATGAGTACTTCCTGTCTCTGCTGACATTGTTTTTTTTTTTATTTTTTAAAAACATATTTTTATTGCCCTAGTTGGTTTGGCTCACTGGATAGAGTGTCAGCCTATGGACCACAATGTCCTGGGCTCAATTGCTGTCAAGGGCCAGGAATCAAACCAGGACCTCCTGGTTCATAGGTCCATGCTCAACCACTGAGCCCCGTTGGCCAGGCCAAAGTCTCTGTTTTAAACCTGAGCTCTGGGCATCCAATATAGGGGGAAGCTTCTTCTCTGGGACACTATGGCTTGTTTCCAGGTGACCTTTCTCCTGCTCTTCCTCTCAAATGTCTGAATGTCAGTGATTCTAACCCTGAGACTACCCACCACAGGGCCTCAGGACCTCCTTGGAGGGCTCAGACCACAATTCCTCCCAGTGACTATTACGGGATTTCAGAAAAGAGCCCATCTTCCCTTTTGGACCTGGGTCTCCTGCATGTACTCCTGCCCACTGAAGGCCCAAGCTGAGAACATGCACCAGTGGGGTCTGTCGGCCTGGCCTTTGTCCTCTCCCAATCTGGGATCCTTGGGGGATGTCTGAGAGCCAAATCCATGTACTGGGCCTCTAGTTTTAAAGATTAAAACATCAAATCACGGAGGGATCCAAGATGGCTGTGCCCAGGTGAACACCTAGGCGCAGCTGCACACAACAATTTCAATAAAATACAACTAAAATATAAAACGGACATTGCCCAGAACTACAGGAAGGTTGACTGACTGGAGATTCTACAGCGAGAAGCAAGGAGAAAACCAGAAGGAGGCGCGGAGGAGCTGGAAAAGCCCAAGGTACGGAGACGCGGCGCGCGTGCGGAGAGGACGGAGCCGGAGAGGAGGGAGGCTGAGTGCCTGGCGGGCGTTCCCTAGCGGAAAGGAGATAAAACTCCGACTGTGCTGGGCCCCCGACTGCTCTGAACCTCAGTTCTAGGCCAGACCCCGGGGACTCAGGCTCAGCCATAGGGAGCCGGACTGTCAGGCAGAACCCCGGGGAGTGGCGAAAGGAGGTCCCAGAGGCGCACACTGCGCGCAGAGAAGGGACGGTTGGCTGTGCCACGGGATTGCCCCGGTGGGAAGGAGACAGGGGCTCCAGACTGCTCTGAACGCCACCTCCAACTCCACTTCCAACTGAACTGAACCCCAATACCGGGCTCACTGTGGGAGAGCATAGACTGTTTGGCAGCAGGCGAAAATCGAGGGCACCTTTCTCTCAGAGGCGCCGGCAGCGAGCACTGAAGGACCCCGCATAGGGCGGGGCTGACGGAAGCCAAAGCTGCAGGCTCCACCCTGAAACCCCATCCCATCTGTAACTTCCAAATGCGACAACAAAATAGATCACAAACGAAAGAAATGGAGGACAAAAAGCGTCTGGATATAGAGCTCAAATCTACGCTTATAAGGTTTTTCAAGAATTTCCTAGAAAAGATCGATAAGACCTATGAGGATATGAAAAGAGATCAACTAGAATTAATAAGGAGTCATCAAGAAATGATAAGGGATCAACAAGAAATAAAGAATACATTGTCTGAAATAAAAAATATTTTACAGAGTCCTAAAAACAGAAGGGAAGATCGCAAGAATCAAGTCAAAGATTTGGAACATAAAGAGCCAGAAGACACTCCTCCACAGAAGCTAGAAGGCAAGAGAATCCAGAAAATTGAAGATAATGTAAGAAACCTCTGGGACAACTTCAAGCGAACCAACATCAGAATTATGGGGGTCCCAGAAGATGAGAGAGAGCAAGATATCGAAAACATACTGAAAGAAATAGTGACAGAAAACTTCCCCCACCTGGTGAAAGAATTAGACTTACAAGTCCAGGAAGCACACAGAACTCCAAACAAAAGGAATCCAAAGAGGACCACACCAAGACACATCATAATTAAAATTCCAAGAGCAAAAGACAAAGAGAGAATATTAAAAGAAGCAAGAGCAAGGAAGGTAGTTACCTATAAAGGAGCACCTATACGACTGTCAGCTGACTTCTCAACAGAAACCATGCAGGCCAGAAGGGAATGGCAAGAAATATTCAAGGTGATGAATAGTAAGAACCTACAGCCAAAGATAATCTATCCAGCAAAGCTATCATTCAGAATTGAAGGTCAGATAAAGAGCTTCACTAATAAAAAAAAGCTAAAGGATTTCATCAACACCAAACCAGAATTATATGAATTGCTGAAGGGGGTTCTTTCAGAAGAGAAAGTAAACAAAGATAAAAAAATTATGAACAACAAATACGTAACTATCAACAAGTGAATCTAAAAACCAAGGAAATTAAAAAAAAAATCTGATGAACAATAGTAACTGTTGAATATAATAGAATCAGAGGTATGGAAGGGGAGTTAACTGACGATTCTTAGGGAAAAGGGGTGAGGGGGGCGTGGGAAGAGACTGAACATAAACTGTGCACCTATGGATGAGGACAATGGGGAGTGGGGAAAGGGCAGAGGGTGGGGTGGGAACCTGGTGGAGGAGAGCAATGGTGGGGGGGAAAAAAGGAACATTTGTAATAATATGAACAATAAAAACTTATTAAAAAAAACAAAAACAAAAAACATCAAATCACAAAATCAGAAGATAACAGATTACTAGGAAATGAAACACAGCATCTACCCCACTTATTTCTATGTGCTGGTCAGCTTCTGAGGATTGAGGCACTTAGGAGGCAGGTCAAGTGACCCATGGTACCTGGTCTTGTCCTGGAACTTGCCGCCTGCCCGGCTGGCTTTGGCCTGGGTCTCTGTGATCACTTCCAGGGACAAAACATCAACAAAAAGCCCACATTTCTCAGCATTAATAGGAGCAGTTCCATACCTTTCTCTGCGTAAGTTCCAGTAAGTTTTTCCAAATTAAAGTTTCTCCAAATGGGGAGAGACTATATCAGTGTTTTTCAACCTTTTTTGGGCAAAGGCACCCTTGTTTCATGAAAAAAATCACGAGGCACACCACCATTAGAAAATGTTAAAAAATTTAACTCTGTGCCTATATTGACTATATATAAAGTAATTCTCTTGAATAGGAATCAAATAAACACAAAGAAAGTATTTTATAATTACTTTATTATGAAATATTAAGTAAACAAAATAGTGAAAAATTATAAAATTCTTGTCTTGTCTGCACCTACGGCACACCAGGCAACATCTCAACAGCGGTTGAAAAACGCTGGACTATATCACGTGGAAATCATACAAATGGGCAATGATGGTGAACAGGCTGCCACCCTCTCTGCCCTCGCTTCCCTTTTTATAGACGTCATCAAACTTCCTCACTGGGGCCTCCCTACAATAATCTGACCAGCACAGATAAAACCAACCAAATGTCATCGCAAACACCTGGCAATCGTGGCAGCAAGTTCCTCTCAGGGATCCTTCTTTTCAACAAGCTGAAGTGTTTATGCTGAAAGAGTCAGTACTTTTAAAATCAACGCATCCATGTACATGGGAGGACACACACGCCCACAGGGTAACCGCTTTAAAAACCAGTCTGAGTGTACAGTATGGAGACACGGCCACACGGACTGGTGGATGCCGCATAGAGCAATCCGCCACAGCACTGGAGCCTCCCTGTAAGCACAGCCTCTCGTCTTCCAGGTCCAGGTGGACTGCCTCGGCCAGCAGCCACCTGGCTCACTGGAGAAGGACCACCGCCCGGCTGTCTGCAAGGCTGCCATCTAACAGCACTCATTCTGAAGGCGCGCTGAGCCTGGAGGAGGCATGCAGCGGTGTCCATGGTCCAGTTGGGAAGTGAGACCTCCACAGTCGCAGACCTGCGGGACCTGGGAAGGAAGACCCCGAGACAGAACTAGCAGCTGTGGCCAGCCACTCGGCCACTGGATATAAAAGGTTAAACTCCGAGGATCAAGAGCTGGAAGAGGAAACCTGGAGGGGAAGAGCAGGCTATGGGGGGCTGCTTCAATTGTGGCTGCAGGTGAGCTCAACCCGACAGGTGAGAGTGTGATACACACGTGCCATTGCTGAAGGGCAAACACTAAAGGCTAGAAGACTCCAGAGAAAGGCGCAGATGGGCAGGAGGGAGTGACTTCACAGAGGCCAGCGCCCACAGACAGGGGACACTCTGTGGGTAACAAATAATAATGGAACGTGTAAACTCCCCACTGAGCCCCTTCACGAAAACCAACCTGCAGAGCATACTCTGACCACACATTATGCTCAAATGTAACTTAGAAAAGGGAAATTAGCCCAGCCGGCATCACTCAGTGGTTGAGAGTCTACCTATGAACCAGGGGCTCGAGGTTTGATTCCTGGTCAGGGCCCAGGCCCAGGTTTGAGGCTCAGTCTCCAATGTGGGGTCTGCAGGAGGCAGACCATCAGATTCTCTCTCATCATTGATGTTTTTCTCTCTCTTCTTTTCCCTTCCTCCCTGAAATCAACAGAAAGATAAATTAAAATAGAGAAATTAGAATTCTGCTGAACAATAATTTATGTATAAAATTCTCAGGTTGAATGTTTTCAACACACAATTGGAATTATTTAACTACATCAAATACCTGAAATTCTGAATGTATTTGATGTCTTCAAAATAAACTATAACTTAGGAGAGCATTTAAAAGGAGCAATGCCATTCACGTTGCTGAAGGAGTTAAGCACGTACATTAGTTCCGATGGGGCTTTCACACAGCCCTGCAGAGACCTCATGTTTGGTTGACCAAATGACTCAGGAGCAGCTCGGGGACGGACCCATGGGCTCGGGACACTCACTGGGCCCCACGAGGCCGCTCCTGTCACCACAGAACTGGAGCTTCCTGGCCGCCCCCGGAGAGCTCGTGGCTCTGCACAGGGTTCAGGGCCGCCATGGGCCGAGGCGCCATGAGGAGGCCCCGCACCGAGTCCTTCCCGGTGGCCTTCCGGCCAGGAGGGCAGCTGCCGTGGGGAGCGGCCATGGCCTCCTGTGCTCACGGCCAGGGGACCCTGAGCTGCAGCAGGTGGTCAGGCCGATGGCTCCGTTCTGTCTGAGCCCAAAGCCTCTGGTGAGGGGGGTCCGGTCCCTCCAGGACTTGGGCCGGGAAGCCCTGGGGCAGCGCCCTGAGGGGGCCACAGGCAGAGGAGGCGCCATCGCCCTCTGCGGGGAGCGGCCTGGCTGGGAGGAGGCGTCTCCTCAGGAACAACCCGCCTCAGAAGGCGCCCTGAGCGGCTGGTCCCGCATAGCGGGGCGTCCACCCGGAGGACCGGGCCTGAGCGGGGTCCTCAGCCCGCGCCCCGCGGCCCCCGCTCCCCATCTTGTGCAGAAGCTGCCTGACTCCCCAGTGAGCACGGCCGGGGTCGCCTGCTGCCCCAGGCTCACGTCCCCCTCAAGGTTTCCCGGGTCCCGTGCTGCCAGCAGCCACTCTGGCCAGGCCCTCCTAGGCCCTGGACCTGCCATCTTCCCGAGGCCCCTGGCTGACTTCCTGCGGGGGCGGGACTTCCGGGCGCAGAGCGGCTCTGTGAGGAGCGGGGCGGGGCCCCCTGCTGGCGGGCGGCGGCAGTGCAGGGAGCCGCACAGCCTCAGTGTGTCCTCTCCAGCCAATCTTAACCTGGATAAGTGGTCAATTTCATTATGTGTGTTTTACCACCATTAAGATCCAAACCAAATGGACTGCCCATTCTTTGCCATCCTGTTCTCTGACTTTGCTGCCTCCCATCCTCTCCAGTGCTGCCACTGGCCACTCCTCACACGTGCCTGTGCCCCCCAAGCCAGCTGCCCCTCAAGATAAGGCACTGACTCCTGAAGGCAAGCTTCACAGCTGATCACTACGACTTTGGAGGGGACAACACTGGACTCCCACTGGCAATGGGGCGTGCGGGACGTGCATCCACGGGGAGGACAGAACATCACAAGGCTCTTACAGGAGGCCCTGGCTCCTTCTAAGGCGGTGAATGTGTTTCATCTTTTCTGTTCAAGCCTTTGAGAGTAGGCCTTACCAGCCTCTGCTCCCTGCACATGACAGCTGTAGCCCATCTAGGCCAGCCCTGGGTGTGCATCCTGTGTTTCAAGTGCACCATTGCCTCTCTGAGGCCCTCCAGCATCTGATTTCCCCTTGGCCCCTATACATTGCTCACCAGCACATGCTTGCATCTCACTATGTGAAGGAGACAGTGCAGCCTGGTGGTTAAGAGCCACGTCTTTCTGCTCAGACCTGCTGGGGTTCAATTCCTGGCTCAGCCAACTGGTCTTGGGCAAGGTACATAAGCTGGTTACTCTCCAGTTTTGTTTTTGTTTTTTTTATCTCTAAAACAGGGATAATAAGACCTTCCTTAGTACTGTTGTCAGAATGAAATGGAGTTAATCCATCCTGTCCATGAAGCATTGGCTTTGACAAGACCAATTGGTAACCACCCTATCTGGCTGGTCCAGCGGTTTTGTTTTATTCAGCCACAAGCTGAGATGACCATCTATATGGAGATATGTATGCATATCACATGTATGTATAGAGATATACCCATGCCATGTATATGTGTAGATGTAAGGATGCCCATTAACAGATGAGATGGGGGTCCATACAATCTCCTTTTCCACCTGTTCCTGTTGCTGCACTGGCCAGCTCCTGCCCACAGTAAGCATCTGATGCTGCCCCCAGAAGCTGTCAACAGCCATCCTGTGTGAAGCACCAACGTAATGTTGGAAGGAGCCCAAGGAAGCAAAGCAAAGAGAATCCCCATCTCAGCCTCAGCGGGAGAACGCAGCTCGCCGAGCCATCTCTTTAAGCAGTCTGTGCTCGCGTCAGCAGCCCGTATACTAACACTGGAACCAGTTATTTAAGCATTCTACCCTACAAACTCTCAGTCATGCTGGTTCTCCCGGGTGGTGTGGCTCAGCAGTTGAACACTGACCCATGAACCAGGAGGTCACAGTTCAATTTCTACTCTGGGCACCTGGGCTCTATCCCCATAGGGGCCATGCAGGAGGCAGCTGACCAACTGTTCTCTCTCATCACTGATGTTTCTATCCCTCTCCCTTTCTCCCTTCCTCTCTGAAATCAATTAAAGATATATATGTAATCTGGCTGGTTTAAATGTAAAAGGAATAACTGCTTGGATAACAAGACACCTCAAATGCTCAAGTTGCACAAATGTACAAGGATCCTTGTTTTTCACTCTCCATGTACCTGCAAAGTCGCCATCCTGGTTAAACACACACATCGCAGGTGAACAGATTCTGTTTCCACCAAGGAGTTTCCAAGCAAAGCCGCCAGCCCGATGCCCTCTCCCCCCACCACGGAGGCTGCTCTCGGGCTGTGCGCTTGGTCTCCTGTGAGCTTCCCTGACATGACATTGAAAAGTCTCCTCAGACTCATCCTGTGCTAAGTCATCTCCTGCAGTAGGCTGCGAGGCCACTGCAGAAAGGGTTCCTCAGCTCACACTTAAAGGTGGAAGGGACTCAGCACTGTGGGGACACAGTAACTGTACCGGCAGGTTTGAGGAAATCATTCAGAGATGATGCTGTAAGTTGGGTATCAGCAAAATTTACCTCAGTAATATACATAAAAGCAATGAGATTTTTCTCACTTTTATTTAAAATACATTTTTATTGTTTTTAGAGAGGAAGGGAGAGGAAGAGATAGAAACATTCAATGATGAGAGAGAATCATTGATCGGCTGCCTCCTGCACGCCCCTTACGAGGATGGAGCTCACAACCAGGGCATGTGCCCTCACTGGGAATTAAATCATGACCTGCTAGTTTGTAGGTTGATGCTCAACCACTGAGCAACACCACCAGGGCCCCGCTGCATATTTTGAAGGCAGGGTATAGGTAGGACCATGTTGACTGTATTGGGTGAAATATCTCCAAATATCTTGGGTTCTGGGCAGCTATTACCCTAAGTAAACCAATGAGGCAAAAGTGAGAAGGAATTAAAATGGAGATTACTTATAAAATAATAATTGCTGAGGTCCCTGCTGCCACCCTGGTGAGGGCAGAGTGATAGCATGTCCTCGCCAGGAGGCAGGGGGCTGGCACTGTGCAGGCAGTCTGCCTAGGGGAAAGGGGACAAGTGCCAGGGCTGAGACACAAACAAGAGCTTGATTTTTGTCATAGCTTGTGCTCTCATAACCCTTGGACACACACATGTGCTTGTGTGTGTGCACGCAAACACACACACACACACACACACACTCGAGACTGCTGACCTGTTGCTTGGGCCCGAGAGCAGCACAGCCCGTGCAGTTGCATCTGGTCCTCTTGGTTAGCTCAGCCCTGTGATGCTCACCAAGGCGGCTGCCTCAGGAAGGTCCCCAGAGCTGGGCCCTGTGACAGGCGACGCTTGTCTGACTTTGGATTTCTATAAACAGGTCACTCGGGAGGTTGCATGGGGCTGGAAAGAGAACCCTAGAGTTGGGGGTCAGTCAGCCCCGAGTCCAAACCTCACTGTGACTTCTAACTGGCTACATGACCATGGGCCAGTGAGCCGCTCCGAGAGGAGCCGAAGCCCCAACCAAGAGTGCCTGAGGCCGTGAATGGCGGGATTCACGTGGGAAACACACCCATCCCTTAGCTGAGGGCAAGCATAGGTGGCTGTAAATGCACCTGGTTGGCCAAAACCAGTGAGAGCTTCCTAAGGGAATCGATGGACTGTGTGCATACATGTATACATACGTGTGTGTGCATACATGTAAACATATTCCCTCCTCTTCCTCTGGCTGGTTGATAAACTTTAGATGCTTCCTTCCCAAGGTCTGTCCGACGATCTCTAATGCTCTCACTTTGCTGTTCTCCCAGGGAGAGCCCCTCTGGTGCCACAGGTGACCCCACCCTCTCTGCAGGCAGCCCCCAGCCCTCAGCTGGCAGCTGGACAGAACACCACTAGGTCAGGCCAGGAGGGGATGGCTACATGCCTCCCTCCCTCCTTCTTCTGACACTTCCTGGGTGAGCAGCCTTGAGAAAATCCAACGGGTCACTTTATTTTTGCATGGCACAAATTTGAAATTTTCTTGTACTTTTTACACAACCATCGAATACTGCTGGGCTCTTTGTCTAAGAGCTTTGGACTGCAGGACCTGTAAGGCTGAAGTTATATAGTTTGCAATTTACTGGTAGGGACTGCCCACCAAAAGGAGCAAAAACCCATTCAGGACTGAACCTAGTTACAAAAACCCATTCAGGACTGAACCAAGGCCCTTGGTTGCTGTCCACAATTGGTCTTTGACCAGCCTGTACCAGGAGAAATAGCAACAAGATCGGTTAGAAAAATCTGGCTCTTGACCATCGGTAAGTGTGTCACGGGCAGGAAACCTGGCTGGTTGCTGCAGCTCCTGGCCGAGATCCAGGGCCAAACAGTGGGTCACAAAAGCCTAGAGCCATAGTCGGCAAACTGCGGCTCTCGAGCCACATGTGGCTTTTTGGCCCCTTGAGTGTGGCTCTTCCACAAAATACCACGGCCTGGGAGAGTCTATTTTGAAGAAGTGGCATTCAAAGAATTTTAAGTTTAAAAAATTTGATTCTCAAAAGAAATTTCAATTGTTGTACTGTTGATATTTGGCTCTGTTGACTAGTTTGCCGACCACTGGCCTAGAGGCACAATGGTTATTTCATGTCTTCAACCCTTTCTCCAAACCACCTTCTGGACACTTCACTCACAGAGCCAAGGATCACGTTAAGCTAAGCCCCTGCTATGATTTAAATCCTGTATCTAAATGGGATTCAACTTATGGGAACTTAAACACAAGCCTGGAAAAAAGCTGTTGCCTGGTGAACAGGAAACCTCGCTTTCCCGCGCTCTAACCCCAGGCAAAGGGACTGGTGGGTTCTCGGGTCTCCCCGGCCCGGATGCTGGGGCTGAGGCAGGGAGCCTGGAGTCCCAACGCCCCGACAGCGCTGCCAGCGACGATCAGTGAGGAAAACGAGGACTCAATTCTACAACTTCTCATTTTATTACAAACCCATCCTTGTGTCCCAGAATCAATGGCTATTTAACAGACAACCCAAAGCAATCCGAAAATCGGCCATGTTAACATTCTCATTTCCTTCTCAGTACTTTAGCTCAAAAGGGAAAAAAAATCTTTATAAAATCCAAATCACCAAGTTGGTACAACCAGGAACAGCACCTTAGTGAACAACAAGAAACAAAACGTCTCAGGAGCCTGGCCAAATACACACAGCAGCAGGTGCGACTTCCGATGGGAGAGAATGACTCCGCATGGAATATAAATATAGGGTGTCACCCCAAAATGTATCCAGAGGTCAGACTCCAGATGGAAATGCATGATGATTCCCAATGGAACATAAAACACACTTAACAGCTGATAACTCACTTCATTTTCATCCCTTTTAGGTTTAACTTGTTTGAAGCAATGGGTGAAGCCAGACTAAGCTTTGAATAACAAACAAAAAAAACTTATCCACCAGACTTTTTAGGGGGATACATAATGAAGTTTATGGCACAAAACCGGCAACAGTCAAGGAACTGAGGGCAGAGAGAGAATGAGCGTAAATATGGAACGAAATGATTCTTGATGTTTGTAATTCCGCTGCTTTGCATTAGATTGTGGTCCAGGCACTGTTGCCGATTTTGTACCATAAACTTTATTTTTAATGAAGGTCTAGGGGATAAGTTATCCTTGTTTAGAGCTTAGCCTGGCTTCACCCATTATTTCAAATGTTAACCCGAAAAGAAGTGGAAATTGAGTTATCAGCTGTTAGTGTGTACATTTTTTGGGGGGACACCCTGTGGCTCCCCATCAAAATATATATATTTTATGAGTGTGCACATATATATGTAATATATTAAAGGAATTTGGTTTCTGACACAAGTTATTCAGAAATAAAACAATTAACGTCTCACCCTCGAGGGGGGACACTGGGGAGCTGCAGCCATTTCCAAATCAGGCTGCCCCTGCCTCTCGCACACGCTCCCCTCTGCACACTGTGGCCACTTGCTGGGAGGGGCGGGCAGGGCTTCTCTCTGCCCCGTCACCCAGGCCGGGCAGACCCAGTGTTTATAGAAAAGTGAGCAGGGGAGGCAGGTCCCCGTGTGGCCCCAGGAGCCAGCTGGAGAGGCAAAGCCTGAGGCCACCTTGGTCCAGTGGTGAAGTACATGGGCCCAGGCCTGGCTGGCCACGCTCTGGGTTAACAGTGAGCCTGACTCTAGGGTCCACCCAGGGCCTCCAAGTCTTTGTAGTCTGGCCGGTCTGGGCTTCCCCTGGGACCATCAGGCTTCTGGGAGAGGGAGTAGAGTTTCCGGTCTAGGGCTCAGCCCTGAGAACATGCGTGCATGTGTTTATCTGCTCACTTGCACACGCACACGCACGCTTTAATGGAGGTCAAATTGCAAACAAGTGTTCTAAGGGGCCCGCTCACATAGTGTTTGCCTGAGGAAAGTCAGTTTGCCATTACATTGTGAGCATCCCCAGGCCAAAGTGGATTTGTTCAAAAGGTACCAGTGGCTGGAGGATCAGACACGTGTTCCACACCTTGGCACAGTGTTGTCACTAAGAGAACAAATGGAAGAAGCACATGGAGCCCCTTCCCTCGTTCAAAGCCCGCTCCTGGCACCCAGGCAGACAGGAGAGGCGGCCACAGTCATCAGAAGGCGCATCAGTGGTTTTAAGGCTGGGACCGCGGGTCCAGGAGGCGTGTCACACGCAGCCATACTCGTACCACACGGTCTGCGGGTCCCCACCCAGCTCTGGGGACGCCGGCATGCTTTTCGAGTTGTTCCCACGACTGAAGTCCTCAGGGGCCCGGCTGGTGTGGGGAGCCAAGTCGGGAGACCTGCCCGGGCTCTTGGCAGGGAGCCCCTCTCTGTGGGCCTGTCCTGGGGCCCCATCTCCCTCTGAGAGGCTGAGCGCCACCCGGACAGGAGCGACGGTGGCCACCTCCCCTGAGTGCGGGGGGTTGGGGGGCCTAGTCCGGACAGCTGGGGCTGGAGTCGGCGAGCGGTGCTGGGGCTGAGAGTTGCTGCCACCACCGCTGCTGCCGCCGCCGGCAATGGCTGGGGCTGTGGCGGATTGTGGCAGGGGAGCCAGCCTCTCCTCCTTTGGGGGAGCCAGCGAGAAGCGCCTCATGTCCAGTGGTCGGCTTCGGGGACCCGGGGCCTGATAGGAGCCGCCAGCCTTTCCCACAAGTGGGGTCTTCTCCCGGGCCAGGCTGTGGGAGCTGGGGGGTGTGGGGCTTTGCGGGGTGTGGCTGCCTGTTTCCCTGCCCCCTGAGGCCTCAGAACCCCCCGGCTTCAGAGGACAGTCCTGTTTAGAGGCCTCTGGCCCGCTGGCCCGAAGCAGGTCAGCTGAGGCCAGGCTGAAGGCTCTGCTCAGGGACGCGCTCCGGCTGGCAGGGGGGTGGGAGGCCGGGGGCATCGTGGCCTGCCGGGCTCTACCCAGAGAAAGGCTCTGGGGAGGGTGGGCCGGCCTCAGGGGGGCACTGGGTGGGGTCTCGGCATCAGCAGGTCTCAAGTTGGGCTTCACGTATTGCCCTGGCTTCAGCAGCTTCCCCTCCGAGGTGCTGACAGCCATCTTGAGGGTGGGGGCCACCAAGCTGGTGGGCATCCTGGCCCCTTCTCTCCTGGCAGGTGGGCCTGGCTGGCCTCCGACAGTTGAGAGGTCATTGGCCTTTCTGAAGTAGTCACTTAGCAGGTCATCCCGGCAACTGGGAGTGTCCTATAGAGAAGAGAGGAAGAACTGAGAGGCAGGAGTTGAGGGCCAGGAGGGTCCCTGGAGGTTAGGGGTCACCATGATGGTGAGGGCAAAACTAACCCCATCTCCAAGCAGCACGGCTGTACTGTCTTACGGAAGCTGTGGAGGTTCAGACTGGGAGGCAATAGAGGTAAAAAAATAAAATAAAAAATAAAAATCTTGAGATTCAGTGCTCTTTACTGGCAAGTAATAGACCTTTTCAGAGATAAATGCATAAGCAAAGGAGGATAGCAAATATCATGGAGAACCATGACAATGAGGATGACTAGAAAGAAAATGAAAAATCCCCAGAAAGCAAGCTGGGACACATGGAACTATGTGATATAAATAACAGAGATTTCAAGATTAAGGTTCTGAAAATACTCAATGAGATGTGAGAAAATACCAACAGGCAATTCAGTGCACTCAAAAAACAAATCAATGAACAAATTTGTACTTTACCAAAGAGATTGAAATATTAGAAAAGAACCAATCAGAAATCCAGGAAATGAAGCATTCAATTAAGGAGCTTAACAGTGAACAGAACCAACCACATGGTGGAAAGCATTAATGATACTGAAGACAGGAATCATGACATGATGCAGAAAGAAGAAGAGAAGAGACCTAGTATAAAGAAAAATGAAAGAGCTCCAGGAAACCTATCTGACTCCATCAGAAAAAGCAGTATTAGAATTGCAGGTATTGCGGAGGAGGGAAGGGGGAGCATGGAATGGAGAGCCTATTCAAACAAACAGTGGATGAGAACTTCCCAAATCTATGGAAAGAACTAGATCCTTGAATCCAAGAAGCACACAGAACACCTCGTTACCTCAATCCAAAGAGGCCCTCTCCAAGGCACTTGGTATTGAAGCTGTCAAGAATTAATCACAAAGAGAAATTCTCAAAGTGGCAAGGGAAAAAAAGGAAGTGACTTACAGAGGAAAACCCATCAGAATTTAATCCGATTTCTCAGTAGAAACTCTACATGCCTGAAGAGAGTAGAACCAAATATTCAAGGGCTTGAAAGAAATTACCAGCCATTAATAATATATTGAGTATAAAGAAGAAATAAAGATGTTCCCAGACATACAGAAGCCGAGGGATTTTTATCACCAGAAAACCTCCATTGCAGGAAATACTCAAGGGACTTATTCTACCTGAAAAAAAGAACATAAGGTGACAACACTATTAGTAAGACCATTGAAAAACTTACAGCATAAACAGGAATAATTTGTGACAACAAAAACATAAAAGGGGAGGGGGAAGGTCTGAACTGGCAAAGGAAGATGAAGATCAGATGCACTTGAACAAAAACTACGTTATATATGCAATTTCATTTTTTATAAACCTAATGGTAACCACACACAAAAATCCCCAAATCACGACATATAGCTTAAAAAAAGAGGAAGCTAAGGAAAGATGTATGGAATACCACCAAAAACCCCCCGATAGAAACATAAAGGAAAAAGAACCAATGGAGGCACAGAGCTACAAAGAAACAAAAGATAAAATGGCTATAGAAATCCTCATATATCAATAAATACCCTAAATGTAAATGGTCCAAATTCACCAATAAGAGGCACAGAATAGCAGAGTGGATCCAAAAACAAAACCCAACTATACGTCACCTAAAAGAGACACATCTAAGCTACAAAGACAAAGGTAGATTCAAAGTAAAAGTGTGGAAAGTGATTCTCCAAGCATACAGGATCCACAGAAAAGTAGGTGTAGCCACATTTATATCTGACAAAACATATTTCAAGAGACAAATATGGACACTTTCATGATAAAGGTAACACTACATCAAGAAAACATAACACTTCTTAATATATATGCATTCAACCAGGAAGAACAAAAATATGTAAGACAACTACTTACAGAACTAAAGGGAGAAACAGATCAAAACACAATCATAGTTGGAGGACCTTACTACTCCACTGATAGCTCTAGACAAATCAACCAAACAGAAACTTAATAAATATCAGTCTTGTCCTAGCTGGTTTGGCTCAGTAGATAGAGAGCATCAGTACACAGATTGAAGGGTTCCATTTTCAATTCCAGTCAAGGGCACATGACCAGGTTGCGGACTTGATCCCTAGTAGGGGGTGTGCAGGAGGCAGCCAATCAATGATTCTCTCTTATCATTAATGTTTCTATTTCTCTCTTCCTCTCTGAAATCAATAAAAATATATTAAAAAAAAGAAATATCAACCTTAGATGAAACACTAGACCAAACGGACATAACTGACATTTATAGAACCTTTCATCACAGAACATCATATTATACATTTTTCTCCAGTGGACATGGAACATTCTCAAGGATAGACCATATATTGGTCACAAAGCTAGCATCAACAAATCATGAAGACTGAAATTATACCAAGCATATTACCTGACCACAATGCCTTGAAATTAGAAATCAAATGCAAAAAAGGAAGTAAAGAAACTCACAAATAGCCTGAGCCGGTTTGGTTCAGTGGACAGAGCATTGGCCTGCAAACTCAGGGGTTCTGGGCTTGATCCCCAGTGTGGGGCGTGCAGGAGGCAGCCGATAAATGATTCTCATCACTGATGTTTCTAGCTCTCTCTTCCTCTCCCTTCCTCCTGAAGTCAATAAAAATATATATATTTTAAAAAACTTGCAAATACGTGGAGACTAAACAACATACTACTAAAAAATGACTCGGGCAATGAAGAAATAAGAGATGAGATAAAAATATATAAAGAGACAAATGAGAATGACAATATAGCATATCAAAACGTCTGGGATGCAGCAAAAGCAGTAATACACTACATTAACATATGATCTTATCAATAGTTGCAGGAAAAAGCACTGGATAAGATACAAAACTCATTTAAGATTAAAACGCTCAATAAAATAGAAATTGAAGGAAAGTACCTAAACATAATAAAAGCCATGTATGATAAACCCTCAGCTAATATCATACTCAATGATGAAGAACTGAAAGTTTTCCTAAGATCAGGAACAAGACAAGAATGTCCACGCTCACCACAAGGCCATGTGCTAGAAGTCCTAGCCACAGCAATAAAGCAGGAGAAAGAAAGAAAAGGCGTCCAAAACAGGGAAGGAAGAAGTCAAACTGTCACTTTTTGTGGATGACATGAAAACCCTAAAGATTCCACCAAAAAACTGTCAGAAACGATAAACAAATACAGTCAGGTTGCAGGATACAAAATCAATGTGCAAAAATCCATATCCACTGCCTTCCTGTATACTAACAAAACTCGAGAAAAAGAAATGGAAACACACACACACACACAAATTCCTTTTGCAATTGCAACCTTTCTCTTGATCTGAATAAGGCAGTGGTGGGAAGGAGCGAGGCGGGCCCCCAAGGGGGGTGCAAGGCAGAGCGGTGGTGGGCCACCTGCCACTGTTTCCTTCAAGCTGCTCCCCCGGCTGAGCAGGTGCCTGGCTGGGCTTCCGTGGCCAGAGAACCAGTGTCCTTTCCCACCATGCTGCGCAGGCAGAGTCCGAAGCCCAGGTCTGACCCTCCTCTGGCAACCGCAGCCCTTGGCCAGCACCTCCCAGCCTGGAGGAGCCAGAAACTCTCGGCCCCGTCCCTCTCTGTGATTTGCTGTCAAGGTCTCTGCCTCTGGTGTCCGTCCACCTGAGGGGAGCGCGGAAAGGGGGGGCGAGGGAAGAGAGAGCCCCGGGTCACTCACGGCGGTGGGGGAGCCCCGGTTGCTTTCCTCCAGGAACTCCTCCAGGGTGACCATCTTCCTGCTCGGGGAGGCGCAGGGCCGCACCCGGGCCTGGGGCTGGGCCACGCCCCTCTTCTGGATGCACTCCTGGGGGACAGGCCCGTTCCGGGGTGGCGGGTACTCCTGGTGGCTGAGGGTAGTCCGTCCTGGGGCGCTGGCATCGCGGGGCAGAGTGGCCGTGTCCCTGCTGGGGATCAGGTCCTCGCTGCTGAAGCTCTCGGGCCTGCGGTGGAGCGGGTCGGAGGAGCCTGGTGTCAGGGCGAGGGGACACAGAGGGACACACGTCAGTTTCCCACTCTTGCTCGCCCGCCTCCCATGTGCTCTGTGCTGCCTTCGGCTACGGGACAGAGCCCTGCCCGGGAACCCGGCTGGCACTGTGGATGTCAAGGGCGTTCTGGAATTCCTTAGAAGTTCACGCTGGCATTAAAAACAAAATAACTTGGGATAAAAGTGGAAAGCTTCTGCTAAAGCTTAAATTATCAACAGCTGTAAGGTATCGCACTAGATTGCTCTTGAAATAGTGCAAACTGTACTCTGCAAAGAAACCAGCCAACCGTGTCCTCCGACCCCCGTGTCCTCTGACCCCTGTGGACGGGAACCACTGGCTCTGTCCCCATCCTGAAGCGGAAGGAGCTCAGACTTGCAGGATGGGTGGCTTGCCAGGTGCCCAGAGCTGGTTAGTGGAGGAGGGATTTGAACCCAAATCTGTCAAAACTCCCAGGCCTAACCTTCAAATGGCATGATGTGGCCCTATGAATGCAATCGCACCATGCTTAGAAGAACCTGGCTAACGGTATTTTTTAAGTCACACACATAACGCCAGCCCGGGGTGGAGATCCGAGTCCACTGAGAAGTGCCCGGAGGAAAGGCCGGCTTACCCTTCAGGCTGAGAGGGGAGCTGTCACTGGACGGGTTCCTGCTGCTCTCCACGCTGCCTGGCCGGGACCCTGCAGCAAACAGCAACGCTGAACCGAAGGGCCGACGACAAGCCTGACCCGGACTACCCCGTCCCATAGGAAAACAATGACATAACCAAGCGACTGCACGGTCCAGGGGAACGCCCGCTGGTAGGACAGACCTGGGATCCCCCTGACGGCCCTAGGAGGGGTCCCGCCTCACCCAAGTGCGAGGCCCGTGCACAGCCACGGGCTACGTGGAACGGCGACTTGTCTACCTTTGCCTGTGAGGTCGGGGGCTGTGGCCTCTAACAATTTTGTTCACAAAGAAAATCTCATGCAGAATGCCGCATGGAGCTTTCTGGAATGCACCTGGAAACACTGTGCCTAGCTGAAACCGGATGGAGAGTCGGTCTGCGGACTGAAAGGTCCCAGGTTCGATTCCGGTCAAGGGCATGTACATTGGTAGCGGGCACATCCCCGATAGGGGGTGTGCAGGAGGCAGCTGGTCGATGTTTCTCTCTCACCGACGTTTCTAGCTCTCTATCCCTCTCCCTTCCTCTCTGTGGAAAATCAATAAAATATTAAAAAAAAAAAAATGCGGCTAGGAATGCCATTAAAAAAAAAGAAAAAGAAAAAAGAAACGAAACACCGTGCCTAGACCAGCGCTGCACCACCTGGCGAGGGCGGGAGCCAGGACACGGCCACGTGTGCAGGTCCACGTGTGAACAATGACCTCTGGGCCCGAGCGGGTGCTGGGACCCTGGGGAGGAAAGAAAGTGAGAAGGCTGGTCTCCTTCACCGTTTCCTTCTGCACAAACTCCCACACCCCTCGGTCAGATGGCCAGTGCTTCTCACACTTTCTGAGGTGAAGTTGACAACTTGGAGCTGCTCTGGGCAACTAACATCCAGGGGAGGACATGAGAGGCCCCTGCAACCAGTGCTCGCTGCGGGGGTCCCGAGACCTCCCTTCAAGCAAGGGGAGTCAGAGCCTCCGGAAGCAGGGCCCTGACAGGTAGCGACTTCCCCCTCACGGGAGGGATGTAAGCAGAAGCCGCAAGCTTTCGCCCTGGGGGAGGCAGGGAAGGAGCGTTGGGAAATTGTGGGTCCCCCATTCCCACTCCGGCGTAACACCTCCACTTTCACCTCCTTGTGTGTGGGACGTGCACACATGCCTCCGCTCGAAGGAAAAGCACGGTTGATGGAAATAGGTCTGAGAGCCCAGGCTGAAGGGCACCATGCATCGGCCACTCACCGTGCCGCCTGTGGTTGGTGAACTCGAGCTCCAGGGACCGCTCACAGAGGCTGTCGTCGGAATTATAGCCTGCGGAGACCATGGGGCTGAGTCAGGGGACCTGAACATCCAGGGGGAACCTGGGCCGTTTGCCAGGCGGCCACCTCTGACGCTGGCCCAGCCCCTGCCTCGTGGTCGTGTCCAGCTCCTGGAGGAGGGAGGGACGTGTGGACAGTGCCCTTAGGACCTGTCTGTACTACCTCTCCCCCTATTTCTCCTGGAAGCATGATTTACCAGTCAAATAGCCTTAGTCCTATTTGACTGGTAAATCATGCTTCCGCCTGTGCAATGCCGGACTCCAAATGAAGGCGGCAGCGTTCTGGCCTCAGGGCAATGCAGCAAAAGCCGCTGAGACTTAATGCCCCAGGAGCCCCTTCCAAACTCCCTCCCAGCTATACAGAAGCAGAGGGCCTGAAAGCAGTTCTCCCAGGGCCTCACCTCTCCATGGCAGGAGGAAGAGGAAAAGAACCCACCACCAGAGTGTGGATGTGGATTCCCTAGGGACCGAGCCCTGGACCAGCAGCTCCTCCCCAGAAACAGTCTGGAACCCAAGGGCCACTCCCGAGAAGGACTACGCTGCCCTGTGCCTCACGCCTGCTAGATTCCTGCTGACAGCAGCCCTAGGTCCCCTCCAAACTGACCCCCGGGTCTCCACGTTGCCACAGTTCTGCGTCCACCTGAGCGTGAGCACTGGGCGGCCAGGGAATCGCCGTGGGCAGTGCTGGGTGTGCAGTGTGGCCGGCCTCGGGCAGGCCCTGCAGGCATCTGGACAGGTGTGGGCTCTGGCTCAGGGTGGGATCCAGGCCGAGACAACCCGTGGTTAGCCTGGAGGGCCAGGCCGGGAGCCACACTCGTCGCTGGAAACCTGACGGGAGATGGTGCTCCCGGCTCCTGCTCAAGCCTGAGAGACAGTGGCGGTGAGCTGACTGCCCACAATGGACCCCAGAGCAGGCTCTCCGGCCGCACCCGGCACAGCTCCCCTGACGCCCCCGTCAGTGGCTGCCCTCTCAGTGTCTGGAAGGACCACCTGGCTGCCCAGTGCTTACGTAACTCAGATTCTCTGAGGGCGTTTCCGGTTTGTAAACAAGGGGCCAGGTCCTGACCCAGGCAGTCTGAGGGAGGGACCCTGTCTGTGTTGGCTTGTCAATCCAGGCTTATGCATGCCACAGCTTCCAGGCCCAGTGGGGGGTCTGATCATGAAAAACAGTCACCCTTCTTGTTCTTGTCCATTCCTAACACTCCAGCTCTTTCTGCGGTATTCAGACAGCCCCATCTCTAAGCTATAAGCTGAGTCTCTGTTTTGGTGTTTTTATTTTTCCCTTTCTGTTGCACATTTTCACTTTCCAAGTGCTCCCCCTCCCCCCATGCTCCTTTTTATAGCGTCCCGCTTGTTCCACACGTACGACTTCGTTTACTGATGCTAATGACGGCGTATTAAAGCATACATCTCTGCCTAATGCCTGCTGACTGCTGCCTCTCACACCCGTTTGTCTCGGTGTTGCGGGCTCTCTGGTGTCTGGGTCTTGAACTCCTCACTTGGCATGACGTGACCCGACTGCTCTGCTGGGATTATCTCCTGCTAATCCGATGCCTTGGAGAGGATTGCAGGATCTCATCTATGGTGTGGATGCCACTGGCCTCCCGGGAGACGTGCAATTTGTAAATCCTTCCCCAGACCCCCTTGTTTTTCGTTAGGACTCCTGCCCTCCACTCCACCAACCGCCCTCCAGTTCAGAGACCCCGTCAAGTCTCCTCCCAGGAGAATAAACCTCCAGCGTCGCCCGATTTTAGCCCACGCTCTGGTTCACCCCCGTTCGGGAGCTAATCGGTGCCCCCAATTCTGAGCAGTGGTTCTAGGGCTTTCCTGTGAGCAGCATAGGCCTGGGCCCCTAGAGGGTGGAGTTATCCGCTGAGAGCAGTGCTGAGGTCTGAACCTGTGTCCGAGGGACGCCAAGCCTGTCCACAGCTTCACCAATCTGCCGACCACCTCAGTCTGAGAGGCCCCTGCCCGCTCCTGAGAGCCAGGCTCTACGGGGAGGACCCTGGCCCCAGATGTTCATCCCTCTCACTTCTGGAGGGACACATGACTCACCTTGGGTGCGGCCTGGGTGCCGGGAGATGGGGGTGGAGCTGGAAGGAGCTGTAGTGATGGCTGAGGAGGAGCAGGCTCGGGAGCCCAGCTCTGCCGGCCAGGGCTTGGTGGCTGGGTCAGCGGAGGCATCCGTGCGGTCAAGGCTGCCTCCATGGGGAGCCCCTCGCTTTGGTACTAGGTCCCCAGGGCCTGGGGCAGAGGAGGACAGTGAGTGTTGGGGCTGCAACATCCCACACCAAGGTGGGGCGGTCACACCGAGGCCTAGAAGCAGAGGTGGCAGGCACACAGAGCACAGGGACAAAGCTGGGCTGCACGCCTCATGGGGTGTGGCCTGAATGGCAGGGCCTGGCCGTAGGCCTGAGCTGGAGGACCCAGGAGGCCAGCCCTCGCTCTCACCACAAATCACACTTTGAGCCCCAGCAGCTGGGAGAAAATAAAGGACCAACTCAAGAGGCTCAACAAAACGCTGCTAAAAGCCCAACACTTTAACTACTGGGCTCTCCTGCAGTGTAACACTGTCACTCAAATCTCTGGTTGAAAAAGACCTTGATGCACCGAAACCGCTTTGGCTCAGAAGAATGTCGGTCTGCAGAATAAAAGGTCCCAGGTTCGATTCCGGTCAAGGGCATGTACCTTGGTTGCAGGCACATCCCAAGTGGGGGATGTGCAAGAGGCAGCTGGTCGATGATTCTCTCTCTCATCAATATTTCTGGCTCTCTGTCCCTCTCTCTTCCTCTCTGTGAAAAGTCAGTAAAATATATTTAAAAAAAAAAAAAAAAAAAGGAAAGAAAAGAAAAAGACCCTGATGGGTGTCTGCTCAGGGCCACTGGAGACCTGGGCCTGGGCCTGCAAGGTCCAGGAAGTGCGCCCTTGGGATTTGAGAAAGTTTACTGCCACCCTAACGACCATTTATTTAAGAAGTCTTCATCCCTGCAAGATTTTTACCTGGTGTTTTGAACTTTCTGCAATCTCTGAATTTTTTACCGTGAACATATACTCTTGTCAAAGTTAAATAAAATCCTAATTAAAAAACCTAAAAGATCTTCAACGACCTCTCAGTAGGAAGGGGATGGGCTCTCCAAACACGAGGGAGAAGTTGATGTGGGTGGAGTTGTAGAATCGTAAGGACCAGGCTGTTTTGCACAGTGTCCTGCTCCAGGCTGCCCAAGGGCGTGGACCCAGAGCCGTGTCTGCTGTTGGGATTCTGACCCGTCTCCACCCTCTCCCGGGACTTGAACCTCCCCGACCCTCAGCCACTCAATATCTGGACTCACGGTCAAGTCTGAAGCACCCAAGTCTTACGACTTCAAAATCAAGGGACATTTTGGATTATGAAAGGTAACCTTGATGAGAAGCAAGACTCAAGGCTGGTGGGATGAATCGGACAGGCGGCCACTGCATGCAGTTAACACGAGGAGCAGAGGAGAGGCGGAGGTGAGCAAGCAGCAGCAATGGCAGAGACACCACACGTTTCCAACAGCATGCTGGGAAGACAGGCGCAGGACCGGGACGTGGCCGCCCGGGAACCAGAGCAGGAGCATGAGACGAGGTCAGTGCCACACCAACGGACTGAACAGTGCGGCAGTAACGGATTTATGTCGATGATTACCTTGTTCCCATGGTGATACTGGCTTTCCATGTACAGTACCCATAATAACCTTTCCTTTCAAAGTAAAGTTAAATGGGAACGGTGGATCGATTCAAGGGGAAACATGTAAGTGATCACAGAGGTGACACAGACATGGCAAACGCATGGAGATGGTGTGAGGATGGCTGACGACAGAAAGCAGGGCAGTAGCTAAAGGCCCCTGTGGACCAGCGCTCCCAGCGCGACGGGGACTGGGAGCTGATGTCCTGTCCGTCCACTCTGCCCTCACAGCAGCATCCAAGACGCCAGAGGACCATGGCACAGTCCTACAATGGCACTCCGGGCTGAACCCTGGCTCAGCAACATCCATCCAATTATCCTACATGCTTGAGTGCAGCAATAAATTCTTCAAAACATAGAGCACATCTAAAAAGGGACTTATCTGCACAAGCCAGCCATCCCCTGCTCCGACAAGGGAAGTGGGGAAAGGGCAGTGGTTTCAAAGGTTGCTGCTTAAAGACAAGTCTTTACGGAGGCTGCACATTTTAGGAAGCGGATCAGTTCTGCGTGACACACGGCATGACATACAAGCCTGCGGGTGCGGGCGAGGGCAGCACGCGGCCAGGCGGGGACTCACGGAGCACGGACATCCTGGCCCACGGGCCTGGGCATGGCCGTCCCGAGGCTCCCCTAACCCTGCGCTGCGCTGGAGTGCCGTCCAGAGGGTGTGACAACTCATCTTCTTTTGAAATCAGAATCCACGTTGGTTGCGTTAAGCTTGGCTTGGAATTGGGGTCAGGAGGAGGGGTCCACTATGGGTCATCTGGCCTTTAGGTACTGTTCTATGTTAGCTTGTTTGGATTTCAGAAATGAAGGAGGGTGCATGATGATGACACTGATAAAGGGAAAGGGTTAGAAATCTCCAATTTCTGAGAAAGGGGGAGGGTAGTTAGAGGCGGGTAGGATGTCAGAGGAAGACCAGAACCGCAGGCGTTTAGAGAAAGCCGGGTGGGCTGTTGGAGACTTGTCTTTGTCCTTGCTTTTGCTTCTCAAAAAGGGACTCTTTTTGCACCGAGTCGCTAAATTGTTATCCCCTGGATAACCCAAGAGAGGAAGGAAAAAAAAAAAAAAAGCAAATAAATGAAATGAATAACAACAAATGACGCTACATTGGCTAAACATACTTGGGAATCAGAATCCTGCCCAGCCCAGGAGAGATGGAAACAATACTCACGGCACAACCAGAACCAGGACTCGGTGAATCATTTAGGCTCCGACTCCGTTTAGTTAATTCAGTGGCACCTTTGTGCCAATGCTTTCCTTGGCACGTGAGAAGTCTATATTGCTCTAGGAGCTGATGCGTTAGACCATTTTTCAGTTTCAAAGTGTTAAGTTACTAAATAAGGATGCTTATTAATTTAGGACCTGGCTTTTCTTAGTCATCCATTTTAATGACAGGCTCCCTGACAACGTGTCTCACACACAACTAACTCCTGTTCCTGTTCAAAGACCTTGGGACACTCAGTGGTATGTTTCTGGCCTGCTGTAATGAAATAGCCTACTTGAACTCTTCACTACTAAATAACCTCTTGTAGCAGGATGAGTTTAAAAGTAATGAAAATACCCTTTTGATACTGAAACACCATCTCCATCAATAATTATTCCCATTTAGATCCCTATGCATCCTCTACTCTAAACCTTCCCTTCACGGCCTTTAAATTACAGTCTGATCAGAGTAGAAATGTTCATGAACATAACTGATGTACCCAATGATTTCTGAATGAGGGTTCAAAGTCCATAGAGGAACCAGGGTTACTTCTTTCCCCACAGCGCCACCTGCTGACCACAGCTCACAGCACAGGGTAAGGACTGACTGCTCAATGCTGGGGCCCAGGCTCAGCATCTTCAGGGACCAAAGCAGCTTGAAGTGCAGGCAGTGCTCAAGGGGTAAAGTTCAAGCCCCGTAATCCGTCAGACCTGGGTTCGGATCCCAGCTCCAGTTATTCTCTGGGCCAGTGCTTACCCCTGTCAAACCTCACTTTCCCAGCTCTGGAAAGGGGGTAGGAGTCGTGCCTACCTCCCCGGCAGTTAGACCCAAAGGCGGTAGATAAAGCAGGTTCACTACCTAAAGGTGCTGAGCCCAGGAAGCACCACTGCACAGCTGCCGTTACTAATATTTACACTGACCTGCTCATTCATGGAGCCCAACAACAGTTTGGATCAGCCAAACTTTTCTTTCTCTGAAAGGGTTGCTAACTCAATTAGGCTGATTATATTCATTAAGTCAGTGTAACACAAGTTGAGGTGATAAATGTCACAACATTTAAGGAGCCGTATGAAATCCTGAGGCAACAGAACCCCTCTAGATAAAACAAGTGTTAGTAAGCTTCATGATCATCTACCTGCACGAGAGCATTCACCTGCTGTACAGACTGGGAATGCAAGCTCAGTCCCCACACAGGGGGCATGCGTGTGCACACTTCACCTTTGCATCCTGAGTGACACACCAGGACTTGAAGTGGTGAATGCCACCCGGAGAGGCTTGTGCACGCTCCGAAGGCGGCTTGTCAGAGGCCCTGGGTCCTGTCAGATGCTGTAACTCCATCCTCTGAGAGCACGTGAGTGTCAGGCACGGCCCTGGTCCTCAGAAAGCCCTAGTGTCCTTCCTAACATTTAGCTTCCTCAGGGGCATGTTGGGCAGGTTTATAGGTAAATAATCTTCACAATGATATTTAATTAAAAGTGAATTTAAAAAGGAAGCCATGTTTAAGACAAGGGCTTTTTAAATCAATTATAAGATGCACATTTTCATCCCCAAACCTCACATCTCTGAAATCAGGATGCAGCTTCAAACATCTCTCACAGTCACTGTCGGCTAGGTGGCAATTCTGATAAAATGGTCACTGCCACCATCCATTCATTTCTTTTTATGGGCACATAATCGTGCAGCTTCTAACTGACAGCTCTCAGATCTCATGAAACACATGCAGCTCATGCAACTGGACATCCACTGTGGAACCTCAGGTTCACTCCCATCCACAGCCCTGAATGACCAGGCACAGCGCCCCCTAATGGGAGGACTCAAGGCCAGGAAGGTGGGAGAAGAGAACCCCACCTTCTATTCAGAGGGACAGAAAGATCAGAGGCCCCGAGGCCTTGCTGAAGACCTTGCACATGTCCATCACATGTTAAATGCACTGGGATCTCCCTCCACAAGTGGCTTATCCTAAGCCTGGAAGATACAAGGAACCCCAAATCATACCTTCTTGAGCTCTCTCTGTGGGAACTGTATGGAGATCTGCTATGGACATTCCAGGACCTGCCACCTGTGTGTGATGGGGGAGGGTCTCATGCTGAAGGAACTAAATTGTTCTGGGATGAGACTGCCCCAACACTGACGTGGGCTTATATTTTCTATCTGGTTGTTCACATATCTAAGGAGGGAGCACACCCCCTTCAGGCTCCTCACACGTGTGCACACCCAGCACGCCATGTGGTTGGTGCTGCCCTGTCCACGAAGGAGACCTGAGGTCCTCCCCTTCGTTTCCCGCCTGCAGCCAAGTCAGCCTCCTACCTTTCCCCACAGGCGCACTGTGGGTGACTCGCTCTTCCGCCCACGTCGAGCACGATGGCGAGGCCTCCACGGGCTCCGGCTGGGGTTTTGGAGGCTGAGAAGCACTGGGTGAGGCTGGGTCTGAGGACTCCAGCGGCCAGGGAGGGCTGTCTGTGGTTGACTTCGGTCGTTCTCTGGGTCCCTCTTTCTTTGGTTTCATTAATCTGACTAAGGCTTTGGCTCCAATCCAGTGGTTTTTCCTATCAGAAGTAGACTTTTAGGACACAGCCAACCCTCACTGCCCCTCCAGTGGGTCACTGGGAGTGCCATCACCCGCCGGGGAAGTGGCCATTAGCTTGGGTCCAGAAGGCTGGTGCTCTCCGATCATCGGATGTGGGGCTCAGGGTGGAACACCATTTGCAGCTATTCTGCACAGACCGGGGGATGGCAGGGGTGTTCACTGTGGCAGGAACCCACGCTAGCCTCTCGGGGAAACAGAACTCCAAATACAGCTCTCAACGTTTGATCGCTGTAAAGTACAGGAAGAGGTGCTGTGCTTGTCTATGTTTGTTGGCATTTTCCATCAAAATGCCATTTTTCAGGAAGAGTCAGGGACCTCCTCATCTTCAGCTGGAGTTAGTAATAGGTGACATAGGCTGGCACACTGCCCATTCCCGGCATTGAGGAGTCTGGGTGAGGGGGAAGAGGGCAGTGCAGAGTGGGCCATTTGAGTTAAAAACAATGAATTTAAAGGGTGATACATTGCAGCTAACCGGAAATGGAGGCATTCGACTAGAACAAGAACCATGTGTGGGTTCTAATCCCCGCTCTGCCATGGAACAGTACCGTGCTTACACAAATGGTTTAATTTCCTCATCGATGCCTCAGTTCCCTGTCAACAGAAGGGTCAGGCGGAGGGTGGGACATCCTGTGGTTCTGTGATGTCAACAAGAGGTCTTGCAGGATTCATGGTGATATGAGCTCAAGGCTGGGCAGGGACAGGACAATCCGAAGGCCCAGCTCCTGGGGCTTAGGCCTGCGCCTGGGGAAGCCCTGCTGTACGGAGCGGGCCAGCAGCTTTGGGGACCGAGCCGGCCTCTACCCCAGGGCTGCTGCTCTGCAGAAGGGAACGTGTTTGTGAACCACCTGGGGCCCAGAGACTCCAGAGGAATGCAGGGAAGACCGAGAGGTTCCTGTGCCTGAAGACCATGGGCGCTGGCCCGGGTGTCCAGCCCACGCTTCCTTCCCCAAACAGAAACACGGCGTTCCAGGTCCTGAAACCTGGGGGCACAGCCTGAGGGTCCTGCTTCAGTGGCTCTAAAGCACAGACTCCCTGTCCCTTCCACAGGCTCACGGCCAGCTGGCCTTCGCCATCCCTCCCAGGACCACCCTGAGTACAGAGGACGGGACCGAAAGAAACTCTAAATCCTTCCAGAGCTGGGAGACGTGCACACAGGGGACCTGCCATAGAGGGGAAGGTGGGTCCCTGCTCTAGCTGGCCACGGCTTCCCCCACGCGTGAAAGAGCAGGCTCTCTGTCCTGGCTTAAGTTACTGCTAATTAAGTTGACTCACTTCTTTGGAGCGGGATCATAGAACTTGTACTGATCCATGATTTTTTCTTCCAGTTTTTCCTTTTGTCTCTGCAAGGCATTTAGTTTGTCTCTATAAATAGAAAAGGAAGAAAAAAACCAATCTGGTTTTTAAAATAGGACACATAAATTGACTCATAGGCCCAGCCTGGGACCTGGTCCAGAGTGGCCGGCATTTTCCTGGGACTCGGACATCACACTGCTCATGATGGTCATCATCACCGATTAGGAATATGGAGACGGAAGCAGGTGACATGGCTCCGGGAACCTAACACGTGGAGACCGGCTGAAGTGCCGAGGATCAGGCTGCATGTCATTGTAGGAGAACAAACCCCCAACCACCTGAAACTCAGGGTCGGAAACCCGGAGGACTTTCCGGCCAGCTCCCCTCGGGATGCTGGGCACTCGGCGCCGGACACAGGCGAGGCTGGCTCCTGTGGGGCCGGACGAGCGATACCTTTACTGGTGGGAGAGTTCTCAGCGAGGTAGGTGGGCATGAAGGTTAAAGAAGTCAGTTTAGCAAAGTCAGACCTCAGACCTTGGCCTGTTCCCATGCTGGGTATTTTTTTTTTAAATACATTTTATTTATTTTTTAAGAGAGGAAAAGAGAGGGATAGAGTTAGAAACATCGATGAGAGAGAAACATCGACCAGCTGCTTCCTGCACACCCCCTACTGGGGATATACCTGCAACCAATGTACATGCCCTTGACTGGAATGACACCTGGGACCTTTCAGTCTGCAGACCTACACTCTATCCACTGAGCCAAACCGGTTCCGGCCCCATGCTGGGTTTCTGATACACTTCCATGGAAATGAACTCGGAGCCTTCTGGGGGCCAGACAGAGAAGCTGAGGAGCAAAGGGGGCCTGGGAAGACAGGAGGGAGGGGTGGGGCCTGCAGCACGGCTGAGCACAGGGCGCCACGTGGGACTGAACGCAGGCCCTGCGAACTGAGCGCCGCTTTCGATGTGGCGGAACTTCAGAACACTTTTCCAGAAGGATCCAGAAACCCAGGTTGTGAAGCAAAAATCTTTTCATTTCTGTTGGCAATCAGCTCACATTTTCAAAAACACAGAAAGGACCAGAGACACCTCTTACCCCTTGGGCTGCTGGAGGGCACCCCCGCTCACTGGGAGAGGGAGCCTGGCCTCCCTGAGACAGATGGCATGGCATGCTTTCGTTTTGTCTTGCCCCAGAGTCCCCCATAGGCCGTCTGTTCCCTCATCTTCTCTGTGGCCTTAACAGCTCAGATCCTGGCTTCCTGGCTTGAAAATGAGTCCTCCGACCGAGGCAGCTGCTCAGGCTCCTTGGGCCATGAAGCTCCCGAGGTCCCACCTACCACCAGGGCTTTCCCGAGAGTTCACCATGAAGTAAGCACCCCGTGAAAGTGATGGCTCTCAAACTGCTAGGCCCCTGAGCACCCTCTCTGCTCCCAGCGCCCTTGGCACTGTTCTATGTCTGTGCTCTTCTCTCCCCACGGCCCTGCTGCTTGGCCTTCTGCCAGAGCGCTTTCCCATAGGGCTCTGACCAGCCCTCCACCCCTGGGCGCACAGACTCCCGCAGGGCAGGCAGCACACCCTCCCCGGACTGGGGCACACTCTGCTCAGAGCAGGCTCAGCAAGCCTGCCATCTCCCTGGCCTCCTGCAGACACTGTCTAATGCAAAACCACTGGGCACCAGGCCCCATGATTCTCACTGGCACCTGCCCAACCTCTGCTGGTCATTTTTACCCGCTGCATTACCGAGAGCCAACTTCAGGCCACAGTCATCTCTACCCCAAAACTGGGTAGGTGGCCAACCACCTGTAGACTAGCAGAAGAATCCGAGAGAGTAGGGAAGCAGCACCGTGACCCCGGGGAGCTGGGACAGTGCCCCCGTGGTCACTGTGGCCATGTCCCTCTGTCCACATGGCCAGCCATTCCTGACCACAGGGAAGGACAGTCCAGCAGCACAGCACCGAGGGGGGAAGACCACCCTGGACCCACAAGATGTATCGCAGGTTACCTGACTTCCAACCACAAGGCTTCCAACACCAAGACTCTTCCTCCTGCCCTCCTTTCTGGCAGCTCCTGGGCCTGCAGACCAGCTTCCCATCAACACTCACTTCCCTGTGAACCCTGCCCTTTAGCTGGGCATGGACGCCTTCCACAGCTGGGCGCCACCTGCTGCCGCCTTCCCTCCTGCCACTGCCTGCACCTTCCCTGCACCCAGACCCCCGTCCTCCACCTTCATGTCCCCCCACTGGCCAGCACTGTCCCCATCCAGGTCAGCAGCAGCACCCCAACTCCCACCACCACGCTTCCTTCTAGGCCTCTATGAAGCTCCTCATCATCTGTCTGCTGTGCACACAGCTCTGCTCACATCCCATCATGCCTACTAGTTCCTGGCCACCAGGTCACTGGTCTGTGCACCTCGCAGGGCCTGTGCCAAAGCCAGGAATGTGTCGTGTCGGCAGGAAAAGAACAACCACAGTGCACCAAGACTCTCTCTCCAGCCTGCTAAGGGAAATCACACAGAAACAGCTCAGCCCACCATATAAATTCCTCCCCTACGCACCTCTCTTTACAGCTGTCATGTTTTTAAAAAGTGAACTTTATTCTAAGAGCAGATTAAGAAGTGTCTGGCAGTGACTTTAAAAAGCAAACAAAAGTAAACCACGCTGCCCTAACCAGTTTGGCTCAGTGGATAGAGCGTCAGTCTGCGGACTCAAGGGTCCCAGGTTCCATTCTGGTCAAGGGTATGTACATTGGTTGCGGGCACATTCCCAGTAGGGGGTGTGCAGGAGGCAGCTGATCGATTTTTCTCTCTCTTCGATGTTTCTCTCTTTCCCTCTCCCTTCCTCTTTGTAAGAAAATCAATAAAATATATTAAAAATAAAAAAGCCAACCACCCCTACTGGCAGAAATCTAGAACCATTCCAGGGAAAACAAGAGGAGGACGAGCTGGGAAGGTGGTCTGTCCCCTTGCCCTTGGGACACTAAAGTGCCAGGGGGCCCTCTGGCCAGAATGTCGAGGCCCAGGCGTGGAGCTGGAAGCCAGGACCCCTTTGTGGACAGGTCAGCCCACACCACTTACATGTACTGCTTCTGCTCCTCGTGGTACTGGTCCTTGTTCTCCATGTTCTGCTCTAGCAGCCTCTGGTTCTGCTCATTCAACATCTGGATCTGGCTCACAAGGTGATGATTTTCTTCCTCCAAGTTCCCCTTGAGACGGGAGAGCAGCTGAAACACACATGGACAATGTCTCACACACCCTTCTGTGATCCCGCTGCTGGGAACCAACCTCCAGAAGAAGAAACAGGCCATGTGCACAAAGAGGGCCATTTTGGTATGATCTACGCCAGTGGGAAGGACCAACACAGCCAATGACATGGGGATGGCCAAATGCACCATCCAATCAGGCAGCCACTGGCTTCGTGTGGCCGCTGAGTATTGAAAACGCAGCCAATCTGAGATGAGTGGTGCCATAAGTGCAAAGACATACAACAGGTTCTCAGGATTTAACTATTTAAAAATATCTCATTAATAAGCTGTCCGGCTGGTGTGGCTCAGTTGGTTGAGCATCATTCCATGCACCAAGAGGTCACAGATTTGATTCCCGGTCAGGGCACATGCCTAGGTTGCAGGCTCAATCCCCAGTAGGGAGTGTGCAGGAGCCAACCGATCCATGTTTCTCTCATCAATGTTTCTCCCGCGCGCCCCCCCCCCAAAAAAAAACAAACAAAAAACATTTTTTAAAAGTCTCATTAATAAGCTTTTGGGGGTTACATGTGATATTTTAGATATAACAGCTAAATAAAATATGTAATTAAAATGAATCCCACCTGTTTCCTTTCATTTTTAAAAGTTATGTATTGCGTATGCTGGCCTGCATTATATTCCTATTGGACTTCTCTGCTCTAGATGGGGCTAGCACACTTCTTCTGAAATGCGGGACAGTAAGTGTTTCAGGCTTTCCAGGCAGGGTGGCGGTCTCTGTTGCAGCTATTCAACTCTGTTATGACCGCAGGAAAGCAGCCAGAGATAGGATGTACATGCCTAGGTGGGCAGTGTTAAAAACACACAACAAACTTTACTCCTGGACACAGACCGTTAAATCTCATATCATTTTCATTTGTCACCAAATATCACTCTTCCTTTGATTTTTCCCAACCATTAAAAACTGTAAAACCCATTTCTGGTTCATAGATATATAAAAACTGGTATGGGGGGGGGCTAGATCTGAATTTTGGGCTGAGGGGTCAGAAATAAAACAGTATTTGGTTGTTACCATGCACCACCCTGACCCTGCAAAAGCCAAGGTCAGGTGAAAGGTGTTTCTAACACAACCCCACCAGTCATGGAGTTTGTCCCCTTCAAATGCCCCCAGCTTCCTCTCGGCCTGTGTGTGGCATTCACTCAGTCTTTGAGCACAGACGCCAGTGAGGACCCATTCTGACCTGGCTGAGCCAAGGCTGTTGGCCAGGGCACAAGCCCGGTGTCCTGAGCCCACCAGCCCAGGCCTCACCTCGCAGTGGTGGTCCAGCTTGGTCAGTGAGAGGTCCATGCTCTGGTGCTCCTCCTTCAGCTCATCGTATCGGGCCTGCCAGCGGTTCACCTCCAGCTGTGAGTTGTTCAGCAAGGTTTTCAGCTCCTTGGTGTGGGCGTGCAGCTCCTCATACTCCCCCTTCAGCTGCTGGTGCAGGAAGCTGACCCTGGAGGTGGAGAGCCACAGGGCCGAGGGCTGAGGAGCACGCCCAGCCTCCATCCCCGGTGTGCGCCTTAATCAAAACCACAACCTCTCTGGGCCTCTGTTTTTCCCGTGTGTAAATGAGGATTGAACAAAATCAGCGGTTTTCACACTGTGTCCGTGGGGGTTCTAGGAGGCTAGCCCAGGTGCATTTCTGTGGGCTAGGCGGACAGGCCAGGCAGGCGCGGACACCACTTCAACAGAGCATCCGGACTGAAGAAGTCCTTCTTATGGAAGGCTCTGGCACGTCTGCCGACTTGGATAAAAGGTTCTTCTATTAAAACTCTTTTAAAAAACATGGAATCAGAACATTTTGCTCTAAAACTCTATGTCTGTGCCCAGCTCTTCTTCCCAATTCCAATTCCCTTTCTAATTTCAACTTGTGAGACAAATAAAATATGAGATTCTGAGTATGATGTAAAGCCACTGAAATCATCATCATCATCGTCATCATCATCATCCAACTGGGTTTCCTGGGGGAAGATTTATACCAGAAAGCTCACATGACCAGAGGCTTATGGACTCAATTCGAACATAGAAATGTCCAGTTTGGTTCACAGAGTCTTTTTTTGGTAAATTAATTAGTTTATCAACACTTAAAATTTTTTATATTTTTTAATAAAGTTAATTAGTTTCACATCAACATTTAGATGTCTAGCTTATGGGGGGAAGAGGGGAAGCATAAACAAAAGGATGCCCTGGCAGCCTGGGCCTGCCTCCCCGCTCACAGCCCTCAGAGGCTGTGTATTCTCCACGAGGGTCTGCTCTCACACTGACACTCCTTCCCCACCTGCTGGACCTGCCTGACCACCGGAGGCACCTGAGCTTGTAGCCCCGATACATATTAAAACCAGGCTGTGAGAAGGAAGGCTTCATATGGTCCTGCCTCTGGGTTGAGACAAGACCTGGATTTAAATCCTGACTAGGAGCATGAACTTGAACAAGTTATTTAATCTCTCTGAACCTCTCTCATCTGTTTTTTTTTTTTTTTTTTTAAGAAAAGAAATAACAATACTGCAGTCAATTCTCATGATTCACGGTATAATGTCCTATGAAGCCACCGAGAACACTCATTTAGTGGATACTGAAACTGTCCCCGCTGGTTCAAAGGTCTTGTTCAACTTCATCTGCAAATGAGTCTCTGGCCACATTTCTGTCAACTGATCAAGTTGTCAAGACGCCTTGTGTAATATACTCACAGCCAAGAGCACCACATTCGGGACCAAAATGAACCCATGTGGCGCTGCTTTATTCCCCGTGAGGCCCAGCGCAGCCTTGCACTTGGGGACACTTCAGCACTCCACTTGGGGGCCATTTCAAACAGCGATGTTGCCACCAAAAAGCAGAACTCCATGGCACTCAATGGACCACAGAGGGGACTCTGGTTTGCAGTGTGAGAGCTGAAACAAGGCAGGAGCCAAAGGTCTTGTTCAACTTCATCTGCAAACTCCAGTAGCTCACAGTCTGGACAGGCCCATGAACGGCCACGGCTACTGATTTGGGGTTCAAGTGCATTTCAGCGAGGAGGTGAATGCACCAATAGGGAATGCATGAATGCCGAGGACCGAGCGTCTCTCCCTCACGGGATGGCTGGTGTGGAGGATGAAGGGGCCCATGCCCGATACAGTCATCACCATCATCAAGGTGGGAGGGGAGGGCAGCCAAGCCTAGACAATGAGGCATCCCAGTGCTGCTATCCTTCCATCCAGCCACCAGCTGGTGGGCCTTTACCTTGTGAGCGTCCAGCTGTGACATGACAGGGAGGGGAAGATACTCCATTGCCAGGAGACTCGCTTGAGCTTAGCTCAGTGGGTGCGGAGTGAGCTGCTCTGAATGAAACCTGGCGGATGTCACAGCAGGGGCGGAGGCGGTTACCTGTCTAGCTCTCCCCGCAGCCTCTGGTTCTCGCTGGTGGCAATGGCGTTGGTCTTCTGCTCCTGCTGCAGGGCCTCCCGCTCGGTGGTCAATACCTTCTCCAGCTCCTCCAGCTCCGCCTTGTGCTTCAGCAGGTCCTCGTGCCTGAGGAGGGAAACACACCTGTTGGGAACAGACACCGCAGGAGACTGCACAGCCTCCGTGAATGACTTCTCTCTGCAGAGCCGCTCTCTGGGAGACGGGGATGGGCAGGGAGTGAGGCCAGACAGAGAAACGGGAGAGTGGCAGATGGGACAGACACTGGGCCAGCTTTGGGGGTCTCCTCCAGTCTCGGAGTCCCCCTCCTTCCACTTGACGTGTCCCTAGAGTACCTTCCAGTCCCTGTTAAATCAGCCTCCCTCTGTTACCCTACTGGGAACCACGACATATATTCTAAAGTTTCCAAAATTAAAAAAAGAAAGAAAGAAAGAAAAAAAAAAGCCCAGGCTTTGAGACTTGGGCAGGGAAGAAAAGGCCTGGCCGGTAAGGCACATCCGTGTCCGCCGGCAGCTGTGAGGAACGTCTCCTCCTCGTGCTTGGCTGGGAGAGGAGAGGAAGAGGGGGCAGGAATGCCCAGGGGAGCAGGCACCCCAATGCTGACTCATGGTTTCCCAGAGCCGGGATCAGCTGGGCACACCCTTCTCCCCTCAGGGACCCTCCTGCCCTCAGCCTCCAGCTGCACCAACCCCACATCGCTGAGGGGGATGTCCCATTCACTGTTCTTCACTGTGAGGCAGCGGGTCCAGAGGAACCCCGAGGGGCCGGAGCGAAGGGGGCAGGAGCCCGGGGAGCCGGGCACGCACCTCTCCCCGAGCGTCCTGTGCTCCAGCTCCAGGGTCCGGTGCAGGGTCTTCAGGCGGCTGTGCTGGCCGAGGAGGGCCTCGTGCTCCACGGACAGGTGCTCGTGCAGCGCGCCCAGGCGCGCGTGGTCCTGCAGCAGGGCCTCGTGGGCGGCCGCCAGCTGCTCCTGCTGCTTCTGCAGGCTCTCGTGCTCGCTCTCCTTGGCCGCCTGCTGGTTCTGCAGCAGCGTGTACTGCGCAGTGAGCGAGGCACTCTGGGAGCTCAGGGTGGAGTTTTCCACCTGCCGGGAGGGAGAAGGTGACGATGCCTCACCGGGCGTAGACTCCAGGAGCCACAGACTCCCCAGCCGCGCACCCCCGCACATACTGAGGGGCCAAGCGCAGATACCAAAATAGCAGGGACTCTCAGGGCGGCAAAACCCAGCTGTGAAGGACCTGCACTGGAAGGGCCCAGCCCCCCTTCTCCTGTGGCTCGGCCCCCAGCCCTTCTCCTGGAGACCGGCCACCAGGTCCCCACAGGGGTCTGGGCGAGCTCTGCAGGTGCTTCCCCTCCCGGCTCTGCCTGAGGGGACAGTCCGGCAGACATGGACTCTCATGTGGTGCTAAACTGAGTCTGCGCCCCTCCCCACACACATGACTTCTTTGGCACAACCATGCCCTTTCTCTGGATAAGCACCTTGGGTACCCTCTTGGATGACCATTAAAAGCCCATTAAAAACTAAATACACAGAAAATCAGTAAAGATATAGAAACATCTGAAGACTACCAGCCAGTTTAACCTGATACCTCCAGAACCACCCAACATCCAAAACTACCAGGAAATTGAAGAGGAAGAAGCCCGTCCTAACTCATTCCGAGGCCAGAATGACCCTGATGTCCGAGCCAGACGCAGACACGACAACAGCAAAAAGACAACAAAAACGGAACTACAAACCAAGACCCTATTTTATTTTAATAGAACAAATCCCAATCTCTTTGCCAAATGGCTTCCTGTTTACTGTCCCTGACCCCTGAGTTACGTTATTTGCAAACACTTCTCTCGGGAACGGCATTAATAAACGATCACGCGTGTTCCCACCATCTGTTAACCATAACTATACACCAACGCCCTGGCCTGTGTGGCCCAGGTCTGCTGGACGCACTCCTGACTTCACGCCCGCCTTCCCCTGCGGAGATGAAAAGCCCACAGTAGCTTTAAAAAGGCTCTGCCAGGCCTGACGGTAAAGGAGCCTGGTCAGCTCTTGAACCAACTTAGCCGACCCCAGAGACTCTTTTCCATGTCATTCCTAAGAAAGTTCCCAAGAGGAGACGTCGGGAAACAGATGAGATCGCAGCCACATGCTCACTCACGGAACCCGGCTCATCAACCATCGCTACCGTTGAAGACCCTGAGGCTACAAAGAACTGGTTATAAACAGGGCATAACGGAACCCCAAACTCTCCCGTGTTCTGTCCTGCTGACTCAGAGGCATCGGCGCCCGGGGCTGGTCCGCACCTGCAGCTTGGCCGTCTGGGTCTGCAGCGTGGTGTTGTGCTCCTGCAGGAAGGCGCTTTGCTTCTGCAGCGTCAGGATCTGGCTGCTGAAGGCCACGTTCTGGGTCTCCAGGTGCTGCAGCTGGTCCCTGAGCAGCTGCTTCTCGGCCTGCAGAGCCGCGTTCTGGGGGGAAGCACGAGGCCGTCAGACACCCTCTGGCGAACGGTGCTGGAGTTGCAAGGAACCCTCAGAAGTGGGTTCTTTGGGGCCCAAAGCCAGCGTCCTCCAGGTGAGAGCCTGCTCTCTCCTGGAAAAACCACACCTAGTTCTGGGGGGTATGTGCTTTCAAGACAGAAAAGAAGACACAGGAAGGGGATTCTGCTGAACTGGGGGTGTGAGCGGGAGGCAGAGGCAGCGTGTCCTTGCTCTCAGATGCTTTTCTCCGTTTCCTGGTGAACACCCGAGAGCGTGTCCCAGAGGTGGCTCCTGCTCCATGAGGCTGATGGAGCCCTCCTATGTGCCGCCACCTGGCCAGGAGCCAGGGCACGGGGTCGCCGGGCTCCGTGGGCTACCTCACTAGCATGGGACCTCGGTCAGGTCTCGGACTGTCTCACTTTCTCACCCGTCAGGTGGTGAAACCATCACTATCCGCTCATACGACAACGGGGAGGGTGGAATAAAATTGGGGTTCAGACATACATGGGCAAACTTTTTCCTGAAGGGCCAGAGAGTAAACATTTTGGGTGCCAGCCCTGTGGTCTCTACCCCACCACTTAGCCCTGCCCACACGACAGGTACACCAATAAAACCTTTTTACAGGAGCAGGCACCAGCCTGGCTTGCCGACCCTGGCACAGAGCACCGACACAGCGGGACGGAAACGGAGTACGGGCCACAGGCCAGGTCTGAGGGGCAGGAGGGAGGTCACTGTGGGGAAATGGGATCACGCCTTTACGTCAGGAATGCTGAAGGAACCCAGAGCTCCTAGGACCTGCCAGGACACTAGCAGTGTCCAACTAGACCAGGCTAAGCCAGCAGATCCTACATCCGGTGTCCTCTCCAGTGAGGATAAGGAGTGGGATGGCCTGAGCGACAGGGGGAGGGGGGCAGCGACTCACGTTCCGCTCCAGCTCGATGGCCCGGTCCTTCACCCGGAGCAGCTCCATGGTGGCCTCCTTGTGGCTCGGCCCCCAGCCCTCCTTCTCCTGGTGGCCGGCCACCGAGGTCCCCGCAGGGTGTCTCAGCGAGTTCTGCAGGTGCTTCCCCTCCCTGAGGAGCTCGCACTCCTTCAGCTGCGGGACACAGGAGCACAGAGGCACATGTGGGGCGGGAAGAGGCCGGTGCAGAGCCTGTGGCAGCTAGGGATCGGCCCCCACACACCCACCCTCCCCCACAGCAGCTGGACAAGGAGACAGATGCCCTGTAGTAGCTGGGGTGGAGGTGCACACCGCCTCTGTCCTGCTCTCCTTCCTCCAAGGATGACAGGAAGGGCAGGGGCCTGGGACCCCATCCTGCCCCGGCCTGACTTTAGCCACCCGATAGGCAGGTCTCCTCACCCCTGAGCCTCAGCGGTCTGCCCCCTCAGAGGGAGGTGAGCTGGGAGAAGAGGGACCAGGTGATGTCAGAAAGCCCCTATCGGCTCTAGAATAGCTTTGTTCTAGATTCCTTATCCAATCACGCAACCAAGAAACATGCCAAGGATTCATAAAGGAGAGACGGGAGGGTGCCTGTGTGCACACATGTGTGGATAGCACACATATGGACAGTAGGTGTGCACCAGGAGCAGACTTGCACATCCTTACGCACCTCTGTGCACCTGTGTGTCCCATGGAGGGTGCCCATTACTGTCTGGGGCCCCATGCCCGTTTCAGTAGGTTCTCACCAGGATCTTCTCCCCACAAACCTGACTCACTCTCTGCATGTCCAGCCCTGACGGCATGATCTGAAATAGCTCCCTCCAACCCTTCGGCTCACCCACACCTGCGCCATGAGAGGGCGCACAGGCTGCCCCTCTGCTGCCGGGCGAGGCACCGGGGAGGGCGAGGCAGGGACCTCCCGGCGGGACCCAGCACCATCCCTGACAGCAGCTCTTACCGCCTGGAGCTCCTTCTGCAGCTCGCGGGTCAGGCTGGCCTTCTCTTCCACCTGAGCTTCCAGGAACACGATCTTTTCTTCTTTCATGGCCAGCGTCGTCTTTAATGCCGATTCATTCCTGCCCTCCAAGATCTTGTATTTTCTGAAGAATACAACGACACAACACTATCATTTGTCTGCCTTTTCCACACAGCTGCCACACCTCCCTCCCCCATCAGGCGTGTTCCCTCGGCACTGGGCAGCATGCCGCCCAGACCAGCCCGCCAGAGCCCACCCAGGACTCCCTGTCAACACGCTTGTAACACATCACACATCACTGGGCAGTTGCATAACCGTTGCCATAGAGAGGAGTCATCACGGGCTTTTTACAGAAGGGGAAACTTAGTCTCAGAGAGGTTAAGCCACTTGCCCAAGGTCACCGTGCCATTCTCTCTAGCACGTGGATGTTGTCAGTTACAAGTCCAGCAAAAAATTAAGGACACTGGATTCCCTTGAAAAATGAGATCATTTAGGAGAGCATTGCAGAAAAAGGCTACAATAAGCTTTTTTTTGTTTGTTTTTTTAATTAAAGGGCTGGGGTGTTGGAGAGGGATAGTACGAGTAGTTGGAACAGAGGACTGTTCGGGCAGTAAAAACATCATGGATACTACCACAATGGACACCTCATTATCCATCTCGCCACGCCCACACGAGGCTCACCAGGAGTGGTCCCTCATTAAACCACGGACGTGCCAGTGCAGGTCCATCAAGTAACAAATGGACCACCATGGGGGGCGACGGTGATGGTGGGGGAGGCATATGGGAAATCTCGATACTTTCCCCTTGATTTTACTACGAACCCGAAACTACTCTAAAATAAAAGCATCTGTTAAAAAAAACAAACAAAAGTAGCCTTTTTGTGGACAAAAGAGTCTCCATCCTCTCCTCCTTGGGAACCTCCAGGAAGGGGACTAGATGTGAAGGACGAAGGCCCTGGGCTGTGAAGGCTGAGCAGAGCTGGGAGCGGGGGGCGGGGGGCGGGGGAAAGGGCGCGCGCACCGGGGGCGGGCGCACCGGGGGCGGGCTGTGGGGCCTGCGGATGTCCCGGGGAGGGTGCTCACCGGTCGCTGTCGCAGTTGTCGTCCTGCAGCAGCAGCTCCTTGCAGAGGCCGACCTTCTCCAGCTCCTGGCCCAGTTTGTCCAGCTCGCTGGTCAGCCGCTGGCTCTTCAGCTTCTCCAGCACCAGTTCCTGTAGGAACAGGGAGGGGACGAGCTGGGCCGGGAGCCAGCGGAGACGGCAGAGCGCAGGCTCTTTGGAAGGCTGAGCAGGTGCGTTCCCAGGGCACTGGGGCTGGGCGGCGGTCTGATGGGGGCGGGTGAACCCCTCTTCCAGAAAGAAGGGTGAACACACCCTTCCAGCCAGCGCAGAAGGCCAGGCCACACGGCCGTGCACCAGGCCAATGAGCTCCACGCACATCCATACACGTGTGTTGGAAACACTGTCACATGGATCTCTGGTTAGGAGGCTCACATTCCAATGACCCTTTTAGGGAGGACTGTAATTAAATGCTTGTGGCAGAGAATTTGGAACAAACACAAAGTACAAAAAGGAGGAAGATTTCATTTTAAATTCTGGTTTTGATTTACTTTTCCAAAGTGGGTGCAGCTCTCATTGAGGTGGTTGCTGTAGTTAGTCCACCTGCTCCCACCCCTCTTTGCAGCTCTCCAGCAGCTAGTTTTCTACCCGGTGTCTCAGCTAGCTGCATGCATGCCTGCCCCCTCCAAATCCGCAGGCTCGGACCACCAGTATGACCGAGAAAGGAGCTCCCCATTCATTCTACCAGCAAATCTCCAGCCATCCTGTGGTGAGGTGACAAGTGACCGGTTCCAGCCGGCGGGCTGTGTGTGGAATGACCTCATCACTTCCTAGCCTCAGAGCTGAGAAGAGCTGGTGTGTAACCTACCAGCTGCCTTTCCCCAGCCATGGCCACCGCCCAGACCTGGTGCTGAGGTGGTGGTGCTGTCAGATCAAAGCGGCTGAGTCCCGGTACAGGTGACAGGCTTCCGGGAGAGTCACCTGGACGCTCGTGAGTGAGAAGTAAGCCTGCACGTGGCCATCCACTGCGGTTCTGGTGCTGTCTGTTACTGCAGCAAAAGCTCACCCATGCTCACAGAGGCGGGGACTATGGGTCGGCAGCACGCTCATCTGTCTGCAAGGACTGTGCTCTTGTGAGCTTGAGATGAGACCAGTGCTCGCCAAATCTATTTCCCTTTCTTCCTGGAACACACTTCCCAGCCTCCCTTGTCACTAGGTTCAGTCGTGTGGCTGGGCTCTGCCCCGTGAAGTGTGGTCTTTCTCGCTCACTCTCTCCTCTGCTGGCCACATGCAAAGGAGCCAGGGGAGGACTCCCCTAGGCCAGTGGTCGGCAAACTCATCAGTCCACAGAGCCAAATATCAACAGCACACGATTGAAATTTCTTTTAGAGAGCCAAATTTTTTAAACTTAAACTTCTTCTAACGCCACTTCTTCAAAATAGACTCGCCCAGGCCGTGGTATTTTGTGGAAGAGCCACACTCAAGGGGCCAAGAAGCTGCCATGTGACTTGTGAACCGCAGTTTGCCGACCACGGCTCTAGGGGATGGCCGAACCCCCGGATGGAAGAAGCCAGGTGCCCGAGGCGCTGCATTCAGGGCCACCCGGGGATAGCCACACTGAGCTCCCACACACTTGAGACTCAGCTTCCGTGTCGGGCCATTCGGGTGAAGCTGACCCAGAGCACTATTCCCCCTAACACGCTGCAGACACGCCCCGTGGCCCAGGCCGAAGGTTCCAGGGAAGCAGATCACCCATTTGCCAAGAAACTGTAAAACAATCCACACCCTTTGGTCCTGCAATGATACTTCTAGGCTAATCCTGAGAAAAGAAACCTGTCTGTGAAGGTGCACATGTCCAGTGTTACTTAACTAGTGGAGGCTCCCTGCCCCCGCCCGGCACCCCGCCAGGGGAGAGATGTGCCCGAGGAAGGTGCCCTCCGCGCTGCGGGGGTGACTCCACACAGGACACCAGGAGGGCTGACGTCCAAGCTCTAACCCCAGAGCCCCGCCCTGGGTTCTCCTCACACAGCTCCCGCCCACTCGGCCCTCCCTCGGCCGGAGCCCACGTTAAAGGAGAGGAGACACATCAGTAAAAAGTAAAAGGAGGAGACGGCTAAGGACTGAACTATGGCATCAAAGTGTGGAGGAGACGAAAGTGTGGAGGAGAATTTAAACATTTTAAAAGACCGAATGCAAGGGATCAAATGAGGATATGACGACTTAAAAATCATCAGTACACCTACACAATGGAACACTACTCTGCCGTGAAAAGGAAGGGAACTGAACCCTTTGCGACAGCACGGGTGGACCTGGAGAGCGTTATCTTAAGTGAAATAAGCCAGTCAGAGAGAGGCAGGTACCGCACTATTTCATTCATGTGGGAATTTCATAAGTAAATAGAACCACCAAGCAAAATAGAGAAAAACTCATACATAGAGAGCTGGCAGGCAGCTCTGGTGGGGGGTGGGTGTTCAGGACAGTGATGGAGGGATTGAGCAAACAGGGAAGAAAAAAGCGAGAATTAATGGACATGAGAGAACCATGTGGTGATTGTGGGAGGAAGTGAAAGAGAACATAACGGGGATAAATGGTTGATAAAAAAAAAAGTAGAAAAAAGCAAAAACAGTCTAAATGCTAAAAAAATAAAAAAAAATTAATTACAGTAAGTTATATGTGGTTTCAAGCTTAATTTACTTTTTAAATATAGTTTTATTAATTTCAGAGAGAAAGGAAGAGGGAGAGAGAGAGAAACATCAATGATGAGAATCATTGATTGGCTGCCTCCTGCACGTTCCCTTCGGGGATCAAGCTCACAACCTGGGCATGTGCCCTTGATGAGAATCGAACCTGGGACCCTTTAGCCTGCAGGTTGAAGCTCTATCCGTTAAGCCAAACCAGCTAGGATATAAAGCTTATTTAACGTAATGAGAAAAGGCATAACAAATACAATAGGGTTAGGATGCAGAGAATAAACGTTGTGTGTGCGTGTGCGTGTACATGATATGCATGGGAGGAATGCTGGAATAAAATAAGTCAGCCAGAGTCCGGGTTATCTCTAGGCAGTGAGAGAACAGCTGCGTGTCAGTCAGTTCTTCTTACCTTTCGGCACTATCCTGTCTAGAACCAAGGAAGGCATCGGAGGAGGACACACCGTCCCAGTTCGATCTGGAAGCACACCCCTCATGGCACACCTGTGCTGCTCTGGACAAAGACGTTAACCCCGAGCCCCCCGGAGGAGCTGCTTGCACCCGCTCACCTCTCCCAGCGTGGTCAGCGTCCTGGTGTGCATGGTGACTTGCTTGGTGAGGTCTCTATTGTCCTTCTCCAGCTCCTTCAGCTTGGTGGCCGCGTCCCTGCAGCGTGCCAGCTCCTTGTCCAGGGTGCGGCTCTCCTTCTCAGCGGCCGACAGCTTGGTGGTGATGTCGTCCAAGACCGTGTCCTTGAACTCCACCTGCTGCCACAGCCGACTCACCTCCTTCTCCAGCAGCTTCTTGTCTTTCTCCAGCTGGGCCACCTCCTGCTCCAGGGCCTCCTTGTCCTTCTCGGACCTCTCCAGCTGCTTGCTGGCCAGCCGCTGGGCCTCCAGGTCCCGCTGCAGGGCCTGGTTCCGCGCCTCCAGCTCCCCGCGCTCCCGCTCCAGGGCCTGCTGCAGCCGCAGGTTCTCGGCACTCACGCTCTGGTAGCTCAGCTCCAGGCGCTCCGACTTCTTGCTCAGGGTGCTCAGCAGCTCCACGTTCTTCCTCAGCTCCTCCTTCTCCCGCTCCAGCTCCTGGTTCTCCCTCTCGATCTGAGCCATCTTGGCGCCTGTGAAGCGCATGGCCTCCACCATCCTGCGCAGCTCCAGGTTCTCCTCGTCCAGCTGCTTGTTGTCCCGCTCCAGGCCTGCGAGCTGCACCGACACGTTCTGCAGGGTGTCCAGGGACTTCTGCAGCCTCCGGTTCTCCAGCGACAGGCCCTGGCTCTCGCGCTCCAGGGTGTCCACCTTCTCGGTGGCCGTCGTCAGCGAGGTCACCTCCCGGGCCAGCTTCTCGTTCTCCTTCTCCAGCCGGTGCATCTCCTTTTCCAGCCCCTCCGCCCGTGCCGCCTTCTCCTTCACCTGCTCCAGGTCCCGGTGCAGCTGCTGCCGCTCCGACTCCAGCTTGCTGAGCTTGCTGCTGGTCTCCGTCACCGTCTGGTGGAGGGCTTCGTTCTCCTTCTCGATGTCCTTCACGCGGACCTCGCTGCTGACCTCTGACCTCTCCCGCAGCGACTGCACCGTTTGGTTGAGATGATCCTTTTCTTGCTCAAGATCCTTGATCTGCAGGAAAACACAATGGAAATGACACAGGTGGCCACATGAAAGCATTCCGGTGATTTGGTCCAAACTGGGGGACTGAAGAATAGACTTGGGAAAGACACCCCACCATGGACCCAAAGGACATCCTAATTTTTCCGGAGGCCTGAGATGGACACAAGGTGAAGGGCACGGAGATCCCCACTGAGTCAGGTGAAGTCAAAACACATTCACAGCAGCCAGGAAGGCTTAGAAAACATAAGCCACACCTCCCCTTACTTAAAACAATGCAAGTGATTTCCCTCAGTGCTTTTTATCCTGGTGCACAGCAGCCCGACGAACTGGCCGCCCACCCCTGTGGCCGCTCCTCACGCCACTCTCCCCTGCAGACATTCCACGTGATCTTCCCTCTGCCGTGAATATTCACCGGCCTCCACCCCTGGCCTTCAGCACCACTGGCTCTTTCTCATCCTCCAGAGCTCAGTGTGTCAGCTCCTCAGAGGCCCTGCACGATTCCAAACGTCCTGCACTTAGCAAGACTCTCCCTGGACCACGTATATTCCCTCAATAGCACTCATCTGAAGTCACCTGGCTTGTCACCTATCATTCTTCCTTCTAGACAATACAAGAGAGGGGGCCCTCGCCTGCCTCTTCACTATACATAGCACTATCCCACCCCCCACTTTCTGCTCTACTAGAGAGGCTGAAAAACCCAAGTTCTTGATACACAGCCGCCCTTGTAGCTAGGGGTAGTCATGTGTTGGGTCTGGTCAATGACATGTCGATAAGAGGGTCTAGGGAGGCCTTCCCTCTGTCTCTTCACCCTCCACCTTCTTCCTGCCCACTTTTTTTTTGGGTACAACAGCCACTGCCAAGGGTGGCAGAGCAGGAAGAGGGAAACCTGGCCCCTGAGTGGCATCACTGAGCCACTGTCCCAATGCTGGGCTGCCATCCCTGGGCCTTGTGGTAGTGCCAGGCGGATCTGCCGTGGAGGTTTGCCAGGGTGACCCTGGACATATGGAGCGGGATCATTCTTTGTGCCAGGGGCTGCCGGACATTCAGCAGCATCCCTGGCCTCACTGCACCACAGCCAGGAGCACCTCCCTTTCCAAACCGCCCCCATGTCCTGTCAATCAAAAACGAGATGGCCAGTGTCCCTGGGAGGTGATACCTGTCCCCATCCCCCTGCTACAGCTGAGGATTGCCTCTCTGAGCTGCAGGTGAGTGAGGAACTGGTCACCCCGGAATCACTGACCAATGACCAGGACAGGGCTGTGATCCTGGACGCTCCTCCTTGCAGCCAGGGGAGGCATGCGCTCTAGAGGGCCTACCTGCCTGGCTTTGTCAGCCTTCAGGGTCTCCATGTCACTGTGCAGCTGTTCATTCTCTTTGATGAGCTCCTCACTGAGGGTCTCCAAATCCTGGTTGCTCTGCTTTTCCTTCTGCAGCTGGAGCTGCAACTTTTCAATCTGCAGAGCCAAAGACCCAGCCCGTGCAAAAGTCAGTTTCACGAAGTGAACGATGTTTCACAGCAGACCCGAACCCTGTCACCCACAGAACACTCTCACAGGCCTTTTCTCAAGGAAAAACCCTCCTGCCCACTTCTTGGGGAGGTACAGCAGCCACTGCCAAGGCTGGCAGAGCGGGAGGAGGGAAGCCTGGCTCCAGGTGGCGTCCCTGAGCCGCTGCCCTATTCACTCGCACTGCTTCTGTCTCAGGCCTTGTCCACTACTATCCTGAGGGTGAGGCAGGGCTCAACGCACAGCAATGGGCCAGCCCCAGCCTTGCTCTCACTCAGTTGGGGCCTGGAGTGTGTGTCCTCCAACCCCCCACCTTGCTCACCCCCTCTCCCACCTTACTCTTAATGCGTCACCCCTGCCGCCTCTTCCCTCACAGAGAAAGGAATGAGATTCCAACATTTGCGTTTCTGATTGTTATTGCTTTTAGGAGGAAGATGTGATTGCCCACGTCCCGCCCACCACTGCTAGACACCCCTCCATCTTTCTTCGTCTGGTTCTTTTTGTCATGGGAACAGGGCCTTCCTTATGCCTGTCCATCCCCGAAGGACCTCCATTTCCCTAGGGAGAGCTTGCTGGGCTGAGATGGGGGCTGGCTTCAAGGGGGTTCCCATCCTCCCTGTGCGGGCACCGGGCTTGGGCCGAGGGCTCATGTGGTGAGGCTCTACGGCCCCAGAGCACGTGGGTGCCAGGGACCTGCCAGCAGCCCCCGTGCCGGGCTTGTGTTCCCATGATGGGCCTCCAAGACTGCCCCTTTTCCTCTCAAAACCAGGATTCCTGGCGGGAGGAATGAACTGAGGACATCAATGCAAATGAGGCATGGGAAGGCACCGTCTCTAAGGCCCACAGCAGGGTGGTGAGTCTCGTGGAGGAATACGGACTTCGGGAACTCTGGTTTACACAGGCTTTTCCCACCGAAGTCAGCCTACAGCCTGGGCGACACTCGGTTGGTGGAAGAGCCGAGCAGGCACCAGGGTGCTTGGGACTCTGGGCAGCCGTGTCCTGGCTGACCCTGTGCCCTCCTTCTCAGAGGCCTCTGAGTGACCATGCCATCTGGACGCGCCCAAGGCTGTGCCCTGGCTCCAGGAAGGCCAGTGTCGGGCCATGCCCCCTGTGGTGCTCAGCGGAGGGCGAGGCGCACCATCCCTCTAACGTCAGGGAGGACCCAGGACGTGCTAGGCTCGGGGGAGAAAGCAAAGCCAGCCCTGCTGGTCAGGACCGAGGCAGCCAGGCCCCGTTACCTTCGTGCTGAGCTGCTGGTTCTCCTTCTCCAGCTCCCCGCACTTGAGGCTGCTCTCCTCCAGGGCCAGGGAGGCGTCCCGCAGCCCCTGGATGGTGCTCTGGAGGCTCTGGTTCTCCTTCTCCAGCTTCAGGATGCGGCTGGAGGCGCACTCGTTCAGCTCAAACACAAACGACTTCCTGGAGGCTGAAGAGCAAAGTTGGGTCAGAACCATCACCCCGAGCTCTAGGTGTGAGGGGCCTGGGAAGGTCGGCTGGGTGCCCTCCGTTGTTCACAGGGTGCTGTTGCTGTCGGCACCTGAGGGCTCCTCAGGCGGTTATGGCCCCACTGCTGCCTCAGCTGGGGCCTGGTAGGGAAGCAACCCGGAGCTTAAGAAGAAGGTGACGGCGGAGAGGCCAATGCAACACCTCAAGATGGTGAAACTGCTGGAACCACGTTTTACCAAGTTCTAAGCTGATCGTCAGGTCAAGGATTTCAGAGACTAGCAGATGGCAAAGAGATGACGTTCATTTTCTGTGCCAGCCCTCAGAGTGGTGGGGGTCTGGGTGGCTCAGCTAAGGCTGTGGGGGGCGTGATAAATGACCAGTATGCCTGCAGGTGGTAGAGTTTCTGGGGCAAGTATGCCCAGTACTTACCAGCCCTGAACAGGGCCTTTGGACACATTTCATTTTGTACTGCCACAACTGCATTGAAAAAAGAAATCGGACAGTATATCTAAATTGCTTGAAAAAGTCTAAGCGAGATCAACGTAAGGTAAAGACAGAGGAAGGCAGATTTTCTCCTTTGCTTTTATACAGCTTGAATGCAGAACAGAAAAGGAGCAGAGACCGGAGAAGAATGGGAGATCTCAGCTCCTTCCTGACACAAGGAGGGGCGTGACTTTAGGTAAACGAATGGATGAGGGGTTGGGGTGCTCCCTCACCTGTCGCTCCAGGCCCACACCCTCAGCCCTGGGAGCCCTATCACACTGCACTGCTCCTAGGGCTGCACCCCACCTGCTTCCTGTTCACCCCCTCAGGGCTGGAAGGATCTAGTGGGGATGCCAACAGCCATCCTTTGTTGGTGCCCTGGGGTCAGGCACAGCGCAAGGCTTCACTGTCTCCTCAGAGATACGCATAGGAACCCTGCGAGGCAGCTTCCCTACCCCCATTGTGCAGATAAGAAAACTGAGATTTAAAAGGGGTCACCTGGCTAACAGGTGAAGGAGCCAAGACTTGAAGCCAGGCCTTTCTGACTCAAGAAGCCACCACACCATCCATACAAAAGTACTTTCACGCTTTGTTCATGAGCTGCCAGCTGAGCAGCAGGGGTGGGAACACCAAGAAGTCATGGACCCTGAACTGAAAGGGCTCACAAACTACACAGAGTGCCTGAGGCAGGGAGGGTGCCAACCCCCAGCCTCCCTGGTCTCACAGAAACATTAGGTCTGAGAGCTCCCTGCCAGCCGGCACCACTCCTGCCTTCCACCAGGGGGCAGTGTCCTCCCAAGTAAATATCTGAACTTCCAGAACAGGGATCCCCGATTTGTCCCTTTTTCCCCAGGAGTGCTGAGACACCAAACCACAGAAAGAACTGACTTCTCACACGGATTCATAGCTCAATGAACTGATTTTAGGTCTGGAACTGATGGCAACCTTTGAGGAGAAGGAATATCCAGCTGCTTTCAACAGCCTCTCCATGATGCTTAGGGATGTTGATCAGAATTAGAAAAGCAGCACCTCTTCCACCCCAAGTCCCTCCTGGGCTCAGGTGCACGTGATGTTGCTGAGCACAGGAAGTGGGTACTTATTTGCAGGGTGCACTTCCTGCCCCTGGCCAACCCCACACCTCCTGTGGGGGCTTTGAGGGGGCACGCAAAAGGAGGGGAAGCGGCCTGGCTCCCCTAAGAAGGAGACACATAGCAGCCCCTGCCCAGGGAGACAGAGAACAGACTGCACCCATCTGCCCGATTATGAGATGAACGGAGGAAATCATGCCCAGGGTTAGTTATACTGGAGGTTTGTGACCTCTGGGGAAGGCTCCTGCCATCCAGAGCTTCCAATCCCCCATGGATAGATCTAAACCATCCTCTGGGTGTCAGCGTGCTGTCATCTGGAAGCTCCTGGGACTGTCCGCATGGGAGCTGAGAAATCCGACAACACTTACTTTGTAGTTCATGTCCTGACTTCACGGCTGCCAGACCCTTCAAGTTCCCCTTGGGGAGAATTGCAATGAAACAGTTCCAATGGCCCTTGAGTAAAACCCTATTCACTTGGGGTGAGGATGGGCTCACACAGGAGATTCAGAGCCAAGGGCTCAGCTCCCTGGAGGAGGGAGAAACCGTAACCAGCCTGGCTCCCAGGCCCCCGGGGCTGCTGCCTACCGTCTGACAGGTCTGCGCTCTTGGAGAGCTGCTCCAGCTCCCAGCCCAAGTGGGCGGACTCGTTCATGCTCTGCTTCTGTGCAATCTCGAGGACCATGTTCTCTTCCAGCAGCTCCTCAATGCGCTTCTTGTCCGTGTCCCGGTCCTAGTGCAGAAAGAGGGAGTGGTGGGGATGCCCCCATGCCACCCTCTGGGCAGGCCCCGCCCCTGTGCACCCACCCTCCTTCCCCAGGATGAAGGGCTCCATGCACCTGCTCACTTCCCAAAACACAGCTGCACAGAAGTGACTGCAACACAGGGCCCAGCTGGGAGACCTACAGCCACTAAAAGACACGCTGGCCCGGTGGCCTAGGTGATGAAGACACCCAACGTCTCTGAGTGGTGTCTGAACAAAGTGGCGCACAGCACAGGGCTTTAAAGCAGGTAATATGATGACGGGCAGCTCTGCGGTCCCTTAGCAGGTTTAACATGCCTTGGAATGGCTGTAGGAACTCCCAAAGCACAGCTCAACCCACATCCTAAACACCAGCAGAGACCTTTTTTTGCAAAAGACATCCATGTACAACCATCCTTACAGAAAAGCAATGCAAGTCAGGCCCTGTCTGTTTTGAGGGCCTTAAGTGGTGTCCACTCACGCTGGTGAGCTTGGCAAGTAAGTCTCCGCGGTTGGCGGGTCCCTGTGTGGGCAGCAGCCCCAGCCCAGCAGCAGAACCTCAGAGAAGGGCACAATGTGAGCCTGCAATGGCCCCGCCTGCGGGACACGTGAGGACAACGACTCGCCGTACCAATTCCAGGTCGTGCAGCTTTGACTTCAGCTGCAGGTTCTCCTTCTCCAGCTCGTACAGCTTATCGACCCGGGCCCGAGCCGCCGTCAGCTGTTCCTCCAGAATGGACTTGGTATCAATCAACGTGAAGTTGTCTTCTCTCAGCTCCTGGTCAGCGAAAACACACACGAGAACCATCAGACCTAGGCCCCTTCAGGCATCTGCACCCAAACCTGCCACCTCAGGGTCACGCTGCCGCCGCGGGGCGTTCTCTCTCTGCTTTGGGGCACCTGCCCCTTCCCCATCAGGCCGGGCCAGGTGCACGTTCTCTATGGAGAAAACCTCTGCCTCAGGACCCTGGGAAGGGAACACTTCTTCAGCGTCTACTTTCTGCCAGCCCCGGCGTCAGCGTGTCTCACGGGTACAGCCTTGTCTATTGGACGAGTGCGCCCGCTGACAGGTATGCCACTTCGCTTAACAAGGAAGGGGAGGGGCTGAGAGTCTGTCCCAGATTTGAGGGCTGAGCCTAGGCATCTCAAGTCAATAGTCACTCCTCTGATCTGGGTACTGGAAATAAATGGCTATCCGGGTGAGCTATTGTTCAATACACAGTTCCTATTGGCACGTCCTCTTAGAAAAGCGGCTCTCAGCAGTTTCCTGGACATGAGGGCTAAGACACAACGAACAATACTGTGGGCCTCTGGGAGTCGGGCACATGCTGGGTGTGGGATGCCGTGGCTGGTCCCTCACAGGCCCCCTCACCAGAGGAGTCTGCTGGACTTACTCCTGTCCCAGTGCCCAGCACACATGAGGGAGCCATTCAGCTCTTTCCCCTCATCTCTGCTCCCGCCCCAGGAGCCCTTCCAGAACCACTCGGTGTCTTAGGGGCTGAGTCTCCCCTGAATGCCCTCACAGTCTGGGAACACGCATACATGGGATGTGACCGTTGCTCTCAGTGGGCAGTTCTCCAAGGCTGGCCCCACTCATGGGTTCTAAAGACTGAGAGTGGGCGGTAGCTGCTGCTTTTCCATCTCATGTCCATTTTCCCCACAGGGGCCAGAACCCAAGCTTCTGGGTAGAAGAGAAGCTGGGGACCTGCCATCAGTGGACACAGTTCTGATCAAAGCCTGGCAGCAGGAAGGGTTTGCTCACAGACCCTGGATTCACCTGGGCACCGTCTCCCTGCCCATCCCCGGCCCTGCACTGGGTGCCCTCTGTCCTTGCACATTCACTCTTCACAGCAGCCCCGAGGGGGAGGCAGGGACAGTTCCTTCCTACGCACGAAGATGCTGCTGTGGGTTAATTAAAGAATGAGCCCCAAGCCATACAGCCAGCGAGGGGCGAAGCTGGGGCTTGAACTCTGCTAGAGAGCTCCAGACATGTGTTCTCTTACGGAGCCCCGGGTGTGTGTGTGTGTGTGTGTGTGTGTGTGTAGAAGAAGAGGGAGAGGAAGAAGGTCAGACTGCTCTCAGTGATGTGAGCTGGAGCCCATGGAGGGCCACGAGCATGAAGGAGGCCCGGCTCTCCCTCGCTGGCCACGGCCCCCAGCGTTCTCACCTTGTGTTCCAGCACTCTCAGGCCCTGAGCTTCCACAGCATAGCCTGCCCCTTTGCCTTACAACCAACTCCTACTTGGCCTTCAAAACCCAGCTGGAGTTGCCCCCTCTGAGAAGTGCTTGCAACTCCACTCTGTGACTCAGATGCTCAGGCTCCCCAAGTGCCCACAAGTTGGGGCAACACTGAGCTGGCCTGTCCTCCTCCCGCAGGCTGGTCCCACAGCGCCGGACCACTCCCTCTCTGTTCCTGGGGGCTCCCAGAAATGCTCAGTGACGCCTGTCAGCTGAATCACGCCATGAGGGGGAATCGGAGGTGGCCAGTGAGCTGGGCCCTGCCAGACTTGGATGGACCACATGCAGGGATGGACAGTGTCCGGAAGCAGAATACAGCGTGGAACAAAGTGACCTACAGCTACTGTTCAAACACGTCTTCCTTTTCTGGTGGTGTAGACGTCGCCGTGTGTTAGGCGTCAGAAATATCTAAACTCGCTCTGTGCACCTGCCACCTCAGAAGGGAGAGACCAGACCGCAAGAAGCCATGCCAGAGTCCTCAAGCTGGCAAAGGGCTTGGCCTGGACAGGGGAGGGGCCCCAGCCCTGCAGCTGCCCACAGCCAGCCTGGCCCTGGGGGCCTGACCCCAACTGAACTGGGAGGCTATTTACAGGCCAAGCCCAGCCCAGCCAACAGCTGAGGGGCCACGTTATGAAGCCACAGGCCAGGGGCCTGATGGCTGGTCCCCAAGCGGAGGGGAACTGTCCTCGGCGCTCTGACCTGCTGCCCACCACAGCCCAAGCGTCACCATTTGGAAGGAGACTAAACCTCGTGATGTTTCCCCGTCCTTCTCCCCAGATTCCCAGTCTTTTCACTGCTGGGAGTGGGTTTGTCCTTGTGGGGTGACTACCGAGTGCCTTGTGTGCGCAGGGCCCCAGGCAGGCAGTCGCTTACGACCCTGTCCCTCCCCTCGGGGGCTCGAGGTGCCTCCGGAAAACCTGGCGGAGCAGGGCTGGCCGGGCCTGTGCACAGTCTGCAGGGCTGCTGAGCCACCGCGACCTAAGGACGTCCCCACTGCTCCTGGGCCCTGGCACACGGGCCTCCGAGGACAGTGTGACCCCCCTCCGCCTGGCCTGGGCTCCATGAACCACACCGTTTCTCTCTAACTTGTCAAACAAATGCAAAATTTAAGGCATTACTAATTTTTTCTTTTGTTTTTCTTGTTGTTGTTGTTACTCCTCACCTGAGGATATTTTCCCATTGATTTTTTATTTGGGGAGAGTGGAAGAGAGAGGGAAAGACAGAGAGAAACATCGATGTGAGAGGAACACATTGATTGGTTGCCTCTTGCACGCGCCCAGACCAGGACCCAGGCTGGGGAGGAGTCTGCTATGGAGGTGCATGCCCTTGACCGAATTAAACCCGGGACCCTTTGGTCCATAGGCCGGTGCGCTATCCACTGTGCCAAACCGGCCAGGCCTAAGGCATTACTAATTGGACAGAAAAGTTGTTCATCGTTATGAAAAATATTGCTGCATCACCCAGAGGCAGGAAAGTGGAGAACAAGGAAAAGGAGTTCCCATGCGAAACCCTCCGACAGCCCAGGCGCTCCCGGCACGGGGAAGCCACACAGGCCTTTGGTCGCCGTGTCTGCGTGACCGAGCAAGGCAGCTTGCACAGGCCCCGAAACGCACCCCCACCCACGGGACAGTATTGGGGTGAGGTGTGGGGGCTGCCGCAGGTCCCCGGTGTGCAGGAGGGCCGCAGAGGCAGCGGTCTGGGGAGCCTGTACGTGACTGTCTGCGGCCCTCCCACCGATGGCACTCCCGGTGAGTGAGCGTGCCGTATGCCGGAACCCGTCTGTGCTGCAGATGGACGCCTTTCACCACCAGCAGGGCCAGCAGGCCATTTCCAGGACAAAGCTGAGAGCGGCCTCCACCCCCACCCTGCCTGGGCCAGGCTGCCTTGGCACAGCACCCGGGGCGCCTTCTCCAAGGGGCGAGCGTGTCACCCACATTCCTGGGGAAAGACACACCCTGAGTTGGCCGGAGGTACAAACAGCCGTCTCCAGCCTGCCGCCACGTGGCCCAGTGGCCCAGGGACCTCGGGGCCCGTCTGCAGCAGGAGAGCATGCTGAGGTCTCTGGCCAAACAGCCTGTCCCAGCACACCTGCCGCCACCTGGCCTGGGGACTGCGAACTGCCTCTAACCCCTGGGGCCTGCAGAAGGGGGCAAAGTTCCCACACCCTCGGGAGAGAGAGCTCTGGAACCCACTGCTGACCTGAAGCAGTCGGGGTGAGAGGTCAAAGCACCAAAATCCCTGCCTCAGAATCCCTGCCACCCTCCCCTGAGTGGATCCTATTAGGCTATGCCACTGAGAGCTTACTACGGGACTTGCTCCTACACCAGGTATCTTAACTCCTTCACTGTATAAACCCCATGAACGAGTACAGTTGTCTCTGTTTTACAGATGGAGAAACAGTCTTGGCAAGATTAGGCACAGAAATTACAAGTCTTAAAAAAAAAAAAAGAAAGAAAGAAAGAAAAAAGCTGAAACCAGTTTGGCTCAGTGGATAGAACATCAGCCTGCAGACTGAGGGGTCCCAGGTTCGATTCCGGTCAAGGAAATGTACCTTGGTTGCGGGCACATCCTCAGTCAGGGCGTGTGCACGCGCAGGAGGCAGCTGATCAATGTTTCTCTCTCATATATGTTTCTAATTCTCTATCTCTCTCCCTGCCTCTCTGTAAAAAAAATCAATATATTAAAAAAAAAAAAAAAAAAAAAAGATTTGTGAATAGAAAGGTCATCACTGTGGCATGAAGTAGAAAGAAAAAATCCTAAAAGAATTAGGCCTTCCAACCATATTCCCAATTCTATTCCTGCCACTAACAGAGGAAGACCCAGGGGTCATGCAGACAGGTCGGGGTGCAAGGGCAGCTGGGAAAGCATCTCAGCTCCTCCCCCTCCTCCAGGACAGAAGCGCCGTGGGCGCCTGCCCGGCTTGGGCTCACCTCCATGCGGGCCTTGTAGAAGTCCGCGTCCTTCAGCTTCTCCCTGAAGCGCACCAGCTCCATCTCCAGCCTCTCCACGCGGCTCCCCTTCTCCCGCAGGGAGTCCAGCTCGTCAAGGTAGGCGCGAGCAGACCGGGCGCTGGCGGCCAGCTGGATGTTCTGGGAGGTGGGCAAAGGCAGGGGACCTGGCTCAGGGCACCGTCCGGGCTGGGGGGCAAGGAGCCAAGACCCTGCGGCCCCGAGAGAAGCCGGGCCCTGGCGGCCGAGCGGCTCCATGTGCAGGCCACCGCGGGGGCCCCACACGCTGTCACCAAAATATGTCATCCCCACAGCAACTCGCAGGACAACGGGCTCTCAGGCAGCGTTGTTTTGAGTGGGAAGGAGCCAAGCCTTTGTGGGAAGGTCCCGTGGTTACATTCCTGGACCAAGCGCCATGGTTATGGGGGCATCCTAGCCCCTCGCTCGCCCCCTCCCCCCCACACATGACAGGCTCACGCACCTCCTGCTTGACTTTTTGCAGCTCCAGCACCAGCTGATCCACCTCATGCCTGGTGTCCGCCAGCTGCTCTGTCTTCTCCTCCCTGGGGGCGATGGGAGGACGTGGTGAGGCTTCCTCAGAAGCACCCAGAAAGCCCACCACCGGGGAGACCACAGCGGGAAAGGAATGGGGACCTGGCTTCTGGGTGTGAGAAGGGAGTCTGTATGTGGGGCTTGGAAATCACTCCCGACTCCGAAGCCATTTTTACATTTTCAGTGCCTGCTCTAGGACGAGAGCCGCCAGACACCGAGCTTTCCTCTGAGGGTGCGGGACGGGGAAGGAGCCCCAGGAGCCCCTGCGCCCCTCCACGGCCAGGCAGGCAGCGAGGCCCACTGGCGGGGACGTGAAGGCGGGCAGCTCCCGAGATGACGGGCACGTGGCATCACAGCCGCAGGGAAGAGGGCACAGGCTCGCCACGCGGGACGAGACACATCCTCCCTGCAGCCAAGAACACACACACTAGTGTGTGGCCATTCGACCCCCTCGCTGGGACCGAGGATCAACAGCAGGCTGCTGCTCTGCCTGTGATGTCTGGACTGGCGGGAGCTCTAACGGCCCAGCAGAACCCCTCCCGCGCAGGCCCCAGCGCGGGGTGGACTAGCCATGGCCAGACAGGGCCTGAGCTCGGAGCAGTGCCTGCACTCCGGGGTGCCAGTCAGAGTGCCCCCGTTTGCTGCATCGCCTGGCAGTGAGCCACGTGTCAGAGATGTGTGGGGACACACGACCCGAGAGCAGAGAGGACGGGACCCGGGGGACTCACAGCTCCTGCCGGACGCGGCGCAGCCGGGCCTTGGTGTCCGCCAGCTCCACGGCCAGGTGCTGCTTGTCCTCGCTGGAGAGGCTGCTGGTGGGGCTGGGCGTGGACTCGGCGCTGGAGGACCCGAGCGGGCTGGGCGGCTGCTGCGCCTGCAGGTAGTCCCGCTCCTGAGTCAGGTCCACGATCAGCTGCGGCGGGCAGAGAGGGCTCTCACGGCGTGCTCCTGTGCCTGGCACAGTGCCCGCCTTAGCCCTTGGTGAGAAGGACCAGAGCACGGAAGTAAAAGAGATGTCAGTCGATATTGCAAGGCCATGAGGGAGGCGGGAGAAAGGCGGTGTGAGTTTTTAAAAAGCGAGGATACATTTACTGAGACCGAAAGGGGCGTGTGAATGGAGCAGGGTCTCCACGCCCAACTCCGACCCTCACACAGGTGTCTGGAGGTGACGGTGCCCCCAGGGAGAGTGCCCACGTCCCACCCCCACGGAACCTGGATCACGAGAGAAAGAGAGGCTTGAGAGCAAGAGTCAGGATGAGGAGCGCGGCCCATAACTCGGGCCCCAGGCCCAAGCCCCTCCCTGCCCTGCCCATTAGGCAAACCCACCTCCCTGCACTCATCGCGATCGTCTATGAGCCTCCGGAGGTGAAACACCATGCTCCTCGAGAGGGCCTCCAGCTCCTCTGGGGCCACGTCTGGAACCTCCAGCCACTGCAGGTCAAACACGTTCTCCTGGTTGTGGGTCACCTGAGGGCACACATGGGTCCGGGGCTGCAGAGGCTGGGCAGGGAGCAGCTGCGGGGGTCCCCGAGAGCACCCCCCACAAGGCCACGCCTCGTGGGCCCAGGCAGACTCTGCCACAGCCGACCCATCTCACGGTCATTAACCTCAGCCACGAAGCTTCTGTGGCAGGCGGGGGGGGGAGGGGGTGTGTGTGTGTGTGGGGGTGGGGGTGGGGGGAGGGTTCGGGTGCTCCCTGCAGCCACGTTCTTCACGCACACAAACCGCCACCGTCACGCTCATTCAGAGGATGCTGACTGTAACCCTGAAGCTCTCCCTACAGGCAGTCGTGCCCCAAACTGTCCTCAGGTGCTTTTAGTAGCACACCATCAATCTATCACAGACAGGAGGGGAGCCCGGGGGTGGGGGAGGGTGGGTGAGGAGAGGAATAGCGTCTTATTCCTTAAAATCGAATGTGAGGAGGGCAAAATATTAAAACAGAAAACAGGGGCTTTCTGTTGCTTAAGTTGCCGAGACCCGTTTGGCTCAGTGGATAGAGGGGTCCCGGGTTTGATTCGGGTCAAGGGCATGTACATTGGTTGTGGGCGCATCCCCGGTGGAGGGTGTGCAGGAGGCAGCTGGTCGATGTTTCTCTCTCATCGATATTTCTAGCGCTCTCTCTCTCTCTCCCCCTTCCTTTCTGTAAAAAAAAAATCAATAAAATATATTTAAATAAAAAGTTTATGTCCGAATGTTGGGTACATAACAATCTTAGGTTATTTTCTGGGGAAATATTTCATAACTTAAAATAATATTCGAGGTAGAAAATAACTTTAAAAAAACTACAGCACACCACCCCACAACAAGAAAACAGGGCCTTTCGGTTTCTCAATGACACCACTCCCTTAGCTCTCCCACCTCACAGAGGGGAAAAGCCGGGGTCGGCCCACCTCGGAGGATTTGGAGGAATCTCAGCCCACGGGACCAGGCACCCGAAGGCCAGGTTCGGGGACTCGGAGGCTGGCTGGAGGTCGCCCCATCCCAGGGCCTGGGAAAGGCCTCTCATGTCTGGAAAGGGGGTCCGGGGACACTACCCCAGCGGCACACGGCCCCCCGGGCAGCTTTAATAAAGGCTCATGTTGCCCCTCCCCCTCCCACGTGCTGCCGGGGGGGTGTGGGTCTCCTGTGGGGCCGGGCGCCTGACTGAGAAGCACCCGACTAATTCTGAAGCCCAGTCCCCACAGCCAGCCCTGAACCTGACCACCACTCAGGACGCAGAGCTGCCTTCCACCCCCTTTCATTGTAAGTATCCTACTGGCTGAGCTGGGGAGGCAGTGCGCAGTGAAGACCTAGTCCCCAGACACATCCCTTTTCAAAACACGTGGGCCCACAGGAAAACAAAAAGGCAGAAAGGTCCCCAGGCTGACAGGCGACCCCTCACTGTCAGGAATGGCTAAGTGTGCTTAGGACAATGCGGATTTCCCCTCGACTGCGACAAGCCACTCCCAGCGCTGACTCAGTCCATCACCCCATGGTGCCTGGAGGCTGGGGACCCGTCAGCCCAGCCTGTCCCTGGTGCCAGCCTGGGGAGCTGTGTGCAGCTGCCCCTGCCAGTCACACACCTGCTCCTAGGCGCTCCTGCTCATGCCTTTTGCATGCTGTTACCTCATCTGTCCAACGAGATTGAGGGCTGAACCACTTCTCCTAAGGCCGTGGTCGGCAAACTCATTAGTCAACAGAGCCAAATAGCAACAGCACAACAACTGAAATTTCCTTTGAGAGCCACATTTTTTAAAACTTAAACTTCTTCTAACGCCACTTCTTCAAAATAGACTCGCCCAGGCTGTGGTATTTTGTGGAAGAGCCAAACTCAAGGGGCCAGAGAGCCGCATGTGGCTCTTGAGCTGCAGTTTGCCAACCACGGTCCTAAGGTAACTAAATCATACAAGGCTTCCTCTGGAGGGAGCGGGGGATGTCAGGAAAATAAACTTCCGGTCAGTGCCTGCCCCCACAGGCCCGGTTTCCAGGGAAACCACGTCTGATGTGACCACCTCTGCCAAGCTCCATGGCAGAGGGACCATCCTCAGTACAGAGCCCTCCGACCCCACCCCAGGGGCCGAGTCCACAGCGACAGCCCTTCTAGGTGCTGGTTTCTCTCTTCCCAGGGGGTGGCAGCCGTGTCTCTGCCACGTCCCTGACAGACACGGACAACCTTTCTCCGTGACACTCAACCGTGTGAAGCAGGGCGACAAATGCCAGAATATATTTTCAGGGCCCGCAAATCAAATTCTGAGTCCAACCACTTGACAGCCCTTAAAAATAGTCTGAGCCCATATTAGGCAAGAAGAGGAGGCAAAAGATGACTTGACTGAGGTGTTTTAAATTTGTTTCTTCTTCGAATTCTTACCCCCATTTTACTTTAGCTTGCCGAGGACTAGCTTCCCAAACAGGTTCGATATTTCTGTGGTATCGGAAACCTAAAATCAGTGGATTCACTAACGGGGGATGTAGCCTTTCAACCCCTCCTGGGTGGGGAGAGCCTGCCTCCTGGCTGACATGGGAGTGGGGGCCTACGGCTGAGCCCCACGGAGCCAGCCACACACCTACCTCCTGGATATGGGCCACGATCCCGGCCTGGGTCTCGATGTCCAGCTGTTTGATTCTGTCGATGAACTCCTCTTTCCTTTCGCACTGCGGGGGAACGCGTGTTAATGGAGCATTCTGAGAGCAAGGCGACCGGAGCCCGCCGCAGCCACAGAGCGTTTCCCAGGGACCTGCCCGCCTGCCCTGGCTTCCTCCTTTGTAACCGAGAATTCGACGTCCCCACCGCCCCTCAGACTGAGGTTTTTCCGGAGCCGTGGTCGGCAAACTGCGGCTCGAGAGCCACATGCGGCTCTTTGGCCCCTTGAGTGTGGCTCTTCCACAAAATACCACGGCCTGGGTGAGTGGTATTTTGAAGAAGTGGCGTTAGAAGAAGTTTAAGTTTTAAAAAATTGGGCTCTCAAAAGAATGTCAATCGTTGTGCTGTTGATATTTGGCTCTGCGGACTAATGAGTTTGCCGACCGCTGCTCTAGAGGACTGAGTTTCTCTTTATTACAAGTTGCTCTGAGAGCCTACATCAGAATCACCTGGGGTGCTTGTTCTTAAAAAGCCCCATCGGGTTGAAGACGTGGGGGATGATTAATCTGCACATTAAACAAGCTCCATTGATTCTTAAATGAGTCAAAACCAAGACCACCTGGTGTAAGCCAGATGGCGACAAACACCGTCTTCAAAGGGATGGATGGTAAAACATCGGACCACTGAGTCTCAGCCTGCCTCATGCTGTGCGAGCAGCCAGAGATAGTACCGGAAGTCACCATGGGGGCTGTTCCCATGAACCTTATTTCCCGAGACGGGCTGTGTGTAGCTGCTGCTCTTTGCTCGAGGTGTCCCTATTCTGGGTACGGTTTGCTAAGGGCACCCTGGGCTGAGGAATCCCCACCTGCTTCTTGCCAAAGGGACTAGAATCGGCTGCCACCTACGGAGTGGTCCCATCGCTCAGGAAGCCGGGACGTGTCATGCTGGGCTGAAGGCAGCTTCCCTCCTACCTCACTCACTAAGGGGGAGTCTATCCCCACAAACCCAAACACAGGATGGCTGAGGCCAGGCCCCCCTCCACCCTTGCCCATGCCATACCTGGACGGCACAGCCCAGCACCAGCAACAGCACCTTCTTGATTTCCTCCATACTCTTCCCTGAATCAAAAGAGCAACGTATTTAATTAGACTCATCTGTTCACAATATCTCACCACCGATACACGAGTGTGCTGTAGAAAAGCTAAAAACAAAAATCATTTCTCTACCCAGTGATTTCGACCTGGGTGTACACACTCCATCTGTTTTCTACCTTATTTAAGCCACATGGAAATTATGTACGTAACTATTTGTGGTCCTTTTCCACTCAAATATATCATAAGTATCTTCCCAGGATGCTCCAACTATCAGGAGGCTCCAACTTCAACTATCAGCAGCGGGCCTATCCTATGCATCTCTTTTTAGTGTGTGTGGGAAGCGAAGCCCAATGGCAGAGAGGCGTCTCCACAGGAAATACTGTGTCAGCTCTAAGATGAGACGGCATACAATGCTACCTTTTCATCGTGCAACATTCCAGATCGATGAGCCCCCGGATTCATCTCCCAGCTTCAGGTTCTCAAGATTCTGCACAACCATTCCACTCCTCCCCTCCCCATAATTCAGTATTGATGTTTGGCTGAAGTAGTCCAAAGAAAACCCCAGACAACATGCACCTATCACTTGTGATGGTTTCCTACTTACTGCATCAAAGGCCACAAACTCATTCACCAATCCCCTCCCAGAGGCTCCAATTCTCGGTGCTTTAATCTAAATGATGCTAAACAACACCTTGGTGGCTAATTTTTGTTGTTGTTTTGTTTTGTGTTTTTTTTTATTTTATTTTATTTTTTAATAGAGACAGAAGGCAGAGTTCACACAGGAAATCTTTATGAACTCTGTTCACAGCAGAGGATCTAAGCGTACCATACTCTAGAATAACTTAAACTGCTCTGAGATCCATGTTCCCAGCCTCAGCAGAGGAAGACAGCACTGAACGTGGGAACAAGCATAGGATAGGCCTGCTGCTGATAGCAAATGCATAAACGAGGAGGAGACCAGAAACCCTGCTTGCACACTACACATACATGCACACCACACAAACATGCATGCACACAAGCGAGCTCACAATTACAGTCTGAAGCTGCTCAGTGAAAGAGCAAAGGGTTCTCCTCCCTTGGCACCCTGCAGATACACACAGTGACAACCATGAGCCTCTGGCTAGCTCATTCATTCAATTCATTCATTCACTCGTACCCATTAGGCATCCAGGCAAACCTAAATCGGATCCAGCACACCATTAGAAAAATACGGAGTTCCTGTTTGCTGAGTTTTGTGAGAGGAAGGAAATAGGTTTTATAGGTGGAGAATTAATTTTAGAAAAATCTTCATTCCGGCGGAGCAGTGCTGTGCTTGTTCTCACGAGGCTGAGTGAATACAAACGTGCTGATCACAAGTGCATCCTGTGATTTTCATCCCTACACGGATTCTTATGACACTTATAAAAAAAGAGAGAGAGAGAGAGAAAGAGAGCAGGAGAAGTTCCCTCATTTCTCAAGTGAGGCTGATGCCCAATTTCTCACACAATTTCAGGAGTAGGAAGAACTGCTATTTTCATCTATCTACCAGATTGTGGGTTTTGAACAGTTTCAAAACATTACATACGACTCTCTACTGGGTCCCTGCCAATGAGATTGGCTCAGTGACACAGTTAAGCAGTCGAAGAAGAAACAAACCTACAGACAGCTCCCTTTCCCAGGCACCCGTGTGTTCTGGCTGCCGGGAGCTCGGTCATAATCAGCACAGTCCTCTGCACTCAGATCAGAAAATCAACGATGAACAAAATCTGAAAAATGTCAAGGGAACCTGGGAGGAGGACAGGAGTCTTCAGGGAGAGTCGGGCAAGGCTTCTTCACGGAAATGGCCCCTGAGCCGAGACCCAGCCGAGACCTAGGAGGCAGGTGAACGAGAGTGTTCCAGGCACAGGAACAGCGCCTGCAAAGGCCCAGAGGTAAGAGAACATGGTGTTGGTCGAATTATAAATGCTCTGTGGTTAAGCTTACTAGAGTTGGTTTTTAGAGTGAGAAATGAGGGGTGGGGGGGCATGAAGCAGCGTGGATGTCGGTGCTGAATGAGTCACCGTGGGTGGGGGAGGTTAGGAAACATCAGGCACCCTCCATATTGTCTACCACAACCTCACAACTCGAGGGGAATCCCACGACTGCCTGAGCTACTGGTTGAATCTAAGAAAAACCTCACTTCCTCTACTACCTGCTTCCTGGAGGGTTGACACAGAGAAACTCACCCGTCTGTCTTAGCAGAAATGGAACTACTTAGGCTGATCTCAGCTACACATGAGGCCACAGGCGTCTGCAGCGATCAGCTCCCAAAGCAGAAGGGACACGACCTGTTAGCACACGTGCTGCGCTGTAAGGGTGGACAGTTAAGCCACACCAACCTCTCAAATGTGCAGGGTGGGTCAGATCAGGGCTGGGCAATTCCCTGACTTTCTCATCTCCAGTCCGGGGCAGACATGGCCAATCACAGCGCTTCCTTACTGAGCCTGGCCTTAGCCTCTGGGTCCTTGTGAACACAGCCCTCCCGGCCACTGCCATCAACGTGGGACCAAACCTGTCTTCTGGGCCAGGCCCGTGACCCCGAGGGCCCCTTTCGGTTCTACTCTGCGATTCTCTCAGATGCAGCCATTGGCATGTTCTCACTCCCTGGTCTCTGGGTGCGGAAAATAAATCTTGTCTGTAAATGATCACTTAGGTACAAAGGTGGGGACGAGGTCAAGGAAGCAAACAGCCCTCTCCCAGAGGAAGCTCTTCCTGCCCCAAACTGCACACACTGCCGTGCTGGGGGCGGCAGGCACTGTGAGCTAGCCGCAGGGAGGGGCAGAGAGAAGCAGGCACAAGCACGCTCCCCTCTGGCGAGCTCAGCTCTCCACAGCCAGAGGCCCAGGACCTGCCACAGTGAGGCTGCGGGGAAGTGATAACCCAATCCGGTGGTTAAGCCTGCCCTCCTCCGTGTCCTTCGCTCCCACAGACCACCGCTGCACTTAAATACAACAGGCTACTGTGCACTCCCCAGTGGACAACATCTCCCTTTTACAAGCAAGATCGGGGCTCAAACAGGCTGAGTTACACACTGAGATTGGGTCCCAGCTCTGTCCCCACCTGCTTTCCAATAATCTCTACTACCCCCTTCCTCCCGAAACTGTCGTCCCTTGACATTCCTTCTAGGGCAGGGCTCCAGCTCGGCCCGCTTCCAATCCAGGGCCACGGTGCAGCCGCTCACCAGCATCTGCTGATGGACGGACGGACGGACGGACGTGAACCGTCAGCATCGAGTCCCAGGGCAAGGGCACAGAGAACTTTTGTTTCCTTTCTTGCTGGGATGGCACAAGTGACCTCAAATGTCATTTCAGTCAACGTCACTTCATTGTAAAGATGATGAGATGCTGTAGGAACTTAATTCCTGATTATGTCAATTCACATAGAGTAAAACTGGTTTCAGTCTACGTGTTTCACTTAAAGTCACAGAACCTACAGGCAACGTTAAGTGAGAAGTTAGTACACACATGTATCTTCTTACTAATTCTAATTCTGCTTTCTTCGGACTCACGTGTGAGAATCAACCACTCACCACGCCTTCCCTAATCTCACATGTGAAAACCCGCCCCCTCATAAGGAGGATTATGGGGCTGCCTCGCTGGTTTGAAGAGAGCATGGCACTGAACATGACCATGGCCCTGAGTATGTCTCCTGAGTAACAACATCCCAGGCCTCAGCCCACGGGCACAGCTCTGGGGGCCCTCCTGGGGGCCCTACTTACGACGAGAACAGCTGCCTATTATTTTGTTAGCCGGGGCCACCCCGAGTCAGATCCATGGCACTGCTGAGAACAGTGTGGATAGTCAATTCCTCTGGGTGGGCACCTGGGGACCCTTCGTGCCCACCCTGGCCCATGGGGTACGAGGCAGGCACTGTACACACCACAGCGCAGCCTGGACAGCGACCCCTGGGAAACCCGCACCTGGATTTCTTATACCGAGAACGTCACACATGAGGCCCCCACGGGCATTAACGTAAGCAGGCCTCCCTTCCCATTTGTTTAATTAGTCATTCAATAAACGTTTATCAAATTCAGACTTTGGCCGGCACCCGGTCACGTGGGCAATGGTGCCTGGGCCCCCTGAGTGCATCCAGGCCGGCAGCCCCTTATCCCAGCGTCTGTCCATCACCCGCATCCACGTCGGCCCCCTGCGCCCCGCACTCCCCAATCCCCAGCACCGCTGCTCGCAGACAACGACCAGCCTCTGCCGTAGAACCATCTGAAACAGCCACCTCGGCCCTCAGACAGTGTCACCACTGAGAATGACCCCTACCTACCACCTGCCCCGCCGCAGAGGCTTAGAGGGAGCCGGAGGCCTAGCACCCAGCGGCTGAAGGTCAGCACCGGAGACTCAGCCACAAGAGCGCAGACCGGGACCCAGGGCTGTGCTGGCTGTAGGCGAGGCGGTGGAGGACCATCTGAGAAAGGGTCCCTCCCAGCCCCCCACGCAGAAAACGCAAAGCCCCAACGCTGCCGGGGAGCACAGAGACCTTTGACAAACAGCATCTGGTCCCTCCTCGGGCGGCCACGGAGGTCAGTCCTGCCGGAAGCCATGGCGAGGTGGCCGCAGCCCGGGAGCATTTGCTGTGTGTGCGCGGCACCGCCGAGAAGTTGACTAAACAACGTCTGGTATCCAGGCAGGTCCCGGGGGCGTTCACAGGCCGGCATTTGGCTGGGTTGCCACGCTCGCCTGGCCTTGGGGTTAGGCAAGCTTTTCACGCTCCTCGAAGAACGGGGCGCTGGCTCTCGGCTCCCACGCCAGCAGCCCCGCGTTCTGCGTGGACTGAGCAGCAGCGCAGGAGCCAAGGAGCGGCCCACGCCCGGCACTGGACAGAGTGTTTCGGGGCTTTTCTGGACCTGCTCCCTCCAGGACGAGACAGGAAACTGTAATAGGATCGGATGCCTGAGGATTCGTCTCGCTTACTTTTTCTTCCTCATTCAAAGGAACTTAGATTTTTGCAAATGCAAAAATAAGATACATATCAGAGAGTAGAGATGGGAGTTAGGGAGAAGTGAACACACTGAGGCTGGGAAAAAGGGCATAATGCTCGCCAGCCCCCACGGGAGACCCTGGACCCAGCAGGTGCCGGGCCGGCAGGGCAGTGGGGCGGGCAGAACCCCAGGCCCACGGCAGGGGAAGGGAGACAGCCCTCATGGCTTTTTAAAAGGACGCTCTCAGTGGCAAAAAGGCTGTCCCTAACCAATCAGATTCTGAGCCGCCTTCCTCGATTGCCACAGGGCCGGGGAACAAACCATTGGGCACTCGGGTCTCCTGGTTCCCAGCCAGTCACCAGAAAGCAGAGCTGTGTGCGGTGTGGGCTGTGAGGGAAGGTTTCCATGGGACCCGGAGAGCACTTCAAGGACACTCTTGACAGGAGAGCGAGTAAACACGGAGAGGGTTAAATATTAAATTCCGGACAGTGTCAGGAGTTCCGTTTCCCTCCAGCCTCTGAAACCTAAGCTCCTGGGACCGGAGCCTGCCTCCCTCCCTGTGCCCTGGGCCTGCGGCTCCCCATGGGACTCCCAGCACAGCTCTCCTCCTCTGAGCCCCGCCCACCTGGACCCTTCCCTCTGCTCTCTGCTCTGCCACGCCTTGTCACACAGCCCCTCCTCCAGGAAGTCTTCCTTGCCTGCCCAGGCAGAGCTCATGACCTGCTTTGCACGCTGGGTACAGCGTGCTCACCCTGGAACAGACCTGGTTCTGGGTGCTTTCTCCCCTCCCTGGCCCGACACTGGCTGGGGGCTCTGGAGCAGAGACAGCAATTCACCTCTGGGCCCCCGGGACCAGCAAGGTGGGCGTTAGACAACAGAAGCTGGAGGACGAGCCTGGGGTGGGCTCCTGTGTGAGCCGCTGGCCGGGCAGCCTGCTCGGAGGAGGAGGAGAGGCAGCAAGGCCCCTGGCCTATCGGGAGGTCAGGCATTGGCCCCGTGGTTGCCGCAGACAGAGCAGCGGCCTGCACGGAGCTGCGAAGAAAGGCCATTCGCCGCCTCTGGGACTCAGAAGGCTCCGACTCCTCAAGGTGCTTGCTCTGTGCCCTGAAGACCCTGTGTAACCACCATAAGAGGGAGAAAAGGTAGAACTGAGGGCCAGACCGCCAAAGAGCAACTGGTGGGACCCCAGGCCATTCTCCAAGGTGCCATGGTGCTCACAGACAGGACCCCGCAGGGTGTGGATGCGGGGCAGCCCCTCCTCGGCCCAGGAGTCCTGCCGGGCGTTTAGAAACAGCTGCTTGGGATCAGAGGCTGACGTCCCCACACAGAAACAGCTAATGAGAAGTACATCTCTTCCCCAAGGGGCCACTGTGCTGAGTGCCTCCATGAGTGCTCTCCCTCAGCCTTTCAGTGTCACGTGTGACGGGGGAGGGTGGACTAGGAGCACTGCTGGGGTCTGTCCTGCCCCTGGCACCTGACTCCACTGTGCTGCCTTTGCCAAAAACGAGAAATAACCAAAAACGGCGAAATGTTACAAATGACAGCACACTGTCAACACCAGCCAGAAGGAGCTCTGGCGAGCTCCCGAAACACGTGTGACGGCGTTCGTGAGAAAGCCCTGCCTCCCAGGCACCCTGCAGAAAGAAACTGACTTCGAGGACTAGTGACAAAGAAGCCCCGAATGCATCACGGTCTATTTTTAAAACATAAAACAGAAAACCCTGTCCCATAAACGCGTCCCCCTGCTCTGGCACGCAGGTCTGCGTCTTCTCGCTGAGGGGCCTGCCAACTCCTTTGTGCTGGGAGTCCCCCCCCCCGCCCCCGGTAGTCCTCCCCCCAGGACTTCCCTCCTAACCTACCCACACGCGTGTCCAGCCCAAGTCCCTCTGGTCCTGACATCATGGTAACAGTCTCCCCACCCCCAAGCCTGCGCCCTGGGCGGCATTCTCCTCCTTCGCTTCCCCGGCTCATCTCCCACTTCTTCAGAGCGGGGGCCACAGCCCCTCTGGGTGATGTCTGTCCATTCTACGCGATGCTGGGGACCAGGCGGCACTCTGTTCACCTGTCACAGCTTTAAATCCGGCTCCTCATATCGTCCTAAGACTGGATTGTGGTGAAGGTTGCAGGGCTGTGTCCATCTATGGAAAAGGTCACTACATCGTGCATAATTTTTATGGTGCGCAAATTGCACCTTCATTAAGCTGGGTTTGTGTGTTTTTTTTCAAATCGGCATCCACATCTCTGCAGATGTTTCCGCTCAGCGCCAGACCCCAGGCGGGGACCTGTGTTCTCTACGGCCCGTGTGGGTCACAAAGGGGCCGGACCCGAGTCCGCCGAGGGAGGGCTGGAGCCCGGGGTGGTGTGTGGAGGTGCCTGGTGGCTCAGGGGTCCCCAGAGGGCACAGGAAGTGGGGACACGGGCAGGGAGGGGAAGAGGAGGCGTCGGCAGGAAGTAGCCAAGCTCTGCAGGGTGACGAGGCGGCAGGGTGGCTGGCGGGAGCGGAGGACACGTTTATTAATATTAGGTCGGACCACACCCACGGCTATTTTTGTAGGCGGGCGCCTAGAGCTCAGCCTGACACGTGTGTGTCTGCGTGGGGTACAGATGGGGAGCTCAGGCTCGAACGGAGCAGATTTCAGTCGGCACCTCGGCTTACAGACCGAGGGCCCGGGCTTGTCACTCACACTCGGAGAGCCTGTTTCCTCCTGTAATAGGGATGGCACAGCCCATCTCACAAGCGCCTTCCATTCCACTTTGTGGTCCATGTACCATGTCCACCACGTGGTGGGCTCCCCGAGGGCTCGGGAACAGGCGTCCCTCTGCCCAGCTCCTCAGGCTTCCTCCACTCACCTTACGCTGTGACCTCCAGGTCAGATGGCAGAGCAGAACTGAGCCTGAACCACCCACCTCTCTGGGCACCTTTCTCCTCTCCCCTGAATACCAGCTCCCACCAGACCAGGAGAGCCAACAGTTCTGCTCAGCAAAGCAGACCCCGACTTTCATGAAGTTACTATAGAAACCATGAGAGGCCCCGCTGTTCCAGGCCCAGGGCTGCAGCTGGGGGAACCACGAAATAAAACCAGGAAACAAATGGCCCAACGGCGGAGGGGGTTGGGGGAGGGGGGGAATGGGTGGGGAAGGGTGTGTGCGGCTGGGAGCAAAGCCAACGTAAGGCTCCCGGGCCAGCCGAGCAGAGGACTAACCGGAGGTCAACAAAACCTCTTCCTTTTTGCACATGCAGACAAAAGGCAGACATATCGGCCAGCGGGCTCAGGAGGAACCCCTCCCCCCAGCAACAGGAATACTGCTCAGCCACACCTGGCCCGGTGCCCCAAAGCGGCTGCTGGCCACTCGGCGCCCTCTCCCTCCCCTCTCAAGGCAGCTCTAGCTGCTGTCACATTGTCAGGAGCGGGGATGGCCAGCCTCGGAGAGAGCAGGGGAGGAGCTGGCCACAGAGGGCGGCTGGTTCCTCTGTAGAAGCCTCTCACGTGGAGGACCTTCCTGCCCGCCCTGGCCTGCCCCAGGAGACTCCAGAACCCAGCGAGGTCTCCACGGGAACAAGGGAAGCCCCTGATGGCGAGACGTCTGTCCCTGAGGCCTGTGAGCTGATGGCCGGGAGCCACAGCGCGGGAACTACCTGACCAGTGTGAATTAAGCTCCGACTTTCCGGAAGATGTCCAGGAGCCATTTTATTCAGTCTTTCAAGGTCACACCAGGGTCCGAGGCTGGGACTCGGAACCCTTGCCCTCGCAGGCCTCAGGTGCAGTCGTGAGACCTACCACGGACTCAAAGAGCATCACAGGATCCCCGAGGGAGAGATGTGAGTTCCCTCAACAGATTCTTTTTTTAAAAACCATTTTTATTGATTTCAGAGAGGAAGGGAGAGGGAGAAACATCAATGATGAGAGAGAATCATTGATCAGCTGCCTCCTGGAGGCCTCCTACTGGGCATGGAGCCCACAACCCGGGCATGTGCCAGTGACCAGAATCGAACCTGGAACCTTTCAGGCCGCAGGCCGACGCTCCATTTACCAAGCCAAACCAGCCACGGCCCTTAACAGATTCTTACTTTTTTCCCAAAAGGTACCCGCCCCGCCACAGTGTCATGGATTCCACATTTACCGAGGAGAGATACCCCCCTTTCCCTCCAATCCCTCACTAGGCCACCATACAACTCCAGCCCCTGAGCCCACGGAGCAGTGGCCTTGCTGCCTCTGCACTCGTACGTGAGGGGTTGCAAGGATTGCTTCTTAAGGAAGGAAGATCTTGGCTTCATGCCTCAGGGTGATAAACCCACCCTCTAAAATGTCACCGAATTGGTCACTGTTTTCACCATGCTGGCTCCGAGCCGGCAGCCAGAGCTCTTGTGTCCAACAGCTGCCCAGAGCCACCGGCACGGGCCAAGCACCCGGGGGGCGGCTTTCACTCACCGGACAGCGGGTCTTTGCCAATCATCAAAACATTGGGCAAGTTCATGACGATCAGCTGCTGCAGAACCTCCTACAGAAACAAAGAGGAAAAGACACCATTAAGAACAGGAAACAGAAACAAAGAGCGATGACCCAAATGAGAGCTTACCCAGTGACTGGAAGCGTGTGGAGCCACCACAAGGTAACTATGAACATGCTACTGTGGGACGGGAAGGAACAGTTAGGGTATACACAAATGTGAGACGTCAACCCGAGCTGTACTTCTGCCCTGATCATAACTACGTGAACATTATGCCTGCCCATGTACAGAGACCTGGGGGAGAAGATATGGTACATGCCAGGACAGCAGGATTGGGGGTGAGAGTCTTTTTAAAAGACGATTTTATTGCCCTAACCCAGTGGTTGGCAAACTCATTAGTCAACAGAGCCAAATATCAAAGTATAATGATTAAAATTTCTTTTGAGAGCCACATTTTTTAAACTTAAACTGTATAGGTAGGTACATTGTTATTAACTTAATTAGGGGACTCCTAAGCTGGTCTTTGCTAAAAACTCAAAGGGCCAAAGAGCAGCCCGTGGCTCGCGAGCCGCAGTTTGCCGACCACTGCCATAACCTGTTTGGCTCAGTGGGTAGAGCGTCGGGCTACGGACTGAAGTGTCCCAGGTTCGAGTCTGGTCAAGGGCATGTACCTTGGTCGTGGGCACATCCCCAGGGTGGGTGTGCAGGAGGCAGATGACTGATGTTTCTCTCTCATCAATGTTTCTAACTCTATCCCTCTCTGTAAAAAGTCAATAACATATATATATATATATATATATATATATATATATATATATATATATATATATATAATTTTATTTATTTATTTTTTTAAAAGATGGCTTTATTTTTATGGCATGGTTTGCTCGTGCAATTAAAAACCCAGAGTGAGAATTAAAGAACTGCCGAGGGGTCAGTAACGGACGGCTCAGGATGCTGTGTGCGCCTGGCAAATGCGGAGCCTCGGCTGACAGCAGCGGCTTCCCAGGGAGAGGGATAAATCACCGCTAATCGGCGCCGTCAGAGGTGGCGCGGGGAGCGGGCTGCCTTCTGGCCCTCACACCGAGGGGCTTTGAACGCTGGCCCGGCTGCAGCTATCAGTCATGCCCAGTGTTGGTGCCTCTGATGAGCCCTCCTAGGAGTGTGCCCTGGCCACCACTGCGTCCCCAGAGCACCGCCAGGGCAGGCTCTCCTCCCTGTCCCGATGGGCCTCACTGCTTACAAACGAGGAGAGAGAAACCTAGCTTCACAGAAGACAGGGAAGGGGGTAGGTTTCATAAGGATGCTTGGCCTTACGAAAGTGGTCACTGGAGGGTAGGGGAGGCGGGGGGCAGGTCAATGGGGGGAAAAGGAGACATGTGTACTACCAGTTGTGATACTTTAAACAATAAGATAAATGAATAAATGAATAAATAATAAAATTGCCACACACAAAAAAAAGTGGTTGCTATAGAAATCCTTCACCAACAAAAGCTCTTCTTATGCCTTTTTAAAATGTTTCCAACCTTTTTCAGGACTCACTCGATTGTGTCACTTGCTGAAGCTCTGCCTTCAGCACCTTGCCGAGCGCCGATAAAGAAAGGGGGGACGATCACACAGTCGGCCCAGCAGAACACCCCAGGGCTCCCGCTCTGAATCATCGGGCTAGAATGGCGGCCTGGGCACGCAGGCCGGGGGATGCCAGCGCCACCAGGCAGCGAATGCACTGACTTTATCCTCCCTCCTTATCATCTTTCCGTGGCTCCTGTCCACACCAGAACCCGGGGGGAAGGGATGCTAAAATGTGAGGTGTACCCCACTCCCAACGCATCGGGCGCCTCTCCACTTGGTGTTGGAGAAAGTTTTTCTTTGTTACCTGGGGTCATGGCACATCAGAGATGGCTACTGTTTTCTTAACCTGTCAGCGGGTAAGCACCTGTGCTGGACAGGAGTCTGAGCTGTGTAACAGCCCCAGCCCTCCTTCAGGCCTGGGGAAAATTCAACGTGAAAAAAACTGTCTCTCAAGTGAATGGCTCACCAAGGGGTTCCACAGTCCACTCTGGGGCGGAATCCACTTCCCAGCGGCTCAGCCAGCAGGAGGAAGGACTCCCACCGGGTGAGCCCCGAGTCCAGGAGGCTCTGCCCCACCTTCCCACACGGCTGGGCGCTCAGCCCGACTTCCAGCAGACCGCTCTCCTCAGCCCCTCCGGGTGCAGGCTGGCTTCCCTCGGCCTGTCCACGTGTGCGGAGCAGCAGCCCACCCGTGCTCAGGGCGCTCGCAGGCACAGGTTTCTCACGGAGGCACGGGGGGTGGGGGGGTGGGGTGCCGGGCAGGTCGCTGCGATAGTGCACAGTGGCATCTCTGCCATGTGAGGACCAAAGCAAAAGCCGGTTGGGAGCACTGCTAGACGGCCCACGTGTTTAACACCGCCTCGTCAGCACTTGCTAATTTTGCCCAAGAAATAGGTGTCACGTGTGCAGTTAAGAAATAATGTTTGCAATACTCAAAACTGAAAATTAATTGCAAAAAAAAAAGAAAGAAAAAAAAAAGAAGTAGTAGTAGTTATGCCCTAACCAGTTTAGCTCAGTGGATAGAGCATGGGCCTGCGGACTGAAGGTCCCAGGTTCGATCCCCGGTCAAGGGCATGTACCTTGGTTGTGGGCACATCCCCAGTAGGGAGTGTGCAGGAGACAGCTGATCGATGTTTCTAACTCTCTATCCCTCTCCCTTCCTCTCTGTAAAAAAAAAAAAAAAATCAATAAAATGTATTTTTTTAAAAAGTTATGTTTTATGAACAAACTATATTTTGTGTGTTTTAAATTTTTTTTCCTTTCAAAACAGCATGGGTCTCTAGGGTCTAATCCTGTGGCCCAAACCACTCCAGAGCAATTAACTGATCCCCTACGGGACTACCACCCACATTTCCGGCAAAAGCAGGCTCAGGGGGTGAGTGTCGAGGGCAGTAGAAATATGACTCGGAGACAGTCATTTCACATGATCCTGTTGCTCCCCTCAAAAAGCAGAAAGAAACGGGTGAAAACACTCTAATAATATACTTTAATTAAGCCAATATACCCCACGTATTATCACTCCACCACACCACCGGCAGGAAGCCGTGAATATTTCACATTCTTGCCTCACGCTGAGTCTCTGAAACCCAGTGTGTCGTTTATACTCACGGCACATCTCAGCTCGGACACTACGTTCTCCTTGGAGACACTTGATCTGGGAAGTGGCTTCGCATACCCAAGTCCTCCCAAACACACTGAAACGTGTCCCCTGGACTGAATCGAGCGCCACTTTTTACATTTAAATGAAAAAGCCTGTCACATGAGCCGCATCGGGAGATTCCGACGGCCCCAGGTGGCTCGTGGTGTCAGGCACCCCCACACCCATGCCGAGGGGACCTGGTGGCCATCAGGCCCCGAGGAGAGCCTAGCAAACGGGTCCCCTCGGGGTGGCAGGGCTCCAGGGCAGCCTGCCAGGGCCTCCATCTAGCGGGGACGTGAGGAGGTTGCTGACGAGTGGGCCCTCCCGCCTGGCACTGGGAACAGAAAGCCACTGTGGAGGCGGCAGCTGACGCTGGCCTGCTCGGCGGGCACCTGGTCACCAACCGGCTGGCATGGGGTGGGGCTGAGCGAGGCGAGGGAGTGCCAGCCCAGAGGTGTGCCTGATCACCCCCCAAAGCGGGCACCTCCTAGTGCCACCTAGGCCTTCACAAAGGCTCTGTCACATCCCCGGGCAGGGATGAGGGTGCCCACAAGCCTCCATGCAGCCTCCGTCTTGTCACCCGGTCCTTGAGGCCTGGCTCAGGCAGGAGGGAAGAGTGAGGCTCGAAGTTCGGCCTTCTGGAGAGGCCCCTCCCCACAGAGGGTGCCCCCTCCCCACAGAGGGTGCCCGCTCTCCACAGAGGGTGCCCGCTCCCCACAGAGGGTGCCCCCTCCCCACAGAGGGTGCCCGCTCCCCACAGAGGGTGCCCCCTCCCCACAGAGGGTGCCCGCTCTCCACAGAGGGTGCCCGCTCCCCACAGAGGGTGCCCGCTCCCCACAGAGGGTGCCCCCTCCCCACAGAGGGTGCCCGCTCCCCACAGAGGGTGCCCCCTCCCCACAGAGGGTGCGGGGAGTTGACGTCGGTGAGCCAGGTTGGACTTTCACCAGGTTTGCTCTCGGATCCTAACCCAAGATGCTGGGAGACCCCAAGTTCTCCTGTTCGTGGATGGAACTGGACTAACGGCATTTATCCTGTTGGGAATCCTGCTGTACTGGAATCAAAGGAAAAGTCACAAAAATGGGCCAGAGGAGGGTGGGTGTGTCTGGATTCTCCGCAGCGGGGGGGGGGGGGGGGGGGGGCTGGAAAGTGTCTGTAATGAACACCACCCAGGCTGCACCTTATCTGTTCCAATGGCTCCCCTGGGGCTGTCACGATAAAAACAAGGCCCTACACGTGTCAGGCAGGGATGGGACAGGCCGGGACACGCCCCAGGAAGCGTCTGTCACCCCAGCTGGCGGGTCCCAGGGCTGCATCTGTGTCGGCAGAGGTGTTAGCAAGCCCAGCCAGCAGGCCACCATCAGATTCCCCGCTCCCTGATCTGGAGCCCTGGAGGCAGCCGAGGGTGAATGGGGAGAGGGGGTGGGTGGTGGTGGTGGTGGTGGTGGTGGTGGAGAGTCTCCAGGCCTGGGGCACTGGCTCTCAGGAGAGAAGGTCAAAGGACAGAACCAGGAAGGTGAGTGGCAGGAAGACACCCCTTTCCCACGAGAATGATCTCGTGACAAGTACTCGGTGGGGAGAGTGCAGGTCACGGCGGGGCGCCCATTCCGGGCTTTGTGGGTGATGGAGCTCTGCTAGGGACAGGAGGACAGTGCAGGAGGGAGGGCGAAGAGCAGACTCCACAGGCACGTGGTTACATGCAACACGCACACCTGACAACACCCCTGGGGTCGTGGAGGAGGGGACCTCTCTGCCACCCACAGCAAGCGAGATGGGCACCAAGGTCCATGGCTTCACTGTGCCCATGATATGATGCCAACGAGATGCCTGCTCCCCTGGGCCCTGCATGCGGGGCGATGGCAGGAGGCTGGGAGGAAGGGTTCCCAGAGCACCAGCCACTGGAGACAGAGGCTTGGGGTCCCGGTGCCACACGCCCCGAAGGCAATGCAGGGGGCTGGCTGTAAAGGCTTTCCCGTCCCGCCAGGGCCCACGCTGACCCCTGCGCCTGCTCACAAGAAAGGCCGTGTTCTCCGCTGGCGGGAGATGCCAGGTCCTGTTAGAGCTGCAGGGAGCAAACACTTCCGTGTGCGTGCCCGGCAAAGGTTATCTCGTTTCCATTCCAAACCCCGGGATTGTCGGGTTAAGAACAATGATTTCTTAAAGAAGCGGGAAGAAACCTTTTCTCCCCCTGAATGAAGTGGAATGTTATCTCTTGACATTTTGCTGGGGAGGAAAAATAAATGCTGCTAAAGACCAGAGGTGAGGCCCAGGGAAGGACCCTCCCTGGGGGTGTGAACAGGAGCTGCTGGTGCCGAGTACATGAGAGGCAACTCCCAGAACAGTGAACGCAAACACCCGGCAGAGGCAGCCAGGTGGAAGGTGATGCTCGGGGTCGCCAAGGAGATCAAGGTGGTCCGGACATCACCACGGGCCTCCCACACGGCCACAGACATACAGGAGCCCGGCCACGGTCTCAGTCACAACTGAGAATCAGGAACACGACGGCCTCAGGGGAGTGTGCCCCACACACTCCACAGCATCTGTGAGCTGAGAGCTCTGATCCCGGCACAGAACAGGTGTCAGAGCGACATAGCAAGGAGCGCCACCCAACCCTGCCCAGGAAGTGCAGGCTTCCCAGGGAGGCAGCAGCCGTGGAGTCCAACAGGCGAGAGCTGGGACGTGCATGAGCCACCTCCTCCACCAGCCACCCGGAAGCCCTTCATCCCGTGATCTCCTCCCCTCTCAACACTAATCCTATTTGTCCACCTCACGGCACTTTGACATTCTGCCTTGTCAGGTAACTGCCCGCTCAGAGGCAGCAAAAAGCTGCTAACAGTGAGCTGAAGAAATTAGACTGATCAGAAAATATTCCTCAAAATTTAATTAAGTTTTTGAAAAATGTCTTTTTTTTTGCGGGGAGTCAGGGCCCCTGCGCGCATCCTGGGGCGTATGCCCATGCATCACCAGCACCCCTCCAGGTGACGCCCCCCACACCCCCACCGGATCTGGCAGGAGGGCTCTGAGCGCCCTGCCACAACTTCTCCGCCCAAACAACTGCCGACCGCCTGGCCTGGGCACACACTCCCATCCACAGACACGGTCCCATCTCTACGCTCAGCCCGACTCCCGTGAGGAGGCCAGGAGGAGATGGGCAGGATTTCCCATCCGAGGGAACCGAAGCACAGCGCTGGTGACGGGGCTTAATGGCAGGACCCAACGCAAGGCCAGTGTCGGACACACTAGGCTGGCGAGCTGTCTCCCATACCACACCAGCCTCTGGATGGCCAAACCAAGGCACTGCCTATGCCAATCTGCCTCCTGAAGCCAATCTGCCTCCTACGGCCAATCTGCCTGCTAGCTTCCAGTGACTCGTGAGTGACAGCCCGCTGCCCCTCCCACCAATCATGCCTCCCACCACGTCACCCCATCTGAGTACAGCGGAGACTTGACCCCAAACCAGGCGCCACAGCAAATTCCACTAAGAGCACTATTTTCTAATTTAGCTGCGAGAGGGGGTGTGAGCCCGATGATTTATCCTCGGCCGTCTGCTTGGAGCCGGGCCCACGGGGCCACGTGTTAAAATCCCATCAGGACCAGGGCTGTGGTTGGGGTGGGGCCCTGGCGAAATGAGCGGGTAATGAAGTGCCTTCGTGTTAAGAGGCCGTCTCGGAGAGCTGCCGAGAGACCGGAGCCATCTGGTCTGCCTCGTCTCAATTAATCCGGGGTCCCCTGGGCCTGAAACCCGCTCGGGCCTCGCCAAGCCCAGGAGCACAGCTTCCCTAGCGAGGCCACACAGCATCGTGGGACCCAGCGATCTAAGGCCACCGACTCAGGCTGCAGCAGTCGCTGCATCATCAGAAAACCCCCTCCGGGGACCTCTGAACTGCAGGTCCTCAGGGCTGTGTTCACAGAAACAAACCCAACCCATTCTTAGTCCGCAGAAAGGAAAACAAATATTTCCTTTGAGCTGATGGAGGAGGAGGAGATCTGTGGAAAGGAGCACCTGGAAACTCTAACGCCAACCACCACACACACCACCACACCAGCCACCACACACAACACACCAGCCACCATACACCACCCCGGGAGGGCAAAGCTGCTTGCTGTGTGACCTCAGGCAAGTCACCACCCCATTCTGAGCCACCCCCTCATCTGTAAAGGGACTGAGACTATCTCGAAGGATGGGCTCTCTAAGAAGGGGAGGCTGGAAACGGGGCCACAGGGCTGGCACAGAGGAGCACAGCAGATCTTTACTGAGACAGCAGCCAACTCTGAGAACAGGCGCGTGCCCACGTGTCCTGGAAGAGCCCGGGGGAAACCCAACCCGGCAGGACGGGGGACACCTCAGTGTCCCCACGAGGGCCTGCCACCCTCCCTCGAGGGCTGGCGTGACACCGGGGGTTGCTCTGTGGGTGCAGCCGACGCATCTGATGCCGGTAAGTGCGTGTTCTGAGCGCCTGCACCTCGAAAGGAGTGGGGCAACCCCGGAAGCAGGGGTGGGCGCTGCTGTCATCTGCTCTGAGAAGAACTCCTGCCCATACATGGTGCTTCAGGGGCCATCGTGCACAGTACGTCTTACACACCAGCAGCCAGAGCTGGGCCTCAGGAATGAGCTTCAGCAGATGCCCTCACAGCCCCAGGTGCAGGGGGGAGGGCACGCGGGGCCCAGGTGGACGCACACCCTTGCATACAGACACAGCCAAAAGGGGGGCGTAAGAATGGGCATTTAAGACCCGAAGAGCCTTACAAATTCTCTACAGAGCAGGGAGACGGGGCCCGGAGAAGGAAATCCTGCGGGCACAGCCTCACTCTGGATCAGGTCAGACACCCAGCTCTCCCGGGGCTTACTTCCATCCAGTGTCCACTGAGGGCCTCCCACGGCCAGGGCCACCCTCCGGTGGGGGCTTCAGGGGAGGGTGAGGAAGGACTGAGAGGATCAGGCCAGGAGGCCAGGGAGGGGGAGAGGCGTGGACCTGTCCTCACACTTCCATGCTGGGGGGTGGGGTGAGTGGTGGGGGAGGGTGTGTGTGTGGTGGCTCTGGGTGCCCTGTCCCCATCTGCCCACTCACACAGCATCATCTGTGGCTGGGGTTGATGTAGGAACCCTGTTTTATGGCAGTGAGGAATCTAACACTTTGAACCGGCAGCTGTAAAGCCCTTTTCTTTGAGCTTCTTGGAAAAGTCAACAGTGTTGTTGATGGGCAGGCGAGGGAAGGGGCAGGGCTGAACAGCCGGCACCAGCCACCAGCCAGAGGTGCAGGGTGGGGAGGGCACACAGGGCCAAGATGGACCTACAGTGCAGGGCTCACAGCAGGCAGGGCCACCACTGCCACCAGGTCCACAGGACCCACACTGCTACCCTGCACCCTCGTCAGGCGTGTGGCTCTAGGCCGGCCTCCCCTCCCCCCAGGTACCTTCTGCCCTGGGCATGGCCACAGAGCTCAATGGGGCAGGCGTGGCCTTTCCGTGTCAGCAGGTATTTGGGCTGGGGGTAACAGGGCATAGAAAGAGCCACTGTGGCCCCCTCTGTTCACCCCACCACTCATCCCCCCACCTCCCCTCGGCACGCATACCTGCTGCCTCACAGCGCTATAGCTAGCCCCCCCCCCCCCCCAGGGGCATGTCGGAGTAGCAGAGTGTGCCAGGGAGCCTCCAGCTTTGGGTGGCAGCCTGCTGGGACCTGTGAGAGCAGGGAAAGGCAGGCAGGGAAGCCAGCCTCCACCCCCGTCACCCACAGTGTGAACGTCACAGGACGAAATGCACCGAGACTCCTGAGCCGACCAGGCCTCCAGGGCCATCTCCCCGGGCAGGAGGCTGGGGCAGGGAGGACAGCGGGCAGCCTTCCATCCTCCTATTGACACCGTGTCTCCTGGGCACCGCCTGGGTGGCAGGTGGTGTGCTGGCTGGAGGTGGGGGTGTAAGAAGACAAGACCTCTGTCCTCAAACCCAGGAAATGCAGACAGACAAACTGAACAAAACTGGCAGGAAGCAGTGAGGGTGCCCGGGAAGTGTGCATGGGGCTGGGCCTTGTCCTCGAGGAACCCAAAGCCTGGGAGTAGACAGACCCGCTGGCTGGCAAGTCCGGTGCCCTAACGAAGGGGATGTGAGCCATCTGAGCCAGGGGGAAGGACTGGACGGGAGTGCCCGACCGCCCCTTCCTCACTCTCACGTCCTGTCTTTTCCCTCTGGTCTCAAGAGGAAAAGCCTGGCAGGGCTGGCAGGTGTGGCGCTGGGAACCCTAAGGGCCAGTCCGGGGAAGGTGTGCCTGGCTGATGAGTGATGCCAACCGCAGGTGGGGCACACTACCCGCACTCAGGAAATACTAAAAGCTGAAGCACAGTCATTCGGTCCTGTGTGAGCACCGAGGTAACGGTGAATGCCCACGGTGGGCGAGTGTTCGAGGTGAGACGGCTACCGCCTCTGGCCTCCGCCCCTCTACTCCCCACTTCCGTGAAAGTGGCAGAATGGTCCCTTCTCAGCTGGGGGTTTGCAGCAAGTGACCGGCTTCCTCTAGAGAGCAGAGAGCCTGGGGGGGGGCCTCTTCTACCGCCAAGAGTTCATTCTGCAGCAGGAAACCGGGGGAGGGCGGCTCAGGACACAGTTGAGGAGGGAGATTAAGAAACGACAAGCTTATAATGACTAACCTCACAGCAGGAAGTGAAATCTCAACAGATGGTATCGCCTTCAAGGCAGGTGCCAGCATTGGGGGTGGGCAGGGGCTTGTGGGTGGCCTGACCCCCCCCCCCCCCCCACCTAACGCCATGCTCTCCCTTCCTCCACCCTGCAACTCCCCTCCAATACCGTAACGACCCACGGCCCTTGGTGGGAATGACCCCTTCGTCGTCTGCCCTCCCACACCCAGCCCGGCACACCGCACCCCACGTTCAGGGCGGCTGGGATCCTCAGGCGCTCGGGCACAGGTGCTGTGGCGTGCTCACCCCGAACCCTCCCTGCCCCTCGTCCTCTGCGGGGGCTGCTCACAGCAGTTGCTCACCAGTTGAGCCGACTGACCGCAGGGAGGAAGGGTCTGGTGAGACAGGCCCTGCGGGCCTCGGACAGACCACTGCACACACCGTCTCCCTTCCAGAGGACAAAGGACGCTTTCTTTGGAATGATAATTCATCCCAGTGTTTAATAAGCCATAGGCCGGGCTCCATACTGTGTGTATCACCCCGACTTAACCTTAACTGTCCAGCGGTACTCCTGGTGCACCTGCAGCCAGCCAGGCAAATACACTTGATCAAGGAGCGTTTCTGACCACTGGGGATGCTGTGGCAGGCGCGGGGATATGCATAAGCACATAAACATGCCACAGGCCTGTGCCCGGAAGGACTGAGTACTCAGAGGAAAAGAAAGCAGGGGAGGACGATCGAGGGTGGTGGAAAAGGAAGCTAACACAGACAGGTGATCAGAGAGGGCCTGCCGGGGAAGTAAGTGACAGTCGCACAAACTGGAGAAAAGGTGTGAGCCGGGAGAGAGGTGGGAGAAGAGGACTCCAGGCAGGTGCTGCAGCTGGAACGGGCTGGGTGGTCCTCGCCAGCACGAGGCTGGCGGCCCGGCCTGACCTTTGAGGGCATTCCCAACAGTCCCCGGGGCTTCCACAGCTCCCGGGGTCAGATGCCCTGGGAGGCACCAGGAGCTCTCACTGAGATGCCAGAGGTCACGGAGGGGTCAAGCCTGTGTGCCAGGCCTAGGTGGCTGGTGCTGGCTACATGGAGCGCCGTTCTGAGAAGAATTCGGAAGCTGGATCTGGGCTCGGAGGCAGAGTGCCACGATCGATGAGTAATGTCTGCCTGAGCAGGAGTGAAGACACACAGACACTCGCTTGTGAAAATTACACCTCCAGGAATGAGTGTGGGGGCACACAGCACTCAACAGCTGACGATCCAGGCTGTTGAGCTGTGTGCCCCCGGCACGGTCCCTAGCTCCCGGAATTAGCGGAGTTCAGTGGGGTTAACTTGTGGGTGAGGGGGGCGCAGGACCCAATGCCAGCTCCTCAGAGTCCAGATGCCAATGTCAGATCCTGCTGACCCTGTCAGTCCATTAGGTACTCACAGTGCTAGGACCACGGGGGTCAGCGCTGGTGATGCGATACATCCCCGTGAATTACAGTAATCTCAGAGTAACGGAGACCTAAAAATAGTGACTTACACAAAATCCAAGCTATGAGAAGACAGGCAGTCCATGCGGGAGCCAGGGACCTGGGCATCGCACTGCATTCCGGAGAGTGAGGAGGAGGAAGGGGGAGGAAGGCACGCTGCCTTCCTCCTTTTCGGAAGGCTTCCCAGAAGCAGCCCTCAACACAGTCCCTTCCATCCCCCTCGACCCACCTGGGTGGAGTCTAGCTGGAATGGGGGAGCGGGGCTCTCCTCCTAAGGAAGAAGGAGTGAGCAGGAGCTGGGGAACCATTGGCCACATGGGAGGGATAAAACACGCCCTCTGGCCTTGGGGAAACCACGTCTCATTAGGAAGACACACCCGTGTGGAGGTGATTAGTGGGAGCGGCCTGGGTAACAAGGCGCCGATTGTGTGACAGATAGGAAGCAAGTAGTTAAGGAAGCGCACAGCCCCGGTGGCCACGGTGACTCCGGCCAGCAGCTCTGCGGAGGGAGACCCAAGCTGGACAGGCAGGCGGCGGGCAGAGAGAGAAGCAGGAGGGGGGAGAGGCAGCTACGGAGAAGTTACCACCCCCACCCCAGCTAAAACTCACTTGGGGTGGGGAGGAGCGCTGGGCCTAACGTGCACAGAGCTGGGCTAATTATTAATCATAATCCTTGGCTCCTGACACTCGTCTGTGGTCACACAGGGCTCACTTTCATGTAGCTCCTTCTCACTGTAACAACCACCTGCAAACCCAGCACCCAAAGCAAGGGCTAAGACTCTGACAATAACCTCTGTCTAACTCCGTGGTTCTCAGCCTTTCTAATGCCGTGACCCTTTAATACAGCTCCTCATGTGGTGGGGACCCCCAACCATAAAATTATTTTCACTGCTGCTTCATAGCTGTAATTTTGTTACTACTATGAATCGTAATGTAAATATCTGTGTTTTCTAATGGTCTTAGGCTCTACTCAACCTACAGGTTGAGAACCGCTAGCAGGGTCGCCTAAGACGGTCAGCATGAGGAACTGTATTAAAGGGTTGAGGCATTAGGAAGGTTGAGAACCACTGGTCTAACTAGATGAGGCCCCAGCCCCACCCCTGTCTCCTCCCATCTAAGACACCATCCACCTGAATCACAGAGGCCCAGTGCACAGCTTTCATGCACTCAGGGAGGGGGGTGTCCCCTCAGCCTGGCCTGCACCGTTTAGCAGTCCTGGAGACCTCGGGGAGATGTCTGACAGTGGTTGGACATCCTTAGCACTGCCGTGGAGGTGGGCCGTTAGCTCACCAGCATCAGCCAGCTTGTGGCTAAGCAGTGCTCCCCCTCTGGGAGTGCACTGACCACCGGGGGGGCAGCTCCTGTGTTGATCACCTGCCCCCTGGTGATCAGTGCATGTCATAGGGACTGGTCGTTTCGATGCTCGGTTGATTTGCATATTACCCTTTTATTATATAGGATTATTATATAGGATGTTACACCAATAAATTCTCTAAAAATGGTTAAGAAAAAAAAGCACACACTCCCTCACTCTCTTTGTTACAGTTTTACTGGACCGGTCAATATTTCTAAAAGGTACATTTATTTTAGTTGCTCTTAACTTTGTAAGGAAAGGAATAGCGCTGTGTGTGACCTTTGGGAGCCCCTGCTCTTTCCGCCTCATATGTATGCTATGGCTACAACCATCCACATCACTGCACGTGCTGTAGCTAACGTGCTTGGACAGCTGTATAATATTCCATTGTGTGGCCATGACGCGGTGCATTCATCCCGTCTCCACTGACGGGCATCTGGGCTATTTCCAGGCTTCGCGGCTGTGACCAGAAATGCTGGGAACATTCTTGCACAGTCTCCCGGGTCTGTGCGCGGGAGTGTCTCTCGGGTGTTCGCCTAGGCCTGAAACTGGCTGGGCCGTAGGATGCGTGGATGGTGAGCTTTAGGCGTTAGAGCCAGACTGCACTCTAGTGACGGCACCAGTCTGCATCCCCTGTGGGTGCTGGAGTTCACCAAGAGCTTGGATCCCTCCCAGGGAACAGACGCTGCCCAGCATCACACACTCCGGTGGGGGTCCTGACCTCAGTCAGCCTGACTCTCAAACCCAGCGCTCCTCCACCAAGGCCGCCCATTCAGGCCAACTCCTGCCAGAGGGAGAAGCTGAAGGGGCAAGGATGATGTTGCAGGCAGAGGGTTACCAAGGAGGACACCCCCACAGGGTCAAGTGCAGGGTCAAGAGCAGAAACTCAGAGACCCAGGCCATTCTGTACAAATCCAGCCTCTGTCACCCAGGGAACGGACCTAGGGAGGAAAGCCTTTGTAAGGTGGACTGGTCTGGCATGGCCAGTGTTCTCTCACTCGTTATTTATTGCCCGACTCGTAGTGAGCCCATGCGAGCGGGAAGCTCACGGTGCCACGCAAGTGCGAGTTCGCCCCCTTCCACTCCATCCCAGCACCTGCTCTCCTCCTAGGCTACATGGACAGGTGCCAGCGGTGGCCCGCCACAGCCAGGTCCGGAACCTGCACCGGTGCTTGGGCCTCCCATTGGAGTGCCTTACTCCTCCCATTTCCCGCAGGCCTGCTGGATACCAGCACACAAAAACCCCGAGCTTTCTCTGCCCTTAAGAAGTTAATTACTGGAGAACGGGTTTACCCTGAGAGCAGGGTGACGGAAAAGGGGTTTGGGGTTGCATCTAAGTGCTATGGCAGGGTCGTTCGCCCACATGACTCATGTCCTCAGGTTTTTGTCTTCATATATAGACGCTCTATAAACGTTTGTCCAATAAACACAAGACGCATATTACTATTGAAACGGAAGTACTCCAAAACCTGCAGAAAATGTTACTGGTGGAATTCTGGGCATCCTGGGGGGGGGGGGGTGTGAGTACAACGCAAGCTTTCAGAAACCGTTACATAAAGAAGCCCGTGCGTGTTCAACAAGTGGGAGGAAGCAAGGACATAAGAGCCAAGGGCTAGCATGTGAGTGGGACACGCGTCTCTAAGGAGGTAAAGAATCTGTGAAAGAGCATCAAAAATATACACAAGCCGGGAAAGTTTCCAGGAGAATCCTATCCATTTTAAAAACACTGCTATAGTGACAAGTTTCAAAGGGAAAGAAAAAAAAGGAGAGACAACAGCACAATAAACCCTCATGTACCCACCGCTCCAACTCAACAATGAGCAAGATGGCTTTCCTCCCTCTTTTCCCCTTTGTTATATAAAAAACAAAAAGAATTTTATCTTATTTTACTTTAAATATGTTTTGACTTTTTACAGAGAGGAAGGGAGAGGGACAGAGAGTTAGAAACATCAATGAGACAGAAACACCAATCAGCCGCCTCACGCACACCTCCTACCGGGGATGTGTCTGCAACCGAGGTACATGCGCTTGACCGGAATCGAACCTGGGACCCTTCAGTCCAGAGGCCGACGCTCTATCCACTGAGCCAAACCGGTCAGGGCCAAAAAGAATTTAAAAGCAAACTCCAACATAATGTCATTTCACCCTCCATCAGAATCCCCTCTAGAGAACACTGGCATTTTTCTTACATGTCCACAATTACATGCTTTAAGCATGTTTTCCCTATGTGCTCCTTAAAGTGAAGCACACTATGTTTTGGAGGGAGGTCAGCCCGGCAGTGGGAAAGCAGGGGAGCAGGAGGGGTGGGGAGGAGGTAGCAGGACTGCGTATATAGAATCCGCATTGGTGACACTGTAGACAGACAACTGGGGAGAGCTTCTGATGTGCAAGCCCCGTGTAGGTTTCTAGTTTCTCCTTCTGTGACTCTAACCCAGGGGTCCTCAAACTTTTTAAAGTGGGGGCCAGATCACGGTCCCTCAGAGAGCTGGAGGGCCGGACTATATGAACTACTAATTCCTACTGTAACACCTCGGCTGCCCAAAAAACCTGGCGGGCCGGATCAGACTCCTCTGCGGGCCGCATGTGGCCCGGGGGCCGTAGTTTGAAGACCCCTGCTAACCACTGGCCAGAGAGAATGAGAAACTGGGGGCTGATGACACGTAAAGGAGTAATAACTGGGCTGGTGGAGGAATCAAGCAAGTCTTGCAGTGCCAGACACCCTGTCCAGCGTGAAAAAAGGAGCTAAAAATCAGGACAGGAGGCAGGGTGGGCCTTGATCCACCCTTTGTTTAACCTGCTGAGAGCAGCTGCTCCCTCCACACAATGGCCGCACAGAGGCACAGGTGCAGGGCTCTCTCTGTGGGGAGCCCGAGATCACCATCCCCCCGTCCTAAGAAGGGTGCAGTGAGCCACCAGACCCATCACACATTACGGAGGCCGGGCTGTCCCCCCTCCTCACAGCCTGCACGGACCAGTCTGAGGTCAGGTCGGATTCCTGCTGCAGGACGCCAGGGCTCTGGCTTCCAGAGCCTTCCGTGCTCCACTGCACCCTCTGCACCTGGCCTGCTGCCAAGCCCCGGGGCCTTTCTGCCAACCCCACGAGAAGCTGCCTGCGGAAGGCCCCTCTTCCATCATCAGCTCAGAGCTGGAGATGGGGGGGCCCTGTGCCCTGACTCCGCCGGGCGCCCCACGCAGTCAGTTTAGCGGGAAGGCTCATCTCCCAGGCGGCTGCTCAAAGCCCAGGCCTGCCGGCTCCCGTGGGGGGTCGGCCAGGAACCTCAGGGGCCCTGTGGGCTCCAGGCGGGACCGGCTTCCTTTGATCCAGCCCTCCTCCCCGGCCCCAACGCCAAGGGAAGGCTGGGCCCTCCCTCATTCTCCTTGCTTGCTCAAGTGTTAAGGAGCCAGGAGAAGGGGGCGGGGAGGAGAAGGGTCAGGCTGCCTCCTCCAGGGGCCAGTAACTTATTAAGCCCCCCGCATCCTCATTCGAAGAGGATACCGGGGGTATGGAGGTATCCGTTTACTTTGCAAAACCAGTTCTTGCTGCTTAAGGACAGCGCTTGGTAAATGGTGGCGGGAAACCGGACACCCCTGGGAACGTGAAGCGCTGGGAAAAGACGAGCCCTCCTGCGGGTCATAAACCATTTATTTCATTGTGGGCAGCGTGCGGGGACAGAGAGCGGAAGCCGCCCGTGGACGGGATGGACCACCGGCAGGCTATCGCCCCAAACCACACGATAGAGGCCCGTTTTCCCCGCAGCGAGACAGACACGATGCATCTGTGTGTGCGAACTTCCAGGAGCAGACGATGCTGTGAAACCTGCAGACAGGCATCCCTCTGCTTCTGCTCTGAAGGCCAACCGTGCACCCTGGGGTGCCATCCCCGGGGACCCGGGCACTGGTGCAGCCTGGGCAGACATTCTGAGGACCCACATCTGGGCACCCCCGAGCACTGTGCAAGCTGGGAAGACATCCTGAGCTTCTGAGGATGGCACACCTGGAGACCCCTGTGCACTCAGACATTCAGGAAGATTGAAGCAAGGGACTCGATGCATCAAAACCAAGCAATGAGGATCACCCATGTGTTTTCAGGGGAAAGACCCTCCTTTGACTATCGTACTATGAACAATGTGCCAGCACAGGGAAGAAAACGCAGCCCCCCACCACAGCCCCCCTCCCGACCTCCACCAACTGCTCTCCTGCACTTTCAGCAGCTCTGAGGGCCAGCCGGTGAATAAAACTGGTCAGTGTGGTGCTAATGAGTCACATGCTGGACTCTGGGCCCTGTAGTCCTTACCGGTCACCCCCCTCCCCCGCCCCTTCCTGGTCACACATACCCTGTCCCTCAAACCCACAGCATGGGGCTGCTCTTAGGTCACCACCCACCCAACATCAAAGGACAATATGGTCTCCAAAGACAAGCTGTTCCTTTTTCTTTCCAAGTAACTTCTCCACATGAAGCAATGCAATGCCATCACTGAGGTTGCCAAGAGCTCTTTCTACTGAGCCACATGGTGAGGCCAGCACCACAAACCCTCCCGTCTGACCCAGGGAAAGGTCCACAGGAACACGGCATCCTGGGCTGGTTTTGCTTTGAGGCTTTGGTTTCCAAGCCTGCAGGACCCCAACGTACAGAACGCCAGGTGCAAAGTGCAGTCAGGTGACTTCTCTCTCGAATTCTGGACATTTCTAACAACCTAGGGAAAAAAGAAGTCTACCAACAAATGTCACCCAAGTCAGGTCCCAGAGTCCTTTGCATCTCTCTCCTATACCCAGAATTCTCTTGTCCCACCTAAACCAGGAACCTGAGCACCAGAAATGCCCCAGTAGCTGCACTCTCCCCTCACCCTCTTTGGGCCCACGTCCCACATGTCCTCTAGTTCTGACAGTCAGTAGTACCCAGGCACGCAGCACAAAGGGCGCCTCCCGCAGCCTCACTGAGGCACCACTGGGCAGGAGCCAGCAAGGTGGCAGGTGTCTTGCATGCCCAGCCATCTGAGGTGGGAACTCCACCCCACCTCATACAGGAGACCTGTGATTGTAGATGGGCTTCTGGTCACCAGGTGTGGTGGCTCTGAAGACAGAGCTGTGCCCTTCCTGGGTAGGCTGAGGTGTGCCAAATGGGTCTGGGTATTCCGAAGTTCTGAAGCCTGTTTTTCTACTGGATTGTGCACAGACTCACTGCCCATGGCCCTTCTTACCCACTTCCTTGTCTATCTAGAGAATTATCCGCATGCATTTTTGTATCAGAGGCCACACAGCGCGTAAGAAAACGCTTCACCAAGAGCAGAAAGCCCTGGGTCCATTTCCCTTGTGACCCCGAGCAAGCCACTAACATCCCAGGGCCTCGTCCTCACCCGTGAAAGGGGAGAATAATAATTGAACCATCTATAATACCTAACACGTCTTATACATCTTTTTTTTTTTTTTTAATCCTCACTCAAGGATATTTTTCCGTTATTTTTTTAAAAGATATTTTTATTGATTTCAGAGAGGAAGGGGGGGGGAGATAGAAACATCAATGATGGGAGAGAATCATTGATCAGCTGCCTTCTGCAAGCCCCACACTGAGGATCGAGCCCGAAAACCGGCCATGTGCCCTTGACCGGAACCAAACCTGGGACCCTTCAGTCTGCAGGCCAACACTCTATCCACTGAGCCAAACCGGTAATTTTTATAATTTTTAGAGAGAGTGAAAGGGAGAGGGAAGGACAGACAGAAATATCAATGTGAGAGAAGCGTATCAATCTCTTGCCTCCCACACGAACCCCGACTAGGGCCCGGGCTGGGGAGGAGCCTTGCAACCGAGGTACGTGCCCTTGACTGGAATCGAACCTGGGACCCTTCAGTCCACAGGCCGATGCTCTATCCACTGAGCCAAACCGGCTAGGGCTTCTACATCTTTCGATGACTTGAGTGTTCTCTCTCCCATGACAAACGTATAGTTAGAAAAGCAAATGCATCCAGCAGATCCGTGTCAGAGCTTGTGTGTATTTGCACGTGAGCGCACACGCGTGTCTGAGGGCTCTCTGTCTATCTCCCCCAAAGTTCCAAAGCCCGATGAAAGCCCAAGCGCCAGGTCCTGTCTTGTTAGGCTAGAAGGAGGCACAGGAAGCAGACTCGGGTGTTCTCCAGGTGACCTGCCCACCACTCTGCACGCGGGCCCGTGCTGCCCCGGTGCACGGAGACCCCTGGCCAGTGCCTGGCGGGGAGCAAGGCAAGGAGGGAGGAAGCGACCCCCGTGGACAGGAGCCGGGAGCCTAAGCCCTGGACTCACCTTCCAATAGCCGAAGGGACAAAAGAAAACCACTCGATGGCCTGTCTTTGTGTTTTCCTATTTGTGAAATGAGCTGCAGGCTGAACGGGATTAGTGGTTCTCAGCCTGGCCACAAGCCAGAATCATCTAATTAAAGCCTCTGAGAGAGCTTTTCAGCAATATTGACACCCACGCCCACCGGACCACTTACATCAGACACTCCTTCTGTGGGGCGGGGTGCCCAGGGGAGAGAACCCCTACACCGGCCGCTCCTCACACCAGCCACACACCATCACCTCCATGAGCCCCAGGGACAGCCAACCTTCTGGCAAGTGGGGGAGGGTGGGATGGTATGTGAGTCCCAACCGACGTGTGATCAGATCTGTCATGTCACATGGGAGCTGGGGTCCAGTTCTGCTGTAAGTATCCACCGTGTGGCCACAGCCACCCCCCAGCCAGGCTCCCCACTCCTCCGCCCCAGTCCGCCCAGCTTCCCAGGCCCTGGTGCTGACTACGCCGGCTCCGGCACACTGAGGTCCAGGCGGGTACCAGGAACACCTCGGTGGAAATGCCCCCGGCTAAGGCTTCCGTCACGCGCTGCCACAGCGACTCGGGATCCCGGCGGAGGGCCTCCGGCCTTCCCGGTGCCACACAAGCTACCGTAACCTCCGAGAACAACCGTGACCGCGTCTGCTGCTTGGGGCTTAACTCCGATGCTCACAGTAAGCTCTCAAACTCATCTGCAAACAAGAAACACGCTTGGCAAGCTGTCAGCCGCTAGTGAAACACGGAAAGTGACTAAAAAAGGGCCGCACCACTCCAGCACGTGACGTTTCCACCCAATAACGGCAGGGATCCGTTCTCACAGGGCTGCACCTCCGAAGCCCCCCTGGGGAGGGATGTCGGCTCCTCCCCTCGGGGCTGGTGAAAGGGCTTCCTCGGGTATTAATAGCCCTCAGCTGTCCCCACAAAAGCCTGATTCCCTTCCCGGGGAAGGCCACAGGCCCGCAGGACAATGAACTATGAGCCACTTTCCTGTGCAGGAGGCGGCAGGATGGTGTGGGGACACCTGCCTTCTCTCCTATTCTGCGGAGACTCATTCTGATTGCTATCACTTATGTGACAAAAACAGAAAGCAGGGGAGGACACCTCCAGGTTGCTCTGCTTAGTTGTGTGGTGGGAAGATCTCCTTCAGGGGCGGGGAGGCACACTCCCAGAGGGACAAGCCCTCTTCCCCAGCCACTGCTGACCGGCCCAGGCAGGGCGTCAGCCTGGATGCCAGGCCAGTGCCAGATGCAGCCAATCAAGGTACGCAGGGAGCACCCCTGTTCCCCCGCCCCCCTCCGGTGGACAGGGGCCAAATAAGTGAGCTTAAGGGCTCAACAGCTAATGGCCGAGTAGAATGGGGTCTTTATGGGCCAGGTGGGGGTAGGTGAGATGAGAAAGAAAAAAAAATAAAAATGGTTCCATCCCCCCTCCTTCCCAGAACAGGGGAGCTGTGTGTCCTGACCCCACCGCCTGCCTCCTCACCCTCCCAGGCTTCATCAGGGGGAGTTGCCAACTGCTTTTCTAAATAGATGCTTGATTCCAAGTTCAAAGCGGAAGTCACTGACCTAGACCCAAGAGCCTTCAAGGGGCAAGGGATGCTTCTGTGCCTGACAGCTTAATCCTGGTGTGATTTAAGCACGGATTCTAACGCGTCCTCAGATCCCCAGGACCATCTATCCGTCATCAGCAGGAGGATCCTGGCTGTCAGGGCGGAAGATGAATTGCTTCGATGTGGAAAAACCCCTCTGCTGACTCCAAGGGAAAAGGTTTTCCTTTAAACCAAACAAGAGAAGACAAAGGGGGGAGGGAGAGGGGAACGCTGACTGATCCTGCTCGACCAGCCGTGAGTGTCCTTAAGCCACATTTAAAGCTGGGGCGGGGGCTTCAAACCCTCTTATGATTAATGTCACGGACATATTTTTATTAGAGGCCCTCTTCAGTCCTTTAGAAAATATCTGAGACCCATGTCTGGCACAGAGCCATAAGCTACATAAAAACCTTCTATCCTCTTAATTTATGCTTTTAGCAGCTCCGTCGTATTACCATATTAGAGAGGGTGCGGACCCTCTAACTCAGGGCAGCACCTGAAACAGGCACTCGCTCTGTGCCAAGTGCAGAAATAGCACAAGCTGGCATCCCAGAAGTATCAGCATTAATTTGAGTCCCTTGTGCTCCCCCGCTACCCCCCGCCCGGGCAATGCTGGGGCTGTAAGGCAGACACTCACTAGTCCAGCCTCCTGCTGCGCTCACTGGCTGTCCCACACGGGCACCGCCGGACCGCAGGAGATGAAGCCCACAGCTACGCCTGCCACATCCTCCGGAGGTGCCACCAAAACCACCTGCCAGGGCCCGTATGCGAGAAGTCAACAGCTAGTCTCATTCTATCACAGGATTCCCAGCTTCTCAGTAAGTCAGAAAACAAGCAAACAAAAACCCCAAATCACGGAGGTTCACCGAGTCCAGAGAATAAAGTGGGAAGTCCTGCTTCCTCTGCCTGAGCCACGGGCCACCTATCTGAGCCAGAGAGCAGCGTGCAAGAGGCTGCCAGAAAGCCAGGGTGTGGGGTTCAACCCCCTTCCTGGTGAAATTACGGTACAACACACATTAACACAGAACCACACAACATCCACGTTAATTAACGCTGACCATCGCCACCCACTTTAAGAGTCAAGTTCAGTAATCTCCAGAGTTCTCTGCGTCCTGTAAAACCAAGCTTTGGTTTTAATGGCCTAAACAATAACTCCCCATCCCCCACCCTTGGCCCTGGCAACCACCACTCTACGCTGTTTCTAGGAATCTGACTGCTCTAGGGACCTCATGGAAGTGCACGCACACAACATGTATCATTCTGTGGCGGGCTGGTTCTAGTCAGCACACTATCCTCCAGGGTCACCCACGTTAAATGTTACAGCAGGTGTCAGATTTGCCTTCCTCTTTTAGGCTGAATAATATTCCACAGCATGTATGTACCCGTTTTGTTAATCCCCTCACCCACCAGTGGACACGGGCGTGCTTCCACCTTTTGTGAATCATGCTGTTATGACTGTGGGTGTTGTTCCTTGCTTTCTAAAGTCAAAGATGATTTCTGAAATCAGGCCACTATCTAAAAGATGCAAAGTTGGATTTTCCTTTTTAGAAAAATATATATTTTATTGATTTTTTACAGAGAGGAAGGGAGACAGAGAGTTAGAAACATCGATGAGAGAGAAACATCGACCAGCTGCCTCCTGCACACCTTCTATTGGGGATGTGCCCGGAACCAAGGTACATGCCCTTGACTAGAATCAAGCCTGGGACCCTTCAGTCTGCAGGCCGACGCTCTATCCACTGAGCCAAACCGGTTAGGGCATATCCCATATATTTTTAAATACACATATATTTAGTTTTGGTCTACTCAGGAATTTAAAGTCATCTTACCCCTCACACTTTTTAAACTCTTTCCAACCCAATATGAAGATGGATTTGGATATTAGACTCATATCATGAATTCTACCTCCCAACTCCACCTGGACACTGCCCCCAACCCCCACCTGGGTCCACCCCCACAGCGGCACCTCGCTGACCCTGCTCCTGCCAACTGACCATCTCCAGTGGCTCAAGCTCTCCCTTCCTGAGGCTGTGCCTATGAGACGCTCAGACAGACTCAGGAGTTTAAACGGCCTATGAACTGTGCCCCTCCTGCCATGGGCCCCCACCCCTGTGAAACCCAGCCCAGGAAGTTCGGAGGCGGATGATGATGTGAGGTCCTGACTTGAGCTGCCAGAGCAGTGGCGACCCCAGCCAGCCCTGGAGGAGGATCCTTTCAAAGGGATAAAGGAAGGAGGAAGGCTTTATGGTCACATGCCAAATACCTGCTGCTTAAAAGGCTGTCTGAGTTTAAAGGGACCAGCTTGAAAGGCTTGCACAAGTGGCTTTGCCTTTAGAAACCGATGTGCCCCACCTTTTGAACCCCACGGTCAATAAAGACCTAAAGCTTCAACACAGGGGATGCATTTAAGTAGGAACATTTTACTTATCTACTTATTTATAATCATTTCAGAGAAAGGAAAAGAGGGGGAGAGGGACGGAGGGAGGGAAGGAGGGAGCACAGCCCCGTCCCGGTGACAGCACGCCCACCATCCTTAGCTCTCAGCGGGCACCACGTGAGCCTGAATCGTCACAGCCCAGAGTCCAGTCCAGTCCAGCTGTCATCCCCAGGTGACGGAAGAACCCGTGTGGAGGGGTCACGGCGACTTGTGCAGAGGAAGTGAGGTGGTTCTGGAGGAGCCTGCTGTTTGCAGGACGGACAGGATGCTGCTGTCCTAGGCATCACCGGGGCGAGGTGGGGTGGAGTGGGGGAGGGATGAGAAGACCAATGAGCACCAGTGCTTCAGAGCTTAATTCCTTAAGCAGCCCCGTTGCCATCGGAAGGAAAACAGTCTCTTCTGACGGCTACACCAACAGGAGGATGAGCCTGTTGTTCAGTTGCCTTGGTCTGGATGGGAGGCATTTATTTTTGAAGTTTTAAAGTCATTAAGCCTAAACATTAGAAAGCCCAAGGGAGCCGCGCTGGCTAGACAAAGTTGAAAACAATCAATTTTGTTTTCATCCCCCAGGGACTGAGCCTAGTACCTGACATATGGCATCTCCATCCACAAAGCAAGCCCCACAGGCAAAGCCTGCAGGTGGGTGTGAGAGCGGCAGGGGACCCTCTGAGAGTGGGGTTCACAGGCTCCAGCCCCCTCCCCCACAGGGCATCTGTCCCGCGGGGCCCCCGGAACCCCCAGAACAGTCAGGTGCTAGGTACCTGGCAGGTGTCAGACAGAGGGCCACAGAGTGAATAAAGCAGGGCCCAGTCCATCCGGGGAGGGGCACCAGAGCAGGGATGCGGAGAGCTCGCTTCAGCCTCGAGAGAGGCCCTGGCCTGCGACCAGAACAACAACATGCTTTCTGAACGGAATGACTTGTCTCTCAACTACTTATCCAGGAGTCATGGCTTCTGCTGTCACCAGCACACGCTGAGGGTGGCACAGAGGCAGTGCCTGCTGCGGACACGCTGCACGCTGGTGGCAGGTACAATCCGAGGCGTCCAAGAGGTGCCGCGCTGAGACACGCAGCCCGCTGGGAGCACACAGTGAGCTTAGGCAAAGCTTACCGCCCAGGAGAAAGCCGTGTGGGCGCAGTCCAGCACATCGGTGCGTACGTACTGACCAAACCCCACGCTCAGGGGCAGCTCTTGGGAGGGCCCTGCCATAACCTGCTGACAGATGAAGGCAGCACGCCCCCCTCTGCTCAGTGGGGGCAGCGCCACCGGCATGGGTGCCTCCCTCTAGTCCTGAGGCAGGCACTGGGCGCTGGAGACGCAGGTAGGAGCAGTGAGCTCCAAGGAGCCCTCAGCCTGCCCCTCCTGCCCCTGTGAGCGATGGGTGTGCAGTTTTCTTCCTCTCTGCCCGTGGACCTGTCCTCCAGTCTCCCAAGCCCTCCGTTTCCCAGGGGCTCGGCCCTCCACCGCCCTCTGGGCAGCCCCTGAGGAGTCAGCCTGGGAGCGGGCCTCAGGCCACGGTTCACTGACTCAAAAACCCGGTGTTACTTCTGCCTCACAACAACCTACAATGTAAAGCTGGATGATGCACAGTGACACACAAGGACTCCCGAAAGAATTAAACGACCCAGCTTAGCCAAGTGGTGGGGGAACAGCTTCTTCAACACCCTCCCCCCCCGCAGTCTTGGCAGAACCCACCAGCCAAAGACAGGCACCTCGTCCTCATCACTGTCTTTCTCCTCATAGTGAGAAAAACAGGACTGAAGCCACATTGTCAAGGACCAAGCCCCTGGACGCCACAGCAAAGCAGCAGAAGGCTCTGCCTCTCCAAAAAGAACAGCAAATACCAAAAACTGTTATTAGTCCTGGCCCTGGGCCATGCCAGCACGCAGCCAGCTCCTCGGAGGGGCAGGGCCTGCCCGGGCAGGCTCTCCAGAACTCCTGGGACAAACCACTCAGAACATCAAACACACTGAGCTTGGCACTTCACACCAAAACCCAAGGCGAAGGAGAGGCAGTTTTTTTCTCTTTAAACAACTTGAAAAATCATTTCCCTCCCTTTGGTCACGACCAGAAGGGGTACCTCTCCCCACATCCCACCTCCCTGGCGCTCAGGACACTAAGAGAAGTTGTGTTTGCAACTTCGTTCACCCAGCGACGTGCTGGGGCCTCCCCGCCGGGCCGCTCGGCCCTGACCACGCGGGGCCAAGGCCTCAGGGGGCCAAGGAGCTCCAGCGAAGAGCCGAGGCTCCTGCTCAGCCATGGCTTCAGCTCACGTTCTGCCGGAAGCGCCGACTCGGAGCTCCTGCTTCCCAACCCCACACAGCTTTGTGGCTCTCTTTGGTGAAGGGCTCAGAAACACCCATTTTTTTTATGTTAAACAAAAGGCTGCAAACTAATAGAAAGCTTAAGCAAAAAATGCAAAGTAAATACAAGGTGAGGGCACACGTATCAGACAGGGGAAAGCCCAGAGTTGTAAACGTGAAGGTCTGAGCGGGTCTTTGGGGCCACTGTTTGAGCATTTGGGCTCAGTTTGTGCAGAACAGACCAAAACTCAAGACTCTGGAGCTGCTTCCTCTGTGCAGGCAGAGGAGGAAGTGGCAGCTCAGGAAAAGAATGGAACCCCCCAGCAATCCAAGGTTGGACTTCAGGCCAGGAGGAGGGAGACACACACACACCCCTCCTTCCTCCCCAGCCCCCCTCCCCATCTCCTTGCTTTAAGCCTCATGGCCTGGCCCAATGCCAGCTCTGCTAATTACCTCAGGCCCACCTTTCACCCCTCCCAGCCCCTGCCATTAGCCCCATTCTCTGCTTCCTGCTGCTCTGGGGTGAGGGGAGGAGGGGGTGGGGGTAAAGTCTGGGCCAGCCACTCCCCTGGGTCCCACCCTGGGCCCAACCCCGGAAGTGCTGGCTTCAGAGGTGCCTGAGGCAATCCAGTCCTCCTCTGGGGCTGGGCTGGTGTGAAATCGGGTTAATGAGGGGGAGCAGAGCAGGAGCCCCCGCAGAAGCGGCCCTCCTGGCCTGGCAGTCAGCGTCAGCGAGCATCTGCTCCAGGTGCACGCCGCCTGCTGTCGTGCAGATCCTGCCAACCCCTGAGAACGGCAGCAGGCCACCCCCCTACGTGAGTGATTGTGGAGAGCATGCTTCTTAGAAGTTTCCCCAAGTGACCGAGGCCCCAAAAAACGTGCCATTTCCTTATCTCCCTCACGTAGCAGGGGCAGCAGCTCCTCCTCACAGGAGGCTAGAAGCTCCTGCAGAGCCAGGCTCCCAGCAGGCACTCCCGTTTCCTCTCCACCTTGTGCCCGGGGCACAGAGCCCAGTCCCAGAGTCCTCAGCTGCCGTTCAGTAGGTCCTGACAGCTTTTCTTCTAAACACAAAAAGGCGAGCACAGAAAGGAAAGCAAGTGCTACTGTAGAAACACCTGCCCCCGGAAAGGTTTGGGGCCCGGCAGTACGTGACCAGGCGTCCCCAGCCCCGTCTGCTCCGTCCCTGGCCAGCAGGTTAGGAGCAAATGCCTTCCATTGAGTGTGGAAAACAGCTCTGGCGGCCTGAAAGCTGCCCCCCTGCCTGTGGCCTGTCTGGCTGACCCCTGGAGCCCGGCCTGCAGCTTTCTGTAGATGTATCCTCCCTGCTGATGCTCACGCCGGTGGGGCACTGAGCACACTGCTGTCCACGGCCCCACGTGAGTCTCTCGGAACTCATCCCCTCTCCTCTGCCCGAGCCCTGGTCTAGGGCCCCACCACCTGCCCTGACTCCCTCCTCCCTCCTCCCATAATCCATTCTAACTATGTGCACCGATGTTTTCTTTCTTAAACTTCCCTTTTAAAGGTTCTCCAAGGACTCCGGAGGTCGTCAGGGTGAAGTTCAACTTCGTTAGCAGGGCATTCACCCCTGGAACTTTGCCACCTTCACAGCCTCCTGCAGTCACTCCCCGCAGCCACTCAGAAGTGACTTAATTAGTCTGCAGGCTGTTTTATGTCTCCATAGTATGCAGGTGCTGTTCCTCTCCCAGGACACCCCATGCACTCCATTCTCTGCCAGTCTGGCTCCTTGACAATCCTTTAAGATTCGGATCAAGGGTTACCCCCTTGAGAAAGCTCTCCACGAGCTTCGCCCGTCCCTTGCTGGGGAAGTGCCTCCTATGTCCTATGATGTCCCCGTGTCTGTGCACACACAGGGTTTTAGCAGTTGGTTAACTGGCCTCCCTCCCACACACTAGATGTGAGCATCTCGGGCAGGAGAGCAGCCTTAAGAACAAGAGACAGAAAGAAAAAGAACTGTGTGAGCCACGCCCACCTCCCCAGGCCACCAGGCTTCCTGGTTTCATCACTCCGCAGGAGAAAGGATGTGAGGCTGGAGCTGAGAGGAAGGAAAGAGGAAAGGAGGGGTCCTCGCAGACCACTGCCCTCTTCGGGTCACTTCCCCACACGGACTGGGAGCTCGCTCTTGCATTTCAGACGGAGGCAAACCTTCACAGGGAAGTGGGGACGGGACGCTCCTGGGTCAGGTCCATAGCAGAAGAAGGGCCCCCATAGCTGACATGGGGCAGGGCACGGGGGTCTCTCTGGTTCAGACATACAGGAAAAACTGTCTCAGCCCTCTTCTACCTGACAGAATTAGCCCTCAATGGGAACCCAGGACCCTGCATCCCAGCAGGGCCATCACAGGCACACGATCCAACAGAGAACAAAAGGCCTATAAAAACAGCAACCTGGGCCATCAGCAGCATATATCCTCCAAGTATTCATGCCCTTCAGCTCGGGAATTCCAGCTAGGAATTTATCCCAGGAAATGAGAGTAGCTGAAAAATGTATGTACCCAGTGTGTTCATGGTAGTTTTGGTTATCATTCTGGGACAGAACTAACAGCATCCAAGACAGTGGTACAGCCACATGAGGACATGTCACGAACACACTAAATTCTGTACTATGAAAGGATATTGAATGACACAAGCCAAATGCTTACTACACAGTAAAAGGAAAGAAAGGTTACCATTAATAGGAATGATCTCAACATCTTGAAACACACACATACACATGGACAAGAAGTCAGAAAGCATAAATACCAATGAGTGGATTTAAGTGTCTTTATATTTCCCAATTGGCAATCAGAAAATATTTTTATGATCAAAACCTTACTTTGACACGCCCCCCCCCCCCCACTTTTTTCTCTTGACTTGTTCCCTCTGTGTTGGCTACCCTTCTTCAGAACTCAGATATAGGCTACGAAATCAAGAATATCCATCTCACATTCCTCCTCTTTAACCTTTAAAGTCAGAAGGAGAGCACGGAATCCCTCCCCTGCCAATTAAATACAATGTGCTATTATTCATAAAGCGAATTTTGGTGGTACCTGCAGTTGTGACCTAAGTGAAGCATAAGCTCCTTGACCGCTGTCTCACCAACCTAAGGGGACTTCCACTCACCCTCCAGGCCACACGAACGGGACAGAGCTACGTGACTTTACCACATTCCCACCGACAATCACAAATGTACACTTCCTACTATTCTTACTTTTGAACAAAAGTCTTTCATTTTTTTGAAACCAAGCTTGCACATTTCTAAAGATATGATTCTAATTTTTAGTAGCCAGCCCATGCTTATCTCATACAAGTGCCACGCAGAGCTGACAGGTCTCAAAAACAAGGCTGAGTAGGGAAAAGGTACAGACAATGTATGGAAGTTCTACCTAGAGATATCACAGTAATGTATCTATATACCATATCTATGTCTATATTCACTGGGGGACAGTGCGCCAGCAGTCCCGCCTCTGCACATGAGCTGCAGAGGAAACACCTTTTCTGACCGCTCATTGGCTAAGCTCCCTGTACACCACTCACAGTGTCCTTGTAACTTGGGTAATAATAATCCAAGAAGGTGATCTAGGGTTTTCCCACCTTACTCCTGGAGGAAAAAACGAAGGTCTACTCTGGAGGAGCTAAGAAATGTCATATCCTGCCCTGGCTGGTTTGGCTCAGTGGATAGAGCCTCAGCCTGTGGACCGCAGGGTTGCAAGCATGTACCTAGGTTGCAAGCTCCTCCGTGGCCAGGGCCTAGGTCAGGGTTTATGCAGGAGGCAACCAATCAAAGTGTCCCTCTCACATTGGTGTTTCTCTCTGTCTTTCCCACTCTCTAAAACCCAATGGAAAAATATCCTCAGATGAGGATAAAAAAGAAAGAAAGAGAGAAATGTCATATCCTATGAAAGACACATCTTGAAAATGCCCAAAGAAAGTTGTCATCTTTTTGTGGTGAAGGGACTGGAGTCCATGTTGATGAAAACACCTGGGTGGCTGCAGTGGCCAGCAGTGGCAGCAGCAGTGGGGTGATAGAGGTTGTGCCTTCCCATGACAAGCTGGTCGCCTCCCGCAGAGGGAGGCCAGATTGCAGCTTAGGCCCACTCCCCGAATTTCGTGCACAGGGCCTCTAAACACTGGTACTTTTTATTTTTAATTCTTCAAAGCAATGAAGGAAAAAACAGATTACAGAAGACATAGCAACTGTAGACTATTCTGCTGTTTCTTCTGAGATAAAGAACAATATTTGGGGGGAGGGTATAGAAGGAGAATGAGGGATATCTGTAATACTCTCAACAATAAAAAATTGTAAAAGCCCAACAAAAACAATCGAATCAGCCAAAACCGGTTTGGCTCAGTGAGCGTCGGTCTGCGGACTGAAAGGTCCCAGGTTCGATTCCGGTCAGGGGCATGTAAGTTGGTTGTGGGCACATCCCCGGTAGGGGGTGTGCAAGAGGCAGCTGGTCGATGTTTCTCTCTCATCGACATTTCTAGCTCTCTATCTCTCTCCCTTCCTCTCTGTAAAAAATCAATAAAATATATTAAAAAACAAAACCAAACCAAAAAACAACAACAATCGAATCAGCTAATAACAACAGTTAACATGTAATAAAAGCATACTAAGTGTCCCCTAGAAAGGAACAATATTTTGGGTCTGCTGTGCCTTCTAACCAAAGTGAGAGACGAGAAGTCAGAAGAGCCAAGTTCAAGGAACTCATAAAACAAAACTTCCTGGAGGTGATCGTAACTTTAAATCTTGGCCATCTCTGTCACTGTGGGGCAGCAGAATATCGGATTCCCAGGGCCCACCCTCTTCTTGACCAATGAGAACGCAGAGGCCCAGAGAAGGCCTGCACCTGCCCCAGGGCAGAGGAGGTGTGTTTCTGCTGTACATGATGCAGACGAGCCACTGGGAGAACTGAGCTCTCTCTGCCCTGGAACTGGCGGAAGACGCCTCTTCCAGACATCACTAGGCACGCTCTGTAGCCGGGGTCCCATGTGAGGGTGCAGCAGCATCCTCTGCGGGGCTAAAGACAGAGGCAGGACCTCTACAGCAGGTCTTAGGAGGGGCTGGTTAGAGACGCAGACGCAGATGCAGACACAGATGTGTTTCTAACAAGTTCCCTACTGCTGGGCTGGGAACCTCCCTTTGAGAACCACTACTCTAGCCCACTGATTCCCGGCATAATAGGAAGGACGGTAAGACTCAACAGCGGAGTGAAATAAGCCAGTCAATGAAAGAGAAACACCACATAACCTCACTCATTTATGGATAATAAAGAACATTATAAACTGATGAACCAAAAGATAGATATAGAGACAGTAAAGCAACAAGCAGACTGTCAAATTACAGCGGGGAGGGGAGGGAGATCTGGGGTAGATAAGAGATCAACCGAAGGACTTGTATACATGCATATAAGTACAACCAAGGGACACAAAACTCTGGGGAGGGAGGGCATGTATGGGAGGAGGGGAGGCAATGGTATATGTACACAGATAATTTAATTTAAAAAAATTTAAAAAATAAATTATTTAAAAAAAAAAAAAAAAGACAACAGCAGGAGAACTTCTGAAAATACAGAGTCCTGGCCCCCACCCCAGAGGAGTCCAAGCCCCAACCCCAGAGGAGTCCGAGCCCCAGGCCAGGAGAAGGCGGTCAGACTGAGCCTGGCCTGTGCCTCTCACCCACCTCTGTCTTCTGGAAAAGGTCAAGGACAAGGTCTCCACAGGCTTTCAGAGGCAAAACATAAGCTTCTTGCGAAACAAGCCCATGCTGTTCGAGAGAGACCCTGGCCTTCCTAACTGCTCTGGCCCCAGGGCCTCAGGAAAGGTCGGCTGGGCGAGACCCGCTGCCTGGCAAACACGGCCCAGGGCTGGATTCCGTGGCCTTGACGGGTCTGACTGAAGAGCCAGGGGCAGGAGGGAGTCCCCGTCTACTTGGGGGTGATCCTCCCTGGTCAGAGTAAGGAATGTTTGCCTCACTTCACCCAAGCCCTCACACCAGGGGACGCTGGGCAGCACTTCTCTGGAAAACTTGCTTGAATGTTGCCTGACAATAATGACCAATTATGCTTCTGCCACAATGTCAGGTGGGAGGGAAACAGGCAGGATGTGCGATTGTATGTAAGGCACGACCACAGCGGCGAGAAACAAAACCTATTCATGGGCGCACTGGGAGGAAACGCTAACACTGCTCCCGCGGGTCTCTTTTCTGGCTGCCTGTTTGTTTTCCAAGCTGTTTATACAAAGCACGTATTACTTATAGCTGTGGTCGGCAAATTGAGGCTTGCGAGCCACATGCGGCTCTTTGGCCCCTTGAGTGTGACTCTTCCACAAAATACCACGGCCTGGGCGAGTCCATTTTGAAGAAGAGGCATTAGAAGAAGTTTAAGTTTAAAAAATGTGGCTCTCAAAAGAAATGTCAATTGTTGTACTGTTGCTATTTGGCTCTGTTGACTCATGAGTTTGCCAACTACTGCCTTATAGGACCAGGACTTAACTTTATTTTATAATATAGTAAATCAGAAGGAAGAACACACACAGCTCAACCCTGCCCACGCCTACCCGGGTCGGCCCAGAGGCAAGCGTCCTGTGGCGCTGTCCGCGTGAGCAGGACGGAGGGCCAGGGCTCCGCAAACATTTACCCTGGGCGCCGGGCAGGCGGGGGGGGGTGGTGTGTGGGGGCTGCTGCGCTCACGGCCCTGCCCTCAGAGCAGAGGCCAACAGTGCAGGCGCCGAGCTGGGAGGCAGGCTCCTTCCTTCCCCACGATTCTCTCTGGGCCCGGAGGGAGGATGCCCTCTCTTCCTTCCTGACGAGGTTCCCGTGCTCTGGAGCTCTACGAGAGCAGCAAACGGCCTGATCCCAAGCGGTGCCGGGCCCCCTGGGCCAGCCTAGACCCGACCACAAGCCGGCCTCTGCCTCGCTGGCTGAGTAGGGTGCACGCTCCTCAGCCAGCGAGGCAGAGGCCGGCTTGTGCATGGCCTGACTGCCCGGGCTGCTCATGGAGAGTCTCAGAAACCGCACCTTGCTGAAACCGGTTTGGCTCAGTGGGTAGAGCATTGGCCTGTGGACTGAGGGTCTTGGGTTCGATTCCGGTCAAGGTCGAGTACCTTGCTTGCGGGCACATCCCCAGTGGGCGATGTGCAGGAGGCAGCTGATCGGTTTCTCTCTCATCCATGTTTCTAACTCTCTATCTCTTTCCCTTCCTCTCTGTAAAAATATCAATAAGATATATTTAAAAAACAAAAACACAAAAAAAACAACACCGCATCTCCACCTGAGGCCTTCATCACTGCCACGAGAGGCCACGACCTCCCAGCAGCACCTGCGGTGGGAGGCCTGCCCGCCACGGGAGGCCTGACACCTCTCCTGGTGTTGATTCATCTGGAACCAGGAGAAACAGGCCCTCACCCCAGCAACTGGGCCAGTGCTGACTGTGACGGACAAAGGACAGGACTGTCTTGTGCCTCCAGGACTTCCTCCACCTCAACACTTTTCCTCCTCTTTCCTTCCCGTCCGTCATCCTCCAAACTTGGAAACTCAGCTGCCCACCATCAGTCCACTCAGGAGCCATTTCCTCCAAGAAGCATTCCCAAATGCCCCCCACGCAGCCGGAGTTAGGGTTCTTGTCTACTGCACCGTTGGCACCATCCACTTCCCCGGCACTAGCACTCAGCATCAAAAGCACCTGTTTACCACGAATGGTGCCCGCAGCCAGGAATCAAGCCCCTCCACGCCCAGGCCCCAGTTCAACGGCAGCACCACCGCCTCTGCCCAGCTTCCCCTGCCCGTGGCTGTCCCAAGGGCAGCAGGAGCTGAAGCCCACCAGCCTGGGGCACGCCCAGCCCTCAGTGTGGCTCCCCTCAGATGAAGAAACAAAGCCACTCCAGCCCCATGGTCCCCACCCTCCCAGGCCCTGCCCTGCCCTGCCTCCCAGCCCCTCAGGGCCGCTGGCATTTCTAACTGAAAGGAGGGGGCTGGTTAGATGCCCCAGGGGCTGCTGGGAGAGGCACGGTGCTGTGAGGCCAACAGGCGACGGGATGAGCACAGCTGCGGGCTGAGGACGGGGCTCACAGGCCGGGTCTGGCCCAGGGCCTCAGTGAAACCTCGGCATGATCTGGGACTTGTCGATGAGCTCTGAGTGGTTCTTCAACCATGCTCCCTGGGGTCCCAGGAACCCACAGAGATGCCCCGAGGAGAGAGGAGGCTGAGCAGAAAGCACCCCAACCCCCAAGTCAATCAGCCATTAGGTGTCACCTGAGACCTTAAAAAAACTCCTGGGACGGGGAGGGGGGGCGCGAGGGAGTTTCAGTGCTCAGAAAAGGTTTGAGAACCAGGGCCCTGTGGGGAAGTTTCAGTCCGTATTGCATTAGTGCTGGCCATATAAAGACTGCAAATATCAAAGACTTCACCGGGGTGGGGATTTTTAAAAAAATTTTTATTGGTTTTTTTACAGAGAGGAAGGGAGAAAGATAGTTAGAAACATCGATTAGCTGCCTCCTGCAAACCCCCTCCTGGGGATGTGCCCACAACCAAGGTACATGCCCTTGACCGGAATCGAACCTGGGACCCTTTAGTTTGCAGGCCAACGCTCTATCCACTGAGCCAAGCCGGCTTCGGCTGGGGAGGGGATGTTAACAGCCCTTCCCCGTCAGGTCCTCCTCCCACAGACTGTCTGCTAGTGAGGAGCGGGGAGCACGGACAGGCGGGCATTCCACACGGTGAAGGTGAACTCCGGCTCCCGTGTGCACGCTGGAGGCTCGCCGATGACAGTCCTGACCCAATGTAACCCCTCAGTGTCCCGTATCTCCCTCCACCCCGTGAACTGCTGCTGTACAAAGGCTCGCTGAGCTGTGGGTGATAACCACATCAGGTGCCCCTCCCGGTGCCCAGGCCGGCCACTCCCAGGGAGGCTGGTGCTTGGGGCCACAGGGGCGACCGGAGGCTCATCTATCTCTGGGGCCCTCCCAGCACCAGACCCGATGCCCCGCACGCCGCTCAGAGGCCATCCCCTGGACATGTGACCCCCTCACAATGCAAAACACAGATGCGAGTGAAAAAACACACCAACTGGCCGCCAGCAGATGCCTGAGCGTGAGCAGCATTTCCTGCGGGCTTCCTGTGGGGAAACCGTCGGAGTGGCCACACGGCCAGGAGCACAGGCTCCCGGGGAGCAGAGGGCTGCCCTCACCTGGTAGTAGGTCTTGATGTTTCTCACCAAGACGGTCAGGTTCTGGATGCGGAGGTTCACGTCGTTGTTCACGTGCTGGTTGATGCGCTGATTCGTAGGCCGGGGGTCTCTGCGGGGGGAGGAAACACGAGAATGGAAACGGCGACCCCAGCACCGGCCGCACCTCCCTTCCCCGCGCTGGGCAGCCCTCCCCACGCCTAGGTGAGTGGGGGCTATTCAAACCCCAATTCTGCTGCACTGTAGACACACACCACTCCGGCTCCCACGCCCCCACCCTCCTCAGGCCCTTCATCAATGGCATTTCCATTCCCTCCCATTTCCATTCCCATTCCCACTGCTGGCAGCACCCCTACACCACCACCAAATGCAGTGCAGACCCAGAAAGTTACAGGGTAAAAATCACTGACCTACCCCCAAATATATTTCAAGATGAAAAGCTGAACACACGAAAACATACGAATCACCAAGAAAGAAAAAAGGGGAAAAAATGGTACATGTTCTGTAAATCAGTAAGAATCATTCGTGTTCTACTTCACACGGGCTCCCTTCCCGTCACCAGCACTGGCCTCACGCTGATCCTGCCTGTGGTTTCACATTCTAGGGACAGGATGCCACCTGGACAACGGACATCAGTCCGTGGCACTATCCGGTGTACAACGCAGCCCACGAGAAATGCTAACCGTGTGGAGACAAGCATCGCCTGCGGGAAACCCCCAAAGCGTCATTTACTTTCCACTCTCTGGCAAAAGTCCGGTGTGGCCACGATGGGAGCAGTCATCTGAACCCAGTGACTTATAATTGCACTCATCTACATATCTGTACATGATACGCCTCACGATTCTCCATTACAGAAAGGGTTTCCTATCTGAAGAGAACAGACAGAACAGGACGATTTAGCTGCCACCTCTCCTGCTTTTCATAACAAAGCCCTCCCCCTCGCGTTACTGTCCCAAGACCCAGGAGGGATGTCTAATTCAAATGAGGGCTGTCTTCACGGTTTCATCTGTCACCCGAGCCGGTGATGAGGGCGGGCGCTGAGCCTCCTGGGAGCCGGTGTGATGGCGGAGAGACAGGCCTCTTCCTCTTTCGGCCGTACCCCGCCCCCTCAGTAAACGAAGGGGGGTTTGGGAGGGTATGGAAGTCAATCTCAACGACACTCGGCTCATTGGAAGTCAATAATTAATACAAAATTGACACACAGGGAAAAAAAAATCTACACGTAGAAATCATTTCAAATGTCACTGGAAGAACAATGGAGAAAAACAAACTCTTGGATTTTGACAAGAGCCTGAAGATAACAGAGACGGAGACTAAACTGTGGATGGGTGAAGCGATGAGGGAAGAGGCCACGATCACAGCGGGGGACTGGAGCACCACAGTTATCCAAACGTAAACGAAGCCCAAGTGAAGACCCGGCGGAGAGAGAGAAGGTAGCAGGTGCCAGTGGGCGGAGAGAGAGAAGGTAGCAGGTGCCAGTGGGCCAGCATGTGAACATGGCCACGAAGGAAATGGCAGTTACGAACTGACCGGCCTAGCAGAGGTGGGGAACAGCTGGCTACATTAACTGAGGAATTGTGCCTAAGCAAGGGAACCGCTGGTGGAACAGCCTCACCGCAGCCTTCCTGTTACCTGGGATGAAGCTAGTAAGATAACCAACTGGCATGTCAATGCCAGTGAAGCTATCACGCCCCGGATTGAACGTGCACCTGCTTATGCCATCACGGCGCCGGATCAGAGAAGAGTTCTGCAGATGAAAGAAAATAGAGGAGCCCTAGCTGGTGTGCTCAGTGGATAGAGCGTTGGCCTGCGAACTGAAAGGTCCCAGGTTCAATTCTGGTCAAGGGCACATGCCTGGGTTGTGGGTTCAATCCCCAGTGGGGGACTTGCAGGAGGCACCTGATCCATGATTCTTTCTCATCATGGATGTTTCTATCTCTCCCTCCCTCTTCCTTCCTCTCTGAAATCAATATATTGTACAAATATACATATATATATATATATATATATATATATATATATATATATATATAAATATACACACACACACATAATTTGGAGAAAAAATAGAGAAGAAAAAGATTCTCAAGGAAAAATCTGAGAAGGACTGGGAGCAACGAAGGGCAGCTGGGGAGGTGCGGAGCCTGCCTATCTGGCTGAAGAGGAGGAGGAGGTCTTTGTTTGGACAATCTTTCCTGCGCTGGTTCTTTCAGAAGTCCTAACATGGCACCAATTTAATTAAATTAAATTCAGCCATGATAGCAGTACTATGAGTCCCCACCTTGCACTGTGTATATCTGAACCCCGTTATTCATTACATGCAATACTCAGCCAGGGGTTTTATGCAGTCAACCCATAGCCCCTAAAAGAGTCAGTGGGAACCGTGGGGAAGCCAGAGGACCCCTTTACAATGGTCATGTGACAACATTTCTTACTGTCTCCACACAGTAAGAGAGTCTAGCCAGCCTACATGTTACATGTCCCTCATGGGGGCATGCATGAGAGAAAAAAAAGTTAATGGTTCCGTGGAAATTAGTTTAGGAATAGAGGAGGTGTTCAGAATTTAAACGGCAAAGGCACTTTTAGCTGCAGAAGTGCACCTTGCTTTACACAATAGTTTACCTTGAAGATGCAAGTCTCCCTTGACGACAGTACGTGAAAAGATAAAAAGCCATTTCACAGAGTGACAAACGTGCTTCGTAACACAGCAGAACTTCAGAGGACACGCGGGGCCTTTTGTGTTTTGTCGTTACTGTCGCCTCAGCTTTCACTTCAGTCAGACGGGGACCACCCCAGCAGTGCCGGGAGCCAAGGGCCTCAGCACACGGGGACGCTCGCTGCCCCTGGAAGACACTCCACGCCCCAGGGCCGGGGCCTGGGTTCTGACCGTGCCTGCTTCCCCCGTCCGTTCTGAAGAGCGGTAGCTAACTGAAACCACACTCCCAAAGCGCCCTGACATTTACTATGCGAGCAAGTGAACTAATTATCACCATCGTTAATACTCCCTCCTTGAAGGCTCTCAGGGCAAAGAAAGGTTATTAGGAACCAAATCAAAACAAGCCAACTATTGTCTGTTCCCACTCTGCCCCAGATGTGGGGGACACATCACGGGCTACTGATTCCAATTTGGGTCAGATCAAAAGTGTTCTCTCTCTCAAGTGTACACACACACACACACACACATTCTGGGCCTCACTCTAATGACGATGATGACTGACATCTGTTGGGCATTTTTCTATACACACGATCTTTTTTAATCCTCTCTGAATCTGTAAAGTACCACCCCCTTCTTACAGATCAGGAAATGGAGGCATAGAGAGTTTGAGTAAGGAGTTTGCTCCGAGTAAAGTAGTGAGTGGCAGAGGGGGGATTTGAACTTGCCTGTCTCATGCTAGAATCAAAGCTCTTAGGTAGTTTTCCTAGGAGACAGTGGAAAATGTGCCCGACGTGAACCAGACACCTCCTTTTCCCCGGGGGACCAGGAGGTGCCCAGAGACAGCGTTTACAGAGGAGCTATTCAGCGGTTTCCCATGCGTCTCATCTCCATCCCCGCCACCCCATGCCTCCCTTCCCTTCGGGAATTCTCCTAGACCGGGGCCTCCCCTGAAAGCTGAGCTCACAGGGCTTTCCTGCTTCCCGGCGCTGATGTCACCGCACCGGGAGGGAGGCCGGGCCAAGCGACGACTGCCGCAGCCTTCTTCAGTTGCCAGAGACAATGCCCAGGTGCAGTCACGTGAGCCCAGCCAGCTCCATATGGCTCTGAAGTGTCAGGTAGCATGCCTCTTATCTGAGCTCTCCGGGAAGCCAGTTAGCACACTGCTCTCTTCTCAGGTCCCACCGACCCGGGGAGAAGTGATCAAAGCAGGTGAGCAGCACCCAGTGGGAGCTCCCGGCATGGGTGGTAAAGCAGAAGAGCCTTACCTGCTGGGTAGCAGCGGACATTTCTCCATTCGGCAGAAAATGGAGGCTTGGCTTAAGTACAGTGTCAGATGTGGGGCTAGGCCATGCCCTCCCTCCGCCCCCCAGACCTCACTGGGAGAGGGCAAAGGCTAAGAATTACCAGCAATCTAGGAGACGAGCAATGTGGGAGGAAAGACTGAAGGAAAAAACCCATCTCACACGGATGCCTCAAATCCTTCCTGGATGAAGACAGTATATACATAACGGACACTAACACCTTCTAAATGGCAGGCACCGTGCTAAATGCTAACACACCATCTCATTTAACCCTCACGACCATCTCTCAGGGGAGGCACTTCAGTGCCCGTTTCACAGACGAGGAAACTGAGGTGATGCGTGCCAGGCCCAGGCCCAGGCTCAGGCAGCCAGGATGAGAGCTGGCTGGACTTCAAACCCAGGCTGGCTCCCTATGGGATGACACTGGGGCTGGAATTCATTTTTGCTTTTTGTTAATTGAGGGAGTATGCATTTACATAGAGTAAAATGCATGTATCTTAAGTTACAGCTTGATGAGTTAAAACATGAAACATACTCCAGGCATTTTACAGGAAGCTTCTACCCAGTTTTCCTGTACCCCTTTTCCAGGCAATCCCCACCACTTCCAAAGGCTACCGACGTTCTCATTCCTGCACCTGGAGCAGGTCCTTCTGTCACCCTGCCAACAGGTACAGAGCTGCCGGTGCACTCTCTCCTGGCTTTCCCCGTCCTGCAAAGCCACCCAACGGCTCCCCTGCTGTCCCTTTCCTGTGCCTGGCCCTGACCGGAAAGACCCAGAAGCCCTGATGAGGGCCTTAGGCCCACCCTCGTCAGCTCTCCCTTCTAGACTGGTTACCTTGGCAAATCGCCGAGGAGAAAATAGCATTTCAAATTTTCAAGGGGAGGCGAGAAGCCCTATACACTGAATTTAGCTGCGGGCCCAGTGTGGACGAGCCCAGATGAGCTGGCATTTCTCAAAGGAACATCCAACAAGCTTCCCTGATTTATAAGCGAGTGGTAAAAGCGGCAGGAATTCCAAAGGTCAGGAAGAAAGAGAAACAACCCCCGGCTTTTGTGGCTTTTGTTCTCCCTCGGCCGGCGGGGGTGTGAAAGCTGGATGGAAAGGCTGGGGAGACTGCTGGCTTTTTTAATAAACAGCCTTGGGCTTGGGTAAGGACAGGTTGGAGTTTCATTGGCCACCGCACGGAATCCAGTCATTCTGGGGGGTCCAGAACGCGACTATACCACCGGACAACCCGAGAAAGCTCACTGTCGTCAGCGTTCTGGGAGAAGCGCTGGCAAAGCCAACCGATGTGTCGCTTAGCATCTAACCAAACACAGGATCGGTCCGGCTGGTAGTGCTTTTGAAGAAACCCCATTGGAACGGAAGTCTCTCCCACAGCCCGATTCCACACGACTTTTTATGAAAACAGAAGGAGCGACGTTCTTGGGGGATTTCTTAAAACAGATCTTTTTAGGTTAAAGTCTACTTAAATCACTTTCTGAATATGTCAAAGCTAACTCCCCTTCCGCCTGCGGGCCACAAAGGAAGCTGATTCTCTTTAGCTGAAGGGTTTGGGCTCAGGGCTGACACTTAGCTGCAGGTGAGCATAAGGGATTGACTGATCCGGAGAGAACATGAGGATGTTTGCTTTTCCTTCCAGCGCCCAAGACTCAAGTGCCACCGACACCAAGTTCCAGCATCTGCCCGGCAGTTTCTGAGTTAAAAACAGAGTGAGGCGGGAGGAGCCAACACCTGCATGTGGCAGGCTGTCAGTCAGCCGGCTCTGCAGAGTTCAGCCACCAGAAAGGATGTGGTCACACACGCTCGCTAACAAGTAGAACTCTCGTCAAGACCCTGCTGAAGATGCACGCTCCAAATCGGACCCACAGCATCCTGACTCCCTGAGCCCCTCCTCGCACACGTGACTTTCCACCCGGGACACGAGAAGTGCTAGGGGGCCACTGGACGTGGAAGATGAAATGAAAGAAAGCTCACCAGCACAGGCGTCCTACCCGAGAGTGAAACCTTAGTCACTCACAGATGCTCCCGACCCACCCGACACTTCCTGTAACCAGACGCTGTCCGTTACAGCTCGCTGATCTCCGAATACATATTTTTTTTAATTTCGTTGCTGAAATCACATTAAGCGGTTTGACGGTAACCGCACCATCCATATGAAGCATTTGGCAGTCCTTCGATCCCGTATTTTCTTCATCAAACAAGCTGCCAACCTCGTCCTGTCCTGGGGTTCTTCTCACCCCAACGGATGGCGGCCAAAGGGCACCTTGTGCTGAGATGCCATTGGTCCCACGTGCCGAGAGCCCTCCCATAGCAACCACAGGGCTCCATTTCTACAACCTTAACCCAAACCTCCGGAAGCACCGCTTTTGTCCTCCGTCCTGTCCCCGGAGACCACTTACATTTGCAACATGACTTGGTTCAAAAAGATGCCGTCGGCTAAGTCCATGTACAGAGTCAGGTTGTCATGGCTGCTGCTTCCAAACGGGCCCAAAGTTTTCACCTGCGAGGAGGGGGATGTGCAGAGAAAGGCAGGAAACGTTACCCCACATGCACCCATTTAGAGCTCCTCGGGGCAAAGGCGGGGAAGGCCCTGGGGGGGGGGGGCCTGCAGGGGTCACCCTCCCCCGATCTCCGCTTCAGCAGGCACCGAGCCCCCCTTTCTGCAGGGCCTGCCTCCCTGCCCCGCTCCAGGCAACAGACGCGACTCCGCAGGAGGAAAACTTCCTGGCCACCTTTCCCCGGCATGCCAGAATGGAGGGGGGAAATAAAAAATAAAAGGGACTTTTCAACAAATGTCTCGCGTCTCAGATCTACTGGAAATCGCTGCACCCACCGCAGCCCGTACGCGTTTCCACTCGGAAATCGCTGCACTCTCCTTACCACCCCCTCCCCAATCCCCACCCGTCACCGCCATCCACCGGCTGGTCTCGGGTTCAAAAACTACACGAGGAGACGCTGGGGAAGGGAGTCCCTTTCCCGAGTGGTACAGCCGCAGGGGCCGGGGTGACCACTCGGACCCGGTGCGCTCGGGCAGCGGCGGCCGGAGCCCCGGCGGCGGGAACAGGTGCAGCCGCTCCCGGGGCGGGGAGCGCGCCGGGTCCGGCATCGCGCGCGCCGCTCCGGAGTTGGAAACGCCTCGGGGCCCCGGGACACGGACCCCGACTCCATCCCGGAGTACCTGCTAAGACACCCCGAGACGCGGGGCTGGCCGGGGCCGGCGTGGGGCGCCCGCAGGCGGCGGGAGAGCGGCCGGGGCACTAACAATGGGGCGGGAGCCGGGCGCACTCACCCAGGTCACCAGCGGGCTCTGCAGGAAGAGCTCCATGAGCTCCGACACCGTCACGTCCACCCGGAGGCTCCCCGCGTCCTCGCCGCGCCCGTCGTCCCCGCTTCCCGAGTCCATGGCGCCGCGTGCACGGAGCGGCTCCGGCGGCGGCGGCCCGGGGCTCGCGCCGGGAGACAAAGGCGGGGCGCGGGCCCGCGTTCCACGGCGGCGGCGGCGGCACCGCGCCCGCCCGGGGCCAGGGGAGGGGAGGGAGGGCCGGCCTCTGGGGAGGAACAATACGGCGGCCCCGCCCCTCGGCAGCCCCCGGCAGCCGGGGCGCCGCCTCGCGGTGCTCGGACCCGGGTCCGGCTCCCGCTGAGCCGAGTGGGGCTGGGCTGGGCTGGGCGCGGGGCGGGGGCGGGGGCGGCGGCCCGCACGGGCGCGGCGGCGGGTGGGTTCTGTGAGGCGGGCGGTTCCGTGAGGCGGCCCCGCACGTGGGTTCGCCGCGCTCGGCCTCCGCGCGCTCCGGGCCCAGCACGTGGCGCCTCCCTGCGCACGCGCGTGCGTCTCCGTGGAACCCGGCGGAGCCCCCCCCCCCCCCCCCCCCCGAGCGCGCGGGCCCCGGCCCCCGCCCCCGCCGCGCCTCCCCGGTGCGTGCGGGGCGCCGCGCCGTCCTGCCTCCCGCGGTCGCCCCCTCCTGGCCGGCTCTGAGACTGCGGGCCCCGGGCAGGTGCGGGGAGCCGCGGCCCCGGTACCGCCTAGCGGCCCCCCTGGCGCCGGTGATGGGAGAGCCAAGCCCGCGCCTCACTCGCCGGGGTGGGTCTCGCAGGCAGACGGAGTGCAGGCCCGGAGGTTAGAGGAGGAAAGTTGGAGGTCCAGCGCTCGCCAGCCTTTCGGACCACAGTGACCTCTTTCTCTCCTGGGCCGTCAGCCTTCTAGAAGTTCCTTTAGGAAGCCGGTAATGTGGCCACATGGACCGGGGCCAGGCCCAGCTGTGACACCACTTCCCCTGCCCCCAGCACCACTGCCGTTTGGCCAGAGAGGAGCCCAATTCCGGATTTCAAACTGGGGGACATAGCAGCAGCTTGGTGGCAAGCGACAGGAAAAAGGACAAGGGCCCCCACTGAATGGGGGAAAAAGGACAAGGGCCCCCACTGAATGGGGGAAAAAGGACAAGGGCCCCCACCAGTCTTCCCGGCTCAAACAGCTGCAGCAGACCCGAGTTCCTGCCCTTCTTTGCCGCCTCACCATAATTCAGTCATGCAAAGCACCTTATACGATTTAACTAATCTAAGTGTCACGTGTTACCCCACCAGTGCGGGATTGACCTGAAGCGCCTCTAGGCAATGTATACAAGAGGCACTAAATGGCTGCCTGTGGTTAGTAATTTGAAAGTTGGCGGCTGTCAAGTGAGGGTTGCGGCACCTGTCGGTGAGATGTGGCATTGCAGCCGAGTTTTTGTCGTCCCTTCTTGGAACTGGCAAGGAGGTGTGTGGTCCCAGGAGCCTAATGGGCAGTTAGGGTTTCCTAAAGAGAAGGTGTGGAAGTCAGAGTGACAGAAAAGAAAGTGGGGGACTGCGCAGGAACTAAAACTTCAAGTCTATGTGATTTCCTTGTGCACCAGAAATTCAGTAATTCCTTAATTCAACAGTTTTGTAAAATCGGTTAGAAAATGGGTAGAAGTTGTATCCACACTCATCTTTATTTAGGCGGCCTGTTCTGTAAAGTAAGGGATGCCCGTATGGCCAGAATTTTTTTTCACATTGACCCTAACTCTTTTGGAAAGAGAAGGAAGGGATTTTCAATTTTTTTTTTTTGTACCATCATACATGCATACATGCATAGACAAAAGCTTTCTACCAGTCTGTGGTGAGACTTCCTACCATGGTGAGACAATTTGTCCCTGGTTGACAGTCCCTAGGCTGCAGCCAGGTCAGGAATTTGTTTTGGGGTCAGATAGCTGCTGTTTCTTGATTCATGATCATTGATATTTCAGTTCAGCTGGAGACTCTACCTCACATTCAGAAGGAGCTGACTCAGCATCCTTTACTTGGTTATGTAAACTGAATGGTGCCCATGTGTTGGAAGGTTTCAAATAGCAGGATGACCAGGACAAGTTCTTTGAGAGAGGAAGGTAGAGGGAGAGAGAGATCAATGAGAAACATTGCACATTCCCTACCAGGCATGGAGCCGGAAACCCAGGCACATGCCTTGGCTTGGAATTGAACCAGCAACCTCCTGGTGCACAGGTTGATGCTCAACTGAATCACACTAACCAAGGTGACAAGTTACCTCTTAAGTCACTTAATCCCGAAAATCAGAATAAAATCATTTTCCCTATGACTATAATTTTGAGGTTGAAAGTGATGCATGTAAAAGGGTTTATAATCATCTTTCTCACCTTCTCCCTCTTCTACCACTACTTTAATAAGAATTATTTCCCCCTAAGTCTCTATCCAGTTGGGGCATACGATTTAGGGAACACACACACAGATCATATACTAATCACTAAGCAGTGGCCCTCCATCCCGCCTACCCTGTCCACCTTTACATAAAATTTCTCTGCTTTATACGTTGCTTCCTAAACAGAAGCAGTATTGTAATTTTAATCTTCATTTTTATAAAGGAATTTTTGCCCCTCTCAAAAAATGTTGGCTTAGCAGTGTAAGCTAATGGCATCTCTGTTATGTGATAGGAGCTTAAATTATTTGTACAAGTTGAGGGAGAGAGGAATGACTATTAATGTGTCCTTGTATTTTTTGTTATAATGAGCATATATTATTTTTATAATTTTGTTAAAATACACATAAAATTTACCATCATAGCCATTTTGAGGTTCATTGATATTAAATACATTCACATTGTGCAGTTATCATCCCCATGTTTTCATTGAGTAAATCGAACTCTATACCTATTAAACAGTAACTCCCATTCTCCAGCCCCTGGCAAAACAGCTCCCCCCCTCAATTCTACTTTGTCTTTATAATTTTGACTATTCCATAATACCTCATGTGAGTGGAAACATGCAGTATTTATCTTTCTATGAATGGCTTACTAAATTTAACCCAATGTCCTCAAGGTTCATCTATGTTGTAACATTTAACATTTAAGAGCATGAGATTTGTAAACAGCAGACCAAAGATAAGTGGTCTATGAAACCTATAGCTCATGGCTAGGTCCAGTGATGAAAAGGTCTGTACTTATCTATAAGACCTATGACCAGAGGTGTAAGAGGTGCTGTAGCCCAGGACAAATAGAACAGGAAGGCTTAAGTAAGGACTGCAGTTGTTGAAATGAGTCAAAGTAATTTCCTGAACCCAAAATAACCTCTGTTCATGCTATTACCTTAAAACACAGTGGTACAAAGGACAGAAATCTCAAGTCCTCCCTTTATATCCACCAGAGGGAACTTTGTGGTCAAGAATGAATCAGCTAGGGGTGGAATACAGTGTATAGATGGATGTGTGGTAGAGCTGTGCACCTTAAATCTGTTTTGTTGACCAGTTATCACTCCATAAATCCAATTAAAATATGAATCACTTTTTAAGTAAATTTTAATTTTTCACCTGAGGATATACATTGATTTCAGAGAAGGGAGAAATACTAATGTGAGACATCCATTGGTTGCCTCCCATATGCGCCCCAACCTGGGATCAAACACACAACCTAGGTATGTGCCCTGACTGGGAATTGAAACCACTTTATGGTGTACGGGATGATGCTCCAACCAACTGAGCCATTGGGCCAGGTCTTAATCATTAACTTTGTGCTAGGGCATCAGCTAAAAGACTCTCCCAGTTTGTATATTCTGTGTGCATGTTACTCTGTCTTTTTTTTTTTTTTTTTTACTCAGTCTTTTGACCATTCATCCAGTGAACATTTGGAGACCCATTTGTGGGCTCGTGTCATACTAGGTACTAGGAATACATAGTTGAAAGGCTGTAACATACCCTTCCTTCAAGGAACATCTCTGAATATTGGAAGGTGAATAGGACTTCAGAAGGTAAGGCAGGGAAAGCATTGAGAGGGGCTCACAAGTTAAGTTAGTCTTTTGGGGCTTAGGATGATTGAGTTAGGAATATACAAGCAATGTGGCCTGGCTAGTGATTGGGAAGATTGGTACCCAAGGTGCAATCCTAGCATTTAAGGGAAAAAAGGAGCCATGAAAAGAGATAAAGTCATGAATGTTAAAGCACATGGTACAATAGAAGTCAAGAGAAAGAGATCAAGGAGATAGTAGTAAATGCCGCAGAAGTAATAATAAGGATGGAAAGGTGTTCACTGAGTTGGCAGGTAGGGTGTGACCTACACCAGGCAGTTTTTTGGGTGGTGGGAATAGGAATAAGCAAAACAAAAACCCATTTAGCATCATGTTGAAGAAATCACTATTCACTGAGCCCATGGAATAACACCTAGAAAATCAAAAAGTCAAGTTGTCTCCAATCAGTGCTATTTTAGGGAACAAGATATCCGACTCCAGTAGTTAAGACATTTATCTCTGAAGAAAGGCTAACAGCTTCATTATGAAGAGCCAAGAAGCATTAAGGCCAAGCAGAGAAATCAAAGTGATTTACAATAGCATTGGGTATCACCCATGCAGATGATTGCCCCATTGCCTTATGCGTCTCCATGTTCCAGTATAATGGTAGACAATAACCCATCCCTTAAACCTTTTTAATAATCCTCTTGTTCCAAATGTCATGACAGTTAATGTAACCTTGTAAGAATTTTTTAATGCTTTTTAATTTTATTTTTAGAGACAGAGGAAGGGAGGAGAAACACTGAGAGAGGAACATCAGCAATCGGCTGCTTCCTACACACACCTCTACTGGCGATTGAGCCTGCAATCCAGGCATGTGCCCTGACTGGGAATCAAACCAGCAACCTTTTGGTCCCTGGGCCTATGCTCAACCACTGAGGAACACAGGCAAATGAGATTTTGATGGTCCTGCTTCCTTCCAAAGTTCTAAACAAAGTTTTTTATGGTAAATACTAGAAATTATAGACCATTTGAAAAGTTTTCTACTTTAAGAAATCGTCCAGTTTAAACTTGCTGTTCTAAGTAGAGACTGCTGCTTAAATTAAGAACAGAACTAGGAAGAATATTTCCCCCTGCTCTATGCCTCTCCATTTCCAAATTCACAAAAATTGACTTGCAAATTGAAATTCCTGGGGACAAAGAGCAGGATCTGAATACAATCAGGCAGGGAAAAACCATCAGGCTTCATCCTGTAAAAAAAATAAATAAAATGCCCGGGTAGCATTTCTGGACAGCTCAGGATGTCAAGGTGTTTCCTGCAGCAATTACACATCCTTTTCAGAAATCGTTTGGTAATCACTCTGAGTTTTTTTTATTTTAAGCATTACAAATGAGCAGAAGAACCAGTATCACTAAAATGGAAAATAATCTATTCACATCATTATATTTATATCAATTACCAAGACATTATCTATGCTTAAGAGCATGGACTTTTGAGTCAGATGGAACTGTGGCAATTCAAGTGTTATTTCTAGCTAATAGTCTTTTTGCTAATTTATTGCTAAGTCTTCCTAAATGAAATGACAAGCTATTTTAGACTTCATTTTTCCTATTACAGCAACTTGTGTTAAGTTTCTGCTTCAGTAACCATCATCACTAAAGAAACAACAATCCATCAATTAAAGGGCATCTCTTAAATGTCCAAGGCCAATAGGATCTTTTTAAGAAATTTAGTATACACCATAATTGATGAAGGCAAAACCAAGAATGCTCTACCTAAGAATGTTCAGAATACAAAGGCAAGTAAGTATTCCAGGAGTCAGAAAGGTGTGTTTAAACGGTATCTTTAGCCTTGGCAGGTGTTGCTCAGCGTTGACCTGAGCAGTGAAGGGTCTTGGGTTCAATTCTTAGCCAAGGACACTTACCTTGGTTGCAGATTAGATCCTGGCCCCAGTCAGGGCACAACCAATTTCCACCCCACCTCCCTTCCACTCTCTCTAAAAATCAATAGGAAAAAGTAGCCTGGGTTGAAAATTAACAAAACAGATGCAAAGTTAACTCAATTTGTGTTCCAGAAAGACATCCTGCCTGGGGTTTTTACAAACCTACATGATGCCACCAGAGCCAATATGCTATTGCAGCATTCAATATGTTGTCATAAAAAGACCAAAAAAAACCCCAACAAAAAACAAAACAACCAGAAAACGAAAGCTAAGTTCTTAAACAAACAAATAATAAGCTGTATGCTTAAAGCATTAACATTTCACATGGTACTTTAATTTCCCATGGTACATAATATAATTAACTTAGATCCTATTAGGTTTTTCTTATCTTTATTTGCAAGATAAGTGGATATAACTTCAATTATTAATAGCCAGAACTTATGACTCAGAAGTAACCCTATACTGTAGTGAAATATACTTCAACTCTTCTATTTAATTATACTCTCAAATTTTCAATTAGCTAAAAACAAAATTCTCCTCATGAGTGCAGCATATTTTGCTTTCTGGCTTTCCACTCAGCTATTCAATATAACCTTATTTTTGGTACCACAAATTAGAATTTACTAAAGACCAAAGCAAAAGAAAAGCTTAGAAGCACACAGTGCTTAATTAAAACAGTATCCTTTCCTGGATATGAATTTTTACTCACATTTGCAAATATATTCTTCAGTAAGTTCTAAAATCTTCACTTAAAGTGAGAGTATGTGGAATTGAGATATTTATTTTCACTTTAGCACACCTAAGACAATAAAAAGAACCTATTTAAAAAAACTGTTTTAAAAGGTACTAGAGCTGATGGTCCTCTGGCCAGGTATTAATATAGGAACCACCACTACCAACTCCAACTGGTATTCCAAAGGGAGTAGTTTAAAAAAAAAAAAGAAAAGAAACATACAACTAATACAATTTCTATTACTCTTCACTTTTCTTTTTATTATTCAAAAGTCAAATGTTAATTTTTAAATCATCCATCCTCAATTTTTATTTAATGTACCGTCATTTTCCCAAGATATGAAGTTTCAGAATCTCTTTGGAATACTAATGTCACTGTTCTAGGTTTAACAAAACTGTTGAAAGTTTAAATTCCACTCTATTTCCCTGAATTCTCAAGACAGTTGCTGATGTAAATTTTAATATAAAATATTTAGTCACAAAATAGTATTGCTTTTGTATGCACATAGTTGTAAGATTACTTTGCTTTTGTCAATAAAAACTATACCATCTTTCATAAAACTCTAAACAAATTAAGAACTGTGATGTAGAACAAAAATTACACATGGTAAAACAGGTACCAGCACAACGTTAGGTTATATTACATAAAAAAAAGTTTTAATGGTCCCAAATATATATATTCAACTAAGCATACACTCAGGGGAGCAAAAAATCAAAACCAAAATAAAACAAAAAAATTATGACACAAATGACCACATCTAGAATTCCACTCAATCTTTAATCAAGTAGAGACAAATCCCCACTTTTAAAAAAATCTGCAGTTCGAAGGGCAAAGGGAACAGATAAAAAAGAGGAAGTTTTATATTCGCCCCTCCCCCATAGGTTTTCCAACCTGTTGTAGCTTGACTAAAATGTTCAGAATGTATGGTTTTAAAGGCAGGTCTCTTTATACAAAGAAACTGCTGGCATTCTAAACTAGTGAAGAATTATGGCTGAAAAGCCTATTCTTCTGAGTCCCAAACATGGTCCGACAAAGCATATTCTGATTGTAGCAACTGACCAGTCAATCCAGAATTCCACTTACAAAACCCCTGCCCTGTTGGCTTTATGTTTCCATTTCCTTCCCTGAGAAAAGGGCAATGTGTGGTCCAAGCTGGAGAGCTCAAGGCTTGCGTCTTTCCCCTAGTGTGTAATATCCCCTCCTTCTGCTCCATTGAGTTGGCACTTGATGAGCAGAGGTCAAGTGTGCGAGGCTGATCTGTCAGTCATTCACAAGAGACCACTGCTTTGTTGTGAATTTTGTAGGGGATAGGGGTAGAAGAACCAGTTTTTTTCAACAGGTACTGATTGTAGGCAGTTGTCATTATGACTCAAACTTTGCTTTCTTTGACAATGGTAGCATGTCTTCCTTGTCTTCATCCTCATCATCCTCCTCATCATCATCAGGATAATCTACCAGACCCACAAGGCCTCCCTGTTCAAAAACAAGGATTATTTAAAAACAAAAAAACAAAAACACACATATTTTGAATATCTAAAGATAAAGGACATAGAACCCCACCCCCATCTCAATATACAATCATGGTATTTCTGGGTAGTGAGATTATATATAACTGAAAATTCATTATTTTTATATATTTCCTAAATTTTCCAGAGTAAAATATAAAATTTTTAGTAGTTTTTAATCCTAGTAAATCACCCAGGAGATAAAAACATTAATGACTAAATTTAAAATGTTAATGTTAACAATGCACTACAGTTTTTTAAGCCAAGTTTATATAGTATATCAAAATAATCAACAAGATTAAACAGACCACTGGAAATGATGTTCACTGACTATCAAACATTAGGAAAGCGATTCAGCTCTGTCCCCTCCCCATCATTTCATCTGAACTTCACAGAGTCCTGCTTACCAGAAACCACTGAAGCTCACTTATTTAGGTAGAGGATGGGTGGTTGAAATTCCAACAGTTCTTGCCTGGAGCCTATCCCTTCATCTCACATTCACTTTTAGCCCTTAGGGATCTCCTGCTCACATAAGGGGATGATCATGTATGTGTTGATGGGCATTATATTTCTGATTTAGATCAATGAATCCCAAATGCCAGTCTGTTATACTAATCCAGAGCAGCATAAAGCAGCCAAAAGAATTGATGTTCATTGTGAGAATCTGTCTTTCCTACATTTTTGGTGTTAAAATTTTGATCCTTTTTTAAAAATGAAATGTTACTAATAAATGGTTTACTCCTTTTTATTAACTTTGCTTGACAAAATAAAGTTAGAAGTGTCTAGATATTTAGATTATCTTTTCCCCACAAAGTCTTTATCTTGGTATTAATTGGGAAAGTTGATATAAAAAAAAATAAAGTAACTTAACCCAGCCCGCATGGCTCAGTAGTTGAAAGTCGACCTAAGAACCAGGAGTTCAGGGTTCGATTCCTATCAGAGCACATGACTGGGTTTCGGGCTCAATCCCCAGTGTGAGGTGTGCAGGAGGCAGCCGATCAATGACTCTCTCTAATCATTGTTTCTATCTCTCTCTCCCTCTCCATTCGTCTCTGAAATCAATAAAAGTATTTATAATTTAAAAATAAAAAAATAACCTAAACTTTTAAATCCCTGTAAATGTTTTGACACATACAAATCTGAACCTGAGGTTCTAAACTGCAAATTACCAAAATTAGTATATATTCAGACTCCTGTTTAGGTTACAAAAAAAAAAAAAAAAAAAAAAAAAAAAAAAAAGTTCAGAAAATTCTCAACTTAGGTAAGTTCAAGTGATGATAGGAGAATGATTCTCTAGTTCACAAATTTAAATCATTTCCAAAAGTAAGCAATTGTCACAAAAATTACTGTTGAGAAAGCTTAAATTAGATAGGCCTGGGAGTCAAAAGTGTACCTTGGTAGTAATAGCTGCCGTCTGAGACGTATTTTTAGGGACAGATCCAGGAGATCCTGGAGACCCTGGGGATCCTGGAGACCCTGGGGATCCAGGCAGGTTTGTTGCAGGTGACTGGCTGGTGAGGTTAGTCTTTGTCCCACTAGAGAGGGAAAGCTTGAAACTTGGGCTCTGCCGGCCGGAAAGATTGGTTTTCAGAAGTACCTCCTTTTCCTCACTTTCTTTTACTAAAAATAAGAATGTTGTCAATAGTTGTCAAACATACTCATCTTTAAAAATCTCCCAAATGAGGATTCACTAAAATAGTTTACTCCTCTGCTAGGGAGAAACACTGAAGATCAATCTCTGAACAAAACTTATTTAGCAAAATACTAAACATCATTACCACTGAATTTTTATTACTGAGAAGGAGTGAAACCTTCAGTATCATTTTCAGTGTTTCTACCCTTTCTGAAATATTTTCTCCTTACTTAAAATTAAGAAAATTTAGTTTATGCTTTCACAACAGAGCTATCAATTCACTCTTATAAGCAACATCTTCAAAATCTATATTGCCATACACACAAATCAGATACTAATCAGTGTCACAAAATAAGAATAAACTTAGGGTGAGAAAGACTTCATATCTCCTTGTTCATCTTTTCAACATACATTTCTTCCTTTCCATGAATTTACTTATTGGATCCATAATATCATCATCATTTTTAGCTTTGTCAGATGGAGACACTACAGCTTCTCCATCTTCCATGTCATCTTCATCTGTGTTGAACCACATCTCCTCTTCATCTTCGAGTGTTCTGGCATCTCTTCGATATCTATGATTCCTCAGAATGGATCGCATACTATGAGTAAAGAGAAGATAAGAGTAAACAGACTGATAAAAACTTCACTAGATATTCTTCAAGTATTATTCTGAATTAGATATAGTGTTAATAGATAATGGGATAAAACAGATTTATACAATCAAGACTGACAAAAACAGATTTCACCCAACATGTAATTTAAAAACACACTGTCATATCTAGTATTATCTAGTGGAATCAAACTTCCTATTATCAAAATTATACTATTACAAATAAAAAAAAATTATACTATTACAGATCAGCTATTAAACATAACATTAGGAATTAAGCTATAATTTATGATTTTAAAATACAGCATAAGTATGTGAATTCAGGTATTTAGGATAAGGTACAAGATTTCTTAAAATAATTTGTAACTTTAAAGTAATTCAAAGCAAGTAAAATAATATTTTGGTTTGTCTGGAGACATAAAGCCTCAATGCTACATTAGTGGCATGCTTTTCTTTTTCATTTTCTAGCTTGATATAAGCTTGAGGAAGAGCCCACAGATCAAATCCACCTACACCCCTTCAGGAAAACACTTACACTGACCATTACATAGAACACTATCACTGTGGTCACTAGCTGCTGTTAACTCCCCCCCATTTCCAATCCAAAGAGCAAAACACAAGCAAAATAAGAGCCATCGCCCTACAACTTGTCACTGAATGAAAAGGTTCAAATATGAGGTAATTTACCTGTCAAGTTTGGGATTATCTTGCCTTTCTCTTTGTTGTTCAAATCTCAACTTTAATCCTTTAAATGTCTGTACATAATCTACATCTTCCAGTGCTTTCCAGTAATTTTCAATGACATGAGCAGTCAATGATTTTATATCTTCCTATAAAAAAAAAGAAAAAATGAGATGAAATGCTATTTTAGGAAGACATGACTTCCTTGTCCTGAACTGACAAACCTACCCAAAATAGTTTAACTTCATTAAATTATACTACTTTAGAGATCATCAAACAATGAAAATGGACATACCATATTGGGTACTTCAGTAGTCCCCAATTTTTGGTGTAGCTCATCATTATCTGTAGGTCTTTCCAAAATAAATGCCCAGGTACCATCCCTAGATGATTCCTACTCAGTGTATTTGGGGTAGGATCTGGGCGTATTTTAAATCATACTCAAGTGCTGGAGGTGGATGGTGGTAATGGTTGCACAACAATGTGAACACACTTAAAGCCACTGAATTATATACTTAGAAATGGTTAAAATGGGAAATTTTATATTATATATAATTTACCATAATTTTTTAAAAAGCATCCACAGATAACTCTAACACACACCAATTATTTGAGAAACACTAACCTAATATATTATTAAAGAATGAAGTAGAGCTTATTATGAAATTACTCTCTAGAAATATATGGGAGAGCCCTGGCCAGTGTGGCTCAGTTGGCTGAGAGTTGTCCCATGCACCAAAAGGTTGCCAGTTCAATTCTTGGTCAGGGTACATGCCCAGGTTGCGGCCTTGATCCCCAGTAGGGAAGGGCCAAGCAGGAGGCAGCCAATTGATATTTCTCTCTCTTCCTTTCCATTCCTCTCTCGCTCCAAAATCAATAAAAACATATTAAAATAGACAAAAGTTTAGGAAAAAAAATAAAAGATATATGTGGGAGAAAGTAAGTTTAACAAAAACACATCCAAATAATAATCAAATGTAATGTTACTCTCTTAAAATGATTTCCGTGACAGTATTAAAGCAGTTTTCAAACTATCCTACAAAAAGGAATCATAGTTGCGGAGAGAGATTATTTTGGTTTTTATTAGTTTAAATTGAATCTCTCACAAGCTTTTGGTAACACACGTTTTCTTTTTAAAAATTACCTTAAAATATAATTATCTCAAGCCAAAGTACCAATAATGCAGATTAAAGTTCCTGAGTAATTAAAACCAAAACCTAACTAAAAAAGTAGAGAACCTACCACTCTAATAAATTCAAACATCTCTATTATGGCAGAGTTCATCAGATTGTAGCGAGATCCATTGTTGAGAAATGCTTTGACTACTGGTTCAAACAAAAAACTTTTCATTATGTAGCGGTTGTAAAACTCATCTTTTAATCCAATAATCTTTCTCTTAAAACGAAGAGCACCTGAAATGAAGAGGCATTATTCAAATTATATACCACACTTCCATATTTTAGACTTAAAAAACAACTGTCTAACATATATAATTCTTCGAGCAGTGATGATACTGCTTCCAGAACCTAAAGATAAGGATTATAAAAGGGTTATCAGAAAAATGTATTCTAAGAGTAGTGTGTGTCATCATAGAACACAAGTCTTAGAGAGCTAGAAAAATTCTGGAAGTTACTAATGACTAAAATGTACTTTACACCTGACACAGGAGCTAAGATAGAGCTAATGAATGAATTAACCTACCATTAAGATGAGAATCTAAATATATCCTTTTATATACATCGTCAAAAACAACAGAAAAACCATTGTTTTATTAGGGCAATCCACTGGTATAATTTGACCATTATTTTTGAACACTTTATTATTTTGCATCAGAATAGATGGTTGCATTGGTTTATTTGTGGGCGTGCTTGTAGAAATGCTATAAAACCACAGAAATCTGCATGACCCAAAATTTGCCTTCCTATATTTTAGAATTTAGAGGATGTTGTTTTTAAAATGTGGTCCTCTATGCTTATTGCAGCGAGTATGCTTTTTAAATTTTTTCATAGTTTTCCTTTTTTACAATTAATTAGGCTTTAACTTACAGATTAAAAGGTATATTTACATCTTGAGGTATGGGGAGTTAAGTCACCATTCGTCAAGATCCAAATATACGCAGACAGCTAGACTTCAACAAAGCCCTCTTTACCTAGATGGAATTATCAGTAAGTTAATGCCCCAGTTATTGTAAACAGTTCAAAAAAGCATACTCACTTCATGCAGTCACATCGTCTTCGGTTGGCAAGATTAAATATTGTGTTTGTATTTTGGTTTCTTTGGAGATCATGGAAGTGGCTCGTTAAATTGCCAATTTGTTATTAATCAAGTCCTTCATGAGCAGGTAGCCAGGCAACCATGCTGACACGGTTTCTGGGTGGGAAGGCAGAGGAGTAAAGCAGCTCAATTTTTCTTTCGTTGGCAGAAAAGAGGTGCACAAGTGAATGCCCAATCAGGTACAGTTGATTATAAACTGCCTTAACAATCCAACTTTAAGAGTGTTTCTTTCTAAAGAGACACTCTGGGCAGGGAATTTCAAAGTAGTTTATATAATAGCAATTGCATTTTATTTTTTAAACTAATGAATATTTTCAAATACATAAGCATGGTGAAATAAGACATTTTATACAATAAGAGGCATCTTTCTGTGTTTTAAGTCAAACCAGAACAAGGGTTTATTTCCCCAAAACAATGGTTTTAGAGTTTGGTTTTTCTTTTAATATTACTAGACAAATGAACTTAGTAAGGCAGTTCCATATGTGAGAATAAAAATCAATACTTTAGAGCTCATGCTACTAAGGCCAAATTTTAAGCTTTCAGTAATTGAGGCAAGAGCTACTAAGAATTGGCACTCCAACTTTGCAGGCCTTGTGGAGACTTGTGTCCTACCATAACACACACTAGCTGAACCCTGTGGTCTGCATGCAGTTCCTAGGTTAGTGACAAGCAGCTCCCTTCCTAGAATTCACTAAGACTAAGGGTCTGCAGATAGCACATATAGAAGATAGTACTAATGGTCTTTTTGTTTTGCTCATTTCCATTTTCCCTCATTTATTTTTATCAAAACCTGTATTGTTTCCACTCAAACCTTTCCCCCAAAAGAAACCTGCATCAAAAATATCCAACCACTATTTTTTGCTGTTAAATAAAAATTGCTTTCAAAAATTTACCAGTGAGTTCTGAGAAGTCAAGTTGCTCAACGGGGTTTTAGGGAAAGCTTTTGGGACATGTCAAATTGACATAACCATAGGATTTTCAATGTAAAGTGCACTCTACTTCCACTCACACCTCTAGCCTTCATTATTAACAGGCCAGAAATCTTTTGTGCTTAGTTTTAATCATCTCTAAAACAAGTAATCCATCTTTACCTTATACAACATGAGATTTCATGTAATAAGTTTGAGACTTTATGCCTCCTGTGTAATTAAATGGTAGCTGAATAAAAGCACCTCCAACAAAATTATCTCATTACTCTTATAAATTTCCATATTTTCAACAAAAATACACACAACATAAAAGTATGACCTAGAAAGCTACAATGTAAGATTCCAAGAATCCTGAAAAGGCAAAGAATTAAGACTGCTATTACTAGAGTGTGTTAGTGTGTGTGTGTGTGTATGTACATATCTCTAACCTATATTTGAAAGTATTGCTGATCTCAGCTACAGACTTGATTAGTTGTCTTTAAATATGATAAAAGTATACTAATTAAGCAGCTGCAGATATAAAAAACGGAAAGTTCCCCGAGTCCCCAAATTGTTTACACTTAAACATTCATTTATATATATATATATTTTAAAAATATATTTTATTGATTTTTTTACAGGGAGGGAGAAAGATAGAGAGCTAGAAACATTGATGAGAAACATCAACCAGCCGCCTCTTGCACACCCCCTACCGGGGATGTGCCCGCAACCAATGTACATGCCCTTGACCAGAATCGAACCTGGGACCCTTCAGTCCGCAGACCGATGCTCTACCACTGAGCCAAACCGGCTTCGGCCATTCATTTTTATTTTGTCCTTACAAGTATGCATCGAAATTTACTTATAAAACCCTCTCTTACAAACTATACCTAGCATTTTAATGTACTCCTTTCTCAGAAGACAAATACCTAAAACTCATCTCAAATTTTATTTAGCTCTTTTAGAAATCCTTGATAAAAACTCCTGTATATGCAAAGCCAGTCCTAAAGAGCTCATTTCTACTGACTGGCATCTTCTTTCAGAAGCTACTTATATTTTCAGTACTGGGAAGACAGCCACACTGAGAATAAATTGAGGGTTAGGTTTGATAACTTCATTTGGAAAATATTAATAATAAAACATTCCAAGATTTATCTGGCATGCTTACATTTCTTAACAGATAAACTTTCACTAATTTGTAATGATTCTCTTTATAGTTCTCATTAAATTATGAGACATTTTCTTTGCAATACTGCAAACCAAATGAGATGGAGAATTGAAGAGACCTTTCCTGCCATTCTTCTATGCGACTTGTGTTCTACCTATTCCAAAACACTCACACACCACACTTTGCCACATTTGCACATGTTAACAGCATGTTCAAACAAGAATGTCACTCCCCCCCCCCCATGACTAATAAATAGAAACTCAACTGAACTCTTCAAAATTTCCCTGATCTGCCTTATTCACGTAGAATACACCATTTCCACTAAACACATCACAATATAGTGCTTATGATGATGTGTTTTGATTTTTATGGACTATCTCCTCCTAATAAACTGAATACAGGTTATAATCATCTTCCTTTTCCCAGTTCCAGGTATATATCATACTTCTTCAAATCGAAGATGCCACTGATTGCAAAACTCTTTATCTTTTCTACTACTAAGAAAACAAATGAACAGAAAGAGCTACAGATCATGCCATTAACTGTTAAGACTTACCTTAATTTGAGAAATAATAAATGCATACAAATATTTATCTTAGAACAGTTGTCGCCAACTGGTGGTCTGTGGACCACTGGTGGTCTGAGGTCCGAAAGGTTGGTGACAGTTGGGTTTAAAAAAACCTTTGGAGCAGTGGTCACCAACCAATGGTCCACAGACCACTGGTGGTCCGTGTGGTCCGAAAGATTGTCGACTGCTGCCTTAGAATCAATGAACTATGGTAGTATTTATTAAATTTATTAAAATAAACTGATAAACTTATTCAGTTGTTCCATTCCATCCCACCTGCTCACAAACTCCCTTTCCCACACTCAAACAAAACCTTCTATGGTGGACATAATTCAAAGAAGCATTCGTTATAAACTCCCTCTCAACTTGGGTCTTGGGGCTCACTTTTGCTGTGATAGGTATACAAGGAAAATGCACATTAATTTAAAAGCACTTTTCTCATGTGCTAATAAGTTCATAAACATATGCAAAAGCAAAATAGAACAAAAATAATGATTTTTCCCCTGTCCTTAGCAGTCTAGGTTAATGCCACCAATACTATTACTTCTGGTTGGAAAAAATGATCACTAAAGTAATATCAAAGGTTCTGGATAATTAGCAGAAAGTAGCTGTGCTAAATGTCTGAAAATTAAAAATATACTCTGTCCAGATGTATTCTCAATATATACTACAATGTGTACACAGGCCTGAAAAACTGGCAAGTGTAACAACTGTTATCCTGATAGAAAGTTTAATGAATTTTTTAGAAGGAAACCTATTTCTAATACAGAATAGATAAAAGATAAAATGTTGATAAAACAAATCAACAGCAGAAGCATTCTTTATATAATGTTTTTATAATTTAAGGAATTTTTTAAAAATCAAGGGAAAAATTTTTAAATGATGTTAAAAAAAAAAAGAGCAAAAAAGGGTCTATGACTGTGATGCCATTAACAAAACAACAAACTTACCTACAAACACCAAAGTGTAAGTTGTTACCAGATGTCTCTTAATGAGTCACTAGGTACCCCTGAAATTGGCCTACCAACTTAACCAAAGAAGGCTGGCTGCTATATGATCAAGAATGGATTAACCTATTTCCAATACAGAAAAATGTTTTTTACTTCAATAAAGTAGGGTCTTAAGAATACAGTGAAAGTCAATTTTAGAGAACTGTGTAACCATAAACAATCTTGTTAAAAGGCCTGTTGCTCTAAAAGAGTTAACAAGCCATTCCATAAAGGTGTACACAGGACATAGTCGAGGCTTTGTGAGCCACTTATGGTCATATGGCCTCTCATCTTTTAACAACTCTTTAAAAACATAAACACCATTTTTCAGTTTGCCAGTTGCACAGAAATAGAATACAGGTCAGATTTTGCTACAATTGTCATCCTGCTCTAACATATGTGAGGTAACACAATGTTATATAATATGTCAGATACATTGCAATAAAGCTGGAGAAAAATTATTTGTGGAATTAAAAAATGTGCTAGGCATTCTGTAACTTAAGAATGTGCTTTGAGAACTCCGTTCTATTAGGTATAAATTTTCCAAATTATGAAAATAGTTTCTTCATGATTTTGAGACTAGTATAACAAGAATGCCTAGTTAGTAATTAGTAATGCAATGCTAAGTTTGAAGAATGGTAACTGAGGTAGAATAATCTCAAGTGCCATCTCAATGATGGACTATAACACTTTATGGAAATATACTTTACAGATACACTTTAACCCTTTGCCGGATAGTAACTAGAAAGAAGAAAGTCAGGACAATCAGCTGCTCAGAATGTGGCACAAAAACATAAACAGTGTAACTTAGTATTAACTCTCCTGTCTTGAAATCAGTGAATATTTCTTCTTAGGCAATGAGACCTAAAAATACCAACAATATGATAATATACAGATAAGTAATTCTACCAGAAGCAACACTTACATAATGCCAAGAAAGCGTGCTTCGAGGCCATAAGCACTAGCACTCTCCGGAGGATGTCCTTATTAATAATGTAGTTCTTTATGTGATAGGTATGGTGCTCCACACAAAATGTTAACAATTCCAATACAAGTGCCAACAACTGGGCAGTCTGAAAATCATCTAAAATAAACAAAATACAATTTATATTTAATGGCTAATTTTCTTTTTCTCCCCAAATATAAGAACCTAAATTCCAATCAAGTAAAATTCCTTCCATTAACCCAAATATTTTAAAGTTAAGGAAAAAGAAAGTAAAATTCACTGAATGCCTACCATGTGCTAAGAATGATGCTTTACATTTTTTCTTACTTAATTTAAATAACTCCATGAGGAATTAGGTTTACAAGACCCAAGTCTTAAAAGTTAGTAAAGCAGAGATGGGATATAAATCTACTAGATCTGCTTTATTCCAAGTGCAAGAATGCTCTACCACATCTTAACACATCCCTCAGCATAGCATAGGAGGTCCTGCCAGACACATCTAGTCTTTGGTGGAATTACTCTCTCTGCTTCTATGAATCAAGTGTGTTCTGCGCCTCCTTTATTATACATAATGAATCCATACTGAATTACAATGATTGGTTTATCTTCCTCACCAGGCAGTAAGCCTCTGGAAGTATTTTACTAATTTTTTTTTCCAATTTCCCAATTAAGCCCCTAAAGATTACAGCACATACCTTTAAACGCTTGATGAGTTAAACATGTGGGTCTGGAAAAAAGCCTCAAACTTTACTTAGTAGGAATAAAGTAGGTAGGAGAAATGAGTGTATCTTGTTTCTAAGACTTGATTCCAAAGTCATTAAAGTAAATTTAACATCTATTTTCTAATTGGTGCTGTAAGTTAAAATATTCTATACTGATAGTAATTCATATGACAAAATAATACAATTATTCTGAAAACTTCAATAAGGAATTTCCCAATGAAGAATCTACAACTTCCTTTTTTTTTTTAAAAAAATACATTTTATTGATATTTTAAGAGAGGAAGGGAGAGGGATAGATAGTTTTAGAAACATCGATGAGAGAGAAACATCCATCAGCTGCCTCCTGCGCACCCCCTACAGGGGATGTGCCAGCAAACCAAGGTACATGCCCTTGGCTGGAATCAAACTTGGGACCTTTCAGTCTGCAGGCTGACGCTCTATCCACTGAGCCAAACCAGGTAGGGCAGAACCTACAACTTATTTCTAAATTAAACAGACAAGCTAAAAGCTAAAGGAATAAAATGCAGAATAATAATCATGTTTTGACTAGAGGCCCAGTGCATGAAATTTGTGCACTTGGTGGGGGAGGGGAGGAAGAGTCCCTCAGCCTGGCCTGCAACCTCTCATAGTCAGAGAGCCCTTGGGAGATGTCTGACTCATGGCTTAGGCCCGCTGGGGAGCCATCATTGGACATCCTTAATGCAACTGTGGAGGTGGGAGAAGCAGAGAAGCTCCTGTCACCGCTGCCGTGCTCACCAGCCTTGAGCCTGGCCTCTAAGCACAGTGGCGCTCCACCTATGGGAGTGCACTGACCACCAAGGGGCAGCTCCTGAGTTGAGTGTCTGCCCCCTGGTGGTCATTTCGCATCACAGCCACCAGTTGTTCCATTGTCTGGTTGATTTGCATATTAGCTTATTATAAAGGATTATATAGGATTCATCCTCAATGCAAATATAAATAGCTTAACAAACTGAGTACAAGCTTCGCTTTACTACACATCTGGTGAGTATAAATAACTTAACATGACTTTTTTCATCTATTTCACCTATGTAAATGCAAACTGAAAACAAATATTGCTTTAACAAAAAATTGTTTTAAAATTATGAAGGCGCCCTGGCCAGATAGCTAGAGTTGATTAGAGCATTGTCATATAATACATCAAGATTGCGGATTCGATTGTGGACAAAAATCAACCAATGAGGGCATTGAACAATAAATGGAACAATAAATCTCTCCAGCGCCCTCCTTCCCCCATTAAAATAAAATTTAAAAATCGGAAAGCAATTATCTTATTGTCTTTGACGTGTTATCTATAACATTTAAAGAAATTTTATTTTGAACACCTCTTTTGAAAATACATTAGACCTCTATGTTAATACCATGAGTTTAAGAATTCAAAAACCAAGAACTACCAATCTGCATTATCTTACCTTTACTAGGTTTGTCTTCTGTTGTATTTGCCAGTAATGGAGCAGTGAGGACATGCATACAGTGTTTGTAGAAGAAACCCAGAAATTCAGTCTTTTCTGTTTTCTAAGGAACCAAAAACACTTTCATGAACTTGAACTGCATTGATTACTATCAGCAATAAACAATACACTAGCATGATAAACAGAAAAACAGCTGTGCTTACATTGGAAGTAGCTAACATGTTCTCTGGGTCAACTAAAGTTCGAAGCAGGCCCATAAGTTGGACTGCTCCTCCAAGTTCAGGGTCTGTATCACAAATCATATGTTCTATAATGAGGTTGATGAGCAAAATATCCTAGTGAGAAAAATACAATAAGGATCATTTATTATGGGGGAATGGAAAAAGCAAATACTATGACAAACTACAGCATTATAGCTAGCTCTAGCAATCTTGTTAACCTCAAACAAAATGAAATGATTGACTAACTTAACAGGTATATGGAAGTGTTTCCCTAAAATGTGGCACGGGCACATTACACTAAACACTACCAAAATTAAAGTTTCTTTCTTTTTCTAGTATCCGTAAATCCCTCTGATGAAAGCAAAACTAAGTTTCAATTTGGTGCTAATAATCTTTTCATCTCTTGATAACAAAATATCCTTCCCAAAGAAGGCAAATGGGCCTTAGGTTCATAACTTTAACAGTAAGAATATTTAGCTAAAATTTATAACATTGTTCTACTTTCAATGCATTTTTATGGGATTCCTTCTATTCATGCAAAATGATATCTATAGCTATATTCCATTTATGAAAACGATATAAACTTTCCATTTTAAGAAAAAAGTCAATTGGTACCTGAATGTCTGAAATTGGGGAAACAAGATTATAATATTTAGAGGAAAACACAGGAGAATAAATGTATTCTATAGATTCCAAATGTCACTATGACTGGTGTTCCTAGCATAAGGAGTAAATAAAAATTGAGGATTCAATGAGAAAATCCCTGCTCTTGCCTATATATACAATGATAGGACAAAAAAGAACATGCAGAAAGTATATGGAAATGATGATTATTAAGACTAGGAATTAAGAGACTAGGAATTAATGTGAGTAAACTACATTAATGTATCTTCAACTAGTGGGTTACAAGACCAATAAGAATAGCCTTTATTTTAATCTAGATATTTTGGCTTTCAAGATAGGTCTATTTTATAAAAGAAAATGGTAATATTCAACAGTACAAACTTGTACTTTTCTGTACCTACCCTGACATTACAATAAAAAAAACAACAACCCTAAATATAGATTATTAGACAGTCTATTTCATTTTGACATCACAACACATTAATTAGGATCTTTTTAAAAGTAAAAGTTGATCATCTCATTTTGTAAAACTATGATAAAAGATCCACACAATTCCAACCTCAGAAGTTGAAGGCAGAACATCTTAGTTTATTATTAAGAAAAAAATTACTTTCAAGATTTTATGGGGGAAGAAGGGTGGAGGTGGGGGGAATCAGAATCATTGCTTTATCTGAAAACAGAACAGAGCACATACATTTAGGGCTGTCACATATGCCACACACCATTTACGCTGGAGTGCCCTTCCCATTACCAGGATATATTCTCTCACTTACTTAAAATATGTATGTGTATGAACAAGACAACAGCTTGTTCCCTATGGTTAGGTAAGGCACCCTAAATACTTTCCAAAGGAATGTGCTTCATTTCTTCATTCTTGATTTTGAGACTCAATCCCTAGCAAAGTCAATGTTTACCTAGGAAAGTTATTAATTCCACATACAGAAAACAATTTACTGATTAAATGATTTAAATATTACAGAAAGTTAACTTCAGAATAATCTAAAAAATTTAAAAAGAAATTTAAGTTGAGCATTAACAAATAACTGCTGTAAGACACACTTTAAAACTGAGACAGCAGCCAATTTAGGGGAAGAATAGCCATTTGATATGATGACTACACTTTTCCCAAACATTAACTATTTAAATCTTAAATAAATACAGTTACTGTTAGTGCAAATAATATTTACCTTGTTGGTTATTTTTTGCTCTGTTAACTTCTTACTTACATCATCATTCTGTTGTGCCTCCTGCATGACAAACTCTCGTACCATGGATGGATTATATTCAACCAAGTATGAGAATATATCAGTAGCAGCACTTCGCACCTGTGTATCATCCATGCCCTGCAGATAAAAAGAACTTATGTCTCCTATATTATAAAAATACGGAACTTATGGCTTCATAAATTCAAAACCTAACAAATTATAAAGAAACATTGCAATAAAAAAAGAAGTAAAGAAAATTCTGCTGCATGTAAAAATCCTTTTCCATGGATAAAGTTATACATTCTTTTAAAAAATATATATTTTGATTTTTTACAGAGAGGAAGGGAGAGAGATAAGAGTTAAAAACACGCCCCCTACTGGGGATGTCCCTGCAACCAAGGTATGTGCCTTTGACTGGAATCGAACCTGGGACCTTTCAGTCAGCAGGCTGACACTCTATCCACTCTATAATTTGCCAAACCGGTTTTGGCAAATTATACTTTCTTTTATTCCTATTTACTTTTCTACTTTAACATGTCATCTAATAGGCTGCAAAGTTAACACATTATTATTAAAAACTAGAGGCTTGATGCACAAAAATTCATGCAAGAGTTGGCCTTCTTTCCCCTAGCTGCTGCCACCGGCTTCCCTCTGGCACCCAGAACTTGGGCAGGCTACCCTCAGGCCACCCACAGGCACCCGGGACCCTGGCTGGCTTCCCTCCTGCCCTAGCTTTGTCAGGAAGAACATCCAAATGACGTCCGGAAAACATCCAGCTAATTAGCATAATTAGCATATTACCCTTCTATTATTATAGACTATAGAGGCCCAGTACACACATTTGGGCACTGGAGAAGAGGGGAAAGAAGGGGAGAGGAGGGTCCCCTGAGCCCGGGATCCCTCGGGGGAACGTCCACCGAGGGGGTCCTCACGGTGTCCTAAGAGTTGTGCCAGAGGTGAGAGAGGCTCCTGTACTGCCATTGCACTTGCCAGCCATGAGCCCAGCTTCTGGCTGAGCGCGCGCCCCCTGTAGGAGCACACTGACCACCAGAGGGCAGATCCTGCATTGAGTGTCTGCTCCGTGGTGGTCAGTGCACGTCACAAAGGCAGTTCTGCCATTCTGTCGATTTGCATTTTAGGGTTATAATATATAGGATGGAAAATTCCTGAGGATTCTTTTCAGTACTATGTAAGAACTCTAATACTACAATTTTATCGCTCTTTAACTAGAGGCCCGTGGTCCCTAGGCCTGGCTAGTGATCAAAGTGTGAGCATCCAGCATGGAAGGGAGGTCCCAGCTGACCTCTGGGCCCTGGGCAGCACCTGGGCCTCCATGCCCGCCTGAGTCACAGGCGCCTGAGTCCCCACATGGAGATGCGGTGAGCACAGCCAGATGCTGCGGTCCGGGGTTTAGTGTTGGCCTCTGGGCTGCCCAGCAGCATCACATGGAAGCCATCTGGCTTTGAAGACCAGCTCCTGCGCAAATCCATGGGGAGCCCGACCAGCTGTGGTCCCAGTGGCTACAGCTCGGCTCACCCGGAACAGGCTGAGTGGGTGCGGGGTGAGCTCCTCAAGGGCACCTAGATCCTCATGCTGCCAGAGCTGAGTTGCCAATGCCTGCCAAGTTTCAGGCCGTCCCCTGGTGGTTACCGCACATCATAGCAAGCAGTCAAACTACCACCCGAGGGGACAATTTGCATATTAGGCTTTTATTATGTAGGATACTGTGTAATACACAGCTAATATTAAATATTAGCTATACCCAAATATTTGCATGTTACATATATATTATCTCCGTAGATTAAACACATAATAGTAATTAAATATAAGGAGAAACAGACTTACAAGGATGACTTCTAAAGCTGGTAATATGCCCATGTTTGACAAAGTCTTGAAAAAAGCATCTCTGTTTTGAGGTTGTAGCGTTTGGGAAAACGCACAAAATTCTTTTAAAAAGTTAACCTGAAATTAGGAAAAAGGATCAGTGAATAAAAAAGATCAGTTGTTTTAGTTTCATGTTCTCCATATTATCAAAGTTCTTACCAATTCCTGTCTTTTTTCCTCATCTGTTGCTTCATCTGTTAGCTGTGCAAATAAATCTGTCAGAAATTTTTCATCTTCCTGTGAAATCAAAGGATAAATTATTCTTCTTAATGGTAAGAGTATAATAAATAAAAATTCAAGATGCTATAATAAAAGATACAAGTTGTAATAACTGCAAAAAGGAAAGAAGGTATTGGTGATGCTATTTTTTAAGAGAGAAAGGAAAACCAAACTATTAAAGGATAAATTGGTGATTTATACAGATTGTTCTTTATATTTTGGCAGCACTCATATTTCCTAAGACTATTTAAGTGCCACATTTTATTTATTTATTTATTTATAAAATATTTTTATTTTTTTTTTAAAGAGAGGAAGGGAGAGGGATACAATTAGAAACATCAATCAACTGCCTCCTGCACACCCCAGACTAGGGATGCTCCCGCAACCAAGGTACATGCAAAATCGTCCGCAGGCCAATGCTCTTTCCACTGAGCCAAACAGATTAGGGCTTAAGAGCCACATTTTAAATATTTTACCACATGGTCTCTGCCATAACTACTCAACTCTGTTGTGATACAAGGAAGCAGCCATACACAGTATGTAAATGATTGTGTTGTGTTCAAATAAAACTTTATTTACAAAAGCAGGTATGGGCCATATTTATACACCCTGGTTTTAAGGTTTCATAATTTTAACTTTAGAAATTAAGGTTCTATAACAGCTCAAAGACTAAAATGAAAATAAAACTTCCTTGATGTTTAAAGACACAGAAATGAGACAATTTTTTAAAAGGCTGAATAAAGAGCTTTTAAAGAAACATCTATTATTTGAAGATAGACATATACACAATTTAATATGCATTAAATTTTGAAAAGGATTCAAAATACATTCTCATATGGTAAGAATTTGGAAAGAACCCCAGGTATTATCTTGCCTCCTTATTTTATAACTGAGAGAGTTTGAGAAATTTACTCCAAGCCTAAGCACAGTAGATAGTAGAGCATTCTTGATGGCCTGTTTAATTTTTTTCCATCACTATTTTTAAGATTTTTGTTTCATTTTAATTCCATACTACCTTAGGCTACAAGTAAATTCAACATTATTTCAGCCACACAGACATGCCTAAGTCTAAACACACACACACACACACACATACACACACACACGGCCCTGTGAATGAAAATTCGTGCACTCAGAGGGTGGGGTCCTTTCAGTCCGGCTTGCATCCTTTTACAATCTGGGACCCCTCGAGTAGAGTCCCTAGGACTGGCCTGAGATCAGGGCCTATCAGGGCTTACCTTCGGCTGGCCTCATCCCTGCCACTGCCTGCCATCTGTGCAGCACTACTTCCCCGTCCCCCCCCCCACTGGTGGCCTCCCTCTGCAGGTAACAGGCTGGGGTGTAATGATTTAGCTGACCTGGGCCTCCCCCGCTTTCTTTGCTAGGGGGCAGGGCCAGCCCTGCAAGGGGCCATCTGCCTACCTGATCGCCCCTCACCACTCACCTACCTACCCAATCACCCTATGGTGGAAGCTGCCCATAGCCTTCACTAGCAGAAAGAGGTGGACAAGGAGCCCGGAAGGCTGGTCAACCTTCAAGCTCTGGCAAGCAACTTCCACCTTTTAGTCTTTATGTAAATCGAGCTATTATTGGAAATTGCCTGCCTAAAGGCTATGGGTGGATCCCAAACCTGAATAAAAGGGATCACAAGGCCAGAGCAAAGTGTAGTCCTTCCTCTTGAGCGGGGCTCCCGCCTGGCCCCCAATATTTCCAAATTAATATTTTCTTATCTAGTATCTTTCATTTGTGTGCGGCCTCCTCCAGAACCCAAACCCTGAACCTTGAACCACTTGGAATGTGAGGGACCATATTTGCAATCCCTAACTGCTGGTCTGCCTACCTGATCACCCCTAATCACTCTGCCTGCCTGCCTGATTGCCCCTCACCACTTACTTGGGGATGGGTCTAGCACTGACTTCCAGTTAGTCACCCTCCGGTTGTTACGACCCAGGGTTTTTATATTAGGATTGGAAGCCCGATGCACAAAAATTCATGCTAGAATGGGCTTTCCTTTCCCTAGCTATTGGCACTGCCTTTCCCACTCCGGCTTACCCTCTATCCACTCTAGCCCCACCTTCCTACACTGCCCAGAGGCCCTGAGAGACCGGGGGTGGGGCAGAACACCTGTGTCCCACTCCATCATAGGGTGCCTCTACATGCAAATTAACCGCCATCTTTGTTGGGTTGATTTGCCCATCACTCTTGATTGGCTGGTGGTGTAGTGGAGGTACGGTCAATTTACATGTTTGTTTATTATTGGGTAAGATACCTACATATATGTATGTGTATATACACACATAATATGCCACTAGATTATAACCTTCATATTCCGTTCTAAGCGCTCAAGGAACATTTTATGATAATGTAGTTTGGTTACTCCCACCTTTACTTTTACTACAAAGTACAAATAGGTCATACCTAAAATGACATCCAATTTCAAGATGTATCCCAGATATAATGTATTCCACCAAAAGGCAATCAAATAATTAAAAAAGATTCTCTAAACTGCTGCATTTGGGGTACAGAAGTAAAAAGAATAAGAATGTTTAATAATGTTAAGTAGAGCAGTTAATGGTAAGAGATATGATTATGTACTTAAGGTGGGTAAAAACCTGCTTTAAATCATACCTCTATCACTCCTTGTCAAAAATTTGTAAAACTCTCCCTTCTTCAAAGAAGCATTAACAACCTGCAATTATTCATACTTAATAACTGGCATTTTATAGGTATAAAGACCAAGAAAACACAGAAGTGACAAATCACTGCATAGCAAGATGAGAACCATGTGGAGCTAAAGAAAAAGACCCATAGCACTCAGTACTACCAAGGAAACCAGGAATGAAAACTGGACCAGAACACAGGCTCTACTAGGTAACTAGCAAAAACTAGTTTCATATTAAGGAACACATGGAAATTGGTACCAAAACCTTTCTTCCTCCTCCATTGTCAATTATAATACACTGTATAGAAGATTACTAGTATACTTGCTGGTCTGTATTGCCTATATTATTTGTGTCCATCTTAAATGAATGGAAAACATGTCAAATTAGTCAACATGAACTGGAATTATTACTAGTTCCAGGAAAGTAGTTTTGGTAAAATTGACTTCTATTTGAAGTGACTTTTTTTTTTAAAGGGTGACAAAGGCCAAAGAAATTGAAAACACAGCAATTGTCTAAAAAGATACATTCGTGGAAATTAAATTTGCTGCCTTATTTATAACATATGCTACCAAGTAGCTTCTATTGATATTTGCCTACTTTTTTATTTAACAAATTCAGGTTTCAAATAATTATTTTGTTTGTAGATCTCAGGTAAGATATAATATATCTTTCAAATCATATCACCTATCTGTTATTCTTATAATATGGGCATCAAAGAAACAAAAAACGGAAAGTATGCAACTCATAAACCTTCCCACTATGCAGTTAGAATAGACCAATTCACATGTTATGGGATATGATAAGATTTTTTGGTTTCAGGAGTGTTACAAATGCAGACTACTAGCTAGCTCACAGATTTTGAATGGTATTTTTGGGCAGAATCCAGAAAATTGCAGCCGAAACCATTCCGATACAAGCACCCTAAAACACCAGATTTGAGACTGGGCATACTGTAAAAAGAAAACTTATTTAAAGGAAACACGAAATTATTTCTGCTGAAGACAAAAGTTTAAATGGTATTGATCCAATGGGTATTAAGTAGGGGGAAAAATGATCAAACTCACCTGCAACATACCAACAATTTCTACCTTATTGAAAAAGATGAAGGAGTGAAGTGTTGATAACATATTTTCTTCAAAGACTGAAGGGGTAGGTAGAACCATATCTTGTATATACTGGACTCTGTATGTCTGATGAATTTTTTGTTTCAGCTCAGGATCTGATATGGGAATCACTTCTTTAAACTTGGCTGTTTTTGTTAGAAACTCCCTGTGTTTTCGTGGTTGTGATAAAGCAGGATCATATTCTAAGCATCCAATAACATCCATTATACATTCCTCAGAGAACATAACTTCGAAAAGAGCAGTTCGATTCAAGAGGAAAATGCCTTTGATAATTTCATACAAGTGGTGCAGTCCTTCAATATTTTCCAAATCCTCACATACATGAAAAAGCTCCAAGAGCTTTTTAATATAACCCTCATTTTCCAGTGCTAGTGCAAGTTTTTCACGACGCAGGGGGGAAGGTAAAGACGATGCCACAAGTTCTGCAATTTCCTCAAGACGACTTAATTCACAAGATGGCAATTCTAAACCTGGTGATGACATATCATCGAAACGCTCCTCTTCAGATTCATCTACAAGGTCCTGAGTGATGTCCACTGAAGGGTCCTTTCCTTGAACCTATTAAATCAGATTTATGATAGCTGACAATATAATCAAGCAAACTGAAATGATATTCTTACATAAATACAAGAGATGTTCTAGGAAAACTATAATGAGCCCAGCCAGTGTTGGCCACTGGTTGAGCATTGACCCATGAATCAGGAGGTCACCGGTTCGAGTCCCAGTCAGGACACATGCCTGGGTTGTGAGCTTGACTGGGGGGGCAGCGGAGAGCTGTGTGTGCAGGAGGCAGCCAATCAATGCTTCTCTCTCGTCAATCTTTCTATCTCCCCCCCCCGCCCCCCCCCCCGCTTAGAATCAATAAAAACATTTTTTAAAAAAAAGGAAAAGAAAACTGTAACGATAATTTTAAAGTTTAAGACTCCTGCAAGCCTGACCCCACTGCCTACTTTCCTAAGTTACATTTCTATATACAAATAATACATACTTTCTATTTTAAAATATGGAATGAGTTTCCTCATAAGTGCAAGGTTTACCAGTAACAGAAACATTCTAGGATATGCTAATCTACCTGTGAACCAAAGAGTGCCCTGTAGATCCTACCTTTAGACCCTCAATGTAGAGGCCTGATACTGAAACACAAACTCACATCTTATACCCATCGTCCCCTTTTCCAAGAGACCAGGGTAAGTCTCAGGAACATTCATAGAACTGTGCTTCGAGGTAGTCACAAAACTCCTCAAAGTTAAAATTTGAGTTAAATTCAAACTAATATCATAAAGCTGAGACCTCAGACAATATATATAATTGTAAGCAACATAGAAAATACTTAATGTCAATTATAGAAATCAAGGGCTAAAGGGCATATACAAATAGCTTTGAACCAAAGTGGGTCATTGATTGGTTGGTAGCCCAAAAATATGATTAAGAAAACCGAGTGGGAAACAAGTGTACCCACACAAAAATGGAACCACACAACCGGCTATCCCCTAGAATATCTACTAAAAGGTAAGTAACCAAACCACAGAAGAGTTTCCCTGTCTACATACACAAACCTGTAGCTTTCATGGTCCTCCAGTAGTCCTAAATTTTGTCATAAGACCCCAACTTTGTCAGTGTAGGGGCTTTAATTATAAAAAGATAACTTAAGTTTTTACAGCTGAATACATTTTAAGGTAAAAGAACATTTTTACAAAAGGTCAAAGACATATATTGAAACAAAACCATTTTGTTTTCTTGGCAAAACTACCACTAGAGCAGCCCAATAGGCCAAAGTGAATAGTGAAAGCATGGAAAAATTTGGTCTTACATGAAATGGCCAAGAAACTTAAATTGCTAACTAAGCATAGTTAAGAAATAGTATCCTGGTCAGAGAACTTAAGAGTGTCATCCTGATAAATCAAGGTTGCAGGTTCAAACCCTGATCAGGACACATGCAAGCAATCATAAATGCACAAATAAGTGAAAGTAAAAAACAATTGTATCTGTCTCTCTCCTCCCACCCCTTTTTAATAAATCAATAAAAATGTAAAAAAAAGGGGGGGGGGGCTATTGTTGACAAATATTGGAAGGGAAAGAGGCCTGGAATATGTCTTGAATTATGCTGTAAAGTGATATCATCTTGACCTTAACCCAGTGGGCAGCACCACTCACAGGAGGCTAGGCACATTTATAGCTTGTACCTGGCATGATCTCAAGTTTAGCTCTGGATTTGTTAATTACATAAGTTCTCATTATAGCTTTAGATTCCTAATTTTTAAGCCATGGTTTTACCTATTAAAAAATGGTAGCATTGCCGAAACCGGTTTGGCTCAGTGGTAGAGCATCGGTCTGCGAACTGAAAGATCCCAGGTTCGATTCTGGTCAAGGGCATGAACGTTGGTTGCGGGCACATCCCCGGTAGGGGGTGTGCAAGAGGCAGCTGGTGGATGTTTCTCTCTCATCGATGTTTCTAGCTCTCTATCCCTCTCTCCTCCTCTCTGTAAAAAATCAATAAAATATATATTTTTAAAAATGGTAGCATTATGTTAAAAAAAAAAAAAAAAGGAAAAGGAAAGAAACAAGAGCCTTCATTGTAATGAAAATGCTATCTTCTTGAGCTAATTTGGAAATAAAACAGATAAGGTAACGAATTAAAAGGGTCTGTACTTAAGATACTCTTGGAATCTGATCTGCTCAGGAAATTAAGATGGAATTGTACAATTTGACAAATATGTTTCAGTCTTACTTTCAGAACAATGGAAGAATGAAAACAAAAGAAATAAGCTAGCAAAGAGCTTTCATTAAGAGAAAGTATAAATTTTAGAAGTCAGTCTGGATAAATATGAAGATAATAAGAATGTGAAGGTCATGAAAAATATAGAGAGAGAAAAGATAAATACCAGACATAACTGCTATTAAAGAGTATACTAGAAAATGTTTCTAGATCAAAAAGTGGTGAGAACTTGAGAAACGTAAGATTTAAATGAGAGCAAAGTATGAGTTCCCCAGTATACGCCAGGATCCAGAAATATGATTGAAAGTATAAACAGGATTATAAAAGAGTGACTGAGAAAGAAAATACTGAACACACACTATATAAAAGTTGGAGAAGATTAGCAAAGAACAATAGCTAGTGATTCCTAGGAAAGCATACAAGTACTATATTATCTGTGCCCCAAATGAAGATGACTAAAAATTTATGGTAATACAGACTAAGGAAAAGTACAGTAATTATATTAAAGGATAGCCAGACATGAAAATAGATTTAGTGCAGGTCTGAGTTAAATATTGGCCTAATAGAAGGTTATGCCCAGAGTGTGACTGTTCAACTCAGAAAGGTGAAGGAGAACAAAACTTGTCTGAATGAGTGCTAATAATTTTAGCATACCCGAGCTCATTTATTTCACCTCTTTTTGAGAGAACTCCATGGACAAAATCTTGAGAAATATGCTATAAAAATAATGTATGGAACAGAAAACAAAGGAGACATTTAGATGCTAGTCACTTAGAAGGAAAGGACAGCTTGACAGGTAGGTTAATTTCTGAAAAACACAGATGAGTAGAATACATGGCAGAAATAAATTATATAAATTAAGGAAAAACTGTGTATCAGGGACACTGCAGCTTCTAGTAAGGCAGTGGTTCCCAAATTTCAGGGTGCAAAAGAATTGCCCAAAGCAAGGGTTGACGATCTATAGCTAAACTTGGCCTACCACCTGTTTCTGTAAATAAATTTTACATGAAGAGAACCACTCCCATTTATGTAAGTGTTATCTATGGCTATTTTTGCACTAAAACAGCACAGTTGAATATCTGTTAAAGTGTGTGGCCTAGAAAGTTTAAAATATTTAGTTTTCACCCTTTACAGAGAAAATCTGACCTAAAGTTCTTATAAAAGCCATGCTCTACCATGCCGGTGTGGTTCAGTGGATTGAGCATCAGGTGGTCACTGGTTCGATTTCCAGTCAGGACACATGCCTGGGTTGTGAGCTCGATCCCAGTATGCAGGAGACAGCCAATCAATGATTCTTTCGTCATTGATGTTCCTATCTCTCTCCCTCTCCCAACCTATCAAAAAATGAATAAAAACATTTTTAAAATTAGCCATGCTCATGCTGCCGGTCTGAGGACTAAACCTCGACAGCTACTGAATTAAAGAACCTGCTAAAGATTATTCTTCATCTAAAATAAATTTTAGATAGAGAAATTATCCTTTAGATTCAATAATCTAAATGAGTCCATAACAAGAGCCAATAACTTAAACCATTTGAGCACATAAAATGCATTCACGAAAGATTATGGAGATTATAGATTGAGGTACTAAAGTCACAAGAAAGTTCAGAATCAACTAGAACACACAAGATGAAGAAATAGTGAAGAGACATAAAGGTTACTGAACAAAGAGTGATATGCATTTTTTAAAAAGACCACTATTGCTATGCTATCGATTTGAAAAGACCAGTCAAGATGAAAGCAAATAAATCAGCAAAATGATGGTGGCTTAGTAAACTGTGACAGTGAAAATGAAGATAAATGAAGGAATTTAAGATTTAGAATTGAGCAACTGAATGAATATAAGGAGTGAAGGAAGGATAAACACAACCCCTCAAATTTCTGGTGTCAGCAACTAGATGGCATTTACTCATTCATATGAGATGAAGGGTATTGGAGAATGAACAGATCTAAGTGAGATTATGTTTGGTTTTGGATTATTAAACCTGAGATGCAAATGAGCACTAATGGGTGCGTTCTCAAATGCAGCTGAATAGAAAACTGGCATCTAGCTCTGGCATACACCAAGAGTGTGGGTTCGATCCCTGGTCAGGGCACATACCAGAATCAACCAATGAATGCATAAGTAAGTAGAACAACAAATCAATTTTTCTCTCTCAAATTAGTAAAATAATAAAATAAAATTAAAAAAAATTAAAAGAAAATTCTTGCATATAGCAAAGGTCTGGGCTGGATGTCTAATGTCAAGAAACTGAACTTTTCTATAATTCAAGCTTTTTACAGAAAGCAGTACATATAAGATCTATATGAAATGCTTGTATATAGAATTTATTTAAAATCTTGGGCATGAGCTAAAAGCATAGCAAAAAAAAAAACCCCCCACAAAATACTTAAGAGTATGTTAGTTTTCTAGTTTTTAAAATTACCTGACATATTTTCTCCCAAATTTCATCACATCCAGCCTTTTCTTGAAAGCTAAGGGCCAAATCATAATTTTCAGCTTCCGACCACACAATCAAAGTATCCTTGAAAGAAAGAAAAAATAGAAGTATGAATTATTAACATACATTACCACATGCTACTTCAAAGTATAAAGCAAATTAAAAACAACGAAGAATTGAGAATAATACTCATTTTTACTTTTTGCAACACAGGTATCAGTAATTAACTATGCCTTTTTACACTTCACTTTATCTAACCTATAAAATGAAAACTGTTTTCCTTTAGAAATTTAACCAATATATGAAAAGCATGACAAAATGAGCATACAATAAATGTATTAAAACATACAAAGTGAACATTGTATCCTATGCTTGCACAGTTACAATTTAGGCTCAAAAAAAAGTCTGAGTATTTAATAACTAGGGCATATTTATGAGGATGAGATTGATAAACCTAGATCCTCCTCCTGTTGTCAACATCAAGTGCCCTTTACCTGGGGCCAATGAAGTATTGGCTAAATGTGTAGTATGTGAGTACTTATCTAGACAGATTTTTTAAAACAAGCACCAGTATTGTGGTTCAAGAAGCAAGCTCCTACCATCTCTTTACACTTATCCACTTTTTTTTTAATGGCAAATTTAATAAACAGTTTTTACTAAGATATCTCAACAAGACACTGCACTTAAAACAGAGACCATTTTATATTCCCTAAATTACAAAATAATGTGTGTTCATAGTATAATAAAAATATTTACAGGGTCTAGGTATCTTTTCAAACTTACTGACTAAATAAACATGCCAGTGTTTCACAGCAATCAACCATTTCAAAAAAAAAAAAAAAAAGGGGGTCCTCTAATTGAGAGAAGTCTATAAAATGCTAGGGAGAGTTACATTTAAATCCAACTGAAAAGAGCCAATCAGAAGCTGGCTAGGCATCTATTAGCACAGGGGTTGGCAAACTCATTAGTCAACAGAGCCAAATATCAACAGCATGATTAAAATTTCTTTTGAGAGCTAAATTTTTTAAACTTAAACTTCTAACGCCACTTCTTCAAAATAGACTCGCCCAGGCCATGGTATTTAGTGGAAGAGCCACACTCAAGGGGCCAAAGAGCCACATGTGGCTCGGGAGCCGCAGTTTGCCAACCACGGTATTAGGGTAGCCGACCACGGTACTACAAATTCCTGTATTGAGGAAACATGATTAGATTATCTGTAAGGTACCTTAAAGGATTTCTATTAACACTGTGCCAGTTTCTAATACTACTCATTATCAAAGACACGTCTTATTGTACATAAACGGATCCCAGGTTTAAAAATTTGTATGCTAAACTTGCATTTTCTGTTCAGTCAAGTATATATCTGTCCATCATAAGACCAATATACTCTCTCACTGAACTAAAGTGATATTAGCCAAAAGTGTACACTTGATCAGGCTGTGCAGTGTTACTAATACAGTGGATCCTCAGTTTTTGAATTTAATTGGTCTGGAAAGCAGTTCAAGAAGGGATTTGTTCGAAAATTGACTCCTTTTTCTCCATTAGAAATACTATAAATTGAATAAATCCACTCCATACCCCCAAATGATTCTATCTTAACCTTTCTTATATACCGTACAATCTTAAGCTCTATCTATTCTTACAACTTTCCTTTTCACTATGCTCCTATTACTGATCTAAGATTCTTCAGATCCATGGTGACTTATTGTATGCATTTAATAATCAGCAACAAAAGCAAAAAACAAAACAAAACCAAAAAAAAACCCCACAAAAATATTCATGGCACAATTTCTTGAGATGTTAACAACTAATACTCCTGCATTCTTTTTGACTCCTGAAAGACATGTGACTGATTGTGTTGTTGAATCGAGAACCAAAATTTTGTTCAACAACCAAGATTTTTTTCTGTGAACAACTTGGCTGAAAACCGAATTGCTCAAGGTGGGAAATGTTTGAAAACTGAGGTTTGACTGTAGTGGAAATCTATAATCTTATTCAGAATTTTTAAGAGCTCAAATTCGCCCCTTTACTATCTTTAAGAAGTTTTAGAGTTCATAGATCCCAGGCAGATAATCTGTCCCACACTGGTGAGTAGCTGTTCAGGTTCAAAATAATTTACATGAACACTGTGAGATAAACATGCCAGAAATTATCTCCCTGAGCTTATTTTCTTCAACTTTAAAATGAGTACTGATGCATACTGTAATGAAAAGTGGTAATAGCACGCACTGGAACATACGTACGCACACAAAGCGACTGGAAGACTGGAATGATGGGACGACCAGTGGCCATGACACACTCTGTGGCAGCCAACAGGCCTGATCCCGGCCGATCAGCCACTGCCCCGGCCCAGCCCCCAGTTGTCCCCCAACACCCTGGTTAGGGGCAGGACCGGCCCAGGCAACCGCCCATGGCCTCTCCCTGCTGCTGGCCCAGCCCAATGGGCCCCATTGGGGCAGGGCAGCTGGACCCCACCTGTGCATGTATGTGTGCACTGGGGCCTCTAGTTAGTATATTAGATTTAATATAACTGTAAGTAACTGCTCTGCTACAATGTATATTCAGAATCATTGGGAGGTTTCAATCAGAGTGCATCTAGACATCCGCTCTTAATTATCTGTAGAGGGCAGCCTGGGAAGGCACAGGGGCATCTTCCTTAATTATTGGCAGCTGAACTCAAGGCCTAAGCAGAGCCACGTCCTGGGAACATGTCTCCCCAAGATGGCGGGCATGTTGTTAGCTTGGCCTTCATATCAGCCCAGGTGTAGGCAAAGGCGAGACTAGATATGTAAATCCAGGCACAATAGGGCCTACTTAAGAATGCAAATAAGTTGGTGTTACTTCCTGGTATTGGGGGTATAAAATAAATGCGCTGGGAGGGGTCATAGTCATCTTCTTCCTGCCTCTCCAGTAGACAGGATGGCGCCCACCCAGCTCCCAGCTTAAAAATTTCTCTCTTTATTTCTAATATTTCTCAATCCCTGGCAGCCTCCACTTAGAACCGGTTCGTTCATCTCTTTCCCTGCGGGACATGGAAAAGGGAGATTCCTGCCGCATCAGGCCCCCGCAATTATCCATGTGGCAATTTGGAAATTAGAAATTTTTTTTTTTAAATATATTTTATTGATTTTTTTACAGAGAGGAAGAGAGAGGGATAGAGAGTTATGAAACATCGATGAGATAGAATCATTGATCAGCTGCCTCTTGCACACCCCCCACCGGGGATGTGCCCGCAACCAAGGCACATGCCCCTGACCGGAATCGAACCCGGGACCCTTCAGTCCGCAGGCCGACGCTCTATCCACTGAGCCAAACCGGTTTTGGCTGGAAATTAGAAAATTTTTATAACTTGCTCTTCTGTTTTCCTTGAAGAGCCTAATTTTCATCAAATCACCTTGCCTGCTAATAAGCAATATGTTAAGACATGGATTTGCTCATTTATCCTCAAAACAGACTCAATCTTTCCTTTTTCTTACGATATGTTTTTACATTTCAGCTAAAACCTCAAAACATGAATTTATGTATTTAAGTATAAAACATCAAACCCAAATAGTCTAGTTTCCAACCATTCCAATAAAACCTAAAGTTTATTTAAGAACACCAACTATAGCAAAGACCATTAAGCTACTAGAAAAATGATTCATTTTGTACCAGTGTTTTGGGACAAATAAGTCATCCTTCAATAAATTTAGGAATTAATATCAGCTTTCCTATGTATTCTGTGTGTGTCTTCAAACAAGTCACAATCTTTAGGCATCACTTAATGTGCAAAATAAAGACAATACTGATTTCTTCCTAGCAGTATTTTAATGTTGGTGATGAAGCAAAGCACATTCATAGTTTGTAAAATGATACATGCATATATTTATATAGTAACATACGTATGAATGTGTTGGTAATATTCTTTATTTTAAATTATTTTATCTCTGCACCTTCAGGGCAATGAGGAAACTGATACCGATTTCACTGGCTGTGTGCAAGTTCTAAATAAACTAGAGGCCTGGTGCATGAAATTTGTGCGGGGGGGGGGGGGGGGGGGGGGGGCGAGGCTCAGCCCAGCCTGCACCCTCTCTAATCCGGGACCCCTTTGGGGATGTCCAACTGCTGGTTTGGGCAATCAGACATCCCTCTCACAATCCTGGACTGCTGGTCACCCCTAACTGTCCCCCCCCCCCCCACGCCAGCTAGATCCCCCTGCACTGCCTTTGCATGCTGGCCTGATTGCCCCTAACTGCCCCCCGTGCCAGCCTGGTTGTCCCACACAGCCTGTTGTTCAGTTGTTTGGTCGTCCCTCATTAAAACCCCCTGCCAATGTGGTCATAGGCAGCCATCTTGTGAGGGCATGAGGGTTAATTTGTATATTACCTCTTTATTATATAGGAGGAGGAGATCATTTGACGATAGTGCTAGTAGTACTAAGTGAGGGCAAGATTTACATCCAGGTATCTCTTACATATCAGGAAGATACAATAAAGAATATACTCAAATTGAAAGCTGCCTTAAAAACTGTAGCATCAGTATAAGGTCCTCTTCAAACTATTTAAGTAATCAGATTCTTGCCCTGACCAGAATCTCAGCCCATTTAGTTAGAGCATCGTCCCAACATGCCAAGGTTAGAGGTTTGAACCCTGGCCAGGGCATATACAAGATCAACCAATGAATGCTTAACTAAACAGGACAGCAAATCATGTTTCTTTTTCTCCCTCTTTCTCAAATTAATAAATATTTAAAAATAAAAAAATCAAATTCTTATCTACACTGAGTTGCTATAGAGGGATACAAATATTTCTTCTGCACTAGCATCTACAACAGTGAAGGAGTTGTGTTAATGGCTCATGATTACATCAGTTGCCACTTTTTTTTTTTTTTTTTTTTTTTTTTACACTTTAGGCAGAAACAATAAAATTAAGTTGTTTTAACTTTTGAGAATCAAGGCTCAGCTGCTAGACTATCTGGAACATAAACTTGGTTTAATACAAATCAAGTTTTTTTTTTAAATTTACAATGACTGTTTCATATGCTAAAAATTGATGAAATTGTATTTTAGAATTAGACTGGCAAAGTATGTTGTAATCTGTTCTTAATTTTTCATTATAAGAAATCAGAGTAAATTTTCATTTAATCACCAAAATATGAGAGGATAATATGCAAAATAAAACACATCTTCAAATTTTTACCTGTTGTTTCTGGTATGCAGTGTTAGGATTTATTTTGGATTCTAAAAGTAGAGAGCCTAGGAAACAAAAGAAAAGATATTCCATTATGTAACTGCAAAGCAGCAAAACTATATATTCCTTACATACACACATATTTTCTTTTTGAACATTTGATACACATACAATTTCAGCTAAAGAAATGTCTTATTATAGGAATTACCACACTTCTCCATCTTCAAATAATTTATTTTTCACTTTAAGCTAATCTGCACACCTCTGATTCCCCCACTCTCCCACCAGCAATATCATAAGACTCATGATATATAGAAAATGATTTATGCTTTGTGACAAAAAGCAAATTTTAAATCTAAACTTCTTTCCCCTCATCAACCATTTTGTTTAATCCCCAATGCACTAATCTAGACAGGTTCTGGCCCAAAATGCTTGAGAAGAAGCAGGTTTCTCTGCACCTGTCTCTCACCCAAAGCTTTCATTTCTTCTCATATTACACTTAACAGCTGCTTTACCCGTCCCAAATAGTGACTAGACAGTTGAGAAAAGGGCGCTTATCAAAAGTCTTCAACTAACTTTGTAAATATTTTGTACTGTTTTAACTACCAGAACAAAAATTGTATTCTATTATTTCCCAAAGAAATCAGAGTATGTTAGGTATATTATGGATCAAACTTACTTTTTAAAGATGAATCATGGCATATAATTACACTTAAAACATGGTTTCTATAAGAAAACACAACCCCCAAAAACCTATTTTGAAATATATCATGTCCTAAAAAAAAAAAAAAATCATCTCTAGAAAACATAAAAATACAGTAGAATGACCAAACCATCTAGATCATAACATTTCAGAAGATGCAAGATGTCTAGTGTCATAGAACTAAGGCAACTAAGTAAGTAAAGCTTCTTTAGAAGTGAAATTGCACAAAAGCTCAACCTAACCAAAAGAAAAAAAAAGATCAAAATTAACAACTTTTGCTCTGGCTGGTGTGGGTCAGTGATTGAGCATCAACCCATGAACCAGGAGGTCACGGTTTAATTCCTGGCAGAGCACGTGCCTGGTTCTGGGCTTGATCTCCAGTGGGGAACATGGAGGCGGCGGCGGCGGATCCTTGATCCTCTCTCATCACTGATATTTCTCTCTCTTTCCCTCTCCCTTTCTCTCTGAAAACAAAAACAAAAACAAAACAACGACAACAAAAAACACCATTAAAAAAAAGAAAAAAGGAAGAAAAGATGTCAATGATAAAAAACTAGAAACAATGCCAAATGTCCTCAAAGTGTGGGGATCTTAAGGAGTCTGGAAAATCAAAATTATATTCATATTACTAAAAAGTCACTTGAATTTTCTATTCTTATTTTTCTTAGTGTCCATACTGTGATATTGTAACAGGCTAAATGCAAAGGAGAATCCTCCTTTTAAAAAAATTTAAGCCAGGCATTAAAGAGATTTGTAAAAATATAAAATAATGACACTTTTTCAATAAAATTTTTTAGAAAAGCCCTTGAAAGTCTTAGTTTTAATTTCTAATATGGTAAATATCAACAGATACAAACTATATAAACAAAAGCTTTTGGGGATCCTCAATTTTAAGTGTGTAAAGGTATCCTGAGGAAAAATTTTGAGAAGTGCCACAATCAATGTACTGTGTGAATTAACATAAGTGGATTATTCTACTTTTAGATGAGATAGATCTGTGTATCCTGACACAAACAGATGCACCAAATATACTGACAAAAAGGAGGTCTATAGGACACTCAGGAAATGGGGAACAATGGTAGTAGAGGGGAAATGCCACTCAGAACACCAAGACAACTATGGGTCAAAGCAATCATACATCGACAGCAAGAAAAACTGACAATAAAATAGTACAACTTGAGTATAAACAGTTAACGTTTCCTCCGTGCTTGAGGATACCTTGGTTCCTCCTATAAAATGAAATGAGAGAGCTTTTTTCTTTCTTTTTGTATCCTGTTGCAAAGCCCCAATAAACCTCATCAAAACAAGCACTTCCCAGGAAGGTAGTGAAGGTAGTTGATAGTGCAGACCAAATCATCATTCCAAAAAGTTTAAATTAGCCTGGATATAGCCGCAGACAGCTTGTTTGATTCCTAGTCTAACAAACATTCATACACTTGTGTGAAAATTTTAAAATGAAAAGATTTTACATTATAACAAATCTAGATTTCTTGCTGGGTGCAGGAAAAGACCACTACTATTCCAATCAAAGAACCAATATACCCTGGCCGTGTGGCTCAGTTGGCTGGAGCATCATCCTATACAGCAAAAGGCTTCAGGTTCATATGGGAGGCAACTGATCGATGTTTCTCTCTTCTTTCCTCTCCAAAATCAATAAAAACATATCCCTGGGTGAGGATTTTTAAAAAATTCAATACACTAAGACTTATGGTTGGAAAAAATAATACCTGATAGGGATGCTGTAATAACTAAACATTTATATTAAAATGCCTATCGTAGTATCTAGTACATAATTAGCACTTTTTTTTTTAGAGCATGAACAGAATATCATGTCACTGGCATCACTGTACTGGTGAATATAGTAGAAAAATTAGTATTGAAAATGATGATCTAGAAACACATTACAAATGAAAGGTTAACCAACAGGCTCATTACACTGCTTAAAAAAACATTCAAGCATATACTTAAGAAACATTACACGAAAATTGTTGTGAGTATTAAATCTCAATTGTTGAGAGTATTAAATCTCAATTGTTGAGAGTATTAAAATATACAGTTTTATTGATCTAGAAAATTCATATATTTAGAAGTTATTTCCTTTTATTGGAAAACTGAGATATTAGAGAGTCTCTATAACTTTCTGTGGTTTATTTTTAATATCAACCAATAACCAATCAGATTCAGGCAGTGTGGGATTATCTGGTTTGGGTTAAAGAAGCTTACGTCTTGTCCTTACTTTTGATTTGGATAAACATTTAAGGATTTCAGAATGAACAGCTCCAGCTCTGTCACTCCTGAGTAAGCAGTTAAACCTCTAGGCTTCTCCAGTATATAGTTCTTATCAATGCTCAAAACTCAGGTACAAGGTTCCATTGGTAGGAAAAAACACCACCAAAAACGAGGTAATGGAAGTCCAAATCTCATCTGGATAGGAGACTAGTGAATGCTTTATAACTCTAGCAGGTCTGTGTTCCAAGCCCTCTCTCCTGATTATGTGTTCCATCAAATTACAAATGATGTATAAAAACTGAAATTAAGGTTTAGGGGAAAAAAAAAATCGGTAGCATTACATTAAAAGGGGCCACACCTATGTCTAGTCTTCACTACACTCTAGCCCATCAACTATATCCAATGTAGTTAATGCCCCTTAACTTTGTTATCACTTGCAACAGATGATAAATAAGGATTTGGTTACCCTAAACCTATTAATTTTCTACAACATAGGTCTACACGAGAAAAAAAGTATTTAAATCAACTCTTCAAATGAACTATTTCTCTTTGTACTAACACTAAGCTCTTCTTGATAGCTAAATCTGAAATGCTTCCTGAATGCAAGATTTATACAAACAGCAATGAAAAATGCTTATGCCACCCCACGGCTGGCCTGCTCAGTGATTAGAGCATCAGTCTGTGCACTGGGAGGGTCTCAGGTCCCATTCAGTTGCAAGTCAGATCCCTGCCCTCCCACCTCTAGGCACATGTAGATACAACCAATGGATGTATCTCTATCACTTAGGTATTTCTCTCTCTTCCTTCCCCCTCCTTCCACTCTCTCTGCATACCATTGGGAAAATATCTTCACTACTATGATGGGAATTAAAAAAAAAAAGAAAAAAAGAAAAAAGCTGATGCTTTCTCTGTTCATTTCTCTCACCATAGCACCAAAACAAGTCAGACTTGCCCACCCTAAAGTGTTCTGACTTCCTTTTCTAATTATAGTAGGAGTAGAGGCAACCAAGTTCCACCAGAGGCAGAAGCACAGAATTTCAGTGTTTACCATTAGTTTGCAGTGCTATCTTGACCAAAACATTTCCACGTGTCTCATTTTCTTCATGCCTCATTATAACAGTGAAAATTTAACCTTTTTAACTCTGAAACAGTCAAGTCAGATAATAGATAAAACTCTTCTGAAATGTAAAAAATACTTTATAAAACTTAAGGTAAAAAACAAATATAAGAACATTAGCAATGATGCTTGGCAAGTAAACCAGAGTAAAGTGCGTGAACATTATTTCTTGTTCAAAGAAATAACGTGTGTAGAGAAATTTCAATTTATTACTGATTCTAAAATTGGCAGGTGGAGGTGGTAAAGACCATTATGGAGGAAAGAATTTAGAACATAAAGTGATAGAGCCAGTAAGAATCTTGCCGAAGCCGGTTTGGCTCAGTGGTAGAGCGTCGGTCTGTGGACTGAAAGGTCCCAGGTTCGATTCCAGGCAAGGGCATGTACATTGGTTGCGGGCACATCCCCGGTAGGGGGTGTGCAAGAGACAGCTGGTCGATATTTCTCTCTCATCGACATTTCTATCTCTCTATCTCTCTCCCTTCCTCTCTGTAAAAAAATAAATAAAATATATATTAAAAAAAAGTGATAGAGCCAGTAAGAGATGACATTATCCACACTTCAGCCAAGTTAACAGATACATAGCATAAGCTGAAAGAAGAAAAATACTAAGTAATCTTTATTGGAAGATGGAACATCGCAGGTACAACAAACCTGAGAAATGAGGTAAACTATCTTATTAAAGAAAAGTACAACATCTCTTGCCAATAGGAACCTATTGAATAAGGATGCAATTGAGAAAATGGACTCAATGGCTTGTTGGGACATCTATCCTTTCCAAGGCAAAATGGGCTAAGATTAGTCAAGCCACTTAGCTTCATGGGGAAAGAGCATACTTACCCAGATGGTGTGCCCTGTAATTGGGAGGCCAGAGTACTTCCATTCAGAAATTGAGATGAGTGTATAAGCTATTCTAGCAAGGTAAACGACTCATTGTATAGAAAATCATATATACTTTCTATTTTGTTCATCACAATAAAAAGAAACCTCTCAATTATCTTAAATGGAGAATGAAGAACGCACACAATAACCGATAACCCTAACTAGAAGTCAATACAAAAACTTCCATGTGTGGCTTGGAGATAAACTATAATTTTAAAATCTTTAGGCTAAATTTTTTAATTTTCTTTGAGATAAGTCTGAATCTAAGTATAAAGCAGCAAATGCAAATAGACAATATGATAATTTAAGACGGTGAACAATTAATGATAATAAAATTGATACTAGTTTCAAGCCACAGACTAGATATCTCAATCAAACTCAGTTTGAACACTGACCTTGCTTCTTAACTAAGCTGTTAAGAAGCCTCTCTGAACCTGTTTTCCTATTTGTAAAATACAGCCAATAATAGGTCCTATACCAGAGAATACCAATATAATCTTTGGCACATAGTAGGCACTCAAAAAATTTGATTATTCCTATTTGCAATTTTCCTGTTAGAAAAAACACACACAATTACTCATCAAACAAACATTATTTACAATATGTCACAAATATTTAGAATTTTCTAAACCCACTCACTTCGTCTCTTTCCCTATTAGAGAAAAGTTAAACCATTTTGTTTTAGCCATTCAAGCAGCCTTTTTGCAGGGTCCCAAACCTTCCAAAGGGAGGGAGGAGGTTTGAGGCTATTTCTGAAGTAGTGAAAATAAAAATGAGGGGGAGGGGGAAGATTCCAGAATTATTGCGTTAAAAAGAGTATGATTCCCCATACATTGAAGACATTTAAGACACTGAGATTTAATGCTTTAAAAACACTTTAAAGACTTTGAATCCAACTAAATACATGATGTGAAATAGGATTTTCTCACATTATAAGATTTCAGAGACTTAATGGCAAATCTACTCATGCTTTCATCCCAAAAGTTAACAGAACCTACGAACAAAGCCTATGCCTTCCAATTTATTATGTAAAGTGTTACAAGCATCCCCAAATGTAGAGGTTAATAGTCACACACTAATACTTGACATTCAAACATATTGTAATAGGTCTCAGAAAAAATATACCCGATGCATTCAAAACCAATTTCTCTCCCGTTTTAAGTTATTTGGGGCAGCCATATTAAGTTAGCTAACTTTGATGCAACCACTGTGGAGAACAGAATGGAGCTTCCTCAAAAAACTGAAAATGGAACTCCCATTTGACCCAGTAATCCCACTACTAGGAATATATCCCAAGAAACTAGAAACACCAATCAGAAAGGATTTATGCATCCTATGTTCATAGCAGCACAATTTACCATAGCTAGGATTTGGAAACAGCCTAGGTGCCCGTCAGCAGATGATTGGATCAAAAAACTATGGTACATCTACACAATGGAATACTATGCCGCCATAAAAAAGAAGGAATTCTCATCTTGTGCAGCAACCTGGATGGAATTGGAGAACATCATGCTGAGTGAAATAAGCCAGTCAATGAAAGAAAAACACCACATGACCTCATTCATTTATGGATAATAAAGAACATTATAAACTGATGAACCAAAAGATAGATATAGAGACAGTAAAGCAACAAGCAGACTGTCAAATTACAGCGGAGAGGGGAGGGAGATCTGGGGTAGATAAGAGATCAACCGAAGGACTTTTATACATGCATATAAGTACAACCAAGGGACACAAAACTCTGGGGAGGGAGGGCATGTGTGTGTGTGGGGGCAACAGTATATGTACACAGATAATAATTTAGTAAAAAACAAAACAAAAAACTAGCTAACCTGTTGGCAATATACTCCAAATTACCATTTTTTCCATTCAAATTGAAAATCAATGTTCCTAGAATCTTCAATTACACAAGGGTGAGTTTTTGTTTTTTATGTAAGTGGAATTCTGGGTAGAGAGTCCAATTAAAATTCTAGCACCTGAAACCTGTATAATTTTGTTAACAGGGTCACTCCAAAAAATTCGATTAAAAAAGGACAAAATTTTAAAAAGCAATTTGAAAATAGTTTTACCTGACATGAACATTTTTCTTTAAGTGAAATTCACCATATGCCACAGAGGGAATTGGCAATCACAAAAGAGTAAATCTTTAAAAATGTGAAACTTTTTTTTTTAACAACTTGGTCTTTGAACCTTGAGGGCTATTTCCAAATATTTGAAGCACAGGCACCAGGGCAGATTCGAACGGTTTTTCAGATTATCTGCCAACTTTCCCCCACCTGTTAACCGAACCAAATAACGAATACACCTTTTAAGCAATGAAAAAAGCTGGCACCGAACGATTCCAAACTTGCAAGACAGTTACACGGTGAAACGACACACAAAACTTTGCATCACTAATGAAAAAGAAAACTAACGCTGGGGCAACCCAACTCTATTTTCTCACAGCAAAGAAGCATTTTTTTCTTTCTTTCTCTACCGCGTGTAGAGGTGCCAGAACCACGAACCAGTTGTAGGCAACCTGCAACAGGATCAGAAAGGTGTAGCAGAAACGTTTAAAAAAGAAAAAGACACAGCGAAATGTTCTTCCAAAGAGGGAGACGGCGAAGAACTTTCTCAGCTCCGAAAAAAAGAGTTGCATGCCTGCTTTACAGATGGGTGAACTAAGGAGGCAGCTCGGATTAATCAGTGCTTTTCTCAAGGTCACTGGAGCGCCCAACAACCCAGTCCGGACTCCCCATCCCGTCTCCGACCTCCCCACACTCCCAGGCGGCACGGCACGGCCCGAACGGCCGGGCTCTTACCCGCAGGAGCCACCAGGCACTGGGAGGGAGAACCCATTTGCAGCGCCCTCCGAGCAGCTCCCGGGGCCGGGGTCCCGGCGGTTCGCCCCCTCCGTCCTCGCAGTAAGAGGCCCCCCTAGCCCAAAAGGACCTGGGAGGGGGCCCAGGGCCGTGGGTCCCGCCGCGTTAGGGGGTCACTCACCGTCGCTCTCGGCCCTGACAAGCAGGGACATGCCCTTCAGCCGCTCCACGTAGCCCGACGACACATGCCCGGTGCCCCGGTCGTCCCACTGCCGGTCCTCGTTGAGCGTGTACACCTTCACCCGCCGCCTGGTGTCGGTCATCGTGCCGCCCGGGGGCCGGGCCACAGGCCCCGCCGGAGTCGCCCAGGAAGAGGGGCCGGGGAGGCGGGAGCCGAGGCGGAAAGACGCCCGCAAGCCGAGGGCTCCCGGGCTTCACTGCCGCCGCTGGCCGCCGCGGGGCCGCGCTGCCGCCCGCATGGCCCGCTCCCGGGCAGAGCTGTGGGCCGCCGCCTTTCCTCGCCTCCGGGGCCTCGGCGCTATTGTCCGGCCCCGGCCAGCCCGGCCGTCCCGAGGGGAGGGGGGGCGCAGCGCTTCGCAGCCTCCCGCCGCGGTGCAAACTGGGGGCGCCGGTCACTGCCCTGCTCCCGCTCCCACCATGATGTCCAACCAAGCCGCTTCCCGCGCCGCCACCGCCGCCGCCTCCTCAGGCCGCCGCCGCCATGTTTTCCTCCCTTACACCTGGCCCTGCCACCGCAGCCGGCGGCTCCGCTCCGCTCTCCGGCTTCAAGTGTCCCAGGCCGACAGGCGCCTGCCCCAGCGGCAGCTACTTCCCCTGCGCGGGAGACTCCGAGAGCCCCCGGGAGCTGAGCGCCCCAGGCTATCGGAAACCTCTTTTCTCCGCCGCCGCTGCCGCCGCCTCTTCCGTCTTCCTCACGGAGCCAAAGCCGCCGCCATCTTGGTTCGCCCCTCAATAGCGGCGCGCGGGGCCACCCAGGCAGCAGCTGCAGGGGCGGCCCACTGACCCCACCATTTAAAGAGACAGGAGCGAGGCCGGGAGCCTCGCTACCTCGAAGGCCTCGGACGGAGGCAGGAGGCGGGCGCCGAGCCGCGGAGGTGGCGGGAGGACAGGGTACGGAGGAGGGGGAGACGCTGGTCGCGCCGGTGACGGCCGGACTCCCTCGCGCTCCCAGCACGCAGCGTCGTGCGAGCGCGGAGCGGCGTGCGTCGCGCCTTGTGCGTGCGTCGCGCTCTGTGTGCGTCATCAAGCCGGCCCGGGGATTCTGCAGGGTCGTGGGCCCGCTTCCCGCCGGGCGGTTGCGCTAGTTTTCTGGGCCCTCAGCGAGCGGGGTTGTCTGGGGCTCTCTGAGTTGGCCCGCCGCCTTCCCGTGCGGCTCGCGGTCCAGCCCGAGCCCGCTTCTGCGACTGTCTTTTCCGGGCCGCCTTTGGGGCTGGGAACCTGGAGCGCGGAGTTTTGGGGACACCGGAGCCTCTCGAACTCGAGGCGGTTCTCCTTTGGAAATAATTGAAAACCTTCAGGGAAAGGCCATAGGTTTTTGGCTTTGGGAGCTGTGGGGGGCACTCATTGGTGTTGCGAGTGTAGAAATTTGGGACATTTTCTGGGCCTGGGACCATGTTCAGAAAGTGACTAGTCTTGGCCTGGCCGGCAGTTCAGTGGTTAGAGCGTCGGCCCTCGGATGGGAGGGTCGGGTGTTCGATTTGGGTCCAGGGCAACATACCTGGGTTACAGGCTTGATCCCTGCGCCTGAGGGAGGCAATCAATGGATGTGTCTCTCCTCTAGTCCCTCCCCCCTCTCTAAAAATCAATGGGGAAAATATCCTGGGGTGAGGATTAAAAAAAACAAAACAAAAAAACCAGGAAGTGACTAGTCTGAAATCTCCCCTTATAATTCCATTTCATTATCCATTATCCGGACAATTATCTTCTATCCCTCCCTGTTGCAAAAACAACTTGAGGGACTAACAAAAATAAAGTTACATGTTAAGCATGGTTAATTGTAATAAATAACATTCTGACTCCTTTCCTGCAAATAATAGTCACCATTTAAGGGGTTGTTTCCATTTGCCAGGCTGTCTAGATCATGGGTGTCCACTAGAAATAAAATGCAAGCCATATATGTAATTTTAAATTTATAGTAGCCACTTTTTAAAAGTATGAAGAAACTGCTGACATTTAATTATTTTATTGAGTGCAATCTCAAGAATATTAATCATATCTAATCCTATTTAATAAAAGAGTAATATGCATATTGATCATCACTCCATCACAGAAGATGGCTGCCCCCATGTGAACACAAGGTGGCCACTACAAGATGGCCAGCAGGGGAGGGCAGTTGGGAGAGACCAGACCTGCAGGGGAAGGCACTTGGTGGGGACCCAGGCCTGCAGGGGACGGAAGTTAGGGGGACTGGGTTGCGGAAGAGGGTAGTTGGGAGCAACCAGGCCTGCAGGGGAGGGCAGTTGGGGGACCAGGCCTGCAGGGGAGGGCAGTTGGGAGGGACCAGGCCTGCAGGGGAGGGCAGTTAAGGGCAATTGGGCTGGCAAGGAAGCAGTTAGGTGTTGATTAGGCTGGCAGGGGAGTGGTTAGAAGGTGATCAGGCTGGCAGGCAGAAGCAGTTAGGGGCAATCAGGTGAGCAGTTGGGAGCCAGCAGTCCTGGATTATGAGAGGCATCCCACATTGGAGAGGGTGCAGGCCGGGCTGAGGGACACCAGGCTGGAATTTTGTGCACTGGGCCTCTAGTAAATAAATAATAAGGCATTTTACATTCCTTTTTTTTGTACTAAGTTTAAAATGCAATGTGCATATTACCCTGCATATAAGTTTAAAATGCAATGTGTATATTACCCTTTGTGTAAGTTCTATTTGCATGCTAACTTTTCATTGGAAATACCTGACCTGTATTTAGATTTAATTAAATTTACCATAGAAAAATATTCACATTCTCGTTATTTCAAACATACTTAAAATGTTTCCAAACTGAATCAACTACCAATTTTTTAATTAAAAATTTAATAAAAAAATAAAGTTTAAAATTCAGTTCCTCTAACCACATTTCAAGTGCTCAGTAGCCACATGTGGCTATGTCTACCCTTATGGCAGGTTCAGGTGTTCAACACTAACAGGAATTTCACATCAAACTTGCAACTTAGTTTGAGTTCTAACCATCTATTCAGAAGGAGGCCTGAGCTCTTTCTTCCCCAATGCTCAAATACAAAGAAGTGTTTGAGAAGGCAGCTTGAGAGTTCCATCATTTACAAACAAAATGAAAATTAGAGACACTGAAGAGATTGAAAAGGAAGAGCAAGCTGCTGCTGGAAAGGCTGTGACCAAGGAGAAGTTTCAGGGTGAATGGGCTGCTCCCGCTCCCAAGTTCACTGCTGCTCAGCCTGAGGTCGGCAGACAGGCCTGAAGGTGTGCAGGTGCCCTCTGTGCCCATAATGCAGTTTCCTGCTCAGCCTGCCACTGAAGACCTGTTTGCAGCCCCCCCTGCGCAGGCCAGCAAATGGGTAGGAACAACCGGAGTGGTCCTAAGCTGTTCTTCCACAAATTCATAACAGAACGGAAATAAGGTTGATGGCAAATAGTTTATTTTTTTTAAATCCTGGAAAATCATAAAAAACAAAGTCATTGTTTTTTTATAAAAAGTAAAATGCAAAAATTTCAAGCATCAAGACATGGCAATAATTTTATCTACTTTGACCCAGAAAGACATCGTTAAATCTACTCGTGTTATTGCTTATTTGATCCCTACACCATACCTGAAATAATTTGTGGAAAAATCATGTTTTCTTATAATGTACTTTTAAAGTAAATTGGATATCGGGGGTTATTTGTTGAATAAAAAAGATTTAAAATTATGTATAAGAAATACTAATTATGAAAGTACTTGTATGCATGTATAGGAGTATAACCCATGGACACAGGCAGTAAGGGGGTGAGGGCATGTGCTGGGGGTTGGGAACAGCCCGGGACAGATCAATGGGGGAAAAGGGAAACATGTAATACTTTAAACAATAAAGAATTTAAATTAAAAAAAGAAATTAATTATGTTTAAATGAACTCTTTAATATGATCTTAAAAAAAAAACCAACCAACCAGTTGAGTTGTATTAGTCAGGGTCCTATTAGAGAAACAACCAGTAGGATACATTTGTACAGAGATTTTGAGGAATTGCATATAGATAGTAGGGTTCAACTAAGCAAGTCTGAAATCCATAGGGCAGGTCAGCAGCAGGCTGAGAACTTGGGCAGGAGCTGACACTGCTGGAAACAAAGGTTTAAGCAAAAAATTCAAGACACCTATGTAAAACACAGAGACATTTAAAAGTCTAATATTGTAAAATATCTATGCACTCTCTGTGAGGTTGTTTTAATAGAGCTGATCTATATTTCCCAAATGAAATGTTGGAGCCTGTGTCAGAAGTTTGAGATCCAGACTGTGCTCAAAAATTTATTTCATACAGTCATGGTATCTCCTTAAGTAAAGAGTTCTATAAAACATAAGGAGCATATCAGAAGAAAGTTTTTGAAATACAAGACTATTTAAATCCCATCTATTTCATTCTTGAAAATGTACTACATCCTACATTCTAAGAAACGGCTCTTGTAAATGGGATGAAAAGATGTTTTGGTCAATGACAATAGTTATGCATGTATTTAACCACCTGTCTTACACCAACCAGATGCTGATTATGGGTATAATTATCTAATTCCTTTCTTAGAGCTGCAGTAACAAATTACCACAAACTGCATGACTTAGGACAGTGTTTCCCAAACTTCTCTCATGAGGAGAATCACCTGGTGGAGTTGTTAAAATACAAATTCCTGAATCCCAACTAAGAAGTGCTAAACTAGAATTTTTGGGAACATATAGGTAAAATTGTATACTTAACTTAGTGCTCTGTACACTGACTTAGGACAATGGAAACCCCACTTTTTACTGTTCCAGAGGCCAGAGGCCGGAAATCGAGGTGTTAGCTGAGTTGCACTCCCTCCAGAGGCTCCAGGGGCGAGAATCTGCTCCTGGCCTTTTCTAGCTTCTAGGATGCAGGTGCTCCTGGGCTCATGGCCGCTTCACTCCAGTCTCTGCCGCCATGGTCACATGGCTTCCTCCTCGGCTGTGTCTTCTGTGTGTCTGTCAAACCTGCCTCTGCCTTTCTTTTATAAGAAATTGTGATGGCTTTTAAGACTCATTCAGATAATCCAGAACAGCCTCCCCACCTCAAAATCACTAACTTAATTGCCTCTGCAAAGACCCCCCACCCCCACACCTTTGCCCCCTCTCCCACCAATAAGAACATTCAGAAGTTTCAGGAAGTAGGACATGGGTCTGTGTTTTTAAGGGCCACCACTGACCTCACTATAGGTGATATAATGCAAAATAAAGTTAAATATAGCTACTCTTTAAAAAAAAAAAAAAATAGCCGAAACTGGTTTGGCTCAGTGGTAGAGCGTCGGTCTGCGGACTGAAAGGTCCCAGGTTCGATTCCGGTCAAGGACATGTACGTTGGTTGTGGGCACATCCCCGGTGGGGGGTGTGTAAGAGGCAGCTGGTCGATGTTTCTTTCCCATCGACATTTCTAGCTCTCTATCTCTCTCCCTTCCTCTCTGTAAAAAATCAATAAAAATACATTAAAAAATATATTTTTTTTATTGATATTTTACAGAGAGGAAGAGGGATAGAGAGTTAGAAACATATATAAGAGAAGCATTGATCAGCTGCCTTCTACACACCCTACACTGGGGATGTGCCCGCAACCAAGGTACAGGCCCTTGACCGAACCTGGGACCTTCAGTCTCCAGGCCATCTATCCAGTAAGCCAAATCAGCTAGGGCTAAATATAGCTACTCTTATGATGATATCTTAAGGTTAATAATAGCCATTAGGAAACAATTTGAATATTATCATTGTTTTCTGTCTAGGTAGGCTGAAAATCTTAAGCAGTCTTTCTCTAGGTCCTAGCTGGGTAGCTCAGTTTGGTTAGAGTGTTGACCCTAAATATACCAAGGTTATGGATGGATCCCCAGTCAGGCTGCATTCAAGAAGCAACCAACGAAGGCATAAATAAGTGGAACAACAAATCTCTCTCTCTCTCTTCCTCTTCTCTCTTAAAATCAATAAATAGAATTTTTGAAAGTCTTTATATTAATAGTCATAAAGGGTTTTAAGTATCTCAAAGAAAAGGAACTAAGTTAGAGTAGCCTGATATTTATATTACTAATGGAATTGAATCCAGTTTACTTACATTTCTTACCAGCAGTGTTTTGATCATATTAGTCTCAGTGTCCAACCTTATCCCAGTCACTTAAAGGAACAGAATGTCTGGAAAGAAAATACAAGGTTTCAATATAACTACAGATGCTTTTCAAGTTCAAAACAGTTGTTTATACATAACATGCAGGTGAGAACATGGAACCAAGAGGAAGTAATGCTGAATTCAGAGAAAATATCATAATCAAACTACATTTAATGACAACTAAGGAAGAGAAAGTTCAATATAAAATACTTGACTGTAAGGATATCTTTATGACTCTCTATTAGGAAAAAGGAAAATTATTCTTTTTTTAAGGAAAAAGAATATTGAGTTCTAAACATTAGCAAATTGTAAGGTCAAATAGAATATTGACTAACTAGAAATTGAGTGCTAAACATTAACTGATAATATTAAATAGAATCCAGTTTATAAACACCATTTTTTATTTTTTATTTTTTTATTATTTTTTAAAAAATATATATTTTTATTGATTTTTTACAGAGAGAAAGGGAGAGAGATAGAGAGCCAGAAACGCCGACGAGAGAGAAACATCGACCAGCCGCCTCCTGCACACCCCCCACTGGGGATGTGCCCGCAACCAATGCACATGCCCTTGACGGGAATCGAACCTGGGACCCCTCAGTCCGCAGACTGACGCTCCACCACTGAGCCAAACCGGCTTCGGCAAACACCATTTTTTAAACTAAGTACTGTCAACATGTCATTTTGTAGTATAAATTACATAGCTATAGTAATACGCAATTACTAATCCACTAGTAGTCCTAAATGAAAAGCCTGATAAATACAAAGTGAACAAATGTGTGCAGAAGTTTCGATCCTGTTTAGTAGCCTATGAATGATAAAAATTTATGTTCTGCAACTATTTGAATACTAGTTGATATTGAATTACAAATTTTACAGTTAATTTACTTATGGGGAAAAAAACTACCTGGAAAGATTCTTTGGAAATATTGTAACTTCTGAAGAGGAATTTAATTTACATGTAAGATTTTTCTAAGGTTTACACACTTCACATTCTCTGGGGATATGATGCTTCAAAAGCTAAAGGGGTTTTTACAATTTCATATCCTCTAAGTTTTCTGTGAAAAAATGATTGGAACTTTATTTGTTACATTTTCAACAATTAGCCTAACAATATCTAGGAAGCACTCTTTTTTTTTTCTTTCCTTAAAATATATTTTATTGATTTTTTACAGAGAGGAAGGGAGAGAGATAGAGAGCTAGAAACGTCGATGAGAGAGAAACATCGACCAGCTGCCTCTTGCACACCCCCTACCGGGGATGTGCCCGCAACCAATGTACATGCCCTTGACCAGAATTGAACCTGGGACCTTTCAGTCTGCAGATCGACACTCTACCACTGAGCCAAACCGGTTTCGGCAAGGAAGCACTCTTAATAAAAATATTATCAGACAAAAAAAAGCTAAAAGAACTCAGCACTTCCAAAACAGTGTTACAAGAAATTTTAAAAGGCCTTCTTTAAGAAGATGAAGAAGGGGAAAAATATGACTAAAATGGCATTAACTACATTAATATTAAAAACTACTTTAAATGTAAATAGATTAAATGCTCCAATCTAAAGACATAAAGTGCTAAATGGATAAGAAAACAAGACCTAAACCTGTGCTGCCTACATTAGACCAACTGCAGATCAAGACACACAGCCTGAAAGTAAAGGGATAGAAAGAGATATGTGATGCAATTGAAAATTTTTGAAAAACTGGGGTAGAAATAATTATATAAGACAAAATTGACTTTAAAACAAGGATTATAATAAGAGAGAAATAAGGATTCATCGATTTCACTTCTGGATATTTTTTCCAAAGAAACCTAAAACGTGAATTCGAAAAGACATATACATCTCTATGTTTATTGCAGCATTATTTACAATATTCAAGATATGGAAACAACCTAAGTGTTTATTGATAGATGAATGGATGAAGAAGTGGTGCATATATACAATGGAATATTACTCAGACATAAAAAGAACAAAATCTTGCCATTTGCAAAAGCATGGATGGACAAATGAAATAAATCACACACACACACACACACACACACACACACACACACAAAAAAAAAAAAAAAAATACCATGGGATTTCACTTATATGTGGAACCAAAAAACAAAACAAAACAAAACAAAACAAAAAAACCCCATGAAACAATTGACATGATCAGGGCTGCTCTAGGTCAGATTCAAGTATCCAAGTGTTCTTTATACTTTTTCATTCTCTCACCTTCCCTGAATGCCTCTTAAATAATGACTGTTATATCCTTTTACAACCAATTACTGAAAAGAGTGATTACATGTGCACTATGTCTTCTGTACAAAAATAAATAAGGCCGCATAGAATTTGGGCATGCTACCTCTGAAATGTGAGCGATGGTTGCTCTCAAAACTGGATATCCATTCAGAATACCTTGAGGACTGTTCTGTATAATGGATCGCCAGTGACTCAAATATCAGTATCCATTCTCAGGACTTTTTATGAAAGCACTTAGTCAAAGTGTATACATACTGAAATTGAAAAAATAAAATAAAATAAAATAAAATAAAAAGGAAAAAGAAAAAAAGAAAAAGAAAAAAGAAAGTGCAACGTTATACTAATTTTCAAAGGATTTCGATCTTTGAGCATATCATGTCTAGTGGCTCCCTATACTGTTTTCTGTTGCATTTCCTATTTGTGCCAGAAGGTGGAGATGTTCCTCACTAGAATGATCATCCCCCCCTCCCAATACAGCCCCTGGTAGTCCCTGACTCAAGACTTGCAACATTCTCTTTGAATTCGGGAGTCCGCTTTTTGAAAATTCATAATGGCCTTCACTTCTTGAGTTTTAAAACATTAAATAATGGGGGGAAAGTTGGGTGATGGGCACACGATGCAATATTCAGATTATGTATCATAGAACTGTACACTTAAAACCTATGTAATTTTATTAACCAACACCACTTGCATGAACTTAATTAAAAAGAACAAAACATTAAAAGAGTGTTGGCTCATTCGATAAACTCCATGTGAGAGTGCCTGGTGGAGAGCTGCATTTTAAACAGATTTGAAGTTAAGTATACCTTTATGTTTCTAAATGAGGAGAAGGGGGTGAAGAACAGAATTGAAGGCCCAATGAACCACCGGGCCACTATTGTCAGTTAAAATTTAATAACCAACATACGTCTGATTTCTGTATGTCTAACCTTGTAAGTCCTTTACCAGGAGAACCTTTCCATCTACAGGTCAGAGGTTGCAAACCTCTGATTTGATGGTCAAATCTTTCAACTTGTTGTTGCAATTGTAATGAAATAGCTTCCTGATTCATATATTCCTGAAACATACTATTTGATTATGTATTATTATTATTATTATTATTTATTTATTTATTTATTTATTTATTTTTGAGACACAGCTGTGCTCTTTACCAATATTTTACTTGGGATTTCTGCATCTAGCTTCAAAAGTAAACTTGCTCATTCTTATCATTAAAGTTATTAAGCTTTATAAAAGAACTGGGCAGTTTTCACTTTTTTCTTTTTCTTGTGCAAGTGTTCAGATAACATTGGAATTATCTTTTTTGTTTATGGATTTGAGTGAGAGAGAAATATCGATTTGTTGTCCCACTTATTTATGCATTCATTCTTCTATGTACCCTGACCAGGGATTGAACCCAAAATGTTGGTGTATGGTGAGGACAGTCTAACCAACTGAGCTACCCAGACAGGGCTCTGCCATATCCTCTAAAAGCAGAAGCCCTCCAGTTTTCAGCCTGTAATTTCCCGTCTCCTTGACAACGGGCTCTTAGTCCCTTCATCCTCTCATCAAAGCTACTGCCAATAGAGACTGGCCAGTGCAAGCCTTGTGAACAAGAAAAGGGACGTCAAACCCAGTTGTCCCCTAGTTCCTAACCCCATGCCATTTCAGTCTTACAGGCCACTCACTTCATAGCCATTGACTTATGTTCTGCTTTTATCACCCGATTCATAAGACCTTTTGCCTTCACTTGTACTGACCAACAATATGCATTGGCTGCCGTGCCTCAGGGGTTTACTGAGGCCCTGACTTCTTTCTCTAATATGCTAAGTGAGACCCCATTACTCCTTCCCCTTTTTAAACATGAAAGGGAAGAACATGCTTTAGGCTTCCTTTCTTGAGAACACAACAAGCTATCGGCCTTTTGATATTTTATCCTCATGTTTGAACCAAACAGACAATAGATGGTGTTGGTAAGGATGTGGGGAAACCGAAACTCTTAGCATTGTTGGTGAGAATGTACAAACACTGCAACAGTAAATCTAAAGTTACTACATGACTCAGCAATTCCACTCAAGAGAAATGAAAGCATATATCCACACAAAGACTTGGATGTGAATGTTTATAGCAGCATTATTCATAATAGCATAAAAGTTGAAATAACCTAAATATCCATCAACCGAGGAATGGATAAATAAAATGTGGTGTTACTCAAAATAATAGAATAGAATTGAACAATAAAAAGCAATGAAACTTAAAAGAATTATGCTAAGTGAAAGAAGCAAGTTCAAAAGGTCACATCCTATGTGATTCAATGTATAGGAAATGTCCAGAAAAAACAACTCTGTAGAGACTGAAGATAGATTAGTGGTTGTACAGAATGGGGATTGGCTACTATCCTATCTAATAAACAGGGAATATGCTAATTAACCATCATGCCCTCACAAGATGGCAGTGCCCAATCCCTCAGCCCTGCCTGGGGGCGGCAGGCAGAGCATGCCTCATCCAGCTGGAATTCCCCAGTTCCTTCAGCCTCTCCTCCCCCTTATCCAGCTGGCATCCTCCAGTCCCTTCAGCCCCTTAGGGGAAGGCAGTTGGGGGTGATCTGGCTGGCAGGGGAGGGAGGTTGGGGATGATCTTGCTGCCCCCCTCATGTACAAATTTCATGCTCTGGGCTTCTAGTTGGGTATATAAAGTTCCTTTTTGAGGTGATGATATATTCTAAACTTAGATCATAGTGATGGTTGCCCAACTCTCTAAATATGCAAAAAATATTTGAACCATATGCTTTCAACAGGTCAATTATTTTTGGTATATAAATTCTATTTCAATAAAGCTGTTTTTAAAAAGTCACCTATGTATGAAAATAATACTAGCACTTTTAGATGAGAGAATTTTGAAAATTCAAGGGAATAAGAAAAATGTCTTCTCTGAATGAATTATAATTGCTAAAATCAACCAGATTTCATTGTGCATCTAATAAAACATAGTAAACAGACTTTTTGGATAAAGTTGGGGTAGATATGAAAGATAGAGGACACATATCAAGCTCACCTTTACCAGCTGGGATGATTTCAAAGATAAAATCCTGAAATGACCACAGGTCAATATGCTAAGACCACTTCATTCTGTAGAAGAGACTTTTCAACCCAATGCTGACATTTGCTGGAATGAAGCAACCATTTAATGTCATCTTGACATCTAAAGTCACATAAGGATCAAGTCTTTGCAACAGGCACTCTTTTAGGCCTGTGGCAAATACCAGAGTTTTCTGCTTATCCCTAATTTCAGTAACATGGAAACTAACCAGGAATCACTGTACCCAGGAATCGCCACAATTTTTTCATCATCAGTGTCTCCAAATAAAGCCCTGTTCCCTAGAGAAAACACAAAATATGAAAAATATCTCTTCTCATAATATTGGTCAACACATTCGTCTTTTGTGAAATTAGTGCAAGTTGGTTGTAAAAATTTCCAAAACTTAAAAAATTGGAAACAGCTGTGATTCTCTTACCCTGCACATAACCGCTGGTAATTTTGCAGTCTGTTTTCTCAATTTGTATGTTTTAAATAAAAGTTGGATTGCACTGCATATTTGGATCATACAGTGCATAGTATTTTATAATTACTTAATTCTGTAACTCGGCATTAAGTTTATTATGTTATTCCCTAGAATCCTGACTTTATTGTATTCTACCATGTGGATGTATCAACACTAATTTAACCAATTTCCTATTATTGTACATTTAAGTGGCTTCTAATTATTACTAGTCTAAGCAATCCTGTGGGGAACACCCTCACATACAGGCTGCCATTTGGCTCATACGTATGTGTCAGTATAAGGAAAGTGGTTATTTACAAACAGTGACCCATCTGATTAGGAAGGTGTTCGTGCTGAGTGGTTGGTTGTAGGCCACAGTAATTGTTTAAATTTCTGGCTATCAGCCCTTCTTCCCCCTAATTCTTAGTGGTTAGTTAAGGTTGTTTCATTGGGATAACTTCATGGAGCGGAACTATTGAGACAAATAGTATGACTATATCCAAAGCTTATAAGTATATTGCCAATTTACCTTCCTGTCACATTCTACCAACCTACATTCAAACAGCTGTTCTCATTAACACTTTTAAAAATATATATATTTTATTAATTTTTTACATAGAGGAAGAGAGAGGGATAGAGAGTTAGAAACATCAATGAGAGAGTATCATCGATCAGCTGCCTCTTGCACACCTTCCACTGGGGATGTGCCCACAACCAAGGTACATGCCCTTGACCGGAATTGAACCTGGGACCTTTCAGTCCACAGGCCAATGCTCTATCCATTGAGCCAAACTGGTTTTGGCCAAGTTAAATACTTTACATCCAAGTTTTTGTTCCCTGTTGCTCCTTTATAACTGAACTTCTAAAACTACCATCATGCCCGGCTGGTGTGGCTCAGTGGCATTATTGCTTTTATCATTTGAAAAATTATTTAATTTTACTCCTCTTAATAAAATTTTTTTAGCTGAAGTTAATCTCTTCATTGGTCCATATGGAAGTACTGAATTAAAAAACGTTTGCCCCTAGCCCGTTTGACTCAGTGGATAGAGTGTCGACCTGTGAACTGAAGGGTACCAGGTTCGATTCTGGTCAGGGGCCTGTGCCTTGGTTGCGGGCGCATCCCCAGTAGGAGGTGTGCAGGAGGCAGCTGATGGATGTTTCTAACTCTCTATCCCTCTCCCTTCCTCTCTGTTAAAAGTCAATAGAATATATTTAAAAATTTTTTTGAGAATAACAAATTTAAATATTTATAGTATTAGAAACTTGGGTTACATGACACTTTTTTAGTATGAAAGTATTTATCCTGAAATAATTAAAAAAATTTTAATTGATTTTTAGAAAGGAAGGGAGAGGGAGAAAGACAGATAGAAACATCAATGATGAGAGAGAATCATTGATCAGCTGCCTCCTGCACACCCCCTTCTGTGGATTGAGCCCACAACCCCAGGAATTGAACTGGGACCTGCTGAGCCATACCAACTGGGCTAGACTGAAATGTTTTAAGTTTAACATTGTGAAGCGATTAAAACCAATTATTAACCTTTTTATGAACTTCAAAGTTTGGTTCAAAATAGTTTAGTCAAAAATAAATTTTAATACATGTATAATTGACATTTAAACTATCACCTACTTACAGCCTATTTTTACCTGTACTGTGATTTATTTTTTTTCTCTTGGAATACCAATCAGGTAACAGCATCAGTTTTCTGTAACAAAGAACACATCATGGAAAAAAAGCGTTTCTAATCTTAATGGCACCTGTTTAAAGAAAATGTTAAAAAGTAAATACATAGGGTTTTAAGCCCTACTCTTTTGGGCTGTATGAAGTTGTGGGGAAGGGACATATTTTGATAAAAAAAAAAAAAAAATGACCACGAGGGCCATGATGATGGTCAGCATTACCCTGAATGGCTTATCAACCTATGAGACTCTTTATTTCTAGGAAAGTTAGCAAGGCCCAAATATTATTCAAAATGTAACCATAATCTGAAAAAATACCATAGGAAAAAGGCAAAAATGATGACAACAACAACTTATTCTTCCCATGTGTCAATACCCTTCCTTCTTCTTATTCAAGACCCACGTCCCAGGCACACCGTTCCCTGTAATTATAGATAGGTCAAGCCTTTTACCCTATTCAAACTCTTTGCTAATTCTATTGAGTTTAAATCCTTCTTTCCTTTACATTTATTCATGTTGCTAACAACTTCTTTGTAATGGCACTATACCTGAATATTTTTGGTTAAACTTATGTTTTTCCACCTGGTAGATCCCAGATTCTATAAGGGAAGAAGACACACTCTCTGCACCTTTACAGCCCCAACACCTAGCATGTGGCCTGGAGCACACATGCTAACCAAACAAGTACATATTACGTATTTATCTATTACAAATGAATGAATGCCTGTGATGAGTAGGTATTCATGCTCTCAAATTAGGAAAGAAAACAAAGAGAAAATTCTCTCTACCAAATTAAAACAAATGATTAGAACCTACCTCAAGATGTAGACGCTATTTCTAAACTCTAAAATGAAAGAAAAAAGGCACCTCAAAGCTGAAATATAAATTTTAATATATATTAGATATTAGAAAAAAGAGGCATCTTTAGTATAGAATAAAATGGAAAGCAGGAGAACCACAATAAACATATCTGTTCCGATATTAAACAAGGGCTGAACTAAGAAACAAATGTCACTTCCATCACCGAGGGGGAAATACCTATTGGAGGAGGGAAAGACAACCTGCTCCTTGTCCCTTATCCAGGTTTATTAGTGGCGGCCCAGAACAGCGCCTGGAGTTGAATAAATATCTGTCAAATAAGTGAATAATGTCAACTCAAGAAACTCAACATATGGAATAAATAAATGGTCAAATGAATAACGGAAGAAGAACGTACTAAGCTGGAAGACCAAGAGAAGAAGTGCTTTTAAAAGCCGTTGGGGTAGAAAATGAGAATGAAAAACAGATTACTCAGTAAAATGAAACATTAGTAAATCCAGGAGGTTGGATAAAGTATAAGGAAGAGGGAAGCCCAGGGAGGCTGCTGTCAATCTTTTCTCCCAATGAGTTATAACATCTTTCTGGAACACACAACCCATGTCCTAAGTGAACACTTCCATGAAAGAGGAGAGGGACAGCTGCCAAGCTCATTTTATGATTGAACTACATTTATGCCAAAACCAGACACAGACAGTTCCAGAAAGAAAAAATTATAGGCTAATTTCAGTTACACTGACAGTCGCAAGGTCCAGAATAAATTATTAGTTAGCCAGACTCAACAGTGTACTAGAAAAACAAAACATAACGATCAAGTAGGGTTTATTCTAGGAATGCAGGAATGTTTGAGGAAGGTCAAATTACAAGTCTAAAGGCAGAAAGACTGTGGTTATAACTTTTCTCTGCCAGAAAAGTTCTTTTTCATCAGAAAAAGACACCTTTAGTCCAACATGCCCAGAAGCCCCCAGTCAGCACAATTAACCTGCATCCTCTCCAGCAGGCCCCCTTATTACAGACACCTGCCACCACGCAAAAACACATGAGTGTGTTCCTAGGTCTTGATCGGAGAGGGGAAAATGTTTGCCATTTTAGAAAAGAGAGTCCAAATTAGCCATCATCAACAAAGGCCTTTATAGCATTACCGTTATTACCCTAAAGTTTTACCATTATGCTAAAAAATTAAATGTCCCAGACAGGAGAAACCAAGATGGAGGCATAGTTAAATGCCTAACTGCAGCCTCACACAGCAATTTCAAAAAAATACAAGTAAAATACAAAGTGGACATTATCCAGAACTACAGGACAGTTGACTGACTGGAAATTCTACAACTAGAAGGAAAGAGAAAACCAGAAGGAAAATCAGAGGAGCTGTAAAAGCCTAAGGTATGGAGACACGGTGCGCACATGGGGAGAGGACTGAGCTGGAGAGGTGGGGGCGGCTGAGTGCCTGGCTGGCTGGTGTTCCCTAGCGGGAAGGAGATAAAAGCTCCGGACTGTGCTGAACCCTAGTTCTGACTGCATTGAACCCCAGTTCTGGGCGAGACCCTGGGGACCCAGGCTCATACAGAGGGATTCTAGGCTATAAGGTGGAAACTCTGGGGAGCAGCAAAAGGCAGAGCCCCAGAATCACTCACATTGTGCGCAGAGGACGGACTTTTGACTGTGCCGCTGGATTGCCCTAGCGGGAAGGAGACAAAAGCTCCGGTCTGCATTGAACCCCATTTCCAATCCCACTTCCAACTGCACTGAACCCCAGTTCCGGGATCATTGGGGGAGAGACTAGACAGTCTGGTAGTGGGCGAAACTCGAGGGCACTTTTCTCTCAGAGGTGCTTGCAGCGAGTACCAAAGCAGCGAGTATCAAAGGACACTGAGGAACACAGATTCAGGAACCTCATAGGATGGGGCTGACAGGAAGCCAAGGCTATAGGCTCCACCCTGAAACTTCATTCCATCCAAGCTGAACACAGAGGCTTTTGCAATTTTCCACGTCTAGTCAAATAAGGCTGTCTCTCGGCATAGACACAGCTGATCCTCACAACCAATTGGCTTGGAGGTCAGTTCCTCCCAATGATACCAACAACAATCAAGACTTAACTATTATAATAAGGCTGTACACACAGTCCACAAAGGGGTGTACCAAGAGTATCCACCTCAGGTAACTGGGAGGCTGACCCACTGAACCATATAGGTCACCTTAACACACAAAGCCACCCTACCAACTGAGGGAAGCAGCGAAAATGCTGAGACAAGGAAACAGATAAAAAACAAAAGAAATGGAGGACAAAAAGAGACTGGATATAGAGTTCAAAAACATGGTTTTAAGGTTTTTCAAGAATTTCCTAGAAAAGGCTGATAAAATAAATGAGACCTATGAGGATATGAAAAGGGATCAACTAGAAATAAAGAATACATTGTCTGAAATAAAAAAATATTATACAGAGTTCTAAAAACAGAATGGAAGATCGCAAGAATCAAGTCAAAGATTTGGAACATAAAAAGCTAGAAGACACTCCTCTGCAGAAGCAAGAAGACAAGAGAATCAAGAAAGTTGAAGATAATGTAAGAAACCACTGGGACAATTTCAAGCAAACCAACATCAGAAATATGGGGGTCGTCCCAGAAAAAGAGAGAGAGAGCAAGATACAGAAAACATACTGAAAGAAATAGTGACAGAAAACTTCCCCCACCTGGTGAAAGAATTAGACTTACAAGTCCAGGAAGCACACAGAACCCCAAACAAAAGGAATCCAAAGAGGACCACACCAAGACACATCATAATTAAAATTCCAATAGCAAAAGACAAAGAATATTAAAAGCAGCAAGAGCAAAGCAGGTTCCTATAAAGGAACACCCATAAGATTGTCAGCTGACTTCTCAACAGAAACCATGCAGGCCAGACAAGAATGGCAAGAAATATTCAAGGTGATGAATAGCAAGAACCTACAACCAAAAATACTCTACCCAGCAAAGCTATCACTCAGAATCGAAGGCCAGATAAAGAGCTTCACAAATAAAAAAAAAGCTAAAGGAGTTCATCACCACCAAACTAAGGTGCTGAGCTTAGGTGACTGGCAGCACCCCTGCCCTGCCCCTCCGGGGCCACGGCTGCACATTGGGAGCTACAGGTGAAAAGACTGGTGCACTGATGGGGCTGATGGGGTGAGCACACTACCTGCTTGAAGGTGGAAGGAGAAATGTTTGTCCCACTTCCAGCTTGGTCCACCAATCCCAGCTCTTCCCCCCTCCCTTCCGTCTGCACAGCACTGCAGTTAGCCCATTGCTTCCATTTTCATAGTCCCTGATACTCACCTCTCAGGCATCCTCTCTGCTCTCCATAGGCTGCAGGCACCGTTTCCTGTTCCTTGCCAAGTGGAGGCATTGCCAAGCTGGAAAATGATTATTTTTTTTCTTCTCTGGGAATGGTCCCAACGAACAGAAGCGCTAGGTCTGTGTTGCGTGACCCGGTGCCCTGACCATAGCTGATCCACCTATGAATAACCAAATGCTTTAGACTCCTTCAGCCAATTCTTGCTTAGGATTTTTAATGTGGGTCAGAGACCCAGAGAAGGAAGTTGTGGTGGGGTAGCAGTTAGTCACACAATGGCCGTGTGTGAAAAAGTCCAGGGATGCCTGCTGCTGCAGCCTGGAGCTGCCTGGGGTAGGGCAGGGTCTTGGGCCCACTGAGTGTGACATGACATGGGGCTGGGTTGCGGTGAAGGGGGTGGATACTGAATATAGGAATGTTGGTTCTTCAGGTTTGAATGGTTGTTTCTGATGGTGCTGACAAACTGAAATTTCTAAATCACCGGTCTATACAAAATAGTCTTGGTCAGAGCTATTTTGTGATCCGTCTGAATGAAGCTTTCATTGCCTGCTGGTCAGAAGCTGAGATGAGCCCTGACTGGTTTGGCTCAGTGGATAGAGCACCGGCCTACGGACTCAAGGGTCCCAGGTTCGATTTTGGTCAAAGGCACATACCTTGGTTGTGGGCACATCCGCAGGGGCAGCTGATTGATGTTTCACTCGCATCGATGTTTCTAACTCTCCCTCTCCCTTCCTCTCTGTAAAGAATCAATAAAATATATATTTTAAAAAAAGCTGAGATGATGAAGAGCTGGTACAAAACTGATATTGTGGATCTCCAAAGTGGATTGCTAGTTGAATTCACAGCCCAAGTAGATTTCTTTGGTGAACATCTAAGTGGCAGGTTACATTTCCAAAGATGGCCAAAACAATTCCTCCTGACCCACAGGCTCTTTTGCAATGTCACCTTGCAGCTCCAAAGGGATGGAGTGTATTTATCCTCTCTTTGAATCTGGGCTGGCATTCAGACACCTTGACCAATAGAATGAAGCAGAAGAGACATTCTGAGACTTCATTATCCAAATGTTAAAGAAGGTCTGGCAGCTCCCATTTTTGTGGTTTGGAAGCCAACGTTCATGTAGGAAGTCCACTTGTTATGACAGCATAAGTCTGTAAGTAAGCCTAAGCTACCTCCATGGAGAGGCCATGTAGGGAGACAGATGCCGGCCAGCCCACAGCTACTCCAGTCAAACGAGCTGAGGAGCCAGATATGGGAGTTCGGAAGCCATCTTGCACATTCCAGCCCCAGCATACAAAGGAGCCTGGGCTTGCTGAGCAGGTGGTTTCTGATAGTCTGTAGCATAAGTGGCCTTCAAGGAACCTCACCTGTCAATATTCATAATCATGCATAGTCCTCTCCCTTTAAATCCGGGTTAGACATCCTTTAGCCAATAAGATATGGGTAATGTTGTGCTGGTACTAGGCGTGTGTGGCAGCTTCCTCTTTTGCATTTTTAGGAGACCTGAGTGGCCATATAAGGGCCCCAGCTACCCTGATAGAGATGCTAGATAGGCAGTCCAAGAGGGTTGGCCTTTTGAAAAGGGAGATGCCCTGAGACCAGAGAGAGAAAGAAGCTCAGACACCAGGTGCTCAGTGGGGCCCAGCCCCTGCCTGCTGAAGTCCATGTGCGAATGACTACTGGCAAGACCAGAAGAACCAGGCAGCTAAGCTCAGCCCAGACTACGCCACCTTGAGCCAATAAAATGGTTATTGTGTCACTGAATTGTGGAGGTGGTCTCAGGGCAACAGATACCTAAGCATCCGGGTAAGAGTGGAATCCTAAACACTTGGTATTTGGAATGAGAGTAGTACGCCTCCCTGTCCACTGGTACAGGGCAAGCGGCAGCGTGATTTGATTTGGCTAACGGAGCATGACGTGCGTCCCTTGCTTTCAGTGGTTCTCAACCTTCCTAATACCGTGGCCCCTTAATACGGCTCCTCATGTGGTGGGGACCCCCAACCATACAATTATTTTTGTTGCTACTTCATAACTGTAATTTTGCTACTGTTATGAATCGTAATGTAAATATCTGTGTTTTCCGATGGTCTTAGGCTCTACTGTGGGCCGAGAACTGCTAGCAGGGCCACCTAAGACAGTGGTTGGCAAACTGCGGCTCGCGAACCACACGCGGCTCTTTGGCCCCTTGAGTGTGGCTCTTCCACAAAACACCAAAGCCTGGGCGAGTCTTTAAAGTGGCATTAGAAGAAGTTTAAGTTTAAAAAATTTGGCTCTCAAAAGAAATTTCAATCGTTGTGCTGTTGATATTTGGCTCTGTTGACTAATGAGTTTGCCGACCACTGGCCTATGACCATCGGAAAACACAGTAGCAAAATTACAGTTATGAAGTAACAACGAAAATAATTTTATGGTTGGGGTCACCACAACATGAGGAACTGTATTAAAGGGTTGAGGCATTTGGAAGGGTGAGAGCCACTGCTTTAGACAGTCCCGATGGTTGGGCTGGGTCTGGTGTCTGGGCCTGTGCCATAAGAAGAGCTGCCAGGTGACTATGGCCTTCAGTCCATATTGCAGAGGGCGAATGTGTGGGACAGACCTGCCTGGAGCAGAACCACCACGGCCTGTCCACGGACCGGTGAGCAAGAAACACATGTTTATTGCCACGCCCACTGAGAGCTGAGATCGGAAGGGTGCTGCTACTGTAAACGTTGATTGTCTACTCAGGCAACCAAATATCAAAATGCTTCCCTTGGTGAAACCTTCACCACTTGCCCATGTAGCTAAAGCTCAAACTCCCTCCTGTGCCCCATTCTTCATCAAATGGTGGATTCTGATTCAAAGTAAATGGAGGGAGGGTGTTAAGCAAAATCAGAATAGAAAAGAGTTACACCATGCACTTGCAAGTTATAGAGATGTGTTCATTTTATTGTCAACCCTCTGGGGAAGTTTTCCTGGGCTGGGAGTTAGGAGATGTTTGATCAAAGACTGAAGAACATAACATGTTCTCAGTTCATTGTCACAGTGACTCTGTACTGGCATTCAGTAGGCCGGCTAAGGCTGTAGCTGGGCTTCTTGGGGATTGGACCAACTGAGGTAAACCCTGCCCAGTATTGGCATCATGCCAGGTGATGATGCAGGGGCAAACCACAGATGTCTGGCTCCTGAGGCTCATTCTTGTACCTGCCTTGCTCCCAAGCTTCGCAGAAGAATGTGCATGTTGGACAGCACAGCCATGATGTCCAGCTCTCAGAACTGGCTCTCCTGGGCTAGATCCTCGCCTCTCCTCCCGTCCTGCTGCTCCTGAGCTTCCCCAGGAGCTTGACTGCTCCATGAATGGATGGCCATCCTCTGACAGTGTGGGAACGGGCAGTCGGACAGCACACAGAGATTCATCTTTGGAATTCTACACTCTGCACAGAGGTTTGTCAAACATTATGCGCCCAGACACGATGTCCTTCCAACACCCCCAAGAGGGAGGTCCTGTGTCTCTTGCTGTATTACAATCTGCTGGTGAGATTGCTTTGAGAACCCCAACTGGCTCCGACTTTAATTCTCAAGATGCTCTACAAGCACACCTGCAGGTTAGTCTCCTTCACCACCTGCCATACCCCAGCAGGCTCAGGGGTCCAGGTCCCACAGAATGGGCTCCAGTCAATAAAAGCTGAAAAATACAGAAAATCCAATTCCCCCTGAGATGGTTATCATTCAATATTTTTCTAAGAATCTCGAGGGAAAATCCTATATATAAGGGTCAACAGAACAATATTCTATGTGTTTAAAATAAAATAGGAGAACAAAATGGCAAACACATAGACAAATGGCAATTTTGAGTTTTAATGACAATTCTGTAGTATTTTATCTAGTTCTTATATTAACGTTTAAATGCATTGTTCTAGGAATTGTCTAGTAAAACGAGGAAAGAAAGAGAAAAATGAAGATAATCCTAAATTCACTATTCAGATTTTCATGATTTAGTCAACTGGTACTGATATGTGGTTAATTCACTTTGTTTCTTATAATGAATTTTTGGTATCTTTCGCCCAGGCTTATGTTATGAATTTGAAACATAAATACTATAAAAATTAAGCCCCCTAGGACCACAGCGGTGGTGATGGCAATGAGCGTGTGTCCTGGGAATTGCAGCGGTACTTCGTCGACGTAAATCTGCAACAGAAGAAGCAAAGTCTCTCAGCTTTCTGAGCCTAATCACTCAAAACACTGAACTTTATGGTTCCCACACAATGGAGACACTAGCAAGCATTTAGCAAAATTCCGCCCAGACTTATTCAGCAGCCACAATGTTAGATTTGGAACCAGTCTCTTGATAATTTGGTTACGCAGGAACTTGCACTCAATAGACAGGAAAGGAGAATTCTGATTGTCCTAGGCCTTTATCCTGTGTCTTTAGGGGCAGAGGTGGGCAGATAGAAGCACAGGTGGCGGGACAATGTCCTAAATTCGGTTCTGGAGGATGACGCCCAGTGCCGTGGGAACATGACCAGGACATGTTGAACGGTCCCACATGGTCAGGAAAGGCGCTTCCTGAGCAGAATCTCACCCAATAAGCGAGCTCCCGGAAGAGAAGGAGCAGAGGGGACATTCCAGGTAGAGGGAATAAGCATGTGCTCGCTCAAGCTATCCTCTCTTTAGAAAACCCTCCACTTGAGTGCTAAAATAGAGAAAAGTTTCTCTGTATTCCAAATGGTTTCTCTGCCTGAATGGGTAATTAGTGGACAAGTTCCTGGAGGAGAGATGGATACTGACAGGACCCACAGAAATGCCTTTTCCTCTGAGCCTCTGGATAAGACGGGTTCCATTCCTGTGACATGCAGAAGGGGGCGCATATGGGGACAAAGGTGCTTCAAACCCAGGTGCTTATGTTTTCTGGGTGAAGTAGGAAGCAAGAGCATCTTTTGAGGTAGAAAAAAAGTGGAGTTGAATGGAAATAGAACAGTGGGGAATATGGGAAGGTGCGAATGGATAAGAAAAAGGTTGGATTGGGGTAAAAGGCAAGTTAAAGGTACCACCGTCCTCCCAGTGACCCGAGGAGGTAGCTGTTTTCTCAGATCAGACCCCCTATGCCATCAATTCTCCCAGAATCCCTTTCAGACTCATCATTTTCAGCCCACTTCCAATATTGCTACCTCGAGCTTTATTGTCTCACTTTGTATAAAAAGCTACTCCTGGCCAAGCTGTCAGCCCATATGGGCGCAACACATTGTCAGAGTAATCTTAACTACCAGCCTCTCTACAAAACACTTAAAAAAAAAAAAAAGTGAGGTTGCTTTATGCAACTAAAAGAATCTTGAACATATAGAACTAGTAGCAGACGTAGGTGTTATAATCAACACAATTTGAAAGGTAGATCTGGCCCAGTGGTGTGGAGAGCAGTGAGAAACCTCTTTCCAATATGGAAAGATAATATCGTCATCAGAATGGATTCACTGGTTTAACCATCTCCTATTGTACTTTAGAGCTCAGATTATGTACCCAATGGTACTGGAATTGTTGGAGATTTGAGAGAAAAATGTTAGATTTTGAACGTGGTCTTCATTATGGCACTACAAGATAATAAAAAATCTCTCCTGGGGCTGGGTCATCAGAGGAGACCAGATATTTGGTTTTATGAAGAAAGATCTGGTCTGTAGCCAATGAGAAAGACAATCGTGTGCCACATGAAATTGCAAAGGCGACTTTTCTTTTCTGTGCCAAGGTTAGGGAACATCAGCGGAAACCTTGTAATTAAACGTCTTTTTCTCCATCGCTCTGTTCTGCTCCCTCAGTGTTCGCTAAGTTCCCTCGTAGTCCCTGTTCTTTGGTGGTGTTCCCTGAAACTGGGGCTGCCTTTGGAACAGAGAGGTGAGAAAAGGGAGAGGAAAATCATGGGATTCCCTCTGATGAGCTTCATAGATCAAGCGCCTCTTTCCTACTTTCTCTCGCCAGAAGGATTTTCTCTCAGGATCTTGGGCCTCTGCACTGCCGCCATGGCCTCTCAGCACCGCAGGTCTGAGATCCCTCGCTGGGGTGAGGCTTAGGGGAGGGCCAGGACAGCGAAAGAAAAGGAGGTGGGGGCGGGGCGGGTTGATCTTGTTATTGATAATGTTGCATCAGTATTTGTCAATGAATGAGTAATCAATCAATGTAATCAGATCCTCATCCCTTCCCATTCCCCACTGGCAGCAGATGTCAATGTATGAGTCAGCAAAAGCGAGTCATTGCACATCATAGGGGGATGTGGGAAGGCTGATTTGGGTTCCACATCCTTTAGACCTTGATAGCTTTTGGAAGATCTAAAACCTTACTCTTACAATGCTCCTACCCAAAGGCAGGGTAGCACTGAAAACTGTGATTTTTACAGACACATGTGACTATGGGAAGGGGAGGGTGAGAGGAAGAGCATTAAAAGTCAGGAAACCTAGATGAATATGGCAGGTGGAGAGGGAACAAAAATAAATACAGATGCTTATTAAAATTTCCCCAGCACCGATGGGTCCTGCCACCTGTCACTCGCCCTAACAACATCATCCCTGACAATGTCACCTTCGTTCTACAGGTCCCCTGTCTCCAAGCCTTGTCCGTCACACAGATTCTGCCATTTTTGCTGTCGAAGGAACCGCTGAGCTAAAGCCAGCCCCAGATTCTGCCATTTTTAACCTCCAGTGTGTTTTGGACAGATGCCTGTGGTGTTATTTCCTCAGCCACCACTCCATTTGACACCTGTGTATTTACTGTACCTGAAATTCTTCAACAAAGTTACAAAAGGTGACTCCTGGAACAACGGACACTCTGAAGTGAAAAAGCTCGGAGCCCTGTGGAATAAGCATACCGGACCATTATTAGCATCGACATGTATGTTCCTTTAAGTAAAAGTATACACTGGGGCCCCTTTCCCCATAGACGTTATGTTAAAAATTCCAGTCCCCTGAAGGCTCTGAGCATATACTGTGTTTGTAAAATAAAAACGGAGGGAGAAGGACAAGAGTTTGAAACAGAGGGATCAGATCGCTGCTACTGTACTTTTAGAGTGATGAAACAGAAATGTGAAACCCAACATGGCCTTGATGCGTACATTGAGCTAATCCTCACATTCATGGTTTCAATAGGTCCCCTAACTTTTATTGGCTTTCTCAACAGTTACTTAGATCACACCAACTTCATGTGTCTGAATGGGCAGCTGGAACCAGAGCCCATTTCCCCCTAGCTTCTGATATACCCATTTGCTCCACCTTGATAGATAATGATTTGGTCTTGTCTATCAGCTCAAAAAATGTTAAGTTAATGCTAAGTTTAACTTACATATATCTTTAGAATTAATAACATAGAAGGAAATGTAGGAAAAATAAACACTCTTCATATACTTTAAGTTTAGGCATATACATTTAAAGAATTGTAAATTTTTATTTATTGATTTTTAAAAATTTTATTTTTTAGAGAGAGAGGAAGGGAGAGGGAGGAAGGGAGGATGGAGGTGAGAGAGAGAGAGAAAGATTGATTTGTTGTCCCACTTCTTTATGCATTCACTGGTTGATTTTATATATATAAAATCAATTTATATATATATATAAAATAAAATATATTATATATATTGATTTCAGAGAGGAAGGGAGAGGAAGAGAGAGATAAAAACATCAATGATGAGAGAGAATCATTGATCGGCTATCTCCTGCACGCCCCCTATTGGGGATTGAGCCTGAAACCTGGGTATGTGCCCTGACCAAGAATCAAACTGTGACCTCCTAATTCAGTGGTTGGCAAACTGGGGCTCACGAGCTATATGCGGCTCTTTGGCCCCTTGGGTTTTTAGCAAAGGCCAGCTTAGGAGTACCCTCATTAAGTTAATAACAATGTACCTACCTATATAGTTTAAGTTTTAAAAATTTGGCTCTCAAAAGAAATTTCAATCATTGTACTGTTGATATTTGGCTCTGTTGACTAATGAGTTTGCCGACCACTGTCCTAGTTCATAGGTCGACACTCAACCACTGAGCTACACCAGCCAGCCAGTTTATTTTCGTATGTGCACTAACCAGGGATTGAATCCATAACCTTGGAGTATTGGGATGACACTCTAAGCAACTGAGCTACCCAACCAGGGCTAGACATATACATTTTATTTACACTCAAAACAAGAGAAACAAAAATGCTGCCAACTTACCATTATGCTTAAGTTGAGGCCTGAAGGATTATATACTGGAACACGAAGCATAGATTGTAAGTAATTTTGCAGCCTCTCTACATTTTCTGTTACAATGTCTTCTAAAAGTACAAAAAAGTGTATTTTAGGCACACGTATGCTATTTTCTCATTTTGTATAAAATTGGTTACATACATTGAGGTACAACAAAAGATTCCACTCCATGACATGACTAAGCTATCCTATATTTTTAGTTGTACTTGACTTTGTGGAGTATACATTTACGGGAGAGTAGGCCTCACATCTTGCATTACATCTTTTCAGCGGCATTATTGAAACAGACAAGACCTCCAATCACCTAAATTCAGGCTCATGACCAGTCCTACTCTACACATACTTTGTGTCTTTGGCAATGGGATAACTTCAGGGCCACCTTAGTGGATGGTAAGTGATTTAAAATAAGGTGGCTGGAAAGTTTTACAATTAGATATTTGAAACCTTTCCCCACAAAGTTAGCAGTTATTCCCGCCTTTCTTATAGTTCTTTCTAAACCCAGATGTATAGTAATGGAGTTAGAAATTGCAGGATCTAAAGAGAAAAAAAAAAAGCTATGATTGTAGCATTTTCCAATTGCAATGGTGCAAATACTCTCACCATAGCTAATTTCAAGCTACCAATGTTTTAACAACCAGTATTAAAAATGCTCAAAAGTTGGTAACAGCAGGTTCTGGCATGCCACAGAAAATGGGATGTTAGTTAAAGCAAAATATTTAGTTTTCTTTATTAATTTTTCATTTCAAAAATGCATATGTAGGGTAGAGTAAGACTCACTGAATATCAAAAGTCTGGATATTTGGTGACTGATCAAAATTTTGTTTTGATCAGTCACCAAACATGCAATAAAACAATCACAAAACATGCAATAAAAGCTTACATATTTGAGATAAAATTGAATTGTGGAAAATGTTATTCTTATTTAAAAATATTTCTGTGTCTTTCCAATTATTTTACCATAAAATATTTAAGAAATTTTCTTATATGATTAGAAGATAAATCCAATAGATTATCTGGCAAAACCTTTTGTAGTCTCCTGTGAAAGGGGACACTTAGGCCAACAAGTAGCAGAAATCCAATCAATCATTTTTGCTACATATCTACAGAAGAGAGTTCAAATATTCCACATTTAAATTCTTCAAAAATGCTTTTATGCCAAAGAGCCCAGGTCACTGGAAGCGATGATGAAATAAGTGGAAGACAGTAGGAGTAGAATGAATAGCAATGTGTGAACCAATTCAAATTCATTATTTATATATATATATATATATATATATATATATATATATATATATATATATATATAATTGATTTTCCACAGAAAGGAAGGGAGGGAATAGAGAGCTAGAAATGTCGATGAGAGAGAAACATCGACCAGCTGCCTCCTGCACTGCACACCCCCTACCGGGATGTGCCTGCAACCAACGTATATGCCTTTGACCAGAATCGAACCTGGGACCTTTCAGTCCACAGATCGACGATCTATCCACTGAGCTAAACCGGTTTCGGCTACAATTCAAATTCTTTTCCAAAGATCTCCTGGCTGTCTTTTGTGAAATTCTTGTAACCACTTATCTAGTTAATAACAACACCACATATAAGATAAAATAGTTTTAGAAAAGAAGCAAATCCTACTGATTTCCCAGAGTTTCCTCCCATTCACTTCCACCACAGTAACCAGATATGGTGCTTCCACTGGGATATTTCCATAATCATTGTGAATTTCCAAAGAAATTGGATAATGCATAACGGGAAACTTAAAACGAGGAACCTAAAAGACAAATGCCAAGAATGAATGTAAATTTGGAAAATTCAATACTAATTTGATTTCCTGGTAAAGAAAGCATAGCTACATCCTCAAGAGTTAAGCTACTCTAAATGAAACGGGCTTCTTATATACAGCAAAGTCAATGTGAACTCCAAAAGTAATTTGCAAACATCGTGCTAACAAAATTCATAACTTTCTCTGGGCCTTTTTCACAGGACTTGACTATGAGGATATACAAACTTTTTTGACTAACATAGATCCCATAAGCCACTGCATGGCCTGAATACTGTCTGGCTCCCTCAGACCTCTCTCCCTGTCAGTCAAATACCATGCACACAGGGCAGAGATGGGGAAGGGCTCAGTAACTGTACTCAACATTATTAGTTATGAGGGAAGGCAACTCAGAACCACCAGGAGACACCGTTTCATACTTATTAGGGTAGCTATCACCATTTGTTACTGGTAAGCAGCTTACAAAGCAAGGGGACAAAATTCAGAAAGACTTACTATTATTGGACCTTTCCTCCTTTCTTGGGGATTTCATTTATTCAGGCTCTGGAGTCAGAGTTCAAATCTAACTCCATCACATACGAACCACGTGACCTTTGGCAAATTACCTGGCTTTGCTGTTCTTCAAATGAAATCATGGTGACAGCTCAGAGCAGTGTTTAATAAATAGTAAATGCTTGAGAAATATTATTATAATTCAGGAAAGGGGAATTGTAGAGGTATGAAACAACAACCCTCATAATTTATTGCCTTTAACCCTATGCCAATTATTGAGATAAATCACTTAATATTATCCTATATATCTTATTACATATAAAGATAAATCACTTAGGATTGTAGTATATATAGTCTTACAAGATATTTGAGATATATCTACTTGAAAGCACTACCAAGTGCACACTGAACTTGGCTAATGCAAACATCAACATGAACTTGAATGCTTTGAGACTAACAGAAGGAAATATTTGAGACAACCCATCTTCTTCACCAACATCTTATACTGTCAATAGAGGTCTGGTGCATGAAATTTGTGCACTTGAAGGAGTCTCTCAGCCCGGCCTGAGCCCTCTTGCAGTCCAGGAGCCCTTGAGGGATATCCAACTGATGGCTTAGGCCCAGTCTGAAGCTGTCTTTAGACTTCCTTAGCACTGTCGTGGAGGTGGGAGAGGCTCCCACCACTGCTGCTGTGCTCGCCAGCTGTGAGCCCAGTTTCTGGCTGAGTGGTGCTCCTCCTGTGGGAGCACACTGACTACCAGGGGGCAGCTCCTGCGTTGAGCGACTGCCCTCTGGTGGTCAGTGTGTATCATAACAACCAGTGGTTCTGCTGTTTGGTTGATTTGCATATTAGCCTTTTATTATAGAGGATGTATTTTGTTACCACTACCAGACTGAACTTCTTGACAATAAGGGTTTCAACTTCTATTATCCAAGACCTGATATACTAAATATTTTTGAATGAATCAATGTTCGCCATAATGCAGTGGATGGGGTGTTTGATAGGTTACAAATTGTTTTCATGTAGATATGAATGGGTATGTCTATAAGAACCTGTGAAATGGACAGGGCAGTGCCAGTATTGTTCTATTTTACAGGTGATGTTAATTAACTTGTGTGAGGACAATTAAATCCAGATCTTTTTATCTCTGTATCACATTTAGATCTATATCATAAGATGACATTATTTCTATGTCATAGTTTTCATATGTAACCAAAACGCACATTTCAAAAAATCTAAGTAATATGACAGCATTCTGTTTTCAGGTAATTAAAAATTACCTTACCTTTTCTCTGCAATCTGAGAAAGTAACAGAGTATGAAAACTTCTGGTAAGTTGTGCAATTACACTGCTCCCGAGTAGATTTATTAGCACACTGTTTGAATTTACCAGATTTCTGCAAATAAATTAAATAAAGATTGACTTTTTATTTTTCCCCCTGTGGCAGGATTTCTACAAACGGAGTAAATCTTCAATAAATATTTGTCCCTTGAATAAATAAAGTCCCTGAGAAAGAGGGAAAAGTCTAATAGTAATAAGTCTTTCTGAATGTTGTCTCCCAGCTTTGTAATTATTTTATTTTTTTATTGATTATGGTATCACATAATTGTCCTCATCCCCCCATTCCCACCCCAAAACCCTCCCTACACATGCCCCCACCCCCCTGTTGTCCGTGACCACTGGTTAGGCTTATATGCATGCATGCAAGTCCTTTGGTTGATCTCTCTCTCTTTCCCCCACCCTCCCCTGCCTACCCTCTGAGGTTTGATGGTCTGATCAATGCTTCCCTGTCTCCGGGTCTATTTTTGTTCATCAGTTTATGATGCTCATTATTTCCCCTAGATGTGTGAGATCATGTGCTACAAGAAATACACTTGTAAGAACCGAGAATGAGACCAGCTTTGTAATTTGATTCCAAGTATCACTCAGCTGCTTGCCAGTAATAAATTGTGATCACTTTCCTAATGGGTGTGAAACAGTATCTCATGGTAGTTTTTATTCAACTTTCAACTAATACTGTTGAGTAAAGTCACTGAGCCCTTCCCCAACTCTTTGTGGTGTTGCCTCACCCTGGAATGCTCTCTGTCTGCCCTTTATCCTCTGCACTCCTCCTCATCTTTTCCTCGCATCTTCAGCCTGGCTCCCTTAGACTAGGTGAGGCATCCTTGACCCACAGTGGTATCGTGTGTTTTGTGTGTCTCTGCTACATGTCTATCTTAAACTTTAGGGTAAAGATCAACTGGGAGATTTTATTTAAAAAAAAAATTCAGATTTCAGGACTACAGCCCAGGGTTTCTGAATCAGTAGCTATGTGGTGAGAATGAGAAAGCTGTGTTTTTAGAAACATTCCCAAGTGATCCTGGTTCCAGTTCTGCAGGGCCATGCTATTCACAAACACTACACTGGATCATGCTATTCAGTTTGTGTAACTTTTTCTTTAACGCCTGCTCTCCCCCATTACAGTGTAGATCCATAAAGGTATCATGCTTATCATGTTCATTGCTGTGTCCTCAGAGCATGTCTGCACAGCACCTGAGAACACTGGAAATGCTGAAATTAGCATTTGTTGAATTTAAAAAGATGCATAAAAAACTCTCATCGACTTAGGTGTACATTAAATACATTTCTTATTCAAATCTCCCCTGCCAAAACCTGAAAAACCCCTAAAGATTCCCATGTAACTCTAGTAAGATCATCTTTCAATAGAGGAGGCTTGACTCCAGTGACACAAGGTTTACTAGAATCAATGTGAGAAACTGGAAGTGAAGAACTTGATATTATAGTTGCTCATTCTCTGGAGTAGAGACTATCTTGAAATCTAAGATTCAGTAAGAAGTCAACCTCCTCGCCGGGACCGGTTTGGCTCAGTGGATAGAGCGTCGGCCTGCGGACTGAAAGGTCCCGGGTTCGATTCTGGGCAAGGGCATGTACCTTGGTTGCGGGCACATCCCCAGTAGGGGGTGTGCAAGAGGCAGCTGATTGATGATTCTCTCTCATCGATGTTTCTAACTCTCTGTCTCTCTCTTCCTCTCTGTGAAAAATCAATAAAATATATTTAAAAAAAAAAAAGTCAACCTCCTCATGATGTGCGTGTAACAGTATGAATGTAAATGTGTATTATTAGTTTGTTCAACAATTTGCAAGCATTTCCCATGCTGGGCACTGTTCTTGGTACTAAAGATAAGGAAGATAACAAAATAGGAGTCTTTACCCCTGACCCCTCTCTTGGCTCCCACTAGGATTTCAAATGGGATCAATGGGATGAAAGCATCTTTTCTCAAGTGAAAAGAGCCCCAGGCCCATCTCGCATCTCCAGCACAGGGAAAAGCATGGTGTCCGTAAGCAGAGGAGAGTGCTTGTCCCAACAGAGCCACATTTAAACTCTTGGAGAGGTTCTGCCTGGAAAACAGCCCAGCAGCACCCTGTCTCTCCAGAGTGTGGAGAGAACTAGGTAGAGAATAGAGGAAAAGTACATTATAGGGTAGCTTCTTGAGGAAATTTTATAGATGCCGGTGGAATCTCTCTCTAGAAAAATGCACCTACTTGCCTATTTATGTGTACAGACATTCATATTCATTTATGAACTCTTTCTCTCTCTCTCTCTCTCTCTCTCTCTCTCTCTCTCTCTCTCTCTCTCTCTCTTTCACACACACACACACACACACACACACACACACACACATGACATAAAATGGCTTCTTTTGTTAAAAGCCCATTGTCCTCCCATCTCACAGAGTAAAAGGCAGGTTCCTTCAATGATTTAGAAAGTCCTCCGTGACTTGGCCTTGGCATTATATATGACCCAATTTCTTCAAGGTCGATCTGCTCTCGCCACACTGGCCTCCTCATCCTGGAATGCTCTTTGTTCTCCAAGTATGTCAGGCATATTTCCAACTCTGGGCATTTGCTGTTTCAAACAATTCGTCTGTCTGGAACAATGTTCTTCGGCTAGATATGACACGGCATACTCTGTCACTGTTCTTAGGTTTTTGCTTAAATGTTACTGTCATGTGAAGCCCTCCTTAACCACTCTATTTAGAGTTGTAATTCCCAGCCCCACTATTACCCATCCCCACCCCTCTGCCTTATTTTTCCTCTTTGTACTTATTATAATTTTTCATATTTTATTTACTATATTCCATAAAAAAGTAAACTACATAAGGCAGGGTTGTTGTTGTTGTTGTTGTGTGTGTGTGTGTGTGTGTGTGTGTTAAAAAAATCTATTTTGTTCTCTGACCTCTTTAGAGTCCTTGATTCTAAAACCATATCCAGAAGTAGCAGTAAAACGAGAGGAACTAAAGTAGTAGTAGGAGAAACGGGTAGCCATAGTAATAGTATTAATCATAATCATTACCATCATTATCACCACTATCATCACCACTAGCACCATTAATCAGCACCTTCATCACCATCACCACCACCATTACCATCATCATCATCACTATCACCACCACCATCAACACCACTATCATCATCAGCAGCAGCATCATCACTACCATCATCATCATTATCATCACCATCAAGAGCAGATGGAGCATTGTACTAAATGCACCTTTTCATTTAATCCCTGTAGCTATGTACAACTGTAATTTTACTCAATGATTTTTTTAATTCAAATAAATACTAGTCTACTTAGAAAAAGAGTAATATGCAAATCAACCACCACTCTGCTATACCCACAAGCCACGCCCACCAGCCAATCAGAGTGAGTATGCAAATTAACCCCAACCAAGATGGCTACAGCCACAGAAAGCAGTTGAGAGGCTTGGGTTTCCACAGCAATAGAGGAAGCCTAGCTTTCCACACACCCTGGCCGGCCTAGGCCTTCACTCAAGGATACGAAGTTTTGATTATAGAAGATAAATCCCAAGAAAAATGGTGGCAGCCATTATAGAAGGTAAACAAATCCATACAGAAATGGCTGCAGCCATGGAGCAAGCAGGAGTCTTGGCTTTGCTCCAGGCTACAAAGTTTCAATTGTAGAAGGTAAATAAATTTCAGATACCAGGGCCTTTTCTTGGGTCCCCACCCATGCACTAGGCCTCTATCCTATCTAGTAAAAGAGTAATATGCAGATTGACCATCACTCCAACACACAAGATGGCTGCCCCCATGTGGTCAAAGATCCTGCCCCTATGTGGACACAAGATGGCCACCACAAGATGGCCAGCAGAGGAGGGCAGTAGGGAGGCACTAGGCCTGCAAGGGAGGGCAGTTGAGAGGGACCAGGTCTGCAAGGGAGGGCAGTTGGAGGCCATCAACCCTGCAGGGGAGGGCAATTAGGGGTGACCAGGCCGGTAGAGGAAGGAAGTTGGGGCAAAAAGGCTGGCAGAGGAGCAGTTAGACATCAATCAGGCTGGCATGGGAGTAGTTAGGAGGTGATCAGGCTGGCAGGCAGAAGCAGTTAGGGGCAATCAGGAAGGCGAGCAGTTGGGAGCCAGCAGTCCTGGATTGTGAGAGGGATGTCCAACTGCCACTGGGATCAGATATAAACAGGCAGTTGAACATCCCTCAAGTGGTCTCAGATTGGAGAGGGTGCAGGCTGGGCTGAGGGACACCTCCCACCCTGGGCACGAGTTTTGCACTGGGCCTCTAGCTTAGTTATAAAAAAATTACTTACCTTTGACTTGTGAAATAGATTTCTTGGTATGGGTTTGCTAGGATCTACATTATAAAAATTATCTGCAAGTGGAATGGCAACTCCCATATTAGATGGAGGCCTGTAGTTTATCTGCAGGTGATTATTAAACAAAAAGAAAATATAGAACTCATTATTTACTATGTCCTCAACTTACATATCTTAACTTTCCAGAAAAGCATTCAAAGCAAATATTTTGCTTTTAGTTCCAGGTATTAAAGTAAATTTCTGTTTATTCTCCACTCCCAATTCAGTATTTTCTGGAATTTCAACAACCCTAGTCCATGGCATTATAATGTGAATCTTGTAAATAAGTTAAAAACTTTTTAGTACCCTAAACAGTGGCCATTAAGTCAATGCAAAATAGTTTAAACATCTTATAAAAAGTCATAGTGACATATATAGTAAATAATTCTTCCAGTTTAGTTATTTGCTTTTTTTTTTTGTCACAAAAACTATAATTAGTAAGCTAGTTAGCAGAGTAATCATTTATATTTTAAAAAAGAGTCACAGATTCTGACAAGGTAAAAATTAAAATTGTCACTACATTGAAATGGGGCATATATATTACACACACACACACACACACACACACACACACACACACACTCAAGATGGGTCAAAATAAGGGCAAAAAACTTCACATTTTGCAAAATCCTAAGATTATGCCACTATTAATATACAGAAATGATGTTAATAATGATGAAACTAATGTAGCAAGAAAAATAATTATTTCTGAAAGTTTTTACATTTTAGAAATAAATAATAATCATATCCTTAAAATGACATGAGGACTGAGCAATAACTGGGATGTTGTGAGCACCTTAAGAAAAGAATGCTAAGACTGAATGGCTAGCCAATCACACAAAAGTAATACCTTACTGGTACTCTTAAAACAACCTGCTTAGGTTTTTCTAGTATATATATATATATATATATATATATATATATATATATAGATAGATATATTTTTTTTACCGGCAAAGTTTTGATCATATTAAAATCCTGACTGTCCAAGTAGCTTCCACTGATCCAGTTTTCCATTGGGATAACTATGCTAGGAATGTGGTGTAAAGACTTGAGATAACTACAGCTGCTTTTCAATGTAGGTATAAATGTTGTAACGAAGCAGTCAGTGGATGCTCCCCAGATAATAAGTGCCAGTGAAGTTGAACCCTGGAAATATCCAAAGAAATGAAGGTTATTTAAAGTAACTGTTACAGGATGCATGTGCCCACTCAAAGTTCATATGCTGATATCTTAACAGCTCACATCTCAGAACGTGACTGCATTTGGAGACAGGCCCCTGAGAGAGGTACCAGAGTTAAAATGAGGTGAATAGCATAGGTCCTAATTCCATGTGATGGGTGTCCTTATACCAAAAGGAGATTTGGACAGAGATACACACACGGAGAAGATGATGTGAAGACACAGGAAAAAGGCAACGAAAGGGGCCTTAGAAGAACCAGCCCTGCTGACACCTTGGACTTGGGCTTCTAGCCTCTAGAACCGAGAGAAAATAAATTTGTGTTGTGTAAGCCACTCAGTCTGTTGATTTTATTATGGTAGCCCTAGCAAAATAACATATTAACCAAAAGAAAAGTAATAGGAAAAGGAAACAAGACAAAACAGAAATAGAGTGATAAGTTTGACAAAAAGATCTGTGTCAGAATAAATCGTAACAGAAAACACATTGTTTTCCTGGAAGAAAAACATTCCAATCAAATTGGATATGGACAACTTTTGGAAATGAGCAAGCATCAGGAAGTCCTTTCTAAAGAAACAGCATAGTCACATCCAACTCACATTGATGGGGCTTCCCCCAGTCACTGAGGGGCACCTGGATATTTATTTGCTTTGATGATATGAATAAAATAATTCAGATTGGGACACATTTTGGAAAAAAACATTTATTCACTTAGCAAAAACTGTATTTCACACAGATCTGCTTTTAGTGGGAATTTATGCACAATAAGTATATTTGAACCTGGAACAATATTAAACATTCAATAAAATTTGATAAATTCTCTTTGAAATTTACAATATTTTTGGAATTTTAAGAATGTAGAAATACTAATAATGCCAGTGGTATAGTACACTTTGGTAGTAGTCGTTTTGCTTCTATTCCCACATTCTGTAGCCATTAAAATTGATCTATTTTTAATGAATTTTTGCCCCAACACGTTGAACCAGATGTAAGCATAATTATACCATTAAAGAAAATTTGGGGATGGCAGGGAAGCACAAGTTAAATAAGAGACAAGGAAGCAAACAGAAAAAGCCAGAATGTTGGGCATTCTATAATATGTCTGACCCAGTTTCTACAAATTCAGTGGCAGGGGAAGGAAATGGAATAGTATTTTTCAACTAAAAAGAGACTTAAGGGATAAACTAATTATATACTATGTGGATCTTGTTTGGATCTCAATTCAAACAAACCAACTATAAAACTTTTTGAGAAAATTGGGGAAATTTGATTATAGATTGAGTTTTATAGGACTTGTAAGTTGTAAGACAAAAATTCAGTTATAAAAGTTTTAGGGATGATAATGGCACTGAGGGATAATACACAGATTTTTAGAGATGTATATTGAAGCATAGTAGGAGAGAAATGACATGATGTTTGCTATTTGTTTACAAATGTCAGAATCTAAACAAAAAATTAGACAGGGATGATAAAACAAAACAAGCAAAATCTTAACTGATTTGCGTTTAAAAGATACATGGAAATTCTACTTTTATCTACATGTTAATGTTTTCATGATAAAAAAAAAGCTTTAGAATATGTAGAAAAGAATTTATTGACTCAAGGATTAAAATATAGTTAAGTGGTAGAAGCAAATTTTCTAAAGTGTATATATAATGCTCTCCCAATTTTAGGGAAAAATACTGTAGGCTCAAAGTGATTGAACATTTCCTGTTTTAGATACCCTACTTGAATCATCATGTTTAATTCTCAAAACAACATTATGAGGTAGGTATTATTGTTATCTTCTCCATTTTATAGATAAGGACACAACTCACAGCAAAGTAACCTTCTCAAGTTCACGTAGAAAGTACTAGAAATGAGATCTAATTCAGATAGTCTTTTCCAGAGCTCACTCTTTTAAAACCTAACCCTAACTCTTCTTTTCCTTAGCTTACATGCTAAATTTTCTATAATTAATGATTTCTCTGTAATTAAAGAAAATCTTACTTGATGCAAAACTGTGCTAGCTGCAGAAATTTCCATTAAGAATCTATCAGTATTGTCAAAAGAGCCTTTAGCTGTAATATCCAACAAATTTGGATTTCCAACAATTACTTTCAGTAGTGGTGCTTCAAGTGTACGAGCACCTATAGAAACAAAGCTAATGGTTAATATTAAATCATAAAAGTTTTAAACAATTTAATAATAATTGGCTACTACAAAATCTGTTATGAAGACTGCATAATGGCTGTGAATACAGTTAATATAGAGTTAATTTTAATAGTTATTGGAAAAATTTAACTCAGCAAATATTTTCTCCACATTTTTCACAAAATTATTGCTCTGCTCAACCCCTTAGTTGTCAGCCAGGTTCTGCATGTAAAGGTCGTTTGATTAGTACTGGTCACTCTGGATAACTTAATAGAGAAACTGAAGGGTAGAGATTGCCAAATCATATGGTAGTTCTATTTTTAATGCTTCCCATAGTGGCCCAACCATGTTACATTCCTACTTCTCTCCACATTCTCAGCAACGTTTGTGATCTTGTCTTTTAGATAACAGTCACTGTAACATCTGTGAGATGATATCTCATTGTGGTTTTGATTTGCATTTCTGTGATGGTTAGCAATGTTGAACACCTTTTCATGTTGTCTATTTGTGACTTCTTTGGGGAAATGTCTATATTCAGGCTCTTTGTACATTTAATTGAATTATTATTATTATTATTTTGTTATTCAATGATAAGAGTTCAGTATATTTTTAAGATATTAACTCCTTATCAGGTACATGGTTTGCAAATGTTTTTCTCATTCCATAGATTGCCTTTTCATTCTGTTGAATTTTTTTTTTTTTCTGTGCAGAAGCTTTTTAGTTTGATGTAGTCCCACTTATTTACTTTCACTTTTATTGCCTGTGCTTTGGGTGTCATTTTAAAAGAAATCATTAACAAGACCAATGTCAAAGAGCTTCTCTTCTTAGTTTTCTTCTAGGAATGTTATGCTTTCCAGATTTACATTTAGTCTTTAATCCATTTTAGTCCATTTTTGTGAGTGATGTACAGGTCCAGTGAAGCACGTGCAACACAATTTAATAAAGAGATTATTTCCCTCTTGTACATTCTTGGCTCCATTGTCAAAGAGTAGGTGAGTAGATACGCATGGGTTTATTTCTGGGCCCTCTATTCTATTCCATTGGTTGTCTGTTTTTAAGTAAGTATGTTTTCATTAACATAGCTTTGTAATAAAGTTAGAAATCAGAAAGTGTGATGCTTCCAGCTTTGTTCTTTCTCAAAATTGTGTTGGCCTCTTGGGGTCTTGAATGTGATTTACCAGGTTAACAGAATGAAGAATAAAAATTGTTGATCACATCAACAGATACAGAAAAGGCATTTGGCAAAATCCAACATTCATTCATGATAAAAAAAATCTCAACAAATTAGATATATAATGAATATACCTCAACACAATAAAGGCCATATATGGCAGACCCATAGATGACATCATATTCAAGCCCATAGCTAACATTATACTGTTATAAATAAGGTGAGCCCCCAAATTCAGGGGTCCTGGAAGAACACAAAGCATACTTGGGAGCCAGGAAGCAAGCAAATATCTTTACTCCTGTAGGAGAATACGCACACATGGTCTGGAAGCATGTGCACACTGAGTGGGGGGTCCGCTCAGCTTTTTGATCCTGTCTCACATGACCTGTCTGTCCCTTACTCTTTTTTTTTTTTTTTTTAAATATATTTTATTGATTTTTTTACAGAGAGGAAGAGAGAGGGATAGAGTTAGAAACATCAATGAGAGAGAGTCACCGATCAGCTGCCTCTTGCACACCCCCTACTAGGGATGTGCCCGCAACCAAGGTACATGCCCTTTGACTGGAATCAAACCTGGGACCTTTCAGTCCACAGGCAGACGCTCTATCCTCTGAGCCAAACCAGTCTTGGCCTGACCCTTACTCTTGACTGGAGCTCAGGCTTACAGTCTTTCATGATTGGCTAATTCAAAGGAAGGGGTTGACCTTTGCCATTTCAAGATGGCGGCCCTAGGGGAGCTGCAAGTCATGCAGACAAAATGGTGGCTGCCAAGTCATGCAGTCCAAAAGGGCAGCTGCCTAAACTGTTCTTTGACAGAAAAGATAACTTGTTTATTCTCACAATACTTGCAGGTCATCATACTCATTCATCATACTCAAAGCTTAAAGCTTTACCTCTTAGATCAGAAATAAGATAAGGATACCTACCTCTTGCCACTTCTTTTCAACATAGAACAGGAATTCCTATCCAGCCAATTAGGCAAGAAAAAGAAATAAAAGGCTTCCAAATCAGAAAGGAAGAAGTAAAATTGCCTCTGCAGATCACGGGATCTTACATACAAGAAGCTCTAAGGACCTCACCAAAAAAACTATTAGAATAAACAAGTTCAGTAAAGTTTCAGATACAAAATCAAAATATAAAAATCAGTTGCATTAAAAAAAAGTTTTATTGATATCAGAGAGGGAGAGAATGAAAAATCAATGATGAGAGAGAATCATTGATTGGCTGCCTCCTGCATGCCTCCTCCCCGCCCCCACCTCCCCTTTGCTGGGGATTGAGCCGGCAACCTGGGCATGTGCCCTAATGGGAATCAAACCTGCAACCCTTCAGTCCACAGGCTCACACTCTATCCACTGAGCCAAACCAGCCAGGGTGGTTGCATTTCTATATGCTAACAATGAACTATCTAAAAGAGAAATTAAGAAAGCAATTCCATGGCTACTAACATCAAAAGGAATAAAATGCCTAGGTATAAGTTTAAACAAGGAATCGAAAGATGTGTCCACAAAAAACTATAAGACATCAATGAAAGATACTGAGGAAGACATGGTAAGTGGAAAGACATCCTGCTGTGGTATTGTGATTTATAATAGCAAGTATATATGTAGTCTTCGGTCCCATTTCTGATACAGAGCTCCTAAAACCCTTGGAATTTCCTAAGGGCGGAGAATCACATAAAATGCATTTTATTAGGCTGATAAGATGACTCTCTCATGAAGGGAGTCACTTACCAGGAGAACTAACCACATGATTAGCAGATTAGAATTTCCAATCCTTCTCCTACCCCCTTCCCCAACACACAAGATAGATCAATCCAATGCCCAAAGATTTAATGAATTATGCGTATGTAATCAAGCTCTATTAAAACCCAAAAGGACAGGATTCAGAGAGCTTCCAGGTTGGTGACTACAGGGAGGCACTGGGCAGGAGGGTGCCTGCAGAGGCATAAAAACCCTGGCACCCTTTCCCCATACTTTGACCTCTGCAGAGCTTCCATCTGGAGGTTCTCCTGCATCCTTTATCATCTCCTTTCATAATAAACTGGTGATCCAGTAAGTAACATGCTTCTTTGAGTTCTGTGAACTGCTCTAGCACAGTAATTGAACCCGAGGGGGTAGCCCATCAGTCTGAAGCACAGGTAGCAACCTGGGCTTGCAACTGGTATTCTGAAGTTGAATGGGGCAGTTCTGTGGAACAAAACTGTCATCGACTCTGATGCCATCCTGGAAAGATAGTGTCAGAACTGAGTTAAATTTATAGGACAGCCAGCTGGAGCCTGGAGCATTGTTTGTTAGTGTGGGGGAAATAGGGTCTAAGAATGCCTTTACGTGGGTTTAAGGATTGCAAGAATAAATATTGTTAAAATGTCCATATTACCTAAAGCAGCCTACAGGTTCAATTCAATTCCTATCAAAATTCCAATGGAGTTTTTCACAGAAATAGGGAAAACAACCCTAAAACTCAAGTGAAACCACAAAAGATGTTGAATTACTTTCTTTTTTTCTTTCCTTTTTTAAAAAAATATTTTTATTTGATTTTTGAGGGGAAGAGGAGAGAGAGAGAGAGAGAAAGAGAGAGAGAAATATCAATGATGATAAGAGAGAACTCCTAACTGGGGATCAAGCCCACAAGCTGAGCATGTGTCCTAATTGGGAATCAAACTATAACCTCTTGGCTCATGAATCAACACTCAAAAACTGAGCAACACCAGCTGGGCTTGAATTTCTCATAAGCTCCAGGTAGCACAGATGCGACTGGTCCCAGGACCATTCCTTGAATGACACATTCCTTGAATGCTTTTCTTCACAAGAAGGCAACTAAGTTAATTTGCTGATAACTATGTGCTTCCATCAAACTCAATAAGTAAAACTGCACCATTTAACAAGAATTTGGTATACTGTATATTAAACCTAAAATAATTAGAATATTGTGAAATTTGGGCCAGTTTATAAAGAGACAATAAATGAACAGAATCCGAAAGTCTAAAAATGGTAAAAACAATAGGTAAGCTATATATTAAGATAAAGTTGTATTTTGAAATCAGTGGAGATACACTATTCAATAAATGATGATGGAACAACTAGCTAGCCACTTAAAAACGCGCCAAAACAAATCTACACAAATTAAAGAAATGGAAAGCTAAAATCATAAAATCGAAACCCTAATGAATGAAATGTGGACAATTAGTATTACAATCAATGAGAAAGAATTTCAAGGGTTTCAGAAAGAAGTTTTTCAGGATATTTAGTTCATAGTATGATGAAAATAGAAATTGATGTCTTCCTCTCTCCCGCCCCCCAAAAAACATAGTTTTCATTTACATAAATTATATTTGGTTCTGTTTTTCATATAAGCTTCTATTATGGTTCATATATCTTCATTTACCTCTGTAAAAGTTTTATGTGTGCTTATTTTTTTTAATGTCTTTTGGATATTTCTATTACGTCAAGCTCTTGGAGATTAAATTTTTCTATTTCCTATGCCTATTTAAAAATATATATATTTTATTGATTTTTTACAGAGAGGAAGGGTGAGGGATAGAGAGCTAGAAACATCGACCAGCTGCCTCCTGCACACCCCCACAACCAATGTACATGCCCTTGACCGGAATCAAACTTGGGACCCTTCAGTCCATAGACCGACGCTCTATCCACTGAGTCAAACTGGTTTCGGCTCCTGTGCCTATTGATCCTCTCTTCTGCAGATTCATTTTTTTGCATAGTTTGAATTTTTGTCCTCCATTCATGTTTAGTGAAGGTTAATTTTTTCATAACCCAAGTCCACATTACTTGGGTTATGAAAATATCCTACAAAGGGTTTTGTGCTAGCTTATGCTGGTTCTCTGGGGTTATAATCATTTCTCAGCTTCAGATTCCTGCATCTGGTGAGTACTTTCTGGTGTTGCTCAGCCTTGGGGTTTGGGTCTTTCACAGGAGATTTTTTTTCTCCCCTTTGAGTCCCATGGAAATGATCATCTCCCTAGTTCCTCTTTGAGTGGTGGTATGTACAGTTTTCCTAATCCCCTCTTTATGGTTTAACGGTCTCAGTTCCAATTTCCTAACACAAAGTAGGAAGAAGCCACATCTTCTGCCGAGATTTGGGAATTATAATCCATCCCTCTGCTTAGATAGCCTATACCCCTCAGATCCTGTGGGAAACCACACATTAGCTCATTTTTTGTCACCCTCTTCATTTCTGGTGACAAGCTTTTCTTCTCTTTCCTCTTTTCCTTCCTCTCTTTCTAGCTCAGTTAATACTTAAATTTTTTGTTTTGTTTTTCCCCCCAGTATGCCATTTCTCCATCATAATTAATATTTCATTATTTTTTAGAATTAATTTTTAGAAAGAGGGGGAGAGAAAGAGAGAAACATTGATGTGAGAGAGACACATCAATTGGTTGACTCCTACATGAGGGATCAAGCACGCAACCAACATACATGCGCTTGACTGGAATCAAACTCAGACCCTTCAGTCCAAGGACCAATGCTCTATTACTGAGCCAAACCAGCTAGGGCTTGTTATTATTTTTTAAATAAATAAATGACTGAAAAAGTGGGGAAAGGTTTAAAATTTTATTTAAAAACCATTATTTGGCTTTAAATAAATACTTTAAATAATTATAAAAATCCAAGGTTACTAAAAGGTTTTCTTTTCAGAGGAAAGCAAAAAATCTAAACTAAAATCCCATGTAAGCTTGGCCTGCTAATGGAACCTCTTTTTCCTCATTTGTAAAATGAGGGTTATAGTCTAGCCCTTTAGAGTTGTTATAAACATTTAATTAAAAAATATAAAAATCATTTAATACAGAAGCTCACACATAGTAAGTGCTCAATAATTAGAAGCTAATACTGTTATAAGTAGGATGCCAGCTATTCTGGAAACCAAAGATAAAGAAAAATATCCTCGTTGGCATGGTTCAGTGATTGAGCATTGACCTATGAGCTAGAAGTCCCGGATCAATTCCCCATCAGGGCACATGCCCAAGTTGCAGTCTGGATTCCTAGTGAGGGGCATGCAGGTGGCAGCTGATCAATGATTCTCTCTCATCATTGATATTTCTCTCTCTTACTCGCTCTCTCCTTCCCCTCTTCACCCCTGAAATCAATAAAAAATGTTTTTAAAAAGAAGAAAAATATTAGTGCATATTTCACATTCAAGGCAAACAAAAACATTTCCTTTTGATGTTTCCCAATAAAAATAAACCTACCTTTAGTATTAGGTATGACCTTAACTTCTAAGGTCTGAGATTTCCCCAGATCAATGTATTTCAGGACACTGAGGGATAGTGAATCATCATGTTGCTGAAACCAATAATTACATGGTTTTGAGTATATATTCCATTTTCGTCCATTCTTTTCTCTAAAGTCATATAAGAACCAGGACTCTGTTACAAAAGTCTTGCCGTTGGGAACTCTTCCAGGCATGGTGGCAATAGCTAGAGCAGTTTTGTTATCTACAATGCTTGTGATCAGGAAGCTGCTGTGACCAGGAAGCAGCACCGTCTTCTCTATATCCGAATCTTGAAATGAAGAAACAACACCTGAAGCTAGAACAGAAATGATTTGCTATGAAATAAAACAGCCACTGTTCTTCCAGCATTCTGGCAGACAAAACTGATGAACACACTATTTGCATTTTTATTTTGTGTGTATGTGTGTGTATGTTTTGTTCATTCTCACCTGAGGATATTTTTCCCCTTGATTTTTAGAGAGAGTGGAAGGGAGGGGAGAGAGACACACAGAGAGAAACATCGATGTGAGAGAGATACATCAACTGGTTACCTCCTGCATGCACCTTGACTGGACAGGGATCGAGCCTGCAATCGACGTACGTGCCCTTGGCTGGAATGGAACCTACAACCCTTCAGGCCGAGGGCCGACGCTCTAATCACTGAGCAAAACTGGCCAGGGCAAGTTTTTAAACTACGGTCTTAACCATAAAACACATCTGCCAGATTTCAGATTATAAATCAAATTATTTTATAGAAAGTGTGTCACGAATACGTCAAGCACAAACCTATACTTTACACTTGATTATGAAATGGATTTTTTTAATTTTTTTAAATTTGTTTTTAGCTTTAAAAAGTGAAGATCTGGTCTATCTCATGCTATATGTCCACTGCAGATTGGCTAGGGGTTTGAATCTGTTTCTTTTTGTTTTTAGAGACACTCGGGCTGGTAAAGTCACTACCTTCTGAAATGAGACAGTGTGAAGGGTGAAATGGATTTTGTAACATTATCAACAGAGAGAAAAAACAAACAAACATGCAGGCCTAAGTAATTATAAGAAAGCGGATTTCTTTACTGTAAAACTGCCAAGTTTTGACCTTGAATCCTGACTGTGATTCTATAAGAGAAGGATAACATAGTCAGTGCTTCCCGGTACCTGAAGGTCTGCCTATTACATGGAAGGTGCTCAAAAAATACTTGTTGAATGGATGAATAATTGGTTGTTTAGGGAGAGCATGGAGATTTAGAAGAGAAGAAGCTCTAGGGCGGGAATGTAAGCAACACAATCATGTAAGGAATGGAAGGACTCCGAAAAGCAGACAAAGAAGAACTGATCAGAGAAAAGCCATCCGAGAGAATCCAAGAGAAGCCAAAATAAGGCTATTTCAAGGAGAGGGAGGGCATCATTATCAAATATTCTCTCTCTCTCTCTCTCTCTCTCTCTCTCTCTCTCTCTCTCTCTCTCTCTCTCTCTCTCTCTTTTTTCCTCTTCATTATCAAGGGTTTTAAATAGGTCATGAAACATATCAAGAATACTTACCTTATCCTGAAATAATAACTAGAAGTAGTCGGAAAAGAACCTCATAATTCCCTGGATTATGCACACATGCTCTAATTTCTCCCATATCAGACACACCAACAAATCCTCACCCCCGCCCCTGCCCCTCAGCTGCCAGGTAAGGTCTCTCCTTCCCTTTATAGGGAGATTCCCTGAGTTACTTTATTCATGGGTCTTCAGTTTCTCTCCTCCCATGTTTTTTTTACTTTAATCCAATTAGATTTTGGCCTGTACTACTCCACCCAACCACAGCTTTTGTCAGAGTTACCAATGACTTTCACAGGAAACCCACTGGCCAGTTTTCTTTCCTCACCTTACCTGACTTATTGGGAGCATCTAAACATCTTCACTCAGTTCTCCTCTGAGCAGAGCTTCCGGTCTCCTTTCTAATTCTTCTGCATCTTCTGAACTACTAATTGTTGGAATTCCAGGGGTTGGACCTCAGACCTTTTCCTTTCTATACCTACAATCATTTCCTCATCTGGTCTCATAGCATCAACTATCATGCGTATGCTGACTGCTCAAAGTTATCTCTCCAGTCCAGATGTTACACCTGAGTGCCAGCCTTGTCTTTCTAAACATCTGCCTTATTTTTCCACTTGGATGAGCAACAGGCTTCTTAAATTTCATATGACCTCTCACCTGATTATTGTAATGGTCTCCTGGTTTCTCTGCTTTCCTTCTTGCCCTTTCTCCATCATCTGCCCAGTCTATTCTCAACACAAAAGCCAAAGTGGATCTTATTAAAACGTAAGTCCAGTCATGTCACTTTGTGTTCAAAACTCCTCCAATGACTTCCTATTTACTCAGAGTAAAACCAAAATTTTTACAAAAATTATACTAAGTTTTGCTATGTATCTATCATATAACCATTTGGACTAGAAACATCCTACATAATAGTTATTCAAAATTATTTTATTATGAAGGGCAACGTCTGCACAAACATCCCATTTCTTTTTGTTCCTCCTGAATACTATTTAATAAAAAAATTCATAGGTTTAAATAATAAATAATACTATTGATGTAAATATCAATGAAATTATAGCTAGGTTTCATTACATAATAAATATAAAATTCCTTCAGAAAACTACATAGTTGTATACTTCTGTAGATTGCCAATTGGACTAAATTTTGAAATATATTGTTCCATAAGTGATCATGAATGGCCTTTTCAAAAGATAATTTTTAATTTTTATTAGCCATAAGAACTATATTATATTATCACACTTACTTTGTGTTTGAAGAGTAAGTTTATAGAATTTTCCTTCTTGATTAATGGAAAGGGAACTAGACAAACAGGAGCTCTCACTCACATCTTCTACATCAAAAGGATCGATTACTTCTGCAATAACTGCAGACAAAAACCCTTCAGGAATGTTGTGTTGCAATAACTTCCTTATGTATGCATGTCCAGTTTTCCTAAACAAAGCAGCACACATTAGGGAATGTGGATAAAACTGTGGCTTGAATGAGCAAGTTTATGAACACATAATTTACAAACAAAATATACCACACAGATGGCTACCAAAGCAACATTTGATTAGTACTTCAATCTCATTAACTAACACAATGCCAACTACAGCAAGGGAACACAAGTTTTCACCTATCAAATTGGCAAAGATCTCTTAAATGTCAGGTTCAGGAGTGGTAAGATTTGAGTGGAGAAAGGCATGTGTCCACTAATAAAGGTATTATAAATCCATGCAAACTTCCTAGAAAGTAAATTTGGTAATTTGATATCCACTTAGAGCGGTAGCATTATTTGTTTCCCTCTGATTTCATAAGTCTACTTATAAGGCTCCATCCTACGGAAATAACACAGCAGCGGGGAATGTGAGAGTGGAATCTTTCCACATAAGGATGTCCATCACAGAATTATGATAAAAGTTAGAAATAAGAATTACAATAAGAAAATTAAGTAGATGTTACTACGGTACATGACCTTCTTAGACACAATGCTACTATTACCATGATATTTACAGAGTTTTTAATTACACGTGGAAGGTGGTTATATTACAATGTCTACAGGAAAGAAGCAAGTGAAGACTGTTAAAATGCATATTAAAAGAACTAACCAGTAATTCAGCAAAGTGTTAACAGTTATTATTTCCATTTTCTTCTTTATATTTATCTGTATTTAAGAAACTTCTACAATGGGCATGTACTTTATAATCAAGAAAAAAACAATCTATTTAAAAAATATTAACCTAGGACACCCACATGCAAAAAAAAAAAAAAAAATCTAGATACAGACCTTACATCCTTTACAAAAATTAACTCAAAATGGGCCATATACTTAAATATAAAATTCAAACTTATTAAATCCTAGAAGATAACCTAGGGAGAAAAAAATCTAGATAATCTTGGGTATGGCAGTGACTTTTTACCTACAATATCAAAGGTACAATCCATGAAAGAAAATAATTGATAAGCTGTACTTCGTTAAAATTAAAAACTTCTCCTCTATGAACAACACGGTCAAGAGAATTAGACAAGCCACAGACCTCGAGAAAATATTTGCAAGAGACATATCTGACAAAAGAACTGTTAACCAAAATAAACTGTAGGAGCCTTTTTTTCCTCTACCCTCCTAGGTTCTGTGGCCGGGACCTTGCAAATCAAACTGACAAAAGACACATGTGTGGCATGCTCATACACAGGAGAAACTCAGTGATTACTAACTCAAAGGAGTGGTTACCATGTTTCCCCGAAAACAAGACATCCTCCGAAAATAAGACCTACTTACAGGTTTCCTTCTGAGTAAAATATAAGGCATACCCCTTCTGAGTGAAATATAAGGCCCCCCTAGGCTAAACATGAGAGATTTGGTCCACTGATTCTGAAAGAAATGGGGTCACAAGAAATTCACCAGGAAATTCAGGAATTGGATTGTTATGATGATGTTCCAGAAGATGATGACATGATTGTCATTGAATAAATGAGTAAATCCTTGATACTGTAGGATTCACAGTTTGTCTGGTTTGTGTTGAGAACTACCATACTACCGTACCGTATACAGGTAATAAATTTCCTTTATTTTCATTTAACAATAAATGTGTACCGTATTCTTCTTCATGGAAAAATAAGACATCCCCTGAAAATAAGACCTAGCACATCTTTGGGAGCAAAAATTAATATCAGTCACTGTCTTATTTTCGGGGAAACAGGGTAGAACTTGCAGCTTATGTAGCATCTTAATAAAGATGGTTGAAAGTCTAACGCCAAGGTGATGGTGTTAGAAAGTGAGGCTTTTCGGATGTGATTTAGGCCATGGGGGTGGAGCTGACTGGACAAAGACACCCAGGATCTTCCTTTTCTATTTAACAAGGTCCTGGACACTGCAACAGGAAAAAGGTACAATATGCTAAGAAGCGTTAAGGAATAAACAAAACAAGTTCTTTGCAGGTGATATGATTATCTACCTAGAAAAATTTCTACTCAGAAAACCCAAAGGAATATATAGTAACAGTACTGGAATTATTAAAAGAATTGAGCAAATTTGAAAGTTTTTAATACACAAAGTCAATTGCAAGACTTTTACTTTTGCTTTAAATCCAGAAAGATGCACACCCAAACAAGAAGAAATAGAGAAAGCACAAAGTCAACACGTAAGCCCATCATTGAACCAAGGCCACAAGATAACCAACTAACCAGGAGTCCAGGGGAATGAGCCACCCCAAGGAAGGTGTGGACACGGGACAGCCTTCCCTCCGTAGAAGCAGGGGAGGCGGAAATGCAGTGCTGGCCACAAGGCAAGAGGGCAGAGTGAGCTAAAATGCTAAAACCGCCAAAGGCGGGCACATGGATCCGGAAATGCCGAGGCACCGTTAAGTGACAGAAGTCAGAGAAACACACACACCACATGACTTCACTTGCACGTGGAGTCTAAAGAGCAACATAAACGAACAAACAAAGCAGAAACAGACTTGTAGACACAGAGAACAGTCTGATAGTTGTGGCAGGAAGGTGGCTGGGGGGCTGGGTGAAAAAGATGAAGGGATTAAGAAGTACAAATTGGGTTCTCGCTGGTTTGGCTCAGTGAATGGAGTGTCTCAAGGGTCCCGGGTTCAATTCCGGTGAAGGGCATGTGCCGGCACATACCCAGTAGGGAGTGTGCAAGAGGCAGCTGATGGATGTTTCTCTCTCATTGATGTTACTAACTCTCTATACCCTTTCTTTCCTTCAAAAAAAAAAATTTCAATAAAATATATTTAAGAAAAAAAAAAAGTACAAATTGGTAGTTACAAAACAGAACCAGGGATGTAAAGTACAGCAGAGGGTAATAGAATCAATACGATCATTAATACCCATGTTTGGTGCCAGGTGGGTACTAGATTTATGGGGGGGATTGCTTTGTAAGTTATATAAATATCTAACCATTATGGCTTACACCTGAAACTAATATGAAGTAATAGTTAATGCCAACAGTAGCTGGGGGTGGTGGGTGGGAGTGGCACCGTTATAAGGGGAGTTTGTACTCGCAAGCTCCCTCCCCGGGCTTCCCTGGAGGCTCACGGGGAAGATCGGTGCCAGCTGAAGACCAGGCAGCACGGGGAATCCGAGGATGAGGAGGGAACAGGCAGGAAGCATCACCCACTTCCCTGAACCTTCTTTCATAGACAGCAAAAGCCTGAAGCCACAGAGGGGTGGGCATCAGACACTCTTGCACCCAGGCCTCAGAAGAGGTGATCATTGGTGGGGTAAAGTGTCTGGGGGTGCTGGCGCTGAAGCCCGGCCCCCTCCCTCTCTCCCTCTCTCCCCGGGGAAGCAAAAGCTGTAAGCTACTGAGAGAGTGGGGAAGCAAAGCCACTCACCCACCCCTGGGGCAGAGGAAAGGAAACACTGCAGAAGAGGGAAGCGTAGAATGATAACCCCTTCTCTCTGTAGGAGGGCCGGCCACTGTCTCGGCCTCCCACTCTAAGAGAACCAAGGAGAGCAGCCTCACTGCGAGAAGAGCAAGGAACATCCACCCAAGATCTGACTGCAGATGGAGGGCAGCATGTGGCTGCGAGAGGTCATTTCTGTTCACAGTTGTGGGTTTTGGTGGTTTTTTTCCCTTAATGAACCTGACATGCTGAATCTCACATGTAAATGCAAGAACAAAGGCCAAGAAAAACCAGGAGGGGGTGCTATTAACTTGTTATATGGTTAGAGAATATGCGTAGAAGCGTGACATAGGGAAGATACATCAGTAATGAAATAAAAGAGGGGCCAGAAACAGGCCAATGCATATATGAAACTATGATATGTCATGGGGTGACACTGTAGATCAGTGGGGATCCCTAGGACAATTGATTAGAGAGAGAGAGAGAGAGAAAGAGAGAGAAAGAATTCAGATTCCCACTTCCCACTACACACATCAATTCTAGGTAGGTTAGAAGCTTAAAAATAAATAGCAAAAGTTTACAACTACCATCAGACAACATAGGAGAATAGTTCAATAAATTGTGGTATGTTCATGAGAGTCAATTATAGATGCATATATCAATATCAAGTAATTTATGAAGCTCATGAAACTCAAAAAGCATAATGTGGTATGAAAAAGGCAAATCACAGGAGGAGGTAACCATAGCTAAAGAATACATTTAGTCAAATCAAGCAACATATTTAATACATGTACGTGTGTTAAAGCTGCAAAGTCTACAAATATATTGGGCCTTGGGAGGCCAGATATTTTACCCAGAAAAACCACTCCAAAAAGCAACCTCAGAATCGAGAATCTAGAAACCAGGGTGCAGTCTAAGGAGACGAGAGGAGGCACCGTCAGTTGACTACCTGGAGTTGATCACTTTTCCCAGGTGAATGTTGCTGAATTTCTTGGTGTGGACAGTGTCCTGGGATTCATTCGCAGGCACGTAGGCATAAAAGATAACCTCGTTCAGGGTAATAAACTCTGGGGCCAGTGCAGTCTCAAAGCCCATATCAGCAGCCTGGCGCAGGAGAAAAAGTTGTGCATTTAAACCGTTTTGTACTCCAGTTATGACCAAACGTGGGCAGCAGATTTGTTTCCAGTCCCACCGCCAAACAAGGCTGCTTTGCTTAACCCAGGGGAGCGATATGCTCAAATAGCCGTGTGTGCCCGGGAAGAGGTGTTTTTCTTTTTTTCAAAAAAAAAAAATTATTGATTTTTTTTACAGAGAGGAAGGGAGCGAGATAGAGAGCTAGAAACGTCAATGAGAAACACTGACCAGCTGCCTCCTGCACACCCCCCACCGGGGATGCGCTTGCAACCAATGTACATGCCCCTGACTGGAATCAAACCTGGGACCTTTCAGTCCGCAGACCGACGCTCTACCACTGAGCCAAACCGGTTTCGGTGGAAGAGGGGTTTTTCTGCGGAGGAGGAAAAGGAATTCTGGGGTCAAAGCTTCCTGTAGGGCCCAGCGCTCTTTCAGGAGGCTGGAGCCGAAGGGTGCCTGGGCACTGGAGGAGGAGTCGGAGGTGCAGGTGTTAAACTCGGTTCTTGCTCAGTGTCATTTGGGGAAGGAGCTGGGAAGTGCCTGTCCGCGCGGGGAAGCTGCTGATCCCAGGCCCACGCCAGTGGCTCCGCACGGCTCTGGCCCCAGCGGAGGCCCCGGCTCTGGTGGCACACGCCAGTCTCACTTCTTCTGGGTCCCAAGCCTTTCCCTGACACTCAGCACGGGCACCTTCAGCCCGATTTCTGACTTCTCGTCCAGTGGTCGGCAAACTCATTAGTCAACAGAGCAACAATTTATCAACAACAACACTACGACGATTGAAATGTCTTTGGAGAGCCAAATTTTTAAAACTTAAACTTCTTCTAAGGTCACTTTTTCCAAATAGACTCGCCCAGGCCGTGGTATTTTGTGGAAGAGCCACACTCAAGGGGCCAAAGAGTCACATGTGGCTCTCGAGCCGCAGTTTGCGGACCATGGCTCTAGGGTCTCTTTTCTAATGTTCCCTCTCCGATCTTGGTCCTGTCCCTGTGGGAACTCTCAGGGGGTGAGAGGAGAGATGGAGACCAGCCCTCCAGGGGGTGTTGGAGCTGACCTTTTTGCTCTGCGGTGAGGTGTGAGGGGTGGCAGACTGGTTGGGGGTGCAGAGTGGATTTTCTGTTACGCCTTTCCCTGGTTTCCTAAATTTGGGAGCCCGCCGGGAAGGGGAGAGAATGGGAAACACATGCCAGGGGAATCGATGCGGACTGAGAACAGATGGCTTAAGGACCCTGAGAAGGCTGAGAGGCTTTAGAATTCTGCATGACATTCTGGCCCGGGGATGCCAAGAACATGCCACGAAAAGTGTGTGCAGTCCAGCGAAAGGCAGCGTCCTGACGCCTGAACGCACGGGCCCCGGCACCAGGGGCCTGGACAGGCGCCCGCTTCCAGTCACTAGCCAGGGGTAGGCGTACTTTGGGATAGATTATTTCGCTTTGCTGTGCCTCACTTCCTCATCAGAAAGTAAATAGTTGTTATTCGCACTAAGAGCTCACAACAGCGCCTGGCACGCCACGGGGCCCCATACAGCCCGGGGATTGTTTTTGCCCAGACAGGATGCAGACACGGCCTGTTTGGGGTGGAGGGAGGCGAGACTATTGAGTGCCAGTTCCTTAAACGCATCCTGACTATAATAAAAACTTCTATTGGTGGTTGATTTTTATTATTTAAACGTTTACATAAGAGAACGAAGACATCTTTTTATAAACTGCGAAGGCCGAAAGAAATTGAGTTAGTTCCACCTTCTTGGTTAGCTCTGCCTTCCTGCTCACCTCAGTGGGATTTGTATTTATGCATAGACCACACCACAGACTGCCAAGTACACAGGGAGTCACATGGCTGCATTTTATTGTCACAAGAAGGTTCCCGCCTTGCTCTCTACCAGTATCTCAGATGGGAAGTCAAAACACTGTCTTTTGTTTTTTTTTCCTACTTGAAATAATTAAAAAAAATGTTTTTTCCCCCAGTCACACCTGACATAATAATATTGTATTAGTTTCAGATGTCTAACATAGTGATTAGACATTTATGTAATTTACAAAGTGATCACCTGATAAATCTACTACTTACCTGGCACTAGAATATTATTGACTATATTCCCTAGGCTGTACGTTATGTCCCTGTGACTATTCTGGAACTACCAATTTGTACTTCTTAATCCCTTCACCTCTTTCACCCTTCCCCAGCCCCTCTCCCACGAGCAACTGCCAAAATGTTCTCATGTATCTATGAGTCTATTTCTGTTCTGCCTGTAGGTCTTTATTGTTTTCTTAGATTCCACATCTAAGTGAAAGCGTGCGGCCTTTGTTTTGCTGTGTAGGGCTTATTTCACTCAGCACGATAGCCTCTAGGTCCATCCATGTGGATGCAGACTAAAGCACCGTCTTTTCAACCGCCTTCTTGGCCCGGAGATCTGGAGTGCTCTATCCCAGTGGTCAGCAAACTGCAATTTGCCCTCTGTTGATTAATGAGTTTGCCGACCACTGCTCTATTCCATTCTTTATTTTCTTTTTTTAGGCAGGTTTTATTACACCCCAGGCAAAAAAATAAAAATAAAAATAAATTTAAAAAATCTGTTTGTTTCTTGGCCCATGTGTTGAGGAGAGCTCCTTTCCCTGCCTGTCTATGCGTTCTTTGGCATATGTACCTTCACAAGGGGCACATTATCCACTAAGATTATTAGAAAAGTCTGCATGTAGTTCCATCTGTGAAAAAGATAACAACTCCTTCCTATGCTAGCGTTAGAGAAAGAAGAGGTGAGGAGGTGGGGTTCATGCAGAGAAGGGCAAACCAGTAGGAAAAACAGCACTCATGTCTGCTTAAAGCCAGCCTTGGGAGGAAGAGCATCCACCGGGTACCTGAGGGGCAGGAATGGGTCTGGCTTAGACTACTTGGTGGTGCTTTGCTGTGAAGAAATTGGGTGTGGCTGCCCAGGGTAAAGTTAAATCTACGTAACCCTGAATAGGACTTGGGAGATGTGCTCTGGTGTATGGAGGTGTTTCCCTTCAGTTACATACTAGAGGCCCGGTGCATGAAATTCATGCAGGGGGGGAGCGGGAGGGGGCTGTCCTGCAGTCCAGCCTGCGCTCTCCAATCTGGGATCCCTCGAAGGATGTGTGGCTGCCTTTTAAGGCCCGATGCCGGTGGGATCAGATCTAAACAGGCAGTTGGACCTCCCTCTCACAATCCAGGACTGCTGGCTCCCAGCTGCTCGCCTGCCTGCCTTTCTGATTGCCCTTAACTGCTTCTGCCTGCCAGCCTGATCACTCCCTAACCACTTGCCTGCCAGCCTGATTGATGCTTAACTGTTCCCCTGCCAACCTGATTGCACTTAACTGCCCTCTCCTGCAGGTCTGGTCACCCCTAACTTCCCTCCCCTGTAGGCTTGATTGCCTCCAACTGCCCTTCCTTGCAGGCCTGGTCCCTCCCAACTGCCCTCCCCTGCTGGCCATCTTATGGCGGCCATCTTTGACCACATGGGGGCAGCCATCTTGGGTGTTGAAATGATGGTCAATTTGCATATCACTCTTTTATTAGAAAGGATAGTAAGGTGCATTCACAGGAGTTTGTCCCAAAGAATTTACTTTTCCATTCTGTACATAAAATGTGACATTTGTTCTTAAAACATGGCCAACTGCTTCAATGTAGTATATCACTGACCTTTCCAAAAATACTGTTAGAACTGTCATTAGCTTCAAAACGACCCGGAGTCAGTTTATGTATGAATCCCATATGATCATAGTATAATGTGAAAATTTTATCAGTAATTGATCCAATTTCACTATATCTTAGTAATCCTGTTAGGGAAAAAAAACAACAACAACACAAAGGTCTCTTGATATTGACCTAATATAACTAGAGAACTTTTAATAGTGTCCTTTATAAAATCTCCTTCATTTAAATAAGGGGTGGGGCTAGGGCTCCAGGACCCCAGAATTAGTAAAATACATGCCAGTTTTTGTTAAGTCCCTCAGAAGTCTTTTCCAGGCTCCATTTTATTACAGAACCCATGTGTTGAAGTAGGTGAAGGACAGACAGGTGAGCTGATGTTAAAGGTGTCTAGCACAAAAGAGGGGACCTTCCCCTTAACAGGGGTGTCTCCTCCTAATACCAGGATGTCAGATTCCTGAATAGATAGGATGCAATGAGAAAAGAACCCTCAGGCAGGCAAGGGGAGTTATAGTCAAGAGCACTGGGTCATAAACTATATTAGATATTGTTTCAAATGTGGTATCGTGTGTTCCTCTCATGCCTCAAGGCAACATGTTGAGAGGTACTGGGAGTTCTCTGGTAGAGGAGCAGCACTCCCGTGGGCAGACTGACATAGGCCCACCCAGAAGAGAGTCCCCTGAATGGAGGATGGAGGATGGAGGTTGGAGGATGGAGGGTGGAGCCAGAGGGAAAGCTGGAGTCTCAGGATGAACAAGAGTGGTTTACACACACACACACACACACACACACACACACACACACACACGTCCCAAGCTGGGCCAGGCTCTTCTGAGAAACCTGCCCTCCTGTCGCTGACAACCTGAACACTGGAGTGCCCCAGCTCTCAGATCTTATATCTCATCTCTCACTGTCTCTGGAAGTCTCATCCAGTTTTAGGGTGTAAAAGCCATCTTTATGTGTATGACTCCCAAATTTAAAACTCCCAAGTCGTTCTCTTCCCTGAACAACAGATTTATATCGAACTGTCTGCTGACAGCTCCAGACCCAGGTCAGGCAGGCATCTCAGACTGGACTCATCCCAAACTGAACTCCCCATCCTGTGCAGCTCTCCTTCATCCTTAGGCTTCTGCATCTCCATTTATGGCAACTGTAGTATTCCTGTTGCTCCATGCGAAAACCTTCGTGTTGTTCTTAATTCCTCTCACACCCTATATCTCATCCATAGGCTGTTGCTGGTGACTTTAGTCTCACAATATACAGAGAACCCAACCACTTCTCACCACCTTCACCACCATCACCCTGGACAAGCCAATACGATATAGGAAGGAAGAGATCGTGAGGATTTAGTTCGTGCAGTTATGGAGGCCGAGAAGTCCTGCAATCTGCCATCTGCAACCAAGAGAGCCAACGGCCTGAGCACTAGGGGAGCCGATGGCCAGAGAACAGGGGGCGACTGAGGCCAGTCCCTGTCCAAGGGCAGGAGACCAGCGTCCTGTCCAGCAGATAAGCAGGAAGCAAAAAGGTGATTTCCTTCACCTTGTGGTTCTACTCTGACCCTCAAAGGACTGGATGATGCCTACCCACACTCCAGGGAGGTGGGGGGGGGGGGAGGGGAGGGCGGGAAGGGGGAGTTACTGAGTCCACCAATCCAAATGCTCATCTCATCCAGAAACGCCCTCAGAGACATACCCAGAAATAGTGTTTAATCTGGGAACCTCTTGGCCCAGTCAAGTTGACACATAAAATTAACTACTACAATTGCTAAGGCTCAATATGCCATATTTCATCTATAAACACAAGCTCTATATATATTTTTTCACATTTTAACATCTTGTACATTGAATCATTGATGTGTCTTACAATCATTGTCCAGCAGGGGGCACTCATGCCATAGTGGTCAATTGGCTACACATGCATGTACTTTGCCTCTGCTCTTCCTTTACATTGTCATCACTTTGAGTTTCCCAGAATCACTGGTGTAATGCATGCTGAATGTTATTGCCATTTAAAAATGCTTTAAAAAATATTCCATTGTAATTTGACATTGAAACAGTTATTGTGGGTGTGTTACTGAGAGGAAAACAAAGAAGAGCATGTATTTACCAATGAAGCCAAATGTGACTGGAAGAGTGACCACAACTCCACATTTTCTTGTAGAACCACCACCAAGTATTTTACGGGACCTCAGAAAGGAGGAAACTCACAAGCAGGTGAAATTGCATTATGTTTTAATTCTGAAATGACATGCAAAATTTGCCTTCTTATACACCAAGCAATGCAACTAACTAAAGGCAGGGGAAATAATGTCATAGTAATAATTGATGCATCACCTAGGATCCGACCCAAACCACTATGCTCAATTAATATTTGACAAAGGAGGCATGAACATACAATGGAGCCAAGACAGTCTCTTCAATAAATGGTGTTGGGAAAATTGGACAGATTCATGCAAAAAAATGAAACTAGATCACCAACTTACACCATACACACACAAAAAAAAACCCCTCAAAATGGATACAGGACTTAAATGTAAGATGGGAAACCATAAAAATACTAGAGGAATCCACAGGCAGCAAAATCTCAGACATATGCTGAAAGAACTTCTTCACTGATACTGCCCCTAGGGCAATGGAAGCTAAAGAGAAAATAAACAAATGAGACTACATCAAAATAAAAAGCTTTTTTTACAGCAAAAGAAACCATCAATAAAACAACAAGAAAGCTCACTGCATGGGAGAACATATTTGCAAATGTTATCACTGATAAAGATTTAATCTCCAACATCTACAGACAGCTTATACAACTAAATTAAAGATAAATGATCCAATAAAAAAAAATGGGCAACGGACCAAATAGACACTTTTCAAAAGAAGACAGAAGGAAGGCCAAGAGGCACATGAAAACATGCTCAAAGTCACTAATTATCAGAGAGATGCAAATCAAAACAACAATGCGGTACCATCTCACACCTATCAGAATGGCCAACATCAACAAATCAACAAACGACAAATGTTGTCGAGGATACGGAAAAAAAGGAACCCTCATGCACTGCTGGTGGGAATGCAGACTGGTGCAGCCACTGTGGAGAACGGTATAGAGTTTCCTCAAAAAACTGAAAATGGAACTCCCATTTGACCCAGTAATCCCACTCCTAGGAATATATCCCAAGAAACTAGAAACACCAATCAGAAAGGATATATGCACCCCTATGTTCATAGCAACACAATTTACAACAGCTAAGATTTAGAAACAGCCTAGGTGCCCATCAGCAGATGATTGGATTAGGAAACTATGGTACATCTACACAATGGAATACTATGCTGCCATAAAAAAGAAGGGGTTCTTACCATTTGCAGCAACCTGGATGGAATTGGAGAAAATTATGCTGAGTGAAATAAGCCAGTCAATGAAATAAAAATACCACATGATCTCACTCATATATGAATAATAAAGAACATTATAAACTATTGAACAAAAAGTTAGATACAGAGACAGTAGAGCATCAAACAGACTGTCAAATTACAGTGGGGAGGGTAGGGAGATCTGGGGGAGATAAGAGATCAACCAAAGGACTTGTATGCATGCATATAAGCATAACCAATGGAGGCAAAACTCTGGGGGGTGAGGGCATGTATGGGAGTGGGGTAGGGGGGGGGCAATGGTAAGATATGTACACATATAATATCTTAATAAAAAATGGGGGGGGGGAAACCCACTGTGTTAAAATTTAATTGAAAAAGCTTTGCAGTTTTTGTTTTAAGGGTGCATCTTACCGTCAGTGAACCTCAGATTTGATGTTTATAACGTTCTTTTATTGGCTTTGCATGTAAATAAACTAGTGTAGGTGGCTCTAAATTCTTAGGTAATATTATTTTTCTCTGAGGTTCTTTAGATAAACATGGGATATTCATTGTTGCAGCAGAAAATACAAGGCTGGCTTGATTTTTTGGCGGCTTTAAAATTGATTTACATTTTCTATTTCAAATAATTAAGAAGTGTTTTTGCTTTTATTATTGGTTTTGCTTTTAGTTTTAAAAAGTAATGTTTTATGATCAATTTTGATTTTCTTTATTCTTATTTTCAGTCTTCATTCATTTATCAATGTAGGAAGCAAAAGGGCTGGATTCCTCACAGAGCCACCCTCTCTATGCATCCCTGGAAATTTCTACAGCTGGCAGTTTTTCAATCTCTAGCACCCATATTTGTCATTTCAGATTCTTTCCACTTACTGATTTTTCATTCTGCACATGGACATGTTTTTTTGTTTTTTGTTTTAATAAATTTTTATTGTTCGTATTATTACAAATGTTCCTTTTCCCCCCTCAGCCATTGCTCTCCTCCACCGGGTTCCCACCCCACCCTCTGCCCTTTCCCCACTCCACATTGTCCTCATCCATAGGTGCACAGTTTATGTTCAGTCTCTTCCCACATCCCCCTCTCCCCTTTTCCCCAAGAATCGTCTGTTCACTCCCCTTCCATACCTCTGATTCTATTATATTCAACAGTTAATATTGTTCATCAGATTTTAAAAATTTATATTTTATTGATTTTTTACAGAGAGAAAGGGAGAGAGATAGAGAGCTAGAAACATCGATGAGAGAGAAACACCGACTAGCTGCCTCTTGCACACACCCTACCGGGGATGTGCCCGCAACCAACATACATGCCCCTGACCGGAATCGATCCTGCGACCTTTCAGTCTGCAGACCGACGCTCTACCACTGAGCCAAACCGGCTTCGGCTGTTCATCAGATTTTTTTTTTTTTTAATTTCCTTGGTTTTTAGATTCACTTGTTGATAGTTATGTATTTGTTGTTCATAATTTTTATCTTTATTTACTTTCTCTTCTGAAAGAACCCCCTTCAGCAATTCATATAATTCTGGTTTGGTGTTGATGAACTCCTTTAGCTTTTTTTTATTAGTGAAGCTTTTTATCTGACCTTTGATTCTGAGTGATAGCTTTGCTGGATAGATTATCTTTGGCTGTAGGTTCTTACTATTCATCACCTTGAATATTTCTTGCCATTCCCGCCTGCATTGTTTCTGTTGAGAAATCAGCTGACAATCGTATAGGTGCTCCTTTATAGGTAACTACCTTCTTTGCTCTTGCTGCTTTTAATATTCTCTCTTTGTCTTTTGTTCTTGGAATTTTAATTATGATGTGTCTTGGTGTGGTCCTCTTTGGATTTCTTTTGTTTGGAGTTCTGTGAGCTTCCTGGACTTGTAAGTCTAATTCTTTCACCAGGTGGGGGAAGTTTTCTGTCACTATTTCTTTCAGTATGTTTTCGATATCTTGCTCTCTCTCATCTTCTGGGACCCCCATAATTCTGATGTTGGTTCGCTTGAAGTTGTCCCAGAGGTTTCTTACATTATCTTTAATTTTCTGGATTCTCTTGCCTTCTAGCTTCTGTGGAGGAGTGTCTTCTGGCTTTTTATGTTCCAAATCTTTGACTTGATTCTTGCGATCTTCCATTCTGTTTTTAGGACTCTGTATAATATTTTTTATTTCAGACAATGTATTCTTTATTTCTTGTTGATCCCTTAACATTTCTTGTTGATTCCTTATTAATTCTAGTTGATCTCTTTTCATATCCTCATAGGTCTTATCGATCTTTTCTAGGAAATTCTTGAAAAACCTTATAAGCGTAGATTTGAACTCTATATCCAGTCGCTTTTTGTCCTCCATTTCTTTCGTTTGTGATCTATTTTGTTGTCGCATTTCGTAGCTACAGATGGGGCGGGGTTTCAGGGTGGAGCCTGCAGCCTTGGCTTCCGTCAGCCCCGCCCTATGCGGCTCCTGGGTCTCAGGGTCCTTCAGTACTCCTTGCAAATGCCTCTGAGAGAAAGGTGCCCTGGATTTTCGCCTGCTACCAAACAGTCTAGGCTTTCCCCCAATGAGCCTGGTATTGGGGTTCAGTTCAGTTGGAAGTGGAGTTGGAGGTGGCGTTCAGAGCAGTCTGGAGCCCCTGTCTCCTTCCCGCCAGGGCAATCCCGCGGCACAGCCAACCATCCCTTCTCTGCGTGCAATGTGTGCGCCTCCGGGACCTCCTTTCGCAGCTCCCCCGGGGTTCCGCCTTACAGCCCAACTCCCTATGGATGAGCCTGGGTCCCCGGGGTCTGGCCTAGAACTGGGGTTCAGAGCAGTCAGAACTGGGGCCCAGCACAGTCGGAGCTTTTATCTCCTTCCTGCTAGGGAACGCCAGCCAGGCACTCAGCCTCCCTCCTCTCTGGCTCCGTCCTCTCCGTGCGCCGCGTGTCTCCGTACCTTAGGCTTTTCCAGCTCCTCCGCGCTTCCTTCTGGTTTTCTCCTTGCTTCTCGTTGTAGAATTTCCAGTCAGCCGACTTTCCTGTAGTTCTGGGTAATGTCCATTTTATATTTTAGTAGTATTTTATTGAAATTGTTGTGTGTGGCTGCGGCTAGGTGTTTACCTGGGCAGCCATCTTGGATTCTCCTGGACATGTTTTTAGAGCTTGTATCTATAATTTATAAGAGTTTAGGATCCATATTGCCAATTTGGTTTAGTTTTCTTAGCTGTTAATTATTTTTACTGTTCTCAAAGTCATCTTGCTTAGTCTATTTTGATTTTTATTTCACAGCACGTGCTGCTTATTATCTATCTCCCTATTTCTTCAGACCCATTCTTGGGCTTTCTCTTTCTTGCCCAGTACATTGGAAGGCTGACCCCTATGAATTGCAATGCTGTGCTCTGTCTCTAGCTGGCTTCTGGGTGGATTTGACTAATGAAAGGCACTAGCAGGAGATACAAATAAGGGAAGGAGAGGGACTCTATCTATCATCTATCTATCTATCTATCTATCTATCTATCTATCTATCTATAATCTATTTATTTGCATCACCCCTTTAATCAAAGGGACTGTAATGACTTCTTTCCATTGCTAGTGTTGGGATATTTTGCTATCATTGTTGGTTTCTTTAACTATATCTACTGCTCTTCAGGTGAAACACTTGAGTGGAATTATGTTTCCAGCCAGAATTACAACTGATACAATATTTTAAAAAAACATGTTTTATTAATTTTTTACAGAGAAGAAGGGAGAGGGATAGAGAATCAGAAACATCGATGAGAGAGAAACATCAATCAACTGCCTCCTGCACCCGCCCCCCTCCCACTGGGGATGTGCCCGCAACCAAGGTGCATGCCTTTGACTGGAATCAAACCTGGGACCCTTCACTCTGCAAGCCAACACTCTATCCACTAAGCCAAACCAGTTAGGGTTGATACAATATTTTGTAAAATTAGAAATGTCCCTAGAAAATAGAATATCAAGGTGGGATCCTGGGACTGAGTAGCTCACACATTTAAGGAATGCAAAGGTATTGTGACACTTGCCATCCCCAGCAAGCAAGGGCATCACAATTACTTAAATGATTACTGGTCGTAGAATGGTTAGGGTGCTTGTGGAGGGCAAGACTTTAGGGGACAGGAGTGGTGTTCTTGATTACAATGACAATCATGGTTTTTACAAAGATTGTGGGGGTGGTATAAATTTTATGGATATATTGGAGAGCCTGCAAAAGAAAAAAAGAAAAGAAAAAGCTTATGACCTTGAATATCCAACTGAAGGCCAGAGTAGACACCCTGAGAGTTTTATGGGGAAAAATAAACCTACCTCATACCACACACACAGCTATTGACCTATATAAGAAATTAGAAACAATATTAACTTTGGTACAGGCAAAAATTACTTAACAGGATACAAGAAGCAAGAAGCACTAATCATAAAAGAAAATATTCATAAATTTAACTTTTAAAAATTAATAATTTTGCTCATCAAAAGATAGAATGAGGAGAGTAAAAAAAGACAAGAAAGTGATTGGGAAGAGATGTTTGCAAGGTATATTTCTTTAAAAAAAGGGCTCAGATCCATAATACATTAAAAACTCATAGAAGTCAATAAGAAAAAGTCAATTCAATCAAAACTTGGTTTAAAAGGACATGAAGACATAATTCATCAAAAAATAAGTAAACAAAAATTGGCCAATGAACATATGAAAATGTGCTCAACATTATTAATCATGCAAACTAAATTTTCACCAAGATAACATTACATAGTCACCACAACAGCTCAGTATTGAAAAGACTAATAATCCTAAGAGCTGGTGAGAGGGATGAGTACCTGGGATGCCTTCCCATTGCTGATAGGACAGGAAATTGGTACACTCACTCTGGAAAAGTATTGATAGCACTTCATTTTCCTTCAGCAAAAGCTCAGCAAACTTCTACTGGTGATGGCAGCAATTCTATTCTAGGTATATACCAAACAAAGGAAAACTTTGTCCAGCAAAAGTCTTATGCAAAAATGTTCAGAGTTACTTTTTTTAATAATAGACCCAAATGGAAATGATTCAAATACCCATCCACAGGCAGTGGAATGGATAAATACATGATAGCATATTCAGACAATGGAAGACTACAAAGCTGTACTAATATGTGCGACAATATGAAGGAATTGCAGAGTCGCAATGTCAACCGAGGAAAGTCAGACACAAGAGAATATATACCACATAATTCTGTTTATATGAAACTCAAAACCAGGCAAAACTATGGGATTGGAAGTCAGAATACTGGCAAGCCTTAGAGATACACTGAAAGGAGAGTGGCTGGAGGGAGCTTTCTGGAGGACGGGAAATGGTCCATGTCTCATTCTCTTCCCAACCCCTCCTAATGATACTCAGAGTCATTTTTGTTTATCTCATAATCATATGATGGCCGATGGTCAGATTCTTGTATGCCAACACACTAATGCTGTCTCAACAAATGATTCAGACAAATAAACCACAAAGGTAACCTTGACACCAGCATAAATTGAACAAAAGTTTTATTGACGTAATCGAGAATAAGTAAACACAGTGGTGAAGACATGGGGAAACAGAATCAGAACGTTGTAGTCTTTCCTTATCCTTGAATTAGGATGGACCAACAGAGATTTTATGGTGATAGCACCGATTCTGGCAGTGAACCCCAAGGACACAATACTGAGGTCCAAGAAACCAGGCTTTTGAAGTCAGACCAGAAACCTTTAGAGAGCTTGTTGTTTAAAATTCTATCAGAGGCTTACAAGACCAGAAAAAATTTGGTTTTAAGCTGGATAGTCAAGAATGGTGACAATATAAAAAACAAACCAAAAGAAACCGGTCTCATGCTTGTCTTGGGACATTCTGGTTAGACCTTATCAGGCATCTCCAAGTTTACCCCAATCTCCAAACGTAATCAATACTCTATGAAAGTGCTACTTGAGCGTTACTGGGACTCTGTTTCTGAAGGTAATCTTCCTTGCCTTTTATGTTACTGAATTTCAGCATTACTTTTATGCAATTGGTAGCTTCATCATCTTATGACTCCTCTTTGAAGAAAACAAGACCTTGTATTAGGCAATGGTTTCTTAGATATGACACCCAAGCCATAAAAAAAAAGAAAAAATGGAAAAATTAAACCATCAAAATTAAACATGTTTGTACCTCAAAAAGCACCATCACTAAAGTGAAAAAAATTACCCACAGAATGAAAGAAAATACATGCAAATCAGATATTTAGTAAGAGACTTGAATCGAATATATAAAGTCCTCTCACAACTCAACAATAAAGACAATAAACCCAATTTTTAAATGAGCAAAGAATTTGAAGACATTTCTACAAATGGTCAATAAACACATGGAAAAATGCTTAACATCAATAGCCATTCAGCAAATAAAAGTCAAAAACATGAGATACAATTCCTCACCCACTAGAGTTACTACACTAAAAAAAAAAAAAAAAAAAAAAAAGACAATGACAACTGCTGGTGAGGATGTGAGAAACGATCCTCACACATTGCATGTAGGACTGTAAAATGGGACAGCTTCAGTTTGCAATTCCTCAACATGTTAAGCAAAGAGTTAACATAGGACATAGCAATTAGATTCTTGGGTATATACTTCTGAGTATATGAAAGCATATTGCTACACAAAAACGTGTACATAAATGTTCATAAAGACATTATTCATAAGAACAAAATGTGGAAAAACATCAAATGTCCATCAACCCAAATATCCTAATAAATGGCTCAACAAATTGTGCATTATCCCTACAATGAAACATTATTCAGCCAGGCAAAGGGATGCAGTATTGAGGTATGCTACAACATGGATGAATCTTGATGACGTTATGCTGAATGAAATACCCCAGTCACAAAAGGACAAGTACTATGATTCCATTTATTTGAGAGACCTAGAAAGTCAAAATCATACAGATAGAAAGTAGAATGGTGGTTGCCAGGGACTGTGGAGAGAGGGGAATTAAACATTTAAAGGTATAGTTCCAGTTTTACAAGATAGAAAGAATTCTGACTATGGATGGCAGTGATGATTACGAAACATTTTGAGTGTATTTAATGTGACTGAGCTGTATAATTAAAAATGGCTGAGATGGTAAATTTTATGAGTATTTTACCACAGTTAAATTAAAAATAAATCTATCACTCTTAATAAGTTTTAGACTTTAAGATTTGTTAAGATAGCCAATTTTTTTTTTTCATGTGTCTTCGAATTCCTGATTCACATAGAGTGCTGACACCAGTAAAAGTGAATTCCTCACCTGCTTTTGTCAAGTAAACCTTTCCACGTTGGGAAACAAAGGTGATCTCGGAATTATAGAAACTGTGGTAAGCATTCTTTATGACATCATCGTGAAAGTCCGCTAACAGATCAAACGTGTTGGCACCATCGATTGAAAGCCATATCTAAGGGAATAAAAAGATAACACCTCATTAACGAGCCGCCCTGTGACTGTAGGCAATTACTTATCAGCCTACTCTCCTAAGTGGTCTTGTCCATATTCCCACATCAATCTAGGCCCCCCCCCCCCACCTTTCCTCCCTCTGACACGTACGGACTCTTTCTTATTCAGTCTACTACTCTGTGTGTCCTTCTTAGAGTTTGTATGACAGTGTATGTGGTGGGCTCAGGTCTGCACAGTGTGCATGGTGCAGGCATAAAAGAATGAGGTTACTCCCATCATCTCCCAAGTGGGATCTATCTGTTTATAAAAGGATGAAGTGCTGGTGCTTTTCGATAGGGGGGGGGGAAGAGTTGACCCCGTATCGACATGAGACTTCACGTTCTAGGCACCTGGCAATTATGTACGCAAACATGTTTGGTGAGGAAGAGCCCTTGACATTTGTAAAAGTGTGTCGTGGGACCTTAGTAAATCCTCAAATATACTCCACCATACGTAGCATGTAAGTTTCTGTTCCCCATCATTTGTTAAGGGCTGTTAAAAGATAAATCAGATCATAGGTTGGATGAGTCTTACTTGGTACTTCTTTTAATGGCCTATGTGTTATTCAAATGAGTATTTCTGGTTTTCAATTTCTTCTTAAAATTAATTTTAGTGGTAAGTTATACCTGAAAATAGGCTTTTCTTACATTTAAAACATTATAATATGTCTGAAGTCTCTTTAACTACCATTAAATAATTTTTTATATGCCATCTGATATAATTTATGGTCTCCTCTATCTCTTCCCAGAGGTAACTACTGTTATCAATTTGAAATTTCTACACATTCTCACACAATCACACTCCACCACCACCACCACCACCACCACCACCACCTACAACAACAGTTCACTGTATGGTGAGGAGGGGAGGAAGCATGTATCTGAGTGTGGCACCACCTTTATACTTGGGCAAGAGGGACCCTTGTCCTGGACTGCATACTTAGTGTGTCTACATATTTCAAACACCACAGAGAAAGTTTATTAAATAGCACGTGGGCGCTTCCATCACTCAGGGGTGTGGCACTCATTGCTGGCATAGCCCAATCCATGAACCAAACATAGGATATTGGAGCCTCCATCTTCACTCTTGCTTTGGATCATGCAAATGTTACCAGTGAGCATAGTAATGGGTGGGGAGGTGTGGTGGGAAGAGGAGGGAGCTCTGAACAAAAGGTTCAAAACGGCATCCTCCTGTTCCGGTTGGGCTGTAAGTTATACTTTCCACTCAATATATTTCAGTCCATTTTGTTAGCTCATGTAGATCTTCACATTCTTTTGTACTGATGCATAGTATCCAATAATTATGGATATATTATACTTGAGATACTCTATTTTCCTATGAATGAGAGTTTAAAGGTTGCATAAAAATGCTCACTGTCATAAATAATACGACAATGACCTTTCTGCCTGCTCATTTATACTAATGTTAGTGTATCTCTAGAGCAGGTACTGAAAAACCAAGTTGCTGAGTCTGAGGCTATGCATCTATATCTATATCCATATATATAAAAGTCTAAGCAACCGGCCGATCAGCCAGTAGCTATGATGTGCACTGACCACCAAGGGAAGACATTCAACGCAGGAGCTGCTGAGATGTGGTCACTTGACAGTGGTGGTTCTCGGGTGACACACCTAGAACCGGAGAGGAGGGAGCTCAGTACTAGGGTGTGTCACCTGAGAACTGCCCTCTTGCAATCTGGAACCCCTCCGGGGATGTCAGAGAGCCAGTTTTGGCCTGATCCCCACCGGCCAGGCCAAGGAACCCCACCAGTGCACCCATGCACTGGGCCTCTAGTACTAGTATGTCTATAATTTTAATAGATACTGCAAGACTGTTCTTGAATTTTGCCAAGACCAGATCATAGTCTTACTAGATGCAATTGGGGCTGAATAGGGCTGGCTGACCGGGCCATGGGGAGGGACTGTGGGATGTTGGCTGTGGGAGTGCACTGATTATCAGTGAGCAACTCCTGAACTGAGTGTTGACCCCCTGGTGGTTGGTGTGCATTATAGCAATCGGTTGACTGAATAATGGTGGACCAGTCATAATGGTCACTTAGGTTTTTATATATATAGATAAATAATGTATGTAAGTATCCATTTCTCCAAACCTCATCAATACTTGATTTTATCAAAAGTTTATTTTTAATTGTTACTGATTACTTGAGTGAAAGCAATGGTATCTCATAGCATTGTTCTAAATGTTTTAAATTATTACTCTATTTATGTTCACTTTTATTTTTCTTATGTTACTTATTATGATGAATATGTGTAAACTGACAGCCTAACCCAAGAATTAGCTTATTGCTAATTACCTTTTCCTATATTTCTTATCAATCCTATTACTCTACCTCTTTCCACAAAAATATTCAATGTCCTAAAATATGTGTTTTTTTATTCCCTTGCTATTTTTTTTGTTTTAGTACATATGTATGTTTAATGTATTGCTTGATTTTACTTTTGCTCTTTATAATCTTTTTTGATTCAAAGGAATTATACATATATTGTCTTCTAAAACTTATTCCCCCCAATATAATTTGATATGGTTCAGTTAATTTTCTTTTAATGAATTATGTGAATAAAATGTAATTTATCCATTCTGCTGATCATGGGCATCTGGATTATATTTAGTTATCCAATGCTATTGTTAACAGTGCTGTGATGAAAATTCTAAATGTTTCCCCATATATATATTTTTCCTTGCCCCCAAAATGACATTGGCAGGTCACAGAATAGGCAATATTAAAATTTACAGGGTGATAATAATGCCAAATTGTTTTCCTAAAAAGTTGTGGTAATTTACTCTTCCATCATATCTTTTAGAGTTTATTTTCTACTTTTTAATTTTTAAGACTTATTTTTTTCTTTGTCTTATTGCATTCCCATATGTACACTCCTTTACTTTTTTTTTGTTATTGCTTTTTTGATTTTGATTTTCTTCACTCTTTTACTTCTTATAAATAAATTTCTTAATAGAACTCCAACATTAATTAAATACAACCCTCTGTCTTCTGTACTATTTGTATACTCCACAATTGAACATAGAGAAGAACAGTCAGTAATGCTGTCCTGGTCACACTTTAAATCATGAGCATAAAAACTGTATTCCCTTAGTTCATCCTCCCATCTTCCTAGGCAACCATTCTACTCTGTTCTCTCTTTCCTCAAACCCCCAATATTCTTCCTCCCTCCTCACTCTCAAATAATGACTTTGATTTTTTTTTTATTGATAAAATGATTCCCGCATGCTTCCATTACCACATCTATACACCTACTGCTTTTAAACCCATAAACCCTTCCTTCCCTCTGTTGCTGTAGGATTATTCTCCGCCGAAGGCCAACTTCTCCACTAGTGCATAGTTCACCTCTTCTTTCACCCATTTAGAAATATCCATCACTCCAGAAATTTCTCCCCTCTCTTTCCTCTATTATCAATTTCCGTCTCCTATTGAATAATTCCCATCATCACACAACATAATTTCTCCAATCATTAAAAAAAGACCTTTCGTCCTTCAAACATTGTCTTATTTTACTGATCCACTTTTCAAAAAAATGTTAAAAAGAGTTGTTTGAATTTTATGTCTCGAATTCCTCTCCTCTTAGGCTCCCTTATCTATGTATGCATTTTTGTTGTTGCTGTTGTTAATCCTCCCCAAGGACATTTTCCCATTGATTTTATAGAGAGTGGAAGGGAGGCATAGAGACAGAGAGAAACATCAATGTGAGAGACACACATGGGTTGGTTGCCTCCCCAGGATCCCCGTGGAACCTGCAAGTGAGGCATGTACCTCTGACCAGAATTGAACCTGAGACCCTTCAGTCCGAGGGCCGACATTCTAACCACTGAGAAAAACTGGCCAGGGCTTCTCCCAATCACACTTCATTGGACTTTCCACCTCCCTGATCACCAGTGATGGTTTTTTTACTTGATGTATAACCACTCAGCATGACTCATACCCACATAAAGTGAAATGTCACGTGTACGCACCTGATTGCCGTAGGCATACAGAAAATGGCTCCGTGGATGGAATTTCATCCCAACGGGAGAAGAGAATGATGAAGGAAACGTGAAAAGTGGAAATTTTCGTCTTACTCTTGGTTTGTTATTTTCTAGGATGTGTACAGAGGCAGTTGTCTCTTTCTAGAAATAAAGCATGAGCAATCATAAGAAATTTTCCATTAGTAATACTAATCTGTGTTACAATTTTTAGAGTTTCCTACTACTCAGGTGCTGATTAAGATAGGGACCAATTAACAAAGTCTAGAACTGGGAGGATTAGCAGCCCCTGACACCTCTTTACTCTGCTTTCCCCAATATGGATCCATTTAACAGCTGTTGAACATGAAGTTTAGAAGATTAAATAATTTGTCCAAGGACCTGTAATAAATGGCAGAATGACTGAACTCAGCAGAAAGACTCCAATGCCTAGGCTCATAACTATCACTTTAAACTATGATTTAAAACTGTGGGCCCTGGGCCTATACTCCAATTCTACTGTATCATGATCTTGAAGGGGATCAGAATATGCAACCCAACATATGCCACTTTGTTATGAAGATTATTTTAAGCGGAAGACATCTGAGATTCAACAGATGCAGGAAAAAAAAAAGGGGGGGCTTTCTCTTATCTGACTAAAAGCAGCAACTTTGAGAAATAAGATCACCACCAATTCTTCTTCAGAGGGAGAATATGAATAAAACCTACCCCAGTTCCTTCCTTCATGGAAGATGTATAAGCTGAAGAAGACAGAAAGACCACTCACACCTATATAAATCCACTTTAGTATCTCCTGCAAAGCCATTATCTTTTCATTTTTTTCCTTAAGTGCCTTTATTACCCCCCTTAATCTATTAAGATGGTATAAAATCCCACAATTTTAACCACCTTTTTGAGTTACTCATCACTGATTTGTACCTGCCTATAGATGCACTACACACATAGTTTTCTTTTCTTCTTTTACTCTGTCTTTTGTCAGTTAATTTAAAGGACCCCCGGTTTCTGAACCTAAGATGGTAGACAAAATTATTTTTTCCCCTAAAAATCAAAGGGAAGGGCTGAACTTATACACTTTTTTAAAAAATAGAATTTTATTAACTTCAGAGAGGAAGGGAGGAGGAGAGAGAGATAGAGACATCAATGATGAGAGAGAATCATTGATTGGCTGCCTCCTGCATGCTCCCAATGGGGGATCAAGCCTACAACCTGGGCATGTGCCCTTGACCAGAATGGAACCTAGGACCCTCAGTCAGCAGACCAATGCTCTATCCACTAAGCCTGACCAACTAGGGCTTATATATGTTTTTAATAGCTCCAAATCACAGTTAGGTTTAAGACTCTTTGGAATCCTATCTAATAAAAGAGAAACATGCAAATTGACCATACCTTCTCTATGCCCACAAGCCATGCCCACCTGCCAATCAGGGCGGGTATGTAAATTAATCCAACCAAGATGGCAGTTAATTTGCATATCTAGACTAAAGCAAAGACTGAAGACAGTGTAGAAAGAAGCCAAGGCTGCAGAAAGGAGCGAAGCTACGGAGAAGCAAGTAAGCTGGGCTGGGGAGAAGGGAGGAAAGCAGGTGGGTCGGGGGAAAAGGGAAGGAGCAGGTGAGGAGGGGAAGAAGGGAGGGGAGCAGGCGGGTCAGCGACTGCAGCAGGGAGCCCTATTGTAGGAATCTTTCTGCAACGAGCCTCTAGTAGGAAATATAGATCCATGACAACTTAGTTCCATTATTTGTTAATCTAAACTAACCACTTTTATGAAATATTACATTTCTATAGACCTAACTCAGTTTATAGTCTCAGAGAATAATCAACAAAGAATCATTACACAAGTAGTATCGTATTTTCCATTTTCATCAAACTGAAGGGCAGAGGAAAGAAATCTCTAAAGTGTCCTAATCTATATTATCAGCCATAAATCATTTTGCTGTAGCTAATTTTATCAATTTCTATTGCCAAAGATAGCAAGAACTCAGAAATTGTTTTGCTTAGTTAAATTTTCATGGCTGTAGCATCAAGATCAATTACTTTCGGGCTGTAAGGCCTACCTTGTTATGTAAGAGATAGATTCCAGAATTATGCTCTTGGTCAACCAGGAATGTTACTACAGTTGGATTGGCAGTTCTCGTTTCATTTTCAAGGTGAGGTAAGCAAGCCAACCATTCAAGAAATGGCTCTTTACTGTAAAAACAAGAGCTTGACTACAAAAAGAGAAAGAAGTTAATGTTGTTTTTGACATATAAGTTCTAATTAGTTCTCTTAAGCAAATGAAATGACTAAAAATAAAAGTGTTAAATCTTTAAAATATATTTTATTGATTTTTTACAGAGAGGAAGGGAGGGAGATAGAGAGCCAGAAACATTGATGAGAGAGAAACATCGACCAGCTGCCTCCTGCACACCCCCCACGGGGGATGTGCCTGCAACCAATGTACATGCCCTTGACCAGAATCGAACCCGGGACCTTTCAGTCTGCAGACCGACGCTCTACCACTAAGCCAAATCGGTTTCGGCAAAAGTGTTAAATCTTTAATGTCTGTGCGTCTCTCCTGGGGGATGTGAGTTCAGAAAGCATCCCTTTCTGGCACAGATGGTTTTTCTGAAACCACTGTGCAGGTCTAGATTGAGCATGACTGGGTAATCACCATTTGACCTCAGTAGAGGTACCACTGGGAGCAAAGAGTGGTTGTTAAGCCTCTCAGGCTGTAGAACTGCCACTGTTTTTGATGAATAACAATCCATAAAAATCATGCACAATAGAAGTTCTTACCTTTTAAAATATTCAATGCCATACCTCACTTAAAGTCCTGTTTCTCTCAAAGGTGACAGTAATATAGTCAACTATAAAATATAAAGGTATAGAAATTACAAGCAGCATCTATATTTCTAAGTTCATCATTAAATATATGAGAATCAATTTTCTTGCAGGACATGTCTGTTGTTTCAGATTTAAATGAATTGCTCTTCTTAGTTTGAAGCCATGAACTTATATGAAACAAACTTATTTTTACATTTTATTCTATTTTTACCTTATTTGGTCACTAGAGGCCCAGTGCATGAAATTCGTGCACTTGGGTGTGTGTGTGTGTGTGTGTGTGTGTGTGTGTGTGTGTGGAGGGGAGGTTCCTCAACCCAGCCTATGCCCTCCTCACAGTCCAGGAGCCCTCAGGGGATGTCTGACTGTGGCTGCAGGCTGAAGCCAGCAGTCGGACATACTTAGCACTGCTGCAGAGATAAGAGAGGCTTTTGCCACTGCCACTGCACTTGATAGCTGTCACCCTGGCTTCTGGCTGGGTGGTGCTCCCCCTGTGGGATCCAGCTGAAACTAGCTCTCTGACATCCTCCGAGGGGTCCCGGATTGTGAGAAGATGAGGATGCAGGCCAGGCTGAGGGACCCCACTGGTGCATGATCAGGGCTGGGGAGAAACATGAGAGATTGGCTAGCCAGGGAGGAACTATGGGAGGGCTCCAAGGTCTGTCCAGCCCATCTTGCTCAGTCCTGATCGACTGGACCCCAGCAGTAAGCTAGCCTACCGGTCAGAGCATCTGCGCCCTGGTGGTCAGTGCATATCATAGCGACTGGTTGGCTGGTCAACTGTCTGCCTCCTGGTGGTCGGTCAGTGCATATCATAGTGGCCTTAGCATATCCTTAGCATATTACGTTTTGATTGGTTGAACAGCTAAACAGTGGACCGCATACTTAGCATATTAGGCTTTTATTATATAGGATTTTATTTCATCTATATGTGCTATACAGATTGAAAATAAAAAGCCTGTTAATATCTCTTTACCTAAAATTTACCTTCAAAGTGTTCTCTGTTAGCAAAACATCTTTCATTATACCACAGTTTTCCTTTGACATAGTCTTCCTACATAAATAAATAAAAATATCATTTAGGCATTATATGGATTTAAGATATAAATTAGAAAACCTTTAAAAGATTTTAAAGTTAAATATTTCAGGAATGGGGGCAAGTAAAGAGAGAAATAATTATATGCAAATAAAAGGTTGTAGAATGAGGACAAGAAACAAGACTAATGCTTTGAACAACACACACACACACACACACACACACACACACACACACACAAATAAAAAGAAATTTCTTCTGAATTAGCGTGTGTTGATGGCAGATGTCCCAGACTCTGAACTAGTCATTTGGAAGCCACAGAAATTATTAGCCTTTCACCACAGTCACAATGGGTCACATGTGTATCCTCTATTTTTCATTAGCTGCAGCCAGGCTTAAGGACTCTTCACAGAAGCCTGACAGGGGCAAGAAGCAATAAGAAGAAAGCCACAAAAATATAGGTTTTGAAAAACTGGTCATACAAGAGAAGCTTTTAAGAAAGGGAGATTGTATAATGTTGTATATGAATTATGTGCAAGACTTTGAGGTGGTTTTTTGGTTATAGGCAGAGTCTGACTTTCAAATTATTGTTGAGACAAAAGAGAGACCTTTGTACATTTTTAGAGGTCAGTAATAAAATCTGTATAATCTGTGCATTAAAATCCTTTTAAATGTTCTAAAATTGATTACGGGAATGGTTGCACAACTCTGTGAATAGACTGAAGTCCACTGAATTTACACTTTAAATGGGTGAACTTTATGCTGCGTGTGTTACACCTCAATACAACTGCTAAGCAAACAAAATAGGTTTTCAAAACAGAATAAACCATTTGTTTGAATGGTGTGGTAAGGTGTTATACTAAATGAAACTTCTTATATAAATCTTCAGGTTTGCAGGACACCCTGGTTATCATTATACTATCTGAGCAATTAATATAGAAACTTTATTGGGCCTTGACTTATTCCTTTTCCTCCTTTTTAGATTTCTTATATGTATTTCCTACCTGTAATCAAACAGGTAAGAGCCCAGTCAATATCTGTGGAGTAATCTCATCCAATCATGTTGACCTCATTCCGGAAGAGGAGCTCATGACCCAGGTCCGACTTCAAGTCATAAGGATTGGTCAGGATGGAACACGTGACCCAAATCAGGTTAATGAGTCTGTCCTGAAAGCTTGATGGAACTACTGGGAAAGAGAAACTGTGTTCCTGTTGGGATTGCTAGACAGATTGCTTGTGAATCTGGTGGCTATTATTACTCACAGTTAGAGGAAACTTCCTGAGAATGAAGCTAATGGCTTGAGGGGAGGTGTAGGCATGACAGGAATGAAGAAGTAGGGAAGGCCCCGACCGCAAAGGAGCTTGTATGTCTTATACAAGTTAGAATTGTATCCTTGAGGAAGTGGCCACAGTCCCCACTATTTCTTTCTTTTCTTTTCCTTTTTTTAAAATATATTTTATTGATATTTTACAGAGAGGAAGGGAGAGAGATAGAGAGCTAGAAACGTCGATGAGAGAGAAACATCGACCAGCTGCCTCTTGCACCCCCGCTACTGGGGATGTGCCCGCAACCAACGTACACGCCCCTGACAGGAATCGAACCTGGGACCTTTCAGTCCGCAGACCTACGCTCTACTACTGAGCCAAACTGGTTTCGGCAGTCCCCACTATTTCTACTGAGCGGATTATGGCGCCTAATTGTTTCTCATGCCAATTTCCCAACTTAGCATCTCTGTACCTGCTGTTACCTCTATCCTCTATCCGAATGTGCTTCTTCAAGTCATTCAAGTGTCTGCTTCAACTTCACCTCCTTGGAGAGGTCTGCTATAATCACCCCATTTGAAGCAGAATGCTATCTTCCCTTCACTCTCTATTAACCTGCTTTAATTACCTGTTTTAATTTCAATAAGCCCTGATTACTACCTATCATCATTTTATGCATTTTTTGTGTGCTTATCTCCCTTAGTAGTCCTTGAGAGCAAGGACTGTGTCTTATTAATTATGGAATTCTTCTTGTCTAAACAACTATAGACTATAGAAAGTACTCAACACATATTTGCAAAATGGATGAGTAAGTAAGTCATCAAGTAGTAACTCCTTCAAACCTGCCCAAACAGCCACGAGCACCCCATTCTTACCACCCTTCCTTCCGTCATCATAAAAAAGGTCTTATCTAAAGGTAAATCCTTATCATTTTTAAAAAAATATATTTTATTGTTTTTGTACAGAGAGGAAGGGAGAGAGATAGAGAGCTAGAAACATTGATGAGAGAGAGTCATCTATCAGCTGCCTCTTGCAAGCCCCCCACTGGGGATATGCCAGCAACCAAGGTACATGCCCTTGACCGGAATCGAACCTGGGTCCCTTCAGTCCCCAAGCCATGCATATAATCCTTATCATTTTTAAGAATTACTTCCCTTATGTGAGGAAGGATTGAGGAGGAGTCATGGCAAAGGCTAGGAATACTCAACATTTTTGTTGTGCTTTCCAAAGGAAAGCATGCTTCTATGTTGATGGAAATGACCCATTGAATCATGAAACTTGACCTTGACCTTGTAACAGAGAGGGAAGATAGCTGATAGAATAAGATCCACACAAAAAGCCAGACACCGAGGTGTGGCTAGCTTACATGGCCTTTCATGCAAATTAGAAAGTGACTTCCTGCATGGGGTAGATGGATGGGGCATAAAGTGTTAGTCATATTTCAGCCCCCCCCCCCACACCTTTTCAACTGGGTGCCCTGCAGAAAACACCCGAACACCCAAAACAATCCTGGTCAGCAGGGGTGGGGATGGCGGTGGCCTCTGAAATAAGGGAAGGCATTTTTTTTTCTTGGAACCAGAAGAGTAATCGTTGCTTGATAGTTGGTAGAAATACTATATATATAATTTTTTTTTTAGCTCAAATAATAAGTAATATTATACTAACAGGGATATTGTGAATTCTTGCCTTGTACTCATTCCTTAGGGCACAAAGGAAAACATATCTTTTAACCAACCCTTGGAAATGTAAAGCTCCTTACCCTTTCAAAGCCACAGAAGCCTGCCCTTGAAAACTAGAAGGAAAAGAAAAGGAACTTTAATGTTTGCTTGATATGAAAAGGCATAACAAACTGCAGCAATTGAAGTGACACTAAATGCAAGGTTTCCTTTATATCCCAGTGGTCAGGAGAGTCGCGCTGAAACCAGCCTCTTACCAGGTTTACACAATATCCTGGAGATTTCCTATTCAGTCTTTGCCTTGTTTCACCATTTGATTACTTTATACCTTAACTTAATTCCAGAAAGGGCCTGAAATCCAAACCCCATCTGTTGATGATTTAAATGGAGGAGCTGAGAAGTGTGTAGAAATACACTAAGTCTGTCACCCACTTGGGATTAGGAAGGCACACCCTAAATCTGTCCTTTTCTCCTTGGCCTCCTTCTGCCCAGCCCAGTGCAGTCCCTGGGTCAGGCCCTCTGTGCTTTGTCCACAACTCTCTGCTTCAGCAATCCCGTGATAAGCACACGGAAGGCCAGATTAATTGAGCAACAAATGGTACTTTCTCAGAGATAGGGGAGAAAGCGGGGAGGCTGTGAATACTGGTATAGCTGAAGAAAAGTAATAATTATCATGCATAAGAAATATCTACTTCTCAACCAATACAATTGCCCTTTCCATACTTAACTCATCTTTTCTTCTATTGTTTCTAAATCTTTATTATTACGCATATTTCTGCTATGGTAATTTTTGAGAGGTATTCATCAACATGCTTAAAAATTTCATGCTATGCATATTGTATAATTTCACCAAAATGTATATTCTCTTCTCTCAATCACAAGAGTTAATTTAATTTATGTTACTTTGTACTATGATATTTAGCTTTACAAATCACATCAAAGCATTTTGGAACATATATAACTATAGCTAGATAGGTAGATAGATAGATAGGGTATTTTCTACTTATATGTATTTAAAAATTACTATAAATTGGTATAATAACAACACTAGCACCATTTCAAAATATTCAACACAATATTAATAATAAGGCAAAAGAAGAAGTCACAATATTATGCTTTTACATTTTTTAAAAGGAAGGAGCATTTCAATTTTAAGATATACCATATGTAATTCAAGTATTCAATGTTTCTACTTTATGTCATGAAAGACATTTAAGGTTAACTATTCATTACAAAGCAGTTCACATACCTTTAGAACAGGGGATGATGGATAACGAAGATCTCCACTTATAAAAAGTCCCAACGAGGTGAGGATAACTAAGAAATGATTTGTTAAAACCATATCCACCACTGAAAGCTGTGTATGTTCTAAAGGAAGAAATCATACCGTGGATTACAAAGTAAGGAGAAGGTGAAATATTGATCAAATGCTGACAGAGATGAAATGTTGAAGACGAGGGCACTGTTAGAGGATTTACCTTCTCCAATTTTGGAATAGATCATATCTGTCAGGTTATACCAGGTGGTATCATCATAATGCCAAAATCCGGAAAAGGTGAGGCCTAAGTAAACACCTATCAGGAGAGGGAAGGAAAATTAAGGTAAAGTGAGTAACTTGCTTCTGTGGTGCGAGGTCTTCATGGGCCAGAGCCTGCTCCATCTTCCAACCTCCCCTCCACTGCCCTCAGATTGAATCTCACCTCCCCAAGCACTGGGAAGATGAAGTAACTTCAGGTTATGCCACAGGATGTTAGCCAACCATCTGATTTAATTCCTAAGCATTTTGTTTTATATGGAAGTGGGGTCAGAATATGCCACCCCAAAACATGCCACTTAGCCCTCAGGATTATTTTGAGTTGAAGGCCACTGAAATCAATAGATGCAGGAGGAGTTCTCTATCTTCCCCTCTTCTGCCTAAAGCAGAGCATAAATTTCTCCTTGAGAAAAGTGCCCTATTGTACCAGAAAGAGAACACTCTTATCACTAGAGTAGACACTGAGACAGGTTTATATAAAAAGATCTTACAAAATAACTCTAATTAGTATTCCCCCTCCCCAACCTGCTTATTTCCTAGTCACTTCCCCACACTTTATCATCCTTTTCTTTGCTCAAATGGCATGGAAACTTCTGAGTTTAACTACTACGTACTTTGAGTTTCATTCACTTATTTTCTGTGAACTCCCTTGAATGTAAATATTAATAAAAACTGCACTCCCGCCGAAACCGGTTTGGCTCAGTGGATGGAGCATCGGTCTGTGGACTGAAGGGTCCCAGGTTCGATTCCGGTCAAGGGCATGTACCTTGATTGTGGGCACATCCCCACTGGGGATGTGCAAGAGGCAGCTGATGGATGTTTCTCTCTCATTGATGTTTCTGTCTATCCCTCTCCCTTCCTCTCTGTAAAAAATCAGTAAAATAAATAAATAAATAAATAAATAAATAAAATAAAAAATTGCACTCCTTTTCTCCTGGTAATCTTTGAGAGTCTAATTCACATCCCTTGGGATTGAACCTAAAAAAGTAGATGAAGAGTTTTTCCTTCCTAAAATCCCTCTGAGCATTAATATGTCCCTATCTCATTAGTACAACTTTAGTAAACAATAAAAAAAAATCTCTAAAGAAAAAAATTAAATTGTAAACTCCCAGAGAGAAGAAATTATGTTTGATTTACTTCAATATTTGTGATTTTAGAAATAGAAAAATATTTGCTAATGCCTCGTGAAAACCTATTTTGTGAAGAGTTTGGATTTTATTCTAATGGGCAAAGGGAAGTTGATAAGTGATGTGAGTTGACTGACACTCAAGAAGATCACTCTGGTGGCTGTGTGGAGGGTGAGTATACTGGGACAAGACCAGAAAAGGGGGAGACCATGTTAGAAGCCGTCAATTAGTCTTGTGGGAAAACAATGTTGACTTGACATAAGATTGTAGTGGAGGTGAAAAGTAGTCACCTTGGGGACAGACGCTGGATATAGCACCATCCTGGAATGTCAGGAGTCAGAGCAGTCAAGAATGTGTCCTAGATTCTAGTTTCGAGTTACCCGATATTAATTAGGAAGAGTAGTTTCGAGTTACCCGATATTAATTAGGAAGAGGAACTGATTTTAGAGGGAGATGAATTAAGAGTTCTGGATTGGGATGCTCATCACACAGCAAGACAAATGTAAACTCGACAGTCAGGTAAAGGAGTTTGGTCTTCAAGGTGTGGTCAGCACCAGAAATGCAGATGTGGGAACTGTCAGCCTGAAAATGGCATTCCCGGCCCTGGCACTGGGTTAGGTTTCCCAGGGAGAGAAAGTGGTTACCTCAGGAAGGAGAGCCACGGACCAAGCCTGGGGGCTCATCAGCATTTTAGGGTCACACTGGAAGAAGCCAGCTGGGAAAACTAAGAAGCGATTAAGAGGCAAGAGAAAAGACATCGGAGGTGGTGTCAAGAAAGCCAAGAGAATAAAATGTTTTGAGGAATGAGTGGTCAGTTGGGTCAATGCTGCTGAAAGAGAACTGGCAATGTGGAGACTGTGGGTGGCCTTGGGAAGAACCGGTCAGTAGAGTGGTGGGAACAGGTCTGATGTGTGGTGAAATGAAAATGCATGGGCAGTGGACAATGGAGCCGCCATCTGAAATAAATTCTTTCTAGAATTTCTGGCTTTGAAGGAAAACAGAAAAATGGGGGATGGGAATAAAGCGAGATTTTGCTTAAAGCTGTGGGATAACAGGGTATGCTTGTATGCTGACGACCTGATCCCATACGGAAGAACATACATGAAAGGTGAGATGTGCAGGCCAGATGCAGGAGTAAGACTCTTCAGATGGCTGGGCAGGGCTTGGGATCCAAACCACAAAGGGTGAGGAGTGACCTTAGATAGCAAGCAGAGTCGCTTCCCACAATGAAAGAGACAAAGCAGGGGAGTACAAATACAGGTGAAACGGCAGCATGCAGGCACAAGGATAGAGTTCTTGCAATCAGTCTTGATTTTTACATGAAGAATTACAGGAGCAGCTGAGAGTGAATAGAAAATGAAGGTGATGTTGAGGGTTTGAGAAATGGGAAGAGGTGTGCTAAGCTCATTTTGCCAAGAGGGAAAATAAACATACCAGGGAAGAGAGAGAGGATTTCTGGACTGTGCTGAGTACCCACTTGAGACTTGTGATCCCAAATTTTACAGTCAGGCCAGCTGCTGGAATTAAAGTGGGATTAGTATACATTTTTTTTTTCTAGCAGTATTCTGCTATTCCAGGGCAGGGGTAGAGGTGGTTTTAACCAGAGCTGGGTTAATGCAGGTAAGGGAGATAGAGAAGGGCGAGGAAGTTATAGAAGTATTTATAAGGATGGACTATGCAAATGATGGTGGAAAAAAAGAAGGAAAAATTCTGGGTGATGAACAAAGTGGGAGGGACACCACGGTGAAGTCTCAATGAAATCAAAGAGAAGTTGGAGTGAGAGTACCGGGGGAGACTGAAAGAACAGGAGGCAGTGGGCAGAGTATGAGACGCCTGCAGTGGAGATTTGGGAGTAGTAACATTATTAGAGACAACGAGGTCAAGAATATGACCATAGAAGATGGGGGAAGATCAGTGAAGGAGAGGAGGCCTTGGAACTGAGTATGGCATAGGTCATTCATAAGTTTGGGACAATAGTAACAGAAGTAGGGCAGAGAGGACGACAGGGGTCTAAGTGAGTGAGTGTGAGTGATGAGAAGGTCACCACAGGCTGGCAATAAGAAGCGGTAGAGGGAGGCAAGTCTGAGTTCAAAGGAACTGGGTATTTCAGAGAAGAAGACAAGAGCTGTTATTATTCAGAAGTAGCCCTGGGAAACAGGGATGACAACCCTGCCCCCAGGCTCTGAGACACGTGACACCTGGGGGAGGAGGCTACAGGAGGAAGAACGGTACCTGGGAATGGCCAGGTTATTCTTTGTGGCATGGAAGTGAGGGAGGTGTTCAGAGTAAAGATTGGAAGTGTTGGGGAGTTTACAGATGACAGACCACAAATTGCCCTGAATGGATTTGGCTAGGTGGAGAGGGGCAGATTTTGGGTGAAATGAAAGGAAACCAGAACAGTTGGTGTGTTTGGGTGACCATCGGTGGCCTAGGAGATGGAGGTTTCTGGGTGACTGGTAACACTAGGATGGGAGGCATGGCAGGGGTGTAAGCAGTGTCCCTGAGGAAGAAGCAGGTCATAAGTGCAAACTGGAGCACCCCCTGTGCTCCTGGATACCTGTCCCCACCATTAATTCCATGAGGTCGAAGGCTGCGGGACTGGACAAGGGCCTCCCCTAGGAACTGCTAGTTGTGGCAGTGGCAGCTTCATACTGTGGGAGCCTCTTTTTTGCTTGAGTGCAGTGGTGGCCAGCTGGGGGAAAGGTGGCTTCATCTAAAGAACACGTTGCTGGCCCTAACCAGTTTGGCTCAGTGGATAGAGAGTCTGCCTGCAGACTGAAGGGTCCCAGGTTCGATTCCGGTCAAGGGCATGCATCTTGGTTGCAGGCACATACCCAATAGGGGCCATGCAGGAAGCAGCTGATTGATGCTTCTCTCTCATTGATGTCTCTAACTCTATCCCTCTCCCTTCCTCTCTGTAAAAAATCAATAAAACATATTTAAAAAACACGTTGCTGAAGCAGTTTTTTTCTTAAGACCTGGTGGTGATCTACTGAGAGAGACCTTAGCAAGCAGAGACTGTCCCCTCTCTGTATTCTCACTTGTGTGGCAATATTGAGCTCAAGGCATTAACACGGCTCCTCTCCTGTGGCTCACAGAAGTAAGGCAGGATTAGGGGTTTAAGGGGAGGAGGAGGGGCCATAGCCTGGCATCCATAGAACAAGCCGGACAAGGACTGAACTTCCGTGAGCTGAGATGGAGGGGAAAGAGACACATTTCTAACTAAACAATTTGGCATAAGCAGGCACTGAGCTAGAGATCGCAAAGACTGAAAGCCATTGGAAGTGCAAAAAAAGTTGGGGCAAGCCTAATCGTCTTTCCCTGTGCCAATGCATAGTTTGAATCTATTACTTTATAGTAAGTCATGGTAGGGCAAGTTTATGTTCTTTTTATTCTTTTTAAAAATTGTGTTATTCATATTGCTTCACTCTCCCATATGATTTCAAGTATTGGGTTGTCAATTCTCTCTCTCTCTCTCTCTCTCTCTCTCTCTCTCTCTCTCTCTCTCTCACACACACACACACACACACACACTGCTGTAATATTTCTTGGAATTGTATTGAATTGATGGATAAATTTATAAACGATTAACATCTTTAAGATACTAGAAGTTCCTGTTCATGAACATAAACATTTTATTTATTTAGTCATTTTTAAAAATATATATTTTATTGATTTTGTTCAGAGAGGAAGGGAGAGAGATAGAGTTAGAAACATCGATGAGAGAGAGTCATCGATCAGCTGCCCCTTGCACACCCCCTACTGGGAATATGCCCACAACCAAGGTACATGCCCTTGACTGGAATCGAACCCAGGACCTTTCAGTCCCCAAGCCGATGCTCTATCCATTGAGCCAAACCGGTTTCAGCTATTTAGTCATTTTTATGGCCTCCATTAAACTTTTATAATTTCTGCACAACAGGCCTTGCAACTCTTTAGGGTTTGTTTGTTTTGTTTCTTTCTAGGTACCTTTTAGGGTTTGTTACTTTCTGAATAAAAATTTAAAATTTTTTTGTCTTTGGTGGAGTGGATTTCATCAATTGTTACTATAGCCTTTAATTCTGTGGCACTCCCACATTTGTTCTGAGAGCTTTTCAGTGGAGTCTTTCGAACTTGTATGTGGATATATATATTAACTATGAGTGATAAAATTTTCTTATTTTAAAAATTTATTTATTTACTTGTACCTTCATATTTACTGGTTTTTGGGGGACCAGGAGGTCATCAAGGACCTGAGATAAACAACTTGAATAATACAATTAGTAGTTGAAAAATGAAAGGATCCTAGCATTACAGTAGTAATGGCAAAGCACATACATAATAAATATAATGATGCTGTGGTACCTTAGAACTGCAGGGCCCATTTACACATGGCAGGAACAGCCATGCACAAGTAGATGGATGAGAATCACCGAGAATGATCTCTGGCAGGAAGTGAGGCATTGGTGGAAGGCAGAGGACAAAGGAAATCAGGAAAGATGCTCAAGTCAAAACGGCAAGAAGTCACAGGGAGAAAAATCGTAAATCACACTTGCAAGCAGACGGGGTGCCGTGAGGAAAGGTAAACCCTTAGGTATTTTTAGGAAGTGCTTTTACTCCCATGTCCATACATTTAGCACGTACCACCAGTTACACACATACCAGCTGTTCCAAAGTCCAAAACCTCACTTCTCACTTTCATCAAAGCCCTTCACTTACCGTTAAGTGCCGGGTCCAGAAGGAAGCCAAGCAATGCCACGTCGTTGGCGCAGGGGCATTTTGTGGCTACCAGGTCAGCCAGCTGGGGAAATATCTTTTCGATGTTGTCTTTTGTTATGACAGTCCCGAGGTTCCACTGAAGAATGGGCTCTGTGAAAACCAAGTGCAGGTGTGTAAATAGCGGCAGCTCTCTTGAAGATGGAAGATCGCTTCTTTCCTTTAAGGATTTCAGAGCAACAACGTGAATGAACGATTCCATTGTTCCAAAGATGGGAATATTACCTCACTCTTCATTCATTAAAAATAGGTAAAATTTTATTTCCCAGAATAGGAAGAATGAAGCCTAATTGCCCTTCATGGGGGCCTGGCAAGGTCACCCTGCAGAAGCGCATGTGAGATGGAACATACTGACTGCCTTGGCGATCTTTGGAAAATTGGATAATTGGCCACAGCATCTACCCCCAGAAACTGAATCTTTGGGGCACAGGATATGCACATTTATAAACTGGAGCACAACTTCTGCTTCAAGAATCCATACATTTAGTACTTTTATGTTTTATTTTTTATTATCTTTTAATTGATTCCAGAGAAAAAGGGAAAAGGAGAGAGAGATAGAAACATCAATGATGAGAGAGAATCTTTGATTGCTGCCACACTGGGGGTCAAACCTCACAACCCAGGCATGTGCTCTGACTGGGAATTGAACCTTGACCTCCTGATTCATAGGCCGACACTCAGCCACACTGGCCTGGTTACATTTACTTTTTGTTCTCTTCTCCCAACACCATCTCATCAGCAGTAGAGACATAAAAACAAGAATAAATCCAGAGTAACAGTGGAGAACAGGGAAGTTATCATTAGTGGCCAAGACACTCGGAATTCTGGGAGACAGAAAGAGGGTGGAACCTACAGGAGAAACCAATCAGAGGTGGGACAGCTTCAACCCAGCAATCTGTTCTTGGATGTACAAAGGGTTGGAGCCGAATAAAGTCAAATTTTACTGCATAAGAAAACGGGAGGCTTTCTTTTCTTCTGAAAAAAAAAAGGGGGGGGGGGAGAGAAAAGAAAAAGAAAGAAAGAAAGAAAAGAAAAGAAATGAGAAAAGAACATCCAAAAAGTAAGCCAGGGAAATCTGACAGAATACTGCTCTCTGAGTTTCAAAAACATAGTCAAAGTACTTTAAAGAACAGAGATATCTGATAATCAATTCTTGAACTGTTTACATTTCTTCAGTGTAAACCTCCTCCGCCTCCCCAGACTTTTAATAAAATCTGCTACAAAACCAAAGACAGCACATGATATATTTTTCACGGAGCGCAAAGCCAGGAAAGGAACTAGATTTCCATCTGGGTTGACATAGTGTCGGGATGGCCAAGAAGGAAAAGAGACACGATTTATAACCAAACGAATCCACGCCAAAAGTCAGAGAAATGTGGGGCAGGGCAGCTGACTTTCCAGGGCGTTGCTCCAGTAAGAGATCTAGGATTTATCCTCCATGCCTGGTTTCCCTCACCCCCAGTCCACCAGGAAGTCATATCAGCTCTACTTCCAAAACATATTCTGAAGACCCCTACTTCTCACCACCTCTACTGCTAACCCCACAGCCCAAGGACTTCCGGACCATTCTTTGAGTGGAATAGGGCATCAGCTGCCAACCAATTTCCTTTATTCTATTCTTGCCATCCTTCCCCCAATATTCAGTTCTCTACACAGCAGCCAACGTGATCTTTTTATAAGGCATAAATCAGAATTTATCACTCTCCTGCTTAAAACACTCCAACAGCTTTTCACTCTAACTTGAATAAAATCCAGACTTTTTACCATGATCCCTGCCAGCCTCTCCAAGGTCATTATACACGACTCTGCCTGTCACTTACTATGCTCCCCCAACACCAGTCACCTCTCAGATCCTCTGACAGGTGGATCCCAGTGCTACATCTGGAACCTTTAGGAACTACTCATTTGTTAAGCTCTGTACACTCTAAATAAGTGTACGTTAGTTTTTAATGCAGTATGTAACACTCTGGGTACATCTCAATATGTAGATGATTCAGATTTCAGATTATTTTTTAAATGGATAGAACTTTATGTTGTTATTTTAGTATTTAAAAGTAGCATAAGACATCAAAATATCACAGTCTCAAAGACCTGCAATGACTATTGAACAACTGACTCGCTACTGATAAAAATTGTGGACAATATGACAACAGGAAAGACAGCATTTTGTTCTTTTGTTTTAGATACGTTCATTTAAGTTAAAGAAAGAAAATAATGCAGATATGATTGAAGATACCTCTGCTCCCCTCCACAGTCCCATTCCCAAATTCTTCCCAATCGCAACCGCTATTATGAAATTGCTGTGTGCATTTCTAGTCCAATGCCTTTCTTTATTCACTACTATATATATGTACCCATGAACAAGATATAGCATTGCTTTATTTCTTGAATAAATTTCCTGATATATATATATGCTTGATTTTAGAGAGGATGGGAGAGGGCGAAAGAGATAGAAACATCAATGATGAAAGAGAGTCATTGATGGGCTGCCTCCTGCATACCTCCTACTGGGGATCGAGCCCGCAGCTCAGGCATGTGCCCTGAGAAGGAATCGAATCCAAGACCTCCTGGTTCATAGGTTGATGCTCAATGGCTGGGCATGAATTTTCTGAGTTTTAGATAAATGCTTTCCTACTTTATTCTGAAACTTGATTTTTCACTCAATGTTTCTGAGTTCTGTTCTTGATGACATACATGGGTCTATTTGCTTCGTTTTAACAGAACATATCACATACATTTGTCCTTTCCCTATTGCTGTACATTTATGTTGTTTTCCATCTTACTTGTTACAAAAAATGTTGCATTAAATAGGTTTGTATATGTCTCTTGGTACCTATGGAATCTTTTCTCAAGAGCAGCTCTGCACATCTCAATCAGCTGTGAGAAAGTCTTTGCTTTTAACAACAGATGCCTGACCCCACTTATGGAGATGAGATTTTAATTGGGGATAAGGGGTGGTACAGACATCATTACTTTTCTTAAAGCTACCAAGGTGATCTTTTAATAAAATGTACTATCTATATTTACTCTGCATAGCATCCTATTAAAGTGGGAGTGAAGAATAAAAGTAAAAAGGAAAGTGAGGATAAATACAAAATCAAGGGCTGAGAATTTTTAAAAAATTATACTATAGCATTATAGGTAATTCAAAAATTGGGCTATGAAACAGACAACTGAAAAACAAAACAAAACAAAACACCTAGTCAGTTATATCACTCAGTGTTTATAACCTTAAAGTTAACCAATTTTTCATGAAAAAATAGAAATGTTCTTACTGAACAAGAAATTAAGACTGAACAAGAAATTTTGCTGATGGTCCTCCTAAAGAAGACTGATGCAATGAACAGTATCTTCTAAAACATCTTTATAAAAGATGCGAGAATTAACGTTAGAAAGCCATTGTTTATTCTGACCTGCAATGTGGCTATTGAGAGAACGTATTTCCATATTTCTATAGCACCCTTTATATCACTCTATTAACAATTACCTACATGTTTTTCATTCTTTGTCTGCTTCATTAAGATTGTGAGCCCCTTCAGAGTCATGATAATTTCCTAATTACTTACTTCTAGTACTTAGCACAAAGTTAGGCATATAGTAGGTTACAAGATTTGTTGCGAGAATATTACAAATCCCATTTTACCTCGAACTTTATCCAGTAATGTTCCTTCAGTAGTATAAGAATTTAATCCGTGTTGCAAAGAAATTCTTACTACCCATTCTTCTACAGCTGCAATATCTATTTGAAAACAAAAGGCAAATAATTAACTAATTAGTATGTCATGTTGGTAAAATTTAAGTCCATATGAACATTATCAACAATTATGACCCTTCATTTCTCAACCATTTTGATTGCATTTATATATATTTTATTTAGTCTGCCTACAAATATTTTGATGATACAATAAGAAAAAAAGAATTGGGAAGTGTTCTATCACCACAGCAATGAATCTAGATAATATTTTAGATCATAATTTTTCTTTAAGAGCAGTCATGGCTTTGTAAAAAAGAAAATTATGCACTTGGGTAAAGTGGTATAATATTATTTAAAAGTAGATAGACTGTGATTAATTAAAATATGTAGTATAAGCTCTAGGGCTGACAATAAGAACACTTTAAAGCATAAATAACATGTCAATACTGGAGATAAAATCGAATCATAAAAAATAAGTAATATGAATGAAGACATAAAAGGAAAAGGAAAACAGAATAGATGGGATGAATAGAAAACAACCTGATGGTGTGTTTAGTACAACCATACCAACAATTACATTAAATGCAATTGATCTAATAATACCAGTTAAGAGTCAGATTTCCAAATTAGATGTAAAAATCAAGACTGAACTATATGCTAACTCTATGAAATCCACTTTAAATATAAAATTATAGATGAGTTGAAAGTATGAGTGGTATCTCAGAGAACCCAAAGATGATGAACTCAGCCTGGTTGCCCCTGCAGTGGTTGCGCCAACAGGCCAAGACTGCGGCCGAGGCTGAACCCAGGGTGCACCCATGAACAACATGCCTGACCCAAACAGCTCAGCTGCACAAGCGCTCATATCCACCCAGGGCTTGAGGTAGATCTATATCACAGCAAGGACATGGCTCTTCCAGTGACTGCTGAAGCACCTGGGACCCAAGGAGATCAATTGCTATTTGTGCTCTTGCCGCCACTACTCTTTATCAAGCAGTTCCTGGACTTGGGGCAATGGTGTGAGAAACATCATATATGCCTCTACAAAAGGAGCTTCCTTCGCAACTGGCTCACACAATGAGGGAAGTCAGTCTTCTGATGGAGAACCTAACTGGCCTTCAATGGGACTGGATCAAAGTTGGCATATGCATAACTTTCGTGAAACATAAAAAATTTTAAACATAACAGTATTAATTGAGTATAGTGGTTTGGGTCGATTTCTGCGTTCTCTATTCTAGTGGTCTATATGTCTGTTCTTGTGCCAGTACCAGGCAGTTTTGAGAACAGTGGCTTTGTAATACAGCTTGATATCTGGTATTGAGATCCCTCCTGCTTTGTTCTTCTTTCTCGGGATTGCTGCAGCTATTCGGGGTCTTTTTTTTATTCCATATGAATTTTTGGAGAGTTCGTTCTAGGTCTGTGAAACATACCATTGTTATTTTAATGGGGAGTGCATTAAATCTATAGATTGCTTTGGGTAGTATGGACAGTTTAATGATGTTGATTCTACCAATACATGAACATATGTTCTTCTATCTGTTGATGTCTTCCTCTATCTCTTATTTCAGTGTCCTGTAGCTTTTTACTTCTTTAATTAAGTTTACTCCTAGATATCTTTTTTGTTTTTGTACAATAGTAAATGGAATTGTTTTTTTTAAATCTCTCTTTCTGTAAGTTCACTATTGGTGTATAAAAGTGCCATAAATTTCTTGGCATTAATTTTGTATCCTTCTACATTGCTGAATTCGTTTATTAAGTCTAATAATTTTTTGGTGGAGTCTTTAGGGTTTTCTATGTACAGTATCATAACATCTGTGAATAATGAACAGTTTTAAGTCTTCTTTTCCAAATTGGATACCTTTTATTTCTTCCTCTTGTCTAATTGCTATGGTTAGCACTTTCAGTACTATGTCAAACAGGAATGGTGAAAGTGGGCATCCCTGTCTTGTTCCTGTCTTAGGTGAAATGATTTTAGTTTTTGCCCATTTCACCTAATGGTTGGCTATACGTTTGTCATATAAGGCTTTTATTATGTTGAGGTATAATCCCTCTATTCCCATTTTGCTGAAGGTTTTTAATCAATAAAGGGTGTGACAAAGGAGGCAAGAACATACAATGGAGCCAAGACAGTCTCTTTAATTAATGGTGTTGGGAAAATTGGACAGATACATGCAAAAAATGAAACTAGACCACCAACTTACACCATACACAAAAATAAACTCAAAATGGATCAAGGACTTAAACATAAAACAGGAAATCATAAAAATATTAGAGGAATCCATAGGCAGCAAAATCTCAGACATATGCCAAAGCAATATCTTCACCGATACAGCTCTTAGGGCAATGGAAACTAATGAGAAAATAAACAAATGGGACCACATCAAAATAAAAAACTATTTTACAGCAAAAGAAACCATCAACAAAACAACAAGAAAGCCCATTGCATGGGAAAACGTATTTGCCAACGTTATCACCAATAAGGGTTTAATCTCCAACATTACAGGAAACTCATACAACTTAACAAAAGGAAGATAAACAACCAAAGGAAGGCCAAGAGACATATGAAAACATGTTCAAAGTCAGTAGTCATCCTAGAGATGCAAATCAAAATGACAATGTAGTACCATCTCACACCTGTCAGAATGGCTATCACCAACAAAGGAACCCTTGTGCACTGCTGGTGGGAATGCAGACTGGTGCAGCCACTGTGGAGAACAGTATGACGTTTCCACAAAAAAATTAAAAATGGAACTCCCATTGGGCCCAGTGATCCCACTTCTAAGAATATATCCCAAGAAACTAGAAACACCAATCAGAAAGTATATATGCACCCCTATGTTCATAGTAGCACAATTTACCATAGCTAAGATTTGGAAACAGCCTAAGTGCCCTTCGGCAGATGAGTGGATTAAAAAACTGGTACATCTACACAATGAAATACTACACTGCTGTAAAAAAAGAAGAAATTCTTACCATTTGCAGTGTATGGCTAGAACTGGAGAGCATTATGCTAAGTGAAATAAGCCATGCAGAGAAAGACAAATATCACATGAACTCACTCATTGGTGGAATATAATGAACAATATAAACTGATGAACAAAAATAGATCCAGAGACAGAGAAACATCAATCAGACCATCAAACCTCAGAAGGAAGGTAGGGAAGGGTGGGGGTAAGAGGGAGAGATCAACCAAAGGACTTGTATGCATGCATATAAGCCTAACCAATGGGCAGAGACACCAGAGAAGTGAGGGCATGAGTGGTGGTGGTGGTGGGGGGGTGCATGGGAGATAAGGGTACATATGTAATTCCTTAATCAATAAAGAAAAACAAAAGTTAAAAAGAAGAGCCCTGAGGATCCACACATCTTGGATAACTTTTTATAAGTCTCAATTAAAGTCAGAAACAAAAATAATGATGTGGGCCCTATAAATGGTACATGGAATGATTGAATATAAGGAAAAGTATTGGTTTGATACTTTCATGGGAAGTAGTAGCCAATATTTTCTGGGTTGGTTTTATACCAACGGCATCTCTTTCCACATGCTTATTACCCAGCACACATTTCTGTTTGGTGGCGGTACCGATCCTGCTCATCCCAAACACATAGGAAGCATTAATCTCACATGTGATGTTGGCAAGTTAGTGAAAGATGCATACAGAACAGCCAGGAGGCTGTGTAAACGGTGTTATCTGGTAGACCCAGAACTGGAAGTGGAAGAGTTCAGTGCCCAAAAGCCAGACAAATGTATTCAGGAAGTTTATGTGCTCTCACACGCTATTCAAGAACTCAGAACAACCTCAGAATTATATGAAGAGTTATAGGGAAGAGGACTACTAGTATGTGGCTGTTAAAACCCATGTTACTTTGGGTAAAGAGGACTTAGGCATTAGATAAGTGACCAAGGTGATAGTGTCCCACTCTGAAAAAAGATAGCACCACGTTTATTCCAGTGCTTGAATGTTTATTTCTCTGTACTGGGTTGGACATTTTAGGAAGCTAAAGTAATCCAGATAGTGTGGTATTGGTAAAAGATAGAGAGTTCAGAAATAGCAATTTAATGGAGACAAACAGCTTGAACAACAATGGTGTTGGAATAATTACATATTCATCCCCTCCCCAAATTAACCTCAGTTCATGTAAGGTACAAAAATTAACTCAAGTTGAGTCAGCAATTTAAATACCAAACTTAGAATCATAAACTTGAGTTAGGCAAAGATTTCTTAGCTATAATGTCAAAAATATAATCCATAAATTAAAGACTGCTAAATTAGACCCAATCAAAATTAAAATCCCTGATATTCAAGAGTCATTCTTAAGAGATGAAAAAATACAAGTTATAGATTGGCAGAAAATATTTGCAAATCATGTATCTGACAAGGGACTTGTACACAGAATATATAACAAGGAAGATTTAAGTAGATAATTCACCAAATGGCAAATGGGCACAAAGATAGGCTGCCACATAACACTTAATAGCAGATTCCATAGTAAAATAACAGCCTATATAATAAAAGAGTAATATGCAAATTAACCGTCACTCCACTACACCCACAAAGCCACACCCACTAGCCAATCAGAGCAAGTATTCAAATTAACCCAGCCAAGATGGCTGCTGCCACAGAGAAAGCAGGAGGGAGGCTTTGGTTTCCCAGGTGATAGAGGAAGCCAAGCTTTCCACACACGCTGGCCGGCCCAGGCCTCCACTTAAGGCAACAAAGTTTCAATTATAGAAGGTAAATAAATCCCCTGCCACCATGAAGCCAGCAGAAGGCTTGGCTCCACTCCAGGGTACAAAGTTTCAATTGCAGGAGATAAATTCCAGATACCAGGACCTCCGTTTGGGTTGCTGGGGGCATGTCCAGCCTGCAAACCACCACAAGCCCCTTGCCCAGGTGACCCATGCCCCAAGGGAACCCCCACCCTTATCTGGGACACCCTTCAGGGCAAACCGGCTGGCCTCTACTTGTGCACCAGGCCTCTATCCTATCTAATAAAAGAGTAATATGCAAATTAACCATCACTCCAACACACAATAGCTGCCCCCATGTGGATACAAGATGGCCACCACAAGATGGCCAGCAGGGGAGGCCAGTTGGAAAGGATCAGGCCTGCAAGGTAGGACAGTTGGGGGCGATCAAGCCTGCAGGGGCGGGCAGTTAGGGTGACCAGGCCAGCAGAGGAGGGAAGTTGGGGGCAAACAGGTTGACAGGGGAGCAGTTAGACATCAATCAGGCTGGCATGGGAGTGGTTAGGGGGTGATCAGGCTGGCAGGCAAAAGCGGTTCGGGGCAATAGGTAGGCAGGCAGGTAAGCAGTAGGAGCCAGCAGTCCTGGATTGTGAGAGGGATGTCAGACTGCCCGTTTAGGGGAGTCAGACATCCTTCGAGGGATCCCAGATTGGAGAGGGTGCAGGCTGGGCTGAGAGACACCCCTGTCCCCCTCCTCTAGTATTATATATTATTGCCTATAACATTTTAAGATTAATGATTCCGTTTTAGTAAAATTAATTGGTGTACAAATTCCTCAACACTTTAATTTTCAAGTTCTAAAAAAGTATAATATAAATGTTATATATGTCAGAATAATCTATAAAACAATTGTTGGAAAAAATACAGAAACCTCAATTAAATTTGAATTTCAGGTTAACCACAATTTTCAGTATGACATGAGACATATACATGGGATAGTAAACAATTTGGTAATATAATATTTTTATTTACTAAACTTGGCAATCCAGACCCATAGCTATAATAATTGATTCAGATCACTCTTACCTGTATTTGTTGCAATGTTTTCTCTGGGAATATCAATCAACCAGTAAACTTGATCACTGAACTTAATTAAAAAACACATCAGAAAACAGTATTTTACAATGTTAATAACAAACATTTACTTTGGCATATTACATCCTATCCTTTAAAAACAAAAATAAAACAAAAATATCCAATGCATATACCCTTTAACCAGTAATTTTATTCTTAGAAATGTACACTACATTAAACTGATGACTAAAAAACTATTAGAATTCATAAATGAGTTCAGCAAGGTTGCAGTATACAAGATCAATATACAAGAATTAATTTTATTTCTAAACATTTGCAAAAAATAATCCGAAGATTAGATTAAGAAAGCTATTTCCTTTACAATATTAAAAAAACAAACAAACAAAAAAAAAACGAACAAAATATTAGGAATATATTTAACAAAAGAAGTACACCACTTAGATTCTGAAAAATACAAAACATGATTGCAAGAAATAAAAAACTAACTAAATAAAAAATAGCCAATATTAATAATGATTTAGAACACTTAATATTATTAAAATGGCAATATTCCCCAAAGGTGAAAAGGGTATGGGGGGTGTGGGAGGAGACTGGACAAATATCATATACCTATGGATGAGGACAGTGGGGGGTGGGTAAGGACAGGAAGTGGGGTGGAAACCGGGTGGAGGGGAGCTATGGGAGGAAAAAAGAGGAACAACTGTAATAATCTGAACAATAAAGATTTAATTAAAAAAAATGAATCAATATATCCCCAGTTGGGGGGCATGCAAGAGGCAATCAATGTTTCTGTCTCTCTAAAACTTTCAGTTAAAAAAAATCAATGCATAAAGCAGCAATGCAGTATAATTTGGAATCCAGATATAAACCCTCATATTTACGGTCAATTGATTTTCAACAAAGGTGCCAATGCAATTCAGTAGAAAAAGAATAATAGTATTTTTACAAACGGTGCTAGCGCAGTTGATTGTATGCACGTGAAAGGACGATGTGGGCCCCAACCTCACACCACACACAAAAATGAACTCAAAATGGATCAATAACCAAGAAGTTGAAATGAAAACATGCTCAACGGGGGGAAAAATCCGAGAATTGTTGCCAGCAGACCTGTACTGTAAGAAATGCTAAAAGAAGTTCTTTTAGATTTTCTCCCGAGGACATTTTTTCCTATTGAGTTTTAGAGAGCGTGAAAGGGAGTGGAGAGAAGGGTTAAGAGAAAGCAAGAGAAAGAGAGAGAGATGAAAGAGACACATTGATTGGCTGCCTCCCACGGGCACCCTGACCAGGGCCAGGGGAGCAACCTGAAACCCAGCTGCATGCTTTTCATTGGGAATCAAACCTGCAACCCTCCGACCCTCCAGTGCACAGACTAACGCTCTAACCACTGAGCATGCTGGCCAAGGCTAAAAGAAGTTCTTCAAGAGAAAAGGATATGACACCAGAGGGCAACTTATATCTACAGAAAAGAGTGAAGAGCACTGGGAATAGTAAATATGTAGGTAAATGGCAAACAACCATGTATAGTTTTTCTTCTCTTCATTTCTTTTTAAAAATATGACTGTTTAAAGCAAAAAGCATAACATTATTGTTGAGTTTTAAAATATATATATATGTAATATTATTGGACTAGCGATTTCTTTCTTTTTTTTTTAAACCCACATCCTATTAAGAAGAGTATGCTTCTTGTAAATAATATATCACAGAATAAAGTAAATGTAATTACCAGCTTTAAATGAAAGTGGAAGATGCCAGAAAATGTACTATTTATGATTCTCAAGCTAGGAGTAACTCCTCCTGATGTGAACACGCTTAGAAAGTCCTTTGAAGGGAAGTTAATGTCAGATTGGAAAGCACACTCGATTCTCTTTAGGAAAGAGAAAACACAAACAAACAAGTAATGACAATTCAATGAAGAAAGCATATTACATTAATTTAAAAATAAGAAGAAATCTATGAAAAGTAGATGCTGCTAAAGATGACTATCTCTAGTCATTCTAGTTTCAGTGTATTTAGATATATAGGTATATAGATATATAGATATATAGATATATATATTAGAGGCCCATTGCATGTATTCGTGCATGGGTGGGGTCTAGCCAGCCTGGCCAGGGGGAGGGAACATGGGCAGTTGGCTGGCCTGCCTGTTGGTCTAACTCCTGGTCAAGGGGACAGTTTGCATATTAGCCTTTTATTATATAGGATATATACTGAGTGGCTAGATTATTATGCGTTCAGAGATCATAATAATCTGGCCACTCAGTGTATATAAAAGGCTAATATGCAAAGTGTCCCCTAGGGAGTTCGACTGGGAGACTGGGAGTTTGATCACTTACTATGACATACACTGACCACCAGGAGGCAGCACAGAACAAAGGAAGGCCCCGGCCCACAGCCAGCAAGTGGGAAAGGAAGGCCCCAGCTGGCAGCTAGAAGGCCATGATCAGCCCTGATCGCTGGCCAGATCAAGGTACCCTACCCAGGCATGAATTTCATGCACCAGGCCTCTACTAATATATAATCACAAATAGGAAAGGCATTTTTTGACTCAAAGGGCATGAGCTTCACAATATTTATAAAAAAATAATTAAAAGTCCTAATATATGTTTGGCATATGAAGAAAAAACTGGGAACTACAACAAAGCAGACTTTGGGCTAAATATATCTGTCCTTGTTTTATTAAATTTATCATAGAGTTTTAAACAATATGTGCATTATTTATTAACTTACACTTTAGGTAGCATTTGCTGCATGGCTACCTTAGTAGTATATTTTATTTTATTTTGATGTGGGTGTATGTGTTTTAAGTCTGCCATTATTTAAATCAAAGGGATAAAATCATCTCTTATCCAAAACAATTGCAATGTGGCATTTGTTATATAAAAAGAAAGGATTATTTCTCAAGGTCAGTGAGATATTTGTCTTTGTCTACCAGGTTACATCTATCAAACTTCAAAAGTACAAATCACATCCAAAAAAATGAAGATCATTATAGCTGCTCTTAAAAAAAAAAAAAAAAAGCAAAACCACCCAGGGCATTCAATGGCTAAATAAAGTGTTTTATGTAAGCCAAGTGGAATAGACTAGAAAGTATTATTGAGAGGGTAAACTTGAAATGCAGGCAGACACAGATGGGGTGCAGGGGAAAACAAAGGCAGGTGGCACATAGGCAGGGGCAGACATGGAAGTTTGAGCAGCCTGATCACAGAAACCAACCAAGCAGAAATAATAAAATGTTTCTGGACTCAAAGCAGGAGGCATGGGAAAACAAGGGAGGGCCTGCAGCACATAGGGACAGAGGAAGTCCAGCATAGGCACAGAGAAAGAAACAGAAACAGGGAAAGGACAGGTCCATTCCTGGGTAAAACAATTGAGGGAATCATCAGGTGACTACACAGACAGACATAGTAGCAGGCTTGTAGAAAATATACACTGAGTGGCCAGATGATTATGATCTCTGAACATATAATCATCTGGCCACTCAAGTGTGTGTGTGTGTGTGTGTGTGTATCCTATATAATAAAAGAGTAACATGCAAGTTAATCATCACTCCACTACACCCACAAGCCATGCCCACCAGCCAATCAGGAGCAAGTATGCAAATTAACTCCAATCAAGATGGCTGCAGCCACGGAACAAGCTGGAGGAAGGCTTAGGTTTCCCTGGCGATGGAGGAAGCCAAGCTTCTGCAGCCCAGGTCTGTCTTGGCCTCTGCTTAAGGCTACAAAGTTTCAATTATTGAAGATTAAAAAAAAAAATCCCAACAGAAATGGCTGCCACCATGAAGCAAGCAGAAGGCTTGGTTCCACTCCAGGCTACAAAGTTTCAATTGTAGAAGATAAATAAATCCCAGATCCCAGGGCCACCACTTGGGTTGCTGGGGTGTGTGGCTGGCCTGCAAACCACCACAGGCCCCTCGCCCAGGCTGCATCATGCCCCAATGCCTCATGGGAACCCCCACCCTGATCCAGGAAACCTTTCAGGGCAAACCACCTGGCTCCCACCCACACACCAGGCCTCTATCCTATCTAATAAAAGAGTAATATGCAAACTGACCATCACTCCAACACAAAAGATGGCTGCCCCCATGTGGTCAAAGATGGCTGCTCCATGTGGACACAAAATGGCCACCACCAGATAGCCAGCAGGAGAGGGCAGTTGGGAGGGACCAGGCCTGCAAGGGAGGGCAGTTGTGGGCAATCTGGCCAGTAGGGGAGGGCATTTAGGAGGTACCAGGCCAGCAGAGGAGGGAAGTTGGGGGTGACTGGGCCTGCAGTTGGAGGGGAACCTGGGCCTGCAGGAGAGAGCAGTTGGGGGGGACCAGGCCAGCAGGGGAGGGAGTTAGGGGCAATCAGGCTGGCAGGGGAGCAGTTAGGTATCAATCAGGCTGTCAGGGGAGAGGTTAGGGGGTGATCAGGCTGACAGGCAGAAGCGGTTAGGGGCAATCAGGAAGGCAGGCAGGTGGCAGTTGGGAGCCAGCAGTCCTGTATTTGGAGAGGGATGTCTGACTGTCCATTTAGGCCTGATCCCACCAAGGGGTCCCGGATTGGAGAGGGTGCAGGCTGGGCTGTGGAATACACCCTCCATGTGCAAATTTTGTGCATTGGGCCTCTAGTGTGTGTGTGTGTGTGTGTGTGTGTGTGTGTGTGTGTGTGTTTTAGAGACTTGGTGCATGAATTCGTGCATGGGTGGGGTCTGGACAGCCTGACCAGGGGGAGGGGACATGGGCAGTTGGCTAGCCTGTCTGCTAGTCAAACTCCTGGTCGAGGGGACAATTTGCATATTAGCCTTTAATTATATAGGATATACACTGAGTGGTCAGGTTATTATGTGTTCAGAGATCATCATAATCTGGCCACTCAGTGTATACGCCTGGACTACCAGGCTTGAATGCGCAGCCCATTATTGAGTCTCCCACCTTTTGCAGAGTGTCTGAATCTGCTTGTAATAAATTTTCATACTTTTTGCCGTTTGGCTCAGTGATAAGAGCGTCAGTCTGTGGACTGAAAGGTCCCAGGTTCGATTTCGGGCAAGGGCATGTACATTGGTTGCGGGCACATCTCGGGTAGGGGGTGTGCAAGAGGCAGCTGGTCGATGTTTCTCTCTCATCGACGTCTCTGGCTCTCTATCTCTGTCCCTTCCTCTCTGTAAAAAATCAATAAAATATATTTAAAAAAATTTTTTTTTCATACTTTTTCTTAACTCTTCTTGTCTGAGCAGCTTTTCTTTCCGTGTGGTGAGATGCGAGCCCAGGGAAAAACATCTCGGCTCACCGATCCAGTTGTCATTATTATTTAGATAGAACTTTACCTCCCTAAGTCTGAACACAGTGGGAAGTTATTCAACAGTCCGGTGCTACTGATTTTACACATGGAGTTACTAAAAGGAATGTGAAAGGTTGCTATGTGCCATTAGTGGGCCTTACCAAGTCGTCTGAGGTGAGATACAACTTGATTATTTTATCCTTTGAGGGTAATCCTTGGGTGGCACAATCAAAGTTGTTCAGGGCATCAACTAAACAATACAAATACATATGCATATATATCTTGGGTTACTGATAGAATAATTTCCAATAAAATTATACTTATAAACTGACAAAATAGTTTTAAAAGAATAACAATTATAATTGTGTGCTATAAACTCATATATCTCTAGATAAAATTCTAAATCTTCTACCACTTTTCCTTTTGGAGATGCAAACTCAGGATAGTAAAGGGAAGGTTTGACTAAACGCTAAAATAAAATATATCACATACGAGGCCACAGTGCAAATTTTTCAGAGACGGTCAAAAAATAGTTTTTGATTCTTAAGCTTCTCAACCTTGTGAGCATATGAAAGGGAGAGGATTTGGAGATTGGAAAAAAAAAAAACTGTTTTAATAGAGAGCTATTAATATGAAGGTGACTCCTCTCCCAAAAAGGGGGGTGGGTGGGTGGAAGAGCCCTTCTTATCTGGATGGAAAGTAAATTTCTTATACACAACAAAGTTGGATCACGTGTTTTTTTGTTTGTTTGCTTTCGTTAACCCTCACCTGAGGTTATATTCCCCCTCTCCCCCCACTGATTTTTACAGAGAGTGGAAGGGAGGGAGAGGTGAGGGGAAGAGAGAAAAAGAGAGAAACATTAATATTCTGGGAACTGAACCTGTGACCAACGGAGGGCAGCCTGGCGCTCTAACCATTGAACAACACAGCAAGGACAGATCATGTGTGTTTTTATCCATCCTGCCAGCCTCTATCTTTTGATTGAAGAGTTTAATCTACTTACATTTGACACAATTACTGATTAAGGGAGACTTCTGTCATTTTGCTGTTAATTTTCTATATACCTTTTAACATATTTTCCTTATTTCCTGTATTACTGTCTCTTATAGAGTTACTTTTTTAAAAGTTAAATATTTAAATTCCTTTCTAATTTTCTTTGTATATGTTCTTTAGCTATTTTCTTTGTGGTTTCCATGGGATTACATTTAACATCCTAAAGGCAAACACTCTAATTTGAATATTTAGCAGTTTAACTTCAATAACATAAAAAAAAAAACTGCTCCTTTACAGTTTTATCACCACCCCTTTCAGTTATTGATGCCACAAATTTACAACTTTATACACTGTGTGCCCCAAAACATAAATTAATACTTTCTTAAATACAGTAACCTCTTAGATTATGAGAAAACAGGATCTGGAGTTACAATAATACTAGCTTTTATCTAATACATTTACAAAAACATATTTATTAAATCATATATTTAAAAAAGGTAGAGTTATAATCCATTGTTCCAAGAACACTAGGCCCCGGGGGGAGTGGGCCTAAGCCATCAGTCAGACATCCCCTGAGGGCTTTTGGACTGCAAGAGGGCGCAGGCCGGGCTGAGGGAACCCCCTCCTCTGAGTGCACGAACACCATGCACCAGGCCTCCAGCAGTTTAATGAAAGGGAGGGGGCTCTGGAAGACCTAATACTAGCATCACAGATACGGCTTAAAGTAAATTTTGAGGTTATACTGTTAAACAGTTTTCAAGGTCATCCCATATATTTACTTTGCCCACACCTGACAATGCTGCCAGATCTATTTTTTAAAGCTATAATTTGATTCTAAAGTCCAAACCACTTATCTGCTTTAAAAAAATCTTTACTGACATTCCATCACCTGATGAATAAACTCTTTAAAGCAGTGGTTCTCAACCTTTCTAATGCCGCGACCCTTTAATACAGCTCCTCATGTTGTGGTGACCCCCAACCATAAAATTATTTTTGTTGCTACTTCATAACTGTAATTTTACTCCTGTAAATGAATCATAATGTAAATATCTGTGTTTTGCAATGGTTTTAGGCGATCCTGCTAGAGCCTACAGCAGTAATCCTCTCTATTTCCATTCTCTGCCCCATCTTTTAACACATTTTATGATCCAATTCAAATAGTGCTTTTGATCTGCCACTGGGGTATGGGCCAACTGTATGTATTCTTTTACGAGCTATATCATTTCATAGAAGAAACTTGAGTCCCTGCTCTCCTTTGGTGTCCATGGGGTTTCTAGAACCAAACCCCTGTAGATACCGAGGCGCCACTGGGGTTAAATTTGGGGGAGCCAGAAGCTACTCACAGATTTTGGATCGCAGGGGCTCAGCTCCTTAACCTCATGTTGTTCAAAGGTCATTGTATATCAGAAAATTTCTCAATCCTAATCAATTAGCCTTATAATTCAGTATATAATTCAGACTATAAGCTACTATTCATGGAAGGAAAATAAAAAAGATCTATTTCAAAAGATCTATTCAAATAAAGTTCCGAATATATAAAATACTTCTTAAATTTTAAGGAGCCTATGACTTCTGAGTAACGAAATACTATAACGAAAGAAAAGTCTCTATGTACACAACCTAACAATACATTCACAGTAGTATTGTTAGAAACCTCTGCACCAAAGTACAATAGATAATACCTCGGAACAGTGGAAGATAGGGCAATGAAGAAGTACTAAAAGAAAAATATTGTAACTGTTAGCAAGGGAGGGATATAAATAAATCCTGAGAAGAAAATAGAGAGTAAGAGAGTCTTAAACTTACCTTCATTATTATATATAATTCCTGATGAAAAAGCAAACATGTTCAAAAGCGAAATTGTACCATATAAAAGTAGCAGTTCCATCTGTTGGAAGAAATAGGGATTATTTCCATGTGATAACTATGAACATATTCTTGAGTTCCTTTGCTCTAAACAACGACATAGATAAGAAACACCTCTTCCTTTAAGTTAAAAGCATTTCTTATGTGACAAAAGCAGATAACATAACAGTTGACTGAGCTCTACATTTACTCCCTAATTGGTATTAAAGATATTTATAAATATATAATTATTGCAAACTGAAGAGGTATGGCTCAGGTTTTTCTTCAATGCAGACAGCTTCTGGAGAGGTGTGATCAGTTCTGCATAAAAACAGAACCAGACTTAAAGTCGCGGAGGGCAGCATAGCTGTACCTTAATCTGAGATTCCGACGGCAGTGTTTTGGGGAGAGACAATCCACATGTGCCAGAAATGCAAGGCCCTAGCCACTCTTGACTCAGGCCTTTTCTGAGTTGTGTTTGTAGTGAGAAACCTTGAGGGGTGAGGCTCTCTTCCCTGGACGAGAGCAGGCTGGTTTCCATGGTGAATCTCCCAAGGTTAGTGTTCCTCTCCTGTAATGCGCCCACTATGTGTGTAAGCGAGCATCTGCTATGGGCTGAACTGTGCCCCTTCAAAAATTCATATGGAAGTCCGAAAGCCCAGCGCCTGACAATGTGGCTGTATCTGGAGAACAGGTCGTGATAGAGGTGGTCAAGTTAAAACGAGGACATTAGGGTGGGCTCTCCTCCAATACGACTGGCGTCCTTCGAAGAAGGGGAAGCTTGGATGCTGGGGAGGCGATGTGAAGACACAGGGAGAAGGTAGCCATCGACAAGCCAAGGAGAGAGGCTGGACAGATCCTTCCCTCATGTCCCTCAGAAGGAATCCACCCCCCAACACCTTGATCTCAAATTCGGAGCCTCCAGAACTGTGAGACAATGGATTTCTGTGGTGTTTTGCTTAGTGGCCCTGGTAAACTAATGTGCCACCCATAATATAGATCCTCTCCATGGGCCTCAGGGGCATGGAGAACTGGAGTGGGCATCGTGCTGATGCCTGGCTATTGCTTTTGCTGTGAGTGATAAAGACCTTGTCTGTGACGGAGGGTGTCTTCTGTCTTTTGCCAGCATCCAAGAAAAGGTGACACGCTGACTTAATGTTAACAGCTGTGGGGAGAGGAAAATCCAGATCCTGTGCGGCTCCAGACAACTGCCGAGCAAATTAAATGTAACGGATGTTTTCTCCTCCCTCAAAATTGATGTGCTTTTAATTGACAATAAAAGCTCAAATGTTGGATTTTGAAATTCATGATCCTTACCATATAGTCAGGGAAGAATTTTTTATTTAATTTCTTGGGGTGACATCTATAATAATAGAAGTGTAATATGCTAATTAGACCAGACATCCTTCCAGATGACCTTCTGGATGAAGCTGGGGCTGCTAGTCCTGGGTGTCAGAGGGAAGTCAGTGCCGGCAGCTGGGGGAGAAGGCCTACTCTTGCACGAATTTTGTGCATCAGGCCTCTAGTTGTTTAATAAAATTATACAGGTTGTCGGGACCAGTTTGGCTCAATGATAAAGCGTTGGCTTGGAGACTGAAGGGTCCCAGGTTCGATTCCAGTTAAAGGCATGTACCTTGGTTGCGGGCATATCCCCAGTAGGGGGTGTGCAAGAGGCAGCTGACCGATGACTCTCTATCATCGATGTTTCTAACTCTCTATCCCTCTCTCCTCCTCTCTGTAAAAAATCAATAAAATATATTTAAAAAAATAAAATAAAATAAAATTATACAGGTTTCAGGTATAAAATTCTATCATACATTATTTGTATATTGTACTGTGTATTTACCACCCTAAGTCAAATATCCTTCCATCACCACTTATCCTCAAAGGAGAGAGGTTTTTTTTTGAAGTGCATTTTTTATACCTAAAAGAAAAACAATTTATTTTCACAAGCTAAGAGGAAATAAATGGTTCATCAAAATTATATCAGCATGGTGCTATATTTAATTATATTTTGGGTGTAGGAATAAAATTAACATTAAATGGAGAGGTTACCACAGTCAGACTTTGAAATAGTGCCCTTACCAGGACAATCTTGTATTCTTTTGCTAAACATTCAAGTTCAGTGATACAACACCATTAGAACCCCTCAGAATTCCTCACCCCTGGAAAACTGACTAAAATGTATTATGATCCAGCACTGTAGTATGAATAATTTTATTTTATTATTTTATTTAATTTTTTTTTAAATATATTTTATTGATTTTTTACAGAGAGGAAGGGAGAGGGAGAGAGAGTTAGAAACGTCGATGAGAGAGAAACATCGACCAGCTGCCTCCTGCACAACCCCTACCGGGGATGTGCCCGCAACCAACGTACATGCCCCTGACCGGAATCAAACCTGGGACCTTTCAGTCCGCCGACCGACACTCTACCACTGAGCCAAACCGGTTTCGGCTATTTTATTTAATTTTTAAAAAATCTTTTCTTTTTTAAAAACATGTGTTTGTTTGTTTGTTTGTTTTAGAGGGAGAGATAGAAACATCGATGTGAGAAAAACATCAATTGGCTGCCTCCTTCATGATCCCTCACTGGGGATCAAGCCCACACCAGGGCATGTGCCCTGACTGGGAATTGAACCAGTGACTTGGTTAATGGGTCGATGCTCAATCACTGAGCCACACCGGCTGGGCTGGATGATCTGTTATTAAGTTATCCTCAAAGTTGTTCCACATCAATTCTCTCACATATTTTTAAAATCTCTAATTTTATTTGCATGGATTTAGTTGTATCTATCTTTGACCAAAAAACTAAAAACTTACTTTGAAAAATTTTTTTTAAAAATATTTTTATTAAGGAAAGGGAAACCTGAGAGAACATAATTCAAGAGACAATTAAGGTGCAATCTTTAGGCTTTTTATGGTTTTGCTACCAGCTTCATGTCCCCTTATTCTAGCAACTCAGCCATATTAGAGGCCTGATGCACGGAATTTGTGCAAGAGTAGGCCTTCCTTTCCCTGGCCGCTGGCACCGGCTTTCCTCTGGCACTGGGGACCCAGGCTGTTCTTCAGCCCCGGCTTCGTCCAGAAGGTCGTCCAAAGGACATCCAGCCTAATTACAGTAGCATATAATGCTCTTATTATAATAGCTACGTACACACACACACACACACACACACAAACACACACACACAGATATACCAAGTACATTTAGAGATGGGATATAGAGTTGATACATGAGGCATGAAGTAACATGTTCAAAGTCTGTTACTAGCTAGTGACAAAGGTGGTTTAGAACCAACTTCTCCAGATTCATTATATCTAGTCAACATACAAAGATGCCACAAAGTGAAAATTTTTAAAAGTGGAAATATAAAATAAATGATTAAAGTTGAATTCTCACCAAAACAGCAAAATTCATTCACCATAATTCTGCTCCACACACACATCAGTCTCATTCTTCAATATTACAGCTTTTCTCAGTGTGGTACTATCTTCTTTCAATAATCATCTCATGGTAAAGAAAAGGCACAGCCTTTGGCTTATGATCAGCTCTGCCCATTGACATGTTTGATTTTTGGAAAGTTACTTTACTTCTACAAGCTCATTTTCTATTCAGTAAAATAGGGATAACACTTCACAGGGTTATTGTGAGAATTAGGATATTGTAGACCCGGGGTGAGGTGGGTAGGGGCTGGGAGGAAAGGGGAAAAGGGAAATATCTGTAATTCTATCAACAATAAAAATATATTTAAAAAGAAAAAAATAAATGAATATAACGTATTAAAAACATCTAATTGCTACTTTACACTGAATAAGCACTTAATAAATACTAGCTCAGAATCCATATCTTTATACACCAAAGCAACTTCTTTACTCCTCATCACACAGCCCTACTGGCCTCTTAGCAGTTAAATTACCTCCGGTTATCATTCCCATATAATTATTATGAGTTTTACACAATTGTCAGATATAAGTTAAATATCTGGGCATTTTTTCTTCTCTGGCACTAGGTAATATTGGGAATTGTCCCCAAAGAAAGAACCTACCTCCTCCACCATTTGCAGTTACTCCACTAACACGGAACAGTTATACATTGTAACTCATACTACAGGGGGTCCTTATTTCTTACTGTAATCCCCTCCAAATGGGATGCCCGTCTGGTTGCTCTTTTATTTTTTGTGTTTTCCCAAGCTTTCTTCCACAAAAGTCAAGAAAGAAGACCTAGAAAGCCGAATTTTCAGTTTACTGGTTTAGTAGTCCACTTCACTTTGGTAACAGCCAATCAGCTACCGCTCTGTGCAGAAGCCTGCTCAGAAAATCTGAAACAGGCAGTTAGAATTTCTAACCAACTGCCTCTTTCTGAGGGCCAAGGTCACTTTCTTAAAAAAAAAAATGTACAAGAGGTAAAGGTTCTCAAAACCTACCATCTTTTGTACAACATCCACCTAGGAAGGTTCAGAAACCTACCTGAGACCATCCATAACATAATTCAATCATCACAGGATTATTGAGTGCCTGAGGAAAACAGAGACATTGAAAGATGATGCAGTGAGGTTTAAGGGAAGAAAATCAGAGAGAGCTTCATAGCTGTGTTTTGTAGGAAGAGCGGGCCTTTAAAAACTAGAGAAGACCCTATTGATAGGGTAAATGAGATTAATAAATACACGAAGCACCAAAATAAGAATGAGCTGTGGATTCATAGGGAGCAGTAAGATGGATAAAATGCCAATCTGCTGTCCAGATTCATTGTGTGACTGCCTGTGGGCTGATTACCCCTCAGACTGTCTTTGACTAGTGAGCACAGACTACACCTTTCTAACTCAGCGCCTTGACTAGTCATGAACGGTCGCAGAGGCTATCAGATGAATATCTTAGATGTTGATAAAACCTGTTTCACACTCATGTTCTCCTTCAGAAGTCCCTTCACGTGGCCACATAGAAACTGCCTCACACTCAGGTCATGAAAGGAAGTTGGCACCTGGGTTTAGTCTGTTCCTGGAAGGGCCTGCGTAAGAAATACCATCCTCTCGCTTGTTCTGGTGACCTTGCCCCCAAAAAGAAAGTGACTCCTCAATCTGAACTAAGGTGCCAAACTCAACAAAATAGCTCTCCTAATGAGGGCTCATTTCCCGGGGACCTGGGACTCTCCCTTTTGCTGCTAGTTTCCCACTAGAGAAGGTGACCAAGCGTATTAATGGGAGCACGTTGTGGTTTTCGGTCTGTGTAGCGGCTCTGAGATAAGTTGTTTCCCTAAAAGGCAACAAAACAGAAACGCCTGCACAATGTGGAAGGTACACACGGTTGGCCTACGCAGTATCTGACTGATACACCTGGGAATAAAACACGTATGTCCCATGCTTCATGCTTGGGGAGTTTCTTGAGGAGGTACGTGAGCAGAGTAGAAGCCATGGGATGCAGAAGCACTCGGAGCCAGTCTGGGAGAAGGTGAGTCTGCGGATGACACGTGGGCAGCGAGCCTGGAGAGTAAGCAGTCCAGACCTGAGCAGAGTGACAGAGGGCTCCGGCTGGGGGAGAGGGAATAGGAAGGAAAAAAACCTCATGCAGTGTGAAGCATGACTGAGAAAACATAAAAGCTTGAAGAGGCGCATCATTATCTTATCAACAAGAAAAAAACGAAAGGCGATAAGAAATTAAGAAAAACAAAATACTCTATAATGAAGTAATGTTCCATCTTTTACTTTATTTTTCTGGTTTGCTTTTATTAAAATAAGACTATCTTTTTTTTTTTTTTTTTTTTTTTTTTTTTTTTTTTTTTCTGTGCTTATTTATTTTATTTTTTTTTAAAATATATTTTATTGATTTTTTTTTTTTTTTGCCCCCCACCCTCCCTCCCACACATCCCCTCCCTCCCCAGAGTTTTGTGTCCATTGGTTATACTTATATGCATGTATAAAAGTCCTTCGGTTGATCTATTATCTCCCCCAGATCTTCCTCCCCTCCCCGCTGTAATTTGACAGTCTACTTGTTGATTTACTGTCTCTATATCTATCTTTTGGTTCATCAGTTTATAATGCTCTTTGTTATCCACAAATGAGTGAGGTCATGTGGTGTTTCTCTTTCATTGATTGGCTTATTTCACTCAGCATGATGTTCTCCAGTTCCATCCAGTTTGCTGCAAATGATGAGAATTCCTTATTTTTTATGGCCGCATAGTATTCCATTGTGTAGATGTACCAAAGTTTTTGGATCCAATCATCTGCTGACGGACACTTAGGCTGTTTCCAAATTCTGGCTATTGTAGATTGTGCTGCTATGAACATAGGGGTGCATATATCCTTTCTGATTGGTGTTTCTAGTTTCTTGGGATATATTCCTAGAAGTGGGATTACTGGGTCAAATGGGAGTTCCATTTTCAGTTTTTTGAGGAAACTCCACACTGTTCTCCACAGTGGTTGCACCAGTCTACATTCCCACCAGCAGTGCACGAGGGTTCCTTTTTCTCCGCAACCTCGCCAACACTTGTCGTTTGTTGATTTGTTGATGTTGGCCATTCTGACAGGTGTGAGATGGTACCGCATTGTTGTTTTGATTTGCATCTCTCGGACAATTAGTGACTTTGAGCATGTTTTCATGTGCCTTTTGGCCTTCCTTCTGTCTTCTTTTGAAAATGTTCTATTTAGGTCCATTGCCCATTTTTTAATTGGATTATTTATCTTCCTTTTATTTAGTTGTATAAGCTGTTTGTAGATGTTGGAGATTAAACCTTTATCAGTGGTATCATTTGCAAATATGTTCTCCCACACTGTGGGCTTTCTTGTTGTTTTGTTGATGGTTTCTTTTGCTGTAAAAAAGCTTTTTATTTTGATGTAGTCCCATTTGTTTATTTTCTCTTTAGCTTCCATTGCCCTAGGGGTAGTATCAGTGAAGAAGTTCTTTTGGCATACATCTGAGATTTTGCTGCCTGTGGATGCTTCTAGTATTTTTATGGTTTCCCGTCTGATGTTTAAGTCCTGTATCCATTTTGAGTTTATTTTTGTGAATGGTGAAAGTTGGTGATCTAGTTTCATTCTTTTGCATGTGTCTGTCCAATTTTCCCAACACCATTTATTGAAGAAACTGTCTTGACTCCATTGTATATTCGTGCCTCCTTTGTCAAATATTAGTTGAGCATAGTGATTTGGGTTGATATCTGGGTTCTCGATTCTATTCCATTGATCTATATGTCTGTTCTTGTGCCAGTACCAGGCTGTTTTGAGAACAGTGGCTTTGTAATATAGTTTGAAGTCTGGTATTGAGATCCCTCCTACTTTACTCTTCTTTCTCAGGATTGCTGTGGCTATTCGGGGTCTTTTATTGTTCCAAATGAACTTTTGGAGAGTTCTTTCTAGGTCGGTGAAATATGTCGTTGGTATTTTAATGGGGAGTGCATTGAACCTATAGATTGCTTTAGGAAGTATGGACATTTTGATGATGTTGATCCTACCAATCCATGAACATGGTATGTTCTTCCATCTCCTTACATCTTCCTCTATCTCTTTTTTCAGTGTCGTGTAGTTTTCCCCATATAGGTCCTTTACTTCCTTAGTTAAAGTTATTCCTAGGTATCTTAATTTTTTTGGTGCGATGGTAAATGGAATTGCTTTTTTAGTCTCTGTTTCTGCAGTTTCTCTGTTGGTGTATAGAAAAGCCATGGATTTCTTGGCATTAATTTTGTATCCTGCTACATTACCAAATTCATTTATTAAGTCAATTAGTTTTTTAATGGAGTCTTTTGGGTTTTTTATGTACAATATCATGTCATCGGCAAATAAGGATAACTTTACTTCTTCTTTTCCAATTTGGATGCCTTTTATTTCCTCCTCTTGTCTAATTGCAATGGCTAGTACTTCCAGTACTATGTCAAACAGGAGTGGCGAGAGTGGGCATCCCTGTCTTGTTCCTGTTCTTAGAGGGAATGGTTTTAGTTTTTGCCCATTGAGTATAATGTTGGCTGTGGGTTTATCATATATAGCTTTTATTATGTTGAGGTATGATCCTTGTACTCCCACCTTGTTAAGAGTTTTTATCAGAAAAGGGTGTTGGATTTTATCGAATGCTTTTTCTGCATCAATTGATATGACTATATGATTTTTATCTTTCAATTTGTTTATGTGATGTATCACGTTTATTGACTTGCGGATATTGTACCATCCTTGCATTCCTGGAATAAATCCTACTTGGTCGTGGTGTATGATCTTTGTGATGCTCTTCTGGAGTCGATTTGCTAGAATTTTGTTGAGGATTTTAGCATCTATGTTCATGAGGGATATTGGTCTGTAATTCTCTTTCATTGAGTTGTCTTTATCTGGTTTTGGTATTAGGGTGATGCTGGCTTCATAGAAGGAATTTGGAAGTGTTCCTTCCTCTTGGATTTTTTGGAATAGTCTGAGGAGGATAGTTTTTAGTTCTTCCTTGAATGTTTGGTAAAACTCTCCTGTGAAGCCATCTGGCCCTGGGCTTTTGTTTGCTGGAAGCTTTTTGATGACTGTTTCAATTTCTTCCCAAGTCACTGGTTTATTGAGATTTTTAGATAATGTTTTATTGCCTGGCCAGCAAAGCTCAGTGGTTGAGCGTCGACCTATGAATCAGGAGGTCACAGTTCAAATCCCAGTCAGGACACATGCCTGGGTTGTGGGCTTGATCCCAGTACAGGGTGTGCAGGAGGCAGTTGATTAATGATTCCCTCTCATCCTTGATGTTTCTATCTCTCCCTCCATCTCCTTTCCTCTCTAAAATCAATACAAATATATTAAAAAATAAAGTAGCTTATTATACAGTCTGTTATCTCTATATTTTTTAACATAACAATTCATCTTGAAGCTTTTTTCTTATAACTACCTCATTCTTTTTTAGTGGCTGCCTCTTATTCCACTATATGGATGTATCATAATTTATATAACCAGCCACTTGTATTGATAGACATATCAGCCATTTCCAATCTTTGTTTATCACAAAGAATATTCTAGTTTTACTTATTCATTTTTAGAGGAAGAAACATAATTTGTTGTTCCACTTATTTATGCATTCATTGGTTGATTCTTGTCTGTGCCCTGACTGGGGATTGAACTTGCAACATCGGCGTATCAGTAGGACACTCTAACCAACTGAGCTATACAGCCAGGGCCCCAAAGAATATTCTCATCCATATGCCGTTTCACACATGAGTAAATATAACTATAATATAAATTTCTGGGAATGAAATTGCTAGGTTAAAGGAAAAGTGCTTTTAAAGTGTTGCTTTTCTGTAAGTGCTCACCGCTGCTGTTGTAGAAACATCCACTCCCACCAACAGAAATATTATTATCAGGATGCCTCCTACTGTATACTTCCTTTTTCTTGAAGTCCTGATTCATAGTGTGCCCATTCTTTTCTGGATTGTTGATTTTTTCTGATTGATTTGTAAGCATTTTTTTTAAAACCTCATCTGAGGATATTTTTTCCCATTGCTTTTCAGAGAGAGTGGAAAGGAGGTTAGGAAAGAGAGAGAAAAAAGAGAGAGAGAGAGAGAGAGAGAGAGAGAGAGAGAGAGAGAGAGAGAGAGAGAGAGGTGAGAGACATACATAGACTCCTACAAGAGGTCCAACTTGGGGTGGGTATCGAACCTGCAACCCAGGTACATGCCCTTGATGGGGAATCAAACCTGCAACCCTTTGGGGTGGGGGCAGATGCTCTAACCACTTAGCAACACCAGCCAGGGCTAAGCATTTTTGTATTTAAGGCAAGTAGCCCTTTGTCTGTGAGATGAGTTATAAAAAGTTTCCTCCATCTGTCCTTTGTCATTTGACTTTTTTATGATGTGATTTTTTTAAATAGTTAAAACAATGGATTTTCTCTTTTATCTTTGGTAATTTATAGTTTCACTTTTAATGCGACTTCTTTGATTCATCTGGAAATCATTTTGGTATAATCTGTGAAGTAGAGATCCAACTCTTTTTTTTTTTTTAAGGTGGCTACTCAGTTGTCCCAAAAACATTTACTAACTTCTTTCTCTACTGTTTTGAACAAAGACATTTATTTAATGGCTGTGTATATTTGCACCTATATACATTGTATATTTCTGGGTTTTCTAGTCTGTTCCTTTGAATTCTTAATCCATTCACGTGTCAGTATCTCATTATTTTCATTACTGTAGAGTAAGTTTTTATATTTAGTAGTTAGCACCCTTTCATTTAATGCATTCAATATAGTTAGTACCCGTTTTTCACACTTTTCGTGGTAATTATTTCTTTCTTTGTCCATATATTTAGAAGCAGCTTGTCCAAGTCCAAACAAAACCAACAAATGCCCCGTTGGGGACACTTAGATGAACTTGAGGAGGAGTGATGCTATGATGTTGAATTTTCCTATCCAGGTGTGGCAAGGCCTTTACTCTCTAAGCCTTCTTTTTTGCTCTCCCTGTGGTGTCTTACAATTCTTTCCGTACAGATTCTGCATGTTTCATGCGGTTAGTGCCTTTCTTTTCATCTTTTCAAACCTATGCAACCGGATTTCTTCCGGCTTTACTTCTAACGGGTTGTTTGAACACAGGAAGCTCTAGTTCTGTGCCTCTTGTCTCAGTGATCCTACTGAACCACCCCACCACAGCCTTTCTGTTGATTCCAGGGGTCTGCAAATAGTGGGTCAATCTCCTTCATTTGATCATTCCAGTTACTGTTTATTTTTACTTCAGTCCAATCGACAGTCCCTCCGGAACAAAGGTGATTATGATGAATTCAATTCACCCTTAGTCCTGACTTTAATGGGAGTGCTTCTAGTGCTTGCTGTTAAACATGATGCATCGCTAGTCTTCTGCAGCTTACTGTTTGATTCTACAGTTGCTGATCTGTTAACACCATTCAATTTTAACGGGCTCAATCCACCTCAGATCAGTACACCCAGCCTACTGATGTTGAACCTACTCTGGCGGGGGTGGGGGGGGTGGTTGGGGAGGGAGGGCGGGGGGAGAAGGCTTGATGGAGAGTCAGCCGCTCTATGGAGTGGTGGTGGCAGTATAAGATATCTGAGAGTAGACACAAATGCAGAAGACTGCCAACTTCGAAAAATAGAATACAAAAATGGTACCAGGGCTAAGTTTTCTCCTCTAAACATTTTCCTGAAGCAGAAAGGTAAACGTTTCCCCAAATCATATGGAGGTAGGAGTTAGAGAAGACTGATTATTTGTAGCTGGCTTATCTGAATTGATAAAACATTTAAATGTACAACCTATTTGCTTAGGAATCCGGGTTCATTCGTGCGGCAGGTGGTAAGATGACGCCATACTTAACTTTGTCTTTACGTTCCTGTTTGGCCCCAACCTCTCCCACCCTTATTAAACAAAGAGCTGGCAGTAAAATCCAACATGTTACATAACTAGCCAATGTTACATATTGCTCAGAAAACCCTACACTCCCAACAGGAAATTCTAGGAATGAAAAGATTCTCAGTTTCATTATCAGAAAGGTACCCTGTTCCAGTAACCATACCAGGTAGGCCAAAATGAAAACTTACATTCCTGGATTGCTGATTTCTTTCAAAGAGATTAAGAATAAACTTACAATTAAAAAAAAATTTTTTTAATTGATTTCAGAGAAGGAGAGAGAGATATCATTGATTGGCTGCCTCCTGCATGCCCCCAATTGGGGATCGAGCCTACAACCTGGGCATGTGTCCTTGATGGGAATCAAACCTGAGACCCTTCAGTCCACAGGCCAATGCTCTATCCACTGAGCCAAACCAGCTAGGGCCAACCTTATAATTTTTGAAGAAGGTCTGACTTAATGAATTCTCTCTCTCATGATGTGTATGATGATGATATATTGAAATGTGAGTCAGAAAATCTGAGGTACTTAAAATTTTGAAAGACTACTTACTGTTCTCAATGAAGGCAGGGTGACAGCGAAGATGGAGCCAAAAGTTTTCATTTGGTTCCTGAGATGAATGACTTGCTCTCTGCACCTCCCCAGGTCTATTCTCCTCTCTCTCTGGTATCTCGGGCAGACCCCTCGTTAAGAGAAGGGTCCAGACACCATCTTCTACATCTAACACCACCGGCACTTTGGCCACCTGTTATCAGTTGACAAACCAATACATGTTTAACAGAAACATGGAGATTTGATTTTTCAGATCCGAGATGTCAAAATTGAGTATTTGCTCTCAATAATACAACTGCCCCTATTTTAGTCAACAGCAAACATTTTAAGCTGTGATTCACACTGCTTATGGTGCCTAAGTGGTAAAATGCAAAACTAACTATCAATGATTTTTTTTAAACCTGTGTCATCATGCCTTTTGTGTCCTGGGAACACTGCATGCCATCCAAGAGAATGGAATTGACATTTCCTGAGATTCAACTCCAATTTTCCAACATGTTTAAGTGACATGTACTTATTCTTAAGCGGGAGAGGCAACTGAGCATACTGCTTCAAATGAAGGCTATTTTATTGCCACTCACAGCATTTAAGAATTATATATATATATATATATATATATATATATATATATGCATACACACTCAAGATTTCCTTTATTTCTTCACAGTTTGACATGTCAATATCTATTTTGACTTAGAAATAACAAAAAGTCAAGGCAAGGCGCACACTCATAGCGAGATGTTTCCTTTTCAGTTATATCAAAATTGCCTCCTTTCATTACTCAAAAAGAAGAGACAGAGAAGGAATAAATATAATTTAACTAGGCACCTCTCTAATTGATTAAATAATGGTTAAATAAATGATCTAAAACATATTTATTAAAGGAACAAGTTCTAGTCACAGACAGTAGAGCAACATCCTTACCTTGGCTGCTTTACGAGTTTTATCAATAACTAAGGCAACAATATAACAAAATGGCTATTAAATGTGAATTCTAGAAAAACATAGGCTTATTACCTGATATCTCAACATTTCCTTTTTTACAACTGTAATGGGCAGTGACTTATGTTATAAAGCTTTTATACATTCTAAGATGATTTTAACAAAAATATAGCATTTAACACATTACCTGGAGATATAACAGGTGCTTGATGTTTGTCAAGTCAAAGATCACCAAACACCAGGAAGCATGAATCTTTGATTAAGCAGTTACTAATTAGCTGGTAAATCTATACATTTACATTGGATCCCAGTTTTTGTTATAAAATGCTCTTTAAGATTCTATGATTCTGAGATCAATCAGATAAGTTAAATCACTATTAATATTTTAAAACTAGATGTCCAGTGCACGAAATTTGTGCACTTGGGGGGGGGTGTCCCTCAGCCTGGATTGTGAGAGGGCACACAGGCCAGGCCGAGGGACCCCACTGGTGCACAATCAGGGCCAGGGAGGGACACACGAAGTTGGCCAGCCCAGGAGGGACTGCAGGAGGCCTCCAGGTATGTCCGGTCCATCTCGCTCAGTCCCGATCAGCCAGATCCCAGCAACAAGCTAACCTACCGGTCAGAGCATCTGCCCCCTGATGGTCAGTGCACATCATAGTGAGCGGTTGAGTGTTCTTAGCATATCATTAGCATATTACACTTTGAGTGGTCGAATGAACTACCGGATGACCGGACACTTAGCATGTTAGGTTTTTATTATATAGGATAAGAATTATAATGTGAAAATCTACACATATGTTATCAATTGCTGAAAAACAGGATTGGAAGAAGACAAAAAAAATTGGCCTAACAATAGTTTATGTAGAGTTAAAGATGTAGCGATCTAATTGCAGTTTCCAAGAGTGATGAAAAGGGTTAAATGAATGAAACCCTGGATCATATTGGTCCATAGGTATGGATGCATGGAACAGAAAAACAGATCTCAATGTGGGGGGAGGAGGTACGGGACAGGAAGAGATTAACCAAAGAACATATATGCATCTATACATAATCCATGGACACAGACAATAGCTCGGCGATGGCCTGGGTTGGGGTGGGGGTTGGGTGGAGGGGGGGGGGCAAAAATGGAAAAAATGGGAGACATTTGTTATACTCTCAACAATAAAATTTTTTACAAAATAAAAGTATAGCAGCTGGACTACAGAAAAGAATAATTTTGTTGCCAGTGCTAGGAGCTGGCCAAATCACATCCAGAACATTCAGTATAATTGCAAACCAGAAATGTCTTAATTTTATAAAATAAATTATTTCTAATGCTTCTTCAAAAGCAAAAGTGGCATCACACTGACAAGATCAATGGAGGCATCCAGGATCCGAAATCCAAAATGGGATTAGGGTGAGAAGAGGGATGGTGCGATGGTGAGTTTACATGTCACCTCAGAAGCTTTTTTGGATAAGAGTAACATTTAAATGGGTGGACTTTGGGTCGAGCAGATTGCCCTTCATAATGTAGGTGGACTTCACCTGATCTGTTAAAGGCCTGAGCAGAGAAAAATAAAGAGGGAATTCTCCAGCAGGCTGAATTCAGCCTTCATCTGTCACACCGACTCTCCTGGGCCTTCCCCTGCCGGCCTTTGGACTAGACCTGTACCACCTGCACCACCTGCTCTTATGGGTCTAGAGACAGCCAGTCCCACTGCAGATGCTGGGATTCCAGGTTCCATAGTGGGGTGAGCCAATTTCTTATCATTTATACATTTATAATAGATCTTTTAATTATATATTAATGTATTAATTAGTAAGTATAGTAATAAGATATGTTATTAATTGTATCTACACTAATAAAAGAGAAAGATGCAAATTGACCTATCTTTGGGCCACCCACCAGCCAATCAGGAGCAGTATGTAAATTAACCCAACAAAGATGGTGACAACCCAGGTGTTCTCCAATGCCACAGCCGCTCTGGGCCTCTGGGCAGCGTGGGGAGGCAGAAAGGCAGCTCCAGCCAGCAGCCAGGGGAAGGAAGGCCCATTCCTGCATGAATCTTCATGCATCGGGCCTCTAGCTAAATATATCATTAAATATTATATATCCTGTTGGGTCTGTTCTCTAGAGCAGTGTTTCCCAACCTTCTCTCATGATGAGAATCACCTGGTGGAGTTGTTAAAACACAGATTCCTGAATCCCAACTAAGAAGTGCTAAACTAGAATTTTTGGGAACATATAGGTAAAATTGTATACTTAACTAGTGCTCTAACACAGATGTTATATACAGAGCACTAGTTAAGTATACAATTTTACCTATATGTTCTCAAAAATTCTAGTTTAGCACTTCTTAGTTGGGATTCAGGAATCTGTGTTTTAACAACTCCACCAGGTGATTCTCATCATGAGAGAAGGTTGGGAAACACTGCTCTAGAGAACTCTAATGCAGAAGTGCTTCCTGGAGAAAGTGATTCTAACTGAGACTCTCACATAGAAATCAGGTCGGTAAAATGGGGGAGAGAAAGGAAAGCACTGACTAAAGAGTTTTAGGAAAAGGAAAACACAATAAGCACAGCCCCAAAGGGCAAGAATGTGTCTGAGACACTCACAGACAAAGCCCAAGGCCTAAGCAAAGATACCAGGGACTGAGATTTTATCACAGTCTGCGTCTCATTCTGTGTCCTGAGAAAAGGAGAAATGAGCATTCCCAGGGAATACAATTTACATGTCATCAAATTACTTCTCTCTCTCTCTCTTTTTTTTTTCCTTAGGACAGGCTCTTTCAAGAGACTTCTGGCATGTAATTAATCTCTCTTAGTTAATATTAACTATTGCTATTTAACTTGAGTCAGATCAAACTGGAAGATATACAGCCATTTATGGTCATTCTGTGACACAAAAATCAGCTGAGCACTTTTTCCCACCACTCTCTCATAGACATGCCTGTGAGGCAGGATAAATAGTGGCCAAATACACGAAAAGTGAAAAGTTTAAATGATTGGTACATAGACTTAATTATAAAACAGAAAAATAATACAGAAATACAGGCTTCTCTGGATCCCACATATAGTAGATACTCAGGATCCATCAGTTGACTTGAAAGTTGCATTTACCTGGAGTAAAATGTGAAGTCGTTTACCTGTATAAAATAAACTACTTCGCATGTGCTTATCATCTTCTTTGGGTATGGACATTAATTAGCCTCTTAAAATGGGCATGATTGGACTTGTGACCAAATTGGCTTGGTGATGGTAAGTGATGTTTTACTCCTATTTTATCCCCATGCCTAGACTATGGTATATATATTTATTTCCTCATTATTATTACTCCATCGCCATAATGAAATTATTTGAAATCTTAACAGATCTACCTTTTCCATAAATGCAAGTAACTTTCTTGCTGTTTTTTTAATAGGTATACTATAGCAACCATTTTCCCCCCACCAACAAAAAAATCATTGATAGTTTCTGTAATTATGACCATATCCTAAAGACACTAAGCAGAAAGGTTAACCTCAGGTTATGTAAATTCCTCAGTAGCTTTATCTCTAAGAACTTGTAACTTCTCTAATAAACGCAGCTCTAACATGCTAAACCAGTGGTCGGCAAACTGCCGCACACAAGCCACATGCGGCTCTTTGGCCCCTTGAGTGTGGCTTTTCCACAAAATATCACGTGTGGGCGTGCACATACAGTGCGATTGAAACTTTGTGGCCCATGCACAGAAGTCAGTTTTCGGCTCTCAAAAGAAATTTCAATCGTTGTACTATTGATATTTGGCCCTGTTGACTAATGAGTTTGCCAACCACTGTGCTAAACTAATGACAATCACCCTTGTTATGTTGGTTAATAATGCACATGATTAATTGCTTGCAGGCAGCTTAGCAACCCCAACCCCACAAAAGGGGTAAAGACAGCACTGAGTGAAGGATTATCTCTTCTTAATATTTAATAACAGTAGGAACTAAGTAATGTTCTCATCATGAAGAAACTCTACTTCTGAAATGTGCAGAAAATATTGAGGTAGTATAGGGAATACCAGTAAATCTTTAAAACATAATCTATACTATAAAAAAGGTAATATGCTAATTAGATCAGGTTGACCAGACATCTCTGGTCATCCAGTCCTCCTTCTGGACAAAGCCAAGGTAGCGAGAGCCAAGATAGAGGAGGTTAGGGGAGATCAGGCTGGCAGGGAAGCAGCTAGGGGTGATCATGCCAGCAGGGGAGGGCAGTTAGGGGTGATCAGGCCAGCAGGCAAAAGGGTTAGGGGCAATCAGGCAGGCAGGCAGAGGCAGTTAGGGGAGATCAGGCAGGCAGGCAGGAAGAGGAGTTGGACATCCCACAGGGTCCTGGATTGGAGAGGGTGCAGGCCTGGCTGAGAGATCCCCCCCACCCCCCACGAATTACATGCACTGGGCCTCTAGTACCAATATAAGACTGCATTTCTTTCAAAACAGCTGTATATCATACTTGGAATGAAAAAGCTGTTTCTCATTATTTTCTTCCTAAGGCAGAAAAATAAAACATTGTCACTTTCAGAGAAGTAAACTAAGATGCCAGTCAGTATCAACAGTATACTTCTGATGCTTTCAAATGGTCCTCTGATAAAAAATGGAGATCTTGCTAGAGAGTTGAGGAGTACACTAAGATAGGAAGGTGTTTTGTGTGTGTGTTTTTAAAATATACTTTTATTGATTTCAGAGAGAAAGAGAAGGGGAGAGAGAGAGAGAGAAAGAAACATCAATGATGAGAGAGAATCATTGATAGGCTGCCTCCTGCACACTCCACACTGGGGATCAAGCCCACAACCCGGGCATGTGTCCTGACTGGGAATCGAGCCGTGACCTCCTGGTTCATAGGTGAATGCTCAACCCCTGAGCCATGCCCCCTGGCAATAGGCAGGTGTTTTACAACAACAAGTCCCCTGTATCTTTGGAAAACAGATCACTTTTTGGAAACTCTGAGCTCCAGCCATCCAAAGCCCAAACAGACATCTTCTCAGGTTACAGGTTCACGTGAGGATGACGATGGCCTGAGACGTGCCTTGGCGAGCCGGCCAGGAATTCTGCGCTGATAAATTTCCCTTCCCCTCCTCTGCTATGCAGCCTCCCAACCAAGCACATTATAAACCCTGTCTGGTTTCCTCACCCTTCTAAGGACAGCCACATTCTCCTTCCCGTCGCCTACAGCGCTTTCAGCTCTCCCAGCCAATGCAGGAATAAATGAATCGAAAAATGAAGAAAAGTGTTTTTTAAAAGGAGGGAGTCATCAAATACTTCGAATGCCATTAGTAGAACAAAAGCTACAAACCTAGAGGCTTTACTTATATGTTAACAGACATCCATCCATATATTACCTAAGAGTGAAGGAGCCCCTAAAACTGCCCTTCAACGTGACCAGGGGATGCCGGGAAGGCATCTTAAAATGTGATCATAACTTAGCAAGCTGAGACGTCTCAGTGATAGCGCCGAGACAAGGAGTCTGCACATAGGTGGAGACGATTAGAATGAAACAGCAAAAGCAAAAGCCGAAGAGGCAGATACACTGAGCAAGGCGGGTCCTCTCTGGGAGGAAGACACTAAATAAAGGCGCCGGACAGTAAGGATCGTCAGCCACGTCCTGCTTAGGGCAGGTTGCTGAACCGTCTGTACCAAAGCCTGGCAAACGCTGCCTACAATCCACTCCCCTTGGCTTTGATTTAACACTCCAAACAAATATCTGGCTCTTAAAATTCAATTTCGTAGGTGCCTTGACACAAAACAGAGATGAACTGCAAAGGCAGACACAACCGTTTCTGCCTGGGAAGCGACTCTCCTCCCTTTATAAATTAGGAAACTAGCGTTGTGGTTTGGACATCAGACTTGGGAAAGCTTTGTTAGCGGAGCCAATTCCCCTAATTTATTAGTGTCCGGACGGAATGAAAATTCAGGCCTTGCAAAACCATGGGCCCAGACACTGCCCTCGCAGACTTCATTCAGGCGCAGCTGTTCCGAGCAGCCTTGGTCTCCCCACTTTCTTCTCAAGCAACGACCAAGTTCATCTCCTGCCTGACAGCAAGCAACAACAATCACACAACGTCCCGAAAGAGTTATTTCTTCTTTACAAAGGAATGATGTGAATCATCGTTTTGCAAATGCGGCCCAAAGACCAAAAGATTAACACCTTCCAACATCCTATTTGAAAGACAAAGTATGTGGGACGCAATGAGAGTCCTAATAACATATGCTAGTAAATATGGTGTCCGCTGGTGGAGCTGGCTCCCGTGTGGACAGAGATGTTGGCACCTGTAGGACCTTCCAGTTCTGTGTTCCATAAAGACATTCATCAGGAGTGCTAATTTTCAATAGACCCACAGATTTTGAGAACTTTCCGAGGACACGTTAGGAAGGCTTGGTTTTAATACTTCTTAGGCTATTACTATGGCTTATCATACAGCTAAGAGTAGAGTTCTGAGGGAAAGATACCCACATAGGGTCTTTGAGAAAATTGCCACATTGATCTCTTCCATAACTATGTCCGCTTAATTATTGTCCGTACTAACTATTCAGTAAGATAACAGGAGATTGGATGTGTCAAGGTGAAGTTTGAGCCCTGGAGTTAGACTTCATAGGTTTCATGTTTTGGTCCTGCCATTTTCCCAGAGCTACGTGACCAGCAGAAGTTATTGAAGATCACTGCATGCCATCACCTCGTGTGTAACACGGGACTAATATCAGAGCCAGCTTCGTAGGGTGAAGTGTTACTTGCTGTTAGCAATACATAAAGTGGAGACCTAACAGAGCATATTTGTACCACATATTTCCTCCCAACTAGATGGTGAGCTTATTTTAGACGGACACAGAATCTTAAAAAATACTGTCATTCCCCTGCCTGGCATGGTGGTAGGCACTTGCTAGCAATGCCCAACTCTGCAGTAGCCCTTGACTATTTCCTTTGTGGCACATTGTGATATGTGCAGTTCTAAAAATTGTTCATTTCCCCCACAAATTTGAGGTAGACAAGGAGGTATTTTCATCTCTAATTTACTATAGAGGAAATAGAGACTCAGAATTAAATAACTTGTCTAAACTCATCCAGCTAAAAATACCCAGAGCCAACGTTTGTAGTCTGGTGGTTGTTATTTCAAACTCAGTGGCTGCCCTCTGTCACCTGAATATTTGTTAGAAGCGCTGCCCCTCCCCCTCCCGCCCCCCCCAACTTAATGTCAGTGGTCTATTTTGGCTGATTGATGGGAATACAAGGCAGGGTGAGGTTCCCCTGGGGAGGCTCCCCTAGGAGGGTGTGGGCAGCACGGAGGATATTTCCCTCATGGTGCTTCCTGGTGTTCCAGACTCAGCCCATCCACTTTACACTCAGCTTCAGGCACCCTGTCTCTGGCATCTGATGCAGCCGAGGAAAGGCCACAGAGAGAGAGGGACAGCAAGAGCAGAGGCAGGTCCAAACTGGTCTCTGTTTATCCCTGCACACATGTGTGGCTGAGCCAGTGAACAAGGACAAGCAGGGGAACAATGGTTGGGGGAGAAAATTGTACCTAGTTTACTTTTCTCACTCCTGGCCGTGAAAAATATCTATGCAATAATACACTGAGTGGCCAGATTATTATGATCTCTGAATGCATAATAATCTGGCCACTCAGTGTATTTAGATATATAGGTATATACAATAGATATATTAGAGGTCCGGTGCATGAATTCGTGCATGGGTGGGGTCCAGCCAGCCTGGCCAGGGGGAGGGGACATGGGTGGTTGGCCGGCCTGCCTGCTGGTTGAACTCCTGGTCAAGGGGACAATTTGCATATTAGCCTTTTATTATATAGGATATACACTGAGTGGCCAGATTATTATGCGTTCAGAACTCATAATAATCTGGCCACTCAGTGTATTTATAAGGAACAAACACTCCAGAAACCCAAAAGGACAAATGACATTTTAATGTATGATCTGCCTGAAGATAAAACTACATGGCCAAGGGTGGACAGTGCTTCTTGGATATAAGAACAAAGGCACAGGCAACAAAAGTAAAAATAGCCAAAGTGGACTTCATAAAATTTAAAACATTTTGTGCATCAAATGACAGCATCAACAGAGTGAAAAGGCAGCCACAGAATGAGAGTATATTTGCAAATCATACTGGTAGATGATTTGGTAGATGATTATCCCGAACGTAGAGAGAATTCCCAAAACTCAATCACAACAATAAAACCAAATTCAAAAAAGAACACAAAGAACTTAAGTAGACATTCCTCCAAAGAAGATATACTGATGGCCAATAAGCACATGAAGAGATGTTCACCATCACTACTCATAAGGAGATACCGCCTCACAATTATTATAGGATAGCAATTATAAAAAAAATAAATAGATAAAATTATGAGTGTTGGTGAGGATATGGAGAAACGGGAACCCTCATTGTTCCCATCCTGTCGGTGGGAATGTAAAATGGAATGGCAAGTATGAAAAACAGGATGGTGTTTCCTCAAAACATTAAAAATGGAATTACCATAGCACCCAGAAATCCCACTTCTGCACACATACACAAAAGGATTGGATGAATGGATAAGCAAAAATGTGGTAAATGCATATGATAGAATATCATTCAGCCTTAAAAAGAAAATTCTGACATATGCTATAACATGGGTGACTTTTGACATATGCTAAGTAAAGTAAACCAGTCACAAAAAGACAAACTCTGTAGGATTCTACTTAAACATGAGACCCAGAGTAGTCCAAATCACAGATGCAGCCAGGGGCTGGGGAGAGGGGTTATTTTTAATGGGTATAGAGTCTGGGTTTTACAAGATGGAAAAGTTATGGAGATGGGAAGGTGATTAATTAATATATTTAATACCACTGAACTATACACTTAAAAATGGTTAAGATAGCTGAAACTGGTTTGGTTCAATGGTTAGAGTGTCAGCCTGTGGACTGAAAGGTCCCAAGTTCGATTCCAGTCAAGGGCATGTACCTTGGTTGCAGGCACATCCCCAGTAGGGGGTGTGCAAGAGGCAGCTGATTGATGATTCTCTCTCATCGATGTTTCTAACTCTCTATCCCTCTCTCTTCTTCTCTGTAAAAAATCAATAATATATATATTTTTAAAAAATGGTTAAGATAGTAAATTTTATGTTATGTGTATTTTACCATAAAAAGATTGACTCCTCCCACCCAGCCGAGGCCAGTTTTGCTCAGTGGATAGAGCGTCTGCCTGCGGACTGAAGGGTCCCAGGTTCGATTCCAGTCAAGGGCATGTGCATTGGTTGCGGGCACAACTCCAGTGGGGGGTGTGCAGGAGGCAGCTGGTCGATGTTTCTCTTTCATCGATGTTTCTAGCTCTCTATCCTTCTCCCTTCCTCTCTGTAAAAAATCAATAAAATATATATTTAAAAAAAAAAAGATTGACCCCCTCTCCCCCACAAAACTACATGGCCTAGGCATGTATGTTAATTTCACTATGGGCTAACCCAGTCTATAGGTCGGCAAACTTGTTAGTCAACAGAGCCTAATATCAACAGTACAACGATTGAAATTTCTTTTGAGAGCCAAATTTTTTAAACTTAAACTTCTAATGTCAATTCTTCAAAATAGACTCGCCCAGGCCGTGGTATTTTGTGGAAGAGCCACACTTTAGGGGCCAAAGAGCCGCATATGGCTCTCAAGCTGCAGTTTGCCGACCACCAGGCTAACCTACTTCTTTAATTCTTAAGGAGCATAACAAAGTCACCTTGGGTTGCTGTTTTTTCAAAGATCCACAACCTGGGTACAAATTATTATCACTGTGGCTCACATATCTTCAGGTATATTGGGGAAGAAAGAAGTCAAAAACTGTTACCTTGGTAATATCCTAGGTAATATCATTAGGGGAAAAAGTAGTTGTGTTTTTTTTTAAGCTCAGCTTTCCAAAACCAGGAAGAGGAACCCCCAGAGCACTGACCATCTACCCAGCAGAGAGGAGTGAACGCTCAGACACGTTGAGCAACTCCTCCCATTAGAGGGCTGCAGGCTCCAGGCCAAGAGAGCAAAGCCGTCATTCCAAACATTTCCCTGTTGTTTTTGTTATTTTTTCTGCAGCTTACTTTCTTTTGGACTCGAAAAGGGAAAGCGTTCCCCTTTGTTATTTCTCAAGGTTAGTTTTTTCTAGATTGGGAAAAGAAACAAACTTGACTGTGATGGGATCTGTCACAATATTTCCATCACTCTTCCAACCCTGTTGGAACCATTTATTCCCCTCACTTTCAAGAAAACAGATGTTATTTTTCTAACTCTACAAGATAAAGGACATGTGTGTTGAGTGCATGGATGGGCACAGTGCACGTACATGTGCATGCGCGCACGCGCGCACACACACACACGCATCACAAACCAAATTCTACCACTGAATGTGACTTTCTTGACCTCTGATGTCACCATTTTCCTGAAAAAGCCCACTATCTCTAGCCCACCCTTCTTTTTACCTTGCTCATATGCTTCAAAAAAAAAAATCTTTAAGGAAAAATAAATGAAATGTTTTTAGAAGAACTCAAGTACTTTTTCAGGATCCCAGAGAAAAAACACTACTTATTTAATAAAGAATCTAGTTTTGACATTTTAAGACCATGTCTCTGGTGCCTTTTGTCTTCTGTGTTTCTTCCAGCCTTAAAGGATAGAAAAGGTTTAATATATGTGACTAAACTAAGAAGCATAAATATGAGTACACACACGAAGAAAGCAAATGTAGAAAATTGGACATATTTTCTCTTTGGCTTTCCCAAATACTATAATAATAACTCACTGCAATACAAGGATGCCCATTGTATTCTTTCTTTCTTTTTTTTTTTTTTGTCTAAAGTCAATAAAAATAAATCACATTTAGAAAGTCAATCTTATCTCTACTATCTTTTAAAACCAGCCAAAAATGGACTTACAAGGGGTTGTTCTTAAAATAGTTTTAGCTGAGAGTAACTCAAGGAAAATAATATCTTTAAATGTATTGTTTGGAAGAAAAAACATACTGAGATAACTCATCAAGATATTCTCAATATGAATTTTTGAAGTAAATTAAGAGAGAAGGAAATTAAACAATGATTAGTAAACAGAACAGTCACACAGAAGACCAGGAACATATTTTCTGATCTTCTATTCGCTCATCCATTGCATGAATCCCATCAAAATGTATTCAACAATGTTCTGTGTGTTCTGTTATATTCACTATTATATAAGCTCTATGAGGGCAGAGTTTCTGCTTCTTAGGTGTTTCCCCAGTACCTAAAATGAGTGGCACATAGTAGCTATTGAATAAATATTCCTATGTTCTGAGTAGATGGGCATTTATACTAGAGGACTCTCCAGGTTTTTTCCAGACATAAGAATCAAAGATATATATATTAGGGATATATATATATATATATATATATATATATATATATATATCCCTAATATGTAAGTAGATTGAATGGAGGGAACAACCAAACAACCAGTTGCTATGACGTGCACTGACCACCAGGGGCGTGCACAGAACATGGCAGGCATCAGCAGCAGGAGGCAGAGCACATGGCAGGCATCGGATGGAGCGGGTGAGCAGGTGCACCAGACCAATGACGGTCACTGTCATTGGGGCGAGCCTCTGGTGGTTACTGAAAATGATTTTCTTCCATGCGCCATGGTCCCGCCGGGTGCTTCCACCTGCTGCCAGAGCTGGCCCTGTTTGCATCTGTTGCCTGCACTGGAACCGCCTCTTGCACCAGCTGCCAGTACCTGGCATCGCCCCGATTGCTCTGCGCCGTTAGTGGGTATGAATGGCAGCTGCCAGCCCCGATTGCCCCTCAGGGCTTTTCCACCTCCTCCTGCTCCTGAGGGGTGATTGGGGCAGACAGCCACCACTCACACTCACTGCTGGCACCTGGCACTGATCCTGATCACTTGGCGCCTTCAGTGGGTGCAAGTGGTGGCTACCAGCCACAATCACTCCTGAGGGCTTCTCCATCTTCCCCTGCTCCTGAGGGGCCATCAGGGCAGTAGCTGCTGCTCGCACCCACTGATGGCACCGGCCCCAATCGCTCCACGCCATCAGTGGTGTGAGTGGGGCCATCGCTGTCAGTGCATGGGAGCAGCAGCTGCAGGAGCAGGGCTGTTGGCAGATGGGGGTGGGAGGGGCAGGGGGTGTGTGGAGGATGGGTTGAGACCCGCCCCTGTGCCCACCTCAACCTCGCAGCCCACAGTTCCTTTCAAGGTGCACAAATTCATGCACTGGGCCCCTAGTTTTATTATGATAGGCCAAACTAGTTTTTCCGATTTTCTATGAAGAAAGCAAAAATTGAGCATGCATTTTGATAAACAGCAGGGAGAGAGGGAGAGGAGGAAGGATGGAAGAAAGGAGAGGGAATAATATAAGAATTTTGTATACATTCCTCTGAAGGGAAGCTCAGTTATGACAAGGTGACTTATGTAAAAAAGGAAGTGTACAGTATCAGGAAGCTCATAGGCAGCACACTATGAGAGTCACTGTACAACTGCACCCTTACCTTGCTACGTTTCCTCCTTACCTGCTCTCCATAAGCTTCCCTTCCTCTCACAGGCCTCTCTTCATTCTGGTGGCCAATCTGTTCTTCTTCCCAGGGTCCCTTTTCAGTATGAGTAAGAAAGCATTGCTCAGCGAACCTCCCCCCGTCCCTTATCTCCAGACTTGTCTGAGGGAACGGCTTCAATGCTGAGGTGTGCAGGGGGCCAGGCTTACCTCTTTCACAGCCTCTTCCCTGAAGCCCTTGCTTAACTTCTATCAGAAAAGGTCTCCAAAAATTCTCATTCTGTCCTTCCAGATAGCATTGTCACCTAACAATCTTCTTTTCTACAGAAGTCTTATGAATCCTGGTTAGGCTGCTAAGTAACTCAAACACAAGGTTATTCACATCTTACAGGAAATTTTCAAAGCTGGACACAATTTAAGTATCTTTCCAGTTTTATAGGGGAATCAAACTTAACCTGGCTCTTTGCAAAACACAAATATTTTAAATAAATTAAAACAATTTTTGTGCTTGGTTATGATACTTATGAAGCTGTGAACACACAATAAGGTAAAATCAGATGAATATCTCAGCAATCTACAACATTTATCGCTAGTTAGGTTATCAACACTGCCCAGAATTTCAGAAAAAAATTTTTTTCTAGGTCAATTTTTCCTTAGGCCATGTCTCCTAGTGTGAGGCTTATCATCTCTCTCTTTTCTACAATCAAGAAACACGTCAATGATGCCGAAACTGGTTTGGCTCAGTGGATAGAGCGTCAGTCTGCGGACTGAAAGGTCCCAGGTTCGATTCCGGTCAGGGGCATGTACGTTGGTTGTGGGCACATCCCCGGTAGGGGGTGTGCAGGAGGCAGCTGGTCGATGTTTCTCTCTCATCGACGTTTCTAGCTCTCTATCTCTCTCCCTTCCTCTCTGTAAAAAAATCAATAAAATATATTTACAAAAAAAAAAAGAAAGAAATACGTCAATGAGTTTTAAAGAGTAAATGTACTAATGAAGTATAATCAACATTATCTTTAAAGAGTAAATGTACTAATGAAGTATAATCAACATGGCCTTTACAACTATACTGAACAATAAAACATGACTCAGCGTGCTCATTCATTTGTTTACTCATTGTTATATACCTAACACCCCAAACACTGCCTATCAGTTAAATGAATGAATAAAAGAATATTTACTATGTACCTTTTATGTGCCACATACTGTGCCTAGCTTCCATGAATTGCAGTATAGAAGAGATGTTAGACAAAAGTTATATAATGATTTAATTGCTATTATGATAAAAAGTTATAAAGGAAAATAAACAATGAAAATAGGACTTCCACTGCTAATATGTAAAAAAAAAAAAAAAGATTTTCTGAGGAACAAGCATTTAAGCCAGCATCTAAAAAAAAAAAAGGTCAGGATTTAGGAACAGGGAGAATAAAGAGGAAAACAATTTCACACAGCCAAAACATGTGTAAGATGCTGAGGAAGCTAGGGGTGTACTGTCTTCCAAGAACTGAAGATACGTCCTGGCTGATCTGCCTCAGTGTTGGAGTATCAGCCTGTGGACTGAAGGGCTGTGGGTTTGATTCTGGTCAACCAATGGATGTGTCTCTCTCACATTGATGTTTCTTTCTGTCTCTCCCCTTGCATCCTGTCTCTCTAAAAATCAATGGAAAAAATATCTTCAGATGAGAATTAACAACAATAACAAAAAAGAACTGATGACAGACCAGAGGGAACAGTTCAAGATGAGGCTGGACTGAAAAGCTGAGCTCAGGCCATGATGGGGCCTTATAGACCACATTATGGATTTTGGATTTCATACCAAATTGCGGTCAAAACAAAGGAATGATCGTTATATTTACATTTTATATATACACTAGAAGCCTGGTACACATATTCATGCACTAGTGGGGTCCCTCAGCCTGGCCTGTGGGGATCAGGCTGAAACCAGCTCTCCAACATCCCCTGAGGGGTCGCCGGATTGGGAGAGGATGCAGGCCAGGTTGAGGAACCGTACTGGTGCATAATCAGAGCAGGAGAGGGACCGTGGAAGGGCTCCAGGGTGTGTCTAGTCCTTCTCAACCAGTCCCAATCAGCCAGACCCCAGCAGCAAAACTAACCTACTGGTCGAAGCATCTGCCTCCTGGTGGTCAGTGTGTGTCATAGCTACCGGTTGAACGGTCACTTAGGCTTTTATGTATATAAATTTTTTATTTTTTTCTTTACTTCAGAAAGGCAGAGAGAGGGAGAAGTAGAAACATCAATGATAGAAGAGAATCACTGATTGGCTGCCTCCTGCATGTCCCTTACTGGGGATTGAGTCCGCAACTCAGGCATGTGCCCTGACCAGGAATCAAGCTGTGACCTCCTGGTTCATAGGTGATGCTCAAACACTAAGCCATGCCTGCTGGGCCATACTTGCATTTTAAAACTATCACTCTGGCTGCTGATGGAGATGGATTAGAGGGAAGTTAGAGGGAAGCAGGAACACCAGTGATGGGGAGTGCACAGCACTATAGGTGGGAGATGATGTTGTCTCTGACTAGGGGAGCTACTGTGGCTTCTACTTAGGACGTACATTTCTGAATAGAGTAACTGACTGAGTTATGGAAGATGAAAGAGGGGTTCCACTCACTGGCCAACCAGGTGGGTGATGGTTGCCTTTACTAAGATGGGGAACAGGTTTGTGGGGGAAGTGGCAAATCAAAAGTTTGGTGTGAGACATGTTCAAGAAATGATGTCCACATTGCCTGACTGGACCTCATCAGCAGGATTTGGGAAAGATACAAATTTACAGCCTTTAGCCAGTTAATGGCACTTGAAGCTATGGGGACAGATGAGATTGCCCAGACATAATGAAGAGTGAGAAGAGAAGAAATATATATCTTTGAAATATCCAGAACTGCCATAATATGAAAAGTTGAAATTGACTGCAAATTTCTGAAATCCTTCATAAGTAAGCAAATTATTTGATTAAACCATGGAAATTTCTGCTGGGAAATACAATATCAGTATATTAGTATCAGACAAATTCACATACCTGAATTGACACAAAAGTTCAGTTTAGGTTATTTTCAGACCACAAGTACATACCATATGTTTAAAATCCCACTGATCCCTGCTTAACGGTCTGATAAGAGCTGGAATTAATACACTTCAGTGGTAATTTCTGTAGGCATTATGCTAAAAACATCATGCATAAATAAAGGACAGCCAGATGGTGATATGATGTTTTGACATGGGCTACAGGCATTTAGTTGTGTTGATTTGCAAGCTTACAAGTAAACACACTGTTAGGAAATAGCGTGCAAGCTGTCAGCTAGCAACATGGACCTGTCCCTGGCTTCCTCTGGCTGCATGGCCTTGGTTCCCTTCTCCTGATTAGAAGTGAGCAAAGGTCAAGAAATACCTAAGTAAATACAAAGAGAAGTGATTTTTGCACAGTATCTCACGCTTTATTACCAGCTTCTAATGTTTTTCTCATAACGTGAGTAGCTATTAACAGAAAAGTGTTTGTTTTTATATTTCTACATAAAGCTTCAAAGACACAACCAGGATACCTCTATTCAGTACCTCTTTTTCCTGACAAAGGCTTAAGTATACACTAATTAAAATCTCTGGGATCTTAGTTATGTCAATATTTCTCTAACTGAAAGGACTCTTAAATGAAAATGTTCTCTTTTTATTGTTTTATTTACCTCAGATTCTAAGACATACAAGAAATTATAGTTTTCCCTCAAATTATACAATATACACGTATTATAAAAATACTGAAAATTAAATAAAATAATTAAAAATTGAGTTAAATACATAACCACATGTGATAAATTTAGGAACTGAAAGCAATAACAGAACACAAGAAAAAACTGCTTAAATAAAATCCTAAATTTCTTAAAACAACAAGATCTGTTACTTATTAGCTAAAAGACAATAACTTCTTTTTTGGTGGCTATTAAAATTGTTGCATTTGCAGAGGACTTCTAGGGCAGTGAAGCTACTCTACTACAGTGGTGGGTACATGTCCTTATGCAAGTCAAAACTCACAGAAGATTCAAGAGTGAACCCTAATGTAAACTATGAACATAGGGTGATAATGATGTGTTAATATAGGTGCTTTTTTTCTTTTTTAGTTTGTTTAAAATATATTTTATTGATTTTTTTACAGAGAAGGGAGAGGGATAGAGAGTTAGAAACATCGACCAGCTGCCTCCTACACACCCCGTACTGGGGATGTGCCCGCAACCAATGTACATGCCCTTGACCAGAATCAAACCTGGGACCTTTCAGTCCCCATGCCAACCTCTATCCACTGAGCCAAACCGGTTTTGGCAAGGTGCATTAGTTTTAACAGACGTCCCACTCTGGTGCAAGATGCTGTGCATATATGGGAGCAGAAATTACAAGGGAATCTCTGTACTTTCTTCTCAACTCTGGTGTGACCCTAGAACTGCTCTACAAAATAAAGTCTATTAAAAATATTTTTTAGCCCTGACTGGTGTGGCTAAGTTGTTTGGAACATCATCCTTGTACCAAGGGTTGTGGGTTCTGCTCCTGGTCAGGGCACATACTCGGGTTGTGGGTTCAATCTGGGTCAGGGCACATAGAGGAGGAAACCAATCAGTATTTTTTTCTCTCTCTTCCTCGCCCTTCACCTCTCTCTAAAACCAATTTTTAAAAAAAATGTTCCTCAGATAAGGATTTTAAAAAATTATTTAAAATTTTTTTCCCAATTGTTGCCATTTGTCACAAAGATTCAAAAGACTACCACACAAAGTGATTTATCTTCAAAGTCCTTGTGAGTATTGATCAATATGCCACTTTTCACAAATCTAAAACATAAATATTTTAACATGCACAGAGACTTGACACCACCACTGCTGCTGTGTAAACTCTAAGCAGGAGGAGCAAAGGGCATGTAAAGTATGTACATCTTACAGTTTGAGGCAAGGTAATACCTAGGATAAGGGAAATAAGTGTTTCTCTGGGAAAATCTTAGTAAGATACACAGAACATAAGAACTGGAATAAGGAGGGCATGCTTAAGCTATAGCAAAGTATACTTCTGGCCTAAAATATCACCATCTATATCTTGGCATGTGTAGGAAAAAAGTTAGAAAGAAAATGAAAGACCATGAACACAGAGCACGTGGTCTACTCATCAGCAAAAATAAAATAAAAATTTCCAAGATCAAGGGCAGCCTTATTTATTTCTCCAAAGAGCTGCTCTTTTGGGCCAATGTGCATGGCCAACTAAACTGAAATTATCCATACACACTGAGTTCTAATGAGTACCTGAGAGACACTGCAATAGAAATTATTTGCTACATGGTATTATCAGGTATGGTTATTTTAAAAAATGGAAAAATACTCTAATGCTGTGAATTATAGAATAAGTAATTTATATTTAAAAGAGCTAAAAACAAGAATAAGATTATCATAAAACTAGAGGTCTGGTGCACGAAATTCATGCATGGGGGTGTGTGTCCCTCAGCCCAACCTGTACCCTCTCTAATCTGGGACCCCTTGAGGGATGTCCGTCCAACTGCCTGTTTAGGCCCGATCCACGTAGGATCGGGCCTAAACGGGCAGTCGGACATCCCTCTCACAATCCAGGACTGCTGGCTCCCAACTGCTCACCTGCCTGCCTTCCTGATTGCCCCTAACCACTTTTGCCTGCCAGCCTGATTGCCCCTAACCACTTTTGCCTGCCAGCCTGATTGCCCCTAACCACTTTTGCCTGCCAGCCTGATCACCCCATAACCACTTCCCTGCCAGGCTGATCGCCCCTAATTTTCCTCCCCTGCAAGCCTGGTCACCCCTAACTGCCCTCCCCTGAAGGCCTGATCACCCCTAACTGCCCACTCCTGCAGGCCTGGTCACCCCTAACTGCCCTCCTCTGAAGGCCTGATCACCCCTAACTGCCCACTCCTGCAGGCCTGGTCACCCCTAACTGCCCTCTCTTGCAAGCCTGGTCACCCCTATTTGCCTTCCTCTGCAGGTCTAGTCCCATCCAATTGCCCTCCCCTGCAGGCCTGGTCCACCCCAACTGCTTTCCCCTGAAGGCCTAAGTCCCTTGCAACTGCCCTCCCCTGCTGGCCATCTTGTGGCAGCCATCTTGTGTCTACATGGGGGCAGGATCTTGGACCACATAGGGGCAGCTATCTTGTGTGTTGGAGTGATTGTCAATTTGCACATTGAGTGACTGGGATCAGTTTTAAGTTGAGCTCCTACATACACTCTTTTATTATATAGGATACTGATTTTGCTACTTAAATTCATTTAATTCTGCTAATTAGGATGGGCTATATGCATAATCATCTTATTTCAACTCCTAATAAAGCAAGGAGTAAAGTATTTGATAGAAAAAGACAGCAAAAAGTGTGTATACTGGGTTTCCAATTAATCTTTAACCTCTCGTGTTTTCATTATTCTTACCAAAATGTAGTTGTCTATATCTGACATTTCTTGGAAACAAACTAGCAATGTGATACCTTGCGGATAGGAAATTATAAACACAGGGCACAAACTTTCCCCAGGAGTTTAAGAAGATCAATTCATTTTTTTTTTTGCTTTCTGGGAGAAAATATGTAGCAAAAAGTAAACAATAAAGTCAAGATATAACCAGTAATAATTAGCACTGAAATGGTCAGTAGTAAAGTCTTCTAAATGTCTAATAGTTCTAACAAGAATGATATGGTAGATTTTGAATATCTAGGTAAACCTTTAAAAACAAAAACAAAAACAAAAACCCTATAAACATAATATGGCTGTAACTACCCATGGTTGATATCCACATTGGTTTTATGATTTATTTCGTTGCCCTATTAATACAAGCCTTTTATTTTATTGTCTATTTGGCACAGTTTTTAAACAGTTCCTTTACTTTGGATACCTGATGCAATTCATACCATGTTTTATCACGTTTAGTTTTCTAACAGATCCTTTATGTACTATAATTATGACCTCCATGAAAGACTTAAGAAATGTATTGATTTGCCTCTTCTTATTGGTAGCAGATTGAAATCTTAAGTCTTCTAAAATAATGTCCAATTCTTCACCAAGTAACGTGTGAAGTCTTCAAGATGGGTTTAATTTGTGCCACTGGATAACAACCTTTTCTGGATTTGTAATTGTCTCTTTCCACTGGTTTTTGGCTTCAATGTTATTACTATCTTCACTTATCCAAATCTGTAAAGGAACAATACAACCATTTACTTAACACAGGAACGATGAGTTCAGTCAATTACTCTTATTGATGAAAAACAATAGGAAATTTAGTTAACATATTTTCAATTAAACATCTCTCCACTTTTCCAAAAGTTTTCTCTCTTTGAAACTTAAATGTGAAAATATTTAACTTTTTAAGTCACTCTGAGGACTATTTTGTATGATCCAATTCGATTTAAAAATTCAATGTGAGATATTACATAATAATTTCCCCCAAAATAATGAGTATCCTTTCTTATTCAATAAATGTAGGAGCTCAACTTAAAACTGATCCCAGTCACTCAAAAAATTTTTTTATAAAGATTAATTTTGACTATTGATTTAAATTAGATTGATAAGGAATGTGCATTTTCAAGCATTGTATCTGTTATATAAAACTGTAATTTTGCTGAAACCGGTTTGGCTCAGCAATAGAGCGTCGGACTGCGGACTGAAAGGTCCCAGGTTCGATTTGGTTGCGGGCATATTCCCGGTAGGGGGTGTGCAAGAGGCAGCTGGTCGATGTTTCTCTCTTATCGACGTTTCTAGCTCTCTATCTCTCTCCCTTCCTCTCTGTAAAAAATCAATAAAATATATTTTTAAAAACACACACAAAAAAAACCCCTGTAATTTTAATTGAAATCTAATCTTTAGTCATTCTTGATCCACCATAAACAATTTCATAATAATCCACAGTAAACAGTACTCTTCACTTATGTAATATCAGATAACAGATGTGATGAATTTGGGAAAACTGTAAAGCATTATGTAAAGCATCATGGAGGTAAGGTGGGCAAGGAATGAAAGAACCTGAATTTTCACCTCAGCTCTACCACTAACAAATGCTGCTGCTTTGAAATTAACTTCTCTGAGACTGTTTCTAATTCTTTTAAATAAAAACATTAGTGCAGGTCACCCATTGGTTTCAGCACTTGAATGTTTCCCTTTCATTTCATGATCTGAAGAACTTTCCTTCACATAAAATCCTACAAAAACACCCCGATATAAAAACATATTATGTAAGAGTGCTCTGGTTGATATGGGAGCGGGTGATCTTGACTCCACGCTTGGCTTCTCTATCATGGTGGCTCCCAAAACTACTGGAGAAGCTGCAGGGAACAGAGGGCCAGCAAGAACCTTTCCAGAATTCTTATTCTTAACTAGAATCTCAACCAAGAAACTAGAATTAGCAAAAAGTTTTTTGAAAATCATCTGTCAAATAAATCTATTCCCTTCGTACATGGTAGTTGAGGCTTGATGATACAGGGAAGCTTTAACTGAATTCACTTCATGGATCTTATGGCTTTGAGAAGTATGCTAGTTGTAAGAATTCTCAAGTTTAAGCTTTTTGAATAAGAAAAAGTGAGGAACAAAACTATAATTTTTAAACAAATATTGTAGGTAAAATATATGAAGTAAATCAAAGAGTTAATATCAATCTTTGAAAATTCACATATAACTTTAGGATTTCATGTAAACTGCTAGTTACATCTTGTCAAATGGAAGCTTTTAAACCAATAATATAGATTTAGGAATTTAAATATGAGTCGCATGATTATAATTAAGGTAGAACACAATAGACAGCTCCCACTGATCCACTCAGAGTACGGTAAAGAACAAAATGATAAAAGAAGTTCCTAAAGGATTGGCAAGCAGGCAAGTGCTATGTTGCTTTAGACAAGTTACTGAGAATTTTTAAGTAGATTTACCCAGAAGCCCATATTGACTATCTAAATACTATCACAACCACTATTAATATTGATGTTTTCTACAATTCAAATCTAACATATTTCAGTTAATAGCAGACAGAGGTAAACATTAAGTTGAACATGAAAAAGAATAAAGATGAATAGCTGAAGCCTTGAGAAATTTAATTACTTAAAGTGTTCCCTCTTCATAAGGAATGAGCACTACTGAAAAAACTCATCGTTCTCATACTTTTTAAAGTTGAAAAGCTCAGAAAAATACTTATTTCCCCCTTTAAAAATGTAAAGTTCATTTAGAAAAAAAGTCTTATATTAAGATAAGCTGACTACTCAGAAATTCCACCTACTAGAATTAAAGCAAAAATTGTGATAAAATTTAATTTTTGAGGCAGCACTTAATTTTAATTTATGATGCTAAAGAATTGTACTCTATTAAACTTCCATTTTATCCTATATTCTTTCTGTTAACCAACTGTTTAAACGCATAGAAAAGTGCAAGGCAAGAATTCAAGATAAAATCTCCTACTAACCTGCCCCACGAAGTGTCTTCTTCTCACAGAGCTTCGACTATAAAGCTTAACGAGAAAAACAATTCCCCTTTCGCTCTGTACCAGTGGGAAAATCATAGTCTCTCCCCACTTTACTCTTCCGTTGGAGGCCTTCAGTAGGCGTGTCTTCTTCTTATAAACCAGCTCTCCTGAGCTGAACATCGCCACCTTCACAAAAAAACCTGAAGCATAGAATGTTTGATATATAAAATTGTATTTAAAACACCATATAAAAATCTGTACCTATACGTTTGTTGTAAAAAATATAAAGAAGCCGCTTTTCAAGATCCGATGAGCTACTGCCATAACAGAAAGCATCTTCTGGTACAATCTGCCGGTGAAATCATCTTGGCCTGTGCTTGTATTAGATAAGGTTCTTCAACTGCCTTTACACAGTTATTGTTTTATTCCGATTTTCACTCTTCTTTGGGGAACTTGAACAATTTTCCTTAGAAAATCATTTATTTTACATAGATGTTCAAATGAATACGTTATTATAAATGGTACTGTCTTATTGTTGTTGAATCTGTTCTGAATTTGAAATTACATTCTCCCCCTTGTTTATGTTCTATTTGTTGCTTGATCCAACCTACCATAGGTTTGTCAATTTTAATGATCTTTTCGAAGAAAAAGCTTTCCGTTTTATTACTTATTGTTGCCTCAATATTTATGATCAACTTCAACTTTGGCTCCAATTCCTTACTTCTTTCCTTGGCGTGTGCTGTTTTTTTAGCTTTGTGAGTTGAATGCGTGGCTGTAGTTTTTTAGTCTCATTGCTTACAGTGGACATTCATTACTTGTGTCTGCTTCAGATATCTCCTCTTCTTCCAGTAGAAACAAGGAGTACTCTGACCCCACTCTTAGCCCTTTGGGTGGGACTGACCTCAACCTCCAGCTCTCGGGGCGGCCCTGTGAACCTGGCCTATGCACCCAAAGTATCAGAATCCCTGGCTGGGTCCAAAGGGTGGGAGGAAAACCAGTGGCAAGGGTTGTGTTTGACATTTTTGTGTGTGTGGTGTTGTTTTTTTAAATTAAGTTTCCCATTAGCAGAGTATCCAACAAAGCTTGCATAAGACAAATCATCTAGGCTGAAGAAACATCTGGCAGTCTTCTGGACACTCAAGCTACAGTAACTAAGGAGCCGACTAAGGAACAGCCTCAAATGCAGAGGTCACAACTGGATATGAATCAAGAGACCAATGGATTCAGGTAGTCACAAGGGTTAACATTTGAAACCCAATAAAGTGATTCTAAGTTAAAAGGTAAGTATTCGCATTAAGTAATAAAAGTTACTAGAATTTAAATCTCCACTGTAGGAAATGTAGGGAAAAACTGATCTTTTGCTAATACAGTCTTTAGATTCCACTTTGGGCCACTATATACTTACTCAAAGTCAGAGGTGTTGATGAGCTTGGAAGGCACTGTGCCTCTAGAATTTGTAACTGAATCCTGCTGTTCACGGCTTGGAAACAAGTCCCCAGCTCCAGTTCTGCATGGCACACCTGCATGGCACAAAAGTGTCATTTGGTAATAAAGAATAGTTCTGGGATATTTCAAAAATTCAAAATTAAAGAACTAAGATGAGTAATCTTATCATCACTGCTTTTATCGACACACAGAATTACATGTCAGAGGAGAAGGTTTGGACGTAAGTGTCATGGGTTCTGTACATATGAGCTATTCACTTTCATGGATTCTGAAACAGCAAGTTACAGCGACATACTGATTCTCCCAAGTCAGGGAGACCAAAAGACAATTCACATCAAAAGCAACTTAAATCCTAAGCAGTTTTACTAGAGACAATGTCAGTGAAATAAACACCGAAAGAACAAGCATATGTCCAAAGACTTAAATGTAGTCATTTGAATTGTTTTTTGAGAACATAGGAAACATGATTTGAAAGTGCTATATATGAGAATCATCATTCTTTTTCTTCTCAATGTAGAAATCAGAGTAGGTGCTAGCAAAATCAGAAGACAACGGATTGCTACAATGAAGAGATTTGTGGGTTGGGAGCTGAATTACTCTGCTGTATGGAAGCCAGCCAGGGACAGCGCTGGCAGGAAGGGAGCTGGTGAAAGTTACGAGGCAGTAAATAATAAGGGAAAGGTCAAAGAAAACCTGAGGCAAACAATAAGTGGAGACGGGGAGAAAGAATGTGCTCTGCAGTATTGCTGACTAACAGCAGAATGAAGCTGGTAACTTGTTTGTGAAACAGAGCGCGGCCCAGCCTACTTCTCTGGCTTCCAACATCCTTGGAGTGAAAAAAGAGAAACATGAAGTTGTCCAAACACAAAAACATTTCTCTTCACATGCTGAAAAGAGTGGGTATGGAAATGAAGCGAGAACGTAACGTTAAGAGATCTCACAGGGCTCAGCACAGACAGACACAAAGGTCTTCGCTGATATTAATGCCAACAAAGCTATAGCCTGTGAGGCTTGGTGATGAGCTTTCTATCTGATCGCCCAGCAATGATTGGCTCCTGGCTCACTGAAAAAGGACATTCCATTGGCTGAATCCTGGGCATTTTCTTGAAACGTGATTCCCGTTTTAGAACTTCGTAATGCCACGCCCTGGCCGGTGGTGCTCAGCCCTCGCACCAAAGGGTCACGGGTTTGATTCCCAGGCAAGGGCATCTACCTGGGTAGCAGGTTCTATCACTCGCTCTGGTTGGGGTGCCTCGGGAGGCACCAATCGCTGTGTGTCTCTCTCACATTGATGTTTCTCTGCCTCTAGCACCCATTTCTCTATAGAAATCAATGGGAAAAATATCCTCAGGTGAGGAACAACAAAAATAAATAGAAAGAAACTGGTCATGCTCTAAGAAATCAAGAGATAAACATTGAAATGTGAATCACTTAAAAGCATAAACTCAACTGTTGAGAAGTTAAACTCCCCTGTGAAATGAATGAAGTGATGATAAAACTTGTCTATTTTGGCAGAAAGAAACAGATTTTAATAAATAAGTGAATGTACTGCTTTTGCTTTCAATCAGAATAAAATTGGATTAATAAACCTTTTCACATGAACTAAATCTGTAGCCAGACATAAAATGACACCTTTGCTGATACAAGACCTCCGATACATAATTTGGTAGAAATGGAACCATAATCGTTCATCCAGGTTCTCCCAGGCAGGTAAGATTCCAATGTCTCATTCCCCAGAAAATACTTTTGCTGAGTCTGATGTACTCTCCTAGTCTCACTAATTTAAGTTTTAATATGTGAATTATCATTTTGAATAACTGAGCCTTCTTTAAACCAGGGTTGCATATTATTGTCTACTAAGCTAGTTTCAAAAATGCAATTAATGAACTCCCATCACAGCTATAAAACAAATGTATTTAAACATATTTTAACACAATAATCTAATTTTGCACTCTTTCATTCATCATTTATTCTCTCATATCCATCTACATGCAAGTATGCAATTCAAAGAACATGACAGGCTGTTGCTAAGAGCACTGTAAAATATAAAGAAAACAGATGAAAACTCAAGCCTTGTTTTGTTCAAAACAAGTAACTTAAATAATGCTTAGTTGTAATAAATACTGTAAAAAACACATTGGGGCTGGAACAGAAAATAATAGACATGGAATAAATAAGTACAGATGCCTCTGGCCCCCCAAATATCCTGATTTAATTGGTTGAGGTGTGGGCATGTTTTTAAAGCTCCCTAGGTGATTCTAATGTGTACTCAGGGTTAAGAGCCACTTTATGTCATCGTAAATATTTTTGAAAAGTAGGAGAAATATAAGACTTACATAAATTTAAAATCATATAAGGTTTGACCTTTTAAAAGCTTATGGCTGATTTCTATAAATGTTATCCTGACATAGAAACTATATAATTAAATTATTAGAGATTTCTAAACACTCTAAGTGTCCAGCTGGCTAGTTGAGAGAAGCAAATGTCAAGTTTCAAAGATAATCAAGTTCTTTACAAAAAACACCAGCTGTCAGAACCTTGTTTCTGCCAAATTTATGGACAGATATATAGCTTACTGAGGATTAAAAACAACTTTCCCAATCTATCTGAAGGCAATCTCTGATTGAGCTTACAGTTTATGATTCTTTCCTGCTTTTCTTATCAGCTACTAACAAAACTTTTTATAAAATTGATAATTTAAAGTTACTCATACTTAAGGGTTATTTATGTATTATTGTCACTTACAGAAATTTTTGAAGGTGGTGCTATATCCAAAGAGTAATCCATTTCCTGTGTGCTCAGAGTCCTGAGTGACAGTGAGCATTCGCCAATGGTCTTCTTCCTGGGAGTCTGGATTTGAACCTTAAACACAAGCCTTACACTTTGCAGACTCTGGAGTTTAATAGCAAACACAAAAGTTTCCATAAACTCAATTGTCTAAAAAAAAAAAAAAAAGAAAATATAAAGTATATAAATAAAAGGACTGAAAAAGGGTGATATGCCAACATAAAATAAATAAAAATAACATATTTTAATTTAGGAAAGGTAGATTTGATTTTTTACAACAATTAAAAATATTTTTTAATGCAAACAAAAATGAGAATGACCATGACTTGCTTTTCCAGAATTTATCCTAGATACTGCCTTTCTTAATTTTCCCAAATCATCCTTTTAATTACTTAGTCAGTAATTCAGGTCAATATCAACACCAAGCATACCAGAATATATATATATATAGCTTTTTCCCTTTTTGAAAATGGGGTTGTTTTTCATCTTTGGTTCTGCTCTTTACAATTCTTCCACAGCAAGTAAGAGTGGCTTAAGAATCTCAGGTGAGCTCTCTCGGTACCCAAAATCTAACTGGCTCACATTACAAGGCTTGAATTATTTCTTTAAGGGAGCGATTGTTTGTCTAATGTTCTTCCCATCTATTGGGATCCAATTCCTCTTTTGGTAATGTTTGTTCCAATCTTTCCAATCTGAAAATCAATCTCCTTAACAGAGAAGACAAAGAAAAACGTGAGGGTTAAGTTATACCTTCTCACTAAGCATTTACCCTGTGCAGCAAGCCCGTGTTTTCCATGCTTGAAAAAATGTCAAATGTTCGTTACTTTTAATATGTGTTTTTTAATCTTTATTGTTGAGAGTATTACATATGTCCCCCATTGGCCCCTTCCAGCCCATCCTCAACCCCCACCCAGGCCCTCACCACCTCACTGTCTGCTGTCCATGGTTATGTATATATGCATCCAAGGTCTTTGGTTGATTATCTCCCACTTACTTTTAATATTTTTAAACCTTGTCTTACCATGGGCTAACATTTTCTTGACACTAGACTGTTCACACTCCCTTCTTTCCATTTTTAATGCATCCCTTTGAAAAACGAGTTGTTTTTGTTCTTTTGAAAAGGCAAGATATGCCAGGACCGGTTTGGCTCAATGGATAGAGCGTCGGCTTGGGGACTGAAGGGTCCCGGGTTCGATTCCAGTCAAGGGCATGTACCTTGGTTGCGGGCATATCCCCGGTAGGGGGTGTGCAAGAGGCAGCTGATCGATGACTCTCTCTCATCGATGTTTCTAACTCTCTAACTCTCTCCCTTCCTCTCTGTATAAAAATCAATAAAATATATTTTTTTTAAAAAGAAAAGGCAAGATATCTGGGCAACTAACAATATATTTTATATATTATGCTCAACTTTTCTCTTTTATTGTAATTTTTATGTTTATGTATCAGAATTGTGTTTCTGAGAACCTCTGAACCACTTAAGCTTTCTTTTCCCCCCTAATTTTTCCTAAGTTTACTTCATTTTATTTGAAAATTAAAATGTGAAATAAGTACCATGTTTCCCCCAAAATAAGACATTGTCTTATATTAATTTTTTCTCCCAAAGTTGTGCTAGGTCTTATTTTCAGGGAATGTCTTATTTTCGGGGAAACACGGTAAGTGTCAGGATTATAGCCAGAGATAAGTCATTTTCATTTAGACGTCCTATAATCTATATTTTCATAAAGGAATATCCTACTACATATATATCACTTTTGATTTCTGCCTTCTCACTTATTAAGAACATTTTCCCATAACCTTAAAAACTCTCCCTAAACATTATTTCTCACAGCTTTCTAGTATTCTATCACATGGCATTATGGTTTGAACTGTGTCCTCCCAAAAAAGTATGTTGAAGTCCTAACTCTGAATGTGACTCAGAATGTGAGCTTATTTGGAAATAAGGTCATTGAGGATGTAATTAGTGAAATTAAGATGAGGTCATACTAGAGTAGAGAGACTGACTGGTATCCTTGTGAGGAAATGGCCGTGAAAAGACACAGAGAGGCAGGGAGGATGCCATATGCAGATGGAAGCTGCGATCAGAGTGAAGGCAAGGAATGCCAGGGATTGCTGGCCATCACCAGAACTAAGAGAGCCTGGGACAGATCTTCTCCCAGAAAAGGAACCAACGCTGCTGAGATCCTGAGATAGACTTCCTCCAAACTGTGAGAGATCAATTTCTATTGTTCTAAGCAAAACCCCCCCCCCCCCAAATGTAATAACATATGGTATTCCATGAGTTTTCTCAGTCGTTCCCCTATATGAGATATTGAGATTGTTTCCAACTTTTCCACTATGGATACTACACACACACACACACACACACACACACACACACACACACAGGATAGGCAAAAGTAGGTTTACAGTTATGAGTACATGAAACAGAATTGATTCTATTGCTTATTAACTAGAGGCCTGATGCACGAAATTTGTGCAAGAGTAGGCTTTCCTCCCCTCGGCTGCTGGCGCTGGCTTCCCTCAGTACCCAGGACCCGGACTTTGCTCCAGCTGCCAGCAGGCACCCGGGACCCAGCTTTGTCCAGAGGATATCTGGTCTAATTAGCATATTATCCTTTTATTATTCTAGATTATTCTATTATTTATTTGTATCATTTGTTTTCTTCTTATTATTATTGCTATTATTTCATATGCTTTATCTTTTAGGCAATGCTGGAGAAGCGTGTTGACAAATTGATGACAATAAAGAACTCTGTGCCAAAGTGTGGTTGAGTATAGCAAGTAGAGTACAAGAATCCTATATAATCCTATATAATAAAAGGGCAATATGCAAATTGACCCTAACAGCAGAACGGCCAGGAACCACCGGTTACTGTGACGTGCACTGACCATCATCAGGGGGCAGATGCTCAATGCAGGAGCTCTGCTCAGCCACAAGCGGGCTAACAGCTCTGAGCGCAGGAATGGTGGCAGCGCTAAGGATGTCCTATGGCGGCTCAGGCCTGCTCCCCAGGAATGGTAGTAAGTCATCAATTGGACATCCCCCTACGGGTCCCAGGCTGCCAGAGGGATGTCTGACTGTCAGCTTAGACTCAATCCCCTGGGGATGGGCTGAAGCCAGCACATCCGAGCGGTCCTGGACTGTGAGGAGGCACAGGCTGGGCTGAGGGACATTTCTCCTTCCCCGAGTGCGTGAATTTTTGTGCACTGGGCCTCTAGTGTGTAAATAATGAAGATTGGCAATTTGAGCTCTTACAAGATTGTACTCAAGTGCACTGTGCCATTGTGACATGCTTTTGAGTTAGAAAAGCTATTGTAATAATCATAGCCCACATGTCTTCTTCCATATAAACAATTGTAAGCCTACTTTTGCCCCACCCTATATATGTATTTTACATGTATATTAGATTATTTCTATGGAACAGATTCCAAGTAGAATAACTATATTAAAAAGTATACATAACTTAAGGTTTGATGTGTATTGTCATTAAAATAACTTTCAGAAAGTTTTATGTTCTAGAGTCTTGTAAAATTTTTTCTACTTATAATAACAAAAAAGACAGAAAATAAAGAGAAACCAATATGTAATTTCATGTTCTTTAGACATCTGAATTACCTTATTTTTAAATGATGTTTTTGCAGTAGTTACCTTTCACTTGCATGGGAAAACACTAACCTTTGAACCCATATCCAAAGACAAAGATGAAGATAAGTTAATGTGAAATCTAGAGCCTATAAACCAAATTCAGGATAATAAAGGAAAATATTTAAAAGGAATCAATTGCAATAATACAATTATTTCTCAAAGCCATATGGGGGGAGAGGATGAAAAAATAGACATTTATTTCCCTGTCATAAGAGAAATACAAATAGTTTTCTTATATATTGTTCATCTTCTATGTATTTTAGCAATTAAAATTTCCTTTTTAAATGCACCTTAATATTGGACAATGAAATATCAAGTACTTTTACTAGTAAGACTCAAAATCATCATTAAAAAACAAGGGGTACATAATTTGTAGTTTTCCTAAAATAAAACACTTTTTTATTCCAATTCCTCACATGAGTTAAAGTGACAAACATGAGAAAAACATAAAAAGAAATTCAAACACAAACAGCCACTTACACTGGAGCCTTCCTTGGCCAAAGATTTGAAATGCACTGGTTTGGGCAATGTCAGGACTCCTTTTATAGAGACAGCAGGCGTGTTACCGCAACTGGAGGGCCAACTTAAATCTTTGCACTAAAATAATTAAAAATACAGCTTGAATTTTACAAAGGACACTGACAATACAAACATTTTATGTATTTTTTGAGTTAATGACTTTAGATTCAAACTGTAAACTTACTGAAACCTCCTGTTTCATCTACATTAAAATAATTTGACATTTAATGTTCTAAACATCACATCAATATCTCTAAGAAAACTTGGCATTCACTGTAATAATGTACCTGTAATACTGTGATCCAGATTTGCTCTGCTGAAGAATTATAAAACACCTTCACATTCAATCTCCCCAAATCTCTTTCATCTCCTGACAGAGTGATAGTATCTGAAGTGTAAAAGGACAAAGATGTTTGAGATACTATGCAATCTTTCTAACCCAATTAAGCTTTGATACAATTCAATTTTAAAGACAAAATAGAAAAATGCTATAATTATTTTTTAAAGTTGACAATTTAATAAAACAAACATCACCCTTTAATGCTTTACTAAAGCGCTAGGGGAAGATAAACTATAAAAAAATAATACATGGGCCCTGGCTCATGTGGGTTAGTGGTTAGAGTGTCACCCATGCACCGCAGAGTTGCAGGTTTGATCCCCGGACCCCTGTTAGGGGCTAGTGTGGCAGGCAACCAACTGATGTGTGTGTCTCTCTCTTTCTTTCTGTATGCCTCTCTCTCTCTCCCTCCCTCCCTCCATCTCCCTCTTCCCCTTCTTCCTGTCCTTCCACTCTCTCTAAAAAACAAAATATCCTTGGGTGAGGATTAACAAACAAACAGAAAAGTAATGCAACAAACAGAGAAGTAACCCAATTATAACCTGAGAAATTTAAGTTAAAACAAAAACTTTCCCAAATAATATTAATATGGCCTTAATACTCTATACTTCAGCAAGGTCCTTATTAATATACTTTAAAACAAACCAACAATGGCTATTTAACTGCTCCACTTTTAAAAAGATGTATTCATGTCTGAACACTAAAACAGAGTCCATCTGATATGTATATTTATACATAGGTAATACTGCCAACACATATGTAACTAGAGGCCTGGTGCATGGATTCCTGCACTGATGGGGTCCCTCAGCCTGGTCTGTGCCCTTCTTGCAATCCTGAACCCCTGGGGGCATGTGGCAGTGCCAACGCGGCAAGCGGCCGGGAAGGAGCCCCAGCCAGGGCGTCTCACCCTGGCCTTGCTACACCTGCTGCCTCGTGGAGGCAGGAGAGGCTCACAATGCTGCAGCTGTGCTTGCCGGCTATGAGCCCGGCTTCTGGCTGAGCTACGTTCCGCTGCAGGAGCGCACTGACCACCAGGGGGCAGCTCCTGCATTGAGCGTCTGTTCCCTGGTGGTCAGTGTGCATCATAGCGACTGATCAACCAGTCATTCCAGTTGTTAGGCTTTTATATATACAAAATATTGTAATAATAATATAAATACTATACACACACACACACACACACACACACACACAGGCAGTCCTCAGGTATGTCTTTTTGTAGTTACGTCGCCATTTCCCATTTATTTATATAAAAAAAGTTCAATCATTTTTATGTATGTACATATGTACTTTATGTCTTTTATTATTTACTGTATTTACCACAAGTAAAGGTCAGGAATTGTTCTTTATAAATTTTTTTTACTGTTTCACTTCCTTACTACACGTGAGTGACATAGCTGCTTATATAGGTGGGTTCTGACTTACAGTAAAAATTGCATTACGTCACATTGGAGGGATGGATCTCCAGAGTAACCCGAGGACCCATGGATTCTCTCCCTGTAGCATATATGCTTTAACATTACTATTGGGTAGAAATGATTCCCTTCAGAATATAAAAATAGGGCACTTTGTTCCTTACCCAAGCTTCTGTTGCTCCCCTGAGAATTTTTCCTCGAGGAAGAGCTGCTAGGCACACTGGACAGTGAGTCATGTCTCTACAAATAGAATGCTTTAGTCAGAAACTACATATCAAACTTGAAGGAGTCTGAAATAATACCTACCCTACTACCCAAATGCATGCTAACTATTTGGCCAGTTACTGATCAGAACTTCCCACGTTTAGATGGAAAAGATTTCTGTGTGTGTTATCAGGAAAATCTCACATATCTTACTAGATAATATAGGGGAAAGCCTTTGCTGTTCGGTTTGGTTTGGTAATAAGGATGAAGAGATATGGCTACGTTTCAGATTTAAAGGTACTAATAAAAATCTGAATATATTTGCAAGTGCCCTGATACCTAACAACCTGTAAAGCAAGTTATTACAGCATGTTCCCTCTGGACCGGGAGGTGCAGCATCACCTGGGAAACCTTTAGAAATACAAACTCACTGCAGAGCTACTAAAGCAGAAGCTCTGGGGGTGAGGCCTGGCATCCTGTATTCTAACAAGCTCTCTACACAATTCCAGTGCGTGTTAAAGAACTGGTGCTGTAAAGAATTAAGTTTGCAAAGACTTAATTCAACTGGGATTATTAAAGATTATTTAGAATACACTTCATTTTAATTAATATATATTCACATGAAAAAAGTCCACAAATATGTAAAAACGATATTTTCACTCAGTTATAGGAATATAGGTGATTTGTCTTTTTACTTTGCTTAATTCTACTTCCTACGTTTTAAGTAATAATCACAGTTCACTTGTATTAAAAAAAATAAACATCTTTTTAATTGTCAGAAATTTGTCAATTTTATTTGAAACATAGGACAGTATTTTAATATAAATGAATAAAGTTCCACATCTCAATAGAAATACTACTTTTTATTAACTAGTTATGTTTATTAAAGAAAGTAAAATCAATAAGCACTTCTAAATACATACCATTTAAATTCCAAGTATCTGAGTGCATGTCAAATGAGAGATGTAAGATTCATAAAAAAAACAACAAAACAAAACAAAAAACAACTGCTGCCTTTTTTATTCACTTGAAAGCTAAAATAATGCAAATGGGAAATATCAAGTGTTTATCCTAAGAAGTATGAGAATAGATATATCTACATAAGATGCAAAACATGTTGTTCCTAATGTAACGTACACGCTTCTTAATTTTTAGCTTGAAAAGAAATTATGGAATATAATTAAATTTATATAAATAATTTACCTGCATGAACTTCTGAGATGAACTTGTAAGATCAAACATAGACTTGCTTAGCCCAGGGGAGCCAGGGAGTTTGTTGGTCCTTAAATCACAAACTATAAAAAGATGTGAGTAAATTACTTATTCTTATAGTAAAAAAGAAGAAATTCTACTTAATTACAATGAATTAAATCTTTTTAGGAATACATCAAGAATATTATGCACAAACCTACTTACAAGATAAAACTTTATAACAAATTTTTTTCCATTATTTTACTTTGTTTGAAACAGAAACCAATAAAAATCAAACAATACATTTTTACATCCACATCAAATATCAAGCAGGGAAAAATTCATTCTTTTTGCTACATTCCTCAATTCTTCATCTCGTAAGAATCATCAAAGAAGAGGTAAGTACTCTGCACTAAATGCAATTCAACTTTTTAATGAGCACTTATTTTTTATTTTTTATTTTTATTTTTATTTATTTTTAAAAAAATATATTTTATTGATTTTTTACAGAGAGGAGGAGAGAGGAATAGAGAGCTAGAAACGTCAATGAGAGAGAAACATCGACCAGCTGCCTCCTGCACACCCCCTACCAGGGATGTGCCCGCAACCAATGTACATGCCCTTGACTGGAATCGAACCTGGGACCTTTCAGTCTGCAGACCGACGCTCTACCACTGAGCCGTTTGGCATGAGCACTTATTTTTTAAAAATCAATACGGAGTCCCAGTTGATCCTGTATTGCTAGTTTCCCTCCTGAACTGTAAGGTCCGGGAAGAATAGAACTCTTTTTTCAATGTGTATGCTAGTCCAGAACTGCAATAAATAAATACTTAAATGAATATTTCTGCTTTATTTTTAGTACCTGAATTCAAGGTTGAGACAAATACATGACCAGAAGAACAGTGATAAATTTGTGAATCAGATATGTACTAGATAGACTATAACTGATGCAGTTTCAACTATGAAACTAAGAATGTTCTAAAAATCATTTAGGCATTTTCTATTTTCTTTGTTTACATTTGTAAACATATCATGTTTCTAAATATATCATTTTTACCAAATAAAGCAGAAAAGGAAAAAGCTGGTAAATATCTGTTGTAAAATTTATGAATGGATAAATTATATATAAAATATATAAAAATAATCTGTAAATAAAAAATTTTTTCAAAAAAGGACAAATAAAATGGAATTTAGAACTCACTAACACATACAACTTTTAGTCTTTCCATTTTTATATTAGATATAATGCCACAAAGAGGTCAGGATGCTTATCTCATCACTTTTTCCTTATTTGTAAACTAGAGGCCCAGTGTATGGATTCATGCACTGGTGCGGTCCCTCAGCCTGGACTGTGGGGATTGGGCCAAAACCAGCTCCCCGATATCCCCCAAGGGGCCCCGGGTTGCAAGAGGGCGCAGGCCAGGCCGAGGGACCCCACTGGTGCACAATCGGAGCCAGAGAGGGATCACGGGAGGGCTCCAGGGCATGTCCAGCCTGACTTGCCCAGTCCCAATAGGCTGGACCCCAGCAGCAAGCTAACCTACTGGTTTGTGTCTGCCTCCTGGTGGTCAGTGTGCATCATAGCTACTGGTGGAACGGTCACTTAGGCTTTTATATATATAGATTGTTTTCCATAATAAGAATCATCTCTTCCAGGATCTCTGGTCTAATCTGACTTGTACATTTGCTAAAAGAGAAACACAGAGAGCCGGCACTGCTGCCCCAGCTGAGGAGGAGAAAGTAGGAGCAAAGAAAGAAGGATTTGGGGAGTCTGATGGGCTTTGGACTTTTTTTTTTATATATATATATTTTTTATTGATTTTGTACAGAGAGGAAGGGAGAGAGAGAGTTAGAAACATCGATGAGAGAGAGTCATCGATCAGCTGCCTCTTGCACACCCCCTACTGGGTATATGCCCGCAACCAAGGTACATGCCCTTGACCGGAATAAAATCCAGGACCCTTCAATCCCCAAGCAGACGCTCTATCCATTCAGCCAAACCGGTCTCGGCTGGGCTTTGGTCTTTTTGACTAAACCTCTTTTGTAACATGTTCAATAAAAAGCTGAACTCTGAAAAAAAGAAAGCTACAAGGAGGAAAACATATAAAAAAATTTCAAACCTGATCCATATAGTCTTGTCACTTCTGAAGTAGGAGGAAAGCGCCGACTCAAATCTGGTGAAATGTGCTGATACATGTAGAACGGGTTGTATACGTCATAGCTGGACCCCGGGTGGGAGGAGCCGGAAAGTTCTGCCTTGCGATCCCCAAAAGATGCTCTGGCAGATCCTGAAAGCAAATGTTTCTAAAGTTTTATGACATCCTTTCCTTGGAGTTATTAGCCAACAACTGGTGCATTCAAGGCAAAAGAAAAAAAATTTGTTTCGAGTAATATTAACTCACATGTGTTTGATATCTAAAAAAATAAGCACACTTTTCCTAAACTCTAAGCATATGGAGTATTCTGCCAGGGATCAGCCATGAACCCTGCTCTCAACACAGTCTGGTAAATTTTTGACATTTTTCTTTGCCCCTAAGAACACTATTCCAAAATGTTGTGGACAATTCAGTATTTTGTGATTGGAGTTTCCTTTTATTTTTCTACTTACAAGAACATCTTTTAAGTAAAAAAAATGATCTCCTTTTAGAAATGTGCTCTTTTCATGAAGACCATAACATTTATAAAAACTGACCACCAGCTACTTTTTGTCTGGCATCTTTTTGTTGTTGTTAATCCTCATTGTTTTTCAGAGAGAGTGGAAGGGATGGGGGGGGGGGGGTGGGGAGAGGAGGAGAGGAGAAGGGAGAGGGAGAGAGAGAGAGAAACATCAATGTGAAAGAGAGACATATCAATTGACTGTCTCCCCCCCACACCCTGACGGGGGCCGGGGATTGAATCTGCAACCCAGGCACACTCCCTAGACCAGGAATTGACTCTTCAGTGTGCAGGCCAATAATCTAACCACTGAGGACAGCAGTCAGGGCTTTGTATGACATCTTATCAAGACATCAGTGGTAGCAGCTGCTCTTCAAGGTCACTACACTGCCCAAGCATGACAGGAAGAAGAATGATGCCAGAAAGTCAGCTAAGAAAGACAAAGACCCAGCAAACAAATCTGGAGGCAAGACCAAAAAGAAGTCGTGGTCCAAAGGCAAACTCTGGAAAGCTCGATAGCCTAGTCTTGTTTGACAAGCATCACAGGACAAACTCTGTAAAGAAGTTCCCAACTATAAGCTGATGAGCCCAGCTGCTGTCGCTGAGAGATTGAAGACAGAGCTTCCTCAGCCAGGGACTTTCTAAACTGGCTCGAGTAATTTACCCCGGAAACACCAAGCGGGGGGATAGCCCAACTGCTGGAGAAGATGCACGAGCAAACTGCACATTTTGAAAAATAAAACGTTATTAAATAAGAAAAGAAACTGACCATATGCTGAGATACACAGAGCCGGTCTCAACAAATTATAAAGGACTGAAATCATAGAGTATGTTCTCTAACACCAACGCTACAAAGTTAGAAATCAAATAGCGAAACAGATAGGAAATATTTATATTGAAACATAAAGGACCAAAAATAATAAAATAAAAAAGGTAATATTTTTTTTAAAAAAAAAACAAGATTGAAAGATTTGCTCTACTGAGTATTAAGAAAGGAATACGGGCACCAATGATAAGATCAGTGGAGCAAAATAGAAGGTCCAAAAAGAGACATGCATTTTATGGATGCTGGATTTATAATCAGTGTGGCACTGCACAATAGAAAAGGGGTAAGACAACTAAATATTAATATAGAGAAGACAACAACCTTCATCCCAGCTAAGTATATTCACAAAAATTAATTTATTGTGGGTTATAGCTCTAAAATAATGTTAAAGGCAAACCAATAAAACTTCTACATTAAGTACATTTATCAGAAAGTCTTCACAGCCTTAGGGCAGAGAAGCACTTCTTAAAGGGAACATAGCCTTAATCATTACAAATTTTTAATAAACTCAACTACATTAAATTTGAAATTTTCCATTTGTCAAAAGACTATTTTAAAAAGTAAAGAGGTAACGGACAGAGGGGAGAAGATGTGTGCAATGAATATAACTAACAAAGGGCTTATATCCAGAACTTATGAGGAACTCCCACAAATCAATACGGAAAAAACAAGCAAGCCTATATGTAAATTAGCTTAAGACTGAAGCAGACACTTCAGAAGAGAGTCTATTCAAACAGTCAATAAACATGATCTGGTGCTCAATCTTATTGGCCATGAGGGAAATTAAAACTTTAATAAGATACCACTACATGCTCATCAGAATGGTTAAAATTAAAAAGCTGACAATAGCAAGTGCTGACAAGAGAGCAGAGCAATGCGAATGATCATACTCTGCTGATGAAAATGTAAACTGATAAGTTTGCTAACTTCTACTAAAGCTAACAATATTTATAACCTACAATCCCAAAATGCCATTCTGGGACATATACACAACTGAAATGCTTGTACATGTGCACCGAGAGGTAAGTCAAGAATGTTCATCATACATTATTGCCAAAAACTGGAAAAGACTCAAATGCCCATCAACAGTAAAAATAGATGAACTGGAGTATATACTTGTTACATGAAAATACCTTATGCAGTGGTCACCAATCGGTGGTCCACAGACCACCAGTAGTCCGTCGAGTCTGAAAGGTTGGTGACCGGTGTCTTATAGTATGCTACACAGAAACACTTCTGTATCTCATCCATTAGAAAACAATAGATAAATACACTCTCTGTACGGATATAAAAACAAACTGAACCTTAATAACAATAATTTGAGTAAATTTCACAAACATAATGCAGACTGAAAGAACCCACAAACAAAAGAATATACACTGAATATGTTATTTCATTTATATAAAGGTCAGAAAACATACAAAAAACTAACCATAACATTTAGGGATATGCACTTAAGTGGTAAAAAGTAAGAAAAGCAAAAAACCGATACTGATTATTCTGAAGTGACTGGAAAGGGAAAGATGGAAGCTTTGGGTGGTGACTAGACACATGTTTTTGAGTGGTGACTAGGCACACAATTTGCTTTGTAATAAATCACTGCACTATGGATTTCTTTGTTCCTGTTTTCTACATGTGTTTTATATTTAGATGAAATTTTATTCAGAGCTCATAATCACATTGGAAATAATATAAACACATAAAGTGTTTTAAATGTTTAAATTATCACCATGTTTTCACTCTTCTTGTTCCATTTAAAACAGAACCCACAGTATAGAGTAGTATTTTCTGAATTAAGCTAAACAATAAAACAGGTAGCTTGACATTGAGTTCAGAAAAGAAAAATAAGAGGTTATGAGGTGAGATTCTATCCTCATCCTGTTTCCAAAAACACTACGTATACAATCCTAGCACAGCGCATGGTCAGAGGGGCGCCAAGAGGGAGCGAGGACGCCAGAGAGCTAAAGAGCGTGCAGCCCGTGAGCTAACACTTGACTCCTTCAACACATAAACAACCACGAACGTCTGTGGTAACAGAACGGCACTGTCCGGAGTATGACTCACTCACTACCTTTATAGGCTATACCTAAAAAGGAATATTCTGATTCCATTTTTCCTTTATAAGTAAGCCACTTCAGAATTCCAATTTTCCCCTCAAACAGTACACAGTGATATCAGTTTTTAAGTTCAAGAGGAATTTCTCTCAATTTATAGAGCCATACTGTTGTAAGGTTACATAATTGCCAACACATCTCAAAAGCCCTATTTGAAATTTCAATATTAATTCAAATTGTAACCTCTGAATCGATAGGTAGGTAGGTGAAAAAGCCAGCACAGTAAAAATTTAATGATAAATCTGTCTTCTATCAAAGCAGGAAGCTATAGTTGTAATCAGACTTACTAGCAAGTGAGTAAAGCAACAAAACAAATTTCAAATATTTGAAACATAATTTAAGTCACAATTGATATTGGCCTGCTCTATCTTCTCAAAATCTCCATATCAGCCCATCACTCACACATGTGTTTGCACATACAGCTTACACATATTTTATTTCTATAATTAGGTACCGAGAATACTTTCCTGACTTTCGTTATATAAAGTAATTCTCTCTCCAATATGCTAAAAATCAGATGGCTTCACCACATACTCAGTGAGCCTATAATCTAAGTGTAAGTCAATTTCTTAGTCAACTAAAAATGTAATATTTATTAACGACACAATGAAAAGAAAAATAACCACATATTGCCAGGTTAGGTATTTCTTACTTATTTTCTGATTACAACCGTCTCTCCCACCCCCAGAAAATACTTTAAATGTCTAAGAATAGATAATTTATAAATTGTGGTACATCCATATAATTTAATACTATAAAGCCATTAAAAAGTAATGGATATGAAAACATGTTCATAATATATGATGCGAATATTATAAATTGCAAGGCTGTTTACATGGCTTAATCCCAATATTGTTGAACAGGTATGAGAAAAGAGAAAAATCAATTAATCATGGTATCCTGTGAGCCAGAGATTTTAAAAACTATTTTTTTAAGATATACGAAAAACAAGACAAAGTTCATCTTTCTTTGTTTCTTTAAAAAAAAAAAAAAAAATCACTCCTACTAGACCTTCTTTGCTTATAGATAACACTAAAAACCCAAAGGCACTGGAGCGTGAATAAAAGCAATGCAGATTCTGGACAGGATTTGACTGTTGGAATAAAAAGAGAACAGTATGAAATTAGTTATCTGTTTTTAATAACTTTTAGCCTCAGGGCAGGCCAAAGTTGGCGCTGAGCAGGGCGGGTAAAACTCCAATAGAAAATCCAGTCTTTCCGGCCTAAAGAACCAGAAGGCAAAGTTCAGAGCAATCACAGCAGCTAGAAGGTAAGGTGGGAATCTTGGAAAGGCGAAAACCCCAGATTATGTGAATAAAGTCTGCTCAAATACCTGGCTGATCCCTGAACCACACATGTGTGGGACAGACTCCAGCTAAGGATAATAAAACTAAGCTGAGGTAAGAGCTGCCACTACCAAGTTGCTGAATCCAACAAAGTTAATTGCCTGCTGAAAAAAAAAGGAAAGGAAAGAAAAAAAAATAACCCTCTGAGTAATATAACAGATTTGAATCCCTAAAATATAATATCCAACATCCGGAATACAATCCAAAGTTACCAAACACAAAGAAACGGGAGAATATGACCCATTCTCAAACAAAAAGACAATACACCGAACTCAAACCTAGATGACCTCTATGTGAGAATTTTTAGACAAACGTGAAATTCAAAAATATAAAAGAAAATGGCTCACAATAATGAAAAATATATGTCTAAAACAGAAAATTCAGTGGATAGGCTTAACAACTGAATGGAGATAACAAAGGAAAGAGACAAATAACTTGAAGGTAGATCAATATTATCCCAATATTAAGACTAGAAAGAGAGAAAAAAGATCGGGGGGCGGAGGAGAAGAAGTCTCAGAAACACATAAAACAACATCAAAGAGTCCTACACGTGTGTAATTGGAAAACAGGAAGAGAAAAAATATTTGAGGAAATATTCTAGGTCTTTTTTTTTTTTTTTAATATATTTTATTGATTTTATACAGAGAGGAAGGGAGAGAGATAGAGAGTTAGAAACATCGATGAGAGAGAGTCATCGATCAGCTGCCTCTTGCACATCCCCTACTGGGGATATGCCCGCAACCAAGGTACATGCCCTTGACCGGAATCGAACCCGGGACCCTTCAGTCCCCAAGCTGACGCTCTATCCATTGAGCCAAACCGGTCCCGGCTATTCTAGGTCTTGATAGGAGTATTTATTACATTAGTATATGCATTTGTCAAACTCAAAAATTACACACTTAAAACTTGGGCAGCTCACTGAATGTAAAGTTTATGTTGAAAGAAGAATACTGAACTCTAGTAAATGATATAAATGCTTAAATATTTAGAGGAAAGTCTACTAATGTCCATAATTTACTCTGACATGCATCCTCCTCCACAAGTATTAATAATGCTCAGAGAAATGAATAGATGAATATATGTGACAGGAAGTATACTAAAATGTAAAAATCTATGTGGTATATAAGTAGAGGTTTTTAGCATTACATTCTTTCAATTTTTCTGTATGTTTGAAAACTTTTCATAAAATTTTGAGAAAAAAATAATCATTGTGACTGTTTCAATCCACTAGAACAAATTATTTTTAAAATACAAGAGTTACATGTTGTTTCCTCTTCATTAGTCCATTGACCTCTACAATATCAGCCAAAATTCAAGCCAATGAATCTACCTCATTCAGCAGCTATTTAGACTGGCAAGTGTTATTTATAGACTGGGGAGCACAGTGGTGAAGAACAATGGGAAGGAAGAAAGATTATTTCATTGCTTCCTTATTTCTCTTTACACCAAACTTCAGGAAACAGTAGACAGAATGTTTTCTCTATTTACTGATCAAATCCAGAATAATTCCTCTATATTTTTCCTTCTAGACATATGAAGGACATCTGATTATGATTATACTAGTGGCCCAGTGCACGATTTGTACACATTGAAAGGAAATTAATTAGAAAGAAAGATTCGTGTGGAAATTACATTACTGCAAAAAATTACATGTCAAAATAGTATACATAATATCCTATATAATAAAGAGGTAATATGCAAATTGATCATCATTCCAACATACAAGATGGCCGCCCCAATGTGGACACAAGATGGCTGCCACAGATGGCCAGCAGGGGAGGGCAGTTGTGGGCGATCAAGCCAGCAGGGATGGGTAGTTGGGAAGGATCAGGCCTACAAGGGAGGGCATTTGGGGGCAATCAGGCCTGCAGAGGAGGGCAGTTAGGGGTGACTGGGCTGGCAGAGGAGAGAAGTTGGGGGAGACCAGGCCTGCAGAGGAGGACAGTTGCGGGGGACCCAGGTCTTCAGGGGAGGGCAGTTGGGAGTGACCAGACTTGCGGGGGGGGGGGGGGGGGCAACTGGGGCAGTACCAGGCCTGCAGGAGTGGACAATTAGGGGTAACCAATCCAGCAAGGGAGGGCAGTTAGGGGTGACCAGGCTGGCAGGGGAGGGCAGTTAGGGGCAATTGGGCTGGCAGGGGAACAGTTAGGTGTCAATCAGGCTGGCAGGGTAATGTTAGGGGGTGATCAGGCAGGCAGGCAGAAGTGTTTAGGGGCAATCAGGCAGGCAGGCAGGCAGGCAGGCAAGTGAGCAGTTGGGAGCCAGGATCAGGCCTAAATGGGCAGTCGGACATCCTTCAAGGGGTCCCAGATTGGAGACGGTGCAGGCTGGGCTGAGGGACCCCCCCACCCCCATGCACAAATTTAGTGCACCAGGCCTCTAGTAGTATTATAAAATTAAAATACAAAATATTTTAATATATATCGCGTATGCACAAGTCAACATTTATTTTTAAATTGCCATTGTGCACCATATGTACCAGATGGTCAGGTCAGTCATGTGCAATTGGAGCCAGTGAGAACTTTATATGTCTAGAGCGTGTCCAAGTTGGTTGGTTGGATGTATGTAGAGTTGGTCACTTAGCCTTTTATATATAGAAATTACTCCTTTAAAAAAGGCCAATTATAGATACAAATGTGTTGTACTATGGTCAGATTTCATAATGAAAGCTTTCAAAAACACTATACATTAAATTCCTCTACAGAAAGAGCAAAACACAAAAAGCAAAATGTAAAATTTGCGTGTAAAAGATATACCTTTATGTTAAATAGAGCAATAACAACATTGAACGGTTACATGCTGATTTTTAAACCCTGGCATTTTCTTGTTTACCTTCAAGTTCTTCTAGATGTGAAGGAGTTCCTTGCGTCCTGGGCTGAATATAAGATAACTTGAACTTGGGCACCACAAATGGTACTTGTTTGCCATCAGATGGTAACTTGGAAAGTAAATAATCCTCAGTACAGCCAACCTGCGGCTTTACACATACAGAAGCCAGTGGAGGTACACAGATGGTAGCATTTTGACTATTAGAGACTCCTGTTTTAAAGTCAGTTTCCACTGCAGAGAAAAGAAGGGAAGGAAAAAGGAAAATAATCACAAATATGTATTCAGATTTATATATCAAAATCTAAACCTAACATGCTTTGGTACTCATTCAATCATTTCAGAAGAAACGGCTGATACATAAACTACTCTTGGGTCCTACCAAGCACTTCTGGACTCTACATTAAATTCTGTCCAGCCAATATTTAAGCAATTAATATACTACTGCCAAAGTATATTAACATTGGAATGGTTAAAGGAGGTTTTAAAGACTCGTTCCCATGAGAGTCATAATGGAAAAACAAGTTTATTCTGAAGTTAATTGCACAATACTTTCAAGTAAAATCTAGTCATTTAAAACTACTCTCAACAAAGCAATTCTTCTTGTCAATACTAATGGTTACAGCAGTCTTAAATACATATAGCAATTCTGAAAAGCCTAAATGTAGGTCTCTTCACCAAATCACAAAATAAAATATGCCAGTACACTGACCCTAACATGTCAGCAACTCTCCTGGTGCTAGCTTCTCTGACCCACTCTGTTCGACAGAACGATACTTGATTCCTAAAACGAGTGAGTTAGGAGGGAGGTAAGGGACACCCAGAGTTAATCCAATGGTGATACTCATGTCCAACCCTCCTCTTCCCTTACTTCCTTCTTCCCACTCAGCTTGCTAACACCCTCTCCATACTCCCATACCAAATGCCGCCACCTTTGTGGGACTGTCCCTGAGTGCCTCCTGGGTTGAATTCATCTCTCCCCTCTTTGCCCGGGTATTTTAATATTTACCTAGCGTGCCTTATATTTCTGTTTCTACCTCCCTCTGCAGTTAGGAAATATGTCTCATTTATTTTTATATTACAAAATTCCACAAGTAAGGAGACATTAAATAAGTGTTTGTTGAAGTCATAAAACGAAACTCACAGTTGTGCTTTTCTGTTTCACCATAGAAACATCCTCTACAGCAACTCTTTATAAATTCTGTTGCCATTACACTCAATTTCCAATATCCAGCAAAAGATGCACACTTCCAACTTTAATATTAATCTGTTGGTAGAAAAGAAAACAAGTTAAAATAATCGTGCATAATGCCATTAGGTATCACTAAATAAATCAAATTATCTGTCTTCTAAGATGATCAAATATTTAGAGGAAGGCAGATTTTTCTTCCTATTTGTAACTTTTATAACCTGGACTCCTTATAAGTTAATAAAAATGGAATTGTCTCAATGTTAAATATGAAAAAAAAAGAAAAGAAAATCCCCACTCTCAATTTTCTCTTTAAGCCTCATATATCTAAAGTGATGCCCAAGCAAAATTTGAAACATAAAATGGCCCTCATAAAAAAAAAAAAAAGTGTGAAAAAAAAATTCACTTGCTGCAAATCAATTCTTTTAGTAACCCAAAGACTTTATAATGGGGGCCAATAAACAAATAATTTCATACTTTATGAGTTAGCTTAATGCTCAGGATTACCCTAACAGGAAAATATACCTTACACACTGTAACACATACATGCAACCATCTAAGTCACAAATAAGGTATGTTGAAAGTAAAGGGAGTCTGTTAAATGTACCAGACATGTAAGCGGAATAAGGAGACACATTTGTTGTAGGAACAGTGCACCAATCACAAGACACATTTCATGGACAAGTTAAGTTGGCATTCAAGAACAAGACTCCCTCTGGCTTTTGGCTCCTAGATGGCAAATCAGGAAGATCCTGAGCTCACCTCCTCTCATTGACACCAAAACTACAACTACACACAGAACAGCTATCTCGGAAAATGACCTGAGGACTAGCAGAACAGATTTCCTCCGGACGCATATAAAGGAAAAGCCACACTGAGACGGGTAGGAGGGGCAGAGGCTCAGTCTAGTCAGGGCCCACCCTCATCCCCTTCCCCGTGTGGTGGCTCCCAGTGGGAGGGATATCACAGCTACAGAGGTCTCCCACCAGGAGCGAGGGGTCCACGCCTCAGCCTGGGGGACCGCACCAGTAAGAGGAGCTGCTATAGCATCTGGCTTTGCAAACCGGAAAGACTTATTCTGGGTGAGCCACAGGGCTGTGGGAAACCCATGTGTGCTCTTTCTGAGATCCTGCACAGAGGCAGCAGTTTGAAAAGCACCTGTGTCATATACGAAAATGATAGATAACATTCACCAGCTTTAAGGCATGTGCTGGAGGGGCAGGCATTTTTCCCCGGAGTCCGAAGTGCTGGTGGGGGCCACTCCCCCCCATTTTTTTGCTCTCTTTCCATCTAACTGGTCTGATGCTGGCAGGCGCCATTTCTGCCTCTCCGTTAACCTTCCGAATACTGTTCGTCCCCCAGCATCTCCCTGATGACCTCTCCAAAGCTGATTCTGCCCTGCCACACCTGTGGGCGGCCTCAGCCAGCATCTGTGCACACAGTATGTCTACAACAGTCTGCAAAGCTGAAGATATGCCCTGCAAACCGTAAAGCAGCGTTTTGTGTGCCGCGAGATGTTGCCTGGTGTGCCGTAGGTGCAGACAAGACAAGAATTTTATAATTTTTCACTATTTTGTTTACTTAATATTTCATAATAAAATAATTATAAAATACTTTCTTTGTGTTTATTTGATTCCTATTCAAGAGAATTACTTTATATATAGTCAATATAGGCACAGAGTTAAATTTTTTAACATTTTCTAATGGTGGTGTGCCTCATGATTTTTTTCATGAAATAAGTGTGCCTTTGCCCAAAAAAGGTTGAAAAACACTGCCGTAAAGCAACCACTAAATAAGAAAAGAGTGGTTTAACTAGTAAGCCAAAAAGCTGATCAAATGGAATTATAGAAAATTTTTTTAAATGTAACAGAAAGCAGCCGGGACCGGTTTGGGTCAATGGATAGAGCGTCGGCTTGGGGACTGAAGGGTCCCAGGTTTAATTCCGGTCAAGGGCATGTACCGTGGTTGCGGGCATATCCCCAGTAGGGGGTGTGCAAGAGGCAGCTGATTGATGACTCTCTCTCATCGATGTTTCTAACTCTCTATCTCTCTCCCTTCCTCTCTGTATAAAATCAATAAAATATATTTTGAAATGTAACAGAAAGCAGAAAAAAGGGGAGGAGTCAAAAATTAACTGGGGTGAACAGTAAACAAATAGCAAGATTATACAGCAGGTGGAACACAAAAACACGTGGGATGAATAGGAAATAGCAAAATGATACATTTAAACCTAACTGTCAATAATCACATTAAGTGTAAATGCTTTAAATATGCCAATTAAAAGGCAGAGATTGTTAAGACTGGATCAAAAAGCATGACCCAAGTATATTCTTTAAGAAATATACTTTAAATATAGACAAAAATAATTTTATAGTAAAAGGATGGATATCCCTCATGAATATAGACACAAAAATTCTCAACAAAATACTAGCAAACTGAATCCAGAAACATCCTATATACCGTATTTTTTGGACCATAAGACGCACCGGACCATAAGATGCACCAGTTTTTAGAGAAGGGAAATGAAGAAAAAAAGATTCTGAAACAAATAGTGTCCTAAAATATTTTATGTGCATTAAAACGCAACATCACAGTCATAAACACATGTAATCAACCCTGTAAAGTAAACAGCAGCATTTAGAACCATTTTAGAGCCGGGCAAGCACACAGAGACCACACAGAGCCGGGCAAGTAAAAAAACTTTTTTTTTACAGTATATGTGTAGGCTATATTTGGACCATAAGACGCAGGGACTTTTCCCCCCACTTCTGGGGGAAAAAAAGTGCATCTTATGGTCCGAAAAATACGGTAATAAAAGGGTAATATGCAAACTGACCGAATGGCAGAATGACTGGTTTCTATGATGCACACTGACCACCAGGAGGCACACCCTCAACACAGGAGCTACTGGCCAATCTCTCAGTCCCTTCCCCCAGCCAGCAGGCTCCAATCGCCTGATGATGAACGGGAAACCAGGGGTCAGGGTGGCAGGAGGGGGCCAGCTGCCAGCAGCCAGGGAAGATGGCCCTAATCGCAGGCCAGGCCTAGGGACCATACCTGTGCATGAAATTTCGTGCACCAGGCCTCTACTATAAGTAAAATTATACATCATAACCAAGCAAGACTTATCCTATGATTGCAAGGCTGTCTTAACATCTGAATATCAATTCATGTAATACATACTATCTAATAAAAGGGTAATATGCAAATTAACCATCACTCCATCATAAATATGGTGGTGCCCATAGCCACAAATCCTGGGGGGGAGGAGGGAGGCAGCCACTGAGAGCAGGAAGCGTCCTGCCCCAGTCGCAGAGGACCTCTGGGCCATGGAGAGCCTCTGGGCAGCAGGTACAGAGTGGCCAGGACCTGCAGAGAGCAGAGAATCTCAGGGAGTGGGCCTAAGCCATCAGGGGTCCTGGATTGGAGAGGGTGCAGGTTGGCCTGAGGGACCCATCCCCCCATGCATGAATTGCATGCACCAGTCTCTAGTTACATTATAAAGTAATCAACAAAAACTACATGATCATTTCAACAGATTAAAAAAAAATCTGAAAATTCCAATACTCTTTCATGCTGGAAGGAAGGAAGGAAGGAAAGAAGGAAGGAAGGAAGGAAGGAAGGAAGGAAGGAAGGAAGGAAGGAAGGAAGGAAGGAAGGACGAACAAATGCACACTGGTCAAACAAGGAACAGAAGAGAATCTTTTCAACAAAATAAAGAGCATCTATGAAAAACCTACAGCTAACATCACAGTAGCTGCTGAAAGACTGAATGCTTTCCCTCTGAGCCTAGGCACAAGACAAGGATGTCTACTCACCAACTTCTGTTCCACACTGTCCTGTGGATTACAGCCAGCACAATTAGACTAGAGAGATGTAAAGAGCATACATACTAGAAATAAACAAAGAAATAAAATTCTTTATTTACAGACAACTTGACCTTGCAAATAAAAAGAGCAAAGGAATCCACCAAAAACTAGTAGAAGCAATAAACAAGTTACTTGTAGTTTTCAAAGCATAAGGGTGAGGCAAAAGTAGGCTTACATTTGTTTGTGAAACACAAAATTTATTCTTGTATTATTATTTATTGTATTATTTTCCATATGAACTGTAAACCTACTTTTGCCCCAACCTGTATTTCTATATACTAAAAATGAACAATCTAAAATTGAAATGAAGAAACCCATTCCAATCATAAAAACATTTAGGAATATATTTAGGAATGTGTTAAAAAGAGAAGTGAAAAACTTGTACACTGAAAAATATAAAATATTATTGAAAGATATTAAAGAAGCCATCAATAAATGAAAAGATACCCCATGTTCACAGGTTGGTAACCCAAAGATGGCAACACTCCCCAAATTTTCTACAGATTTAACACAATCCCTGCCAGCTTCTTTCTAGAAAGAGATCCTAAAATTCATATGGAAATGCAAAAGACACAGAGCAGCCAAAACAATCTTGGGGGGGAAAAAAGAACAAATTTGGAAGATATATTTCTCAAAATTTACTACAAAGCTAAAATAACTAAGGCTGTGATATTGGAATAAGGAGGACATATGAATCAATGAAATAAAAATGAGAGCCTAAAAATAAACCCTTACATTTATGGTCAATCAATTTTTAACAAGATGCCAAGAAATTTTAAAGAGAAAAGAAGAGTCTTTATAACAGATGGTGCTGGCAAACAACAAAAAAAGTAAAGAAAGAAACTGGATAACTACCACATACTGCACATAAAAATTAACTCAAAACTGATTGCCTAGACGAAACCAAGATGGCGGCATAGGTAAACACCTGAACTGCTGCCTCACACAAACTTTTCAAAACTACAACTAAAAGACAAACGGACATCATCCAGAACCACAGGAAGGCTGGCTGAGTGGAAATTCTACAACTAGAAGGAAAAAGAAAAGCACACAGAGACTCACAGGAGCTGCAGAAGGCAGAGGTACAGAGGCACACATGCACAAAGAGGGCTGGCAACTGAGTATGTGGCTGTCTTTTTCAAGAAGGAGGAAGACACAAGCTCCCGACTGCTCTGAACTCCAGTTCTGGGCGAGACTCTGGGGACCCAGATTCATATGGGGAGAAACTGGGCTGTCTGGCAGTGGGTGAAACTCGAGGGCAGCTTTCTCTCAGAGGTGCTTGCAGCAATTACCACTGGACACTGAGATCCAGGGGGCCTCTTAGGGCAGGGCTGATAAGAAGCCATTGCTGTTTGCTCCAGCTTGAGATCCTGCCCCACGAAGCCATTGCTATTTGCTCTGCCCTGAGACTCCGCCCCATCCAAGCTGAGCGCAGAGACTTTTGCATATGAATGGTCTGGTCCTTTGAATTCAAAACTTACATAACAAACTGCAGCGGAGTCAGTGAAACCCAGAACATCCAAAAGAAGCCCCAAGACCCCACTGCAGCTTGCATTGTTTCATAGCTGGGCCTCATCTGAGCACCTCCAAAACCCAAACAAAAAGAGGAATCTGAAGATCTCTCCATAGCTCCTGTGGAGTGGCCTCAGGCAGAGCTAAATTAGCACTTCCCTGGAGATCCAAGAGCAAGTGTACCCAGGAGTCAGAGTGGGACCATCCAGATTGCAACTCCTCAGATTCATAAGGGACACACTCAGGAAGCAGACTCAGTGAGCACCAAAGCCCCACTGAAGCAAGTCTTGTCTCATAAGGGTGTCTCCAGCACAGAAGTTCTCCCATTGTAGATACAGCTGATTCTCACAGCCAATTGGCCTGGAGGTCATTTCCTCCCAGTGATACCGACAACAATCAAGGCTTAACTACAAGACTGTTCACACAACCCAGAAAGGGGTACATCAGGAGTGTCCAGCTCAGGTAACTGAGGAGGCTGAGCCTCTGGGCCCTATAGGACACCTAGCATACAAAGCCACTCTATCAACTCAGGGAAGCAGCCAAAATGCGGAGACTAAAGAAACAGGTCACAAAAGACAGAAATGGAGGAAAGCAAACTACTGGATATAGAGTTCAAAACCACAGTTATGAGGTTTTTCAAGGAGTTTCTAGAAACCACCAATAAATTTAGTGAGACCCTCAAGGATATGAAAAAGAACCAACTAGAAATTAAGCACCCACTGACTGAAATTAAAAATAATATACAGAGGTCCAACAGCAGACTAGTGGATTGCAAGAATCAAGTCAAAGATTTGAAATATGAACAAGCAAAAACACCCAAACAGAAACGCAAAAAGAAAAAAGAGAATCCAAAAATATGAAGATAGTGTAAGGAGGCTCTGGGACAACTTCAAGTCTACCAACATCCAAATTATGGGGGTGCCAAAAGAAGAGAGAGAGCAAGATACTGAAAATCTATTTGAAGAAATGACAGAAAACTTCCCCACCAGGTGAAAGAAATAAACTTACAAGTCCAGGAAGTACACAGAACCCCAAATAAAAAAAATCCAAAGAGGACCACACCAAGACACATCATAATTAAAATGCTAAGAGCAAAAGACAAAGAGAGAATATTAAAAGCAGCAAGAGAAAAACAGTTAGTTACCTACAAGGGAGCACCCATATGATTGTCAGCTGATTTCTCAACAGAAACTATGCAGGCCAGATGGGAGTGGCAAGAAATATATTCAAAGTGATGAATAGCAAGAACCTACAACCAAGATTACTCTACCCAGCAAAGCTATCATTCAGAATTGAAGGTCAGATAAAGAGCTTCACAGATAAGAAAAAGCTAAAGGAGTTCATCACCGCCAAACCTGTATTATATGAAATGCTGAAAGGTATTCTTTAAGAAGAGGAAGAAAAAAAAAAAGAAAAAAAAAGAAGAGGGAGAAGAAAAAGGTAAAGATAAAAATTATGAACAACAAATACATATCTATCAACAAGTGAATCTAAAAATCAAGGGAATAAAAAAATCTGATGAACAGAATAAACTGGTGAATATAACAGAATCAGGGGCATAGAAAGGGAGTGGATTGACAATTCTCAGGGGGAAAAGGGTGTGGAGGGTGTGGGAAGAAACTGGACAAAAATCATACACCTATGGATGAGAACAGTGGGAGGGGGTAAGGGCAGAAGGTGGGGTGGGAACCTGGTGGAGGGGAGTTATGGGGGGAAAAAAGAGGAACAATTGTAATAATCTGAACAATAAAAATTTATTTTAAAAAAACTGATTGCCTATATATATGAGCTACAATTACAAAATTCCTAGAAGAAAACACAGAAGTAATTATTCTTTGTAAACATAGATTAAGCACTGATTTCTTAGATATGACACCAAAAGCACAGCAATAAAAGAAAATTTTGATATATTAAATGTAATCAGAATTTAAAACTTTGTGCTTCAAACAACACCATCAAGGAAGAGAAAAGCAACTCAAAGACTGGGAGAAAATACTTGCAAATCATAAATCCAAGAACGAGCTTATATCCAGAATATATAAAGGCCTAATACAACTCAATACTAATTTTAAAAAATCAAAATTTTTAAATAGGCAAAGAATTTAAATAGACACTTCTCCAAAGAAATATATAAGTAGACAAAATAGCACCAAATAGCTCAAGAAAGTATGTTCAACACTTCTTAGTCATTAGGAAAATGCAAATTAAAACTACAATGAGATAGTGCCATACCCTTATTAAAAAGGATAAAATTGCAAAGCCTAGCTATGCTTTCAAATGCTTACAACTGTGCAGAACAAGCAAACTCTCATATTCCAAGGGTGGCAATATAAAATGGTTTGGCAGTTTCTTAACTTAAACATACATCTACCATATGATCTGGGCATTCAATTCCTTGAGTAAATATACTCAATGGAAAAGAAATCCTATATCCACACAAAGACGTGTACACTGCTGCTCATATAGCAGCTCTATTTGAAATAGTAAAAAGCTATCACATCTCCATCAACAGGTGATAAACAAATTATATAAAATCTATCCAATGAAATGCTACTCAGTAACCAAGGAATAACCTATCTGTGGATTGATGTCTTTCCACCAGTACTGGTAGATTTTCCAATACTAAAAATCTTCATTCATTCTCTTTTTAAATATTGCTTTGCCTACTCCCAACTTATTAGACTTTCTCACTATAGTTTCTCATTCTGATCATTCTAATTTCCATGTCTCTTAATTTTTCTCTTTTCCATTTGTCTTTTTGAGCTGTATTCTGAATTATTTATTCTGACCTATATTCTAGTTCATTGGTTCTTGGGGTTTGATTAATTGCCTAATCAATGGTTAAACTTGACAAATGAATTTTGATTTTTTATTATTGCATTTTTTCATGAATAGCAATTACACTGTTCTTTTTTTAACCATCTCTGCATCTCTGTCACTTTTAAGCCTCCTGCTCCCTGCATCTGTTTTTTTAAACTTGTCTATTATATATATAAAATAGCCACTGTAGTTGTTTTAATAATCTGTGAATGGTAATTCCAATACCTAAAGTTTACTTCTAATTACCTATTGTTTCTGCTGATTCTTGCTCAGGTTGTCTTATTTCCTTGTGTACTTGGTTATCTTTGACAATAAATTATTCATTGACTTCAAAACTTTAAATAAAAAATGCAAGTATACTCCTATAGAGAATATTTGCCTTTGGTTACAGATGATTTTAACTTCATGATTTCACAAATAACCCAGTTTTAAAATGGGCAAAGGATGTGAATAGACTTTTCTTCAAAGAAGATGGACAAATGGCCAACAAACACACGAAAAGGTCTCAACATTATTGGTCATTAGGAAAATACAAATCAGAAACACAATGAGATATCTCTTGACACATGCCAGGATGGATATATTAAAAAAGATAGTGTTGGCAAGGATGTGCGGAAACTGGAACCCTCACACATTGTTGGTGGGAATGAAAACTGGTGCAGCTGCTTTGGAAAAACAATTTGGTAGCTGGTGATGGATGGAGGCTTGGCTTGGGGTGGTGAACACACAGAACAGTGTACAGAGGACATGTTGTAGAATTGTGCACCTGAAGCTTGTATACTTTTGTTAGCCAGTGTCACCCCAATAAATTCAATTAAAAGGAAAAAATAATTCTGAGGAATTGGAAGAAATTCAAGATTTGAAAATAAAATTAAGTAGAAATTTTAAATACATAATAAAAGAAAAACAGTTTGATAGTGTCTCTAAAACTTAAACACAGTGTTACCATTTGACCCAGGAATTCCACTCCTAAATATACCTATGAGATTGAAAAATGTATTTCCACAGAAATGTTCACAGCACATTACTCATAATAGCCAAAGAGTAGATACAACCCAACTGTCCATTTCTAATGAATAGAGGGAAAAAAAGTAGTATATTTATACAATGGAATATTATTCAGGTATAAAAAGGAATAAAGTACTGATTCATGCAACAACATGAATAAACCTCAAAAACATTACACTAAGTGAACAAAGCAAGAAACAAAAGACCACGTATTGTATGATTTCATTCATAGGAGATGCCCAGAATGAGCGAATCCAGAGACAGAATGTTGATCAGTGACTGCCTGGGGCTTGGGGGAAGGGAAGAAATGAGTGACTGCTCATGGGTACATGGTTTCTTTCCAGGGTGATGAAAATGTTTTGGAATCAGATAGCGGTGATGTCTGCACAGGTTTATGGGTAGAAAATCCACTAAATTGTACACTTTTATGGTATGAATTCTATGGTATGGACATTTTATCTCCCAAAAACATGAATTTTAAAAATTCACATTTTGACAGTTTTTATGACCACCACTGGGCTGTAAATGTCTCCCATGGTCTGGTGGTTGCAATTTCCTAAGGACGGGCTTCTTATCCCTCTGATTTGCTGGGCATCAAGGCAGCTTTCACTGAAATCCTTGAAGGAGGTAGGCTGAGTTTTCATCCTTTCCATGAAAGCACAGACAATTGGGGCCCTAGGATTATGGGCAGACAGTCTCTGGTTAGCGAACCTTGACTGAGCCCTGTGCTGACTTCTAAGTATGCCTCCGATCCTGCAAATCCACCAAGTTCTTCTCAAGTTATTCCCCACCACCACCACCACCTGCTCCCCAAAGCCACCCAGTTCAGCAAACACCCTCTAGTCTTTCAGAGTTTCAGCTTTCTCTTAGGTTTTGAGAGATCATTTCCTAACTACCATTTACATTTTTTTAAAATACAGCATTCTTGGCTATTACCAGTAAGAACGTTTTTCCAAGTATCTTAACTATATGCCCCCAAAAGTGAAAATCCTTTTCAAGTTAAAATTAACTCTCATGAGTTAGGACAGGATTTGCAAAAACTAAAGACAGTCTGATAGAATAACTTCAGTATTACTTGTGAGCTCTGGGGGATTACTGTAGGGATACTTAAGACTTAAATAACACATTATACTACGATAAAAAGTTTAAAAGAGGTATGGGTAGGTGATTTGTTCTCTTAGGTAGCGAGGATCTTTATACAACTAAAGTAAGTAAGACTGCAGCAAAGGTACACAAGGAAACCTAAGGGGGAAAACCAGCAGAAACATACACACATATGGAAACTTGACATATGACAAAGATCAATTAAAAAAATATTCAATTTAAAAATACTGGTAAAAAGATTAGCCATATGGCAAAAAATAAAAATTAAGTAAACTAGATCCCTCCACTTCACATTATATAAAAATCATGTTCACACAATTAAGGACATGAATATGAACAGGAACATTTTAAAGCTTTTAGAAGAAAATATCAGAGTATTTTTTATGACCTCAGGGAAAGGAAAGGTGTGTTAAGATGCCAAGAGCACTAAACGTAAGGAGAAAGACGACATATTCAGCTCCATGAAACCACTGAATATGCCCATCGAAAACCAATATAAAGAAAGAAGGAAGACAGGCCACTTACTAGGAAAGAGGTATTTGCCACATGTATAAGTGACAAGGGATTAGTACCTAGAATCTATAATAAGTACCTAGAATCTATAATAATAAAAGGGTGATATGCTAATTGGACTGGACGAAGCCGGGCTGTGAGGGAAGCCTGGTGCCGAGGGAAGCCCGTGCTAGCAGCCGGGGAAGGCAGGCCTACTCTTGCACCAATTTTGTGCATCGGGCCTCTGGCATCTATATAAAAAATATACATATAAAGAGACTTCTAGAAATCAATTTTTAAAAGATTTTTAAAAACTACGCAAAAGACCTATATGGATGTCCCACAGGAGAGGAATTACAAAAGGATCAGTATCGTTAGTAATTAAAGAAATATAAATTAAACTCCCAATTGGTACCATTTCTTACCCACCAGGTTGCTGAGAAGAAGAAAAAGCAGGTTAAGTACAAATACTGCACAAACTGCGCATTGTCTCAGTGTGGCTGAGAAAGGGAACAAAGCAAGCACTTACCCCGCTGAGGGAGGGTAAACTGGCACAGCCACTTTATAAAACAGTCCGGTATTATCTAGCAAAACTGGGGAGCCACGACTCCACTCCTAGGCAAAAAGCGAGGGAAATGCTTGTGGGTGGACACAGAGACATGAATTAGAATGGTAATGACAAGTCAGCTTTTAACGACAAAAAAAAATTAAATTTAAAAAAGACCTCCGCCGAGAACTCCCCCCAAATCTCCATAACAGGAGGATGGATAAAACAGTGGTGCAGTCATACAATGAATGACATGCAGCAGTAAAAAGTAAACAAACACATCAACATAGATGAATCTCACAAATGTGTGCCCCCCCAAAGTGGTAGAATAGACAACTAAATACTACATCAGGGAGCGTGGAAAGAGACAATCAGTTCTTTAAAAATATCAACTCTGCATTATTTCTAAAGTATAATATGGGTACAAGGAATTTTATTTTATTTGTATTCTCTAAGTCCGTGGGTGAAAGTTCTCATTTAAAAATTAAGTAGATACATGGCTGTGGTAGAAAATATGAAAAATATAGAGGACTATATAAAGGAAATGAAAAATATCAGTAATTCCATTATTCTGAAATGACTACAATATTTAAAAGAAATAAAGACAACTGACCCTTGAACAACACCGGTTTTGAATGGCGTGAGTTCACTTATACGTGGATTTTTTTCAATAATACTGTAATGTATTTTCCTTATGATTTTCTTCATAAAATTTGTTTTCCAGCTAACTTTAGTATAAGAATACAGTATCTAATACACATAACATACATGTGTTTGTTAATTTACTGTTTATGTTACCAATAAGGCAACAGTAGGCTATTAGCAGGTAAGTTTTGGAGGGGTCAAATTTATATCTGGATTTTTAACTGCAGGAGCCGTGGGCCCTGCTAAGCCCCACTTTGTTCATGGGCCAACTGTCTATTTCTTCTTAAATGGTGTGTTTTCTTCCATTCTCTTCTTTTTATTTACTCTTCTTTATAGCTTTATTGAGGTACAATGGACTTACAGTAAATTGCACACATTTAAAATGTACAATTACGTGAGTCAGACATTACGTATACATTGATGAAGGCATCTTCACAATCAAGAAAATGAATACATCCACTGTCCCCGTTTCCTCACGCCCCTTTTCTACCCATTCCGCCTCCCTTTCCCTTACCCCTGTACCTGAGTAACCACTGGTCTGTTTTCTATACTTTACATTAATTGGCATTTGACCAGGTATATTTTGGGCATCATTTATGCATATATTTCGCTTTAGTAGACTCTGCCAGAAAGTTCTGTAAAATGGCTGTACCAATTCACACTGCTACTGGCAGAGTCTGAGCGTTCCAGTTGCTCTACAACCTTGTTGTGACCCTTCATTATTGGCCTTTTCCACTTGAACCACTTTTTTCATCTTCCTAAGTAAGATACTCATCAAACTACCTGTCTGAATAACAAAAAAAATTAAACGTTCACAGGAGACTGAAGTGGAACCCTTTACAAAGACATTTTAATCAGAGAGCATTTTTCTCTTGAATGTATAATATAATAATTATTGAAGCAAGGGCCCTAACTGATGTATACCTCATGGATTCTGACTTAGTAAAAACATGATTTCTTCGTTAAGAATTTTAGGAGAGTCACTGAGATATACATGGAAGAGTCACATGAGTTAAAAGTTAGTTGGGCAGCTCAGCTGGCATGGCTCAGTGGTCGAGCACTGATCTATGAACTGGAAGTTTATGGTTCGATCCTGGTCGGGGCGTGCCTGAGTTGTGGGCTCAATCCTCAGTAAGGGGCGTGCAAGAGGCAGCTGATCAATGATTCTCTCTCATTACTGATGTTCCTATCTCTCTCTATCCCTCTGCCTTCCTCTCTGGGGATATGCCTGCAACCAAGGTACATGCCCTTGACCGGAATTGAACCTGGGACCCCTGAGTCCAAAGGCCGACTCTCTATCGACTGAGCCAAACTGGCTAGGGCATAATATTTTTTTAAAAGTAAGTTGGGCAAAGGAGGGGAAAATGGTGGACATCTGTAACAATGTCAACAATAACATTTAAAAAAGTAATTGGGAGTATCCATGTGCTCAGGTGAAATAGTACCCAATAGTTGGCTACAATATGACTTGAACACTGACAACAGCATTTGCACCCAACAGACCAAAACACCACTAACATAGTGTTCACCACATGAAATAAAACAGGGTCTTATAAGCACTGCAGTTCTATCAGTGTGCTCGCTACTTCGCCATGAGAGAGGAACAGTGCTGTGAGGCACACGTTAACATAAAGGCATTTTCCTTCTATTCTGTCCAATCTGACTATAAACTGCCTTCTACCACTCCGTCACTTCTAATCTTTGTTTCTCAACATAAGGACTTGATATTCTCTATCTTTATTTCATCTTCTATTTACTCCTCAAATTCATTCAAATGCGGCTTCCATCCGCATCGTCTCATTGAAATTGTGTTTGCTGAGGTCGGTGACCCCCTCCTTCCTAGCAAAGCCAAAGGGCCCTTTATCAGCTCCTATCTCCCTGATTCTTTTCATTTGACTCTGAGATTCCTCTCATTAAACCTCGTCCCTCTCCCGGTTTCTATGACGCCTCTGTGGCTAGTTTCACTCCTTCCCTGACGGCTCCTCAGTTTCCTCCACTGTCTGTCTATCACTTAAATCTCAATACCTCCCCCTCCTCGATCTTCCTCTCTTCTTACTTCTGCTTATTTGAATGCTTTCTTCCACTCCCACAGAATTAATATCCACAATCCAGATGCTTCCAACTTCTACAGCTCTGCTCCTGGATTCAGAAAACCCCCACACCAACCTATTAAAACTAGATGCCCAGTGCACGAATTTATGCGAGGGGCTGGGCCCTCACAGCCCTGGCTTTGTTGGGAAGGTTGTCTGGCTGGTGGTCCTGCTGTTCTGTCTAATCAGCTCCTTAGCTCTTTGTTATATAGGATGCCCGCTGGACAGCAATACCAGATATCTTGCAAGAACCTCAAACTCATTGTCTCTCAACCTGAATTAATGTGGTAGGCTTATTTGTAAATTAAATTTATAAAATTAATTATTTATTATAACTCAAGAGGAGCCAAAAAAAAAAAAGACACTTAAAATTTTTTTCTTAAAGGGTTAACAAAGAGCAAATTTTTTATGATGTCTTTTCCTTCGGTTATGAAGGCAACTCATTGCCATTAGCAAACACTACAAAATACAAGATAATTTAAAAAGCAAATGTCGAATTCCCGCTCTCAAAAGCAAATAAAATCAACATTTCCTCCTAAAAATTTTTCTTAAACAATTATAATGTAACATCACAAAATATTAAATTGGTAAATAGGAGTGTTGTTATTAACTCTCAATATTTTCAAGCTGCCCCCACCCCCCCAACTCCATTAACTGACACCTGGAGTTAGAATCGGTGTAATAGTTTAGATACAAATGCAGTCCTTTCTCGTGCTGTATTTTAAATATCCTAAACTTTTTTTGACTTGGCATCTATCTTACCTACTGTACCTGACGTCTGTGTTACACCCCACAACCCATCCACAGTGTCAGCAAAGAAAACCAGGCGAAGAACTGGCAGACAAATCTAAACCCTGGCTGGGTAGATAACTCCTGTTTTGCAAAAACCATAGGAAAGTGGCATTTCAACACCCCTTCTCGGCTTCAGAAAGGGCCGGGCTGGGGTCTCCCTTCCTCCCTCCCTCCCCCCAGCCCGGGGACCCCACGGCTCACCCCGCTCCCGGAGCCGGTGCCGCCAGGCCACGTGATCCCGGCTCCCCGCTTCCCCCTGAACCCCAACCCCGGCCTCCGCTGGAGACTCAGGAACAGTCACCGGCCCCCAAAGAAGGCGACATTGAAAGGGGGGAAAAGTTAGAGACGGAAGAAAACGTGCACAACAGCCGTGGCGGCACACTCAGCCGGCGGGGCAGGGGGCGAGGGGTCTGCCCGCTGGGCCGTGGGCCCCCAAACCCCGCGAGCCCGCCCCGGGGACCCCGCCGCTCCCCGCGAAGCGCACCTGCGCCGCTCCCTCCGCCGCGGCGTCTCCGGAGGCTCGGGCGCCCTCTCCGCCGCCCCGGCCGTTACCTGCTCCGGCGTGGGCTCCGCCTGGAGGGACTGTGACTCCGGTCACCCAGCGCCCCAGGTCCCGGCGGTTCCCCGGTGCTCCCCTCCCTTCCTCTCCCCTCTCCTCCCTCCCCTCCCTCCCCTGCGAGGTGCGCCGGGGGCGGGGCCGGGAGGTGCGGCCCGGGCACCTGAGCGCTGCGCCTGCGCTGTCCACTCATTACCTCTTGGCCTCTTCAAGCCCCAACTCCCAGCCACTCCCTTTGGGAAGGTCTAAGAGGAAGCCAGGCAGAGCTGGGAGAGTTTTGAGGGGTCAGGACCAAGAGAAAAGCCTGGAGGGGACTAGAGGCACCGCACTGGCCTGATGAACCTCTTTGAAAAGTGAAGGGAGGAGCAGTCTCTCTTGTCAGAGATGCTTCTGCACCTTTTTCTTGGGAGCCCAGAACCTGTTCTCAGTTACTAGACTTAGTGTTTATTCCCAACTATAAAGTCTGGAGGATCCGCCGCATCTCTTCGCTTGTGTGGTTTTGTGGTTTCAGCAGGGGGGTACGCTGAACGGAATACTAAAGGTCTCCCCTACAATGGCCCTGTCCCCCATTCTACGCTGGACTCTAGCGCCCTGGTGAGGAACTGACTGGCCCTTGTCCTTTTTGCCTCCCGTAGTGGGGATCTTAACTCTACCTGTAACGTTGGTGAAGGAATTCCTAGATTATCTGTAGGCGAAAAGCTCAGCTCTTTGAGAGGCCAATGGATTATAACTTGAAGTAAAGGTAATACTTTTCTCCCTGAGCAGCAGGCTTTTCCAAAGTGGGTTCTGTTCATCTCGAGGTCCTAGAGATGCTGGGGTGGGGTGAGGTGGGGTGGGTATAGAATCCAAAGTCAGATTGACCCAGGGCAGTGGTCGGCAAACTGTGGCTCGTGAGCCACATGCGGCTTTTTGGCCCCTTGAGTGTGGCTCTTCCACAAAATACCACGGCCTGGGCGAGTCTATTTTGAAGAAGTGGCGTTAGAAGAAGTTTCAGTTTAAAAAATTTGGCTCTCAAAAGGAATTTCAATCGTTGTCCTGTTGATATTTGGTTCTGTTGACTAATGAGTTTGCTGACCACTGACCAAGGGGGGAAAAAAACACAATATAGTTGCTCTCCTTGAAACAGATGAAGCATTTACAGGACTGAAAACTGTGTCTGACTTTGTGTCATCCTGCGTTTCCCAAATGTATTTGGCCTGAAGGGTGGCAGAGCGTGCCAACCCAAAGCATGCCACGGTGGCACAAGAATTACTTGGAGTTAAAAGCACTTATGAAACTTCAGATGCTTCCTTTTTCTTCCTGAAGGCAACTGAGACTCCTGTGTGAATGATGGCCTCCATACACCTGAAGGAGAGAAACATCTGACCGCCGGAGAAGGAAGTCAAGGATGAAGGAAATCTATAGAGACCTTGTTAAACTGACCCTTATATTCCTAGCCACTTCACAATTAACACATTGCGGACAAATCACGAGATTCTCGCTTCCTATTACACAGTGTTTTACAAAGTATCATACTTTAAAAAGATATTAGCTTGTAAGGACATGTAATAAATAACTTCAAATGCAGTGGGTGCTTAATTTTAAAGCATGCCTTTAACATTTATGTAAAACGTTTTTCGATAGAAACTTACCCGGCCACTGGGTAAAGCTAGCAATGAAACTATTGGTCCGCAATGTGTTAACTACCAGAACTGAAGCCCCTTTCTTGTTGCATTTTCACTACGTACTACTCTTTGTCCACCTTAGTATATAAATGTCCAGCTCTAACTGCTTCTTTGGGCCTCCAATTTCCTATGGCTGCTCCCCTGTACATAAAGACCTGTATGCTTTGCTCTCGCTCATCTGTCTGTTTAAATTTAATTCTAATTCCTAGTCAGGAACCCTAAGAGGGTTGAGTTGTACCTTCCCAAGAGACCACACAACTCTCTTCTTGAGAAATGCCTGTTACAATCCCGGGGTATTAGTGTTCCAACCAACACACTTTGATCCATTCTTCTTTAAAGCCCAAGGACATTCACCTTGAATAAATTTTCACCTTATTACAAATATTTGCCTAAGTCATCTCATCTTATCCTCACACGGATGGTATACTGTAACTGTGATTATCCTCATTTCACAGTTGTAGGTATTGAGGATCAAACAGTGGCTGCCCAATGTACAGAGTCAAGATTGACTCTGGGCTTCAGACTGGAAGGCCTTTGAAAGGTGTACGATGGGCTCTGTTTAAGTGTCAGAAGGTGGGGGGCAGAAGGGGGCGGGGGGAGAGAAAAGGACAAGAACCTTTATCTTTTACTCGCAATGGCACCGGACATCATAGTTCACTCAAAAGTGTCATGCCAATGTGCTGAAGAATGAATGAATAAATGAATGAATGCATGAATGCCTAACGATGCTTACTGAGTGGGACTGAGTCCTTGGTGCCCTAACTCAGTGCCCTAACTCCATTAGTCAACAGAGCCAAATATCAACAACACAACAATTGAAATTTCTTTTGAGAGCCAATTTTAAACTTAAACTATATAGGTAGGTACATTGTTATTAACTTAATTAGGGAACTTCTAACCTGGCCTTTGCTAAAAACTCAAGGGGCCAAAGAGCCGCATGTGGCTGGAGAGCCACAGTTTGCCAACCTCTGCCCTAACTGGACAGCCTTCATAATGCAGAAGTCCCAAGAGCAAGAGCTCCCCAATTGTTCTCAGTTTTCTTCCATCTTCCGTCTAAAAAGGATTCCTCAGAAGAATCCACTCTGTTGGCAGAAATAGTTCTTTGGAAACAGTGAAACCACTTCTTTTATTTTCCTTGAAAAGGGCCTCCTTCCTGTTCCGCGTTCAGAGGTGCAGCCACATGGGTAGAAATGGTGGTTTTGTACATACACCTTTCTTTGTGTCCCAGTGTGTGATCTCTTCCCACAAAAAGACGGTTGTGCAACATTCTGCATAGGCTTTTGTTTTTTGTTTGTTGGGTTTTTAATGTTAAACATTAATGTTTTAATAGTAATGTCATATTATTTGAGGCAGATCTAAGGCAAAAAAAAAAAAAAAAGACTTGGGATGCTGTGGGTAACAGTGCTGCTTAGATTTTGTTGTGCATATTGATTCTTTCATTTGGTAGACACAAATCACTTAATCCCCATTCTAATCCCTTGTCTTTCTTCCTTCACTTGGTGCAGTTTGTAAATGATTTGTGGCTCAGTCCAGCCCTGCCACTACTCCCCACCACACATTTTGAATCAACTGTAGCTCCTTAAATTGCCAAATTTGTACTACTGTTCCCCTTAACTCCTATTTTATGGGTACCAACAGGCAAATTCATGTTTATTCAATTGAAGTATCTCTTCTTCTGAAGATGAAATTCTACAACACTCATCCCAGGATGAATTAAGTGTCCTTCCTCAATGTTCCCACCACAATCCATCCATATCTCAATCATGCCACCTGTACAATAACTGTGGTGATTGCCTTCTTGCCCATCTTGCCACTAAACTCACTCCATGTGAGTTACCCACAGACAGGAGCCATAATTTCCACCTGTTTCCTGGACACATAGCTTAGCACCTGACACATAGAAACCACTAAAACATTTATTGAATGAAGGACAAACAAAAAGAATATGAATTCCTGGAGTGCTTGTAAAATGGGGATAATTCCGCAAATATAAATGGTTGTGTGACCACAATGCAGGGAGTGGGGGAGAGACAGAGTCCCCTCAAATGATCCCCTGCCCATTTTCTGTCTCAGAAAAACAACAGCCAAATTTATGCATAGGCATTTATTCATTCATTCATTTACTTGCTCAACAAACATTTCTGAGTGTCCATAGTATACCAGGTACAGTCCTAAGCACTTGCTTCAGAGAGAACGTGACATTTCAGCAGAATCATGATGCACCAAACCAAGTACTAGGAGTGAGAAGAGAGGCCCTATAGGCTCGTGAATGTCTTACTAAGGAGTCTACAGGACACAGAAGTTGAATAAACTAGAGACTATTTGTGGTGAGATGAGTTCTCTCTCTCTCTCTCCCTCCCTCCCCCTCCCCTTCTCCACCATATTCTTTCCTAAGTGACTAGAACCCACTAAAGCTAAGGTAACAATGGAAAAATGGTTGGTCATAGATACTTCACCAAGGGCCTCATTTCTCAATGCCCTCACCCCACAATATCTTCCCTGCTCCAAACCCCATTAATCAATGAAACTTCATAGCACCAAAAGGCAGATAGCTTCATGGAGATCTAAACGAAAAACATTCAGCCCCTAGAACAGGAGGCAATAGCACCAGTAGGATCAAAGGAAGGTTGTAAAGGAGAAAGAGAGAATTTGGGGGGGAAAGGGGGAAGAAAGTAAGAAAGAAAAAGAGTGTTTTCTACCAAGTACAAAATCAACTCACCCAGGCCGGGAAGCTGGTCCAAAGAGGATGAGACCTACATGGAGCACACAGTGTAAAACTGTCCCAGGATTTTAGAACAAAGACCCCCCAACTCAATGAATAAAGCACAGAATTCCTGAATTGGAAGAAATGATTCAAATCTGAAATAAACAACTGCATTTTTCTGGACTCCTTTTACAGGGGTTTAAACTGTGTCAACTTGCTTAAGCCGGAACAACCCTTCCCAACATTTCTTTCCCTGTGTGGTTCTATGTTGGGTTGACCAAAAAGAGGAATTTGGACAAGACTTGGAAGGTAGACGTGAAACAGAGCTATTGCTCTCTGAAAATCCTCATAACCATGCACAGTGGCGCACAAACACAGACACACTGCCAGATTCTAGTGTGTCCTTGCCTCTTGTGTCTAGCTCTTCCTCCCAATCGCTGGTCCTGCAGAGCACTAGAGCACCAGGCCTGCATCCTGAGCTGACTAAAGGCATACAGAGGTGAGTGATCCATAGACTTTCCACAGCTCTCCTGGATGCCACTCCAGCACCTACAGCTGCCCGGCTTCCTAGATCCAACCCAAGTTCTGACCCTGTAGATCCATCTACCAGGGCTTGATGGGAGCTGGGTAGTGACTTTTCTCTGATCCGTCAGTCCAACTTCCAGGACTTTACTTTCCCAGTTTCTACCACAATTTTTATATTCTTATGTCAGGAATACTCTAATGGTTCATCTTCTCTGATCAAAGCCCTCGGATTCACCTTGCATGTGCTTGGATGCCCAAAAGGAAGATTAGGTGACCTCTACCTTTCTTCCCTTCTACTAATAAAGGAAAAGGTTATAGATGAGAACTACAGAAATGTGAGCTCCAAGTACTACTTGATAGAGGTCTCTCCAAGAGGGGGTGGCTTCCTACTGTGAACTTACTATAGAATGAAAACTGATTCTCAGCTTTCCAAGCTAAGAAACTTGCTTCCTCCCCCCCTTTAGCATACTAGTTAAACTCTATTGAAGAAGACTCAGTCAGGCTCAGTAGACACTGAAGGAGACAATAAGGTCTATTAACAGGGCCTGTTAATATAGCATGAGAAAAAGAATTGTTGCAGGTCCCAGACATTTGTCTCTTCAAAGCCCTACACATGTAGAAATAACCATACAGGAAGCTAAATGATAATCAGGTTGCTGAGGAGGAATATGTTATCAAAATTAGAAGAGTTAAGAGGAATACTGAGTGATGAATAGCATCAAGTTATGATAGACATATCAACCCCACAGAACAAACTGGCCTGTCACAGATGTAGACAAGTGTGTGGCTCCATTCACCAAAGGTACAGTCATAGCCATAGGCCTTCTTCTCTGAAGTAGATTACAGTATTGGCCCAGTGCTTCATCTCTTACTGTATCCATACCCTTTGCCATGACTTTGAAATTTCTTTCACTCAAGAAATGGAGTGTATTCCTCTACCCCTTGATTATGACTTCAGACATGTGACTTGCTTTGGCCAATAGAATGAGATAGAAGGAACAGTGTTAAAGTTCTGAGCTTGGGCCTCACATATCTCTGCTTGCCCTCCTGTGCTTTTGCCAACGCCGTAAGAAGAGTTTGCCTGGGCCAGCCAGCTGGTCCAGGAAGGATGAGGGGCATGGAACAGTGTCATCCCAGATCAGCCCAGACTAGATCAGCATGACCGCAGCTGATCAGCACACAGGTGAGAAGGAATAGATGAGTATTATTTTATGCCATGGTATTTTGGGACTGTTTGATATGCAGTGGTAGCTAACCAGAGATACTCTCCAATTATGATTTTCTGGGATGATGGGAGAGGTGCTCTTACCCCACTGTGGCCCCAGAGTTTGTGGCCCAGGATTCTCCCGCCGAATCACTAGGAGGCACCAATGGTAAGTTAGAGGGTCATCTTTGGAACCTCAGTAAAATTCTGGTTGAGCTTTTCTATCCTTTTTGATTAGATATAAAATCTAAATATTGTTGCAGCAGAGGAAAGATTTTTAAAAAAACACACAACTCTTCAGAAGGCTACTTCTGAATATTAAGGGCCATTGGCAAATACAATTCTAAATCACTATCTGAAAAAACACACGCACATAAATCTGAAATCTATCATTGGTGCTTTTTGCTTTTATCAGAGTTTTAGAAAAACTAATACACCCAACAAAATCCCCAGGCAGCTTAGGATGCCAAGATGTTCTTCCCCTCTCTTCAAATCTGCTCCAAGCCCATCAGGAGAAGTCATGGATACATGTGGTTGGCAGATGAATCAAATGTCTAAAGACATAGTTTTATGACAATTGTATCTTAATCTGTTAGTTTGAAGTACGCATTGGTCTTTATAGGAATTAGAGGCATTGTTGGGAGTGGGGTCCTCAAAACATTGTATAATCCTGTTTGTTTAGACATTCCTTCTTTCCCCCACCGCTCCCTGCCTTTCCCTGGCTTCCCCCACCCTTCCAGTTTGCGAGGGATTGATGATGTTGGGATATTTTTTTCAGGAAATGTGGGAAGTCTGCAGTCCATTTCCTACTCGACATGGGCTTCATTTACGAGAAGAACAAACCAACAACAACAGTGCAGCCCTCTCCCAGCTCCACTCCACAGCACCCCATGCCCTGGCGTTGAATGAGCTGTCGCATCACCCTCCAAGGTGACAGCGCTCCAGGGATGGGACAGGGTCGATGGGGGCCAGCGAAGCACACCCTTTCATTTCTGAAAAACATCCCCTCAGGAAACAATTTGGCTTTTCCTGCACAACATGGACTTGCTTGGCAGTCTGACCAACTCATCACCCCTGTTCATCTCACACTGCATGCCTGATTAATAACAACAGCGAGTCCAAGAACAGAGTGAATACAGCTTCTAGAGGAAAGGGGGCTAGGAGAGACAAACAATACCCTCGCCAAACAACACGCATGCGCACACCCCCACATCCCCCACACCCCAAACACACAGAGCCACTTTCAAAGTGTTGAGAAATACGAAATGCCTCAATCAAAACCATTTCACTTTACTGGAAACAGGGTTGAGAATTACTTCCTTCCTCCCATCCAAATATGCTTGGCATGATAACGGCATTCATTCTTCATTGGCCTATCACATGCCAAGCACTGCGTTCATGGTCCATACATACGTACTTCTTTAATTCTGGTAGATATCATTATCTACCAGATAGTGATAAACTTTACAGAGGAGTAACGATCAAGGAGCCAGGATTTGAACCCAAGGCCCTGTGTGACTCTCAAGGTCAAGCTTCTTTCGTTGAATCACAGCAGTTGTTACTACATAAACTCAATTCATTTCTCAGGGCTGATTGAAATCATCTCTCCTGTGAATTCTTGGCTTGTTCTGAACGGAACTCTGATGGTTATAAGTAACAGAAACCTACTGAAATGAGTTCAAGTAAAAGGCACAGCATGGCATTCTCATCCCAGCCCTGACATGGGAGGGGAAGCAGTCCAGCATCCAGGAATGCAGGAATTTGAACAAGTGGGCATTAGGAAGGGCACAGCCCCGGAGGCAGCCCAGGCACCTCCCAGCCTCTCATCTCAAAGGCGCCACATTTCTCTGCACACCTGCACATCTCAACCAGCTTCTCTGAGTCCCTGGTCCCTCAGAGCAGCAGTCTGCCCCCAATTCTGCAATGACTTCCTCTACTGCAAATCTACCGGACCTTTGAGCTCAGGGCCTTCTACCTAAGGGTAATAACTGCTGTCACTTTCCAGACTCCTAGGAGCAGAATCCAACGGGCTCAGCTTATATTTTTTAGTTGGACCACAAGAGGCACAGTTGCTGGTCTGGTCTATGGTTGGGCTCCCCGAAGTCCACCGTGGGCCAGACAGAGGTAGCTGGGAAGGAGAGGATCAAGTGATCTGCTGCTGTCCCTGTGGGTGGGGAAGCACCTTGAAATTCTAGTCAATATTCAGCTCTCATTCACTCCCCTTTCCTTTAGAGGGCTGATTTATATACCTGGTGTAGCCCTTCATTTTAAGTAGCCCCAACTGCTCTTCAACTGCATTTTTATTTATTTTCTAGGTTCTTAGAGAACCACATATTCAGGTCATTATTTCTGCAATGCTTGGCTGAGTGCTAAGAACACAGTGGTCATTTACAAATGACTTGTTTTACTAGACAAAGTTCATCATGGGGCAGGACAATGCAGACGATCAAGAAGAATTTCTTTATTCTTTCCCTCGTCCACAGAAAGACCAGCAGAACTACAAAGAGAACGTCGCATGTGATCCACAAGTCTTTAACCTCATATGTGAGAAGGAAAAGAATTTGACCCTGAGCACATGAACTCTGAAGTACCTTCCAGCTCTTACTAAAAGAAGCATCCAGCCAAAAGCTCCAAACCTGGACACATATTCCTAGACACCATATTCTTGCTCTGATCCCATCCCTTTATTACCCATTTAGAGAAATCTACTAGTATTAAGATAAATGACTTGTATGCTATTATAGTGGGAAGCTTGATTCTGTTCTCATTTTCAAGAGAAAAAAAAAGTAAATAGTTACAATACCTTGGGAATTTAATATACTAGGAAATTACTAGCAACCCTGTTACTATTGGCATTGTTGTTGAAAACTGTTCATTTATGACATTCTTGTTGCCCACAGCCGAGATGACACCAACTACATCAATAAGGATGTTTTCAGCCACAAATAAAATGCCCAACTCAAACGGTCATAAAAGTAAGAACATGTATTAGGAAGTGTGGTGGTTTCAATCATGTTCATAATTCTTGGAATTTCCTCTCTTCAAAGATTGGGATGTCCCCTCTCCTGTATGTAGGCTAACCATTGTGCCTGGTTGACCAGGAGAGTGCTGTGGAAATGACAGAATGTGGAACTATTGGAATATGACATCCAAGGCCAGGTCATAAAAAAACAATACCATTTCTGCTTGGTTCTCTTTGGATGCTCACGCTGGGAATCCAGCCACCATGCTCTGAGGAAGCGTAAGCAGTTTGTGGAGAGGCCCACATGAAGAGGAACCAAGGGTAATGACTCTGAGATCTGACTGAGCCCGTCCGTGCCAACTTTCCCCATTTGCGGGTGAGCCATCTGGGAAGTGGATCCTCCAGACCCCAGATGACACCTTGTGGAACAGAGACAAGCCTTCCCCACTGAGCCCTGCCCATATTGCAGATTCCTGAACTAAGACAAAATGTTGTTTTAAGCTACTAGTTTTAGGGAAGGTTTGTTATTACAGCAACTGATAACTGACATGACTAGTCTAAAAGGAAGTCCCAAGTAGATGAGATTTCAGAGTCATTGATCCAGCAGTTCAACCACTTTATTGTGGAATGTTTCCTTCCTTTTGCTCTGTCCCAGGTTATGCAAGCTTCATCCTAAATCTAGTTGCCTTGTCTTTGTAGAATGGTGACCAGGGGCTGTCACAACTGCCTCTTTCAGTTCAGGTGAGGGGTTAGAATGAATTCCCCTGGACTATTCTCAAGAGAGAAACTTTTCCAAAAGCCAGCAAACCTCTCCTCATATCTTTTTGGCCAGAACTGGGTCACATGCTCATTCTTGAATAAATAACTGGCAAAGAGGATTAGATCATGTTTTGACTAATCAGGCCTACCTAACCCTTCAGTTGAGATTAATTTACCAAACAATATTGCTGCTTATGGGATAGAATAGATATTGGAAAAGACACTTCACTGGTGAAAGACATTTGAAAAGAAAGTCAGGTGAATGGGAAAACCCTCAGCGTGTGACCAGCCTGGGTATATAATAAGTGGGAGAAGATTCACAAGATTGGGACTATCCTGCTTAAGCTGTACAGGATTTAACTTTGTATAGATCACGAAGGAGGTAGGAGAGATAGAAACATCATTGGCTACTGATTCCTACTGAGGATCGAGCCCACAACCCAGGCATGTGCCCAGACTGGGAATCGAACCGTGGCCTCCTGGTCCATAGGTCGACACTCAACCACTGAGCCATGCTGGCCAGTCTGCCTGGCACACTTGAGGAATGATAAGAGGGTCAGAACAACAGGAGCAAAAGAAAGAGAGGGGGAGGGGTAGAAATTGAGGCCAGAGGAGCACAGAATGGGGGTCAGGGTGAAGGAGATAGTGTAGGCCATTGTTATTTGCTTTTACTAACAGGCCGAGAAGCTGTTAGAAGGTATGGAGTAGAGGAATGGCCTGAACCGATTTAACATGTTGCATTGAGGATAAACTGCTGGGAGCAGCAAATGTGGAAGCCACTGGCTAGCCACTGCCCATAATGGAGGCAGAGAGAAGGGTGGCTGGGACCAAGATGGTGGTAGTAAAGGTGACAGGTTCAATGATATAACGAATGCAAAGAAACCATCATCCCCAGTAGATGCTGGCTCGTATTGGAGGTCCAGCATTCTGAATCCCAAGACTCATCAAGAATTGATTGGTTGGCCGAAACCAGTTTGGCTCAGTGGATAGAGCCAGAAGGTCCCAGGTTCGATTCCGTCAAGGGCATGTACATTGGTTGGGAAGCTGGTCGATGTATCTCTCTCATCGATGTTTCTAACTCTATTTCTCGCCCTTCCTATCTGTGAAAAATCAATAATATATATATATATATATATATATATATATATATATATATATATATATATTTAAAGAACTGATTGGTTGGTGGAATGGCAGACCCAGGTGAGTGATTACAAGGTGGAGAGTCAACATCAGGATTAGAAAAGAAACTTTTTGAACATTTGGCATACATCAAACAAAATGAACTGGAATTGAGGCAAAATGAAAGAGCTCAATGCTCCCCCTCATTGAACTGTCTGTTTGGGCTATTTTAAAAATTACACACATACACACACACCACCACCACCAACACACACACCACACACAGGAAAGCCTGTGATCAAAAAGTTTGTTGAAAGGCCACAGGTGCCCAGAATCCAGCCTGACCTCACAGAACTCCCAGATATGAAAGATTATTTCTATGGTCGTACATTTTTTGGTTTAACAAATGCAAGAGGCCATGAACTCCAATATCTGAAGCAAACGTGTTAAACATCTGGAATCTGGCACAAGTTTCTCCTGTGGGATGCATTGTTTGCGCAAACTTTTATTAAGTTAAAAAAAAAAAAGAGTAAGGACTGGGTTTCAAAATAGTCGTGTAACCTAGTAAGAACATTTCTCTGAGGCCAGAGTAAATATCCAGAGTTCTTCAAACCCGTTAGTAAACAATTACCAGGCTCAAAATCAGGCCCTAAAACCAAAGTGGTATCTAAATGGAATGAACTTAAGTAGCCAGAGCGTGTACTCTGACAAGACAGTGAGTCCAAATGAAGTGGATTTTTCCAGGCTACGGGCTGACGCTCCCAGCCCCTCCAAGAGAGGCCTTGGATTTGCAGGCAGGGCGCTGCCTGCAGTTTAGGACAAGCTCTGTCACTTCAATGTAGATGATCTTCAGCAATTTCATGTATCTCTGGGTTTGATTTGCTTTTTACCTATAAAAGATGGAAAGAACAATATTGCTCCACAGGTCTTAGGAATTCACAAGCATAGAAAATAGAAATAAGGTGACAGAATGTTTAAAAGCTCTGCACCTATAGACATATAGAAGAGGAGGAAATACAAGGAGGGAGGAGGAGGATTGGAATGGAAGAGATTGTTATTGCAAGACGGGAAAGACCAAACAAGCTGAATAAGGCTTTTAAATTTTTTTAATTCTTTTTATTGATTGATTGGAGAGAGAAGAACATTGATTTGCTGTTCCACTTATTTATACATTCATTGGTTGCTTCTTGTATGTGCCCTGACCAAAGATAGAAGTCACAACCTTGGTATATTGAGACAACACTCTTACCAACTGAACTACCTGGACAGGGCCTGAACAAAGTCCTCCCACCCCCATGGATTTTAGAGAGAGAAGAAAGAAAAGAGAGAGAGAGAGAGAGAGAGAGAGAGAGAGAGAGAGAGAGAGAGAGAGAGAGAGAGAGATTGTTTCACTTATTCATGCATTCATTGGTAGCCTGAACAAAACTTTTAAAGAAAAGCTAAGGATGGTCTTCTGGAATGTTCCTCAAGGGTGGGAAGACCTCTTGTACTCCTTTATTATCTCCCCAAAGGGCAGCATCCACTGACTGACAGATGGACACATTCCTCTCAATCTCCACAATCCATACCTCGAGCATTCTAGTGGTGGGGTGAACAGTAGTTATCCATGCAGTGTCACCAAAAATTGCCTCTACTCTCACCCAGAGCTATCCATCCTATGAGTGCTTCCTCATGATCCTAATGAACTTCAAAGACTGGAGCACCATGTGGGAACCCTTTCTACTTCTCTCCCAGGTCTTTAGATTGCAGAGGCAGCAATTCATTTCCCCCTACAACCTCTGAAGTCTTCCCTTTTCCAATAATGGACATTCTCTCTCTACTCTGCTTTGACTTGCCACATACTTCTGGCCTCTTTGTGGTTTTTGGTGTTCATCTTAGTGCCATGGGTGACCTTACTGAATTTCCATGGAAGTGTTCTAAATTGATGGGTGTCCTTCTGCACAAAAGGGCAAAGATTGAGCAAATAGTTCTCCGACCACTTGAGATGCAAACAGCTAATAGGGTTTAGAACTGGAAAGATTCTGTGGTTTAGAGGAAAGTGAGCTAGACCAGGAATCAAGAAACCTATATGTCAGTCTACCACCGGGTGACCTGTAGCTAGTCCACTCCCTCTCCCCAGCCTCAGATTCCTCATTATAAACAGGTGATTGGACCTTGTGACATAATTTTAGATCCTTTGATCTATCATGGTCTATATGGAGGCATTATCAATAAAATTCCATTACAACGACCTCCCTGGTACAGCCATAGCGTGCTGGAAGAGTGAAAATGTGGCTCGGAGCCACATTCCCAGTTTGTAGAAAGTGGAGAGGAAATGACCTAATTTCAAGTCTCAGTGAAACAAAACACAATGAAATGAAATGGAATGGAGTGAGAAGGAAATTGCTGAGAATGTGCTGAGGGAAGTGGGGCCACTTGGGTTCTGCAAGTTCCAGGAACTATTTATAAACCGAGCTGTGACTCAGGTGAATGGCTTTGTTGTTTGGAACATTTGAGGTTGAGAAAGGCCCGGGGCCATTGCTACTTGCCAGGATAATAGGGAAAGAGAGCATTTCCACACACATCTTATTTCTCAAAACAACGAAGGGCTATCTTTACCCCATTTGATAGATGAGGAAAAATGAGCTCAGAGAACCTAACCAACTTATTCCAGATCACAAACTAGTAAATGGCAGAACTGGGATCCAAATCCAGGACTATCCAACTCCAATCCCAGTGTTCCCTCTGCCTCCCCAGATTGGCACTAATAGCCCCGTTGTCTGAGCCAGAACAGAATTCCTTTAAGGGACCAGAGGGTGCACAGCTCATTTTTCTGATCTCCAGCTTAGGGAACACAGGCATGCTTTGGAATTGAGAGTGATGGCTACCTGGCCAACGTCCAGAGCAAAGTATTTTCAGAGCAGGGATTCTTCACCAGCCCAGAGCCAGGAACAGAGTAGAAACTTGAAAAATACTTGTTCAAGAGTTGAGTAAATACCGGATTCAGGTTACAAAAAAAGGACCTGAGGCTCAGCAAGGCCAAGTGACTTGCCCAAGGTCAAGAGACTAAAAAACGTCTCTCCTTCTCCAGAGAGAGAGGGAAAAAGAACCAGAGATGCATAGGCTCCCAGACTAGAGATCTTCCCATTGTGTCACCATGCCTCCTAAGGTGACCAGAAATCTCCTTATACATTTAGGTCAATGCAGTATCCTTGGAGGGGAATGAATGCTAGCCTCCAACCAAGATCATCTATTTGCCTAGTGGGTTAATTAGAAAAAGACTTTGCTGTTTCAGGAAGCTAATAGAGAGCATGGTTAATGCAATTTTCGGTTTTCATATTAGGCTCTGAGTCATTTTTGTTTATCTTAGCATTTTTTCTTTATGTGTGGTGTTTGCTGATCACAATCAGTGGGGATAGGATCCCTGGCAGTCAGGAAGCAATTGGCTGACTCCCTCAGAAGGGATGACTGCTCTGGTGAGTATATTTGGTCATTTTGATCAAAGATTGCGTCCTCCAGTTCCGCAGCCCCAAGTAACCACCAGGTCTGCTTCCACAGATCCACTTCTCACAAGGATCCCCAGGGCTCGGTTCCTGGCCCCAAACTCTCCCACTGAACTCATGCTGCTGACCATCCTCACTACCCAACCCACCCAATGTCTCACCGTTGCCTCCAATTCAGATATTCTCTTTGCCCAAAGGTATGGAACTGTGTAATTAAATCTACGCATTTCACTATATGTAAATTATACCTCAAAAAATGTTTTATGAGGTGTACATTGCCCTAACCAGTATGACTCAGTGGATAGAGTGTCAGCATGCGGACTGAAGGGTTCCAGGTACAATTCCAGTCAAGGGTATGTACCTTGGTTGTGGGCACATACCCAGTAGGGAGTGTGCAGGAGGCAGCTGATAGATGTTTCTCTCTCATCGATGGTTCTAATTCTCTATTCCTCTTACTTCCTCTCTATAAAAAATCAATAAAATATATATTTTTTAAAAAGGAGTGCACATTTAGAATGAAATTCATTTCCCCCGCTACTAAAACTCATCCTTCTGAAGTATTCTTCAGCTCAGTTTAGGGTGCCCTTAGTTCCCTAAGCCTCCACACCCAATAAATCCCCAAGATCTACTGATTCCCTCTCCGACAGCTCTCTTGAATCTTTCCCCTTCCCTCCATCTTCTCTTGTCACTCCCCATCATCACAGTCACTCAAATGACCATGTACTTCATGACAGGCCCTATATGAGTCCTTAAGTCTATAGTATGAGCAACAGATAAATAGTGTCTTGAAGGAGGTAGCATTTTAGAACTCCACGTGGTCACCACAATCACAGAAGCACAGGTACCACAGAAGGAGCAAATCGCTGTACATGGGAGTGGGAAACAGGGTGGGCAACGCAGGCGGAGGGTGTCAAGGGTGGTTCCGGAAGGCTCCTAGAGGTGCTGCCCTCCCAGAGAAATGTTGTGAGTGAATGGGCATTGCCTGGTGGACACAGAGAAGAACTGCCAATGAGAAGAGCTCCAGCAAGAACACCTGAAGGGAATATATAAGCCTTTCAGGTGGGGGAGTTGTTTGAGAATTCATTATAAAGCAGGGGAAAGGGTTGGAGCTGGGGCTGGAGCAGTAGACAAGAACCAGACCGAGGAAGGCTTTGTCAATCGTGTTTGGGAGTTTGAACCTTAACCGGTAGGCAGAGGGGATGTTAGGAGAGCTTTAAGAGGGAGCTAGTGGGCCTTACTCTGTTTAGGGAGAATTATCTCTCATGTGAACAACTGCAATACTTTTCTTGGCTCCCATTTTCACACACCACTTCCGAAGGGGTCTTCCTAAAAATAAGGCCATGTCTCTTCTTTAATTAAAAAACAAAACACAACAAAATAACAGCCCTACCATAACTCCTCTGAGCGGACAGCAGCAATTCCCAGACTCTAAGGAAAACTACTGCTGGCGATGCTGATAATTCTTTTGTTCTTGGGCGGGGCGGGGCGGGGGAGGAGAGAGGGGGGCTAGAGAATTTCCCTTGCAAATAAGTTTAACATTTATGCAAAATTAAACAGGCTTCCTTTTCATCGAAGGACTTCTCAGAGGCTTTAATTGTCTAATGCCAGTTGTGGATCTTTAAAAAGGGGATTCTGAATTCAGATTCCCCAATCTATGACGTAAGTGAGCTCTTTGCTCTTGGAGCACTTCCGCATCTCCCCGGGGCTGGTGTTCTGTGAAATGGCGGCCTCTGCAATACAGTCCCAACTCAGTTCTGTGACCCTCCCCTGAAACCTGGCCTTGACTTCTGTCCCTCCCTGCTACACGCATGCCCTGTGTCCTCTGCCCCACCACGCTGGCCTTCTCCATGCCCTTCCCTCCTGAGGCTCCAGGAATTCCTAACCATCCTTGAAATCAGGGCCAGATATCAACTGTGCCAGGTTGTGCATGGGTGAAAGTTGCAGTTATAGGTTAAGCTGAATGAAGGCTACAGTGTATGCACTGTTTGGGAATCATCTGGGTGAATAACTCTGTAATCTGTGGAGCGTGCAAGCCTACAGTTTACAAAGAAAGGGTAAGGATTGTTACTGCCAAAGAGAATCTGGTCTCTAGAGACTGAGCACTGTCCGTATTTAAAGGGACCCCAGTTTTACCCAACCTGTCTGATCCAGATTACGAGAAGGATATCTATAGCACGGCAAGCCACTAGATACTGAGAGGGCAGGGCGGGGCGAGGATGAGCTCCTGACTCCACTGTGGGGCAGGGTGGAGTTATCCTCCATTTTGTAACTGGACTCAGCCCAATCGGGGTTAGCTGAGGCAGTGACATCACCACCGACCGGAGTAAAACCCCTGGACTGGGCGAAATTCGCTCTCTCTTCCGCCATGCTGCCGGCGTGAGTGGGACAGAGCCCATGGTAGCATGGAAAAGGCTCTTTTGTTTATTGCATTGGCCTTGGCTCCCTGGTGGTCCTTGAGGATCACGAAGTCTGGGCATAACAATACCATGAAGGACAAGGGACAAAGGGAGTGCTGGACAGATTATTAAAGTGCATTTGGGGAATGAGCGGGGGTAGCCTGGCCCGGGGAGTCAGGGGGTTGGGATGATAGAAGCCGACCTGGAATGGAGAGATGAGATCAGAAGGAACCCTGGGAGAGTCCTCATGAACAGCCACCGGGAATACCGGTGTCAGTGACTATAGACAGATGCTTTCTTTTTGAGCAGGGACAACAGGAGAAGAATGATGCCTAGGAGAGAAGAGGAGCTGGAGGGAGAAGGGGTCAAAGCTCACAAACAGCTTGTACTTTGTCCCATGGACCCAGCTCTGCCTTCACTGGACAGGTCCCATCCCCAACTACTGGCTTCCAGTCTTGGGATGGAGATCAGGTGGGGTTGGGGAGACAGTGCAGAGAAGGAAAGAAGCTAGAGAAGAGAAGAAAGGGAAGACATAAGAAGAGGAAGAGGAGGGGGTGAAGGACTCTCTCAAGCCCATGACCTTGCTCAGAAGTGAGGAAGCAGAGTTCCACCTCGGCAGGGGGTGGAGGCATCAAGAGCACCAACTCTAGCCTCAGCTCCCCCCCTCCTCCTCTCCCTCCTCAGCCCTCCACAGGTGGTTGAAGAACCAACAAAGGAGTAGCGTGGGGCTGAGTGGGATGTGGTGAAAACTAAGAAGGGCAGCCTTGAGGGGATTCTCCCAAGATGGAAGCATGGGGCTGAAGGGAATGAGCGTAAAGGGCAAAGTATGTATGAGCTGAGTATTAGCAGAGTGTCAGCTGAGTATTGGCTGGGAAGAACAACAACTGCTCCTCCAGGTGCTGCTCCATCTCCACAGTTGCCCTAGTAGATTCCAAAGTTCCGACAGGAAAACAAGCAGGAGGGAAGGGGGTCTCACTCAACCACTGAGCCACACTGGCTGGGCCCAACAAATTTAATTTTAAAGAAAAAAACTTCAGAAGAACCCAAGGCACCTGTTTTCAGGTACAGCCACTACCGTGTGATACAAGCCAGTTCTGCAACGTCGAATGCCTTTCACATAGCAGGGTAGATAGTAAGAATGTGGAAAAAAAGGCTAGGTTGAAACCAAACCAATCCTCCCCAAACAAAACCTACCCTTAAGTGGCATCAAGCTATCCAATGACTCTTTGGCCCTAAATCGGTATTAGTTAATTAATAATCTATGAGACCTTGATAAATGAGTATCCTAATGACCTTGGTGTTTATCTAGATATACAATCTACTCTTGCCTTTTTTTACATTATTGTTCAAGAATATTCCAAATTCCCAAATAAAAGTTTGTCATGGCCTGTTTGTCACTGCCTATAATCACCATGTAATATACATGTAATTACCACGGTGAGAGAACACCATTAATGAAAAATTAATAGATCATTCCTATGTTGACAACTCTTTTCTCTCCCTGATGGCATACTTCACCGGTGGCTACTGGGGAAGGTTCATTATTAGAAAGTCAAAGATTCTAACTCAGGGCTGCCCAGGTAATACATCTCACTTCTATGCATTTATCCCCCTTGTCCTGAAGCCTCTTAGTTATCTTTTTGAATATATGTTAGTTTTCTGGAATTCTAATGGAGATAGTCATATGCTGAGTAAAGATCCAAAGATTTGAAAACAAAAATATCAACAAGGAACGATTTGTATATTGGTTTATAGTTGATGAGCACTGGCAATTTCAATATAATGAGCTTTACTAAACGTGGACTTTTTTTTTCCTAGAAAAGAATGCATTACCAGTACATACATACTGTATCAAAAAGAGTGAAACTTTTCTTTTTTTTTTAAATATATTTTATTTATATTTCACAGAGAGGAGGAAGGGAGAGAGATAGAGAGCTAGAAACGTCAATGAGAGAGAAACATCGACCAGCTGCCTCTTGCACACCCACTACCGGGGATGTGCCCGCAACCAATGTACATGCCCTTGACCGGAATCGAACCTGGGACTTTTCAGTCTGCAGTCCGACGCTCTACCACTGAGCCAAACCGGCTTCGGCCAAAAAGAGTGAAACTTTTCATCTCACGTTGGTTTTGTGTTCCCTTTCAATGCATTTAATAGTTCTAAGCAAGAGGCATCTTATTCTAAATTTTAAGAATGTGTCTATGGAGGTTCATAAGGATTTTGTAGTGTAAGATCAATGACTATTAAAATCTAACTCACATCATTTCTTTGCGCGCCTAACATGCTCCTATCACACTGTATCCTAGTTTTGTCTCACAGGCTGCATACACCCTGGATACATGTCTTTGCCAACAAACCGGAATCCATCTTGGTTATTTCTCTGAATCCAGAATCTGGCTCAGCCAAAGCTGGGTGGGTGGGAGAGCCTTCAACCACGGCGCGTTCCCCCCTCTCCCCCCCCCCCCCCCAGGACAAAAGCTTTGCCAACAGGATTGCATGAGCGGAGAGGGGAGTCAAGGACAGTTGCTCCTTTGTCATGTTCTGTCTCTCTCATGGTTCAGGAAGAACTTGTGCACCTTACAATAAACAGCCCACAAAACCACATTGAAACCACTGAAAATGAGGTCATCACACCTATTGAAATGTTCCCCCGTCTGGAAAAACACCGTCGCAAGGGCCAAGCCAGTTACCTAAGAGAACCTCTAAGACGTTACCCAGGCCTGAGAGGCCACAGGTGCACGGATCCCACACCGGTCAGAGAGAGTTGTGATTGGCAAAGCACGGTTTAAAGGAAATGCTGGCTGCCGTGCCCAGAGCGCGTCTCAGGGAATCACAGAACTTGAGAATGAGAGGGCGCTGAGTGGAAGTGTGGGTCCTTAGTGAACCCGGATCAGGCGGTAACAAGGGGACATTTGCAGGTGTCCCTGCTCTTCATCCACCAGAGAACCCTTCATCCTGCAGGACCTGCTGGAGCAGACAGAGCAGGGGTCTAGGACAAGCCCTCACCCAGCTGAGAAGGGACAGGTGCCGAATGCCCAAATATAATATTTTGAGTGTCCGTACAACAGCCAGCCCCATAGACGCTGGCGGGGGGAGCGTGATGCCGTGTGGCTCAGAGCAGGCTTAGCCGCAATCTTGCAAAAAGAATTAACATTTGTCTCTTCTCAAGGGGTGGGTGAAGCAAACAGCTTTTCGGGTTTTGGAAGCCTCTGGAACTGCTTCCCAAATGTCTGGGGTCTGGCCTTCGGGTACATGTTTTGCCCCTGAGTGTTTCCCCCTTGATGTTTAGGCCCAAGGGTATTTTAAGGTAAATGGATCCCACATGCTTCTGACTCATGGACACGAAATTCATCAGGTCACGTTTGGAAAGAGCGACCTGGGGCCCAAGGATAAGGTGACCAGACATCCTGCTTTTGGCGGGACAGTCCTGATTTTTAACAATTTGTCCTGCGTCCTGTGGCATTTTAAAAAAAGTCCCAATTTTTTTTTTTTTTTGAAAGATTAAAATCGGGACTTTTTCAAGACGCCGCGAGACGCGGGATAAATTGTTAAAAATCGGGACTGTCTGGTCACTTTCCCCAAGGAGCCGGCTTCTATGAGTCGCTGGGCTTGTTTCCTTAGGAGCAGGCAGCCACCTTTGAACACAGACAAACAAAATGCCATCCCAGACAAGTGTCTCGGTCTAGTTCCAAATGTGGCACCTCTGAAACCAAGGGTTCCTCGAGTCACCAAGACAGAGCTTCCCTTCTCTGTCTTGCAGAAGTTCAAGGAAGCCTTACCGTGTGCAGGGGTGAACGTGGAGCAGGAATTCAGAGCTGCTCCATGCAGAGCTCACTCACATCAACCTTCAGCAGCCCCGACTCCTCGCCCATTCCCGAGGCCTCAGCCTCCGACCCAGCGCAGGAGCAAGCACGGCCCGGCTCAGGGCCCCTTCTGGTGGTTGCTCAGGGGCGAGAGCTAAGCTGGGCCCCTGAGCCCACAAGCCTGCAGGAAATCGCCCTTTCTCTCCAGCTGAAGGACGGTGTTCTGAGCCATTTGTTGTGAATGTTATTAAAATCACGTGAACCTGAGGGAGCGCAGTGGGAAATGGTTTAAATGGGATTGGTTTGGGAGAATAAAACAGAGCTAGGTGTGCGATGGGGGTGTGAAAAATAGGAGAAATGCTCTCTGGGTACGGAAGCCCAACATGCTATTCCTTCCACTGAAGCACCAGCTCCTAAGGCTCTATGAAACCCCTCTCCACCCTAAGAACCCAGGGCACAGTTCGCGGCATGCAGTAGGGTTTTAATAAATATATCCTAATGGGTAGGATGGGAGCACCACAGATCTACCCTACAGATGCATCTTGGGACACCAGGGATCCCCGCACACCTCTTTCTCCTGAAGCTCCTGCAGGTGGGACCCCAGGCCAGCGGCCCCCACCTGTCCTCTCACCGGGAACAGGCACTGCTGCCTCTCTGCCCCTGCCTGGGCTTCTGACACCCGGGGAAATGCAGAGCCCTTGATCAGGAAAAGGAACTGAAAAAGGTACTGAGGGCCAGGCGGCCAGGACATGGGCCACATTTGTCTCCCTCTCTTTACAGGGTTTCTAACCAGGTGTTCTCAACTCTGACCGCTTATTAGAGTTCTTAAAATTTGCCGTGCCTGGGCCCAACCTAATCAGAATCTCTGGAAGGGCCACCCAGGAACCAGTCTTTTTCTTAAAAGCCCCCTTCTGATTCTCCCAGGCAGTCCAGGGTGAGGGCCACTGATTTAAAGTGACTTGAGTAGATTCCTGTTCTGGAAGAGTCCCTGGAAATAATCCCCGGAACAGAGGACTTGGTAGTTTTCTAATTGAATGAATAGGATTGGGGATTATGCTTCTCCCGACTTCTTCTCCTCATTTTTGCTCCCCACCAGGTGCCTGAAGGATGATGACCAAGCTCCCGAATGCCCTACTGTGTCCACATGAACCAAACTCAGACTCTCCTCAGACATTCAATGGGTTTGGAGACCTCTGCCTTCCAACCCAGGTAGGTAAAAATTGGAAAGCAAGCAGTGACTCAGGGGTCCTCAAATGACACCTGGGGCTCCCATGGGGAGGAGACTGGGCTTGGGAAGACAGAACAGATCAGGTGCCTGAAGGCCTTTGGAAGGAATTCTACCACTTACTCTTTTTTTTTTTTTTTTTTTTTTTTAATTAAAAACAAAACAAAACACGAAAACTCAAAATGCACAAAAATAAAAGGGTGAAACAGTTATACAAGTTTCAGGACAACTCTAAAACTCCTTTTAGGCGGCAGATACCATGGTTTGGGCACGGACTCTTGAGGAACCCTTCGGCCCTGCAGTGGCTTCTCCCCGTGGCCGTCTCCGTGCACACGGGAAGCGGGCTAGCTACACACAGCGCCCCCAGGAGCCCTCGGGCCTTTGCAAAGCGGCAGTCAGCAGCGTGCGGGGGAGAGAAGGCACGGAGGAGGGGGGAGAACTCTGTTCCCAGTCTTTGAACATGGACCCAGACCCCAGCGACCCTAATCTATTTCTTTGAAAGATAGGGAGATAAACTGAAGGCCTGGGAAAATCGCCGTGCACCCCGGGCCAGGGTGCCCAGGATAATACTTTGGGATAACTGCGTTGTAGGAACTGGGGAATTGTAGGAAGCGTGTCCTCCCATCGGCGTGGCCAGGCCGGCGGGGCTGACTCCGGGGGACGTTCAGCAGGAAAGGCGGGCGGCGGTCTCCCTCTCATTCTCCCTCTCGTCGCTCCCCGTCTCCTGGCCCGCGGCGCTGTGGAGAGGCGGTGTCGGAGGCTCCGGCCCCGGCTCAGAACGGGTACTGCGACACGTATATCCGCAGCCGGATCACGGAACTGCCTCTGAAGTTGATGACGGTGTTGACAGTGATCATTTCCAAGTCCAGCTGTATGTCCCGGGGTCCTTTGATGGGGCGTGTCATCACCAAGGTGGCACTGATGGGGCCTGTTTGCTGCGGACAGAATTGGGGACATTTGTTAGAGAAGGCCCTGGCCAGCCTAAAGGGGGCTGGGAGAGCTGGTCCTCAGACACAGCAGAGGTGGTGAGGAAAGCAGAGCTGTCCGTTGGGACACGTGGCTTCCCACATGATCCCCACAGAAGGCTGGGTGGTCTGGCCGCAGCTCGATCCTGCAGCCCCAATCAGGGTGCTCCCCTCGCCCGCTCCTGTCACACTGGAACCCCCACGCTCTGCCTGGCTTTGCCCACGCGCCACCTGGCTCTTTCCTGCTAACTCTTAGGGTCTCACCGAGAAACATCTCTTCCTGGGAGAAGCCTTGCCTGCTTTCCTCAATCGAAGTCACCCCTCCTACTCACCCTCTGGACCCTCTGCCATTGCACCTGCTACTTTGCATAGAATGGGAAGTATTCATCACCACGCGTCATCATCCACACTCTTTCCTTGGACCACCTCCGACGTCCAGGTCCCCATTAGACCAGGAGCTCTGTAGAGTTCAGATCTACAGGGCTAGGTTTGTCACCACTGAATCCCCTAACCGCCACTGTGGTGCCGGCCACACGGTAGGTGTTCAGTAAACATGTCTTGAATGTAAGAACAGGTGATTGATGAAACAGAGTGATCCAAAGCTGTCACTTCACCTCTTGGGGCCCAGCTCCTAAGTCAATAGCCCCCAGAGCACCTTGGACTCTCAGGTCTTCTGCCTCCGTGGACTGTCCATGTTGCCTGGGGCACCTGTCATCTGTTTATGAGCCTCGGGGTGGTTTCCGTGCACAGCCCTGCTGTGGCTCCTGTCTAGACACCGTCCTCACCCCCAGCTTTACCATTCGGGGACTCTTGCTGTGGTCCTAAAAATGTCACCTGAACTGTTCTCCTCCACTGAATCTTTTTCTGAAAGTCCTGAGGAGGGAGGGACAGCAGCCCCACATCAATCGAGCACTCACCATGCGTGAGGCCACTTAGATGCACATGTGCTTATGTAACCCTCATGGGAACCCTGACAGGCCTTGCTCCTCAGAGGGTGGTGGTCCCTGGACCAGCAGCATCGGCATCCTCCAGGAGCTTGTTAGAGAGGCAGGACCTCGGGTCCCACCGGTGACCTCCTGAGCCAGGATCTGTAGCTTCCCACAACCCCCAGGTGACTCACGGGCACACCAACTGGGAAGTGCCCATCTGAAGGCACAGACCCTGGCTACCATATTAAAGGGGTCTCATTATTTCCCCATTTTATAAAAAGCAAACTGAGGCCCAGTGAGGTTAAATGATTGCTCAGGGTCACCCAACTAGTCAGGGGCAGAGCTGAGGGATTTCACTCAGGTGCTTCTGACTGCCATCTCCAGACCTGTTTCACTGCACAATCACAGAAGAGACTGGTGGGTACCACTTTGTCTCCCCTGCAGGAAAGATGCTCAGGAGTCAGTGAATGGCCACACGGTGGGCCCCTGGGAGGACGCAAGGATATGCTGGACAATCGCTTCCTGCGAGCTGCAGAGCCCAGCAACTGAAAGCAACCGTCTCTGCAAAACCAAGAAGCTTGGCCACACCCGGCGTTTTATCGGTCTCCTATAAAGTTCTGGACATCTCCAAGCGCTCCACAGGCATGTCAAGGGTGGGGCTGGCAGACCGGTGCCAGCTGGGTACTGGGACCTCCACTGTCTACTGTGCAACTTCCTCTTGGCATCAGCTCCCTCTGTTCACGTCAGCATCTCGGCACAACTGGCACCTGCTCATGCAGAGGATGGCTCAGACTTCCTTGTCAGCTCTTGCAAAACCTGGGTGCCCTGGGCCAGGACTTCAGCCGGCACAGCCACACAGGGAAATGCAGCCTTTACATACGCAAATATCTCACTGGCTTTTATTGTTTGCATGAACAAAGGCCGAGGGCTGAGAGCCCTGAGCTATCTGGAGGGAGAGCTGCAGAGCCTGGGAGGGGGAATGGAACTACTGGACCCTTAAGTTGTTCCTTGGGGCTTTCCCAGGCAAAGCCTCCAATTTGGAAGTAACTATAGAGATCAGCAAGTCCTATCTGCCCCCAGCTCAGACCTGCAGCAGCCTGAGAAAGGCCAGCCTCCAGGACAAGGGAGGACTCAAGGGCCTGCCAGGAGAGCAGAGAACAGCCCCCTACACTCCCCTGTAGGCTTTTAGGGCAGAGTCAGGCCCTCTGAAAGCCTCAGGTTATCGATGGGCTTGGTGGTCACTGGAAAATGATGATGGGGGTGGTGGTGGTGGTGGTGGTGATAATGGTGACAATGGTAAAGGGGGTGGTGGGTGGAGGTGGTGGTGGGTAGAGGTGGTACTATGCAGATCAGGCTATGACCTTTCATACATCTCTTATTTGGTTGATACTATGCAGATCAGGCTATGACCTTTCATACATCTCTTATTTGGTCCTCCTAACCCTGCAGTGTAAGTAGGTCAAGTACACTAATTAAGGTTACAAAACTTGCACATGGCACTGGAGAGCCTGACTCACCAAGTCCTTCTCTGGCCACTCTGCTCAGTGATGAGGTCTCGGGACCTCTCCATTTCCTGCCGCCTCACAGCACTTACCCTACTTGAGAATCGCCACTTGGCATTGTAAATGTTTGCCTCGTTGTGCCTCCCCCTCAGTGTGGGCTCCTCAAGGGCAGAGGCTACATCCTGTTTGCTCCTGAGCTGTCCAGCCTGACACAAAGCCACACGCATGGTGGTGCTGAATTAATGTTGGTGTCGGGAGAAGAAGGAGCGAGTTACAGAACGGAGTTGGCCCTGGACACTGAATGAGAGGCTGAGCGGCTGAAGGTTCCCCTTAAACCAGCTCGGACTTCTGCTGCGGGAGGAGGAGACGGTTCCACAGGATCCACAGGAACCGAGAGCACCTGGGAATCCCCCGATCCACCCGAGAGGTGGCCCCGGGGAGCCGGGCTCCAGACAGCGGGGCGAGAAGAGAGCGCTCCCGGCCGTTTCACCCTCGCCCAGCCCAGCTGTCTGATAAAAAACCGTCACCCCGTGTCCCAGGCCCCGCGCTAAGTGCATGATCTCATCTGATCCCAGAGTAAACACTGCCGTCGTCCGTCTTCCCAGACGAGGAAGCGGAGGCCCAGCAGGTTAGGTAACAGGCCCAAGGTCATGAGGGTGGCCAAGTGCAGGACGCCAAGGAGGCGGTCGGCCTGGCTCCAGAGCCCGCGCTGGAGTGACTACGCTGTCACTTTCTGGTTTGTCCGTATACTCTCGTTTTTCTTCCATAAATATGTAAAAACAAAGTCATATAAAAATGAAAACAAAGTTTTAAAGAGAGCAGCAGCGCGTGGCCTCCTGAGGAGGGAGCTACCTGCTGGACAGCTTGGACACGAGTAAGCCGCCTTGTCCGTCTTCCTCCTCCCACGCCCGCGGCCTCGGCACAGGCTCCCTGCACTGAGCCTGTATTCAGCCCTCGGGACCTTCCCAGCCAAGAGCCACCTCCCAGGCCCTCAGCGCTTCCAGCCACTCTCAGAGCAGGCCTGCGTCCCCTCCTCCCCTCAGCACCCTCTGAGTAAATACTAAAGAACGAGGGCCCTTCTCAACGTCCTCCGAGAGGGCACAGCTCCGTACAGCTCAGCTGAGTGAGTTCCAAGGGGCCCTTAGTTACTGCGACAAACCAGGCAGCAGAGGGGGCTGCCGGGAAGAAGCCCTCCCCCCTGTCCACTCCGCCTGCAGGATAACCTTCTTCCCACCATCAGGCTCACAAGTCAGCCACAAGGAACCTCTGGGTCTAGGGGGGTTTCAGGGGGCGGCATCCTGGGGAGCCCAATCTGGCCTAGACAAGACCGCCTTCTGCAGGTCTGCTGTTCTGTTGGGAAAGGAAATAGGGAGGCAGGTGGTGTCCACGAAGGTATTTTAACTCCCCAAGAGAAGCATCGGTGTGTCCTCTGATTGGGGCCCCGGTGTCTGTCCAGATGAGAGAGGCCAGGCTGGAGAATGCCCGTGGGCGAGGCTGCCCACGGAAGCTCACAGCTGTGGTTTCTGGTGGGCAGCTGTAGCTCACGGTTGCCGGGGAAGGGCAGACATAAACACAGCTCCGTCTTTTTCACCTTGCAGAAGCGCCTCTCTCCTCCCCTCCTCCCCTTGACCTTGCTACACGGGACTACAGATGTTGGCTTCACAGGCCCTGTGATCTCACGTGACCTGGCCCTCTTAGGGTCTTGCCAAAATCATGTGAGTGAGGAGGCAGGCAGGACGCCAGGACCTGGGACCTTTTCTAATCGGTTGGTCGGTTGGTTGTAGCCTCTGTGTCTGAGGCCTCCCTGCTTTCGTTGTCGCATCCCCAGAGGCAAGGATTGGGAGGGGCTGCCAGGACTCGGGAGAGGAGAGGGAGAGAGCTCAGGCACATGGCCCTCTTGCAGGCCCTGGACCATCTGGCCTAAAAGTGGGTAAGCTCTCACGGCCTCTCTTTCTGAGGATCGCTGCCCACAGTGACTCTGGGGGACCACCTGCTGTATCTGTTAGAAATGCAGATTCCTGCCGAAACCGATTTGGCTCAGTGGATAGCGCGTTGGCCTGCAGACTGAAGGGTCCCAGGTTCGATTCCGGTCAAGGGCATGTACCTTGGTTGCAGGCACATCCCCAGTAGGAGGTGTGCAGGAGGCAGCTGATCAATGTTTCTCTCTCATGGATGTTTCTAACTCTCTATCCCTCTCCCTTCCTTTCTGTGAAAAATCAATAAAATATATTTTTTTAAAAAAGAAATGCAGATACCTGGGGGGTGCTGCTCCCCCCCCCCCCAAAAAAAAAAAATGATATCAGGTGCTAAGCCCTGGAACCTGTAAATATTACTGTATAAGGAAAAGGAAACTGCGGGTGTGATGAAGATAAGGATCTTGCCACAGAGCGATTATCCTGGATTCGCTGGGTAGCCCTAAACCCAAACACAAGTGTCTCTGTGAGAGACAGAGTGTTACCCAGAGGCTGGAGTGATGTGGCTGCGAGATCAGCGATGCCAGCAGCCACCGGACACTGGAGGAGGGACGGAAGACATTCTCGCCTGGAGCCCCGGAGGGAACACGGCTTGGCCAACACGCCCTGTCTGCTCAGTGGAAGCGGTTTCAGGCTTTTGGCTCCTGAACAGAGTGCAAATAAATTTCTATTGTTTTGGGCCACCAAGTTTTTGGCAATTTCTTAAAGCAGCCACTGGAAACTGGCCTTCCAGGCCTCGGCCACCATATTTCGGATTATTCTGGATAATTCAGGTGATTCCAGATTTTCTGGAACCCACTTTTTGGGCCAGTGTCCCAATTATCACAGAAATGAGAAAAACAGCTGAGCCGTGGGCTCTAAGAGGTGCCACCCCAGGTGGCCGGAGGTAGAGCTGCTCTCTCTCTCTCTCTCTCTCTCTCTCTCTCTCTCTCTCTCTCTCAGCTAATACGGCAGCCCCATGGGGTTACTGGGCACTTGAAATACGGCTACTGCCATGGAAGAACCTGATTTATCATCTTATTTCATCTTCATGGGTTTAAATTTAAAGAGACAGTGGCTACTGTGCCGGAGACGCAGGCAGAGCCCACCTCCGCTGGGCATGCCTTTCTATTCACTGCAGCGTAGGTAGCAGAAGGCGGGATGCTTTACAAACTCCCCTATTCCCAGTTTCTAGTTGTGCGTAGTGGGCACTTGATAAGCGTTTGTCAAATGAGATGGATAAGAGGATATGCAAATGCCTCTTCCATGGAATTGTGGGAGGAAAGAGGCGGAAGGTTGCATCGTGGCCTAGTTTCTCGTGGCCCAGATGAGGATGCTGAGGCTCACGGGGGAGAAGTGGCTCTCGCGAGGCCATACAGAAAGCTACTGGAACAGCACCTTGAAGGCCTAACTCCACTCCCCTCTCCTCTTCCCCCTCTACCCCAGCCCCTCCTAGCTGCACGCTGACCTGTCTCTAGAAGCACGTGCCAGGCTAGATGACAGGTTGTATGGCTGAAGACAGTGACCATCTGCCCGGCTGGCATTGAGCATCAACCCATGAACCAGGAGGTCACGGTTTGATTCCCAGTTGGGGCCCATGCCCGGGTTGTGGGCTCGATCCCCAGTATGGCATGTGCAGGAGGTAACGGATCCATGTTTCTCTCTCCTCATTGATGTTTCTCTCTCTCTCTCTCTTCCTCTCTGAAATCAATAAAAATAAATATATATATGTATTTTAAATAGATAGTGACCTTGGCTCACCACCCCTCTTACCCGCATATAGAATTCTCTGCCCTCATTCCCAGACTTGATCTGGAAAATGTAGTAAGCGCCGGGGTAGCGGGTCGTGGCTTGCATTTGGAAGATGTCGGCAGGAACGGAGCGCACGGACACCACGTCCATGTCCCGGTACAGGATGGTGAAGGGCTGGTCTCTGCAGCCGGTGTTCTCGGCGGGACACATGCAGCGGCTGTGGAGAGGGTGGATCGTGTGAGAACGCGGCCAATCCTTCCCCGGGGCTGGTTGGAACTACTTCCCCATTTAAAACGCGAAAAGGAGGCCGCCCCGTCTTTGTCTCCCAAACGTGGTAACTGTAGACGCCGCTGTCCCTGCCTCGCATTTAAAACCTCTCCGGCGTGTAGGCGAGCGCTCTGTTTCCTAGAGAATGGCCCGTTCTGGCCAATCAGATAGTCTTGTGACGGGCGGTATAACCCGGAGGTGTCTGGTTTTCGGAGTACTGGACCATTCTCAAATGCAACTCGCATCTGTCAATGTGTTCGGTCAGGGAAATGTGCCACCATGGCACAGCCCTTCACGTCCCAGCCATAACACTCACTGGGAATGTTACTTCTTGTTTCTGTACAGAAAACAAGGAATTCTCATAGTGAAGAAACCAAGGCCACTCCAGCCTTGTAGCCTCTGCACATGCTGTTCCTTCTGCTCTTCCACTCTCTGTCCCGTGAACATCCCCTCACCTTCCCATTCCAACTCCAACGTCATTTCCTCAGAAGGGCGTGTAAGCTCCCAGTCTAGACCGGGTCCAACCTGGTCTTCCATTTCCCCACTGTCTCCCCTCCCCGTCATAGCACCTGTCGCAGCCTGCAATAGTGCACGCCTGTGTGATAAGTCGTCTAACGTCTCTCTCCTCCTCTACGCGAAGAGCAAAACCCAGGGCACCCAGCGCTCTGTCTGGCTCACAACAGGATCTCAACTAGCACCTAAATGAATGTGTGGAAGCATTTTTAACGTTTTGTTCTTTGAGGCTGCATCGAAATTGCCAAGTCAAGTGTCCCCGGTGCCTCACGGCCACATTAAAATGTCACGTGTCACACGAAGAACGGTTTCCTGGAAGACGCTGGGAGGAGGAAGGGATGGGTCCCAGCTGAAGAGAACCACAAACAGCTGGGAGCGGCGGCACGGAGCGGAGATCTGACAGGCGGGGCAGATCCGTCTGCGTGGCAATGGCAGCGACGCCTTCCGTGTGCAGACAATGTGTGCGTGAAGGCCGGGAGGCGGGAAAGCCGGGGCAGAGGTGAGAGCGTGCCCTGTTCAGGCTGGCAGGAGAACAGGACGCCTGGGCAAGGAAAGGACCTGGAAGAGGTGGCCGGGGTCTGACTGCGCGGGGACGTGGAGGCAGGGGTCACTGGGCATTAGTGGTGGCCCGCTGGGGGCCCCACCGCCACACCAGCTCAGGGCGGCCAGCTGAACCCGGTCCATTTCCAGGCCACAGACAAGGGCAGCCTGGAGAAGCCCGGGGAGAACCGGGAACGGAAGGCTGTAGGAGTAAGTAACCCGAGCTCAGCTCTGCCGCAAAGGGCTCTGGGACCAGAAGTACGAGACTCCTCTGCAGAGGGCTGCTTAGAAGCACAGCTCTGAGCAACAAGGGGGATCATGTGAGAACGTGGTCAATCCTCTCCAGTTGCTGGAAAGGAGCCTGTCCCTGCTTTGTCTTCTTTTGTTCTTTTTACAAAATTTTTTTTTCTTTATTGATTAAGGTATTACAAATCCTTATCCCCTCCTCCTCCCCCTCCCCCCCACAGCCCCTCACTCATGCCCTCACCCCCCTGGTGTCAGTGTCCAATGGTTAGGCTTATACGCATGCATGCAAGTCCTTTGGTTGATCTCTCCCCCTTCCCCCAACCCTCCCCTGCCTTCCCTCTGAGTTTGGACGGTCTAATTGATGCTTCCCTGTCTCTGGATCTGTTTTGGTTCATCAGTGGATGTTGTTCATTATATTCCACTAATGAGTGAGATCATGTGGTATTTATCTTTCTCTGCCTGGCTTCTTTCTTTTGTCAGTGTCGATCAGAGAGGGAAGCACACTGCTAAGCCAGGGCCTCCTCTGAGATGCTGCACCATGGGCGTGCCCAGGGCATCCCAGGGTTAGGGCCGGGCGTGGCTCAGGGTGGTAAACATGTCACCAGCAGAGAGGAGGACAGAAGATGCGCATGCCTGTGTGTGTGTGTGTGTGTGTGTGTGTGTGTGTTCCTGAGGAGGAACTGGGACAGTTAAATGGGGACTAAAAGAGAAGGAACTCCGAGGAGCCAATACACACACACAGAAAACCGCTGTCTTGTGCTGTCAGCTGTAGAGGTGGTCTTCCCTTTAGTTCCAGCCCCAGCTCTAGTGTTTGCATCTGGCGAGCTAGTGAACAGCGAACATCACGACACTGGGAACGCGATTAAAGGACGCTAAGTACCCGGGTGCTGAGAACTTTCTGGTGACAAGGCCTGCTCCTCGCTGCTCACAGCACAGTCCAGGGAGACTGCCCATCTCCCCTGGGACCTTGTTGGAAAGCCAGGCCCTCAGGCCACCCCGAGCCCACTGAGTGGGGGCCTGCCCTCTACCATGACCACCAGTGGGTCCAACGCACAAGACATCGGAGAAGCCCAAGCAAGAATCCCGTGGATCCAGAGCCAAGCTGTCAAAGGGAAAGAGAGTTCTCTGCCTCTCCTCTTGGTCAGCCCCAGGAATCTTCCTGTAGCTCTGGCATGTGTGGGGGAGTGAGTGAGGGCTGTGTGCTGTGTGTGCGGCTGGGGGGCGGGGGGAGGCACAGGTCCGATCCCCTGGCAGGTGCATTCCCGCCGCACTGGCACCCCCGGACCAGGCCCCTCACCCACGTCCCCATTTCCCAGGGGAAGCCACGACTCACTTGTCGCTGATCTGAATGTACGGCTCCTCACAGCGGATGGGGTCGATGCACTTGAACCCCCCTTGCAGATTGTAGCAGGTCTGCTGCAGGGTGCACGTGTGGTTTCTGTGCTCGCACTCGTTGATGTCTGAAAGGCAGGGCGGAGGAGAGGCTGAAGCAGGGCGGTGTTCCCAGGTGCTGGCCCTGGGCCAGGGGGAGGGGTCCCTGAGGGTGGGGGCTGCCTGGGTCTGACTGCAGAGCTGCCCTGGCCTGGAGGGCAGCCCCTGGCCCCCTGGGGCTACTGAGCACTCAGAATGTGGCTGGGCCACGTGGAGATGTGCCCTGGTCAGTGGAAAAGAAACACGAGACTCCGACAACTTATTATAGTACAAAAGAACGTAAACTGTCTACTAATAACTTGTATTTGGAGCACATGTGGGAACATTTTGGATATATTGCATTACATCAAATGTAGTCTTAAAATTCATTTAACCTGTTTCTGTTCACTCTTTTATTTTTTTAAATATATTTTATTGATTTTTTTATAGAGAGGGAGGGAGAGGGATAGAGAGTTAGAAACATTGATGAGAGAGAAACATCGACCAGCTGCCTCCTGCACACCCCCCACTGGAGATGTGCCTTCAACCAAAGTACCTGCAATCAAAGAGCCCTTGACCGGAATTGAACCTGGGACCCTTCAGTCTGCAGGCCAATGCTCTAGCCACTGAGCCCAACCGGTTAGGGCTCTTTTCACTCTTTCAATGTGACTCCTGGAGAAATTTAAATCACATGCCTGGCTCCCATTTGTAGCTCATGTATCTGCATTGCTTGGCACTGCGATGGAGAGTTCTTGCTGGTGTTGGGGCAAGGGTGGTTCCAGAAGGCTGAAGTGGGTCAGCCACTCAGCTACCCACCTCCCGCACCGGCCCCAGTGGGTGGAGCATGGGGCTGGACATTGGGCAAGTGCAGGATCTGAACAAGACCCACTCCCGACTCAGCACGGGGTGCTGGCCCTTTGGGGACCTAGCAGTCAGATGTGTGAGGTCTCCCTGGCATCCACTCTCTAGGAAGTCAGTACAGAAAGGTTGGCCAGGAGGCCCCCAGGGGCCGTGAGAAAGCCTGGGCTCGGGCTGCTCAGGTCACAAAATGTCCTCATTAGGTCGGGAGCAGCCCTCGGGGGGGCCGCAGATCTGCCCAGGGAGACAGGACCAGCCCTTGGTGGGTGCCACCTCTATCCGCAGAGTTCACTTACAGACGTGAGAGTGGTCATGTGCTTTCTGAGGCCAAAGGATGCGTCCCAGGGCAGGAAGGCACCAGCCCAGGCACCCTGCCCAGAAAGTGCCCCTCTGGGAGCCACCAACACCCGCTCATGCTCTCACCCCTGACACCTTCCCAAAGCCGCACCAAGTCCCCAGGGGAAGACATCTGAGCCAGCCCCACCGCACACCCCCCTCCACCAGGCCCCTCTGGCCGGCCTTACCCTGGCAGCTCCGGTTGTCGTCCAGCAGGATGTAGCCAGGCGGGCAGGAGCAGAAGTACGTGCCGGGCTGGTTCACACACTCGTGCTGGCAGAGGAACTCGGAGAAGCTGCACTCATCCATGTCTGGGAAAGGGGGAGGGGGGGGGGAGAGACAAGTTACACCTGCTGTTATAATCACAGACTCCCTGGAGGTGGGAGCTCGGTGGCCGTCTACTCCCGCTTCCACACTCCCGGACACATGACAGCCTTACTGCTAAGAAGCTGCCAATTTGCTTCTTGAATACTTCTGGTGACGGGGAGCTGGCTACCCACTGAGGCGGCCCATTGATAGACGGACAGCTCTGTTAGGAAAGGATTTCCGGCAGGGAGGTGAACTCTCTCTCCATCGAGCTTCCCACTCCCTCTGCCTCTGGCCCCGCTACGCGGCTGGCTCCTTGTGCCCTGTGGGTAGATCTACCCTCCATCTCTGTCTGCTCGAAGGGGTTTTCTGATTACAGAGCTCTTCCTCAGAGCCCAAGCATCACTCCCTGGGCCTGGTCTTTAGAAGGCCAACTTGATTAATTGTCCCAAGTTGAGAAATAGCTTTATTCCTAAAATCACAACTAAAAGGGACACATCCAGAAAGCCAGGGAGTGTCCATTATATCAAAACTTCACCATGTCCAGAAGCCTCCTTGAGAGAGAAAACGCTCGAGTGGCTTGGGGGGGCGGCCGGCCGGCCTCCCTCGGGGGCCTCGGGCCTCTGAACCGGAGGCGGTGGCGGTGGCTGCCGACGCAGGCACTGCAGCGCAGCCAGCTCTTGGTCACACACGGAGTTTGGCAGCGAAGCCCCTGTTTGGGCGTCATTCAATCAACAGGCCAAAGAAAACATGTTTTCATTTCATTTGTTGTTTCCCGAAAACTTGCTTTCACGCGTTTCCCCCTGTGACATGTCCTCGGATTGCTCTGGAACTCCCAGGCCGCTGATGGCTGGAATCACCCCGAGCGGCTGTCAGCCAATGAGGAGCCTTCTCCACCATCGGAGAATCCGGGTGTTACATGCCTGATGCCTCTCACGGCCTCCCAGTCTCTCCCGGGATCTTCAGGTGACGGGTTAGGAGCCAGCAGCACTGGGATGCTGATCTGAACGCTAACGCATGTGCAGGCAGATGCGCTTCTGCCATGGCCCCTCCCGCTCCCGGGGAGCCTTGTCCTAGTGGAGTCCTGTCTTTGGCCCCGCCCATCAGAACAAAGTGGGTGCTCACTCTTCACAGGCTCCTGGACTGCGTACATGGCTCCCATTTGTGGCCCCCATTCTGTCTCTATGGCCAGCAGTGCTGTGGAGATTTGTCACTTGGGGGTGTTGGGGTGAGGCAGGCCCAAGGAGGCTGAAAATGGGTCGGTGTGTAGACTTGGTGCAGACCTTCAGTAGAAGCAGTAGCAGCCCCTGGCGGTTCCTGAGACTTGCTACAATATTATGTACCAGGCACCAAATGAAATGCTTTACCTGCCTCATCTGATTTCGTCCTCACCTCAGCCTATGAAGGTGATACTATAGTAGCCATGTTTTACAGAGAAAAAAAAATGGAGGTTCGGTAACTTAACTCAATTTCCAGATAATGACCAACCAGTGTAGTGAGGATCTGAACCCAGCCAGCCTCCAGATCCTATACTTGTCAACACCATCCTGTAAGGTCTCCCTGAGTCGATCATACTGGGGACTTAGGATGGACGGATGTGGAGAGTCCTGAGGTTGGAGGATATCCCACAAGCAGGGTGAGCTTCCCCGGGGCAGCAAGGGGCCGTAACAGACACACTCAGGGTATCTTAGGGTCTGCAATCCCCAGGCCGAAGAGCTGAAATACAAGCCCAGTTTCTGGCAGGGAGCATGCATGAGGCCCTTTTCACTCATCCACCTGAAAACCCACTATGGTTTCCGGGACCAGCTGGGCTTCCCCGATCCCCGAGGGACGAGGGACATGGATAGGAAGGGACTGGAGCCGCATGGAGGGGCCACACTAGCTGTGGTGACAGTGAGGGTAACGTTTCCTGGGGAGAGTGTTTGGCAGAGAAAGGGGGTAAGTGGAAGAGACGGGACATAAATTCCATGTCACATGCTATCCGAACCCAGCCCTAAAGCCCTCAGTGTCCAGGGGTCACGGTCTCTCTAAGTCTGAAGAAGTTGGCCATTTTAGGTGAAGCTAGGCAACAGACAATCCCTGCCAAACCACTGAGGGGGTCAAGTGCTGGAAAAGACGCTCAGAGAAACACGTGAACCTGTAATGACACTTAGCCACACCGACATATCTCATCCTGGCGACCACCCCATGAGGGCGTTTGTTTTTCAATGAATGAGGAAACTGAGGCTCAGGGAGTGGCCCGGCCAGGGAAAGCACTACACAATAGAGCCAAAATTTGAACTCGGCTCTGTCTGGCTCCATCACACCACCTCTGTGGGTGGGAATACACCTCTGTGGACGTGCAAGCAATTCTAGAGACACAAATGGCCCCATCTCCCGATGCTAACCTTCCCACCAATTAGTTCCTTGGCCCTGATGCCCCAAAGAGTGCCATGCGGGAAACTGAAATCTAGGAAGAAAGCAGCTTGTCACACCCGAGGGTATTTTATTACCACTTCTGAGCTGACATTTAATCCATGGAAGGCTCCCTGTCCCTGCCCTGGCTTTCCTGGCCCCTGGGAGAGGTACTCGTTTTTCCAGGGAACTCTGTCCCCAAACACTGCAGTCTGAGTGGAGTTCTCACACGGTCCCATCACGACCTGGGTCAGCTCCTGTCACAGTGAGACCCAGGATTAGGAAACGCTCCATCCTGCCAGACAGAAAGGCTTTCACACCCTAGACCAGTGGTTGGCAAACCAAATATCGACAGAGCCAAATATCAACAGTACAACGATTGAAATTTCTTTTGAGAGCCACATTTTTTAAACTTAAACTATCTAGGTAATTAAGTTATTAGGGTACTCCTAAGCTGGCCTCTGCTAAAAACTCAAGGGGCCAAAGAGCCGCACATAGCTCACGAGCCACAGTTTGCCGACCACTGCCCCAGGGCATGGCAGCCACTTGTTTTGAAAAATACAGAGAAGCATCATGAATTCGACCTGTGCTCATTTACAAGTAATGATGATGCCAAAAGTGTTGGAGCTTAATTCAACATTTACCAAACAACAAAAACAACAACAACAAAAATGAGGGTGGGGGACGGAAAAGAAGGAAGAACAAAAGGAAGAGCTGTGCATGGCTCTGTGCAGGACACTAATGAATTGGAGTTCGATGTGGTTCCTGTTTTCAAGGAGTTGACAAGAGTTTACAAGTTTCTTATTACAAGAAATAAGAAGAGAATTAGGACAGAATCCACAGTCTAGCATGGGCAGAGAATCAGCTTCTCGAGCTTGGAAGGAATTTATAAAAGGCTCAACTAAGCCGCCACATCTATGTTCTCACAAGTTAAAGGCTCATTCATTTACTCTTCAGTCATTCATGCATTGATTTGACAACTACTTATTTCATGCTTGCTGGGTGCCAGGCCTGGAGCTGGGCACTGGCTATCTGTAGAGATTTTAGAATTTCACAGTGTTTGCCCTTACATACATGATTTCATTCTCCCCACACACCCCTTCTGACACGACCATATGAGATATACTGCTGTTCCCAGGTCACTGCCCTCTGTCAGCACCGTCTGTGCTATCCCTGGGGCTTGAGTTCAGTGCCGGGTGAGGACAGAGACCTCAAAACTGGGTGCCCCCTCTCCCTCTGCACCCCCATCTCAGACTCTAAAAGGTGGCTCCATTGGTTTTTGCGTTTGGCCTCACGGCCACCTTTCCAGAAGTGACTCATCCCTGTGTGGGGTGGTTGTGTCCCAAACTGGAGATGTTTCTGGGAAAGGAGAGGAAACAGCTGGGGAGGAAGCCCTGGACCTCCACCCCCCGACCCCTGCGCCCCTAGCACAGGTGGAGACCTCCGGGACTAAAGAAAACCCATTACCGCTGCAGCGCACTCCGTCATCCTCCAGTTCGTATCCCGGGTCACAGCGGCAGATGAAAGAGCCGTAGGTGTTGACGCAGGTCTGCACACAGGGGTTCTCCGACGCACACTCGTTCACGTCTGTGGAAAGCCAGAGCGCATCACTGACCGTTCCCAAACCACAACACAGGGCAGATCAAATGGCAACACAAGCTCCTGTGCCTGGGAGGCCAGGTCTACAGGCAGCGAGGCTCTCCACCTGGGACCTGTCAGGCTGAGAAGTCAGCCCCCCCAACGTGTTCACTGAGGAATCAGGGGCTCCATCCATATGTCCCTCTGGAGTCCCGCAGAGGGAGGGATAGAAACAACACATATAGATGTCCTACACACGTGTGTACATGTACATATTTATGCCTCCTAGGAAGTCCACTCTCCAAGGTCACCAACAGGAATTTCTAGGCAACCTCTGCTCTTTCCTACTACATGCCACATTCCATTCCCAGAACTCTCCCCTCATCCCCTCTGACATGGACATTTCAAGTAAACACACAAGTGGCTGTGACAATTCTAATGATGACTCTACTTATTATTGCTATGGAACAAACTGTGCCCCTTCCCCTCTCCCCCCACTGCCCCTTTCCCTCCGGCCAAGTTCACATTGAAGCCCTAACTTCCTATGCCATGGCTTTGGGAGCTGGGACCTTTGGGAAGTCCTTAAGTGTAAATGAGGCCCTAAGGGTGGGGACCTCCTGAGGGAATTAGTGCCCTTATAGAAGGAGACACCAGAGACTTGCTCTTGCTCTTGCTCTTTCTGCCAGGTGAGGATTCAGAGAGAAGTTAGCCAGCCACAAGCCAGGAAGAAAGCCCATGAAAGCCCCTGGCCATGCTGGCCCCTGATCTTATATGTCCAGCCTTGGGACCTGTGAGAAAATAAAGTTCTGTTGTTCAAGTCCCCCAATCTATGATACTGTGTCCGCCCGCGTCGGCTGAGACAATGATGCATAAATAACATCACGGATAATAACGGGACCTCACATTCACTGAATCCTCACAACAAAGCTGCTTTAGGACCACGGCCCCGCGTTACAAGTTCAGTAGGTTACAGAGAGGACCACAAGAGGCGTAAGAAAACTGTTAGGGATGATGGGATGTTCATTATCTTGAGTGAGGTGATGGGTTCACGGGTGTATACATGTGTCAAAGTTCATAAAATCACGTTCTTCGAACCGTGCAGTTCACTGTGCGTCAATTATACAAGATGCTCACGTTTGTTTTAAGGCTGAGAGATGTACCCAAATACCCAGGCTAACAAGGGTGCAATTGTAACTGGAACAGGAGTTAAAGGTCTTTCCATAAACCCGAGATTCCTTCTGCACAGCTGATGGAGTCGGGGAGGGGGACTGGGGAGCCCCCTCCCGCACTAGCCTTGCCTGCCCCGCTTAAAGCTCACTCTCTCCCATCCTCCTTACGCCAGTGACCAGAGTTCCAGCCGAGGGAACTTCTGTCCTCCTCAAACGTCCCGGCAACCCTCTTAAGACTCTGAATAGAGATTTGAGTGTTTTCAGAGTCAAAAGCCTTCACAGTGAGTAGCTTTGAGCAGCTTTTCTTAAAGGGGAGGGATAATCCCATGCCCAGATACTTCCTGCTTCCTGGAACCCCTTGGAGCATTTTAGAGAAAGAAAAATAATAGTTGGCCATGCAGGGTGGGTCCAGTGAGATGCGTGTCCCCTGGTGCCCACGGGGGTTTGGAGGCTCTCCGCCTGGGGGCCCAGGAAAACGTGGTGGCGCCAGGCTGTGGAGGGCAGGTCCGGGCAGGACGGCGCTGGGGAGCACGAGGGCTGGCGCTCGTGGCTTCCAGCCAGACGCTGGGCACATGGAGATGAGCAGGCGTCAGTCCCACCCTCCCTCTCAGCTGTTTCTGCGGAGCAGCAGGACCCAAGGGATCCTGCCCCGGAGCCCTGGCTGCCCTCTCCTGCCGGCCCGGGAGCCACATGTGTCCTAAGCCCTCTGGGTCCCGGGGGAACAGACTGCACCCGCTCCACTGCTGGACGGGAGGGCCGGGCCCTTGGTCTCTGCTCAACTCCGCCACCACCTGGCTGTGGCACCGGCCAAATTGCTTCACCTCTTGGCTCCTTGATTTCCTTGTCGGTGCAGAGAGCCACAAACACCTGCCCTGTCTCCCTCGTTAAGGCCAGTGCTGGGATTCAGTGAAATGAACAGATGGGACAATGTCCCGTGCAGTTCGGAACATTCGTGTCACCAGCGGGCCCAGCTGATGCAACATCCCAGTGGCCCAGTGCCCGTGCCCAGGCCTGGGTGCTGTGCCTGCTGCCAGACTTGGCACCGCCAGGCGTATTATCTGCTCCTGGTCACAGGCCCGGCCCTGAGAGGCTCAGGACACATGGCACTTTGGCCTCTGCTGCGCCGGGCTGTTCCTCAGGGGGTGTCGGGTGCACCAAGCCAGACTCTAAGGGGAGGAGGGGGGGAGAATGGGAGACCTGGGCTGGCACGTCCAAACCCCAGCCTTGGCATGGAGACGCCTGCATCTGCCCTGAGCTGCTTATCACAGCAGCGAGGGAGCCAGGCGCCTGCTCCTGCTCCAGGGACAAGGAAGGGCCTTGCTCTATCGGCCCCTGGACCGCCCCGTCTCCACTCCCAGCAGAAAATGACCTCTGCTGGCGAGAGGAGACTTGCTGGAACAATCAGCAGAGCCAGCTCTGGAGGGGAGCCTTCCAAAGAGGCCAGGATCGCGCTCTTTTCAGGCTGATGCCTTCCTGTTTACCCAACGATTTAGATACGATTAAATGGAGACATAATATCCTCCAACCAGCTGGCCGGGAGCCCGCCAGCCAGGCCTCTGGTGGTGTGACAAGGAAATGGGCCCTGCGAACGCTGGTGGCAGCTCCAGACAAAGACCTCATTCTGAGTCCCGGCACTGCCTCCACCCTGGCCGGAGCAGCTGCCAGGGCCCGGAGGCCCGGCCGGGGGCTGGGGCGGGCGGCCAGGCCGGGCGGGACCTGCGCTAATTCCTCGAATCTTAAATCCCCCATTCATTTCCTGAGCACGAGAAACCTGCAGATGGAAACCACAATAGGCACCGGGATTGTTTTCCTTACTTATCAGTGCTTGAAGCGATCATGTGAAAACCAGAAAATGCCTCCGTTGCGTCTTGTTTCTGTGAGGAATGCTGAGTGGTAGGGGAAGTGACCGCCACCACCAGACTCTCTGCTAAGTAACAGGCCCTCCTGGCGTAGGCTGGAGGGAAACTGTAACCAGAGGCTCCGAACGTGCCCGTGAAAGCCCTGCATAGCGTGTGCGTGTTTATCTCGCCCTTCATCCAGGGTCAGGCCAGGCGCTCTTTCCGACCACCCCCCTCGGGCCCAGGAATTGGACTGAGGCTGCAGGATATGCAAGAACGTGGCTGAGGAGCCAAGAGAGCCGGCGAGGCTGCTGCTGGACAGCAGACAGAGACGCCAGCCCGTGAAACCGTAGCTCCCAGCTGACGGATGACTGCGGTTCTCACTCCAGCGATGCCCAGAGCCCTCCTTGACATGCACCATGCAGCCTCAGCTCAGGTCTCGGGTTTCTGTCAGCAAGGAGATACTCGGGCAGGGACACTGGGTGGGAACGCGCTCCCAGGGCGGCCAGAGGCGCTGTCAGGCTCGGCAGAGGACAGCCTCTCGTGTTTCACGGCGTGTTCGCGTTCCCGCTCACGTCGCATACCTTGGCAAGACCTTCCATCCTCGTTGAGGGTAAAGCCGGGGTTGCATGTGCAGGAATAGGATCCAGGAACATTCGCGCACAGCTGCTGGCAGTAGCCATAGCGGCATTCATCAATGTCTGGAAACAGAAACACGCAAGGTAAGACAGTTCTTCTCCATCATAATGCCCCCCGAGCGTCAGTACAGCCCATCCCTTCTGGAGAGAGAACTCGAAGGGAAGCCAAGGAGAACCAACGCCAAGACCAGACCTACTATGTGTCAGGGCTGGTGATACTCTCTGGATTCCAAGGCTCAATCTCCCTATAATCCCCCCCGACCCATCTTGGTCCCATGAACACCTGAACCTATCTTGAAAGTTGTAGAGGAAAATTTTGCTTAGAGTGGGCAAGATGGCCTCTAAGATTTTATCCACAGTGAGAGTCCAGTTTACGATTGTATATAAATGTTTCCTTGCCTAGGAAGGGACTAGCTCAAAGTACGAGAAGAATCTATAGCCTCGCTCCAATAGACTCCTCATCAGCTCCGTCCACCATGCCCATGCCCAGGGGTCAGGAACAAGAACAAGTGTTGAGGAGGACGAGCCGGTTACACTACAGTCTGGAGACCCACGGATCCAGTAACACCAGGACCCTGGAGCTCACCGGCGATCTCCTCCTTGCACTAGAGCGGACATACAACTCCAGCTAAACACACCTCTTCCAAGCCATGGCTGGTCTTTCCTGAGCAAGCCGCTCTGCAAACGAATGGATCCTTTTTAGCAGAGTCAGCCATCTGACCTCCCTGCCAACGTGGACCAGCCATGGGGAGCCTGGGGTCACCCGGGAAGCACTTCTCGACCCCTCACTCCAAGTTGATGGGCTGGAAAATTCACTCCTTTGAGATAGGATGTCTTGAACGAAGCCTACAGGTAGAGACAGAGTCCTCACCTATACAGGCACCTGCTGTGACTGATCTGACTGTAGCTGTAACTGGTTCTTACCTCAGCTCCTGTGGTCGTCAAACTGTGGCTTGCGAGCCTCGGTTTGCCGCTCAGTTGACTAATGAGTTTGCCCACCGCTGCCCTAAATGAACCACATCCCTCCCTGGCACCCTAGTTCCCAGGGTCCATCTGGTACTCCAGAGGCCAATTATGAACCTCAGTCCTTGTGTCTAGTTCCTATCACCTGCTGCCAGAAAGGACCCCACGTCCACCTCACCCATTGTCAACCCAGTGGTCAGCAAACTCATTAGTCAACAGAGCAGCAAACCACGGCTCTCGAGCCACGGTTTGCTGACCACTGGTCTAACCTTCCTCAGGGGCTGTGCCTTGCCCCTGTGCTTCTGTTTGACCTCTGAGTCCCAGCTACTTCCACCCTGGCACACCCCCTGCCCACTGGGTGCTTGGCAGCTCCTGCTTAGCAAGCACACGGACTTGTACAGTGGCCGGCGCACCTCTTCCCAGGGTGCAGTTGGACACATCACCAAGGACAGGGAGGCAGCAGGGAAAGGAGAGGGCATCTTAGGGGCCCTTGGAGGAAAGGCAGCCCCCAGCCCCTTCTTTTTCTCCAAAAACAATGCCTCCAAAGGAGCCCAGAGCGGGGGGCGGTCACGGCTATGGAACTGGGGTCACTGGGGTCACTGTGTTCTTTTTTTTTTTTTTTAATATATTTTATTGATTTTTTACAGAGAGGAAGGGAGAGGGAGAGAGAGTTAGAAACGTCCATGAGAGAGAAATATCGACCAGCTGCCTCTTGCACACCCCCTACCGGGGATGTGCCCGCAACCAATATACATGCCCTTGACCGGAATCGAACCTGGGACCTTTCAGTCCGCAGATCAACGCTCTACCACTGAGCCAAACCGGTTTCGGCAGTCACTGTGTTCTTAAAGAGAAAGAGAAGTTTGGCCTGAGGATGGCAAGCGTTCAGCCACCGTTAGGACGTAAAGTGCATGTGGCACCAGGCAAACCCGGAGCCTCCTGGGGAACCATGGACAGACTCCAAGGTGGGGGCCACCTCCACTCCAGGGAAGCCCCTCCCAAAGCTGCACCCTTGGGAGCCAGGGACCTCTCTCCCAGGTGGAGGAATGTCCCAGTGTCTGGCCACCCTCGGATCAGAGGGGTTTCCTCTGTATAATCAGCCCAGCCTGTGTGTCCCCCGCACCTGATCCTCCCTTGCGCCCCCTTGTGGTGGGAAGTAACTGGACCGAAGAACAGGAGATGGGTTTCAGACCTCATTCACTTGGTCCAAAATGTCCCTCCTCTTTTGAGTCTCCGTTTCCAACTCCATAAAAGTTGAATGACATAATATCTAACATCCCTTCCAGTGCCGAAATCCTACATATTAAGTTCCTGCACAAATAACTCACAATGCTGTGCTTATGTTCAAAGCAGCGGCATCAAATTTTCCATCATAGCGGAGGTTGGTTGAAATGCACAGCGACCATCACATTCACAAACGCCCGTGTGCAGCCAGCGCTTTGGTGCATGTCTGGACAGGGGACCCGCGCCAAGTCTAGGCTGGCTTATCGGGCCCCCAGGAGGCCGCAGACAGGGCCCTGGGGCCAACCTCAACGCAGTCTCAATCAGAGAGACTTGGAAAAGAGAACCTTCTTTTTATGTTTCCATGATGTCGTGTGGGTTTGTTTCTCAGCTCCTCCAGGGCTGACTCTGGGGCAATGGGACCGCGTCTCAGAGAACTGAAACTGGCAGGGCCGCCCCGAGAAGACAGCACAGCAATCACACCCCAGAATAGAAATTGAACTGACAGCGAGAGAGGGCTATGAATTCATTCACTTGGCGAGACCGAACACTACAGGGGAAGAAAGGAAAATCACCCTCCAGTGAAAATAAACAGGGCGATCATAGAGCAGATGCCAGCTGCAGAAACAAAACTCTCAATTGGGACGGCTGGCTCCTGAGCTGGAAAAAGAAAGCCAGCCTGCGGGGTGGGCATGATGGGGGGTTGGGAGGAGACGGGGTTAGCGCAGAATCTGCTGACCCACACGGGAGAGCTGGGACTTCTCTGTGGCCGAGCAAAGCGTGCCCTTCTCTCAGCACGAGTTCTAACGAGGACAGGTTAGCTCTCACCTCCGCCCTCCCCTGCCTTGGCGATGAGCGTCCTGAAGGCGGGAAGAAGCTATAGGTAAAACCCAACAGGAGCCTTGCAAATAAATTTAAAAATTCAGACGATGGCATGGCGGAGATGGTGACAACTGATTTTAAAAGGTGGTGTGGCCCTGGCTGGTGTGCTCCGTGGTGAGAGTGTGGGCCTGCACACCAAAGGGTCGCTGGTTCAATTCCTGCTCAAGGGTACTTACCTCGGTTGTGGGTTCATTCCCTGGCCCCAGTCAGGGAGCATGCAGGAGGCAACCAATCAATGGGTCTCTCACACATCAATGCTTCTCTCCCTCCCTCCCTCTCTCTCTCTCTTCTTTCTCTTCTCCCCCTCCCCCTGGCCTCCCTCCCTTCCATTCTCTGTAAAAGTAAATGGGAAAATATCCTCAGGTGAGGATTAACAACAAGGAGAAACAGAGAGGTATTGAAACATGTAGGTGCATAGCCTTGTACCCCCCCCCCGCCCCCCTGCAAAGGCCACCCAGCGATGCCCACTTCACAATGACCCTGGAAGCCATTAACTTCCAAGAGTCCCTGTGCGGCCCCGAGAGCTGTTACCTAAGCACTGGCCTTCCAGGAGCCAGTAGCCTTCGGTGCAGGAGCAGGTGTACCCTCCCTCGGTGTTGATGCAGATCTGGGTGGGGTTGCACTGGTGGGAATCCGTCGCACACTCGTCCACATCTGCAACACAAACATATTCCGAAGAATGTCACCTCCATCAGCAGAGGGCCCCGGAGCCACCAGAGGTGCCAGCGGCTTGCTTGTCTGGCTGGGAGGCAGTCGATCGCATGCCTGGGTTCTAGCCAAAGACACGGAGCCACCTCCAGATGGGTGCCCCTGGGGGACACTGGCCTTTCATGGAGCCAGACTGCTGCCCAGAAACCCACCGAGGGAAGTGGCCGAGAAGAGAACTCACACCCGTGGGCTCCGTTCCGCCACCCTAGCCCGTGGTTTCCTGGAAGCAGGGCACCTTGACAATGACCATCACTTGATTTAGAAATGCATTTTGTTTAGGTTTCTCCTTTCGCCCGTTACGTGGGGGGTCTTTTGGGGTCTCTGTTGTATGCACAGAGCTACGGCACCTCTGAGGAGAGAAGAGAAGGAAAAGAGGTGCCCCTGCCAAAGGAAGGCTGGCATCGAGTCACTGGATTGGATCCATCCACGAACATCTCTCAATCTGAGGTTCCTGCCCCTTAGAGACGCTTCATGGAGCCCCCGGCGCTCCCTCCTCTCCTGTGGCTGACCTCTGTGCCCACTGCCCACACCGGGCTGGTCTACACCGCTTCATGCCCATCCCTGGCTGGCTGGCTGGCTGGCTGTAGTCACTTGTGTCCAAGGCAGTCCCGTCTTCATTGAGAGCGACAAAGCATACAGACCAGGCTGTAGTCATAGTTCTCAAGACATCCAGTGCACACATTCAGCCTCAAAACGGTTTCAACTGAAATGAATCTTTCTTTCCTGTCTCCTGTGCTGTGTTACAGGGAGAGCATTCAGATCCTATAATGGGACCTCCTGACCCTGCCCTCTCTCCCTTTGACCTCAAGCCCTGGCTCCGCCTGGCCTGCTCCCAACGTCTTCCCTCCTGCCCATGCTGCCCTCGCCCTCTGCCCCTTCTGTCCGCTCCTCACTGCAGTTCCTTCCGCCTCCTGCCTCCCGCAGCGGGCCATCGCAGAGCTGGAAATAACATCAGAAGCAGCAGTTCTCTGAGCTGTGTCGTGTGCCGGGCCCTCACAGACGTTAGTGTGTGTACCCTCACACTCGCCCTGCTGATGGGCTTGTCATCCCCATCCTACAGACGGGAAAACTGCACTGAAGGAGCTCACCAGCCTAGCCCAGGCCTCCCTGATCCACATCCACCCCGGTTGGGATAACAGCGGTCACTCCGCCCCTGGGCCTGGCAGGGCCGGGAGGGAGCTGGCACACCTGGCTGGGGGACCGCACTGGGCTGTCGCTGCCTTCTCCTGCCTCTCCTGGAAGACTGTCTGCCTCCGAATGCTGCCTGTTGCAGACCGTGGTGGGAGTGGGGGCACTAGGGGCCCCGCAGTGGAAGCTCCCTGAGAACAGGGGACTTCCATGACAGGCCTGTTCGGCTGCGACCTCAGGGAGCGAGCATGGCTGATTCAGGGAAACATTCGGTTGGGTGAGCAACAGCGTCTTGGGTTCCAGTGACACCCGCACAATCCACCGGCCGCCACAACTCAAACACCAAGAAGCCGATCGGTTCCCACCCTCCAGGAACCGTGTGTCTGGGACCCCGTGGAGCCAGCCTCCATTCTCTAAACATGGACAGACTCCAAGAACCTGGTTCCAAGGCGGGGGCCGCCTCCGCTCCAGCCTCGGTGGCGAGGACCAGCTCTGTTCTCAGCTGCAGGAGCTCCTGCCTCCGGCTCCCCACCTCCCACCCCCAGCTCTGCCCACCTAGCCGCGCCTCCCAGGGGAACCGCGAACAAGGCTTGGCCAGCAGCCGCGCCTGCTCCATCCACGCTGAGGCCTAGGATAATAAATAATGCCACTATCGGCCCGAGCATATTTACATTTTTCCGGAGGGGAGTGATGGATGGCAATTGTACCCTGGGAACAACACTGCCTTAGGAATGTGTGCTTTTTCCTGCCTGGAGGGGAATGCGCGGTGAGAGAGACCCAAGGCGAGCAGAGCCATTAGGGAGCCTGGGTGACCGCCCATTCCCAGGCTCTGTCTGTGTCACTCACACACACGCCATGTGCCCGCAGGGCCCCTCAGAGGAGACCAAACACATGCGAGTGGACCCGACTGGGCTCAGAAGGGCAGGCAGGGGCCTATAAGTGCACGTGTGTGTTTGTACATGTTATGTGCACAGGCACACACACGCGCGCGCACACACAAACGCACGCACGCACAGGCACAGGCACAGGCAAGGCAATCCAACCAAGACACAAAAATCTTTAAAGTTCATTTAAAAAAAAAAACTCTACCATTTTTACTGCGTTAAAGAATTAACTCATTTCTGTTGATGCATGCTCAAGAAACGAACGTGTAACGTTCGCTACCTGATTGAATGGACTGTCAATATAAACGTATTTTGAGAACTGAAGTCCCTGGAGCAAGGGTGTCAAACTCGCGGTCCCAGCGGGCCACATGCCTCATTATTTAAATGAGGTATGCAGCCCACCAGCCATGAGTTTGACATGCTTGCCCTGGAGTTTTGGGTGGAAGGTGCATCCCCTCTTGGTATCCTCAAAACACACGTGGTATCACGCTGTGTCCACAGTAAACACTCGGTGACCACTGGGTGCGAGGATGACTGAACACATGACCTGCAAACATCACTGCCTCCAGCCCCAGACACACGTGTCCCAGACAACTGGCTAACAAGACCGTTCTGGTGTGTGGACTGGAAACACCACCAGCCCCTCGGAAAACCACCGGCCGCCACGTCCCCGAGGGGCGGCCACGCGGAGGGCTCCACGCGGGGCTGGAGGACCCACCACACATTCCAGCTCACAGCCGAATCACTTACATTAAATACATTTGACTTAAATAACAGAAGGGAAAACACGTCGGATCACTCCAAGGACATTCTTTGGCAAAGCGTCCGCTCCTCACAGTGGAAAAGCACACGCGGCGGCAGCCCGAGGAAGTGTCGTCAGCCTGCTGTTCCTTTTCCTTTCTGTGGGATATTTCGGAAGAGTCTCCGAAGGGAAAAGCATGCTGGGTTCATTCAGTCATCTGCTCACTCCGGCTCTCACACAGTCTTCGTGCTCTACTGTGTGTGTGTGTGTGTGTATATGTGTGTGTGTGTGTGTGTGTGTGTGTGTGTGTGTGTGTGTGTCCTCCCAGACCTCCAGGTCAGTAGGGAGAGCTGGCATCCAGTACAGCCCTCCATCTGGACTAGTCCCCAGAGCAGACTTCGCTGAGGGCGCTTCTGCCTGCTCCCTGCCCCCAGGCCGCTGGAGGAAGGAGCCTGCTGACTCCTCCAGAACCTGCAGCTGCGAGCGCCCAGCACTGCACCCGCCCAAGAACGAAGCTCCAGGCGCGAGCAGCCAGCTCTGAGGGCCCAGCGGCTGTGTCTGAGCCATCACCCTTGTGCCGACGCCCCATCCGTGAAAACAACTGCTGGCTGAGTCATCGACCCCGGCCCACCTCGTCCTCGACGGCCCAGGAGGCTGCGGGTAGAAGTGGGCTCTGGGCCTCGGGATAGCAGGCCACCCATCAGGGACATGCCACCAGCTGGGTCCCACGTCCCCGCCAGACAGCAGCTTCATGCGGGCAGGTGCATGGAGGCGGGGGAATAAAGAACAACCTCCAGTCCAGTCACGGCGTCACAGAGGCACCAGATGGAGGGACTGGCCTCCGGTCATGAGGACACACTGCCCAGCAACCTGGGACAACAAACGACTTGTCTTCCAGGCTGACCAGAGGGGCAGGGGGAGGGCCATGGGCCACAGAGACACCTCAGAACAGGTGTCTGAGGGAAGTGAGTGGTGACAGGCATCCATCTGTCGGATAAACTCTAGGGACCTTGTGGTACCACGTCTCATGTCCTTCCTGGGAGTGGGCAGGTTCTGAGGATACAGCCTGCCACCCACTTCCCTGTCCCGTGTAAAACGGAGGGTTCCGCGGACAATCCCAGGGCTAACTCGTGGGTTATTATATCCACATCTCCACAGGGAGGCGTAACAATGAATGTGCTGACATAAATATGTTGGACTTTAAATCATTTGTGTATGTATGCCAGCTATTCATTATACACTGACTGGCCAGATTATGATGATCTCTAAACACATAAGCATCTGGCCACTCAATGTAGACTGACCACAGAGTTGGGATTTTAAAATAAGGTTTTTTCTATGGATAAGAACTGCATTGTGGGTAGTTAGAAAGAAGCAGAGGACTTACTAGCCAGAGGCTGGGGGCCACTATTTCCTGGTCCCTTGACATCAAAATTTGCAACCTTTCCCTTATCCATAAGTACACTGAGTGGCCACGTGATTATGCGTTCAGAGATCATCATAATCTGGCCACTCAGTGTATTTGAATGTGTATATATGCACATCTGAATTTATATTCCATCATTTATACCTATAAGTTGAAAGGAAAACACTTACACTGACTTCCTAGCATCAATTCTAATAGAAATAAAGTGTCCTTCAAAAACTATAAGGCAAAGCACAACAAAGCAAGAAGGAATGGTCCCCTCATGGCCCCGGAGACAACACTCCCTAGGCCACGCGCCCAGCACCAAAGCACAAGAGGAAACAAACAAAGGGCCGAGGCTCCCCAGAAAGGACTGGTGGGCGAGAAAACCAGAACTTCGAGGGCAGGCAGAGCTGGGTGTGCCGCCAGGCTCCTGCCCGCAGTAACTACGTCTTCCCCAGCGGCATCCCCTGACCTCTCCCGCGTCCCGCAGAGAGAGCCGGGGCGGCCTGCCTCTTCGGTCATCCAGGAATGTGTTCCCAGGTCCCACCACCACTGCCTGGCACACAGGCGGTGCCCGGAAAACTGTGTTCCCTTCCCCGGGCGGGGCTGTTTCTAGCACCTGAGAGAGATTGGGGCAGCAGGGCTGCCGCCTCCTGCAGGCTCTTATTCTGCAATTCACCAAAAACACCACAATGACAGACGTGATCCGCTCTGTGGCTCCACCAGAGCTATCTCCCCCACCAGCCCAGGCACGTGTCAGGAGGCTGGGACAAGGCGTGCACAAAGGAAGGAGCATTCCCTCCCGGGGTCTCGGGGTCCCCACTGCACTGCGGCATCTCTGGATCCATCTATGGCCCCACAAGGGTCTGATCCGAAAGCCTGACTGAACTCCACAGCCGAACAGGATCGCCCTTTGCCGTCTGTGACTCTCCCCGTTCCCGTGTGTCCTCTTCCCCTGGGAACAGCCAATGGGCGGACTGTGTGAGCCCATGTCCGCAGCCTCGGCTGGACATCTCTGCCGTCTGCCCGAAGGAACCATGCTCATGGGGCGGCGCTGGGAGGAACGGCCCCGAGGATGTGGCCCGCTAACCCTTCCCAAGGCCTCCGCGGGCCCTTTTCGGGACACGGCAACCACCATTTCCTGGGTACTAAATTTTTACCCAGTGAAACAACATGTTTTCCCAGCCTGATTCGGTTCCTGGGCTCCTTCCTCGCCCCGGCTAATGGGCTTGATAAGCGAGGAGAACATAACAATGGGCGCATTCCTGCGTCTCCAGGCAGCCGAAGCCAGTCTCTCCTGCTGCTGAGCTGGGTCGGGGCCATTCTTCAGGAGACAAGCCCAGCCAAGGCTGGAAGCCACACAGGGCCTCTTCCCAAACACCTGCTTAATGGGAGACCCCAGCGTTCCAGACCTCGCTCGATGGGTTCCCGGGACATCTGCGCTCCATGTGTCCGCGGGCCCCGGGCGACCGTCAGGAGCCGGACCATTCTGTGTTTACGGCGTTTTCCCAGCGCCTGGCAGTACGCATGGGATACACAGCTTGCTGGTTGTGAGCCTCCATTTGGGCAGCACGTAGGGGGTCCATTTTCCAACCAACAACAAGACAACCCGGCCGGAATGCAGGTCCCCAGCTCGCCGTGAGAAAGGGGGAGCCTGGCGCGGGGGCTGAAGGGCCCCTTCCCGCCCTGGCCTTCTATGGGAACAGACGCGGCCGCTAATGGGGATCACATTGCTGGTTCCTGAGTAATGGTTTTCGGCGAGTGCTTGGTAAACATCAGCTGACTCTGCCGCGCTCTCTGTCTCTCTGCCGGGCAGCGGCGTGCTGGCCCGCTGGGCCTCGCTGTGTGAACGGCCGCGGCGGGCGTGGCGAGAGGGAGCTGACAGACAGATTCCTTCTTGAGCATCACCCGCCAGAGCCCCGAGGGCAGGAGGACGGGCTGCTCCGTGCTGATCCAGACCTGGCATTTTTTTTTTTTTTTTATTGAAAGGGCGTGGGGCTCTGGTCAGAATCGTGACTGCAGAGCAAACAGACCATCCCTTTTGGAGGGAGAACTAGAAGTCTCATGAGCCCTGCAGTCTGCAAAGCTCCAGCTCTCCAATCTTGCCACTTCCCTACAGGGTCCTCCCTCCTTCCCTCGGAGCCCACGCCTCCCCCACAGCCCGACCGCCGGGCTCCGTTCTCATGTCCCGGCCTGTGAGGCCCCGGCCCCGGCCCCACACCCTCTTCTCCATGCCGTCTCAGGTAACGGCGCCACTGCGCTTCAGTCACCCTCACACTGCCCCTCCCCATGCTCCCTGCCCTCATGCGGTTCCTCAGAAAACCTTGCAAATGTCCCTCTTCTTCTCCCCACCCCCAAAGACTCCTAGGCCTGACTTTCCTCTAAATCAGTGTTTCCCAACGTTTGACATATGTGTACCCTTCTATAATTTTCGTAACGCTGAGTACCCCTCATACTCATGAGAACGTAGAATTAGGTGCAGCTAAGCACGGTGCAGTGCATATCCCCACCAAACTCTTCCCGTACCCCTGGGGGTACGCGTACCACACTTTGGGAAACACTGCAAATGATTGAAATCACTTGGCTCCTCGTCTGCTGGTCTCCAGTGTCTCCCCCAGAAAGTGCACTAAACACAGAACCATCTGAGATGGTGTGGCTCTCAGACCATGTGTCGCCTCTTTGGGAAGCTCAGGGCTCTGGCTCCTGGGCCACGCAGCACGTCGAGGCGGCCTTCACACTCGCACATACACGCACACGCTAAGCACACGCCATTTCCCAGCGCTTCACACCATGGCATGTGGCTCGTGGTGTGCGGCTCCGCTCCCGCACTCCACAGTGAGCTCCCAGAACGCAGGAACTGGGGCTTGCCTGTTGTATTGTAAATGTCGCATGAGATCCAAGATGCCTTAGTGAGTCGTTTATTGCTCACGGCCCAGAGGGAGGCGTCTTTTTCCAAATCTCTGAGCCCTGACATAGAGGAAGTGTCTTGTATTTATACCTTTTGAGCATCTTTGTTTGCAGGTTTCACAAAGACCTCCGTGTACGTTATTGTTACAGTTAGTCTGTAACCTTGAGTACATAATGGGTTAGGACTTGGAATGGTTATCAGTACGAGTCTATTTTAGTCTATAACATTGGATGGCTAGCTTGCAAGGTCAGACGGTTAAGTTAATATTTTCCTATTATTTGAACAAAAACAAAAAAAAAACAACCCAAAGACATTTTACAGAATAACAGACTGCCTTAAAGTGACGGAGTTTATAATGACAAGAGTTTACAGGACCAGGGACTCTCTAACAACAGCAGAGAGTTGCAAACAGCAGGTTTTTATACACGATGGAGGTGACTATGCTTCATGCTCACACCTGTACCCTCAGCAGCGAACGGAGCCTGGCAGGACAGAGCGCAGAAGTGAACGTCATTGGGAATGAGGGTACTTTGTCCTTGGGCTTTCCTGAGAGCCAGAGGGGAAGGCGAGGAAGCCACGGACGTTGGAGGAAGCAGTTCAGCCACCCACCTCTTTGGTGGCCCGTGGCCCGTATCGGGCTCCCCTGCGATGAAGGATGTGACAGAGGCAGCTCTGGCCCCAGGAGCCTCGGGCCCCAGCTTGCAGGGCCTGGGGCCTTCCTCCCATCCCTGGGCGGATGTGAGGGTCCTCCCCCCAGAGGCTCGTCACACCTCGTGCTGGGCCTGGAGGAGCTGCGTCCTCTTTCCTCCCAGACAAGGACGAAGCTCATTCTTTTTTTTTTTTTAAATTATTATCTGTGTACATATTTTAACATTGCCCCCTCCCTCTTTTTTTCTTTTTTCTTTTTTCTTTTTAAATGTTTTATTTACATTCTCTCAATGTAATGTGGCATTTTCTACTTTTAGAGACAGCTATCCAAAATCACGAATGCCTAGGGCACAGAGCTACCCAGATAATCATCAGGAATAAGCTTCATTTTTTAAAAAATTATATTTTATTGATTTTTTTTTTTTTTTTTTTTTTTTTTTTTTTTTTTTTTACAGAGAGGAAGGGAGAGAGATAGAGAGCTAGAAACGTCGATGAGAGAGAAACATCGACCAGCTGACTCTTGCACACCCCCTACTGGGGATGTGCCCACAACCAATGCACATGCCCTTGACCAGAATTGAACCCGGGACCCTTCAGTCCGCAGACTGACGCTCTACCGCTGAGCCAAACTGGTTTTGGCATGGAATAAGCTTCATTTTAAAACGAAGCAATCCAGGAGGGGGCATCAGTGGAGGGGAAGGCACGCCCTCTGCCTGGCCTGAGAACGCAGCCACAGGACCTCTTAGGACAGTGGCCGGCCAACTGCGGCTCTCGAGCCTCATGCAGCTCTTTGGCCCCTTGAGTTTTTAGCAAAGGCCAGCTTAGGAGCTCCCTAATTAAGTTAATAACAATATACCTACCTATATAGTTGAAGTTTAAAAAGTGTGGCTCTCAAAAGAAACTTCAATCGTCGCACGATTGATATTTGGCTCTGTTGACTAAGGAGTTTGCCAACCACTGTCTTAGGGCAGCGCCAGGAAACACGGCCCATGTCTCAGGCTCAGGACAGCCCCGCAGCCTGGTGCCGGCTGTGAGAAGAGCCAGGTGTGCAAATTCACCGCCAGCAATCAGTCGGGCCACGGTCGAGAACAAACGTCCCACGAGATCAGCACCTGTTCTCTTCCCACCCCCGGGGTCAGAAAGCCCTGCCGCCTCTCTGACTCCATCACTAAGCAACAGGGTCACCTGGTGAATGCCACTGACTTTCTGCACCTGCCTCCTTGTGGCTGAAATGAGGCGACCGTCCCCTGCCTTCCTAGGCTCACAGGCCCCTGGGGAAGACAGCTGTGGGCACAGTGAGTGTGTGGAGGGCACTGCAGACACGGAACTGGGAGTGTCCCACATCTGGAGGCTGTCCTAAACGTTGTTCATCCTAGCTGGTTTGGCTCAGTGAATAGAGTGTCTGAGGACCAAAGGGTCCCAGGTTTGATTCCGGTCAAGGGCATGCACCTTGGTTGCAGACTCCTTCCCAGCTTAGGCCGTGGTTGGGGCTCATGCAGGAGGCAAACCAATCAATGTTTCTCTCTGTCTTTCCTTCTCTCCTCTACTCTGCCTAAAAGTCAATGGAAAAATATCCTCAGGTGAAGATTAACAAATAAATAAGTAAAATAAAGACTGTTCAGTAGACTTCCATGATGCCATCCTCTGTCATGTCCACCAACAGATGAATGGATAAGTACAATGTACCACATACATACACAACGGAATGCCATTCAGCCTTAAAAAGGAAGGAGATTCTGACACATGCTACCACGTGGATGAATTTTTAAAGACATTACACTAAGTGAAATAAGCCAGTCACAGAAAGACAAATTTTGCATGACTTCACTTATAGGAGACATCCCCAATAGTCGAACTCAGAAACAGAAAGAATGGTGGTGGCCAGGGGCTGGGAGAACAAAATGGGAATTAGTGTTGAATGGGTTTAGAGTGTTAGTTTTGTAAGAAGAAACAGTTTGGATGCACCACAATATGAATGTACTTAACACTACTGAGCGGAACACTGGAAAATGGTTAAGATGATAAATTTCATGTTACCTGTGTTTTCTTACCAAAATAATAAAAGTTAATATATGTAAGTCAAAGCATACATCGTCACCGAATTCCTTTCTAAATTTATGAATTGTTCCTACCCAGAGACAGCATCAACCTGAGGTCTGAAGCAAAAATCCTAGTGAGCAAGCGAACAGCAACCTCCTGAGCTCCCGACGGGTGTAGGTCTGCCCAAACAGCCCGCACTCCTCGGCTGCCCCTTCTCCACCACAGAATTAAGACTCGAGGATCCCCAGATGGGAGCAGAGGATCGGGGAGAAAATGAATGGTGGGGAGAACAAGGAAGGTGTAGAAAGTTGGGGAGGAGAGAAGGGAAGCAGGAAGGAAGAGGTCTGGACTATGGGCATCTTGAGCTTCTGGAAATTTGGTTCAAAGGCCACACAGGTTGGTGGGAACTCAAGCTTTGGAGTTAGGCCTGTTTCAAATCCTGCCACCACCACCCCCCACCCCCCGCGCCCCCCTCCCCTCACACACACTTTTTTTCCTGCAAGTTTTTTGTTGTTGTTTTTTGTTTTAGCCACTAAAAGCCTTGGTTTCCTCATTTGTAAAAGGTGTTCATGATGTTGTATAAGTCATGGGGTTTTATGAGGATCGCCTGTAAATCAAGTCTTGAGATCACGCCGGGCACAAAAATGGCCCTCGGTCTAGTCTGACTGTTACAGCTTCATACCAAGAAGCAAGAGGAAGAGAAGGCAGGCAGCCGGTGTGAAACTCACTCCTAAAAGAAAAAAAGAAGGGGGGGGGGGGAGGGAGCTGGACGCCCAATTCTAATCCAGAACCTTCTACTAGCTCATTGGTGACCTCCAGGCAAGTCCTTCGCAGCCTGTTTCCTCCTCTGAAAAACGAGGACTGGGTCTCTTCTACCTGGGAAGGTAGATGGACCCGAATCCTTCGTGCTCCAGATGCTTTCCTCCCCGCGTCACTCACCGCCCACACCTCCGCCCCGGGCAGGGCCAAGGAGGCCCCCTGGAGGACATAGGAGGAAAAGACGTAACGTGGCTGGGAGATGCCCACAATTGGCCTCTGCATGACAGTGAGGACATGATCTGGCAGACGAGACTCTCATCACAAAGCAGGGAGAAGACCTAAGGTAAGAGGGTGACCTGAACGGGAGGGGCTTCCTGCCTGACACCACTTTAAAAAGTGTCATGGAGCACCATGAAGTTCCGTCCTGTCTGGTGAACTCCATGTCCAGTGTCTACTATAACATACAGACATTGACATTCTTATTAAACCATCTTCCATTCATTCTTAGGATAACTAACTTGGTCATTATGTTAGTGACCTATGAACAGCCTATGAACATGGTTATACCAAATGAATGTTGTTGCAATATTAAATGCTGTTATAATGTATAAACGCTGCCACCTCTCCTGGGACTCGGAAATAAGAATGACCTGGATCTCTTCCATGTCCTATGTAACAGGCATCTCCCAAAGGCGCTTCTCAGGGGCGTAGGAAAAGACAGAGGAGCTAACAAGTCACTCTTTTCTCCTTCACGTGCCCACATGGTATTGATTCAAAAAGGAGAAAATATACTCATCAAAATAAGGGCCGGTCATTCAGTCACCCCCTCACTTAATCAATATGCATTGACTCATGCAGAAGGGATATGTTTTTCATTCTTTGTCTTCAAATGCCCTTTACAAGCAGAAATCAGTCAAATGTGTTTACCTACCTTTATATTCTCTTGGGCAAGTCTACGATGTTACTAACCACCCTGCTATGGTAAGTGACAAAAATGAGGTGAAGAAGGTTCGTGTACAGAATATAAAGCACAGATCAGGAACTCCACCAACGTCACCACTAAATAGGTTTAAGTCAAGTTTCCCACTTTTTTGAAAGGGGGTGGGGGAAAGGCCTCGTGCCTGGTTCCTTTCAGGGATTCAATGAGATAAGAGTTTCCTTTGGAAGAAATGCCACCCTCATGTATTCTTAGAAACTATCAGCATTCTCCAGGTCACACAGAAGTACTGGAAAACAATGATCTAATTCTATTACGTGTCCTAGTGAGACTGGGCCTGATGGTCTCACCTACCGGTTTTGTAACTAGCCTCTCACCCACACACTCAGTGTCTGCTTCCCAGGCCAAAAGGAGGAATGGGGTGAGCAGGCAAGAAGACAATTTTGGAGAACCACTTTATTACTGGTGTTCATTTGCAAGGCAATTTTGGAATATGATGTAGCTGGAAAGATTGGACAACTTGGCTGGACAGAAAGAGACAATTCCTCTGATGTCTGGTCACTAGACATTCATTCATCTGTCATTCATTAGATTGGCAAACCCGTACCAAACTGCTTCTACATTCTTGGCATTTATGCTAGGCGATGTGGATACCAAAGGGAACAAATCATGTTCCAATCAAATTTCATAGAATCGGTATCCCTTGGTGATAAGGCAATTAAATAGAAGTCAATAACAGAAAGATAAACTTCCATTAATGTGTACAATTTTAAACTCGTCACTAAATAAATCATGGGCCATAGAAATAACCACAATAAATCAGACAATTCTTAAGACTTAATGACAGTGAAAAGGCTACATATCCAAACTTGTAGGACACAGAGAGAAACGTATAGTCTTAAATGCTAATGTTAAGAAAAAAGAAAGCTTTGCGATGAATGAGCTAAGCATTCTGCTTAAGAAATTAGGAAAGATACAAAAATTTAAAAAATTAGAAAGAATAATAAAGATAAGAACAAAAATTAATAAAATAAAAAATAAAACAAGAGAGATCAACAAAGTCAAAAATCTAAAAAAAAAAAAATATATTATCCAAACAAATTAGACTACATCATGACCAAGTTGGTTATCCTAGGAATGAATGAAAGATGGTTTAATAAGAAAAATCTGTCAATGTAATTTCCCACATAAGCAGATTTTTTAGACATATCATTATCTCAATAGTTGTATAAAAAGCATTTGATAAAATTCAATACTAGCTAATATTAAAAAAAAAAAGAAAGAAAACTTAGCAAAACTCATTCTTAATGAGGTAACATTAGACACAGTTCTTTTGCCATCAGGAAAAAGACAAGGATGCCTACTCTCACCACCTATATTCAATATTATTTTATGGATATTAGCCAATATGGTAAAACAAGAGAAATGAATAAGAGGTACAAAAATTAGAGAACAAAAATCTCACTATTCACAGATAGTGTGACTGTCAGAATAACCCAAAAGATTCTACAGACTGCCAAAACCGGTTTGGCTCAGTGGTAGAGCGTCGGTCTGCGGACTGAAAGGTCCCGGGTTCGATTCCAGTCAAAGGCATGTACTTGGGTTGCGGGCACATCCCCAGTAGGGGGTGTGCAAGAGGCAGCTGGTCGATGTTTCTCTCTCATCGATGTTTCTAGCTCTCTATATCTCTCCCTTCCTCTCTGTAAAAAATCAATAAAATATATTTTTTTAAAAAGATTCTACAGACTAAGTATTGGAAATAATAAGAGAATTTCACAAGCCATCAGGATACAAGATCAATATTCAAAATAAATTGCATTTCTATAAACCAGCAACAAAAGGAACACTAAATTTTTTTTAAATGCTATTAATATAGAAACAAAAAATATATAAGCTTTCTAGGAATGAATCTAGACAAATACTGCAAGACTTGTTTGGAGAAAATAATGAAACCTTATTGAAAGATATTTAAAGAAGACCTTAAAAGGGGGAGAAATTTAATGTTCAAGGATGTAAAAAAAATCAATAAAATGATGATGTCAGTTTTCTTCACATTTATCTAAATACTCAAGGAATTATAATCAAAATCCCAACAAGGTTTGTTTTGTTTATTGTTTTTCAAAGGCACTTGGCCCAAGAATATCCAAGACATTCCCGGAGAAGAAAATAAAGAACCCTGGCTTATTTAATAAGACTTATTATAAGCCTGGGATAGTGAACACTGAGTGACACTGATACCAAACCTAGCAAGAGTAATTGTTTAAAAAGGGCCCCGACCCTGGCTGGTTTGGCTCAGTGGATAGAGCAACAGGTTCAATTGGACTGAAGGGTCCCAGGTTCAATTCCAGTCAAAGACACATGCCCATGTTGTGGACTTGATCCCCAGTAGGGGGCATGCAGGAGGCAGCAGATCAATGATTCTCTCATCATTGATATTTATATCTTTCCCTCTTCCTTCCTCTCTGAAATCAATAAAAATACATTTTAAAAAAAGAATGAGAAAAAAAAAACATTTTAATTACTAGATTAGCAAAAATTAAGAATTCCACCGATACCAAATGCTAGAGAGATTGTAGACCAACAGAAACTCTTAATCATTGCTGATTAGAGTGCAAACTGGTATTCTGGAAAATTAAAAAAACATTATTTTGGGAAATTGACATTTCCCTACCTATAGCACAGCTCTATGGCACTCGAGAGAATATTTATAGCATTGTTCTTTCTAACAGCCAAACACCTAAAGCAATCCAATGTCTTTTGTCAAAATAATGAATCAATAAATTGTGCTATAGTGTAGTCTCAGAGTGGGAAAGTACTTGAAAAAATGAACTACAGCTAAACACAACAACATGGGTCAGAATCTTAGAAACATAATGTTGAATGGGATGAGCAAGTCTCAGAAGATGTTGGAAAAACACGGTGCCACCATGGAGAAGTCACGGGTTCTTGGGTTGGGTGCTGGGTTCTCCCATGTGCATCATTAATAAGCTTCTGCTTGCATATGTTACATATCATTTTGGTATATACCAAATATTGCACAAATCCTTTCCACAGTTCAGCGCCTGGTTGACTAAGGCAGACTGACAACAGCTACAACATACTCATAAATAACAGAATGGAGCAATCTTTAAAAAGCTCTGGAAACAATTAGTCCTGCAGACTTTATAGGCACTAAAGGCTCTACTGCATCCCTAATAATCCTGTGGAGTCAGCAGACAATGAATTGTTATCCCCTTTAAGAGATGAGAACACTGAGATTCATAGATTAAGACATCTGTCCAAGATCACACAGTTAGTGAGAGGCTGAGCTGGCATCCAACTCTGAGATCCTGGGCCTGGGCCGGAGGATTTTCTATAGACGTTCCTCTATTAAATACTTGCAGGGTAGAGTCTAATGTGGTCTAGAATGATATCTGGTCAATTTTCAGAATAGTGTTATCCAATTGCTTAAGATTTTCTTTCTTGGGCCTAGGGGAGTGGTGTACCTCTGGACTATCATTCCAGTTCACAAGCTCTTAGAACTAGCTCTCATTCACTTTGTAAGTGACCAATGGGACTTTTTTTTTTTAAGGAAAGAAGTTACTTACTTTCATGGCACATGTCTTAGGGTGATATATATATAGCTATACATTTTACTGAGCACCTTCTAAGGTCACATGCGTCGTACACATTCTTTTAATCCTCATAGAAATATTTATGAGATAGGCATTATCCTCATATTACAGATAATAAAACCAAGGCCATTTCCAAGATTCACTATGATAAAGGGCCAGGAGACAAAGAAGGACCAACAGCTCTGCACATGTGAGTGGAGGCAGTCAGAGGGCATGACCAGGGGAAACACAGTACAATAAAATGGGAGCAGATAAGCACAGGTTCTTTGGTGTGGGGATGATAGTGATGATGGTGGCTATACTTGGTAACAACCTACCATTTTTTGCTTTTCCTAAGGCAGAATGAGAAAGACAGCAGCACAAAAGATTCAAGCAAGACACTAGACCTTTCTTCTTTTTAAAAAAATTGATTTCAGAGAGCAAGGGAGAAGGAAAAAGAAATAGAAACATCAAAGATGAGAGAGAATCTTCTATTGGCTAGCTCCTGCATATCCCCTACTGGGGATCAAGCTCAAAAAACCAGACATGTGCCCTGACTGAGAATCAAACCGTGATCTACTGGTTCATAGGTCAACACTCAACCACTGAGCCACACCATCCGGGCTAGACATTTCTTCATTTTAACAGCTTAATATTTCTATAAAGAGAATTCATGGTATTATTCCCCTGACAATTTCCACTGAGTGGCCAGATTATTATGATCTCTGAATGCATAATAATCTGGCCACTCAGTGTACTTCTCTTGAGTACCTCATTTATTTGATATCAAAGATACTATAAATTGTGCACCTGATCAGTTTTCTCCTTTGCACTGGCTGATAGAAAGCTCAGGGCAAATAGGTGGTTGATCTCCAGCAAAAGTCTAGAATATTTTTGGTACCCATTGGAGATACAAATACACTGAGTGGCCAGATGATTATAATCTCTGAATGCATAATAATCTGGCCACTCGGTGTATAATGAAAAACAGTATTCGTTGTCTTGGTGCAGTGTGGGTACCGGCACACCTGAGGACAGGTGTGCAGCAGAGATGAAGGCTCCAGGCTCTTCCTGTCGTGCTGGTGATCCTCCGATGTCAGGGAGGGCGTGTACACCATGTGCACTGGATTGGCAGTGAGCACGTCCATTGTCATCTGGCTGCTGACTCAGAATAAACTCGGGTGCTTCTGTTTCTTCCTTTTCCATGTGGAGGGGGATCCCAGGTATAGCTCTTACCCATTCAACATCTAAACTTCCTCCACTCGGTAACAGCACCCAATTTTCCTTCGAGGGAACACCTTTCCCCACACGGAGTGCATGTGTTCCAGGTGGTGTTAGAACCACTATTAGCTCCAGGCATGGACTTGTGACATAGGCTTGCTAAGTCAAAAACCCCATGTGGCCAACCCATGAGCTCAGGGATGGGCCTATGACCTGAGCTGGCTACCAGAACCCGAACACAGCCTTTTGCTGGAGCTCTAGCGACCGAGACATTCTCTCCGGGATGGTCAACTGGTAAGAGAAATCCTCCTGGAGCTGCCAGGGCCATTTCTTGAGAGAGCCTGCCTTGAGAATGAAGACACCGTCGGTACCAGATGGAGAGAGAGAAAAACAAGTCCAAACGATACCACTGGAGCCCTTGCATCCAGCCATAGCTAAAGCTAATTCCACTCATGGACTTTTCAGTTATAAAAATAAATAATGTGGGCATGTCGTTTTTCTTAACTCTTGTGTTTTGTTGTTTTAGTCTTAATTTTTGCTTTGAGCTGGGTCTCCATTACTTGCAACTTAGAGTCCTAATGATAAATATGCTGAGTGTAAGAGAAGCACCCCACAGTTTTATTGAAACCTAGCGTCCTGATGGTGGCCTTCACTTGGCCCAAGTCAGAGCACCAAGAGCAATAAGTGAATATGTTTCATTTTAAAAGGTAAATATCGAGAAACCTGCTCTGTGCTCCTAGGAATCTCCACAGAACACATCAGTCTAAAATAGTCTTTCCCAACCTTTCCCACGTCGAGGCAAACACACAGAAAATTCTAGAAGTGTGTAAGGCACAATGGAGAGAGCAGAGGTGATTGGTTCAAGGACTCAGGCATCCCAGGGCCCTACCAACCATCCCAAGAGCCAACCAATCCCCAGCCATACCTCTCTCCCAGGTGCCGGGTGAGTGGCGTTACTAGAGGAAGGGGAAGGTGAGGGGATGTGTTTGGGAGCAAATCCTCAAGTGGGTCTCCTCTTAACAAGATGGGTGACCTGCTCTACCCGACAGTGCGTTCTTTATGCTCCATACACCAGGCTGGAACGAAGTGCTTGTACATTGTTAGCATTGTTTCTCAAAATCGGTCTGCCAAGAGCCAGCTGTTTCTGCACAGTCAGGCTTTCTGGGGCGGGTGGCTCTGGCTCTGTGGGAAGGACCCCTCGCTTGGCTGAAACTGCTTTTGCTCTCTGCAGCAGACCCAGACTTCCAGCCAAGAAACAAAGGGGCGGAAGGTCACCGGACTGGGGGTGGAGGGAGGAGCAGCCATAGAGCTGCGCCAAGAGAATGCCATTATTCAAGAAATGATTGAGGAGTTTCTTCAAGACTGGCCAAGGGAGTCATTCTCTTTGAACTCTGGGGGGTGGAAGAATGCTGAGCGTCCAGTGTGCAGATTCTTCCATTGACCCGTTGTGGTCAAACAAGGATAGACGATGAAAAAGAGCTTCTCTGCTCTATAAAGCCAGGAGGTGAACGCTGTCGGTGGTGGGTACAGAGAACTGAAGGACAGGCACCTTGTTATTGCCATCTTATTAACAGCTGCCTCCCCCTGGTTACCTGGCACCTATCACCCAACTTTCCTAGGTGGCCGGCCCATCAACAAGCCAACAAGCATCAAACCTGCTTCTCTATGTGCGCCCAGGAGGTAAGGGAAGTGAGAGAGAGATACAAGCACCTAAGACATGAAGCTCTCATGTGCCGGAGCACAGACATGTTTCTCATTAAGTCTAAGGTAGATGGTAAGTGGCCAGCAAAGGAACAAGCCAAGTGTTTGGGGAACTGGGTGAGGGGCGAGGAGAGAATTCCAACGAGCTTGGGATGGGGTGATGAAGATCTAAGAAGGCCTCCAAGGAGACATCGCACATGGCCTGGGTTGTTAAGGATGAGAAAAAAGAATGGCATTTCCCGTGTCTCAGGACTTAGAAGGGTCCCTGCTGGAGGAACAGGACTGTGTCCTCGCTGTGGGCTGAACTGTATCCTCCCCCCAAATTCATATGTTGAAGTCAGATCTCTAGTACCGCAGAATGTGATTCTTTAGAGATAGTTAGACACCTTTGATAAGGTACTTGAGTTGAAGTGAGGTGAGTAGTTGTATCTGCATCCAATGGGACTGGTATTCTCCTAAGAGGAAGTTCAGACACACAGATGCTTCAAGGGAAGACCACGTGCAGACAGCCTTCCACAGCCAAGGAGGAAGCTGGGAACAGCTCCCTCCCTCGCGGCCCTCAGAAGCTCCAGCTTCGCTGACTCCTTGATCTCTATGCTTCCAGCCCCCCAGTCCTCTGAGACAATGAATGTCTTGTCTAAGCCCTGTGTCTGCAGTGCTTGTTATGGCAACCCACGTAGACTTACACCTTCTGGGTGCCCCCCCCCCCACCCCGCACCTGCCACCCTGGGGACGGCCACCCAACCTTCCAGGGGGGAGTGAACACCCTGACCTCCCACCACCCCCATCTGGACTCAGCGCCGTTATTAGCATGTGTGTGGCTCATGCGCCTGATTCTAGAACCACACACACGCTTCCTCAGATCCGGAGGGTCAGCAGCCTGCCTGGAACACTGTCCTGGGTGGTGGCCAGCCTGCCCTCCCCCTCACAGCTAGAAGCCAAGGTGCACCAGCTCCTATGGTCTCCTCCACTTCCTGTCTTATTAACCCTTCTGTGGCTCGTCTGCCGGCTGAAGTACCAGGGTCTGCCTCGGTTTTGTTTGTTTGCTTATTTCTCATCCTCAGAAAGCGGTAATGCTAGCAGCCAAATTGATTCTGCTTACAGCTCTTCCTGGGGCTTAAGTGTGGGAAGACAGAGCTCTGACTGGAGAGAAGACCGAAGGTGGCCTGGCCCCGTGGCTGGGTTTGGGGAGGATTCCTGTAAAACCAGAGCCTCCTTGAAGACCTGAGTCCACTTTAAAAAGACACCTCCGCTGACTGCCCGGACTCCCCTTATCCTGACCATCACCAGCCTGACCAAGCTGCTTAGAATCAATAAAAATGCACATGGGCAACAGAAGCAAAGATCTCAGAATTGCCAATCTGAGATCCTGTGCTGTTCATCTGTAGCCTCACCTTACCTCACCCGGATGAGTCTCTAAGCTAATCTGATGAACCGTCCTCCTCTGCAAAGCCCACAGCGAAGCCGTGACTTGCTTCTGAATCCAGCCTGTCTTCTTGGGATTAAGAATCCAGAGACTGTGAGCGGGATCCCAGCTCTGCAAATGACCTCTGAGGTGACCTTGGGCAAATTACATCTCATCAGCTTTCCCAACTGAACTGTGACTGTCCCTTCTCTGTGTGGGCTGCCCTCACTCTCATGGGCAGAATTGGTTGCTCCCATGATACTTAGTCCATGGTGGCCATGAGGTGGTCTCCACAAGAGTTGGCACCTTGCCCCCCCCCACACCCTCACACATGTACACACATGTACACACATGCTCCATATCCTATGAGTCCTTGAGGGAGCTGTATCCCCAACTGGAGAAGGCCGTGTCAACTGGTTTTGTCTAAGCTCACCCTCAACACTCCTTGGCCACGGTAATAGCTGCGGGGGACCTATAATCACCCCAGATTTTATCTTCAACTCCCCCTTGCCAGGAGAGATGAAATTTTACAGCTAAAACCCAATTCCAGTCCGGCAAAAGTCTCAACTTTGTTCTTTCAAAACCAAAGAGTCGGACTAGGCGCCAGAGGCCTCAGACACTCCAGAGTTCTGAAAATATCACTCGGGGGATTATGAGAAGTGCAAGCCAGTCATAAAAATTTAATTCACTTACCCGGAGAGTTCCCAAGAGGTTTACAGCTGTGGTGGCGGGGCTGGTTTGTTAGAGCGTGGTGCCGACAAGGCCCAGATCAAGGTGTCTTCCCTCTGTGCCCATCTGCCCTTCCCAGAGGAGCACCCTGAGCCACAGGCTCCGCCTGCAATGCCCGCCCGCCTGACCTCTGCTGGGTCTTCTGTGCCCAGGGAGAAGAGTTAGCCAGGGCTCCTCCCCACCTGCTGAAGAGAAGGTGGGTGTCAAGGTCGAAGCACACAGCATGAGCTGTGGCCGACGTGGGACCCATACCTGCTGGATGCCCTGCAGCTTGGCTGGGTTACTTCTGACAACCCTCCTTGAACCCAGACCCACCAATTCATTCACCTGGGATTTTATCAACGTCATCCATGCAATCTGTACAAAAAATTAACAACGACCCATGGACAAAGCTCAAATGTGGAAAGAAAGAGGTAACAAGAGAGAAGAGATCCAACCAAGTAACTCTCAGGATTTCTGGCAATGTTTGGTCTGCTTCCCCTTTTACAGGAGAGATGATGATTCTAAAGCAAGGAGTCCGGACTGAGTCTTCAGACAGCACTTGGCAACAATTACTGATCAAGCACCAGCGATGGCCGCAGAAACAATGGGAGACACGGACAGACAATAAACAAATCAGCCGATGAATGTACAGATAAGTGGAACAAGTCAATCTCTCTCTCTCTCTCTCTCTCTCTCTCTCTCTCTCTCTCTTTCCCCCTCTGTCTCCCTCTCTCCCCTTTCTCTCTCTCTAAAAATCAATAAATAAAAAAGAAAAAGTTAAAAAAAGGAAATCTTTCCATTTGCACATCAAAATGGAAAGACCTGGAGGGCATTATGCTAAGTGAAAGAAGTCAGAGAGCTTATGCTTTCATCTACATTTAACGAAATCATCGAAACAACAAAATACAAACCCAGAGATACAGAGAACAGCCTGGTGGTGGCCAGAGGAAGGGGGTCCGGTTTGGGGAAATGGGTAAAGGGGATCAAACAAACTTCCAGTTATAAAATAAGTAAGTCATGGGGAGTAATGTACAGCCTGGTGACAATAGTTAATCCTATGTCACATATCTGAAAGTTGCTGAGAGTATATCTTACGGTACAAGTTCTCATCGCAAGAAAAGCTATTTTTCCGTGTGTGGTGATGGATGTTAACTAGAGTTACTGTGCTGATGCTGTTTATACAAATATCAAATCCTTATGCCATATACCTGGTTAATGCTGATTATACCTCAATATGAATTAATTAACTAGCTGATTAAAAGATAGTTGTCACTCTGTGGTTCTCAAAGTGTGGTCCCCAGATCAGAAGCATTCGTATCCCTTGGAAATCTACTGAATCAGAAACTCCGGGGGTGGGATCCACAATCTGAGTTTTCATTCTTCCCGGTGATGTTACGCACGCTCGAGTTTGTGAGGATGAGGGCTGTGAGGAGAGTGACTGTTGGGTCTCTGTGGGCAGGCTGGGCAGAGATGGACTCTTTAGGAAGGTGCCGTCTAAACTAAGCTGAAGCCGAAAGAAGAGAATGAGTCAGCAATGTGAAGAGCGTATGGAAGAGCCTAGAATGTTTGAGGAAGAGAAAGGAGGCCAGTGAACAACAAAGAGCACTGGGACATCTTATGGGAGGGGCAGGGTCTGAAAGTTGGCAAGTCTCCCCTCTGGTGGGTCTCCCCATAGTGGACTATGGAGGCTGGGCAAGGGTTCTCTAAAACAGGGAAACAATAGGAGCCTGCCTACTGGGTCATTCGAGAAGTCAGTGAGTTAGCGGATGTGAAAGATTGGGGAAAGGGAGAGGCAGTGCTCACGTGGGAATTATTAAAATGAAGGGAGTCTGCCGAAACCGGTTTGGCTCAGCGATAGAGTGTTGGTCTGCAGACTGAAAGATCCCAGGTTCGATTCCGGTCAAGGGCATGTACGTTGGTTGTGGGCACATCCCCGGTAGGGGGTGTGCAAGAGGCAGCTGGTCGATGTTTCTCTCTCATCGACGTTTCTAGCTCTCTATCTCTCTCCCTTCCTCTCTGTAAAAAATCAATAAAATATCAAAAAAATAAACAAATAAATTAATTAATTAAAATAAAATAAAATAAAATGAAGGGAGTCGCTTAAGGATGCAACCATGGAATCCAGCCTCCCACAGAGATAAGCCAACAGACCACAGGCCAGCCCCACGTGGTCCCTGGCCAACACCTGTTCTCTGGAGCTAATTGACATTGCGATGATTCTTAAAAAGGGATTAGGAGTCTGAAGTGGGAAATTTTCCAGAAAGGCCTGATAGTAGAACTCTTTTTTTGAGAGAGAGAGGAACAAAGGAAGGGAGGGAAGAAAAAAGGGAGAGAGAGACATCAATTTGCTGTTTCATTCACTCATGCATTCATTGGTTGATTCCAGTATGTGCCCTGACTGGGGATCAAACTTGCAACCTTGGTGTATCGGGACGATGCTCTAACCCAGTGGTCAGCAAACATGCAGCTCTTTGGCCCCTTGAGCGTGCCTCTTCCACAAAATACCACGTGTGGGCACGCACATACAGTGCAATTGAAACTTCATGGCCCATGCGCAGAAGTCGGTTTTCGGCCTGGGCGAGTCTATTTTGAAGAAGTGCCGACCACTGTTCTAACCAATTGAGATACCTGGCCAGGGCTAACTCTTACTTTCCACTTACCGGTCACTCTAAGAGGATTCTCAGCTTCACAGGATTGTGTTTTACTCCAGCTCCTTAAAGACTCACCCAGGTGTTATAAGGGCAATGTCAGATTGCTCACGGGACCAGGCCATGTCTTACAAAAGATATCCGCCCTCCACTGAGGTCCCTTTCCTAAAGGGACCCCGAAAACAGCTCATCTCTGCCTCAAGCTCAAAGAAAGGCTCCACCCAGGACTCAGAACATGGAAGTGATGCCATTACCAGGTGGCCAGTCACTGGCCCCCCCAGACCTTAGACTGAATGCAAAATCTCTGCCTCCAGCAGCTCCTCTTCACCTGGTGGGAAGGTTTTCACATCCCGAGGGGTCAGGGAGGGGGCATCCTTGGGGAGGGTGGTCCAGCCCCTCTTGTATAGATGAGAAAACGGAGCCAGAAAGAGAAGGGACTGGAGCCACAGCCACCCACGGAGCTGGCTGCGGTGCTAGGATTAGATCAAGACCCCAGTTCACTGGGCCCCTAAACCGGGCATCTCCTCCAAACAGATGTCAGCACCGCACTCTCCCACTCCCCGGCCGGCGCTCACAGAACAAGGCCTGAGCCATTGGCACGGCACTCCAAGCCCCCAGAGTCTAGCTCCTGCCAAGTTTCCTAGCCCCCCCCCCCCCACTCGATCCTGCCCACCCCCAATCCACGTACGTACTGGGCATCCTGAACGGGCAGGTGACCCATGGGCTCGTGACCAAGGCTGGCCCTCAGTAGCATTCCTCAGCGTGCCGGGCAGTTTCTCGCCTCCATGCCTTTGTCCACATCCTCCTCCTTGACCCGAAAAGCCCTTCCTCGTCTCCCACATCAAAATCCTACTCAAGCCTCCAAAATTCCCCGCCAGGCCATCCTACCCATTCCCAGAGCAGAATCCCCATTTCCTGCGGGCACTCCTACAGCACCTGGCAATGCTGCTCTCGCCACCCTTCACACACCACCGGCTCCCGGGAGACTCTGGTGAGCGATGTGCATCCCCCCCCCCCCCCACTCATATCCGCTCAGCTGCGAGGTCCTGAGGGAGCGACAGTCTCCTTCACCTTCAGATCCCCTTCCAGCACTTGGCCGTGTCTGACACGGAGATGCGCTCGGTGAGTATCTGTTCAATCCAGTGACGCTCAGATGTGTGACACCTGTCTCTGAGGGAGTTTCTGTGACCTCGCCGGCCCACCCGCAGACAGCCTCGTACCTGCTTTGGCTGCTGCCCCCTCCCATCGGGCTAGAGCTGAGGCATGTGCTGGGATGTTTCCTACCGTCCCATCTGTCTCTTGGCAAGAGAATGGGAACTCCCCGGGGCAGCAAAGATGCCTGACTGATGCCCAGCACAGACCCCAGCCCATACATGGCAAATGAAGCAACCACGCCCGTTCATAATAACAAACGAACCTAGGTGGACGCCCAGGACACAATGGAACCCTATGCGTACAGGTCACCGCGTGCAGCTTTCACAACGGGCGAGCGGGACAGAAAGTTCCCGCTGGATAGAGACGTTAAATAAATAATCGCCAGTGGCTATCTATCTGTGCTCCGGAGAACACAGGACGGGATGCTCTGGTCACTGCAAGGTTTGCTCTGAGTTCACGGCTGGTCCCAGCAGCCCAGACCCACCATGCCTCCTTTGGTCACGGTGGCCACCTCTCACCAGCTCACAGACGACTTATCTTTCTCCCCAGCAGGAATGAGGCAGAGTAGGGTTTTGTGTGTGTGTGTGTGTGTGTGTGTGTGTGTGTGTGTGTGTCTTTCCATTGTTTCATATACTCTCCCTCCAATTAGGACGCCCTGATTCCCAGGGGAGCTATTGAAAATGCCAAGTTCTTACTGGTTGCGGATGCAGAGTCTGTTCTGTCTGACCTCACTGGTCCCTCGGGGATGGGTTAAGACCTGCGAAATATGTGGAGCTCGTAAATCAACGCTGGCTGGGCTTCTGCAAATGTTCTAGCTTGAAGGAAAGTCAGACAGCTCTGACAAGTCCCCAAGCCTCACTGCTTCCTGGGCCCCAGCCCGTGCCGGCCCCTGGAGCCCGTGGATGCTGGCGGCCGGGGCAGGGCCAGTGCTGGGTGTCCCCATCTCCCCTCTGGCCTGGCTCCGACAGCTGGAGGGGAATGGGAGGTCAGTACTTGACATCCAGTCTGATGTCTGGGGCCCTCTGGAGGGAAGGAATCCTGTGAATGTCCTTTCTCTGCCAGCCCCCGGGGACCCTTCCTCAAGCATGTTCCTCTGTTTCCAAGACAAACAGGAGCCTCAAGCCGGCTGTGGGGCAGAAGGGGTGCCAATGGCATGTCATACCATTGAATGGCGCCCCCTGGAGTTGTGCATGGACCTGGCCCTGGCTGGAATCAAATCCTTGGGAGCTAGTCCCTCCCAGGGCAGGGAAACGAAGCCCTGGTCTCACAGTGGGAAGAGCACAGCCACCACGGATTTCCACTCTGGCACGTACCCAAGGGGAAGGGGCCGCGGAGGCGGGTCCCTGTAAAGCTCATCTGACCAGAAGGTTCCTCACAGGCATCAGCCTCTCAACTACAGTGTGAATTCAATTCAGTTCGGCACTCACTGAGTGCCCGTGGCGTGAGGATCCACGCTGGGTGTGGGCACACGTGATGACCATGGCTCCGAGCCACAGGGCACTCAAGGAACAAAGAGACCTTGGTCCCCACTTGGCTCCCAGCAAGAGGTAGGGGGTGCTTTCAGTGGGTAATGAGAGATGGAGTGTGGAAATGAGTGAAGACTCCCCTCCCATTTGCCCAAGCTCTCCATTCATTCATCCATTCATTCATTCATTCATTCGGGTGACAATCACTCATCCAGAGCTCATGCTGCCTGGTGCCAGGTGCCTGCAGCCAAGGAAGCCTCTGTCCACTGCCCAACCCCTGACACCCATACCCGGGTAAGAGCCCGTGGCACCTGCCTGCCATCTGCCACACACTTGGGGGCTGCCCGGAAGCTGTGGCCTTGCTGCCTCCAAGCAGGAGACCAGCGGGGGGCTGGTCTTCCAGGGGAGGTCCTCTGATTCAGGGGGACTCTCTGATGAAGGTTCAACCCAGACAACCAGCACTTCCTCAGTCACAGCCTGCCGGCCAGCGTGGTCTGAAGTCTGTCTTTCTGTCTGTCTGCATGTCCATGTGTCCAGAGAGGCTGGCAGCCAATAAGAGGAGAGAATGAGTGGACTCGTGTCGCTACCTGGCATTCGCAGAGCTAAGAAGGCCCCAGAGAAAGGCTCCGGGGGGCCTGGGTGAGTGGGTCAGAGTGGAGGAGGGGAGAAGGGTCAGGTCAGCACATGGTCTCAAACTTCTCCCTCCCCCAACCTCCCACCTGGGATCAGCAGCCAACAGCACCCCACTCTGAGGGCAGGGGCCCATAGATGTAAGCAAGTAGGTCGCTGCCTCCATTTGGAGGGGCGAGGGGTGTGGCAGCAGCGATGGGTGAGGGAGTGCAGGCCTGACCATCAGACTCGCAGCAGATCCTTTGCTAAGCCCCCGAACAATCCCACAAAGAATGGACTAGTGTCCTAAGGGTTTAATGCCCTGAGCCAGGCACCTGTGCAGGGGTGGGATTCGAACCCCGACATGTCTGAATCCGAAGCCCGTGCCTTTTCCACAGCATCATACTAGCTCCCACTACATCCTGGATTAACAACCCACTCCCTACAGGTCCTTTGAGAAAATAAAGAGCCCCTTTCTTTCCCTAGCAGCAGATAGTATAACTCGGGCCTATCAGAAGATATTTACATGTGGCTGTTGTCGACAACATTAGCCATGATTCCTAACTTACTGTTTGAATTAGTTTTATCGCTCTCATGTGCACAGTCTCCATAACACTAATATTTTGCACTCACGTGGAATTTTTACTTCTTCATTTCATTGACTCCATTTCAAAGAACTCCCAAACCGGTCTGTTTCCCGCATCACGCTGGGTGGGGTGGGAGTTGCAGATGCCCCTCGGACAGCGTCCACAGTGCAGATAAGAAGGGGAAACATCTTACCTGCTAGCAGTGTAGGCACTGACCCTAAGCCAGCCATTCTGTCCCAGACTCACCCGTGGTGTGCTCACCCCACTTCCATCAAAAGGACGTTTGAAAAGAAATCTATGGAAACAGCCCAAGTGCCCATCAGTAGACAAGTGGATAAAAAAGCTGTGGTACATTTACCCCATGGGATACTACGCAGCAGTAAGAAAGAAGGCTCTCCTACCCTGTGAGACAGCATGCAGGGACTTAGAGAGTATTGTGCTAAGCGATATAAGCCCGTCAGAGAAAGACAAGTATCACATGATCTCCCTCAGATGTGGAATCTAAAGAACAAAATAAACTGATGAAAAAAATAGATCTAGAGACATAGAGAACAAACTTCGGAATCTCAGAGAAAAGGTAGGAGGTAAGGTTGGGACAGGAGTGAAGGTGGGGGGTGGGAAGAGATCAAGCAATGAACTTGTATGCATATATGTATAACACAGACAATAGGGTGGTGAAGGCCTGGGCAGGGGACTGGGGCGGCCTAGAAGTCAATGGGGATTGGGGGAGGCATATGAAATCCTTTCAACAATAAAGATTTTAAAAAAGAAAAAACGAGAAAAGAAATCTACTAGCCTTGGGGAGAAAAGAGAAGGTACAATCACCCTCCTCTGTTTCAACACATTTGGAACCATGGAGCCTCTTTCAGAAGCACCAGAAAATGCCCCTCCCACTGAAGGAAAACACACCTGGCGAGCCAGTCTGCGAACAGGCTGGGCCCTGACATCTGAGGCTGTTTCCAACCTGGCAGGTAACGCTACCTCAGCAGGCACTCTCTGGAGACCTGGTCATGCACCCACATTAGCCAGAACCTTCCAAAGCAGAGCTGAATTTGGTCCCGCTGTTAAAAATCTACACTTCTCCTCGCCTCTTACAACACCTCTTGTTTTCCACACACAACTGGCTAATTCCAGAGTGGAACATAATTAAAAGAAATGCAACCAGACCAAGGAACATAAGGTGAGAGCCAAGAAAAATTTGTAGGTCATTGAGAAAATTGCCGTGCTGGGCACCAGGGAAGTGCCTACTACGCAAAGGCCCCGAGGCTGGGCGTGCCCCACCAGGGGTTCCCACTCGCTGCAGGCCAGGGCCAGTTCCCAAAGCAGCTCCAGCTGTGGCTGGGAGGGGCCCAGAGCTGGAGAACAGACACAGTCCTGGCAGAAGATACCACTGAGCACACGGGCTGGTTAAGACGCAAGTAGCGACAGACCACAACACTGAGCCATCCAGATGACAATGAGTTAACAGAAAATCCGTACTGTCTGGACCAAATGCTAGCTCTCCTACAGACTGGCAAGATTTAGAACAGGGGAATGTTCTTGAGCTGGAAGGGACCTAGGAGCCGTCTGGTCTGGGGAATTCAAGCCTTCTGTGTGCATGCTATGAACTTGCCTTGCAGCCAGGAGAAGCTTGTGGGCTCTTCTCAGAATACTGCTTCTCATTATATACCATGAAATTCATAGGATTACAAAAGAAAACAGTAATATTGAAAGACAGTTATCAAAACACTAGAGGCCTGGTGCACAAATTCATGCACCAGTGGGGTCCCTCAGACTGCCCTGAGGATCAGACCAAAACTGGCTCTCTGACATCCCCTGAGGCATCCCAGATTGCGAGAGGGTGCAGGACAGGCCCAGGGAGAGACAAGGGAGGTTCGCCAGCCAGGGAGGAACTGTGGGAGGGCTCCAGGGCATGCCTGGCCTGTCTAGCTCAGTCCCAATCAGCCGGACCCTAGCAGCAAGCTAACCTACCCGTTGGAGCATCTGCCCCTAGTGGTCAGTGCACAACATAGTGAGCGGTTGAGCGGCCTTACCATATCATTAGCATATTACACTTTGATTGGTTGCATGGATGATCAGATGACTACACCCTTAGCATATTAGGTTTTTATTATATAGGATATCCATGATATAACAATATATATGCTTCTTCATTGGTGCATTAAACAACATTGGCAGCAGGTCCTCTATCTTCTACAACTTTCAGTAGGGGTAAGTGAGAATGATATTTCAAAATAATATTTCATAATTGTCAAATCTTCAAAATATTTCAGAAGAACTGCTGCAGGTGCAGTGTGATGTATACATATCTGTATTTCTCTTGTTCATACTGTCCCAGGTACTGCTAAAAATCCTATAGCTTATTGCCTATATCTATTGAAGGTATGCTAAGTTTCATTAGAAGTTAGTGCAGGGAAAAATATATGAAAATAAATCATCAAAATTCGACCCACAGACCCTAGATTAAGACCCCTAATTTTCTACTATCCCTTCTTTCTGCAAATAATGAAATGTAGACCAAGTGACTTTTTAAATGTCATACAGCTAATAAATAGCAATTCTGGGATCAAAGCCCAGTTCTTACTGATGGCCTGTCCTAAACTGATGCCTCAATTTAGGCTTAACATTTTTTTCTTTTAGATTTTTTTGTGTTTAAACAAAATACATTCTTTTAAATGTAACGTGGGAATTGCATTTAAAAATGAAGTTTCCACCTTTCTTTTTTTTTTTAATTTTTTTTATTAAGGTATTATATGTGTACATATCTTTCCATTGCCCCCCCACTCCCATACATGCCCTCCCCACCCAGAGTTTTTCGTCCATTGGTTTTGCTTATATGCATGCATACAAGTCCTCCAGTTGATCTCTTATCTCCCCTATATCTCTGATAAAGGTTTAATCTCCAACATCTACAGACAGCTTATACAACTAAATAAAAGGAAGATAAATGATCCAATTAAAAAATGGGCAATGGACCTAAATAGAATATTTTCAAAAGAAGACAGAAGGAAGGCCAAGAGGCACATGAAAACATGCTCAAAGTCACTAATTATCCGAGAGATGCAAATCAAAACGACAATGCGGTACCATCTCACACCTGTCAGAATGGCCAACATCAACAAATCTGCCTTTCTTAATGCAGTCCTGTCTAAGAATAGACAGAGGGACGGGAGCCTTGCTCAAAGTGGACCAGCAGCGTCGCATCACCAGGGAGCTGGTGAGAAGTGTGGGCCGCAGGCCCCGCCCCAGACCTGCTGAGTCAGAATCTGCATTTCCCCAGGTGCTGACTCATGGGCACTTGATGGCCCAGAAGACCAGCTCCGGATGATCCCGGGGTCCCTTCTCTGCTGAGATCTCCTTGGAGGTATAAATCCCCCGAACCCTTAATGTGGAAAAGTGACAAGAATTCAACCCTCCACCCTCTAAAAGGCATATGCTAGTCACTCTAATCCCCCGAGGAAAAATAATAACCGGATAACAAGACTCAGAATTTGCACCCTGACCAGTTTGGCTCAATGGATAGAGCGTTGACCTGCGCACTGAGGGGTCCCAGGTTCCATTCCGGTCAAGGGCATGTACCTTGGTTACAGGCACATCCCCAGTAGGGGCTATGCAGGAGGCGGCTGGTCAATGTTTCTCATCAATGTTTCTAACTCTCTATCCCTCTCCCTTCCTTTCTGTAAAAGATCAATAAAATATATTAAAATAAAATAAAAAACGTTCAGAGTTTGCAATAGGAGAATGCATCACGGGATGGTGAGATATGAAATGATGAAAACAAAAGCATAACAACTTTTCTTAACCCTTTCCGCACATGAGCCAGCCTCCATGCCAGGCGATTCGCATACATTATCGCATTTAATTCTCACAAATAACTGACAGAAGTTGCCACTGTGATCCCTGTTTACAGATGGAGAAACCGAGCTTCAGAGAGGCTGCCCCGCTTGCTCACCAGCCCAGCCAAGGATGAGAAAAGACCTGAAGGAAGAGGCCGCCTGAGTAGTGGGGCTGCACTTGAACAAGCTTACCCCCGAGCAGACCCTACTGTGCAGCCCCCACCTCCATCCTGGGTCCCCTTTCCTCCCCAGCCTGCCCTGTTCCAAAGCCCTCAGCAGCTAAAGATCCCAGTAGCCAGGCGTCCTACATTCTCCTCCTGGTCTCATCCTGAGGACTTAGTTTCAAGTTACAGCGGGAGCCTGTATGTAAATCAGAAGCAAAGCTTGCAGAGCCTGTGACATCACTGGCTGGGCCCTAAGTATTCCTGTCCTTGTCTTACCTGTGGGGGTTGGGGCGGGGGGAACCACTTCCATCGTTTTGTTTCACAATTTAAACAAACACGGCCTTGGCTGGTATTTCACAGCAGAGCCTGACTGATGTCTCTGTAAAGAGCTGACCAGGGCAAAGGCCTGCATGTGTAGCAAGCTCAGTTTTAGGGCATCTTAAAGGTTTTCAAGAACTAGGCCCCACTCCTTTTCAGACCCTGCTAATTTTTCCATGGGTTAGCATCTCCAGCCCCTCTGGGCCTCCTCCCCGAATCCTTCCCCCGCTGTATTTCTGCATGATACTCCATGCAGATCCGGACCAGGCATTTTCACAGGTTACTGTGAGGTAGGCGTTGTCGTACCCATTATCCAGATGAGAAAACTGAGACCCGGGTCTCACAGCTCAGACATGGCCTAATCCAGTGGCCGGCAACTCATTAGTCAACGGAGCTAAATATCAACAGTACAACGATTGAAATTTCTTTTGAGAGCCAATTTTTTTAAACTTAACTTCTAACGCCACTTCTTCAAAACAGACTCGACCAGGCCGTGGTATTTTGTGGAAGAGCCACACTCAGGGGACAAAGAGCTGCATGTGGCTCGTGAGCCGCAGTTTGCAGACCACTGAGAAGCAAGGCCTGTCTGACTCCTAGATTCCAACCAGGAGCCTTTCGATTCCTCCCCCCCTTTCAATCTCTCCACTCAAGGTCGCCCCGCCTTTGCAGGAACCCATCTGCGGTCACCTGGTATTTCAGCTGCTTGCTCTATGTCTGCTCTCCCTTCCTGGACATAGAGCCCTGTGGATATGCCCGGACTCCCTGCCCCCTCCGTGTCCAGGCCAGAGCGTGGCACCAATGAGGTTCTCTACGTACATTGCTTAGATAAGTACCGGTTGGCTTTCAGAGAAAAAATGACTCAGAAGAAAGCTTCAGCAACCATCCATCTCCCGAAAGGATTCACATGTGCTCCTTTCTGTCCACGTGGGCGCTTTGACCAATGAGCGGACCCCAGGCCGGGGGAGTACAGATACCCGTTATCACCAGTGGCCGGTAAATGGGTGCTTTCTCAACTCCAGAACATTCCAAGTTGATTAACAAGGACAGAACTAAGCATGTTCACCCAAGGGAAGGAAGCCAGAAACAAGTGGCATCTACATTTAGGGACCCACACCAAATGCCTCAGAGGTGGTGAGCTAGGAAAGGAAGGTTCCTGAATGGGGGTTCAGATCCCGGGTGTCCCATGCCCTCAGCTCAGCTCACCCTGCGCCCTCAACACCGATGCTATTAATCCCCCCACCTTGTGGTGGCTCGACACCCTGTGCCGGTGTTCGATTTGGCCTTTGGGCCGGGCCTTGGTTGTGTTCTAGGGAGGCAAGGCTTCCTTCCAGCAGCCCTCTCCCCATTGGACAATTAACCACGTCCTTCCGGCTCTCCATCCCGAGAAGCCGGTCTCTGGTTCTGCCAAGGGTCCAGGACCCAGGGGTCACTCTAACCAGCCAGGAGTCCCACCATCCTTGAGGGCCAAGAGGCCCGTTTTCTAAATAACGGACAGCCTGCTTGGCTCCTGGATCTCTGTTCGCTCTGTGTGCACGTGTCCTGACTGACCCAGATTTACAACTAAGGGCTGATGGGCTCAAACCAAATTTTGTTTCAGAAGGAGCAGGATCTAGTCACCTTCAACTATGGAGGAACCCATAACAGAAGCAGAGAGGGAAACTCAGAGGCCCAAGGGGCCCAGGTGCCAAGTCTGGTCCCGCTGACCTGCAGAAACAGAACACGGGCTAATGTGGGCGACAGGGAGGAAATTGCTTCCTTGAAAGTGGGTCCAAAACTCAGAAAAACAGCCACAGTGAAAGGGATGTCCGTTTGCTTCTCTAAACTCGTGTGTAGACTTTCATAGACTGAGGTGAAGAATCCAGGACATGGAGAAAACCAAGGAACAAGATGCTATCTGGAAAGCAGTTTGCCGAGAAAATTAAACCTGAATTGGATCAAGTCTCTGGAGGTAACTCTTTGAAAAAAAAAATTATAATATATATATATATATTTTTTTTTTGAGTTTTTACAAAGAGGAAGAGAAAGGGATAGAGAGTTAAAAACATCGATGAGAGAAACATCAATCAGCTATCCCCTTCACACACCCCCACTGGAGATGTGCCCGCAACCAAGGTACATGCCCTTGACCGGAATCGAACCTGGGACCTTTCAGTCCACAGGCCGACGCTCTATCCACTGAGCCAAACCGGTTTCGGCTGGAGGTAATTCTTGCAGCTCACAGGAAAGTGGTGGGAGAGAGGCACATGCTAAATGCCACCACAAGAATGCAATCGGCTACGCCCCAAATGCAGGAAATTCTACAGGACTAACAGCTCAGCCTCTTTCAAGTGGCAAAGGAAACAAAGAAGATTAAGAGGGAGTTAAGAGGGTTGTCAACCCAATGTAACCTGTAGACCTTGTTTGAATCTCATTCAAACCAAGCAACTGAAAAAAAGACATTGAGGGACAATCAAAGAAATTCGAATACTACCTAGATATTTAATAAGAAAAAGGAACTATTGTTGATGTTTGTAGGTTTGATGACAGTACTGTGGCTATTTTTTATTTTTATTTTTTTTTTACAAGAAACATCTCTGAGAGATACATTTTGAAGGAGTTAAGGCTGAAATTAGACCAGTGGTCGGCAAACTCATTAGTCAACAGAGCCAAATATCAACAGTACAAGGATTGAAATTTCTTTTGAGAGCCACATTTTTTAAACTTCTTCTAATGCCACTTCTTCAAGATAGACTCACCCAGGTATTTTGTGGAAGAGCCACACTCAAGGGGCCAAAGAGCCGCATGTGGCTCACGAGCCACAGTTTGCCGACCACTGGATTAGACGATGCTTGGGGTTTGCTTTAAAGAAAGCCACACGGTGAGGGCCAAGGAGGAATGAGGCCGGGTCTATGCTGACAATTGCTGAAGCCGGGCGATAGGGAGGTGTGTGTTCATGATGTTCTCTCTGCTTTGGTGTAGGCTCAACATTTTACAGAACACAAATGTTAATTACAAAAGAAGAAGAGGAGGAGGAGGAGGAGGAGGAGGAGGAGGAGGAGGAGGAGGAGGAGGAGGAGGAAGAAGAAGAAAAGACCCTAGTTTTTAATGATGGCTCCAGTACTGATTCTCTGGGACCGTGGTCTGCAAAATGCGGCTCATGAGCCACATGAGGCTCTTTGGCCCCTTGAGTGTGGCTCTTCTACAAAATACCACGGCCTGGGCAAGTCTATTTTGAAGAAGTGGCGTTAGAAGAAGTTTACGTATAAAAAATTTGGCTCTCCAAAGAAATTTCAATCATTGTATTATTGATATTTGGCTGACTAATGAGTTTGCTGACCACTGGTCTGGGAGGATCTGAAAAACCTCTACTCCGCCAGACCTCAGTCCTTCATCCCGAGCCTGAATGGGTTCAAGTGCTGGCTTGGGCCCATTCTCTTCCCCCTCTGAGCCTCGCATGTCAGCGTCCAACAGGAATAATGGTCCTGCCTCACGGGGCAGAGGAGAGGGGCAGGTGCGTGTTCCCGTGAAGGGGCTGGTGTTCAGCACCCAACCAGCACTCGCGGTCACTACCGCCGCCGCGGTGGCCACTGCTGTCTCCTCTTTTGTGCTTTGAGGGGGAGGTGGGCGATCTGGTTCTCCTCTCTTAGAACACCCAAGTTTCGGAAATGTTTCCCAACTCGTCCAACCGGACAGGGCTCATCCCAGGCTTCCTCCGCGGGACCAGGCCTGCGCTCTGGGAGGCACCGGCACTGTCTCTCTCTGAGCAGTGACCGCCATGGCCCCTCTCGGTCCTTCCCCCTCTTCAGCCACCTCTGAGCCTTGCTCCCATGTGGCCGGTTCCCAGGCCCACCTCTCTCATCCCTCTTCCCGGAAGGAACAGTGCTGGAAAGAGAGACTCCCTTCCCGGTCCCTCCCTTGCTCCTGCCCAGGAGGCCGTCCCTTTCAATGCCCAGAAGGACCCTCTGTAAACCAGGAAACGGTGGGGTGGAGTGGAGTGAAGGGAAGTTAGAAAGAACTCCGGACTTATGAATGCATAATGCTGAACTTTCTGGAAATGGACGGGCCCAGTGCCAGTCCCACTAGGGTTCCTAGATTGTACTTTCCTTACAAAAGGGCCATTATGAAGGCTCCACATCTCCCGTGTGACAGGATTCAAGCTGTAAAACCACATGCCGTCCTAGGGACCAGGAGATGAATAGGTTTCCTAGCCGTGTCCTCATTCTCAAGGGCACTGGGTCCCGGAAGAGGTCTGTGGGAGACAGGGTGACCTCGAGGAGCCCCAGGCACTTCCCAGCTGCTCCGCAACAGGGGCTGTGAGATGGCCCAAGACCTCAGATTGTGAGGACCCTTCTCCCCACCTCCACTCAGGTCCCTCCTGGAAACCCGGAGCGCTCCACCTGTGTTACACCCCTTCTCCACTTCCAGAGGTGCCCAGCCCTGGGCCTGTCCGGCCCCACAGGGGACAGCTGCACCCCCACCCAACCTCGCTTTCTCTGCACTCGCTTTTGAGATCATTTCTTTCTGCAGAGGCAAGAGGCGTGTGGTGCCGTTAGGAGAATGCAGAGTGGTTGTCAGGACAGTGGACTCCCGTCCTGCCTCTGCTGCTGTCTACCTCGTTGGAGTCCACATCCCCTTTTCTGCAAAGTGAAGACGCTAAAGTTAAGTTGTAAAGTCCCTTCCAGCTACAACATCTGTGGTCCTGCTGCTTGTTATAAAGAAGTGTGTTCCTACCTTCCCCACCAAAGCATCAGCCCTGACTTGACCAGGCCCCACACTCCTTTCCTCTACACAGTCATCTACTTTCCAAGTGACATCAACCAGCTCTCCTCCGCTGACCCCAGTCCCCTGATGCCCCACCTCTTGAGACCAGAGAAGTTTGGGTTCAGGCATATCCAATTTTCCCTTGTAGTTCTGATGGACACGTTTGCATGTGATTTGCATGTATTCAAATATAAATGTACTCATTTGCATGAACATCTAAAAGATGTTACAAAATCACCAAACACAGCCTCTAACTGTTGGTTACAGCTCATCACTCCAGAACCCTCAAATGGATCCAACAAAAATCTCACTAAGTAGCCGAAACCGGTTTGGCTCAGTGGTAGAGCGTCGGTCTGCGGACTGAAAGGTCCCAGGTTTGATTCTGGTCAAGGGCATGTAGGTTGGTTGCGGGCACATCCTTGGTGGGGGTGTGTAGGAGGCGGCTGGTCGATGTTTCTCTCTCATCGACATTTCTGGCTCTCTATCTCTCTCCCTTCCTCTCTGTAAAAAATCAATAAAATATAATAAATAAACATATAAGTAAATAAATAAATTGTTTTTAAAAAAATCTCATAAGTAGACCAATGCTCTCCTAAACTTTTGGGGTAAAGAAAGGACATATCAGAACTTCACATTAATTTTTATCACATCCTTTACATTTATCTATTTCCTATGTATGCTTTATACTCCTCAAACCATATTGGTAAAGTATGTATGTACTTTATAAATATGCTTGTAATGGGGCTCTAGGTACAAACAGATTTTGTAGATGAGGTACATGGAGTCCCCATCACTCCATTTCCCAAAGCTGGAGACAGTTGCAATGGTTCTGATCTGACCACAGCCAAGTGACCAGGAAGGATGCCAGGTAACCCTCTGCCAAGGTCACCCTGGCCAACGACTCCCAAAGCTCACAGGGGCTTCCATCACACACTCACCGCTCCTTTGGGACCTCAAGGCAAACGCCTCCCAGAGACCTACTCAGGCTACCAGCCCCCATCAGCAAGGCTCCTTTTGGCCAAGAGGGCACTGGTCCCCACTCAAGGAACCCACTGTCCTTCCAGACAAGTTGGTCTTGGCCCCCGAGGCCTCTTTTATTTCAGGAGCACACATTCCATTCACCAGTGAGGGGTCTTGGAAAGAAATCGCCAGTCCTGTCTTGATCTCATTCTGGGATTCACTTACTAAGTTTGACAAGTTGCATTTGTTATTGCACAGGGGAAAATAGGAACCTGGTCTTTAAATAGATAGAGGATAAATAGATAATATCAGAAGGTAGATGGATAGATGATAAATAGGTAAATAAATAAGTAGTTAGATGATAGGTAGATAGGTGATAGGTAGATATAGATGATAGATAGATAGATGATAAATAGATACAATAGATAGATAAGCAGGCAGATAACTTGGCTTTCTGGAGAACTGTCAATGACACAGCAAACTAAGCTACTCCTAGGTGGGAATGTTTCCAGAGACATGCCGATAAGAGTGAAAACTCTATGTAGAGAGCAAGTCATTGTTTCAGGGTGCATGGCAGGGCAGCTAATAACCAGTTGGGGTGAACCTGCTGGATTCGGGTGTGGCCTTCGCCGGGCACAGTGGACAGGGGGCCCACATGCTGGCTACTCACCCACACACTGGTTGCCTTCATCCATCTGGAATCCAAAGCGGCAGATGAGAGGCCTGGAAATGGTGGGGTAGTTTGGAGCCGGGAGCGGTGGGGCGGCTGCTGGGTATGGACCTGAGTAGGAGGTGGAGTAGGGGTTCGAGTAGGGCCCCCGATACACCGGGTTTGTCCGGGGGATGCACAGGTAACCGCCATTCTGGTTCACACACATCATGTCTCCCCGGCAGGCCTCCGGGATGGTGCGGCATTCGTCGATATCTGGAAGCCACAGAAAGGACGGGCGTCAGCGGCCCCCGCCACGCTGTGCCCGGGGCTCACTGAGGCAGAGCTGCGGAGAACCCCAACACTCGGCCAGCAAGGGCGCCCACACAGTGCCTGGCTCATCGCCCACAGGTACTCCCAAAGGTTAGCCACGTAGAGTCAAATGGACCAGCGCCACCCAAACATCAGCCATCAAATACCACCACCACGGCCTCGGCCTTATCCACAAAAACCTGTATTATCGTGCTTAATACAGTTAAGTACGCCTGTATCTCCATTCCCTGCACCCAGGTGTACTTTCAAAAAAATGAACCCACATTTGAAATTGGAGTAAATAAATTTTTAAAACTTTTACGTGACCACAGTAAATGAAAAACACCATCAATTAGCATAAATAGAAGGTGACGGTAAAGATAAAGATGTAACTATTGAGAGAAAGGGTTTATCTGTGGGCGTGGCCTCTTGCGTTGGTGTGCCCACAGGATACTCAGGAAACAAGGGGACCCACCGAAGAATCGCTCCCATTTCCACTCCGAATCGCAGCTGGGCCCGAGAGAGCATCCCTGGCTTCAAGAAAGACAAGGCTTGGCCGAGAGCTGGTTACTTGTTCAGAAAGCGGAGCCTTACTTGAAAGTCAGCTCACACCGTACCAGCAATGCGGCCCATTTCCGGCCAGGCTGGTGTGCTGCTAGCTATGCCCGGAAGGGGAGGTGGGTGCTCCAGAAAACCTGATTTCCGGGGCCAGGCCAGGGCAGGGGAGGCCTGGATTCTGGCTCCAGCCTGAGCAGCTGGCCTGCCCTCCACACTGGGCCCCCACGCTAGCCTTGGGGGCTGCTCCCTGTGGGACAGGAGGCTGGGGGAGAAATGCCTGAATGCTGACAGCTCCTCCCAGCCATCTCACCTGGCAACTCCAGCCAGCTCCCACCTTGGGGATGAGAGATGCTGAGGCTCTGAATGCCCCGTTCAGTAGCTGCAAGTGTGAACTCACCCATAAAACTAGTGGGTCAGCAGGCCCCGCTGGCATGGCTCAGGGGTTGAGCGTCGACCTATGAACCAGGAGGTCACGGTTCCATTCCCAGTCAGGGCACATACCCAGATTGTGGGCTCGATCCCCAGTGTGGGGTGTGCAGGAGGCAGCCAATCAATGATTCTCTTTCATCACTGATGTTTCTATCTCTCTCTCCCTCTCCCTTCCTCTCTGAAATCAATAAAAAATATATTTTTTTAAAAAACGCTGGTGGGTCAGAAAAGAGGGGTGCTTCCCTGTTCTGTGCTCCTGGGCACAGCCACATCCCCTTCAGACCTCGGCTTTCCAGGGCAGGGTTTATTCCTCACCTCTTGCCAGTTTTTTAAACCACCTGCCTCCCCTTTGGTTCTCTGAGCTGACGTGAGCTCAGAAAAGATCTACGACTTGGCCTAAACCAAATATAATAAATATATATTATATATCTGAGGCAGGGCTACCTATTCTCTGTATGTATCTGATGCTCCATCCACAACAAACTATTCTACACTCTCAACGTCCTTCCCACCCCTGGTCTTTGCTAATGCTGTTCCTTCCGCCAGTAATACCACTTCTCAGGATCCTACTCATTCTTCTCATATATAATTGGACATATATTGAATTGGATATATCTAGATAGGTGATAGAAAGATAGATGATAGATAGATAGATGATAGATAGATAGATCCAATTCAAAAGGAGGATCACCTCCTCCTTTTGCAGGGCCCGTCGCTATTGCCTCAACTTGGTCGAGTTCACTGTACCCAGGTGCACCTCTCCCGTTAGATGGTGTGCTAGGAGAACAGCCCCCAACATGTCTGTCCCAACCCCATGACTACATTAGGTTACCTGACCAAGGGGAAGTAGGTAGCAGATGGAACTAATGTTGCTAATCCGCTGACCTTGAGAGGGGATCATCTGAAATCATGTGTAAGCCCTTAAAAGTGGAAGAAGAGGCAGAGGGATTGGTCAGGATGAAATAACGGAAAGAGAAGAGATTAGAAGCTTGCGACACAGCACGGTGCTGGCTTTGATGATGGAGGGAGGGACTGTGAGCCAGGAAGTGGGGGAGGGAAACTGGAAAGGGTCCTCAGCGACCAGCCACAAGAAGACAGGTGCCTCAGTCCTACAACCACAAGAAACCAAGTCTGCGGGCAAGCAGGATGGGAGTTCCTCAAAAAGTTAAAAACAGAACTACCATCTGATCCAACAGGTCCGCTTCTGGGCATTTATCTAAAGGAAATGAAAACAGGATCTCCAAGAGGTCTCCACACTCCCATGCTCATGGCAGCATTATTCACAATAGCCAAGGTGTGGAAGCACCCTAAGGGTCCCTCTGTAGATGAATGGATAAAGAAGATATCACACTATCACACACACACACACACACACACGAATGTCATTCAGTCACTCGGAAGAAGGAATCCTGCCATTTGCTACCATAGGGATGGGTCTTGGAGGCATCATGCTGAGATACGTTGGACACGGAAAGATAAATGCTGTGTACTCTCACTTCCATGTGGAATCTAAAAAAGCCAAACTTAGAAACACAGTGAAGGAATGGGGGTGGCCAGGGGCTGGGGGCGGAGGAAACAGGGAGAGGCTGGTCAAGAGCCCGAACGTTCAGTTATAAGGTGGTAAGTTCTGGGCACCTGATGCACCCCCCGTGACTGTCGCTAACAGTGCTGTATTGTGTGAGTGAAAATTGCTAAGAGAGTAACTTTCAAGTGTTCTCACCACAAAAAAAAAGAAGTGGGAATTACATGATGGAGTGTTAGCAAACGCTATGGTGGTAATCATATTGCAATGGATAAGTGTACATCACATCAACATGTTGGACAGGTCACCCTTACCAAAGTTATATGTCAACTGTATCTCCATTTATAAAAAGAAACTCAATTCTGCCAGCAATACACATGAGCGAGGACATGGACTCCCCCTCCCCCACCCCAGGGAGGAACAAAGCCTCGTTGGCACCTCAGTATGAGCCTGGCAGAGCCTGTTTGATCTCCAGATCAGTGACATAATAAATGTGTGTTATTTAGGTCAGTGGTAATTTATTATGTCAGCCATAGGAAGCTAAGACAGATAGAGAGCTCCTTGGAACAGGAGTCAATTCTTACTCATCTTCGCCCCCTCCCAGGGCTGCGGTTAAGGTGACGGGCACAGAGAAGGTGGTGGATGGAAGGGTGTCATGGACCTCATCCGTCCCTGGCACTGATTTCTCCCATGGGCAAGGCGAACACAGACTGACAATCCTGTCACTAAGCGCCCCCACCCGGCGAAGGGTCGTCCGTGGCCTCTTACCTATGCACTGTCCCGACGGGCGGTCCAGGTCAAAACCGTTCGTGCACTGTTGCTGTGGGGGGAGAGGAGGAGGCGAGGTCATTTCACTCACTCATTTTTGTTTAACTGTAAAAGCATTATAATGGCATCACAGAAAGTTCAGGAAATACAGTCAAGGGGGGGAGGGGGGAAGCAGCCATAATACTAATACTTGTATTATAATGCCTATTTCCCCTTCTCCTCCTCTTCCTCCTTCTCCTCCTCCTTCTTTTGCTTCTTCTCTCTTCTTCCTCTCCTCCTCCTCCTTCTTTTTCTTTGCATTTTCATACAGATTTTTATACTCAGCATTACTTTTAAAGCTCCCTCACTGTTGCTCCAAAGCCTCTATTTTTAGCAAATGATTCTTGGGACTTGGTCATGAAATGCAATAATAATCACATCTGATCTGCCTGATGAGGCGTGTCCTGCATCCACTCCCTTCTGGGAATGGAGATGACTGCTTTTTAAGGGCAATCACTCTCTTGGGATGCTTTTAATCTCACCTTCTCAGCACCCAGTCCTGTGTACCCTGTAAACCCTCCACCAGACCCTGAGGTCTGTACGTAAAATAAAAGCTACACGGTGATGTGGCCAGTTTCCTAAGAAAAGCAGAATGGGGAAATGCCTCCATTTCAACCTCAGAAGACAATCACACAGAGACTCTTCCAGAAACAGACCTGCCACAGTCCCTGAGGGTTGTCGGCTTCACACGCCACGTGAGTTACAACTTTATGCATTTAGAAAAGCATCGTGGCCTGGCCGGTGTGGCCCAGTGGTTGAGTGTCGACCCATGAACCTGGCAGTCATGATTCCATTCCCTGTCAGGGCACCTGCTCGGGTTCTGGGCTCCATCCGCAGTAGGGGGCAGGCGGGAAGCAGCCAGTCAATGATTCTCTCTCATCATTGATGTTTCTCTCTCTCTCCCCCTCTCCCTTCTTCTCTCTGAAATCGATTTTTAAAAAGAGAAAGGAAAACGCCATGGGGGTGGACAGTCAGTGGCCCCTCTGGGCAGACCCCGGAGCCTGCGTGTTATGGGAACCAGGCGTCAGGTCAGGAGTGGGGCTTCCCTGAGCTGAGGGCTGGTGTGTGGAGAGGACGGATTAGGGCTGGTGTGTGGAGAGGATGGATTAGGGCTGGTGTGTGGAGAGGATGGATTAGGGTTGGAGTGTGCAGAGGACGGATTAGCCTGCCTTCCTGGGAGGAGGCTCAGCAGAGCAGCCGAGCCAGGAGGCTGCCCACGACCCTCAGGAGAGCTGGGTTCCTGGCTCACCGAGTGATGCCAAGGGCAGGCATGCAGGGGCACCGCTGCCCGGAACACCAGGGCACATCTCACTTAACATCTCAGAGAAGTCAGACACCTCCCGAGGGACACAGAGGAGGAAGGAGGATCCGATGATAAGAACCTTGGATCGGGCCCTGCCACGTGTGAACTGTATCACCCAGATCAGGTCTCCACTTTCCTGAGCCCCAGCGTCCATCTCTGTGTAAGGAAGGGCTCTATTTAGGTAAACTGTAAAGCCCCTGCCAGCCCCCCCCCCCAAAAAAAAAATCCTAGCATGCTGACATGTGTGGCTGGACACCCTGATGATGATTCACAACATAAAAGCCTCACCTGTGCATTCCCAGGACGTGGAAGCCAGAAAGCCAGGATGGTGACAGTGAGAATCCTGCGAAAGGCAGAAAAGGCGGAATCAATGCCCAGGATCCTCCCAGGAGCCAGGTCTGCGGGTGCCCATGGACCTCCCGCTGCTGGGCATTTACAACGGGGAGGCACCTTGTGCTTATATGGGGGTCCCCAGTACCCCAACACCCCACACAGACCCATTTATTCCCACTGTGTCATCTGCTCAGAAAATGTGACAACGGCATTTTTTTAAATAAAAGGTTTTTGCTACTTCCAAAGCACAAATCTAGCCCCGGCCAGCTGGGGTATTGACAACGTATTGGCCAACTGCTCTGACCTCACTCGTCACCCAGGGAGACCAGCCTGAGTTCAAACATCTTTATTCTGAAACGGTAATGGGGGAAGGAGCCTCGCGCCCTCGGACGGATGTGGAAGGAAGAAAAGTGCAAATGGGAGGCACAGGGGTCCGGCCGGAGGACGGTGTCGCAGGGAAGTCACCTGATCCCGGAGTGTGGGAGTGTGCACCATAGTGCCCCTGAGGGAGCAGAGGAGGGGGGACCCGGGCAACAGGAGCAGCAGCACAGCGGGAAACTTAGGGTGCGTCAGGAAATAGAGGGACAGGGCAGCTCTGACATCCACAAACCACCAAACCTGTCTGAGCCGGAGGTTCCCACCTTTCAACAACACAAACTTCTTCCCAACAAACTTCTTCCCAACACAATTATAGCTGCCAATGTGCTTTACAAATACAACATCGCACCCTAACTGGTGTGGCTTAGTGGAAAGAGCATCGGCCTGCAGACTGAAGGGTCTCAGATTCGATTCCGGTCAAGGGCATGTACCTTGGTTGCAGGCATATCCCCAGTGGGGGGTGTGCAGGCGGCAGCTGATGGATGTTTCTCTCTCATCTGTGTTTCTAACTCTCTATCCCTCTCCCTTCCTCTCTGAAAAAAATCAATAATATATGTATGTGTGTGTGTGTGTGTGTGTGTGTGTGTATATATATATATATATATATATATATATATATATATATATATATATATATATATATAAAAATATAGCATCACTACCACCTCCAGAACTCCTTTCATTCACCTTGCAAAACTGAACGTTTGAGCACCACGCCCGTCAGGAGAGCCAGAATCAGCAAAGCGGGGAAGGCGTGGTGAGGCTGGGGAAGCACTGAGACCCGTGAGCACCTCTGACGGGAATGTCCAATGGTGTAGCCGCGATGGCAAACAGGATGACCGTTTCTTTAAAAGTTAGAAATAGGATTACCCTAGGACCTAGCACCCCCACTTCTATGTGAAAAACAGGGTCTCCGAGAGATACCTGTGCACCCACGTTCCCAAGCAGCACTGTTCACAAGAGCCAGGAGATGGGGACAACCTTTCCTTCATGGATGGGCGGACGGACACACAACATGTGGCACCTACGTCCCACGACATACGACTCGGCCTTAAGAAGGAAGGACACACTGACATGCGTGCCACATCCTGGAGGAACGTGAAATAAGCCAGCCACAGAAAGATAAACATGGTATGATTCCACTTACAGGAGGTGCCTGTGGCAATCACAATCACAGAGACAGGACAGAATGGGTAACTGTTTAATGGGATAAAGGTCAGTTCTGCAAAGCGAGTGAAAGGAATTCTGGAGGTTGGCTGCACAACCACAGTGTGGGTGTACTTAACACTACCGAACCGAGTGCTTAAACGTGACTATGGCGGTAAAAAACATATACAAAGTCTACACACAGGCCGAGTTTTATTTGGTGTTATGATTCAACAGGGTTTGTCTGAGTCACTACTCTTTGCAGGTATAAACCCTAGGCAAGTGGTCGGCAAAGTCATCAGTCAACAGAGCCAAGTATCAACAGTGATAACGATTGAAATTTCTTTTGAGAGCCACATTTTTAAAACTTAAGCTATACAGGTAGGTACATTGTTATTAACTATGGTACTCCTCAGCTGGCCTTTGCTAAAAACTCAAGGGGCCAAAGAGCCGCATGTGGCTCTCGAGCTGCAGTTTGCCGACCACTGCCCTAGGCAGAAGAGCCACAAAACTAGGACCCAATCGCTGCTCTAGAGAGCTGGTTGGGGAGCCACATGAATCAATAACACATTGGTTAGGACAATGACAGACATGCCCATTGAGTGCCTAGAGAGCCAGGCAGGGAGTTAGGGACAGGAAGGTCAGGGAGGCTTCCTGGAGGAGGTGACCTTGATGGCTTCGTGGCTAGAGCAGTGGGACCTGGGACCTGGGACCTGGTTGGACTCAGTGGCCTTTTCCTGTCAAATACACCTCCACTTTACAATCCCTCCCTTCATGGAAAGGGTGTTGGATAGATTACAAAGCCCACTCCATCTATAACACAAGGCTCATCAGAATCAACAGCTCTGGGTCCGTGGTGGGCCAGCGAATTAAGGAGACATCCGCAGGGAACAAAACCCTGGTGTGGCGCCAGAAGATGCAAGCCCAAGCCCTTCACCTCGTCTCCAGCCCAAAGAAAGGAGACCCTGAGCGTCCACCAGGTCTCACTGCCTCTCAGTGCCGCGCGAGCCAGGTCCTAGCACACTGGAGACAGCGCCGGCCTTATAAAGCACAGAGCCAAATCCCAGGGCTTTTTGATATTTGCGACAGCCAGATTTATATCTGGAAGGAATGAAAGAACAATAACAAATTTATTTTCCAGGCTGTATATTATGAATTTCAATGTTTTCCTGTTTCTTCGCATGAAGTTTCCTTTCGGTTGGTTATAAAACCCTGTCTCGTTTATGTTGGAGACAGAACAGGTTGCCTGAATGCAGTGGACTTCAAGAGCGAGTGGAAAAGGCATGCTAACCTCATTTCTCCCCCTACTCCCGGCTCCCCCGTGCTCTCTGGCTGAGAGCCCTCGGAGACAGGTCCCCTCTGAGAGGTCACCTCCAGGAAGAGCTGGGTCCTGGGGGCCAGGTAAGCTCCAGGCTGCCGGCCACGCTAACGGAGAGGGTGTGTCAAAAAAATGAAACAGTACCCACACGTGCTGCTCTCACAGGTCACACACAGTGGCACCTTGTCACGGAAAACTAGAAAACTGCAAAAATTAACTAAAGGAAACCAGGAACTCCTGATGCTCATCATTGGTCCCCGGGACTTTGGAAAACAGGGACCACCCACTTTGTGCACCATCCTGAGACCCAGGAGACCTGGGCTGTGAGTCCCCAGTCCAGGATGACATAATTACAGCTTACTTTTCAGCATATGAGCGCTCTCTCTCTCTCTCTCTCTCTCTCTCTCTCTCTCTCTCTTTCTAGCAACTACATCTTGCCCTAACCGATTTGGCTCAGTGGATTGAACATCGGCCTGCAGACTCAAGAGTCCCAGGTTTGATTCCAGTCAAGGGCATGTACCTGGATTGCGGGCACATCCCCAGTGGGAGGTGTGCAGGAGGCAGCTGATCCACGTTTCTCTCTCATCGATGTTTCTAACTCTCTATCCCTCTCCCTTCCTCTCTGTAAAAAATCAATAAAACATATTTTAAATAACAAATAAATAAAGCAGCTACACTGTTAAGAGTTTACGCAATAAAAGACCGTGCAGATAGAACCCAGATGAAAGCCCTTGCACGTTGAAGAATCCCTCCACCGGAATGGCAGTTTTCTCAAAGAAAAGCAAACCGTTTGCTTACATGAAGCTCTGTCTGCCGTCCCCACTGTTCACCGGCCTGAGGCTTCTGGGTGGCATGCCCCTGGCTCCCACACATAGGGCAGCGGTGGCCCGGGAGGTGCAGCTCACCCCTTCGCTCGTCCAGCCGCCGATGCAGCCAAAGAGCGGCTGGGAGACCAGTAATCGGTCTCCCGAATGCAAAAAAAAAGGATTTTTGGGAAAACCGCACCCTCGATGTGCTGCCCTTTCGGACCAGAAAGAGGGACGGAGCTCTGTCCGAGGCGTGTGCAGCCTCTGCGGGATGCGGACTCCGGAGCCGGAGCAGAAAATGCCCACTCCCCAAAGAAGGCTCTGGGGAGGAGGCGCGCAGAGGCGCAGCTTTTTACAATTAGCGATGCCATTGCATCACCGCTAACGCCTTTTCCAGGATCCCGCCGCCGCCGGGCCCCGCGCACAGCCGCTCCCCAGCCCTCGGGGTTCAGGAAGGCTTCCAGACCCGGCGGGGGGAGGAAGGAGCCCGGGAGGGAGCACCCACCTCTGAAGTCCTGGCATGTCCAAGGTGCGGGCGCGGGAGCGGAGGAGAAAGACGGCGCGGCGGCGGGACCCTCTGGCGGAGCTGAGCCTCGGCCTTTGGGCCGCGGGGCTCGCTGATGGTCCCTCCGGCGGACGGCGAGGCGCGGAGAGGACGAGGGCAGAGCCTGAGGGGAGAGCCTGGGTCCGCCGAGCGCTGGAGAGCCGACGGGGAGAACACCTGGTTCTGCTTAGCCCTCTTCAGTAATTCAGCATTAAGCCAATTGGAGGAGGAATGTTAAAAATGAACACTTCATTTTCTAAGTATGTTAAACAATGCAAATGGGGCCTCGGCCTGGACACAGCTGGTTCAGATTACAGCGCTCACAACAATCTCGGGGCGTCTGCCAGGACCAGGGCTCGGCGCTGGGAGGAGAGCCCGGTCCCCGGGAGCAGCCGCACTGGGGCTCCCAGCATCTCCGCCGGCGGCGGGGGCGGGGGCGGGGCGGGGAGGCCTCCGGACCCTCCACCTCCCCCAGGACATCCCCTGCCAGGCGGGGCGGGGCGGCCTGGGAGGGGGCCCAGCGCCCCTGGCTTGGGGACACCCTGCAAAGTCAGCTGCCTCTCCAATCACTTGCGCTCAGACTTGAGTCTTAGGATTTATTGGGGAAGCAGAGCCAGTGGAGCAGAGGCTTGGGGACGGGGTTGGCGTCGGGAGCTCGGGTTTTCCAGGAGGAGGAGGAGGACGGCCGGAGGCCGGCGCATCGGCTTGTGCAAAGCAAACCTTCCCGGGCGCGCGCCCCGCCGGCACCGGGTGCTCCCGGGACGGTCTTGCTTGAATTAAAAAGTGTCCATGCAGCGGCCCATCGCCCGTTGGCCGGCTTCCACCTGCACACAGTTACAGGTCCATGCTATCCCCATTCGGCTCCAGGGGGGGGGGGGAATGTGGTGGTGTTTTTCATTGAAAAAGAAAAGCGTCCCTGGGTGATGTTAGCAGAAAAGGTGATGCGAGCAACTGAAAAGGTGATTTGAAAAGAGTTTGGAAAGCACAGCCAGGGAAAACAGGACGATAGTGAGATCCTCAAAGTGCTATGCTGAGCCCTTTATATTCAGTAGATGGGTGGCTTCAAAGGTTTTTTTTTTAATTTAAAGCTTTGGAACCCCTTTCTTCAAATTAAGTCTTCCCAGAGACACTGTTCCTGAAGAGACCAAAGTGGACTGGCCGGCAGGGGTCCGAGCGCCTCCCTCCCCACCTGCACCTTCCCCAGGGCCCCTCCACAAAGCCCACCTGCTGTGCGGTCCTTTCCCACCCCCCCCCCCAAATATTACCCCCATCGAGAGAGGTGAGGACCCCCGGCCCCACAGCTGAGAGGCACAGGCTGCAGGTCTAGCCTTCTGAAGGGCCTGCTTGTGGCAAGTGAATGGAATCCTATGGACGCTGCCCTCCGGGATATAATTATTTTTAAATGTTTTTATTGATTTCAGAGAGGAAGGAAGAGGGAACGAGAGAAACATCAATGATGAGAGAGAGTCATTCATCGGCTGCCGCCTGCACGCCCCACACTGGGGTTCGGGCTGCAATCCCGGGCATGTGCCTTGACCTGGAATCGAAACGTGATCTCCTGGTTCATAGGTTGACACTCAACCACTGAGCCACATTGCCCGGGTGGTGTATTGATTCTAAAGCTGGTAATTAAGAAAGAACCTTTGACCCCGACTCCTTCACTGCCTAGCAGATGCAGAGGGAGAGACCTACTCAGGGAAGGGAACCGTAGGGGTGGGACTTAGCAGCCTAGTGGGATTTCGTGTCTCACTATTGCTGGGTGGGCTAGAAAAAATTCACCAGCCACACGCGTCCCGCTCTTCCTCGGCTACCTATAAATCTCCCCTTCTCACTGCTGAAATCTCAGGCTCCGTTCCCCGTTTTCTACTTTGTCCAAAATGTCATATTTACCCGTGCTGTCTCACATGAAAACAGTTGTTTCACGATTATGTGAATCCCCATGTGCATGTATTAACATTTTTATTTCCTACTGTTAACCTGTCTCTGTGGATTTATTAGCCCAGCTAGAAGAACTCGGAAGGTGGGAGGGAAAGTATTAACTTTTCTAGCCCCCACAGTACTCTACAACATCTAACAGAATGTTGGTAGTTGTCTAAGTCGAGTGTCCATTTATTCTGTTTACTTTGTATGTATTAGAAATTTCGCATCATAAAGTATTTTTTAAACACATTTATTTATGAGGTTGTTCACTGCCCCCAAAGTTCGCACTAGCAAAAGGTTGTAAACAACCTCAAAGTCCATCATCAGTTGGGTACCAGCAGAGTTAAATAAAGTAAGAGCTTCCAAAAATGAAGTATTCTGCAACCAATAAAAATGTTAGACACATAAGAGTACATATTGGATGACTCCACTTATATAGAAATCAAAATAGGGTGGTGACTGGGAGGGGCCCAGGGGCCTTCTGGGAGCTGGGAATATGCTAACTCTGGACCTGGGTGCTGGTTCCACAGGGAAGTGAACAGTTAGGATCTGTGAATTCCTCTGTACATCACACTTCTCTCACTCAGCTTACATTTCCCCATCTTGTCCACAAAGCTTTGGTAGGAGATTTTATCAGATGTCCTGCTGACCTCAGAATGGACAGTATCATAGCATTTCCTGATCTAGCAATTCTATTTTTTTAAAGAAAATGAGGTGTGTTGAGCAGGAACTACTAAGTGACCCCTGTGGCTTCTGAATATCATCATTTCCTTTTCTAAGTGGCTTGTTGTGTGTGTGTTTTGTTGTTAACATCTACCTCACCTCCCATTGGAGTCAAAATACAATCACAACTATAGAACAACTTCACAAAATGTAAACGGCAACGTCAAGGTAAGAGGTTACCACCTGCTGAGTGGGGCCTTCCTGGCTCTAGTGAAACCCAACTTCCACACTGTGCTGTGGACTGGAAAACAGACGGGCTATTTCTTTTTTAAGCTGATGCTTCAAATTGGGGGTAAATTTCACAAAATTAATAAAAGTAATGATATATTTTGACTACTAATATTAAATTTTTTTTTTTCACTATTCAAAAGTAATTACATCACATTGCCCTTCTAGGAGAGAATGTAAAGCAGGGAAAGTGACTTGACTGACTGTTCATGACCATGCTGGACTCTACACACACCCTCTCCTCTGACAACCCTCCCCCCCTCCAATTTGCACATGAAAAAAAACAAACCCAGAGACACTATGGCCACACAGATAATAAACAATATGAACTCTAGCCTAAACCAAGCCCTTTTGATTCTAGAGTCCTCATTCTTCCAGTTTACCAAGCCTTGTTCCAACAAAAGTTCACTGCCACCAATCTAATACCACCAGAAATCCCTAATATGGGGTATCCTAAAGGAGAACCTATCCAGATAATCAGTTTGCAAACCTGAGAGCCCCCCCAAAAGTGGGCTCTGTCCAGACAACGGGGAGACTGCTTTTTATCAAGTCCTGCCTTTGCCTCTGATTGGTCCAGTTATGCAAATTAGGAATCCAAATTCACACAGTCTGATTGGTCCAAATAGCATGGCCCTGATTGGTCCTTATGAAGCCACTCTGATTGGCCAGGAAAGATGCAAATGAGGAAATAGAGGGACGGTTTCAATTGGACAAGACAGGCCTCAGTCTGACAGTGGAAAGATGAGCTGAGGAGCTATTCATACAGGTGGGCTCAGAGGGCAGGAGCAGAGTGCAAGAGACCGGCGGCTCCATCTGTGGCTTTTCACTGAAATGCAGAATGTGTGAGAGGCCCCTGCCAGCAATGGTTAATTGAGTCTAATTAACCCCTAGGAGTTCTTGGAAGATATAGTCCTTCTCAGGGTTAACACTTGCTTTCTCTGACCTGCTTACACAGCTAGTGCCCATGACACATGGGTTCATATGTTGGTCACCTCACTGAAACCCACCGGAATTCTCTGAAATCTGGCCATGTTGCCACCGTTCACCCCCAATGGTGCTTCATAAGTTTTCTAGTGCTCTCATGGCCAAATACCATGCCCTTCATTTTTAATTGTTCTTTTGTCTCTTTGAAGGATTTGTCCGTTGATAATCTATCTTGTCCTCTTATGTCCATGACTTTTAAGTTAACCTGGTTTCCTCACTCTGACTGCATTTTCTTCAGCCTCTTCTTTCTCCTCCTCCCTGGCCAAAAAGCCCCCTTAAGTCCAGCCTCTCTACTCTCCTCACCACCTCTTCTGGAAGAGTCACTGGTCCTGCAACTGTTATGGGGCATTGGTATATACTGCCAGCATTTGCAGGACTCTCAAATCCTTCTCACCATCCCTAACATGTCTCTTTCTGGACAGAGCCAAATGTTCAACTCCTTGTGAGATATTTCCCTAAATCCATTTCCTCTCCTCAGTCACCTAGTCAGGGCAGTTCCTTTACTCCGAGAACTAATATAAAAATCAAAAGGTTTCCACCCTACTAGTGGTTTTGGTTTAGCGTTTTGGGTCGTGATGATGTGTGTTTTAATAGAAATAGCTCAACGGGTGTCACAAAATGACTCATGTTGTCACATTCTGTAGGTTGGTGGTCCAGGGCTAGGATGGCAGCTCCGTTCCTTTAAGGTTTGGAGATTCAGGTTCCTTCTATCCTGTTGCTTAGCAACCTCTAAAGTGTTGATCTACATTGTCCAAAATGTGCACTATCCCCACCACACCTACATTTCATCACACAGGATGGAAGTTGATAGCCACACCTAACTGCAAAGGCCAGTGGGAGATGGAGTCTGTGTTCTGAGATCAGGAACCTACCTGTACTTAGCTAAAAATCTGTTTCTCTCTTATTGTGAAAGCAGAAAATGGTCATCCGGAGACAAGCTGCCAGCTCAGCCAGAAACCCTAAGGAACCTCAGTTATCTTTACTTTGCCCAACTTTGTTTCTATAGTGAGATTTCTCCATGGTCATCTATATTGCAAATATTTTCCTTTTTTTGTTGTTTTTTACCTTTTAACCTACAGATTCTTGAAAATGCATACATTTTCTTTTTTAAAAAAAAATATTTTATTGTTTTTTTTTACAGAGAGGAAGGGAGAAGGAGAGGAATAGAGAGTTAGAAACATCTATGAGAAACATCTATTCATTTGCCTCCTGAACAATCCCTACTGGGGATGTGCCCGCAACCAAGGTTTATGCCCTTGACCGGAATCGAACCTGGGACCATTCAGTCCACTCTATCCACTGAGCCAAACTGGTCAGGGCCATACATTTTCTATGTATTTGGATGTCCTAATCCCATCCTTCATAGTTTCTGCCCTCTGTGTCATGTTTATGTTAAACACACATAATGTTAAAAAATATTGGTCTGGTTCCCTGGAGAAACCTAACAAATACAGCACCTAAGCAAGTTTTTAACCTTACTGAGCTTCAGGTTTTCAGCTATAAAATGGGGGCAAAAATAACATCATGGTATTGTAAAGGAAATAGTGTTCATAAAGCACCTAGCAGGTGCCAATGCACAGTAGGTCAATAAAGGTTAGGAAACTTTCTATTTTTACCATGAGTCACTGGTCAGCCTATAGTGCAAGTAGGTGTGCATAGGCCAAGGCAGGGCACAAAGACATTGCCTGGAGGAGGTGACAGATCCCTGAACTTTAAACATCATTTGCTGTACCCCAATTTTACAAATGTAAAGCCCAGAGGGACTGATTTACCCAAAGTCCTATCATTGTAAGCAGAACAGGGGTCGGAATCAGGTTTTTGGACTTCTGCTCCAGGATGGCTTCTCCTATTACATTTGGTCTCTAAACTGTAGTTTACTGCAACCAACTTGCTCAAGGATGCCAGGACTTTCTGCACATACTTGGAATTCTCAGAAAAATCAGCAGATCATGAAAACACCTGGGCTTTTCTTATGGCTTCTTTTAACTGACTGTGGTTTTAACATATGATCATGTGTAAACTATGAGAGCTCCACTATCAGAGAGACTTTAGGCCAACATACTCTTTGCCATGGGGCTGGAGTTGCACTGAAGTAGTTAATGGCATTCTCTGTTTCATTTTTGTATGCTAGTTTTCTGATACTTAATACATATTGATGTTTGGGGCAAAGTTAATATATTTAACACTAGAGGCCCAGTGCAGGAATTCATGCATGAGTAGGGTTCGGTCAGCCTGGCCCCAATCAGGGAAGATTGGTGGCAGACCTGTCGGGAAGAGGAGACGCCTGGAGGTTAGCCAGCAGGCCCTGCCCCCGATTGGAGTGTGTGTGTGTGTGTGTGTGGGGGGGGGGGGGGGGAGGGGTGATTGGGTTGGGGCTGGCCATGCTAAGGGACTGTGGGTGGTGGCCGGCCAGACCCACCCCCAAATGGGGTGCAGGGGGCCGATGGGGGCAGATGGCCTGGGGGAGGGGCCATGGGTGGTTGGCTGACTATCCCTGCCCCTGATTGGAGTGTGTGTGTGGGGGAGGCTGATCAGGAGTGGAGCTGGCTGGGGGGAGGGGCTACAGGAGGTGGGCTGGCTGACAGCTTTACCCCCTCTCCCCCTGCTCAGGCTGGTTTGCTGGCCGCAGTGGGCATCATAGTGATCAGTCGTTCTGGTGTTCAGGTCGCTAGCTTCATATATATATATATATATATATATATATATATATATATATATATATAATTTTATAATAGTATGATGTTCAAATTACCTCATTTCCTATTCACATACAAAAGTGGTTCCCAGATTCTTGAATTTAGAAACCAGTAAATCAACACCCTTGAAAATTAGAAGTAACAATATTATGGTCAGCTTTTTTTTTTTTTTTTTTTTTAAGGATTTTTTATTGATTTTTTAGAGAGGGGAGGGAGAGGGAAAGAGAAACATTGATGTCAGAATGAAACATTGATCTGCTGCCTCCTACCTGGGAACAAACCTGAAATCTGGGCATGTTCCTGGACCAGGAACTGAACTGGCAACCTTTTGGTGCATGGGACAACACCCAATCCATTGAGCCACACTGGCCAGGGCTATGCTATCAACTTGTAATTTTGCCAAATAAAAATAAAAAATATTTTTACAACTATAGCATATTACCATATTGCATAAAAGAAAGAACTTTTAACACCACATGAAGAAGAGACCTTGTAAGCTTCTCTTATGTATTCAGATGGAATGTCATATTTCAACAATATTCCTAGAGAATTCAGGGAGAGGAGAGGCATACATTATTTGACCATCTCTATTGTCCAAAGAAAGTAAGAAGACTGGCTCATTACAACGTTAAGATAAGTTATGGGAAAATGCTTCCAAAACTAAAAGGGGAAGTGGGTGGTGGTACAGGATGAAATGAGAGTTGGTAATCCTGAGTTGTTCATTGTTGAAGTGGGTGATGAGTACACTGTTACTTTCTGTACTTTTGTGTCTATATTCAAATTTTCCTCTAATAAAAAGTTAAAAAAATGTTTTCCAATACAGCATAATGTTAAGATTTGACGAAGCTGGGTATGAACATACAGCGGTTATTCGGTATCCTGTGAACAGACTTTAACTTTTGCGTTTATGATCACTGCTTTGAAGTTCTTGTGGGCTACATCCAAAAGGTAGGTCTACACAGTTTCTTCGGACAGCTTCTTTTCTGAGTATGGGTCATGCTTTCTTCTTTGCATTACTCATAGTTGTTGATTGAAGTCTGGACAATTTAGATTATATGTAGCAACTACTGATTGCGATGTATTTCTCTGATTTTAACATTTGGATTTATTATTTTTTAAAATATATTTGTATTGATTTCAGAGAGGAAAGGAGAGAGAAACATCAAAGATGAGAGAAAATCATTGATCAGCTGCCTCCTGCACGCCTTACACTGGGAATCGAGCCCACAACCAGGGCATATACCTTTGACCCTCAGTCCGCAGGCCGACGCTCTATATCCACTGAGCCAAACCAGCTTGGGCTAACATTAAATCTGTCTTCCCTGCAGGAGAGTGTGGCTGCTGATGTCTCTGCTGTTTTACATCATTAGTTTAATCCTTCACTCTGGCCTACCAGAGGTTGCTGCTACAGGGCTGGATGGTCAGCAGGAGGCTGTGCTCATTAGACACACACAGCCCCTGTGGCTTCCAGCCGCTGCCGATAAATGTGGGTGCAGATTGAAAATACAGGCCAGGCTCTGGGTGGCTGAAGCTTTCTTCTCCTGGGCTCTCTGGGTTTTCCCTGGGCACGGCTTTCTTAGCTCCTCATTCCATTTCCACTGGCCGGCATTTGCCCCACCTGGAGTTGCAACCGCAGCCTAGCAGAGCTGAGTTTTCTCCAGGTTTCCTTCCAAGTTCACCACTTTTAACTGGCAAAGTCATGGATTTTGCTCAGCTTCCACTCCATTCCATGGAGTTCATGCCCTCGGGCTACAAAGCAGCTGGTTTTCAGACTGGCTGCGGTGGGGGGAGAGAGGAGAGTTGGGGAGCTTCAGGCAGGAAGCTACGGACTCCAGTGGTTCTTACCTGAAGCTCTAGAGTCTAGATGGTTTTAAAAAATCAACCATTTTCCATTTCTTGTCTTTCACCATTTTGGTTACATGTTTTTTTTTGCAGGGAGGATTGGCTGACCTCTTCACCCTACCATAGCCAGATGTCCATCGGTCCTAATACCCTTTTGTTTATTCCTGAATGATTGAAATATTTGAAACCCCACAAATAAAGGATAAAGGCATAAGTAAAATTACTTCCAGGTAAAGCTAATGTTTCAAGGGAAAAAATTAAGAGTGAAAACACTTTAAAAAATGGAAATCCATTCCTCAAGTAGCAACTCTACGGAGAACTGATTTCAACCATCAGTACTTTTCAACACGGGAGCGACAGTTGGCGAGTGTGATCCTAAAGAGCGCCACGGGTTGAATGCATACATCTAGTGAGCCTGCATGTGCGAGGCATGCCAAATGCTTTAGGGAGATGACTTTGAAATAATTCCAAAAATGTTCAAAGACTACACATTCCATATATGTTTTCAAAAATAAAAAATTACCTCATTAGTCTAGAATGTGTAACTTTATCACCATCACCCCATTTTTTATTAATGGAGAGGGCCTGGAACTGCCTTTTAGACAGAAATGAATGTGTTAACTCACAGATGACACCGTGGTGCTTTAAATATGCTTAAACGGACAGAGCTGCTTGGAAACCTAAAACAAAGCTATGTTACTTTGCTTCCAATTCTTTTCTTTAAAAGAAATGCTTCCCTCCACCATCTGGAATGGGCCTTGCCCTTTGGGAAATGAATTCATTCAAGAATATACATTGACTCACCACTGTTAGAGGAAAACTTCTCACAGTCTAAGTCCTTCCACATTGAAATGCCTTACATTCTACAAAAAAGCATTACATTTTTAACAGCCCAAGGAAAACTAGGAAACAACTTCACCAAGCTCTTCCATTAAGTTCACAAATATTTTCAATCACTGAGATTTAACTTCTGAGGGTCAGAAATAGTTCACTGAAGACCAAGAATGTTAGAGCTGAAAAGAGGAGTAACTCGTGTAAAAACAGCCACAGCTGAAAATGATCACAGTTAAAATATCATCATAGTGCGAATTATTAATTTCTTAACCCACGAAGGGCTTAACGTTTGATGCACAGTAGTAGCCAAGGCAGAAAACAAACTAAGGGGTCAAACATTTGCCTTAAGTGATCCATTTATTAACATTCTTGAATTTTTTCTTTATCTCCAAAAGAAATATTGGTGTATTTATAAAGGATTCTTAATTTGTTGGATGTATTAAATTATGACAATAACATGCTGTACAACCTCCCATCATATCATATCCTATGTTCACATGACCTAAGCCCCAAGGACAGGAAAACACGTTCAGGTTAGTAACATTTGTGTTCCATTAGAACTGGTTGGGGCAGGACCGCTGGACGTTAGCTTTGCTAGCTCGCTTCCCCCTAGGGTGCTCAAATGTTACGTCTTCTAACCACCACACCCTCCTCCCATTTGCCTGCCAGGGCCAGCCCAGGGTTCCCCAGCCCCTCACTGCTCTGGCAACGTGGACATGAGGCTCTCTCCCACTAGACTGAGTTTCTCAAGCCTCACACCCCTCATTTTTAGTCCATAAACCTCCCTGCCGATCCCACAGAAGAAAATTCCCACAACTACCCAAGTCCATTTGCTCTCTGCATCTCCCTCTCTTCCACTGCATCTGTGCCAGCAAAGGAGTCTTTCCATCCAAGGCCGATGCCTCCGCTGTGTTCCGGTGCTATCCATTCCCTCTCAGGAACTCTTCTCTCCGCTCTCTCCATCCCGTAAGCATTTTACATGCTTAAGCCTCCCAACTTAAACCAATTCTCCCTCTACCCCATTCTCTTCTCTCCTCCCAGTTCCTTTCCCCTTGACAATGTAGTTTCTCAGAAGAGTCGCCTACAAACACTTAGCTCCAATGGCTCACCACCTACTCAGCTCACTGAAGACTGGCGTTTCCTCCCACCATTCCGCCAGCACCAAGTCAGATCCAACAACGCCCTGGTCCCAGGATCCAGTGCAGTCTTTTCAAGCTTCTCTCACTGGAGCAGCAAGCACTCCACACTCCCACCTCTCCCACCTTCTTGAAATAATTCTTGGCTTTGGCAATACCCCCACACCTGACATGCTTACCCCCTTTTTGGCAATAATAATCTCAAGTTCTGACATCTGTATAGAATTAGATTTTATAAAGCATTTCCACAAGTGGCACATTTATCATTTAATAAATACTATGAATGAATGCATCATTTGATGTTTACAACCCCATAAGCTTATTACACAGGTTATTTGAGATGAGAAAAATCAATTCCATCAAAGTAATGCTGTTAAAAGTCAAAAGAAGCCACCTCCCAACTTAAAAACCTATGATCCTTACAATGCACGAACAGTTAAAAATATTCAAATTCCACATCTCAGAAAAACGAAGACAGGATTTTTTTACTGATCATCTTGCAGAAACATGAAGGCCGGATGATGCATAATATCCCCTCTGAACAGGCTGGCTAAAACCTCTCAGATCCTCTTTTCATCCGTTATCTTACGGTAAGCCTCTATAAAACTTCATACTTAACATTTCCAAGGCTCAAACAGTATGCTCACAGCAGACATCCGGCGAGCACTTGAAGACATTAGCTTCAGTAGTTGATCAACGGCTGCTATAAACAACATGTGTAAGTCATTTCTCCCCCTTCTAAAGAAAAAGTCAGCAGCTGTTTGCTAAAAACTTTTTTTTTTTTATTGTGGATGCAGACATCGCCAACTCACATATATCATTTTTATTTGGAGTATTTTTTTGCCTTGCAGTGCTCCTGAGAAATTCAGAAATGCATTGACTTAAGTTTTATAAAATACAACCCAATACTATAGTTGGGTTATAAATTTCCCCCATTAAGTTATTTCCCTAAAAATCAAGACAATTTATCAATTTTAAGTACAGAAACCTAGAAGTTAAAAAGTAAACACTGGCAAATAATCACAAATGTCAGAACATTAAAAGTGTCTTTACTTTTTCCATAGGAATATATAAAATAAATATCAAGTATAACTGACTTGATATTTACAAAATTAAATTTCTTGATGGAAGACGCTTTAAATACTTTGATATATGAAAAACTTCATTAGCTTTATAAATCAAATTCAAATGCTCTAAGTTTGATACATAATAACTTTCTCTAAGTATTCTCATCCCACCCCTGTCCCTGAGGACACTTTTATATTTTCCACCTAATGTTAAAATAAGTTATTTTGAGAACGTTTTTCTCACTTTTGATAAACCACTGAATGGTTAAAATAAACTGGAGGCTTTATTTGAGGGGATATTTAATATTTTAAGTGGCTTATTTTAAGGAATTAAATTCTTTCCCCTACTTTTTTCTCTTAAATAAATAATGGCAGGAAACTAAAATTCAAACAGCCATATGATACAGAATTGTACTAAATCAAATTCAATGTCTGGCTGGATTTTCTATTATAGTATTAACAGTTGAAAACCATTAGGAATGTTGTGAAAAACTGTGGCAGCTAAAGCAAAATTCAACCACAAATCCTAGTAAGTTTGCAGAAAAGTAAACAGTAAAATTACTGTCGTTAAACTACTGCAGTAAATTATTGTTAGAAATGTCCTATTGCTGACATTAGAATTATATGCCTCATCATTGTATGGCTGGTTACTAAGAAGATTCCTTGAGCAGATGGTTCATCTCTGACACAACTTAGTTTCAGGAAAGTAGATGAGTTATGTCTGGTTTAGATCAACAAACACTTAGTATGCATACCAGTCAGCTATAGTTTCAATGATGATACGACTGAAACATTAGGTACTACAGCTTCAGTTCAAGGTCTCACAATTAAATAGCAGCCATGTAAGGTCATGCTGTATGCCCATAACAGCTTTCAAACTCATGTTAAACTATGGGGTGAAGGGAGATAGGCTGTTTTGAATCGGGAAGGAAATACTTAAGATGTCATAAAAGGCATTTAAAATATGATGACATGCTACTTAAATACCCACTACTTAAATTTTAATTTTCAAATTATAGGAGAAAAACTCTTTGCATTTTCTATTTCTTCAAAATAAAGGATCATGTCTTTTCTTTTTTTTAACTTAGAAATTTTTATTTCAGATGCTCCACACTGAAATGAAACTTCAATGGCAAGCAGCAAATAATTTAGGCCGGTCAGTGAAAGTACGTTTGAAAGGATCCCAAGGGTAATAATTTTATAAGAGAAATAATGGGCAAAGCAGACAGGAGGCAGTTTGGCAGTTCTAATATAGAACTGGATGGCCTCTCCTTAAGTACCCTAAATAAAGAATGGCAATATAAATAAGTTAGCTAAGGAGAGGGGACGTAGTGAAGCAGCAATGTCTCAGTTACTGAATTTCTCAGAAAAACCAGTTTCACCCATCAGCACATAAAGACTTCCAATCTTCTAAATACAGTAGGAAGTATACAGTTAATCACAGCAAAATTTACAAATGATCAAATTTAGCCCTGGCCGGAGCCAGAACTATTTACATATTTGGATTAATATCATTTCCACCTTTCCTTGTTATACAGATGTTTCCATTTTAAAGGCATACTGAAATTTACAAAATTTGCAAAAAAAGGTCTTTAAATATACAACTTCAACAACTAATACAAACATGAACATTCTGATTAAGTTTCATGCCAGGATTTATGACAGGATTATAAAAAATTAAAGAAATACTCCCTTATTCTTAAGTTCCAAACACCAGGTGCTGGTGTTGCTGAAGTAATTCCACTGCCCTTGATGACCATGAAGATGCGAGTGGACAACTCCTGGACATACGGTACCTCTCACATGGACAGCTCAGACAGAGGAAGGAGGGGCCGTGTTTAGCGATATTACTAATTATAGTTCTGTAAATGCACCTGTATGATTTAACACTTACATGACAGTTGTGTGTATAGGTGTGAAAAAACAAGTACTGGTAGTTTTAAGATGATAACTTTAAAAAGATACCTTAGCTCTTAAAACCAAATCATATACCCATAGTATGCACTTGACAATAAAAAGAGAAAGGCCGATACATGCAATAATTTGGATAGATTTCGAAGGGCATTATACTGAGTGAAAAAAGTCAATCTCAAAAAAGGTTACATCGTATAGGATTCCATTTACATAGCACTCTACAGAATGGGAGAACAGTGAGTGGTTGCCACAGGTTAAGGGAGGGGCTAAGGAAGGAGGCGGCTATGACTGTAAAATGGCAGCACGAGGGGTTCTTGGTGTATCTTTTCTGTAGGGGAGTTCACATGGATTTACACATGTGATAACGGTGCATAGAACAAAATACACACATTCCCCCTCAGGACACCTATGTCCTCCCAGGGGCAACCTTGCTCTTGTCCTGTCTACACCAAGTCCTCTATACAGATGATTACTATGTAATCAACTTATAAATTTTCTGCGTGATGCAGCGAAGCCATAGCTATCTATTACTTCTTCCTTTTCTTTTCTTTTTTTCTTTTTTTCTTTGGGGGGTGTGTGTGTAAATCTCATGATTATCTTTAAAAGACAACCACGTATCTCGACTAGCCTAAATTAACTTGAAAATCAGAGAAGAAAATTAAAAGCTGACATACAGCTACTTTTATTTTACTTATTTCCGTAAGTTAAGATTAAAAAATCAAATGTTTCTAGCCTGAATTAGGTTAAATTAGAGAAGGGAAAAAATATATAACAAACACTTCTTCCTGTGACACCTGTAATTTCTAAAAACAATAAGAATATGTTTTATTAAATTTAAAGAAAGTACAACTGCAAACAAATACATGACTTTTTCCAAAAGGCCACTTCGTGATAAAGTACCTACGTTTAGTGTTTCTCTAAAGTGCTGTGCATGTCGTCTCTGGCTTGAGAGTCATCTATTGATTCAAAAGGTCCTTCAACACAACCCCGGCACTGTTGTCAGGCGACACTGGCAAAGGCGTAAACGTGGGCAGCACATCTGAGATGGGCTTCAAAAGGAGGTGCCCAGGCCCACCAGGCCCAAGCCCAGCCGGGTTCACGAGAGGCACAGCCGCAGAGCGGGGGGCCAAGAACGGACTCACGTCTGCTCTTCTCCCAGACCTGGGTTCTGCCGTATCTGAATGACAAAATGTGAATTATTTAGTCTCCTACATGTTATTTATTCAGCACTATACAAGTGTTTTAGGTTCCAAGATTTGAACCCTAAATAAATTTAATTCATATGCTGCTGGGTCCTGGATCCAATGCCCAGGGTCTATGAAATAAAGAAGGACGAGAGAAAGAAATGGGAGAGAGGAAACAGGACAGAAGGATATTTTTGAATGTGTTACTAATACTTCATTAAACTCATTAATGTTGTCATTTTATATTTAAATACAAGTTACATAACTGATAAACTTAATTTACTACTGAAGGGGAACAAAGTTTTGCCTCTTAGGACATTGATTTCTAAGCGGCAATTGACTCAGAAAGGAACTTTGAGCCTCCCCAGCAGGGGCTCTCGGGAAGCTGGACTGTGTGGTAAACAGGAGGACTTGGGCAGGGCCTGCTGGCTAGATGCCCACCATGTGCCAATGTACCTGATTGCTGAGCAAGGATTTTCCTGCCACGGGCGCTCTGGTCTTCCTCAACTACCTGCCCATTCTCACTTCTGACATCTCAGAACCCTGCCCGTCTCCGCTTTCTCTGCTGTCCAAAACTTCATATATATCCAATGCTGCCTGTCTTTGGAATTCTCATGTGTATGTGAGCACCCTGCCCATGTACATATATTAAAAATTTGATTTTCTCCTATTATTTTGTCTGTTAATTTATTAGTCCAGATAAAAGAACTCAGAAGGTGGGAAGAAAAGTATTTTTTTAGCTCCCACACTACAACAAATCCAGGATCAAAAACTAAACTGATCCTGCAACTCCTGGAGCAATCAGAACATCAGGGGCTTTGGAGTCTGATTAGTACAAATCAGCTGGTGCAGGACTTGTAAGGGAATGGAGGAGAGGAGGAAGAGGGAGAGGGGGAACAGACCGAGGGGAGAAGGGGTAAAAGAGAGGGAGAGCCTGCCATAATGAATTTTGGAATCCTCTTTAAGCTGTTATAACCTAGTGTAACAAGAAAAAGTATTTTTAGTCTACATCTGTTAAAATTAAGACTTTTCACTAAATTTGGCAGTCAAAACTTTTATCTGAACAAATAAATTTTACTACTTCCTCTTTCTCTCTAAAAGTTGAAGAAAATATAGCTATTTGTCTAAATGACTAAGCAAGTTTTAAAATTTTCAATATATAAATTATTTAATATCTTTTTCAAAATGTAGTATCTGACATGTGATATAATTATAACATACTATAGAAGCCCGGTGCATGAAATTTGTGCATGGGGGAGGGGGTCCTTCAGTCTGGCCTGCACCCTCTTGCAATCCAGGCCCTCAGGGGATGTCCGACTGCCTGATCACCCCTAACCACTCTGCCTGCCTGCCTGATTGCCCCTAGCCGCCTCTGCCTCAACCCCCGCCACTGCGGCTTCATACAGAAGGATATCCAGAAGGTCATTCAGCTGTCTGGTTTAATTAGCATTATTACGCTTTTATTATTATAGATATGTACCTTTACAATTCCACTAGCAAACATGTTAGTTTGAATTAAAATATAAAGATTTCAGAGGGGAAAAGAGACCTTACGATAAATAATCTTTTTGTAGTTTAGAGGATATATTTAAATTTCAACTCAAGAAATTTTACTGCATGCTAATATAGGAGATATGAATATAAATAAGACCCTTATAAATTAGTGGAATAAAAAATTATGTACACAGCCCTGGCCAGTTTGGCTAGGTGGTTAGAGTGTCAGCCAATTCACCAAAGAACTGCAGATTCAATTCCTGGTCAAGGTCACATACCTCAGCTGCAGGCTCTATCCCTGGGGCCCTGCAGGAGGCAACCAATTGATGTCTGTGTCTGTCTGTCTGTCTCTCTCTCTCCCCCAACCCTGTCCCGTTCTTCCCTTTCATTCTCTCTGAAAATCAATGGAAAAAATATCCTCAGACAAGGATTTAGATAAATATATAAAACACATACTGTGGTACCACCAAACTACTTGCTTCCAGGCACATCTTTCATTATATAAGAATGTTTCATAACATTCTTGGATATCTAAGCCAGTTTATTAAACTACTCTTATAAATATTATTAACATACCAAGGTTGGGGTACTGAGCATAACAGATTTTCACAGGGGAAAAAAATATTTCTCTAACTGTAAACTACACTTCTCTGATTAGAAATAAGTACCATGAGTGCGAAAGGAAAACAGGTGCCCAAACAAAGGCTTACCATTTAATCACCTTTTCCAAGAAGAATAATTCACAGTGGCTTATGCAGAGAAAACAATGATACCAATATTCAAAGGAAAAATATTACATATTTTTTAAATTAATCTAAGCCAATTAAATATCAGGTTACCACAAGAATATATGAAACCAAAATATAATGTCTTATTGGAATTTTAGAAGAAATCACTGCACATTTTCAAAAACATTAAAAATTTAGTTAATACTGCTGTAAAACATCAAAACTTAAACATTTCATTTCTTAAATTGAATAAATAAATATCTGGTTTTACCTTTAAAACTTTCCGGTACATTTATATCTATTTTTCTCCTTCTTGGTGAGTCTAAAGGTTTCATATCATGAACAGAAAGCTTTGGTGGTGGAATAGACGGATGAGATTCTGTTTCTAGAAATTTAACAAAAAGTTCTGAAAAAGACTAAAAAAAAAATATTTTAGTCATATTAGGCCAATATTAAAACTGTATTCGCTTCAACTCAGAAAATATACCAGTATTCTAATTAAATATTAAAAACTAACCATGCCATCTGAATCATCTATCTATCTATCTATCTATCTATCTATCTATCTATCTATCTAAAAGCCTAAGTAACTAGCCAACCGGCTGGTAGCTATGCTGCACAATGATTATCGGGGGCAGATGCTCAACGCAGAAGCTGCTGAGTGACAGCAACTTTGCAGAGGGCCCTCTCGCACTCTGGGAACCTTAGGGGGGATGTCGGACTGCCTGGTTTGGCCCTATCTCCGAAAGCCAGGCCGAGGTACCCCACCTGCCAGAGGGACCCCGCTCACTCCCCTGATGCCTTTCAAGCCCCAGAGCCACTCTAAGAGCAGACAGCCAGGGAGGGACTGCAGGAGGTTCGCTCCAGGGCCTGTCCGGCCCATCTTACGCAGTCCCACCCCACTGACCACCTTCTAATTAATTTCCTTTCAATGTGCACAAATCCGTGCACTGGGCCTCTAGTTTCTTTATAAGCTTTATGAATAATTAAAATGCTAGCACTTTTAACCCCCTGGCAATGAGCAAGGAGACACCTGATTGGTGGTATTGCTCTTATATCGATCAGGGGCAAGGCAGATGTACAATCCTTAGTTCATCCTAGCTTGATGCCTGTATCAGTGGCCAGAATTGTTTCATGCCTGAGACACATAAAATTATAATTCCTAGTTCTTGGAGGGGAAAAGATTAAAAAAAAAAAACTGGTCTCATAACAAGTAGATTATTAATATTAACTGAGGCTTAGGAGGGAATGTAGTTTTAAAATGTTTGTGGAGACATTGTAATTAGTCTAGTAACTTCCAGATAATAGTAAGTAGATAGTTCCAGCACAACTCCATTAAGAGTGAACATGTCACCTAACAGTTTTTGTGGCAGTTGTGCAAATGGATATATGTCATTCTGCACATAAAACTGGATGCTATGAGAATAATAAGTGGATCACTATTGACTTAGTGAAAGTTGGGTGGAGGTTTAGTATGGTAATATTGTAATTATTTCAGAGGGCGGTTACTGTGAATCATATATTCCCAGGAGCCAGAATGTGTTCAAATCCTGAGTCTCTGCCATTTAACTGTCAGTGTAGTCTTAGATGCATTTAAGCGGCCTGCTTCTCACCTGAAAAGTGAGTTTCAGTGATGGTGCATATGAGTTGTTGGGAAAAATAAAACACGAGAAGTACTTAAAATGGGGCCTGGCATTGGTAGCCAATAACATATATGTGAGCAATTATCTTCTCCTGGGTTCAGGAAAAAAAGTGCTAGCACTTCGGTGACAGAGGTATCAAGTAAAAACTTTAACGTAATAATTTCTGATGACAACACTTCACGAACCTATGGTTAGAATTAGTCACCTGTTAGCACTTAAATTTCTTAAATAATTTCAATAACTTTACATACACAGGCAAACTTGTATTGACAGAAAACAAATATTAAACTCATTCTTCTAAAGTAATACACAATCAGTGAATATACAAAAGCTCACCAGTAACTTTATTAGATTAAAATCATGCAGTGTAGACCTTTCCTTTAAACTTTAGGCCACCCCATTTAAAACAGGGCTTTATCTTTATCAAGTTGTGGGTAGATCACCTATCCTCAGTTTCTCTTCATTAAAAAAAAAGAGAGAAATAAACTCCACATTCTATCTCACAGTGTTAGGCCATTCAATCAGCCCACTATGTAACAGGCACTATTTTTCATGTTTATTAACTATCTGCCTCCTCCAACAAGAGGAAGTTCGGCGAGGGAGGCACTGTATCTGGTGTGCTGCTGCATGCCCAATGCTTAGCATTCTCAATGCTTACAATAGTTGGGTACACAGCAGGTGCTCAGTAAGTACTCATTGACTCAATGACTAAGTAAAATCTCATAATTTAGTAGTAAGACAAATGACTGTATGCTTATAGCACTATGATTAAATACAAATAAAGGAATAATACTATGAAAAATAAAAATGCTATATAAATAATAAGATATTAAAATAAAACCTATATGTAGTAAACTTATTATACCTGGCTTATTATCCTTAAGCTAGTTACATCTCTGGATCTCAGTTTCTAGAACTTCAAAATAAAAGGGCTGTATAAAATCACCTAAAAGAGAAATCTGATTCTTGCCAATGAATGTGAGGTACTATCATGTGACTATTCATATTCAGCAAAAATAAAGTCAGCTCTTACACTATTAAACACAGATTGCTGATTTGGTCTCAGAGGTGTGTTGGGGACACTTTTTGATCCTCCTCCAAGCCACCCAGTCATCCATCTGGTAACTCCACCCTGATCTTCATTCAACAACTGAAAAATTATTTTAAAACAGAAAAGTGTTATCAGTACAAGAAAAGAAAAAATAACCATATTTCAAATCCAATTCTTAGCAATTCTTAGTGAGAGAGGCTACAAATACAATGAAATCTTGAATAAAAGTTGAGAACTATCAAAATTTCAGGAGAAGAGGGGTGGCATATAAGTTATAAAATATTTAAACTGATATTATACAAATTGCACAAGTCCACACCTTTACTGTAGTATGAAATTATTCCATTTTCAAATTATTGAGAAAATTGTATTCAGGAAAAGTTATATAATATACAGTAAAAGAAAACTTTATATGATGCCACTACTTTAGTTAGAAATGTATTCAGAAAGGTTTTTATTATTCAGTTACCTGCTCCATATCCTCCTTTTTGATACCCAGAATGCTTCCCATTAATCTTAACACTTCATGACGCTGGTTCTTTGGTGTGTGGAAATGTCCAATGAAGAGGTTTCTCATTAGGATTCTATGAAAATGAAGGCAGAAACAGCTCAAGGTAACTCTACAAGCTCTCCCCAATATTTAGTGTACCGAAATAATAAATATGTGCTAAGCATATAAATACTTAGACTTAAATAATACTTAATTATAAAAAGCATTACCCATATTTTCTGGCGTATAAGACGACCCCCTAATTTTACAGTTAAAACATAGGTTTAGGCCTATATTCGCTGTATAAGACTACCCTTCCCCCCCCCCCCCCCCCCCCCCCCCCACTTCAAAGAAAGGACTTACTTTGCCGTCAAGATCTGCAGGTAATTTTTGTGCAATTTTGGTCTTTTGCCCCTGATTTTCGGTCGACTTTTTTTCGTTTCAAAAGTCGTCTTATACACCGGAAAATGCGGTAAGCATATTTTAAAGTAACACTTAAAAAATTTTGATGTGTCTAATTAAGAATATTTCAAACAACCCAAAATTATACCCAGAAAACATAACTTATTATGAAACCACTTCCTTCAACAAATCAATCAACTGAGATGGTGACCATTAGTAATACTCAGTGCCTAGCTGCATTGAAGTCAACCTTAAGGAGACACTTCAAATTTTCCCACCCCACCTTAAATGGTGATGACAGTTCACATGCTTCATGGCTATGTTTATATTTCCCCATTCACACTTATTAAAAATTTGCTAATAACATGGAAATATTTAAAATTTTAATGATGTACTACATATATACTTAGATTTGAGATCTAATACATTTGAGCAAAATATGCTCATTTAAGAACAGTAAAAAGAGCATAAAAGCCCTGACCGGTGTGGCTCAGAGTGTCGTCTCATGCACCAAAAGATTGCATGAGACGATTTTTAGTCAGGGCATATGCTCAGGTTTCAGGCTCAATCCCCAGGAGAGGGTGTGCAGGAGGCAGCTATCAATGTTTCTCTTTCTCTCTTCCTCTCCCTTCCTCTATTTAAAAGAATGGTAAGAATAAACTTTTTATTTTCTAAGTATGGTATTGTTTTAACTTTTCCATATAGTTTTAAGAAAAAGAATTTGAGCTGGAAAAACCTATTTAGAAGCCAAGAGAAGTCCAGTCAGCATGGCTCAGTGGTTGAGCATCAACCTATGAACCAGGAAGTCATGGTTTGATTCATGGTCAGAGCACATGCCCAGGTTACACTCTCAATCCCCAGTGAGGGGCATGCAGGAGGCAGCCAATTGATGTTTCTCATTGATATTTCTCTCTCTCTCTCTTAAATCAATAAAAACATATCCTAAGAAAAAGAAATAAAAGCCAAAAGAAAAAAAACTACTTTACTGTCTCATTAAAACTACATATATCTCATCATTGTATAAGAAAAAGAAGATTTTTAAAAAAACCCAATCCTATCTAATAAAGAGGGAATATGTAAATTGATGCCACAAGATGGCGGCACCCAGTCCTTTCAGCCCTGCCAGAGGGAGTGGGTGGTGGCATGTGCCGGTGTGGCCGGACCTGCCCTCAGTCCCCCAGCCGCCCAGGGCTGGCCCAAGGCAGAGGCAAGCCTGGGATGTCGGCTGCCCAGCTGACGCCCCAGGCACAGGCAAGCCTCAGATGTCAGCTGCCCAGCCGCACAGGACCGCCCAAGGCTCAGGTAAACCAGGGCAGGCTGAGGTTTGTGCTGTGGATTGTGCTGCCAGCAGTGGCAGCAGCAGGTGGGGGTGTCACCTTCCCTACTGCCGCCTTCCCCTGATTGTCGGGTCACCTCCCACCCGAGGGCTCCCGGACTGTGAGAGGGGACAGGCCAGGCTGAGGGACCACCTCCTCCAGTGCTGGGCCTCTAGTTACATATACACATCTACATGTAGAAGTTTTACCATAAAAGGAGTCTTCATAAAATACGTAAAAGTAAAAAGAAAGAGCATACTTGTCTACTTTTCCTTCTGTGCTGTTTACTAAGTTCATCAATTTTTTTTGTACATCATCCAGCATTTCTTGTCGGAGCTCATCTGTTTTAAAACATGAATAAAGATAGTCATTAACTGATTAAAACAATCTGGGTGAATATGTAATGAGATTTAGGACATCTTTGTTGTGAATTCTGAATGTACGTACTTATTCAATGTACGTACTTCCATTTCATCTCTTCTTTGGTTTAGTGGATTAGGTTGGCTGGTACACAATCTACCTGGAAGCTAGGGTATGAATTTGCTCACACAGTTTACCCCCAATAAAATAATCAATTCTTTAGCAGAAAATATAAAAATCAAAGAAAATGATTTTCCTTCGCTTCGGAAGGAAATAGCAAAGAAGAGATTCCCCCCACTGCTTCCTTGCAGGAAACATTTCCAAGCCCTCATTAATGGGAAGAAATGGAAAGGACAATTTTAGATTTTCCTTTTTCCATTTTCCTGGCTAGACTCAACTTTTCACGAGCTACAAAAAGTATCTAACAAAACTAAGGCCACTGCTCTGGATGTCGCTCATAGGGCAAATTCTGTAAAAAAATTGCAAAATACAATTTATATCACTGGTTCTAACATACTAATCAAGATACTATAATTTATGACTGACTCAGAAGGATGTTTGGACTCTTTTATTTTCAAATTCTTACTTTAAAAGAAAGCAGAATCTGTAAAATGTTGGTGGAATAGTTCAAATTTGAGCAGTATTAAAAGCAAAGTCTAGAATTTCAACAGGAAACAATACTCTGTTCATAAATCCAACCATGCCATAGGGCCAAGAATTCCTAGACTAAGGAGCTCTCAGCCAAACCCATGGAGTTTTCACCTATTACCTCAGAAATGAACAGTCTGAGCTGAAGGAGATGCTTATTAACCTCAAGCTACATTACACATTTCATTCCGAAAGAAATGAAGACTGCTCTGCCTCAGAGCTCCATTTTTCAAATTAAGAGACACATCCACACACTACACTCTGACCCCTTTCCACAAACCTACTCTGACTTATGCTGCATTTTCCTAGTAGTAGCTGGATACAAGTTCCCTTACCAGAGATACGACTTGCAAATATTTTCTCCCCCTCTGTGGGCTGTCTTGTCATTTCACTTTCTTGATGGTGTCTTGAAGTACAAAAGTTTTTAGTTTTGCTGAATTCCCAACTTTTTTTTTGTTGCTTGTGCTTTCCATGTCAGAGTGAAGAAACTGTTGCCTGACTCAATGTCACAAAGATTTAGTACTGTTTTTTTTTTTTTTTTTTTCCTAAGACTTTCACAGTTTTAACTCTAAAATGTATGTCTATGACCCATTTTGAGTTATTTTTGTGCATGGTGTAAGGTAGTTGTCCAACTTTGTTCTTATGTATGTGGAAATCCAGTTGTCCTGGTACCATATGTTGAAAACTATTATTTTGGCACTCCTGTTGAAAATTTATTGACTATAAAAGTATGGTTATAGACCAGGAGGTCACAATTCGATTCCTAGTCAGGGCACATATGCCCAGGCCCAGGCCCAGGCTCAGGCTGTCTTCAGTGTGGAATGTGCAAGAGGCAGCCAATCAATGATTCTCTCTCATCATTGATGTTTTTATCTCTCTCTTCCTCTCTGAAATCAGTAACATATATATAAAGTATGGCTTATTCTGGACTTTTAATGCCCACTGCAAGACTTCTGTACATGATTTTTTTGTCTGCCTGAAAAGCTCTTCTCCATTGGCACTACCTATTAACCCCCTAGCCACTCTGCACATCTTAGTTCCTAGGTCGATTCCTCAAACAAGTTTCCTCTGAACCTACAGATTGAGCCAAGTCCATTTGCTTTCTGTTTTTTGTGTTTTTTTTTAATTTTATTTTTTTAATTTTTAATTTTTTTTTTAATATTCCATTGTCCAGGTGTTCCACAGTTTATCCATTCACCTACTGAAGGATATCTTTTTTTAAAATTATTTTTTCTATTAAATTATCATCTGTGTACATATTTTACCATTGCCCCCCCCCCTCCCCCCCCCCCATACATACCCACCCTCCCCAGAGTTTTGTGTCCATTGGTTGTACTTATATGCATGTATACAAGTCCTTCGGTTGATCTCTTATCTCTGCTTTCTGTTTTCATCTGTTAGGACAATGACTAAAATTCAGACTTACATATAGTACTAAATATATATAGAAAATATCCAGTTTAACTGTTTGCAATGCCTTATGGGTTTTCTAAATTGCCAAAATCTAAATTGCAAAATGTAGTAATTCATATAATAGGCTAACTTTACCAAAATAGAGATGGTTGCCATAATCATATTATAAAAGTGAGGCTTGTGTTTGGAAAATTTATTATAGTTTTCTTTCTTTCCAGTAAGAAATTTAATCTTGGAGGGGATGGGGGGTGGGGGGGGGATGGGGGGGGAGAGAGAGAGAGAGAGAGAGAGAGAGAGAGAACGAACACAAGACTGCTATTAAAGTTGGAGCCAGTAAAGACATTTTAGATTATTAATGTGCACATATATACTATGAACACATGGTGTTCTTTGGGCTTTTCTAGTACTACATTCTGAATATAAATAGAACTCGCAACTAGTCAGAGGAAAAATAGCAAGTAACTTAACCATTGTGAATTAACCATTCCGCTCACGAGCTAAAGTCAGACCAGAGTCAAGATGGGCAGTCTTTGCTTTCTCTCCTTCCCAAGGTGAAGAGAGACAGTAGAGAAAAGATCAAACTTCTCCTGACCCTACCCTTCCTTCCTCTCCAGGATTCCCTTCTCCTATCTACTTTCTTTTAATATTTAATAATTTTTATATTGATTACATATCAAAATGATATTCCTGACATATTGGGTTATATAAAATATAGTACTAAAATTAATTACCTTTTTAATGTGGTTACTAAGAAATTTAAAATTATACATGTGGCTTGCATTATTTTTGGACAGCACTGCTTTGGAGCATAACCAGGATATAACCACTATCCATACTGTAACTTATTTAAATAGAAACAATAAAACTGTATGATAGACATATTCAGAGTAAAATTCATAAAGCAAAGAGCTGATTCTGATAAAAATGATTTTACTAAGGTAAATTAGAAAAATATAACTTTGCTCTATGAAAAACTGATCAAGAAATTTTTCTTAAGAGTTTGTCAATATTTTTTTCTTAATGAAAATTCATTAATATTTATATAAAATTGATAAGAGTAGGTGTTCTGAAATATAGGGTCAAAACGTCCTTAAGGCCAAAATATCAAGGTAAACATTTCTTACACTCACTATCAGAATCCAAGCTAGCCCTGAGCTAATGTGACAGAGAACTGGTAATTGCACCTCCCTGTAGGCATGCGCGGGGCTGTTTCAAATCTAAGCAGTAGTTTAAATGTGTTCTGATATTTGAGTCCAGATAAAAACTTCAGAATTTGGGGGAAGAAGTTGGAAGGCTGGTATGAACTAGGAAAGGTTTAGAAAAGCAGAGACTTCAGGGTCCCTACAGACTGTCTTTCTCTCCAGGCATCCTGCTCTCCTCCCATCAGAGATTCTGAATATTTCTCCACAAAAACTGAACACTAATTCAAACCACAATTTGAAATCAGAACTGTATTTATATAGGCAGGCAAAACATGGTTATTCAGAAATGTGTTTTTAGCCAAATACAATATCCCCATGAAATAATCTAACATGCCAAAAAAATACTTTGAAATTTAAAAAGAGAGAGAGAGAAAGAGAAGACAGTAGGTACACTTTAAGGTTGAGCAATAGTCTAGTTTTAGTCTAAGATTTAATTAGTTTAGGGGAGAATTACTCTGAAAAAATGACATCCTAAGACCTGCCACATCAGAGCCTCTTCTCCATAATGCCTAGAGATGGCACCAGGACCTTCACCACTTGATTTAATCAAAACTAAACACAAAATGCAATTGACTACAAAAGATTAGTACATCATAACTTTACATTTTACTTATGATTAGTAACACTGCACTGTAAAACCATCTTCAGAGAACATCATAAAATTAAGTCACAAAGTCATTTGGCTACTTCTTGACTAAGCTCTCTTGGACTAGACTTAAGCCAATGTAAACAGTCACTTGACTTGAAAGAGAATGGTGGCTGGAGAAGGACTTGAGAATCAGACCTGCATATGAATTATGGTTCTGTCATAAGACTTGGGTATGAATCATGGTTCTGTCACCAGGGTCAATTTGTTGCCTATTTTATAAAAAGAGCATGTTTATCTCCAAGGATTTTTAGAGAGTCTGAGTGATTAAATGTGACTTTTCTAAACAGAAAAGTACTATATAAAGCATAAGTACTCATTCATCTGATTTCGTAAAATATCATCTCTCAATCTAGCCCTAAACAATATCAATAATATGTATCACTTTGGTTAACATTAACATTGATATTTTCCCTCCATTTTGCCTTGTCATCTTTACAAACCAAGGCAAAGGAACCAAAAGAAGGAAGAAAAAATATTAAAAAAAGATTATTCTACCTATGGATATTTTAGTAAATAAACTGGGTCTTGTGTCTTACTTGCACTGGTTACCTAAAAAAGAAATTTAAATTTAATAAATTAAAGCTGATATAAGAAAATTCACCTCTTCATTTAATTAAATTAATCAAAGCAAAAGCTAGCAATTAGATGCTTTCTTATCACAGAATTTCAACTTATACTAGATCATTTTCATTAGAGCACCAAATAATATTTTTAAAAGCTTGGCCAGAGTGGCTCAGTTTTTTGGAGCGTCAATCCCATGCACTGAAAGGCAGATGGTTTGATTCCTTGCAGGGGCACCCACTTGGGTTGTGGGTTCAATCCTCAGTAGGGGTATATACAGAGAGCAACTGATTGATGTTTCTCTCCCTTTCCCCCAACACCTCTCTCTAAAGCATTTCCTCCAGTGAGGATTAAAAAAAAATTAAAGGGCATTTTATAATTTATTTATACCTGAAGACAGTTTGCTTTGTCTTTTAATTCAATCCTTTCAACATATCTGACAGAATTTTAAGGGGTAGAATACATGCTGAATATTTTCTTGTTCCATAATTATAATTATTACTAACTGAAATAGCAAAGTTGAGGTCTACTGGATTATTTGTACAGTTAAATTAGAGTTACTATGTGCATTTGAAAGATATTTTATATAAATATTTAATGTGACCAGATTAAATTTATTCTCTCTACAATCTTTCAGCATGAAATCTGATATTTTGTACAGCACTTTCCATATCAAAACATTTTGTTTAAATGTGAGTCAAATTATATTTAATTTATAAAGCTTTACACAGTCCAGCTAAGTCCCCGACAAAGGAAGGCAATTTTGTAAAAAAAATTTTAAAAAGTAAAGTCATTATAATAATCTTGCCACTTACTGAATATCATTCTCACTATAGAAAACATACCAATGACAAAGGCTTTCTAAGCTGCAAACTGGACCTCACCTCATTCCTGAAAGCTCCCTGTTGCAAATCAGTACAGAGTAACTCTGATCCCAAAAGGTATCTTCAGCCAACACAGGGTTTTTAGAAAAAATTGAATTAGGTGTCACAATAAAAAAAATGAAATATTTCACATTAAAGACTATATGTCCAGTGTTTCTTGAAAGAGCTGAAGATCTACCAACACTGGGCCCACATTCCTGCATGGCAACAGCTGAGTGGAGATGAGCATTTTCTGCCCCCCTCTAAGAAACTCTCCAATTCACCATAGTCTCCACTCAGTCCTAATTGATCTTTCATGTTATAATTTGGGCCTCAGTTTACAATTTGTGTTTGTGATTCACACTTATGATTATTTCTTCACATAGCAACCCACTTCCACCTTTGTCCACTAGCGCGCACGCGCACACACACACACACACACACACACACACTCCTTTAGTCATTACTAGTTCACCAGACCTTCAGCCAGTTTTCAGATCATGTCACATAGCTTCACATGAATTCCTCCCTCTGTCTAGAATGTTCTTCCCCCATTCTAGCAAGCTTGGCTCAGTGGATAGAGCGTTGGCCTGGGGACTGAAAGGTCACAGGTTCAATTCCAGTCAAGGGCATATACCTGGGTTGTGGGCTCAATCCCCAGTAGGGGGCATGCAGGAGGCAGATGATCAAAGATTCTCTCTCATAAAAACATCAATGATCACTGATGTTTCTATCTCTCTCCATTCCTCTCTGAAATCAATAAAAACATATATATATATATATATATATATATATATATATATATATATATATATATATATATGAATGTTCTTTCCCAACTTGCTGTTGGCTTAGCTGTGCCTATTCATCATTCAAGTGAGGTCAAGTATACCTTTCCTACTCTTCCATACCACGTCTACCAAGTAGAATGGATTTCTCATTCCTTTGTAAACAATTTGTTGCCTGTATATGATTACATGTAGCTTTCCCCTTCTTGCCTGACAGTAAACTTTCTAAAGGTAGGACCCTTGTCCCTTATCTTTGTATCTCTAGTGCCTATTTTAGTGCTTGGTACACAACAGAAAACAATGAGTTTTTCATGAATAAATGAGTGATTTTTCTGTGTGAAGGGAGACTAGCTGGGAATAACAGAACACTGGACAAAAGGAATAAATGATTTATGTTCTGAATTATGCATCCATATGAGAGAAAATATACAAAATGTTAATTCAAAACACTCATCTCTACATAACTAATTTTCCCCTTTATATTTATAAGAATTAATAAAACACACATGTAAAATATAACCATTAAATTGAAAAGGACTGAATTATTTACTGATATAAACTTTTTTCACAACTAAAATTTTGGCATTGTGTAGTGTATACCCAGATGTTTATATCGTCATAAATTACTTTTTTAACCATTTATGGCAATTCAGAAAACTGCATCTGGTATTTCTTATATGTTTCCTCTAAAATCACCACTTCTGCCAAAAACATCTATAAAGAAATCCCTCAAAAGGTTTGGGTAACAAAGCGTCTGGGAATGTATTTGGCTTATGTTCAACAGGACATTATATGTTTTCTTATATAAATCATGTCCTGGAAAATGGAATGTCTTTATTTAAAATAAAAACTCTGCCATCCAGCACCCAAAACGTAGTTCCATAAAAAATACTGTAAACTTCTCTTATATTTGTAGTTTTAACTCATGTTTTTATACTTCATTCTATAGCAGGTTTACTGGGTCTCATTTTTACATTCTAGATTTTCTTTAAAAACAAAACAAAACACACTAAGGCAATTTTCCATTCTCAACTCATAAAAGACTTTTTTTTAAAAGCAGTGACCAAACATTCCCTAAAACAACAACAACAACAAAAACAACTACCAGTAATGGAGCCCTTTAAAATAAGGGTATAAACTAGCAGACAGGCTAAAAGATTTTCCCAAAGCTAGAATCTAAACTTGCACTGTTTATGAAAACTTATTTTTCTTTGTGTACCACAAAATTCACCACCATTTTGAATAATAGTTATTAAAACAAAAACTATTTTGTTCTTTCCATTTCAAATTTATTCCATCTTCTTCATTTCAGCAGAGATTTATTTTAAGAATGATGGTACAGAACAAGATGTGAAAGAAGAAAAAGAAAAACATCCAAGCTGGCTATAGACACAGCAAGATAACACTTCTTTCAATGGTTCCACTGTAGTCTACCGTGCTTCCCCAAAAATAAGACATCCTCCGAAAATAAGACCTACTTAGAAGTTTCCTTCTGAGTGAAATATAAGGCATCCTCCCGAAATTAAGGCCCCCCCAGGCTAAACATGAGAGATTTGGTCCACTGATTCTGAAAGAAATGGGGTCACAAGAAATTCACCAGGAAATTCAGGAATTGGATTGTTATGATGTCCCAGAAGATGATGACATGATTGTCACTGAATAAATGAATAAATTCTTGATACTGTAGGATTCACAGTTTATCTGGTTTGTGTTGACAACTACCGTACTACCATACCGTATACAGGTAATAAATTTCCTTTATTTTCATTTAACAATAAATGTGCACCGTATTCTTCTTCATGGAAAAATAAGACATCCCCTGAAAATAAGACCTAGCGCATCTTTGGGAGCAAAAATTAATATAATACACTGTCTTATTTTCGGGGAAACAGGGTAGGTTTACATAGGTGTGTGTTTTCTCATGAATAACAATTTCATGGAAATTATGAACTCTGATCAACTCAGAAGAATTAATGAGTGGTACTGACCTATCTGTTTCATTAAAAAAAAAATCAATAAAAAATAGGGTGACATGTGAATTAAGTCTTTGGAACTATATTGAAAAAGAACACTTTCAGCCCTAGCCAGTTTGGCTCAGTGGATAAGAGCACTGATCCCCAGGTTCAATTCTGGTCAAAAGTATGTACCTTGGTTGCAGGCTTGATCCCTGCCCCATTTAGGGGCATGTGTGGGAGGCAACCAATTGATGTGTCTCTCACGTCAATGTTTCTCTCTGTTTCTCTCCTCTCTTCGAATGGAAAAATATCCTTGGGTGATGATTAACAAAAAAAAAAAAAGGGGGGGGGGAGGAAAGAAGTGAGGGAGGGAGGGAGGGAAATAGAGAGAGAAGGAGGAAGGGAAAAAATAATAGAAAAAGAATATTTTCTGGCAAAATGTTGCAAGAATAACTTCTAAAAGGAAGGAATGCACTAATTCTTCGACAAGCCAACAATATCTATTAAAGTACAGCAGCACCTCTATCATCTTAGGATTTTCTTTTATTGTTACTTTCTCTTAGGAGGTAGGGGATGAGAGAGAAGTTTGCACACTGTCAAGGTGAAAGTCCTGGAAGGGTTTGGGGCTCTGCTCAAGCTCCTTCCCATGGAATATTCCTGCCCCTTAATGGGGTTCTCTAGGAACTAAATATGCACTGTCTGAAGAACACTGTTGTACACCATTGTCTGAAATTATGAACCTATGATGTACCTGTGCTCTGTCACTTCCTTGAAAAAAGGAATCCTATCTAGTTTCTCACACAGCATCAAAAATGAAGCCAAGTAGTTGGTTGTCATTAAGTATTTAATGCCTGATAAGGCATCTTCATACTTTCCACCCAGAGCCTAAACTCACAAGCACAGTTACACGTACATGGCACTAACAATTACGTATTCTAAGAATAATAGAAATCATCAACAATTACTGTTTTAATCCTGGTATTATATACAATAGCTCCCTTTTCATGTTCAACAAGACTTAATCATCTCATTTCTGGTAGCAATGACATAATCAGCATTTTGAATAAAATATCACTTTTTAAAATAAGTTTCCTAATATTGTTTAAATGTTGAAACTGCATATCAACTAATCATCAGTCAACATACGCTTAGAAATAAAACAATACTTTGCCTCTACGATTCAAGTCTCTATGTACCTTCTTGCAACAAAAGCCAATCTGTCCTTTTCAAACTTGTTTCTCCTGGCAAATATTTTTGCTGTCTGGCCAAGTTTTGTGTTAAAAATAAAGTACAGTATTACAACATCAATCAACATTTAAAGTACTTAATGATCTGTGAAAGAAAATATACAATGATTCTTTTGAAACAACCAAGCCAATCAAAGTTTTATTTATATTATCAAATCAAGAGTGTAGCTTTGAGAAAATAAAATCACATTTGGGTTTAGAGATATAAAAGCAATATCAAGTACTTAGGTAATAAAAGAAAACAGAATGTTAAGAACAGTGTAAATGGCAAGAATAGCTTAAAGGCATAAGAGAACTCTCTCTACCCCCTACTTCCTGTCTATGCAGTACTGGCCTTTTGCCTGCCTTTCAAATATCAGTTGTATAAGCATAATTAGGGCTTTTTCTACAGCTAATATTGACTCCACAAAGTAAGTCCAAAGGTACTATACATTTACAATGAATATTAATTGTAAATTTTTTACATGAATAGGGACCTAGGCCACTTAAGTCTTGTCATTTATAACCAAAATTTGAAAATCTACTACTGAGAGCTTAAATGGATGCCTAAGTACTAAGTAGTGTAGGAATTCTGATTTTTATCTACTATGATAAGAATAACTCAGGTAGATGTCTAAAAGGGGATGTGGCTTCAGACATTCTAATAGCATGACATACAACACTGAGCTGTCACCGACTGAGGAGTGACAGAATACCGCTTTTCACCTCCATTAGTTAGCCCTGCCCTAAGATAGCAATTCCCTCTGAGTTGCTCATGTCTTCCAGATAATGCTGCAGCTGCACTAGCCTTCAATCTAATTTTCCCAATAAATTCTGTCTCCAGATAAGAGCAACCATTTCAACATTGAGGATACTGTCCTCCTTCAAAAGGGATGGAGATATACAGAACAAATATAAGTCAGTCTATAAAAAGCCATTTTCCTGACAGGAAGAAAAGACATAACATGAACTTTGGCCAAAGGTAAAGCATCAGAGTCCAAATTTCAGCTTCTTTAACTTATAAAATGGAACTAGTACTACCTACTTTAAAGTTGCTGTGCAGAGTAAAAGAAGACTTAATATACAGTAAATGTTATAGAAAATGTCCATGGTGCTTAATATAAAACTGTGTGCTTGCTGCCAGCTTCCAGGCCCTCTGAAGCATTTAGAATTCCCAGACTAGCCAAGTCCTTCAAAGTAAACGGAGGACTTGAAGTTGGCCAGTAATCTGCCTCCGAATGAAGTTATTTCGAGAGAAATGACCTCACTTGATCTACCTTATAATTTTCTGAATTCCTAAAAACCTCTTATCTCCTGACTCCTGCTGGATGTAGGCCCACTTACTCTGGCTTGTCATTTGGTATCCATGTTTCAGAGGTTCTTGTCTGCTTGCCTCTTTAGCCTCCAAGTCCTGTTTCTGTTGTATGATAGTATCTCTGCTGTGCCACCTTCTAGTTCTTCCTGTTTCTAATTTCTATTTTATTTTAGGTGGTACATAAATTTTGGCCAAGGGAAAAGTTCATTCTGTGCTATGGTGCTACTATGACTAACCCAGAAAACTCAAGTTGCTGCATTTCTAGATCCCTTTATCACCTTTAGACAATCTTCCATTGTTACCTACTAAATGCAGCCCTACTTGAGGACTTTTAAGCAGAGATTAAATGAGCACATGCCATCCTTGTCAGATGTTAGATTCAACAAAGCACTTGAGAACCACCTGATTTTCTGAGATCCAATTCATATTCCTAAGTACAGCACTCAACATAGTGAACTGACAAGGCTTAAGAGAAACCTTATAAGCATCAAAAAATACATGAGTGGCCGTTATGTAAAGCACCATCTATAATCATAAAAAGCTATTTATGCCCAGACATTCATTACACAAAAAGTTACTTTCACTTGATGATACTGCACTCTCTAACATAGGGGTGTCGAACTCAATCAGAGAAGGGGCCAAAATCTAAAATCCAGCCTAAATCGCGGGCCCAATGGTTTACTGAACAGTCATAAACTGACAATGTCATAAACTGACAGCGGAGTGCAGTGATGACAGTGCGGTGTGGGCCACATTGCAAGGCCTGGCGGGCTGGATTTGGGCCTTGTGTTTGACACATGTGCAACACATCCGATGGCTTTAAGTAGGATGGCTTTAATTCCCTTTAAGCTATTCTTAAGTAGGACTGATTAGGGAGAAGACATAAACATAAAAATCAGGTAAATCAAATTAATCCCCTTGATGGTCAACAGTCAAGCCCACACAACTGGACTGCCTCGATACCAAGGAAAACTAACCGGACAGCCAGGGCCAATTTATGAGTCTGATTTCACTAGGACCGTATTCAAATGGAAGCAAATTCGTTAATGGGAGATGGAAATGGAAGCCACACAACAAAGGAAGTTGGTCTCACTCAACTGTACCAATGCACAGGAGACGGTAACAACTAATTCAATACTAGTTTGTAGGAAAAAGAAAAAAAGGAAAAGAAGAGAAAAAACCTACTTTGTTTTTTAAGTTGTTCAATTTGTTCTTCCTTTAAATCTAATTGCTCTGTGAGTCTTGATGCTGAATCCAATGCAGCATTTGCTTCATCCAAACGTTCCTGAAGAAGAAAAGTTCATTAAAAAGCAGCAGGTAGCCCTAGCTAGTTTGGCTCAGTACTATAGAGCATCGGCTGCAGACTAAAGGGCTGTGGGTTCAATTCTGGACAAGGGCATTATCTCAGTTGCCTGAGGGAAGCAACCAAACAATGCATCTCTCTCACATCCTGGTTTCTCTCTGTCTCTTCCCCTCCCTCCTACCCTCTCTAACAATCAATGGAAAAATACCCTCCGGTGAGAATTAAAAACAGAAAACAAACAAACAAACAAACAAACAAAGCAGCAAGTAAAGCCCTGGCCAGAGAGCTGACAACTGGTTAGAGCATCATCCCAATATGCCAAAGTTGTGGGCTCAATCTCCAGCCAGGGTACATATATACATACATAAATATTTAAAAAATAAAAAGCAGCATGTAAAAACTATTTCACAAACAGGGCTATTAGACTTCCTAGAGTCATCAAAACTTTTCATTTCTGCTGATGACCTTGGGCAAGATGAAGCAACTAAAGTGTGAAAGACAGAACCCACACTTTACAACACAATACTCTGTTAAGAGGAACTAATCAGAAAAGAGTACTACAAAAAGACAACATAGTGACAAAAGTTAAAAAAAAAAAAAAAAAAAAGGCCGAAACAGGTTTGGCTCAGTGGTAGAGCATCCCTCTGCAGACTGAAAGGTCCCAGGTTCGATTCAGGTCAAGGGCATGTACTTTGGTTGCGGGCACATCCCCAGTAGGGGGTGTGCAAGAGGCAGCTGGTCGATGTTTCTCTCTCATGGACGATGTTTCTCTCTCATGGCCGTTTCTAGCTCTCTATCCCTCTCTCCTCCTCTCTGTAAAAAACCAATAAAATATATATATATATTTTTTTTTTTTAAAAAGGTAACAGTACTGAATAAAAGCTACAAAAAGCAGATACAGAAAATCAAGAAAGATAGTAACAAATGTTCTTTTTAATTTCTGTAAGCCTGATGGGTATAAAGTGATGTTACATCATTACTTTTTATTTCCTTAACTACTAGTGAATTTGAGTGTTTTCTCATGATTACAGGACAGCTAGATCTGCTCTTCTGTGAAAACCTCTTTACATACATGTGATCTTTTAGATTTTCTTACAAGAAATTTAATATTTTTAAAAATATTACCCTTTAATTTGCATATTACCCTTTAATTATATAGGATACTGTTTTACAGCCACTCAATAGTTAATAATTTCAAAACTTTATAGGAAATATGGCTTTACCTATTTGGAATATTAATGAGCCTGAACAACATAACAGATAAACAAATTTTATTTTCCACTAGTGTCAATTTATGACTTAGAAAAGTTTATCCTAAATCTAAAAGCAAGTCACTTTGGTGTCTTATCTGTTCATGAAGGTTCATTTTATTTACATCTTATGATTTTTGTATATATGAAATATAGCATAATAATAAAGATAAAAATATTTTAAAGGATTATTCTGCAAAAGAAAAATCTAATGGGATAACATAAATTGCATCATAAAAAATAATATTTTCAAGGGAAATTATTTCAACCAACCTGTACTGATATCAGTTTTCCTTCCAAATTTTCTGCCTTTTTCTTCCATTCAGCTCCAAGCTGTTTGTGCTTTTCTAGTTCAGCAGAATACATAGCTTTTTCCTCTAAAGAGGAAAAAAGTTACATAGTATTTTGCAATTGTGTGATAAAATTAGAATTTTAAACCACTAGAAATTTTAACAATTCAACAAAAACATTTCATATGTCTCAACAATTATACATGCCTTAGTGATAGGGTTAATGGAATTAAGGTAATGAGATCAGTTTCCTCTGCCTAACTGCTTCTCCAGCTTGTCCATCTTGCAAACTCTTCCCCCCCTCCAGAACTCCACCCAAATATTTCCTCTTTGGCAAAGCTTTTCCTATGGCCCCAGTACCATATACTTTGTACACATGTTCCGTTTAGTATTATATAGAGTAGATCTAAAATCTTATGTTTAAAATTCATTTCAACCATGAGTAACCCTGAAGGCCTAAATATGTACAAATTTAAAGTATGACTAAGGCACAAAACTAGAACTCTGTTGCTTCATTAGCCTCATATCCCCTAATCACCCACTTGCCTTCACTAGCAGTTAATTCATTGCCAGTAATTACTGAATGTATGAATAAACAAATGGATGGGTGAATGATCTAAGGGGGTAAATCGGAGGATGAGAGATAGATGTGAGAAAGCATATTCATTTATCAGGGTAAAACTGCTCCAGCCATTATTGTGTCTCCAAAAATTATTTTCCACCAGGACTAGAAAACATAATTACCTCAAAGTATAGATGAAGAGCTAAGAATAGGCTCATCAATATTTCAAAGGACAGCAGTTACTGATGATTAACTTTTTGAAGTGGATTCAACCTCCAACCGATACCTTAAAAACCTAACCATCTTTTCTACCAGTGCTCTCTCTTCCTTTGTATCCCCCTCATTATCGCGTGATAACTTATAGTTAGTTACCCAACACTAATCTTAATAGCTCATGACATACTAAAATAAATTTTAATAATTACTACATATAGTTTATGTTCTCTAGTCTTAATTATAAAAGCAGTCTAAATTAACTTGTTGATGGCTACTTATCTTCCCTCCCCAACTAGTGGGTAACCTTTCAAAGATATCCATATCCCCAGGCCTAATCTAAAATGGCACTGAAATAAGCCATAATTCCCAATAACTAGGATAATTTTTCTTCAGTGAGAGACTAACCATACTACTCACCTTGCTGGAAATGCTCTAGGACCATCTGCAGGTTGGAGAGTGATAGAGCATACTGCTTTACTTGTTCCCGAGACATAGAAAGCTGCAGGGCAGTCTCATCCCTTTGCTTGGAGACTACATTCAATTGTTCCTGCAATGACTCTACCTGCAAATTGGCCTGATGGCTTCAAATAAAAAAGAATAAAAGTCAAACTGTTTCTATTTAGGTTCTTTACAAGCTGAAACATTTTCTGTACATTTTGGTGGAAAAAATGCAAATTAGACTTCATAGTATTTAGATAACTTAAACAAAACGAAGTCTCGTTCCTACTTTTTTTATTTTGGTAAAATATATATAATATTTACCATTTTAATCATTTTTAAGTGTAGAGTTCAGTGGCACTACCAGTAAGTGCATTCACATTATTGTATAACCATCACCAACCACCATTCACCTCCAGAACTTTTTCATCTTACCGAGCCAAACGCCACACACATTAAACAACCCCCCATTCCCCAGCAACCATAATTCTACTTCCTGTCTCCATGAATGTGACCTATATTTTATTGCATTAAAGAAACTTGAAGAGTGCCTCTGATCTTTGTTCTCCCTGTTTTTAACCATCCTTCTTGTGAAAGTGACTCTAAATGGCAATCAATTTTACAGACAGCATTGCGTAAATAAGAACTGTCACCACGAGGAAAATTAAAAAAAAAAAAAATAGCAAGCAACTCTATGATGTAATTTATTATAAAATTCTAAGTTCTAAGGGCCCTTGGAAGGCATTTTGTCCAGCTTCCAATCTAATGAGCAATGATTCTATGACACCTCATGCTGTTAACATGTGAAGTCATGATGAAGTCACAGCTTTCCTAAGGTGAGCCCATAGATTAACTGATCTGTTTACTAGTTAATTATCTTTTACCATCATCTTTCTGTGTATTAAATAACCTCTACAACTGCCCCAAAAGATAAATCAGAGTCCCCTAAGAGATTTACATAGCACCTATCCAAGCTTATGTCATTGATGTACTTCCTTAATGTATAATTATTATATACAAAATATTATAATAGTCTTTCTTGGGTTTTTAATACCCAGTTAAATTCTTACTTGAGAAGCCTGTCAAAGTCCTTTTAGAGCAGCTACTCTGAAGAAACTTTACCCAGTAGCACCCTCTTGTGGAAAGAGCAGTAAATTGATAAACAGGAGACAACTGCCCTTAGATGTCTCTGAGTTGTATTCAATTTTGCTGGTTAGAAAATCACTCAAAGATAGTAAAGACAAGAGTTTAACAGATTACCACATGTTACTGTTGTTAGGTAGGTTTGTAGATATTAAACTATGTGTGTGAACATATGTTTGTGGGAAGGGTACAAAATAAATGACATCATTCCTACCCTTGGTAACCTTACATTCCATTTGGGTGGGAGAAAGTATAAGATGAGTCAACATTACCTGTACTCTAAAGTATAATAGAAGTGCCCTATTAAGACTCAAATTACTATTTGGGTTGAAAGGAAGTATCACACCAGGGTTTGGTTTTGGGTTTGAGGAGTGGGGTGGAAAATAAAGCATTCTTTAAGAAGAAAATGCTATTTGAAGAACATGTGGGATTGACAGAAAAACTGTTAGGATCAGGCCCAATTTCAGGTAGAAGAAAGAACATAAACAAAAAGTAGAAAGAAATAGAAAAATAGCTGTATCTGAATAACTGAATGATAAAGTTTGGATAATATAGGTGATAGTGAGAAATAAGACTACTGATTTTGGAAAAAGGAGTAACAAGATCATCCACTCAATGAAGGCTATTCTGGCAATTATGAAGGGTAAATAAAAGGGGGCAGAGACTAGTTTTAATTAGAGAAAAAAGGGCGTGAGTGGGGGGGGGGGCAATGGGGAGATAAGGACACATATGTCCTTAATCAAATCAATCTATCTATCTATCTATCTATCTATCTATCCGCCTGGTTTTTCAAAAGTTCTAAGAAACCAAGAGTAAATTCTTACTGACCCAGTTTAATTCTTCACCTTGCTACTTCCTTTACTCCCTTTTAGAGCCAAACCTTGTTCAACCTCAGATCATTTGATTAAAAATAAAATCACACAAATTTAATTAAATTAGTCCTTTAGGAGCTTGAAAACTAAATGAATCAGTTGGGATGTAAGCCTAAACTCCTAAATGATGAGAAGCAATTATTTAGGTAATGGTTAAGATTCCAAGAAACCTCACTTTGAATGCCAGATCTAGTTAAGAGTTAGACCTCAGTATGAAACCCCCACACACTGCCTGACCTCAGAAAGGTTACTAAACCTCTTTTCTCTAAGTTTCTTCATCTATAAAATAGACAAAATAAATCTTATAAGAAAAAAAATAAGGCAAAATATGAAAAATGCTTATTGGGTATTATAATCAAGATTTGTTAATAGTAAGACTAAAAAAGGGAGAAAGTTACCTTGCATTTTCCATTGCACTAGAGGATGAAACTAGCTTTTCCTCCAATGCTGTGACTTTCTTTCTTAGATTAGCCTCTCTATCTTCCGCAGCCAAAGCTTCACGGGTGTAAGAATCTTCTGTTTCTAAAAGATGGTTACGCAATCTCTCTAGTTCCTGGTTTAAGCGTAATTCTTTGTCACGTAAATGTTGAACCTAGATAGAGGACATTTCTTTATTTTTCTTCTATAAAATGCTCCCTCCCCCTCCACAAGCCACTACCTATTATCAAATTTCCCTCCAATTACTGAAGTGTAGTAACTGTATATTATTTTCTCATACTGCAAGATGTATTTATGCTAGGAAAAAAGTCTCCTGAAATGATCCTGAATATTCATGTGGAAGGTTTCTTTTGTAAGACCTCATGCCTGTGGCTATGATAGTAAATGGAATTACACAAAGATTAAATTTTTGTCACAGACTACTTTTTCAGTAAATCTCATTTTTTCCATATTTTATGATGGGAATTTTTTTCTTATATCCAAGATATGCCTTTGTTTTCACTTTTTTATTTAAAAAAAATCAAGGTATAATATAATTTCAGATGTACAACATAATGATTAGATCACGATTTTCACTTTTGAGAACTGAAGCAAAATGCATTCTAGGAGATCAAAATCCTACCATAGCACATTAGAGCAAGAATAAGCAAAAAACCGCCGATGAGAGAAATTCATTTTAAATGCTAATGTTGACAGTTTTCTTCATAATTATTAAACTTGGTGTTTGAACCTGTTTGTTTAAAGTGAAAGAATACCTCATTCTGCAGAGCAGTGTTTTCCATCTGTTTCTGTTTCAGGGCAAACATGACTTGATCTCTCTCCTGTTGAAATGTAACCGTCTTCTCCTGCATTGACTTAACCGTATTTAAAAGCTGATTTAACTCCCCTGTCTCGCCCTTTAGGAAAGAAATAACATTAGCTTTAAATAAAAATACATTTAAGAAAGACATTTCTTCATTAATTAATTTTAAAATATAGTTATCCATGTGAAGATCAAAAAAGGGAAGTCTGAGGAGCTGTCAGTCTAAAGGAGCCTAAGAACTCACGTGGTACCCTGGATGGCATCCTGAAGCAGGAGAGGGCGTTTGTTAAAAGTTAAGGAAATTCAAATAAGGTGTGAATTTATTTATTAAAATCGTTATTGTTGAAAGTATTACATATGTCTCCTTTTTCTCCCATTAACTCCCTCCAGCCGACTAAAGTGTGAACTTTAGTTAATAGTAATGTATCAATATTAGTTCACTGCTGTTACAAGTGTACCATAGTAATGTAAGATGTTAAAAATAAGGGGAAATTGGGTGTGAGGTATATGGGAATTCTGTACTATCTTTGCAACTTTCTAATAATCTAAAATGATTCTTAAAGAAAAAGTTCATTAGATATATGCAAAAAGAACTCAAAAGACACAGTCTCTTCAAATTTACCCTAAACAACATGTTCACAAACCCCAAATCACTCAAAAAAAGTGTGTGCTCACGTGTGTGTGTGTGTGTGTGTCCCCATTCATCAGGCATTCACAATTGTTGCTGGAGAAAGTAAGTATCAAGATGCTGAGAAATAGGGAAGTCATTTTATTTATTTATTTATTTTTTAATATATACCTTTTTATTCATTTCAGAGAGAAGAAGAGAGGAAGAGAGAGATAGAAACATCAATGATGAGAGAATCATTGATTGGCTGCCTCCTGCAGGCCCCACACTGGGGATTGAGCCTACAATATGAGCATGTGCCCTGACCGGGAATCAAACTGACCTACTGGTTCATAGGTCAATGCTCAGCCACTGAACTATGCCGGCTGGGCTAGGGAAGTCATTTTATATGTACAATCTAATTCTAAAGAATATTTTGGCAACAATTTAATGAAAGAAAGCAATTTTGGAATGACAGCTTGCTAGAATGGTTAGGAAAAGGAATGATTACATTCCATACAAATACAATATATTAAAAACAGCAGGAGGAAAAAAAAATAACCATTACAAAAATAGGGCCATGAGCCTGGCAGGTGTGACTCAGTGGTTGAGCATCAACCTGTGAACCAGGAAGTCATGGTTTAATTCCCAGTCAGGGCACAAGCGCGGGGTTGTAGGCTTGATCCCCCTAGTAAGGGGCGTGCAGGACACAGCCAATCAATGATTCTCTCTCATTATTGATGTTTCTATCTCTCTCTCCCACTCTTTTTCTCTCTCTGAAATCAATTAAAAAAAAACAAAACATAAAAAATAAAAATTCGGCCATGAAATTAAGGTGATAGCTGCAATTCTAGAAAGCACAAAAAGGTGACAGGCTATTTATAGCCTGTTTTAAATCTGCATACCTTATGGGTCTATTTATAGTTAGGTATCAGCCCTAAGACACTACACCCAATTTTGGTTAGTGAGCAATAGAAAGCTTCTGCTCTCAAGAGTCTTTTTCATACCAATTCCAGTCCAGCACCACAAGAAGCTAAGGCGTTATATGTAAGGGAGAACACCTCAACACTGTTAAGTGTACCTACTTAAGAAGGGGAATATTAAACAAGACTTTTCTTACTAAAGTGAAAACTACATGAAGCATTTCCCAAACCTTAATCTAGGATTCTAATAGAGAACCTAACTGGCAAAAGAAGTTAAATCATTTTGTATCTTGTGCCTGGCAGTACATAAATGCTCAAGAAGCACTAGCTGAACAGTCCCATTTCTTTTCCAAACTTCTACCACTGAAAATATAGAAATCAGAGTAATAAACACTACCAAAAAGCCCTACACAACATCTATCATAGTATGATGTAGTAGAAGGTCTTCAATACATTCTTATTAAAATCAAAATGCAAAAATTTAAATATAATCAAAAGCTACTGATGCTTTACATATATAACTGCTACAACCCTCCATTTTATTATTGAATAAACAAACCAGTAAGGTCAAAACATAGCCAAAGTCACACTAGTGACAGAGCTGGGATTAGGATATTTACTGAGCCTACTATGTGAAAAGCACTACTCATGGCTAACAGCTTTGAAAGCCTAGGTTGTGGCTGATTCATAAAAGTCAATTTAATGCAAGCATGTCAAACTTTTTAAAATACAGAATCACACATAGTAAGGGTAATTTCTAATTCCTGAAACTTCAGTTTTACACACTTACACACACACACACACACACACACACACACACACACGGTAAAATGTATATCCTATTGCAGATTGTCAAAGATGGAGATGTATTTCATAGAGCTTCTCTTTACATACAAAAACCTATGAAATGTTAATATTACTAGCAGCTACTAAAATATGCCTAAAATTTGGTTAAACTGCACGGACTTAAAATACTCTTGTAGCACATTTCTATTTTCTGAAAATATTATTACTAAACCTTTCCTACTTAACAGGCTCTAAAAGATTAACTCAATATTAAAAAATATTGGAAATAACTAGTAATTTGGGGGAGAAACTTCCAGATGACTCTGAAGAATATTTATTTAGAACAAAACACGACACCTTAATATAAGTATTTCTAAATGAACAAATTCATATTCCTCTTCAAAGATAATATCAATGGAGTAACGTAAAAAAGTCGTCTCTACCCGAACTTCCTTCCCTCAATACATAATACCCCACCCAGAACATACCTCTTTTTCTTTCAGTAGATGCTCAAAAGCAAGAGCTTTCTCCTTCATTGAGTGGCACTCAAACTCTTTTTCTTGCAACATCATAGAAAACTTCATATTAGTCTCTTGTAATGCTTGATATTCTGTTTCCTTTTCCCTAGTTTTTTCTACTATTTTTTCATTTTCCTCTTTTAATTTACAAATGTCCATTTCTAAACTTAATGTCCTCTCCTTCAGGTTTGTTACTGCCTGCCTTAAAAGTTCATTTTCATTCACTTTGTTTGTGAAATTTTCATTTATAGAAAGTAACTGATCACTTTTGGCTTTAATCAAGAGGTCTTTCTCTTTAAGTGACTTTTGCAAAACATCTTGTTTCTCCTTCAGCTGTTTAATTTCGGAATCTGTTTGTTTGTGTTCTTTTTTTTCTAGCTCTGAGGTGGCAGCGATTGAATTAGACAGTCTGTGATTATTTTCCTGGAGAGTTCTAATTGCTGTATCTTTCTCCTGCAGCAACTTTCTTAGCTCTTCTATCTCCTGCTGAGGAGCTTCACTTAATGTTTCAGACTTAGCTGCTGTAAGAGACTCTGCAGACTGGGAGGCAAGCAATGATCCAGAAGAGAACTGAGGTGAGATAATATCAAGTTTTCCTAAAAGAAGATCTTTGGTGTTGCAAAGCTGCCCTATGCTATGCTGAACTTGTGCTAGTTCGTGCCCAAAAATTTTGAGTTTGGTTTCATTCTGCTCATAGCTTTGGATCAGGCCAGTATAGTCCACTTGTAACTTAGAATTATTATCACTGTCAACCAGCACTTGTGCCTGAAGCTGGTGGAGTTCTTCCTGAAGCTGGGCTGATTCGTGCTGCATATTCTGTACTGTGGTCATTACCTGCTGCTTCCACTCTTCCATCTTCTTTACTTGTTGTTTTAATTTATCACGCTCCTGTAGAAGCTCCTCAAACTGATTACTATTCACACCTCCCACCGCATCGCTGGGGCTGGATGTTTGTAAAACTGTCAATAAGGTCTGACATTTCTGACTTAATGCATCTATTTCAATGTCTTTTTCTCGAATGATACGAGATAAATTCTGAACAGTTTCTCGAAACATTTCTTGGCCAGCACCTTCAAATTTAGTAGACATTTTCTTATTTTCATCTTGCAGCTTAAGGAGGGCTGCTTCTTTGGCAGCAACTATATCCATCATTTTGTGATATTCTGTTTTCAGATGGCTATTTTCCCTAGTCTTCTCATTCAAAACAGCTAATACTTGTTCTCTTTCCATAGCAAAGGCCTGAAGCTGCTGTTGAAGGTAAACAATGTCCTGGTTGTAGGAAACTGAAGAAATTCTAGCGTGGAGAGCCTGAATCTCCAAATCTTTCTGTTGGATAATTTGAGTTAGCTTCCCAACCTCATCCTTGGACAGCTGGTCAATCTGTTTGGTTAAAGATATATTCTTTTCATTTAGAAGTTTAATCTCTAATTCTCGTTCCTTTATTCCTTTAACTAATCTGTCAGTTTCAGCTTTAGATAAATCATGCTTTTCACTTCCATTTTCTATGTTAAGGCTCTGAACTTTTGTTTCTTGAAAAATATCAGAATTCTCTGTTTGAATACCCTGCCTTTGTTCATGCAACTGGGTTTTGATTTCTTCAATTGTTTTTTGTAAAGTCTTAATTTCCTCATCTTTCTCTAATAGGAGTTGGGTGTGCGTGACATTCATTTGCTCATGCTGGTATTTAAACTCATCCATTTCCTTCTTAAGCTCTTGTAAAGACTGAAGCAGTTGCATTTTACTCTGATTTTGATCTTCAATTATCTTTCGATGCTGTTTTATTTCCTCTTCAAGATTATCCTTTATTATATTCAATTGAGATATCTCAGATTCAAGTTCCGTAATACAGTCAAGGGTTTTAGGCTCAGCCACTGGTGCAGCTCGACTCTGCTGTTCCCTGAGTCGTTCCAGTTCTTCTTTTAGGTGATTGTTTTCTTCTTTCATGGATCCAAGATGTCTGTCTTTCTCCTCTATGGTTTGCTTCAAAATTTCATTTTTTCTTAAGGCTTCAGTATATTTATCTAACTCATCCTGGAGCTCTGAACTTCTCTCTTTAAGTCTTTCAATAAAAACTTCTTTCTCATTTATAAGTTGTGTTAATTGCTTCCTCTCTTCTAAACTAGATGACAAAATGTTCTTAGTCTCTGTATGATCAATACCTATCTGCTCAATATTCTTCTTGAGTTCTGCGATTTCCAAGTCTTTCTCTTGACTGAGCTTAATTAAGCGCTCATGTTCCAGCTGTAAAGTAGAGGCACTCAAGTTCCGTGCATTTGACAGTTCTTCAATGGTCTGCTCATACTTGTTTGCTTCTTCCAACAGCCTCTTTTCAGCCCGACACAATTCTGCTTCTAACTGTCCTTTTTCCGTTTTTAGAGTCTCCAAAATGGTGTTTTTTTCTAGAGAAATCTGATTGTTACCAGCAATAGATTCTTCCAACTGAAGTCTTAAGTCTTTACATGCTAAAACCAACTTTTCATTTTCCATTTTGAGATCAAAAGAAGCTTTCTTTAAATTTTCATTGAGCTGTTCTACTTCTGAAAGATTTTGCTTTAAGTTTCTGATGTCAGCTTCTCTTTCTTTAAGTAAGTCATCCTTAAGATTACTGTTAGAGTCTTGATTAAGAGGCTGAGTTAATTCACATCTGACTCTAGAAAGTTCCTCCTCCTTTTGTTTAATATGTTCCTTAAGCTCAAAGTTCTCCTTCTGGATATTTAAATTATTGTTTTGTGATTTATTCAGTTGATCTACTAAATCTTCTATTTTATCCTCTAGCTCTTGCTTGGTTAAATTCAAGTCATTTAGGACCAGTTCACTTTGAATTAACTTTTCTTTCTGTACGTCTAACTCTGTAGTAATGTTCATTTTATCATCTTCAAGTTGATGAACTCTCTTTTTTTCATCATTTAGATCTATCTTTAGTTTATTGATGATGCTATCTCCCTCATTTTGCTGTTTTGATAGCTGATCTTTTATCAAAATCATGTGCTGCAAAAAAAAAAAAATTAATTTGCATATTAACTTTAAAACATTCTCACTTTAGTACCTAAAGGCAATTTTATAAAATGTCATATACAATAGAATAATAATTCTCAGTTATTTCTAATCTTTTTATGAGACTGACGCGCTACCTACTGCGCTAACGAGGCACCTTCTAATCTTTTTAAAATATATATATTTTATTGATTTTTCACAGAGAGGAAGATAGAGGGATAGAGAGTTAGAAATATCGATGAGAAAGAAACAACGATCAGCTGACTCCTGCACATCCCCAACTGGGTACATGCCCTGGACTGGAATCGAACCTGGGACCTTTTAGTCCATAGGCCGACACTCTATCCACTGAGCCAAACCGGTTACAGCTATTTATAATCTTTTTTGAAAAAAATGTTTTTATTGATTTCAGAGAGAGGAAGAGAAAGAGACAGACAGATAGAAACATCAATGATGAGAATCATTGATTGGCTGCCTCCTGCACGCCTCCCACTGGTGATAGAACCTACAACTCTGGCGAGTGCCCTGATTGGGAATCGAACTGTGACCTCCTGGTTAATAAGTCAATGCTCAACCATTGAGCCATCCCAGCCAGGCTCTAATCCTTCTTAAAACTCTTTAAAAAAACAACAACAAAGCCCTGACAGGTTTGGCTCAGTGGATAGAGTGTTGGCTTTCGGACTGAAGGGTCCAGGTTAGATTCCGGTCAAGGGCTTGTGCCTTGGTTGCAGGAGGCAGCTGATGGATGTTTCTCTCTCATCGATGTTTCTAACTCTCTATCCCTCTTCCTTCCTCTCTATAAAAAAATCAATAAAATGTTTTTTAAAAACCAACAAAATTACTAATATTTTATAGCATTTTATTATTTTAGAAATTAGAATTTAAAACTAAAGAAGGTAAAAGATATATGTTATTTATTTTCAACTTTAAACACTGTGCAGGAGTCAACACACCAGCAGCCAATGGGGCAAATCAGGCCTTCCACCTGTTTTTATAAATAAAGTTTTAATTGAAACAGTCAGGCTCACTTGTTTACATATAATGACAACAGAGTTGAGCAGACGCAATTTAGACTACATGGCTTGCAGAGCCAAAACATTTACTAACATTTTACAGAAAAAGTTTGCCAACCTCTATGACTACAGCATGAACTAAAATATTAAAACAAAATTAAATCACACCATTCACCCTGCTTGTTAATCTGATGTTCAGTCTACTGGCTAGAATGTGCTACCACACCGTCTTTAATATGGTACTTATTACCTTTGTAGCTTCTTGATTCTGCTTATCCAGTTCTTCTAACTCAGCTATTAGTACTTCCTTTTCGATAATACTCTGATTGAGCTCTTGTTCCTTTGCCTCCAAATTAAGTCTTAAGTCATGTAATTTTGAATCCAAATCCATGTCTCTCACAGTTGTACTTTTAATTTCTTCATATTCATTGTTTAATTTTAAAAGTGATAAGTGAAGCTCTTCCTTAAATGATAAAAGGGGAAAAACACAACACATACTATCAATTGGAAGAAGAGACACTAAAAGATTAAAAATTATAAACAAAACCCAACATAACATTACAAAATCTTACTCTATCCTTGCTACCAATACAAACAAGAGACCCTATTTCTACCATTGAGAATGTCCCTATTTACCCCTCACCACTTAAAAATTCCTGTCCACCACACTACACACATTCTGGGGCACATAAGCAGTATATATAGTTACTATAGTATGCCTCTCCAGGCTCCTGACCCACCTGTGTATGTTGCTGTCACGACTTCATCTGAAACCAAAGAACCTTTACCTTTCTTTTCTACTCATATCTGTACGCCTCCTGGTTTATCTCTAAATAGAAACTCTACCAGGCTCATATACTGAACCTTGCCCAGTACTTCAACCTGGCCTGACAAGCATTGATGAGATCAGCTGTACCTTCAGAACTAAACACTTATTTTGATATAAACTGGCTCTTAGCCCTGATCGATATATAATATACATACCATTTTAATTCTGCCTCCATTTTTATTGCACCCACCTTTTCTTGAATCAATAATGAATTCTCTTTTTCTAAAACTTGAACACGCATTTTAAGTTCCAGATTGTCTTCAGTGAGATTATCCTGTAAACATGTTAAAAACAATTTTCAGATAACAGGAAATTTTGAGTTTATAAGAAAGAAGGCAAGCTATATGACTGGACATTTGTATTCTGCATTTCTTTAGTGGCGTAAAAATTACAAGCACGCAGCACTGAACCATCTAAAAAGCCCATACTCATTTAACAGACATTTGTAGAGAGAATTTCTTTGTTGTATTTGAAAAAATATACAAATACATTTACAAAATAGGCTGTAATATCAGAAAAAGAAACAACTCCTTAAATATCATAAAGGGAAACCAAAATGCATTTCTCATTTTGGTAGAGGATCTGTCTCTACAAATATAACATTTGTCTAATTAATATTCAAAGAGATATACTATAACTTTTCAATTATGGAATTTTTTAAATTGTCAATTTATAATACAAAACGTTTGTTACTAATCAGCAAGCATAAAATTTTTAAGATAAAAGTTCCTAGGATAAGTTCACATGAATTTATTAAAAAAAAAAAAAACAAAAAAACCCCAACAGCCTGGCTAGTGTGACTCAGTGGTTGAGCATCGACCTATGAACCAGGAGATCATGGTTGGATTCCTGGTCAGGGCACATGCCCGGCTTGTGTGCTTGATCCCCAGTTTGGTGTATGCAGGAGGCAGCCGATCAATGATTCTCTCTCGTCCTTGATGTTTCTCTGTTTCTTTCTCTCTTTTTTCTCCCCCTCTTCTTTTCTCTCTGAAATCAATAAAAATATATTTAAAAACACACACAGAATAAGCAACTGTAATGGTTTTTCTGGGTAAACCAATAAAAGCTTTCTCTCTTAAAATTTGTTTACCTGGTTTAAATGACTCAGTCTTGTTATTTCACTTTCAGCATCTGTGAAAACAGTGGGTCTGACATTAGAATTCTTTAAAATAACTTCATAATTCCATCCTAAAATTCAATTCAGAAGTGAAACCCAATTAAAATAAAGTATATTTATAAGCACAATTAGCAAGCCCTCAGAGTTAAATATATGTTTGTTATTTTTATTTTGACTATTCCAAAGAAGCCATAATATAAATGCCAGTAATAAACTATGTTAAAATCCAATTCTATGAAACAATATAAGAAAAAATTATAATTGTATTCTGAGTGAGTCATATTTATTGCCTTGATAAAAACAGTAACAACTGTTTCAAAGTGAGCTGATTAGTGTGTGTAATAGTAAACAGCATAAGGACTAAGGCCAAGAGGGGGAAGGGCTTAAAACACAAATGTATATTTATACAACAATATACAATCTATCAATTCTCTCAAGTGTCTTAGACATGACTACTAATAAAAAGACCATTCAATTTGGTATTCCGGATAGATACATAAACAGAGGGGTTTTAGAACACAAATACAGAATACCATGACTTTAGCTGAAGTAATTCATTCAATGTTCATATAGGAAATACTGTACATTTACTATGATGTCAGCTGTTAGACCACAAAATGGAAAAATTTAGTCTTTGTAGCTCTTAAGGAGCTTACAATTCAGAGGGGAAGAAAAGTAAGCACATGCCCTAATCCGTTTAGCTCAGTGGATAGAGTATCAGGTTTGATTCCGGTCAAAGGCATGTACCTTGGTTGTGGGCATATCCCCAGTAGGGGGTGTGCAGGAGACAGTTGATCAATGTTTCTCACTTTCTATCCCTCTCCCTTCCTCTCTGTAAAAAAATCAATAAAATATATATTTTTTTAAAGAAAAGTAAGCACATGATTACAGTACAGTGTGATACAGGGAGCACAAGGTTCTATTAGGCCAAACAGGGCCAACTCCTAATCCAGAAGAATGGGGTGGGGTGGGGTGGCACATGGGGCCAGGGAAGCAGCTGCACAAATGCCTCAGAGTGAATACAAGACCTGTGTTGAATGTTAATATACAAAGAAGAAGGAGTGAAGAGAGACATTACACAGAGAAAACAGTAAATGCAAAGGCAACAGAGCTAAGAGACAACATTGCCAGCTTAAGGAGCCATACAGAAAGCTGAACATGACTCAAGCTTAGAAAGGTAGAATAGGAAGAGTTGAAACTGAGGAGGCAGACAAGGAACAGATCATTAAGATATTACTTGTCTGATCAAGAAGTTTCCCAGGGGGCCACAGAGTACTAGACAGGAATGTAACCTGCTTTGCATTTCTGAAAAAATCATTCTGACTGCAAACAAACAAACAAGCAAACAAACAAACAAAACTGTTGAGACAGGCTCCAAGCTGGGCACAGGGCTCTTCAGAGCAGTCTGGGCTGCAGCGCAGTGGGTGCATGTCCACTGTGGGTGGGGAGAAGCATGGGGACCTGGGCAGAGGGCACCGATGCTGCTGGCCCCTTCAGCTTCAGCCCGGAGCCCATGCTCGAGAACATGTACTGCCTCCATGCAGTTTGCTGCTGAAAGAGACAGGCCAGGTCCACCAGCCTCAGAAGCTCCTCCTGGCCTTGGCTGGGGACGGGGAGGAGCTCACAGAGCTTTCTGTGGAATCCTTTCAATAGGAGCTTAGTGATGTCCTCATCTCCCTGGTAGCATTACCAGCCTGCTGCCATGTGGATCTGCTCCAAGCAGTGCTCTCTCTGACACCAACTAGCAATGCTACCCAGCACATCTGTCCTGTGGCTCTTCCAGCCAATATATAGACCTGCCCCATGAGGCCATCTCTGAAGACCAACTGTGAGGACTGAAGACCTTGCCTGTGAGTCCACGGGTCTTGCAATGAGTTTGCGAGCTGCAGTTTGCTGACCACAGGCCTAGGGCAATAAGTTTGATTTAAAGCAAATAAACTCATAAGGGTCACCCAATACATTAAATACATTTATTTTCAAAAGAGCTGAGCTACTTTGAAGTCAAATGAGAAAGATGTCCAGAATCTAACTTGCACAGCTTTCCCTTTGCCTTCATGGGCAGCTCCCAAGACTAAAGTACCTATGAGAAACCCTACAGCTCATCTGGGAAACAATACTGAAGTACTAAGAACTTACAGAACTTTCTAAGGGATAAGTTCAAATTTTCTGTTTTGGGAGACTGATAAATGCTGGCAATTACCAAGGTAGGAAAAGGAGAGAGGAGAACATGGAGATTTCACTTTGAACCTAACTTAAATTCAAATTTATAGACTTGGCACTCCAGGTCAAGAATTCATGACAAACAACTAGATGGTGTGTGTGGGAGGGAGGGGAGAAGAAAGGGCGCGAGGGGGGTGTGGGGAGGGGCACTCACAAACACACAAGGGCTAGAAACCTCCAGAGCAGGAATGAATGAGTTCATATAATCAGAGTTTATTGTGAGAAGAGGACACAGTGGAAAATAAGATGCATCTTTTCAGCTGAAGAGCTCTTGTTCTGTTTTCCTTGCATGAATTTAGTACTGCTGGTTGGCCTAATTCATTTAATACTTATTTTTTGTAACACAGAACACTGGTATGGTAACTAAATATCACCTTGGGTATGGACAACTATGGAAGACCTATGGCTCCTTTCATTCTCAGGCTTGCATAGATTTAGGAGATCATTTGGAAAGGTAACACAAGATTTTGAAGAAGGTAGGTTAAATTCCCTAACTGGAGGGTCTGAGCCCTAGTAAGTTATAGGAAATATTTGGTTCTTTAGAAATTAACAGAAATAGGACCACTTCTCCCTCAAAAAAATGTCTATACATGGCCTCCTAAGTCAATGAGTTTCATGCAAATACTTAAAAGATGAGGAACAGAAGTTAAGAGTCACCTAAACAACATTTAACTCTTTTTAGTAGAAAATTCCTATTTGTAATCTATTATGACACTGAATCTAAACCAAACAATTCTATTCAAATTCCAGTCATTTTCACAAATATTTCATTTCCACAAAGTACCCAGCTATACAAAGTGCTAGTTGTCTCTAAAACAACTACCGTGTTTCCCCGAAAATAAGACATCCTCTGAAAATAAGACCTAACGCATGGAAAGATAAGACATCCCCTGAAAATAAGACCTACTGCAACTTTGGGAGAAAAAATTAATATAAGACACTGTCTTATTTTCGGGGAAACAGGGTAGTATGCAATGAAGCACCAATCAGGAATAGGTTCCAAACATTTTATACCAGACAGTGCCTGCTGTAGTCTGAACACCTCTTCTTCCAGTGATGTGCTCTGTGGAAGAATGCTTTCTTCTTCCTTCACAGCGTCACTTTGTTTCATAGCATAAGGCTGCAATTTACTACATTCCAGTTTCAAGCTTTCACATTCTTTACTTATTTGCCTGTTTTCTACATTTAGTCGTTCTTGTTCCTTCCTCAAAACTTCTCTGTCATTTTCTGAAGACGATAATTTTTTACTTATATCTTTTATTTGTTTCTCAAGTTCTTCTATTTTTTTTGTAGACTCTACTTTTTCAGTTTGTAGAACTTGAATAGTTCTTTGCATCTCATGGATTTTAGGGTAATCAGTTACCGCAATTCCTGAGCCACCTGGAACATAAACATAAAGTCAAAAACAAAAAATATACCAATCCTATATAATAAAAATGTAATATGCAAATGGTCGTTACATCATGAAGCGCAACAACCAATCGCATAACAACCGGATCACGTGAAAGAAGTGAAAGAAGACAATCTGAAAAGGCTATACAATTCCAACTTTAATAACAATTCTGGAATAGACAAAACTATGGAGGCAATAAAAGGATCAGTTGCAGGGGAAAAAGAGGATGAAGAATAGGCAGAGTTTTAGGGCAGTAAAAATACTTTGTACGACATACTTTGTATGACATCATTACAATGATGGATACATGTCATTATACATTTGTCCAAATCATACAATGTATAACACCAAGAATGAACCCTCAAGTAAACTATGGATTTTGGGCAACTATGATGTGTCAATGTAGTTTTATCCTTGGTTAAAAAAAAAAAAAAAAAAAAAAGTGCCATCCTTCTGAGTGAAGTTGATGGTAGTAGAGAATATGCATAGGGGTGGGAGTAAGGGTGGAGGCAGAGAGTACAAGGGAAATCTCTGTACCTCCTTCTCAATATTGTTGTAAATCTAAAAATGCTCTAAAGAAATCAAGTCTAAAAAAAGTTAAATAACTACAATAAGTAAAGCATTTAAAAATAGTTGAGGAAAGATATTATTTGAGTAAAATACTAAAAAGTCTATGTATCTGAATTTGAAAGAAAGTGAAATACACCAAACAATGCAAGAGTCTCCGTATTATAATTTTTTCCACTTTTGCAGAACCATGACAATATGAGTGCCAGTGCAAATTTCTGGCTGAGGAGCAGAACTAGTCATTTACTCATTCTTTAGAACTTTGTCCAACTTCACATCAGTGTCCTGATCTTACAGTGCTAGGCTTGTCATTTAATTATGCCAGCTAATATGTTAAATTAATAACCTTGTTGTAACAGATTTTCCAGTTCTTCAATTCGTTCTTCATATTCACTTAATTCTTCTCGATGCCGACGAGTTATTTCTGCCAATTTCTGTTGATGTGCATTCTGTAATACTGACATTTCATGTTGATGATCATCTATTTCCTGACTTCGGTTCTGTTTAAGTTCCTTAAAAAAATAAAAACAAAGTCAACCACTTTAATAATCAATGAACTTATCTAAGCTATTTCATTTTTGCCCAAAAGTCTCTATTATTAAAAATAATTCTCCAAAAGTATTAAGGCTGAAAAGAATTTAAACACATGCCCAACATTTGGACAATTCTGAGACTCCACCCACCCTTTCCTCGCTTGAGCCTTAAAAACAGTTTTTCTACTTTTAATGAGGGCATACCAATAAGAAAAACCTGAAACAAAGTGAGCAAAAATATCTTTTTTCCTTAGCATCTGTGACCATGAACTTTCCTTAGCATCTGTGACCATGATATTCCACTAATATCAGTCTCAACTTCTAGCTAATGTATGACTGTTGTCCTATTATTCCATTCTCCTGCTGTTTTTCCTTCCAGTCTTGCTGGGACTCACAAATAGTCAACCAAGATGCCTTGCTACTACCCAAGTTGAGACCATCACTCTCTCTGCTAGGAAAGTAGATCTTGGGCTGAGTCTCTCAAAAAGGGAAATTGCTTAAGCCAGAAGCATTATGATAGCTGCACCTTGAAGAATCTGTCCACTGTGCCCCACTACTTAGATCCTCAATGCTGTTCCCATTCCTGCCTTTTTGGAGGCCAAAATGCTCAACTCTTCCTTCAGTCCTATCAACAAACTACCCAGGGTCCTTCCAATCAAGCAATCCAATCAATCAATCCTCTTTTGCTTTATTTAGCCAGAGATGGTTTTTGCTGCTTGTAATGAAGAATCCTAATCTATAAATTATCTTCTATTTCCTCAGAAGACAAGTGAAGTTATTCTTTATTCCTCAATACTTACATCTCAGCACTAGGCAAAGAGCTTTACACTTACATTTCAAAACAATTCTACAAAAGAGGTATTATGACGACATCTATTTTACTGATAACAAAACAGAAGTTTCCCAAAGAAGCACATCTTGTAAATAGTAGACCCTGGATTCAAACACAGGTTTGACTCAGGAACCCACCCACACTAGTATTGTAATAATAATAAAACCCCAAACTGACCAAACTAGCAAAATTCTACCATTAAAAGAAAATAATTATTTGTAATGAATAACATTAGCATTTTATTTTATCAATATCCTCTAACCCTAAACCTTGAAACTTCAGCAACCTTAGAATTCTATTTTAATAAAGACCATTTTGTGAAATGCAATAGGAAACAAACACAGAATATAAACTACTTAATAAATGTTCAAAACAAATGATTTTGTAGAGATATACCTGACTTGTCATCAACACTAAAGAAGATACAAAATGGTAAAAAGAAATAAAGACCATAATTTGTATGGTTACTTTTACAACTTTTATTAATTTAGGCTTATGATTTTCATAAGCAAATTTTAAACGTATACTAGCCATTGTTCCGACAATCTGCCTTACCTTAATTATATTTTGCAGTTTGCAAATCTCACTCTGATCAGAGCTGCTTGATCCTTGTGCTTTAGAAATCTAGATCAGAAAAACAGAATTGAAAAATTATATTAATTTTCTTATAAAAAGGAAAATCACGGACTAATTTTATTAAAAGATACTTTTAAAAAATGGGGCATTTCCAAGACAAATTCTGGTTTTAAAATGCCAAGTATCTTTTAAGAAAACTAGTGAGTAAAACACAATAAGTAAAAAGATACCATTTAACTAATAGGGGAGATAACAGTTTTATAAAATAAGGAAAACACCACATAATATTCTACTTATTTAAAAAAATGTATATTAAGAAGTCTCTGTATAACTTTTTACCTCAAAGGCAAAAGGACCTTCCCATTTTTGCAGAACTAATGCAAATTTCTGGCAGATGAGCAGAGTTAGTCATTTACTCATTCTTTAGGACTTTGTCCAACATTATATCAGTGTCTTCAAAGGTAATTTCTAAAATGAATGCCAATAATAACAACAAAAATATTTTAAAAGGATTTCATCCAGAAGACTCCAATATAGAATAACCTTTGTTGTGACAAGTAAATAAAATAACTTGGATTCTTCTTATTCAAAGCTTGTTCATTTACCTCTATTATTATTTACTATAAAGTGTGTTAAGGAACCAAACATTGATCTCTGGCTAAAAAAAGTGAACACAGGACCCCTGGCTGGTGTGGCTCAGATGGTTGGTGTCATCCTGTGCACCGGAAGTTTGCCAGTTCGATTATTAGTGAGGGCACATACTCAGGTTGAGGGCTTAATCCCTGGTAGGGAGTGTACAGGAAGCAGCTGATCAATGTCTCTCTCTCTTCCCCTTCCTCTCTCTCTAAAAATCAATAAAATAAAATGTTTTTTTTTAAGAAAGAACACAGTATAATAGAAAGAACTTAGGGTTGAAGTAGGAAGACATGTTTTGAATCACAACTTAATCACTGTGATAGTGGGTATATTACTTAAACTTTTACTTTGCTCTTCAATGAAACAGAATAAATTCCTCACATACCTACTGAGGATGGTATAACATATACTGGGGTAGTATAGATGGAAACATCTTATAAAGTGTAATACAAATATTAACTTTATTATGCCTTGCTAGAAAATTAAGTTTCCTAAAGGGTCCCAATTATGCCCTTTTCACCTTTATATCCCAATACAGGTCTGTCAGAGTATGCTTAAGTAAACACACAAAAAATCCCTCTCTCTATGAAATCTTACCTAACTAATGTTTCTTAAAATGTTTTACTAAATTATCAGAATCACCTGATGAGTTATTTGTTTGAATGCAGTTTTCAACACCCCAAAACAGGCTACAAAACCCTGATCTCTTAAGGGAGGACAGGGAATCTCCAAGTTCCCCAGATTATTCTTACATGAACAAAGTTTAAGAATTACTACTTTTTAGAGATAAGATGGACAGAAGGATCATTCTCTCCTGATTTACTTTGAATATTAGAAATGTCCAGCAACTTGGGATGCAGGAAATAATTTTAATTGGGAGGATTTCTCCTTTACATAATTAGATTACACTGACAAAAAGACAGAAGACACTTCATTTTTTTATACACTCATGAATTAAATCCGTATGAACAATATGCCAGTATATTTTTTTGTCCCAGTATATTTTGAATCTCATGTCTACTGACAGCCTTGGTAGTACATATAAAATCTGATATGTAAGACAAAAAAACAAGAAAGTTTACAGCCCAAAATAGCAAGTATTTGATTTCTTATGCATGAGAAACAACACAGAATAGTTTTAAAAATTTATAATGCCAATTATAAGATTTTCATTTTACATATAATTAATGCAAACAGAAACCTCAGACAATATCTAAGCAAATAGATTCAAATCTCGTGCCTTGGAGCCCTGATTTCCAACAGCAAAGCCTTAGGAACTCCAGGGAAAAAGATGCTGGTTCAACCACAGCAACTCCACTTTTATTTTGAAAATTTCTTCCCAATATTGTTCAGAAGGGGAAACTGAGAGAGAAAGATGACCTGATTAAAATCACTTAGAAAGTTATAGGCAGAATTAGAATACAAGTTTCCATTTCTTAGTCCATAGTTCTATAATGAAATCTCTACACAGCACCCGTATTTTTACTCACTTAACAGTCTCTAAAAATTCATGAAAAGGTTACCTACCTGAGCAATATGCCTCCAATGTGCAACTTCAGATTCAAGCCTTGAAATTTCATTTGACAATCTGTTTATTTCTTGTTGAGATGAAATTACATCACCAAAGTCCATGTCATCATCGTGGAAAGCGGCAGCATGATGGCTGATACCATAATTGAATGATGATGATGCAGTGGTTGTGGGCACACTGCCAGCTCCTGAATTTACAGACTGAGCAGCGGACTGCAGCTTTAGCAATTGGTCCTGTAGTGCAATCTGTCTTGCTTTAAGATGGCTGATTTCCACCTATAATCCGTATTTTAGAGAAGGTACTTTAAAATAACCATATTCCAGATTCATAAAATTAAAAGTCATAATAATTTAACATTATCCAATAATTGTATGCTATCAACTGAATCTAAGTTTTTAATAACATCCCAACCACACATTTTTATTTAAAAGCAAACATAATTATCATAGTTAAAATATAGATAATGTTTCACTCATATGGTAACTAAAGCAATGGTATTTCTCAGTCAAACAAGGATTTACTAGCTTCTATGTATCAGGTAAGACAGGTAACTCCTCAGAGGAAGTAAAAGCTGTGTCAGCCTATGCATTGGAAAGTTTCTTGAGAACAATTGGTGGAAGAGTCTTACTAACTGGTTATGGCTGGATTTAGGCTTAAAATGCACCACGAATCAGGAAATTGTTGTGGTCTGTACACTGCTATCAGGAGAATGCTTTGATTTATTAATCCAGTCTTTTCAGATAACACAGTGAGACTGTAGTTACTGGCTCATAAGTCTTAGAAGGAAATTGTGCATTGACAGAGGGCTTGGCTTTAGTCTTGGCAAAGAGAGGCCAGTAAAAATTTGACTCTACTCAGGGAGATAACATAATAAAGATTCTAAAACCCTGAGCAGAGTATCATTGTCCAAAAGAAATTATGAACACAGGACTTAACCATAATGTCACATCCACTTGAGACAAAACATAGAAGCTAGAGAGACCTGAAATATGCTTCCTAAAATATTCTAGCTAATCCAGAAGACACCCCCTCCGCAATTGAGGAAAACTGAAAAGACAAACCAACAAGTAATATAGTATTTCTACCCGTGTAACATCAACCAACTAGACAAACAAACACCAAACACAACTACGTCAAATGTCACAACGAACATGTTTTGCACATCAGAGTTCCTGCTCTACTGGAGGTTTTAATAGTAGTGCACAGATTTCATTCATTTTCCCATACACAGTACGAGGCAAATTGCAACTTTAAGGAATATGAACATCACAGTGAGGACAGCAAATAGATTCTGCGAAAGTATGTTTATGTAGTATCTTTCATTCTGGTAAAGAGTACTAAAATGCACTATTTTTTCAAATGTAGCTATAATACAAAGAAAGTTCTCATTATACAAGAGACGTTTATATCAAGTTGTAGAGTTAATAAGTGTAAACTCTAGTTATAAGAAAGAGGCATTTCTAAACTTGAATGCTTAATTTGGGTGTTTAATATCAATAGTTAAGTAGAATATAAAATGCCAGAGTTTTCCACAGTGGTGTTTTCAATGAAACCACCTATGAATTTTCAAAAAAATGCCAATACTCTTCCCAGTATGCTAATCTAGAATCTCCTGGAAAACATGAACCTATGTATTTTTTAAGTATCACTTATGATTCAGCTATAAGTGATGTAAACTACTGTAATATCTGTAAGTCAGTGCTACTCAAAGAGTGGTGTGTGGACTGATACCATAAATGTTTGCTCCCTACCCATGAAAAGTACAGAAACTCAAAGAGTAAGGCTTTACCGTATTTTCCATAAAAGTCTTTACCAGTAAAGACTTTTAAAGCAATTTGACACAGTAATTTTATATCTGTTGAGCCTTTTAAAATAAGGTGGGTTTTTAATAAGAACTTGTAGTTATGCCTTTTTATATTCATTTTTGTAGTAATTCATTCTATTCTACTTTATGAAATAAATTCCCAACAGACTGGAAATTAAGCTCTTCTTTAAATGGTTGTATTTATCTTTAATGTGGTTTGCTTTAATTTTTCATCTTAATGTGTCACTAAAAGAACTAGAAATCAGTGCATCTAAATTTAAAAAACCCAAATAAGAATTTATGGTAGAAATGAACATTTAATCAACAAAATGAAGAACACCCACATGATCTGGATAATGAAACAAGATATGGTTCTATTCAATAGAAGTGCTTACTGAATTCTAGTTATGTTCTGAACACTAAAGAGAATTCAACAACAGAATGAAACAGAGATATAGCCCATATTTTAAGGATTCATGATAACATCAGTTATCTATACTAATAAAAGGGTAATATGCTAATTAGGGCGGACATCTTCTGGACATCCATCCAGACAAAGCCACAGTGGCTGCGAGGCCTGGGGCTCAGGCAGCCGTGGGCTCAGGCAGCCATGAGCCCCTATCAAACTAAAGGAGAAAAAAATTATAGAACAGTCTAAGTCAACTATGAAATGCTTAATATTCTGTTTTTCTATGGAAAATCAAGTAAATGTCAACATAGCATATATTAACACTTGTAGTTAAAATGAGCAATGATCACAGATTTCAAACAATTTTAAGTAAATAAATAAGAAATTAAGTTTTATAAAATGTAAAATTATAAGCAACAAATGCCTAAAGATATCTTATACTAGAGGCCCCATGTACGAAATCTGTACAAGAGTTTGCCTTCCTTCCCCCCGCTGCCAGCACCAGCTTCCGGCCGCTGTCAGGCACCCGGGACCTCAACTTCTCTCCCAGCCCCAGCTTCCTCCGGAAGGTTGTCTGGTCTAATTAGCATGTTATGCTTTTATTTCTATAGATAGGACTTTTCCTCTTTTTGGAAAGCAGAAATTAAACTCCACAAAAGTTAGTTTATGTAACATAAACATAATGAAAAAGCTTACAGAATTCTTATTAAATTAATAACAAACTGAATTGGTAATTATTAACTTCAACACCTTTTCAATATTTTTATGGATCTAAATACAGCTTGATTTATATTACAGCTCTTAAAAACTTCCTCAATACTGCTCAGTGAAATAAGTATGAAGTAACTGTGATAACCTTTACCTCTTTCTGTTGTAGTTCATTTCGATAACTGGTAGATTGGTGCTTTATTTGAAGCTCAGAGGCTTCATGCTTTTCTTCTAGATCGGAACAAAGTTTCTTTAGTCTTTCATTCTAGAAGCACAGAAAAAAATATTTTAAAAAAGACTAAAAAGTAAAACATATTAGTTATTTCACAGCATTATGAAAACATTTCTTTATACAAGAAAAAAAAAGATGTAAAATATAGATCTAACAAAATTCTGGTCTTTACATTGTTTCATTAAAGTCACTAGTGCAATAAGCATCTTTATAGAGATTATGCATAATTCTAAAGCAAAATTTAAAAATAAATCTTTCTCAGTTTGATTTTTTGCTATAACAAAACCACTGATCAATGCTTACCCCATCTTCGTATATAGAGTGTCTAGCATGGAATAGGCAGTAAAATGGTAAATGAATGAGCTAGATTACATATTTAAACTTTTGTTTTCTCCCCAAACAGAAGAACTTAAAGAAATATTTTTAAAAAGACTTCTAGCTGGAGTGCAGATAGGAGGCCAAAGCCTTACATCACTTGTCTGCCTAAATCCCAGAGGCACCAAAAAATCCAATGTAAAAACTATCTGGTTTGAAAAACTACAGTTCAAAAAACACAAAATATTCTAAGTATAATTCAATGAATCTAGATATCACAGTTCTTTGTTTTAAGATGTTGACATATAAAAATAAAAGTATTGAATTTTATATATCTAAATATTAAATCTTGACCTATTATCATTCTCTGAAATCTGAATAAGTACATAATGGAGCAAGAAAAATGAACCCTAAAACTTTCTGCAAAAGAAATTTACAAATTATTACACATAATAATTTACTAAGAACTCTACTAATATATCTACAAACACAGCTTAACAATAATAACTGAGTCTAAGGAGCCTGATGGTGGAAGAGAAAGCTGCTGCTAGGAAGTGAAGACTTTTTCACTTTGAGGATATAATCTGTTGTCTTATATTCTAGCAATTTCTTATATTGACAGATGTGAAAATTATGATCCAGGGAGATTATGTGAATTCCCAGAGAAAAATCAGTGGTGTAAATTAATGGAAAAATTACAACATACACAAATCCTAGTTTGGGAGACTGTCTCCAGAAATCTAACCAGACCTTGGTCATGCTGAAGAAATATTAATAAAAAACTGGACCAATGGTCCCACAACCAAGTACTTTCTATTCTATTGGCTGCTCATGCATTATTTTCTGTTAACATGAGCAATGTCATACATAACTGAAGCAATACAATATAGTGAAGTCAAAAATCCACTTTAGGCTTTTTCACATACAATACATATGGCTATCTTTAACTCTGCTGAATAAGTAGAATTTAAAAAATTTTCAATTTGGCCACTACCTAATTTAATTGGTTGTCTCTCCTCATCTCCCTAGCTGTGTGAGTCAGAAAGGTTAATAAAGCACATGAAAGACAGACTCTTTTCATGTGCTGACCCATAACACATCAGAAGCTGCCAGGGACTATTTCTATTATGTGGAATATGAAGCAGAGGGGGCTAGTCTGAAAGGAGAAAAGAATAAACACTTATGAAAAAGAAGAGAGGAGCTATGACAGAGAGATTCCTGAGGGCTCCAGTTCTGGTTGCAGATCCTTCTCAAAGATTAGCTATAATACAATTTCTGCCCTTGGAATCCACAAGATACTCTTATTCTTAAACTAGAAGGCTGGTGCACGAAATTCATGTACTTGGATGTGGGGGGATCCCTCAGCTTGGCCTGTGCCCTCTTGCAGACTGGAAGCCCTTGGGGGATGTCCACGAGGAGCGGGCCTAAGCCATCATTAGGACATCCTTAGCAATGCTGCAGAGGCGGGAGTCTCCTGGCCGTGAGCTTAGCTTCTGGCTGAGCAATGCTCCCCTATGGGAGCACACTGACCACCAGGAGACAACTCCTGCTTTGAGCATCTGCCCCATGTTGGTCAGTGTGCATCATAGTGTCTGGTCATTCCACTGTTCGGTCAATTTGAATATTAGCCTTTTATTATATAGACTAGAGTAGGGGTGTCGAACTCAATCAGAGAAGGGGCCAAAATCTAAAATCCAGCCTAAATGGCGGGCCGAATAGTTTACTGAACAGTCATAAACTGACAATGTCATAAACTGACAGCGGAGTGCAGTGATGACAGCGCGGTGCGGGCCACATTGCAAGGCCTGGCGGGCTGGATTTGGCCCGCGGGCCGTGTGTTTGACACATGTGGACTAGAGGCCCGGTGCACAAAATTTGTGCATAGGGGGGCACTCAGCCCAGCCTGCACCCTCTCCAATCCAGGACTCCTTGGGGGTTGTCCTAAACCAGCTGTTGGACATCTCTCTCACAATCCTAGACTGCTGGCTCCTAATTGGGCCTAAACAAGCAGTTGGACATCCCTCTCACAATCCTGGACTGCTGGCTCCTAATCGCTCACCTGCCTGCATGCCTGGTTGCCCCTAACTGCCCCCACCTGCCGACCAGGTAGTCCCCACTGCCCCATCCCTGCCAGCCTGGCCACTCCTAACTTCCACCCCCTGCCAGCCTGGTTACCTCTTACTGCCCCCTCTACAAGCCTGGTTGCCCCCAACTGCCCCCCTCAGCTGGCCTGGTCATCCCCAATTGTCCTCCCCGCTGGCCTAGTCGCCCCTCATTGCCCCCCCACTGCCAGCCTAATTGCCCCCAACTCACCCCATTGCCAGCCTGGTCATCCCCAACTTTACCCCCCCTGCTGGCCTGGTCATCCTTAACTGTCCCCCCAGCTGACCTGGTCGCCCCTGCCAGCCTGGTCACTGCCAACTGCCCCTCTCTGCTCACCTGGTCACCGCTAACTGCCCCCCCTGCCAGCCTGGTCACCCCACACAGCCTGCTGTTCAGTCATTTGGTCATCCCTCACTAACCTCACTGCTGGCTTGTTTGCCCCACGCAGCCTGCTTGTTCAGTCATTTCAGTCGTTTGGTCGTCCATCACTAACCCCCCTGCCAGTTTGGTCATAAGTGGCCATCTTGTGAGAGTCAATTTGCATATTACTTCTTTATTATATAGGATTATTCCATTCTGCTTAATCCGTATTATACCATCAAGGTCTCCTGAAACCAATTTTAGCCTATGAGTTTCATTTTTGAGTAGTTCTAACTATCAAAAAAGATTGAGATTCATGCCCTAGCCAGTTTTCTCAGTGGTTAGAGTGTTGGCCCACTGATGCAAGTGTCACAGGTTCAACTGCTGGCACACACCTTGGTTGCAGGTTCCCTAGCCTGGTCAGGACACCTGAAGGAGACAATCGATCCATGTGTCTTTCTCACATCAATGTTTCTCTGTCTCTCTCCCTCCTCCCTCCCTTCCACTCTGTCTAGAAATCAATGGAAAAAATCCTCAGGTGAGGATTAAAAATATAAATAAATAACTGATATTCATATCTTTTCTTCTTTTATAGAGGTTTTCCAATAAATAGAGAAAATATATTTTTTAACAGAATAAAACTCATTCTATCTTGTAAGTACCAAAGGATACATGGGCCCTTTTATAAGTCCAAGAATAATCATGGGATCATAATGATCTTGTTTTCCATATCTTAAAACATTTTGTTATTTTATCATCCTAAGAATTATTTTCATCAATTATCCCCCACATGCTAAAAACAATCTACACTAATAAAGAGAAAGATGCATATTTACTGTACCTTTGTGACGCCCACTAGCCAATCAGGAGTCAGTATGCAAATTAACCCAATAAATATGGTGGATTCATTTGCATATGCAGGCGCCGAGCGGCTGGGGGTGGGGCAGGGCAAAGGCATTCAGCACCACCCCAGCCGCTCGGGGCCTCTGGGCAGCATAAGCAGGTGTGGCCAGAGCTAAAATGTGGTGCCAGCAGCAAGGGAAAGGAAGGCCCGTACTTGCACAAATTTTTGTGCATTGGGCTTCTAGTTTAAATAATAAGAAAATAAAAGACTAGTGGAATCATCTAAAAGAATGATGCAGTAATGAAATAACCAGTTTTCCGACTGTGTTGCCCAATGTATTACATCATCTTTTAAAAAGATAAAAACTATCTGGAGATATCATCTTTGTAGCTTTTTTGTTTTGTTTTGTTTTCATTGAACACAGTTGAAAATTCAGAATTTTCATTTTTTAACAGAGAAGAAAACAAAAAATACTAAACAATTATTACACAACTAAGAAGACAAATGCAAAGAGATAGAAAACAGCATTCTACAATAGAGTCTAACAGTTATGGTGAAACTAAGTATAGAAGCAAAATCTCAGACAAATCTTCAAATAACAATACCCTAGGTAAATTTTCTCAAACTCAAGAACTAATGACTCAACAATGCATTCCTAAGAATAAAACGGAAATACAGTATTCTCATCAAGTTAGTCATTCAAATAAGAAAATATTTTTTCACAACATTTTATTAAATATTTTTTATTGATTTTTTACAGAGAAGAAGGGAGAGTAATAGTTAGAAACATCAATGAGAGAGAAACATCAATCAGCTGCCTCCTGCACACCTCCTACTTTGATGTGCCCACAACCAAGGTACATGCCCTTGACCGGAATTGAACCTGGGACCTTTCAATCCGCAGTCCAACACTGTATCCACTGAGCCAAACCGGTTAGGGCTCACGATATTTTTTGACAAGAACTTGAACATCCCACTGTGCTAAATGGATATGTGACAGTATTCTTTCATTATGAACGTTTGAACATTTACTTGATATAGTTCATACAGGGGTAAATGCTGAAGGCAGATGACTGGGAGGAAACAGATGACAAAAAAAATCAGAGGATTGATCGTTTAAATTGGCATTTATAAATAAGAATAAAAATGTTTTGCAATTATGGGGCAAAGATGACAAGCCACTATTTCTGCAACAAAATCAAGAACCATCAGAAGTATTAGGTTTAGTGACACAAATGAAAAAGAAACAGAAGTTAAATAAATAAGCAAATATCTATTAGAAATATAAGTGAATCTAGAATCAGTATTTACAAGATAAGATACATTCCAGTTCATGAGTAAGAATTAATAAGCAGTAAATTGCATTCAAAGAACACTGCCTATTTTGAATATATGTTTTTTTGTGTGTTTTTTAAAAAATATATTTTATTGATATTTCACAGAGAGGAGGAAGGGAGAGAGAGAGCTAGAAATGTCGATGATAGAGAAACATCGACCAGCTGCCTCTTGCGCACCCCCCACCGGGGATGTGCCCGCAACTTAGGTACATGCCCTTGACCGGAATCGAACCCGGGACCTTTTAGTCCGCAGACCGACGCTCTACCACTGAGCCAAACCGGTTTCGGCTGAATATATGTTTTTAAAACCAGAAACATATAGAATAGAATTTTGGATTTGCTATATAAGCGCTTATTAAAATATTTAATAAAGTTTTTCACTGTGATTTCATTCTTCTGTAAATTACATGTAAAATAATTTAATATTAAAAAAATTAAAAGAGCCCACTGGATCCAGATGGTATATGTAATAACTATTTTTTCTTGGTATAGAGGGTTAAATTTGCTTAGATTGGCTGCTGTTACTTGCAACTAAAGAAACCCAGCTAATTCAGTCACCTTCAAATACTAACATCTGTACGGAAGTCTAATTTCCTCTGGAAAACACACTGGCCTCTGTCTAAACTAAAAGTTTCCAAATAGAACTTGATATTGTAAGTTTCCTGATGGCTTCAATCATATCTTCACCTTATTCTTTCATTGCAATCACACAGGATTTAGGGTGTGAAATGCTTATGTGCTGACATAAGGCAAGAATCATGCACATTTAAAACCACCTTAGAAAACAAAGCCCTTGGGAAGCCCAACAGTGTGTTTTCCTCTAGTACTTGGGTAGCTCACGTTACTCTGAATAAGCATCAAATGAGGAAGTGGGTTTTCATTTGGGGATGTGTCATACTAAAAATATGTATTTCTAAACACTAGAATCATATTTGCCATGTAGCCCAATGGTAATGCTATGAGAGATTAGAACTGAGATCAATGAGGGATGGAAGGTTTCTTTCTATCTCCCTTCTCAAGCTCTATGCAGAGCAGACATCCATTAAGCTGGTTAAAACCCTATTTACTATTTCCCCCAAAGATGTACAATGGCGAATTTACCAAAATTAATGCTACTACACACAACTGGCGAATAATTTTTCTAGGTGGGTCTGTACTAAAGGTCTATCGCAGGGGTCCTCAAACTTTTTAAAGTGGGGGCCAGATCACGGTCCCTCAGAGAGCTGGAGGGCCGGACTATATGAACTACTAATTCCTACTGTAACACCTCGGCTGCGCTCACTGCCCAAAAAACCTGGCGGGCCGGATCAGACTCCTCTGCGGGCCGCATGTGGCCCGTGGGCCGTAGTTTGAAGACCCCTGATCTAAGGACTACAGGAACAATTTTCTATCTCAGTCTTTTTAAAAAATATATATTTTTTACAGAGAGGGATAGAGAGCTAGAAACATCAATGAGAGAGAAACATCGACCAGCTGCCTCTTGCACACCCCCTACCGGGGATGTGCCCGCAACCAATGTACATGCCCTTGACCAGAATCGAACCCAGGACCTTTCAGTCCACAGACCGATGCTCTATCCACTGAGCCAAACTGGTTTCGGCTCTACCTCAGTCTTACAAAAAAGAAGCTATTAAGTTCACCTGTCATAAAAGCATCTACTTACTAAGTAACCAGAGACCCGGTGCAAGAAATTTGTGCACTCGAAGGGGAGTAGGGGTTACCTTAGTCCGGTGTGCACCCTCTCTCAGTCTGGGAGCCCTTGGGGGATGTCTGACTAAGCATTAGTCGGACATCCTTAGCACTACCACGGAGAGGCTCCCGCCACTGCCGTTGTACTGGTCAGCCATGAGTTGACTTCTGGCTGAGCGGCACTCCCCTTGTGGGATCTGGCAGAAACTGGCACTCTGACATCCATCGAGGGGTCCTGGATTGCAAGAGGAAACAGGCCAGGCTGAGGGACCCCACCAGTGCACAACTGGGGCCAGGGAGAAATATAAGAAGTTGGCCAGCCAAGGAGTGACTGTGGGAGGGCTCCAGGGTGTGTTTGACCCACATCCTCTCCAATCCGGGACTCCTAGGGGGATGTCAAACATCCCTCTCACAATCCTAGACTGCTGGCTCCTAATCACTCACCTGCCTCCCTGCCTGGTCACCCCTAACTGCACCCCCCCTGCCAGCATAGTCACTCCTAACTGCCCCCCACAGCCGGCCTGGTTGCCCCCAACAGTCCCCCTCGCCAGCCTGGTCACCCCATGCAGCCTGTTCAGTCATTTGGTTGTCCCTCACTGCTGGCCTGGCCACCCCACACAGCCTGTTTGCTCAGTTGTTTGGTCGTCCCTCACTAACCCCCCTCTCTGCTTGGTCACCCCACACAGCCTGCTCAGTCCCTCACTAACCCCCATATCGGCCTGATGTTAGGCAGCCATCTTGTGAGGGCATGAGGGTCAATTTGTGTATTACCTCTTTATTATATAGGAAGATTACTGATAGCGTCTCATTACTGATAGAGAGAGATTCTCTTTCATCATTGATGGTTCTTTCTCTCCCTCTCTCTTCCTCTCTAAAATCAATAAAAATATATTTTTTTTAAATCCTTTCATGTTCTTTGTGGTTTTCCTTTGAATCCTTTCCAAGTTTCCTCATCACTATTAAGTATGCAAAATGTCCAGAGTTAAACACCACAAGGCACGAACTAATAATGAAAAAGAAGATAAAAGTAATTTGCTATACCTATATTACCTATTTGCTATACCTATACCTATATTATATTGTAAGTCCTTGACAATTTTTCTGTATACCAATATTATACTTTTTTAAGTGTGTAATTTAATTTAGCATAGTCAGAACATAGTAAGTCCTTGACAATGATAAATTGTTATTATTATTATTTCTATATTTAGCAGTTTTCCTACTCCCAGCATAGAGAAGCAGAGATGGAAACATTACATAGCAAAGTGCAGTAACATATAAATATAGTCTTCATCTAAAGAAAGTTGATAATGCTTTAAAAAACTTAAAGAGCAATAGACAAAAAAAAAAAAAAAAAGTGGCAAACAGTGTATTAAAAAGAGAGGACAAAAATAAAGCATGAATAACTTTCATGACTTTGAAAAAGAAAAATCTAAGTTCAACAGTAGTCTTTAATTTTCCTTACCTCTGATCTTAAGATTGCATGAATGGCTTCAATTTCCTTTCTCCTAGAATTAGGTAATTCTGCTATAAAAGAAACAGCACATACTGAATATATGATCAACAACATATAAACTAATAAACAGGCATTGTAAGGGAAATATACTGTACTGAGCTTTTAAACAGAATGGTATGCTGATCCTAGAATCTATTCATAAGATAAATATCACTTGATCTTATCACTACTTCCTACTGCTACAAGTGTTCTTTATTGTCAGAGAAGTCATTATTTTTTGCATATCTTATACACCCTAGGATATCTACTTTTATCCCTTGAAAGTGTTCATTAAAATTTGGAAAATTAAGTTTTACAAATGAAATCTGTGTTTAAATGAAATTTATACAACTGGGTTTTAAGGCCTTATGTCTGACTTCTCCCACTACTATCAAATAACTAATGACCTATAAACAAAGAATGAAAATATGCTAAAAGAACACTTACTTCAAATAACATAGACACGATTTATTTAAAATAGGAATAGCTCCGCCAAGCTAGTGTTGCTCAGTGGTTGAGCCTTGATCTATGAACCAGGAGGTCATTGTTAGAATCCTGTCAGGGCACATGCCTGGGTTGTGGGCTCAATCCCCAATAGGGGGCTTGCAGGAGGGAACTGAATGATGGTTCTCTCTCTTCACTGATGTTTCTATCTCTATCTCCCTCTCCCTTCCTCTCTCCGAAATCAATTAAAAAATTGTTTTGTTTAAAAGGAATAGCTTAGTCTAGGTTCGTACGTTTTCATATAAGAAAAGAATCAGAGGCCAGTAGTGGCAAAGCACCATTCATGCGACCAGAAAATTATCATGCACAGTTAGGTTTTTCCTACATACTAGTAGTTTCCATTACTCATAGTACTTTAATTCTATAAAAAATAAGTTCTCTGAATTACAGTTTAAATTAGAAGAAAATACAAGTGGCGTACAGTAAAAGTGACAAACCCACTCTTCTTGTTTTGAAAATCACCAGGTGCAGTTGCTTCTGTGGTTGTTTATACATCTTGCTTAAAACTCTGACAGGACTGTCTAATTGCTACTCAGAAGAGAACAAATTATAATCTAATCTGTTTAGGAAGGTGATTATAGACCACAAATGTTTCAAATAGGGATAAAACAAAAAGTTAATGTAGACCGTCCTCCATACTCTTCTCCCCCCCAAAAATAAAAATATTGGCCTTTTTAAGAATAAAGGGAAGATGTAATACAGACAAAAAATTATTCCTCAGAGAGGGAAAACAAGAACAATAGCTACCATTTAGTAATGCTTACTATTCTCTATGCACAGTGCTAGGTGTTTTATACTCATGACGTCATTTAATCCTCCCAACCTCATGATAAGTATGATTATCCCTATTTAACAGATAAGGAGACTCTGCTTTTTAGAGACTAAGTACTTAATAATTTGCCAAAGATCCCACAATTTTTAATATATGGAAGGAGAATTTCAACCCATGTTTGACTTAATAGCCCAAGCTCCTAACCTTGAATATATCAGTACAGTGTTTGCTTGGCGGAATAGCAACTTTCTGATACTGTAAACATGGATGATTCTCAAGCTGTACCAACAGTACTATTTCAGAACTATTATCTTGTTCACTGCTGACACAGGATACACAATCAATAAATACTTGTTGCATGAATAATGAAGTGGACTCTGACCCGATTTTTAAATGATTTATAAAACCAGTAACTAGGTGTTAAGCACGTCCTATTTTAATACAAAGGAAAACAAAAGAACTAAGCAACTTTGAAGATTTTTAATTACTGAGCAACTTTGAAGGTTTTTAATCACTTCCACTATGTACCAGGGAAGATGCCACATAAGGATAAATAAAATGCAGTCCTTACCCAGGGCATCAAGAAAAGAGATAAATTATAACTCAACGTGGTACGTGCTGTCAGAGATCCACAAAGTTCTGATAGAATACGGATCGCCTGCAATCAATTCAACCTGCCGTGGAGTGAGAATGGTTTCATCAAGTACCTGGCATGTGAGCAGGGCCATACAGGAAAAATTGCTTTCCAAGAAAAGGAGGACAGAGGAGGAAGTAGAAAAGGAAGGACTTACCCTGCAGAGGCTTGAAGTTGTATAGGCACACAAAATTCCATGTGGCATAAGCTCTGGATGCAAGCACAAATGTGTATGTGTATGTGACTGTGCATATGTTTGACAATTGGAAGAGAAGGGGAGAGAACAAGAGGTAGGACTGGGAAAGGTAGGTTGAACCCAGATAGGATAGGTTTCTGGACTCCCAAAATTAAGAGATTTGGATTTTATCAAGGAAGGAATAGGGCCAAGAGATTTTAAAGCACATTTGTTTTTAGAAGAGTAACTGGCAGCACAACAGAAAATGGAGTGGAACAGGAAGAAATGGATGACAGGATGTGAAAGAGAAAAGTACAGGGGAAAAATAATGGGGTATGAGTTAAAGAAATAGTAATTAAGGAAAGGACAGATATAAGAAACAATTCTGGCACAGGATGACCAATCAGAAGATGAAAAAGAGGCAAAGCAAAGATGACAAACATTTCTATTCTATAATAGGAGAATGGGTGGATGGTGAAACCATGAAGACTGAGACTATAGGAGCATATTTGGTGGGAAGAACAAAATTCCACCTTCAGCCTGCAGGACATCCAGGTTGGGAGTACGCATATTTTCTGATTTAGGGTCAAAGAAATTGCCAACTGTCTTCCCCTATGTAGTATTCAAGGAGAGAGAAGTCACTCCCCATGTCAGGCGGCCCATCTCTGCTTCTGACTTACCTCAATGACCCTTTCCTTCCCGGACACAGGAAGAATCCCTTTCACGCCCATTCCCAACCTGCCCCACCTGATGTACCTCCCACCCCAGGGATACCCCAAGCAGTAAAACAGATTCATTTTCCTCCCCTCTAAATACTAAACATAAGTACTATCTTTTTATCAAACTAACTTTCCTTCAGCCAAATAAACATGAAGGTTCAGGTCAAACAAGATTTTAAAAATTAACCCAGAATGCTAAATGTATTAATGTATGAAAAAATAAAAATGCCAAAGGAACTGCTCTCATCTTAGGTCTGGAGGCAGACCTAGGTTAAGATGAAAGAACTCTGCCCTAACCGGTTTGACTCAGTAGATGGAGCTTCGGCCTGCGGACTGAGGGTCCCAGGTTCGATTCCCATCAGGGGCATGTGCCTTGGTTGCGGTCACATCCCTGGGTGTGTGTGTGTGTGTGTGTGTGTGTGTGTGTGTGTGTGTGTGCAGGAGGCAGCTCATCTATGTTTCTAGCTCTCTATTCCTCTCTGTAAAAAATCAATAAAAAAAAAAAAAAAAAAAAAGATTAAAGAACTCTTTTTGAGTCCCTCCCCTCTTGGGGGTGGTGACACCGCTTGGCTGTTCCTGGCGGTTTCTCTACACCCTCTCTATACCTCTGTAAACAGTCTTTTTAATAAACCCATTTAGAATGGTCCTAGAAAAAACAACACACCGACACCTCTTTTGATCTAAATATTACTTGTTGAAAGAAATATCAAGAAATCAAAACAGTAATTAGCCATCGAACACCAAGCAACTCCGAGTCACTGTTCATTAGTAACATAAAATGACGACTTCAAAAACGAGTGAAGGTTGCTAAGGATACCCCAAAAATAGAATATCTCCCTTGTTCTACTGGGAGATTGGGCAGAAAAACACATTTTCAGTTGGAACGCTGTCACCAGAACAGGCAAAACTGTAAGATAACGAATCGGAAAAACATAGCTGTGTTTCACTAACAATATATTCAAATCGGACAAGGGTGAGCGATACTAAATACTTTATGAATTACTGCTACTGTTACATCAATCAAAGGAAATAAAAGTGACTGTATCGTCCACAAATCATTTTTTTTGAAACTGTCAGTATAAAGGAAAAGTATCAAAATCAGTTCCGCCCCCAAGCGGAGGACAAAGTCAGCGGTGGGCGTGGACGAACCCAACAAAAATAAACTACTCCTCCGAGGAGCAGGGTCGCTCCGCTCGGGGAAACCCAGATATGTAAGGGGAGGAGAACCCCCATCCTTTCCCCCGACGCCAGAGGAGGAAAACCCGGTCCAGAAGAGGCGAAAGGAGCGGAAAGAAAAAAGGGGCGGAGTGACCTCCCCGGCGGCCCGTCCACGTCTCCTGACGGATGGGCGCGGGGACCAAACGGACGCGTCCGGGTCCCAGGAAAGCCCTCCCCCGCGCCCCAGCTGTTACCTTCCACTTCCTCCGCGCCCTCCATCAGCATATCCTTCGTAAAGTTTGAAATCTGGCCAGTGAGGGAAGCTAGGCTGCCCCCGACCTGCCCCAGCGACTGGCCCAGGCCGGAGCCGAGGCCCCCCAGCCAGGACGACATCGCCGCGGGTTAGACAGCGCCCCGCTCCGCTCCGCGAAAACGCGCCCGGAGCCGTCGGACGACCCCGCCAAATGTCCTCTGGCGGCTGCCTTCGCTCCAAACTCTACGCCCTCAGGAGCCGAGGACACGGGGCGGGGTTCCTAGGCAACGCGGGCTTCTTCGGGGGCTTCCCCGCCGACGTCCCGTTCCGCATAGAAACGCGGAGGCCCGGCCTGGGACTCTCGGGGGCCCGCCTCCGGTCACACGGCCACCCCCGCGGGGCCTCGGCTCATGCCCGCGACTTCCCGCCGTCCAGCTGGGCCACCTCTTCCTCTGCTTCAGTGCCTTCCCCCGGTTCTGTGAGCAAATCCTGCCAACTCGACGCCGGCCGCCATGACATCCCCTCGCAACGCGGCGACGGATCATAGAGAGGCGCCACGGCGGCCTAGAAGGGCCCTGCGGGACGGGCGGACGTGTCCTTAGCGCAAGGGAGCGTGGGAACGCGGAAGACCGAGCGGGGGCGGCGGAGCGCCAGGTCGAGCTCCAGCCAGGTGGACACCGCAAGAACCCGGGCGGCGCGGCGCGGTCGGCGGGCGGAAGGTGTGTTGTCAGGCAGAGCCCGCCCTCGCCGGGGGCGCCCCCGAAGCCCACGTGGCCCGGAACCCCGTGGACTCACTGATGGTGGAGTCCCAGTGTTTTTATTCTGACTCCCGCGTAGGCATTGGTGCCAGACTTGGCGGAGTCGCTCCATTGCGCAGGAAGAGGCTTGATGATCACAGGTTACTGTACCGATGGTTACACGGCCTGTCAGGAGGGGCTACAGGAGCAGATGGCACTATTTGTGGATGGAGCATGGCGATGTCTCCTCTAGTGGGAATCGGAGGGCGCCAGGCAAGCTCTCCCTGAAATCAGAATGGTGTTAAAAGGACACCTGCGTCTCGTAAGCATCTGCCCGCCGGTTAGATGTGCAGACCGTGGGACTGACTGCCTGGATCTTTCCCTCGTTAGCTCATCGGTTTCTCATTTGTAAAATGACACACACACACAAACACACACACACACACCCCTTATTAGCTCTGTAGCATTTCAGTTAATTTCCTTGGGTTGTCTAGGCATACAATCATTTCAGCAAATGATAATTTGGCATCATCCTTTCCAGTGTTTACGGAAATTAAACCTGCAATAACATGTTGACAGTATGGAGATTCACTTAAAGGTAATTGGAGTGATGGGACTAACCAGCTTTAGGAAGGCTGGACTCAAAATCAGAGAAGCTGGCCCCTCCGACGTGCTTCAGTGGTCTAGCCTGGACCAATGAACCAGGAGGTTAGGGTTCAATTCCCAGTCAGGGCATATGCCCAGGTTTCAGCAGATTCCCCAAGTAGAGGACATGCAGAAGGCAGCTGATCGATGATTCATTGATGTTTCTGTCTCTCCCTCACCTCCCTCTCTGAAATCAATTTTTAAAAAGAAAAAAGAGGCTGAAGATGAAGTGAACAGCTAAGATGTTACTGCATATGATAGGATGTTCTGAACCAGAAATGGCTGAGAAAGACAAAAAGGGAATAAATGGGAGAGATGCAGATGTTAGCCACTATAGTTGATGATGTGATTTAACAACTAAGGTTTCAAATCTGAACTATAGTCATCTGATAGTGATGAAAATAATTGCATAGAATCAACAGGAAGAAAAACAAAATGCACAAGAGGGTAGTGAGTCTTGACTAAAATTTAATCTGCAATTGGTTAAACAGTATCCTTAGTGTTAAACATTCAGCCAGTTTTTTGGGTTAAGGTGAACACCGGCATGCTCTTTGGTGGATGTAGTTGATGAGCCTCATAAAAGGTTTTTTTAAAATACATTTTTATTGATTTCAGAGAGAGAGAGAGAGGAAGAGGGCAATAGAAACATCAATGATGAGAATCATTGACTGGCTGTCTCCTGCATGCACGCCACTGGGGACTGAGCCTGCAACCCAGGCATGTGCTCTTGGTCAGAAATCTAACCCGGGACCATTCAGTCCGCAGGCCGACACTATCCACTGAGCCAAACCAGCTAGAGCGATTTTTAAAAAATAAAAATAAAGGCTTGGGAATATTCTAGAAAGTGGAGCCAAAGTGCTTGGTGTAATAAAATAGAATTCATACCTTTATTTATGAAACCGTACATGTTAAGATTTTGCCATCCCAAAATCAAGGTCATCCCAATTTTCTCTCTTGTCCACTACCTACTAGCTTCTTCAGCCTTCTCTCTGCTCGTTAGGAACGAGCAGCCGCCGCTCACCTCAGGGCCATCATGCTTGCTGTGTCCTTTGGCAGGTCTGGTGACACCACACCTTTGCATGGATGTTCCATCATTTTTGGTGTTTGTTTGAATGTCACCTCTACAGAGGCTTTTCTTGAACCCACTCGGAAGCAGTCCTCCTTCCCAGTCACATTCTATTATATCAACCTGTTTGTCTTCCTCTCACAGAACAAGCAATTCTTAACATGTTATAAAGTCAAGTTCATTAATTTAAGTGTTCCTTCTACTTATCAACCAGCTAGACTACAAGCCCATGAGAGCAGACATGTTATTCATAGCTGTTTCTAAGCTTCCAGAACCCTATCTAGCACAGACAAGCGCTCAAATGTTTTGAATGAATGACAGGAATCACTTCTCTCTAGCAGCCTATGAGGAAAAGGGTGGCTGGGGTTCCAGACACAGGGAGAACTGGAACGATCTTGGGAGAAGAGGGCGCAGCACAGTGATAGTCCAGCTGAAAGAGTCCTTGGAGCAGGAGATGGCAAATGAACTAGAGGAGCAAGAACTCAAAGGGTGCAAAGGAAAGGAGACAAGGAGTGTTACAGCGTGCCTGCAGCTGGGAAAGGCCCGGGTTTATCTGAAGTTCTGTAACGCCCACTAGCTTCTTCAGCCTTCCACTAGGACTGAAGTGGGACTACAGTGAGTTAAGGGGGAATGTCAAAAGGACAAGCTGAAGTCATCTGGACTCATGAATTTTGAGCATTTGGTGATACCAAATAGTTAAAAGATGGGGGAGATATGGAGGACACCTGTAATACTTCCAACAATAGATAATTTTTTAAAAAAATGGTTAAAAGGGTCTTAAATATGCAAATCTTCAGGGTAAGGATAACCCCAAAATTCCCTTTAATAAAAGATGTTTTTATAAAACATGAAATAGGGCCCAGCCAGTGTGGTTCAGTGATTGAGCATCAACCTACGAACTAGGAGATCATGATTTGACTCCTGGTCAGGACACATACCCAGGTTTTGGACTCAATCCCCAGTGTGAGGTGTGCAGGAGGCAGCCAATCAGTGATTCTCATCACTGATGTTTCTCTCTCCCCCTGACTCTCTGAAATCAATTTAAAAAAATAATATATATATATATATATATATATATATATATATATATATATAAATTTTTTTTTAAAGAAAACATGAAATAGGCATTCAAATCAGCATGTTTCACAAGGCCCACAGGTGAGTGTTGATGAGATCACTCATTTGGTGGCATCCAAATTCAATGGTCCTTCTAAGCACCAAGCTATTGTTAAAAAGATCATATAATCTATTTGAAAAAATTTTTGAAGTTTTTACCCAACCCTAATTAAGGCTAAAATAGATATACAAGCTCATAATCCCAGGATACTATCTGTCCAGGTGGAGTCTAATTATTAGATTCTAGTGTCCAGAGTTGGATAAAATAGGAGAAAACCAGCACTCTTAAAAATTATCATGTGGTTTGGCCCTGAGTTAAAAATAATTGAGCCAACATTCAAAACTTAATTTCAAAAAACGTGGGATGCTTAGCGTTTGAGAAAAGATCTGAGGCTCTAGTAATGATGGGCCCTTTGGCAGCAGTTAGCTGGAACAGTGTCGGTGGGCCTCCCCAGGCCTGGTATAGTCATCACCAGTCTGTAAAATAATGCTTCTCCAACCTCACTCTGCACTGGAATCCCCAGGGATTTTGTTAAAAAGAGGCTCTCAGGAGGTCGGAGTGTGGCCTGAAACTCTGCATTTATGAAGTTCTCAGGGTGGTACAGCCATTGCTGGTCCTCCAACCAAACATTAAATGTTAAGGCTATGAGTTAACAATAAACACAAAAACAGAAATAAAAAAGCAAACATTACCTTTATTTAATAATCTTTGATATTTAAAATACAGTTGTAGAACATCCACATTAACAATAGAATCCTGTGTTCAACAGTGATTTGGAAGCCCGGCTTTGCTAAGGACCACACAGGAATGCCCGGGTGTGTACTAACGGCAAAAGACTCAGACAGGTGCACAGATAAGGGCTGCAGAGTTGAGTCCTGAGCAAATGGCACCGTCACAGTGCGCTTGTGTCATGGCCAAGACAGTGCTTTTTATTTCAGATGTTTTTGTACTTGAATTTCAAATAGTTTAGATAGAAGACTGATTTTTTAAAAAAATTATTTCTAGTAATCCAGTGTTATAGAAAGTAGATAACCACATTCAAATGTACATTTTGCTCTTAAAAAAAAAAAGCATTAAAAACATTCCCAGAAACATTCACCTTTGAACTGTGCCAGAGAAAACTGAAGTGCTTCCTCAATAAGTCAGGAATTTCCACTATTGCTTCCCACTCCTGTCTATGAGTCCACAGTTGTAAAATATGATTCATTATTAATTTAACATGCCAATTACTGTTAATTTAGAAGTATGTTACTATTATTAATTCTTAAAATGCCAGCTCATTTTGGGGGAAAATAAAAACAGCAAATGTTTCCTTCAAATTTAAAAAAATCAAAATTCAGGAATTAAGTAACCATGTCAATAATCTTTTTGTTCATGAAAGCAGAATGGAGCAAAAAAAATATTTTTGTTATGTGTGTAGTAAGACTAAAAAATACAAGACAGCTCACTTTAGCAGAAGATACTGGTTATAAAGAGACTAGGAACAAAGGAGAGTTTTTATTTGAAATATTAGCTCTGTTGGTGTGGCTTAGTTGGTTGAGCGTCACTCCATACACTGGAAGGTTGCCAGTTTGATTCTAGTTAGGGCAAGTGCCTGGGATGAGGGTTTGATCTTCATTCAAGGAGCACAGAGAGGGCAACTAATTGACCTCTCTCTCTCTCTCTCTCTCTCTCTCTCTCTCTCTCTCTCACTTTTAGGCAAGTGCATGGGATGAGGGTTTGATCCTCATTCAGGGAGCACAGAGAGGACAACTAATTGATGTCTCTCTCTCTTTCTCTCTCTAAACACGTCCTCTGGTGAGGATTAAATTTTTTTTAAATTGTCTACACTACTGAGATTAGCTGATCCAATGATTTTTCTTAATTAAGATCACACACATAACATGTCCATACTCTTGAGGGCCCCTCTACTTTGAAAGTAGAGGTCAGAGGCCGCTCTAATTGCAGGTCAAGTTTTTAATAGGAAGCCATCAATATTAATTATTGAATCTTCCTAAGAATTTAAAACATCAAGATTTTTCAACTGAAGATATTGCAATTATTATATTTTGTGTATTTATTGAGTCAATTCTTTTTTTAATTTGGACAGGTCCAATGGGCCAATTTTAAGACATTTAGTAAATCTTGGCACTAGCATGATATATTAAGTATAGTATCAAACAAGCAGACATTAAAAATGTGATTTAGGCTCTGACTAGAATAAAATTTACTTTATTGAACTTAATAGTATGAAACAATGTGATTATGGGTAGTTTTGCAAATGAGTCTCAACTAGTTTTGAGGTTTTTTTCCTCATTAACTTTGGCATGAATAAAGTCATAATTAACCAAAATCAAGTTTTAAAGAAAAAAAAAGCACCTTCTTAAATATTCTGTGAATTGTAAATTATTTGGTCAAGATCTTGGAGCTGAAATATAGTTTACCTACTGCAATCACTTCAAACAATTTACAGTACTGAAATATTTGTAAGTTAATTACTGTAAAAATGTAATTTGATGGTTTTAGATTAGACGTTAACTATTCCAAAATTTAAAACATAAGTAACTATTTATTAAATCTGACATCTCAAAATACGAAAGTGGCATTTCCAAAGCCTGTTTAAACTTTGCTTCTAACACTAGCATTGCCACTGTATGTGTTTTATCCTGGTAATACAAATTATACATTAGAAAAATGATACCAATAGTTTAAATATTAAACATTAACGTGTTCCCAATTGGTGAAACAGAATGGAAATCTTAATATAAAGTTGTTAGCAGGACAGTTGTAAATTTCCTTGTTCTTTCTTCTAGGTTCTTTATAGTAAATGGCAGTTCCTGATGTGTGATCTATAGCTTTCTGTAACTTTCACATTTTCTGATACTGTGGTGATGAGCATCAGCATCTTTTCATACTGGCCAATCAATGGAATTTAAATGCTCACTTAGACTTAACCTAGTTCTAACAAGATGGCACTTTACTAATGATTTGGGATCTGCCTGCCAAATATAACGATGTAACAGCAAACTAAATAAACACATTCAAACGAATCCAGTCTGTGCTCAACTTTGCTTTTAAAAAAATCCCTAGCAAATGAAGGTTGTCGTGCTATATTTTCCTAAAGGCTTTGACAAAGGTGGTAATATAAAAACTTTATAAATCTAGGTTAAAACTTATGTATATTCGTCCTCTCATTTTTATATTAAGTACCTAATCAATTCAAGTGAATGAAGAGTTTTAAAGTAAATTTTCAATGAAAAAATAAAGGCCAAATACATATTTTGACTTTAAGTCTTGAGAGAGTGGTACTAAACTCTAACATCACTTGTAGTTCTAAAGTTTTATAATTCTTCTGAAACATTTTCAATTGTCAAAAGAAAACTAGATTTTAAAGTAAAACTCTAATTTTCTGTAAGGGAAACTTCAGAAGATTTCATTTGGCACAAAATAATGACTAAAAATATCTGTCTCTTCCAAGAAAAAGCTATATCATAATCATAAATAAAATGCATTTTCTCATCTCTTTTCACTTAGCAATAAATCCTAGATCAAAAAAATTTCCCTGATAAAATGTGTGCAGCCACACACCAATGTGGCAAAATACCATACTTTAATTATCTAAATCATCGGCTGCAATGTCTTCTTAAATTTTAGCTTATAAACAATTTGACATTCAAAAGGGCTTCAAAAGGGGATGGAGGATGAGGGATGTGGAGTAGATGACAGAATCTAAAACACCCATTTCAAAGAGACCTGGTTAATTTTCACTTAAATCATACCATTGTATTGACCCAGCAAGAAACTTTGGTCATCCCAAAGAATATTTATCAAAACTAAAGACTTTCTTATTTACAGACCATTCAGTTCTATGCGACTTCTATAATTCTTAAGCTATTTTAAACAATTAAGTGTTAAAGCACAGTATAAATTTAAATATATTTTGTGAGGAAATTATTTTCATATTCCATATCATCATCTCTGGCAAGCTATACCTATTAGAAGTTGGGCAGCAGAAGCTGGCATCCATCTACATTCCATGACCCAGCTGTAAACAGAACAGACAGCTCCATCACAAGAGAAAAACATAAACTGGATCTGCTACTAAAATTAAAGGCCAAATTTTGTCTAGCACACATTCATGGTGGGTACTAGATGTTGTCTTACAACAGAAGGAAGCTTGCTGGCATACAGTGCTTGTTTTTCTCACCAGGAAAAGAGGAAAATAAACGTGCTGGGTAGAGGGTTAGACACAGCTGCCAAGTTCCCACACAACCGAGAACACATTCGTGAAGCATCTGGGAAAGGATATGCTCACACATTTCAGAAATGCTCATTTATTCTTAAATACTTGTGCAGAGCTGACTGGAGAGTTTAGGAATGCACCAGAATCATGACATAATGATCCCACCTTGGAGGGCTTAAAAAAGAAAACCTCAAGAAAAATTGCCATCTTTTAAGAGTTGTAGAAAAGTAATAAAAACCAGGTAGCAGATAAATTGTGACCAGAGACAATAACATGAGAAAACATCCAAGTGCACCATACAGAGGTGGAGGGAGAACACATATCCTTTTGGAACCGTTACTATTATCAACACAGAGAAGAGACCCTGTCCTAAAAGGTTATCTTAGTTAATGAGACATAGAACAACTACTGTATTTAGTGATGAAAGTGAGCCAATTACCTACACAGAAGGGAGGAAAAGAAAATGTATGGAAAAAGATGTGGCAAGAGCTTATTAGTTGGTCTGCAAAAAGAGTCAAGAAAAATGCCCTAATTTTAGACATGTTAGATATTGCACACTCAAAAATGAAAAAGGAACATTGAGAAAACTATTATTAATTTCTGTAACCGCTGGATGCCTCTTTAGCTAGTATTTGAAGGATTATTAGTCCCACAACTGATGCATTATTTTACTTTCTCATCTTTTTGTTTGCAGACCACCTAAAAGTCTTATTTCCTCTGTTGAACCCTGTTCTCTTTGACACATTACTAAATAGACCCTAAGCTTTAATCATACAGGACAATGTTGGAAAGTATGACTATTGTAGAGATTTGTGAACGGTATTATTTTTTTTGTTCGGTTATGAAATTATTTCTAACAGTTTCTAAAGACATGGTCACAGCTGCCTGAAGCATGTCTTCTTCACTCGTATCACCTGTGGGGAAAGAAAGTACACATATTTCTTAGATATTTCTGGAAAATTATCAGTCATCAAAAGATAAACTCTTAGAAAATGTTATTTGTTTGATTACCATAGTTTCCTTTTTGATTTTTAAATTTTAAAATAGTAAACTTCACTCATTTACAGTTTTGTACTTTTTGACAAATGCATTGAGTTGAATAACCCCCATCGCACCAGACACAGAACTGTTCCACTGTCCCCTGCAAATCCCCTCCCCTTTGTGGCCGATCTCCATCCCCTAATCCTAGACAACCCCTGCTACATCCTCTGCCCTACAGTTTGCCTCTCCCGGCATGTCAACATAAATGGGATGATACAGTATGGATGGAGCCTTTTGAGTATGGCCTCTTCATTAGCAAAATACACCAAGTGGAAGAAGATTTAACTTTGTTGTGTATATCAACAATTCATTACTTTAAAAAATCTGCTTTGAAAATTTATTCACAGAAGTCACAAAGATAATTCAGACAGGACCTGGGTACATTTGGGCTCAATTTCACCAAATCTTATGTAAGTATAGCTTAAGCCAAAACCTGAATATTAACACCGGTACAATGTTGTGTGTAGTTCTATGGTATTTTATCATATGTGCAGATCTGTGTAACCGCCACCAAGACAGAACTGCTACAGTACCACACGGATCTGCCTCCTGCTATCCCTTTATACTCATGACCACGTCTCTCCCCATTACCTTCCCTAACGACAAGTAACCACTGACTAAGCTATGAATCTGTTATTTTTAGAATGTTATACAAATACAGTATAAGCACTTTTGAGGTCTTTTTTATTTTTTTCCACTCAGCATAATGCCCTTGAGAGTCATCCAAGTTTGCTGCATGTATCAATGGTTAGTTTCTTTTTAATCCTGAGTAATGAATTCCAGTGTGGATGTACTAATTTAACTATTCACCTTCTGAAGGTCATCTTGATTGTTTGCAGTTTCTGGTTATAACAAATAAAGCTGCTATGAATATTTGTGTGCAGGTTTTTACATGGACAGAAGTTTTCATTTCTCTGTACTAAATGCTCAGGAGTGTAACTGCTGGGCTGTGAGAAACTTCCAAGGTATTTCCAGAGTGGTTGTACCAGTTGAAATGAAATGCAGAAACCTGACCTCCCTTTCCATCCCTTTACTCTCCCGTTTAAAATTGCCTTAAATATTTTGTAAATACACACTAAAAATCAAATCAATGTGGTAATTTTTACTCTATTATTCTTTTTTCCTTCCTGATGTTCCAAGATTCTTTACTGTTTAGAGAACTTCCTTTAGCCATTGTTTTAGAGTAGGTCTACTGTGACAAAGTCTCTAATTCCCCCCTTCATTCTTGAAGGAAATTTTGATGGGATATAGAAATCTACATTGAGAGTTCTTTTCTTTCAGCTCTTGAAAAATGTGCCATTTCCTTGACATCCAAGATTTCAGATGAGAAATTTGCTATCATGCAAATCACTGTAGGTTAAGTTATTTCTAGCTGTCTTCAGATTTTCTTTTTTGTGTCTTTATTAGAAATTAGAGTATGTGCGTCTTAGTATGGATTTCCCTGGATTTCTCCTGTTTGAGATCCACTGATCATTTTGAATCTGTAGGTTTATATCTTTTGCCAAATTAGGAGAATTTTCAGCCATTACTTATTCAAATACTTTTTCAGCCCCATCCCTTTTTTCATTTCCTTCCTGGATTCCCATGGCACAAATGTTAGTACATTTTTTATTATAGTCTCACAGGTCTTCAAGGCTGTTAATTTTCCTAGTCTAATTCTCTCTTTTGCTCAGAATGGGAAATGTCTTTTCTTTTTTAAAAAATATGTTTTTATTGATTCTGAGCGAGAAGGAGAGAGAGAGATAGAAACAGTAATAAAAGAGCACATCAACCTGTTGCCTCCTGCATGGGGATCGAGCCAGCAACACAGGCATGTGCCCTGACTGGAAATTGAACCTGTGACCTCTTGGTGCATGGGATGAGGCTGAACCAACTAAGCCACAGCAGCGAGCAGAATGGGAAATTTCTGTTCTGTTTTCAAGTTCACTGACTCTTCCTGTCCTTCCATTAGCCTGTTGGGTCCATCCACTAAATTTTAAAATTTCAGTTATTATTTTTCAGTTCTAAGAGTTCCATTTGGTTCTCCTTTAAAAAAAAAAAAAAAAGTTTTTTTTTTTAAATTAATTTCAAAGGAAGGGAGAGAGCTAGAAACATCAATGATGAGAGAGAATCATTGATTAGCTGCCTCCTGTACCCCCTATTAAGGATTAAGCCGAAACACAAGCATGTGCCCTGACCGGGAATCGAACCATGACCTCTTGGTTCATGGGTTGACACTTTATTGAGTCATACCAGCTGTGTTTGGATCTTTATAACTTCTTTCTTTCCAAATTTTCATTGTTTCAAGCATGTTTGTAATTGCTCATTGTAGCATTTTTATGATGGCTGCTTTAAAAATCCTTGTCAGGAAATTCTAACATCAGTGTCATCTAGGTGATGGTGTCTAGTAATTTCTTTTTCTTTCCCCAAATATATTTTATTGATTTTTTACAGAGAGGAAGGGAGAGAGATAGAGAGCTAGAAACTTCGATGAGAGAGAAACATCGACCAGCTGCCTCCTGCACATCCCCTATTGGGGATGTGCCCGAAACCCATATACATGCCCTTGACCGGAATCGAACCTGGGACCTTTCAGTCCACAGACCGACGCTCTGACACTGAGCCAAACCGGCTTCGGCAGTAGTAATTTCTTTTGTTATTCAAGTTGAACTTTTCCTGATTATTGGTATGACAAGTGATTTTGGATTGACTCCCAGACATCTGGATATTAGAAGACTGTGGATCTTATTTAAACCTTCTCTTTGCAGGCCTCCTCTGACAGCACCAGTGGGGGGAAAGGGTGCGAACCTGCTGCTGCCAGATAGGGGAGGGCTAGTGAGATCCCGATTGCTGAACACCCGTGGGAGTCCTGGCTTCCCACTGCCCTCCACCGATGTCTACGGGACTGGAGGTAGGACGGCCTTGTTACTGTTTCTCACCGACACTGTGGGAGTGGCCTTGTTCCAGCCTCAATGACAACCCTGACACCCCCAGGCAGGAAGCCAGAGGGACGCCTCTTATTGCTGGGGCAAGTCCAGGATCCTACGACCACGGACATCACGGCAAGGCGGCCCTGCTGCCTCCTGGAGGAAGTACAAATCCCAGTTCCCGCCTGCCTTTCTTGAACACCGCCGTGGCCAGGGGGCGGGGAGGTGTGCTCATTACTGCAGGTGGGGAGACAAGGCGAGGCTTCCACGTGGCCTCTGCTGACAGGGTGAGGTGGCAGTAGGGCCAGTTTATTTACCTCATCCAGTTTGGCTGGACTAAGGTGTTTATTATCAAAAAGTTTCCGTCTTGTTGGGTGGTCCCTTGTGGCTACACAGAACAGGTTTTCCTCAGCTCTTTTTCTTGGTTTGCACCTGTGGTTTCTCCAGCACAAGGTCCATGGCAGATGAGGCAAAAAGAAACCCCAGGCCACTCACCACTCTGTCATTCCTCTGCTCTCGGCTTCCTAGCACGTCTGTCTTCTCTCTACCGTTCAGACGCTTACGTTTGTTTAATAAGAATGCTCAGGGCTGACAGCTGTACTTGGCAGGAGTGGAAAGCAGTGCCAGTTCACCCCTTTTCATTGCTGATGTGGTCCACTGTTTGGCTGTGCCACTGGCTGTGCATCCATTTGCCCACGGGAGGACAACATTTAGGCAGTTTCCAGTTTGAGGCAATTATGAGTAAAGCTGATCTAAGGATTCACATGCAAATTTTTCCTGTGAAAACCTCCGTTTTCTTTTTCTTGGCTCATACACTTAGGAATGGGACCAGTAGGTCACGTGGTTCAGTTTACCGTTTTCCAAATGGCTATGCCATTTACATTTCCACTAACCATGTATGCGAGTCCCAGTCGCACTGCCCCTTGTCAGCCTCTATGTTGTCAATTTTATTTCTTTAGCAAACCATTCTCAAAGGTGTGTAATGGCGTGTCATTGTGGTTTTAATTGGCACTTCCCTAATGATGAGTGATGTTGGGCATATTTTAATGTGCTTATTTGTCACCCATATATTTATCTGGTGAAGTATCCGTTCAAATCCTTTGCCCATTTTTTGAGTTGTTTTCTTATCTCAGTTTGAGAGTTCTTCACACATTCTGCTTAGAAGTCCTTTGTCATATACAGTTTTTCACTCAACTTCTACTAAACTCTATTTGACCAAAGCTTAAGACTTATTACACCCAGGCCTCTATGTAACTCTAGACTTCCTGTTGCTACTTAGACTACACTTAGGTGGTTTTAGTTGTCTAGGGGTTAAAATGTATTTATTTTCTACCTATCAATATTCATTACTTCTGAAGAACTTGCGTAGAATGTACTAATTACTGTGACGTGGCAGGGTATCATTTATAATTTTAAAGAAAAATATTCTTTGAGTGCTCTAGTCTGCCTGCTCCTTAACCCAGAGAAACTTAGATTACAAATTCGATACAATTAAAGAGAGAAGCAAACAGCCTGTAAAGCCAAAATCACACAGAGTCTGTGTGTCAAAGAGTGTGGAGGTGATGACCGTGATGTACAGCCAGAGGTGTACCTGTGTCACTGCCAACCGCTCTGGAACTTGTGGTGGGTGCTTCACGTGGGTGCGAAAGCTGTGCTGGTGGGTCCTCCTGCTGCGCCGGTGGCTGCTGCTGCCTGAAACATGCAAAAGAGAATCAAACACACCAAGCTTCAGAATAAAGAGCCATGAGAAGCGCTATTCACATGGAAAACAATGGGTTCCCAAAACGAAAGTCACTGGCAAGAACACCACAACAGGATGCAGAAGCAACGAGTCTGATATATGTTCAAGTATCACCAGTGCGAGCCTAGAAAATCTGGATGTAAAATGTGCATTTATCAGAGAAATTAATAGACAGGTACTTTTAACCACAAAATAACACATTGTACAAAAGGATTCACTGGCAGCTATTTTTATGCAAATGTGTTGGTTTAAGGATCCTTGATATTGTGGAAGGTCACTGAAAATAAGCACTTCAAGGAAAGTAAAGCATCTCATATTACTGTAAGCGTTATCATGATCTATGGAGGACTCCTTCCTGTCATTCAGATCTGGGTTTCATATCTCCTCAGAGATAAGCTTTCCTGCCCACCCTCCTCAGTGGCCACCTGGCATTCCCCCTATCCCATCACTTCACTCTAATTTTCAGCATAAACTTATCACCATCTGGTGTCTTCTGTCTTCCTCTTTAGAATGTAAGCTAACAAGAGTACACCCCTTATCTTGTTTGTTGCCCAGTGCATAAAACTATGCCAGCCATTAGTAGACACTCATCTAATACTTGATGAATGCAAGAAATGTAAACTATTTAATATACATAATCAAGTTTCAGTAATATCTATTACATTAAAATAAGTTCTCCTGTTATTTTTTTTAAGCAGGAGACACAATGTCATAAGACATTTAAACATGATGGTTATGATGGTGTAATAGGTAGGTCCTTGTACTTAAAAATATACACTGAAGTGTTGACATGTAATGAGAAATCATGTCTGCAAGTTATTCTCAAATGGTTCAGAAATGTGACAACTGGGAATCAGAGTGATGGGTACATGGAGCTCTGTGAACTATTTCTGCATTTATGTATATTTACATGATTTCATACATATATATGCTAAAATTTAAGCATACTGACATCTGCACGTTTATGACTGGTGTGCAGGCTAATGATGTACATGTGGGCAGTATACTCCCACTAGCATACTCTGACTCTGGAATGTGGCACAAGAAAGACAGGTTGTGAATTATGTGGATTTCCTAGCACATCAGGTATCTCTCCATGCCCACTTCTTCCACTCAAGAAAACACATCAGAATGCAAGGGAGTGACAGGTGAGACAGCGACTGTGTAGAGTGGCAACTTTTATTCTACTTTAAATTCATGAAAAGTGAGTAAATGAACTGCCAATCTTGAAACACTTGTAACACCTTTAATATGTGATGACACCGTAAGATAGAAAGTGCTCAAATAGCATTCAGCATCCATTCCCACTGTGCCTCTGTATCACAGAGTCGGGAAAGCTAAAAGTGACATGCTTAAATTGCTTTAGACCTCGGATTCTGGAAAAGGAGTGCTTTTAAAGTATTTGCATGAGGTTTAAAGGGCAGAAATGAGGCACAGCCATCTCTCTGCTGCTTTCGTTGTTCTCGGCACCAAGTCAAGTCATGGAGATGCCAGTCCCAGAATTCACTTTACGGCAGTTGCAGTGCAGCCAGATTTCATGCTCCTGAGTCTTCATGTCTGGCCAACTGTGGTGGCAGTTTCCTGATCCTAGGATCAGAGCTCAGGCAGTGTGTTCCTAAACTCCTTATGCCGATTCCCCATTATCTCAACGTGGGCAGCGGTCAAAGCTTTTCTGACAAGTTGGAATTCTGGAGGCCTGGCCTACAGTCTATATTCAGCTCCTTCTAAGACTGCGGAAGGCCTTACCTTCTGTAATTAAGTACTTTCTGCTGAAAACACCTCTAAGTAGTTTATCTTTCTTAAACTGAACTCTAACCAAGCCATGCCACTGGAGTAGTGGCTCAAGTGTTAGGCAATCAAAAAATGAAAGCACGCCGAAACCGGTTTGGCTCAGTGGTAGAGCGGACTGAAGGGTCCTGGGTTCGATTCTGGTCAAGGGCATGTACGTTGGCTGCGGGCACATCCCCGGTAGGTGGCTAGTCGATGTTTCTCTCTCACCAACGTTTCTAGCTCTCTATCTCTCTCCCTTCCTCTCTGTAAAAAATCAATAAAGTATATTAAAAAAAAAAAAAATGAAAGCAATCCATGACCACGAAAATAGTACTTGTTGGGAATCACTTTTTAAATTAAGAAACTGCATCATTTTAGAGAAAACCTGTGAGAAGACGTTAATCAGGCTAACAAATATCTGTGGAGCACTTTACAGTTTATGAAATAGTTTTGCATACGTTGCCGAATTTTATGCTCATGAAGTGAGTGAAGGCAGGTTTTGTAATGACATAGCTGATATAATAGTTTTGCTTGGGGTTTTATGATGGGTAAAATGGGTTTAGAGATTATTACGGGGGGGAAAAATACGGGCTATGAAAAATTTAATGACTCATTCATAACATATGAGCTTGTAACAGGTAGATTTTTAACAGTATTTTTATGCTACATGCATGAATACATTAAGTATGAAGCTTCAAATGTCCTACAAAAAACAAAAACTCCCACCAAACCTATAAATTTTAATAAATAACAAGTTAGCACCATGGTCAGTCTGAAGAGAGTCAGAAGGAAGAGTTAACTCGAGAAGCTTACAGCCACATTTCCAAAGATGGAAGCAGGAGAGACAGGGGCCCATCTAGGCTTAATAATCAGAAATTCTAGTGAAAGGCAAATATTAGTTTTCAGCCCCTTTATTAATGAGCCCTACATGATTTTGACTGCTAGTCAATGTTAAAAAAAAGTTAGCTCTTAACTCCACTCAGCAACATTTGACTCTAAATCTCTAGTTCTCCATTAGTATTTTTGTTTGATTGTTTGTTTGTTTGTTTTTATTGAGCCTGGCCAGCATAGCTGTGGCTGAGCACTGACCCAGGAACCAGGAGGTCACGGTTTGATTCCCAGTCAGGGCACATGCCCGAGACATGCCTTAGTTGGGCTTGGTCCCCAGTGTGGGGCCTGCAGGAGGCAATCAATTAATGATTTCCTCTCTCTCTCCCTCTCTCTCTCTCTGACATCAATAAAAATATTTATTTTAAATGTTTTTATTGATTGGAGAGAGAGAGAGAGAGAGGGAGGAAGGATGAGGAAAAGATAGAAAAATCGATGAGAGAAATATCATCAGCTGCCTCATGAGAGCCCCTACTGGGTAATCAAGCCCCAAACCCAGGCATCTAACAGGAAGCTAACCTGTGATCTCTTGGTACATTGGACAATGCTCAACCACAGAGCTACCTCAGCCAGAACCCCACCAATATTTGTGAGATCAAACCAAGAGGGAGAGGATGAAAAGCTGAAACTGGAAACCTTCACTGCACATCTTCCTCCCCATCAACCACTCTCCAACCAGAAGGGAGCTATACCGACGCTTGGCCATCATGAAAGGGAACAGGACTGATAAACCATCTGCATTAGTTATCACTGGCATTGTGTTTGTTAGAACTTACTTAGTCATTATGGAATGCTACTGCATTATTCTTCCCACTCTAAAAAGTTCAATGTATTGAAAATTCCACATTTCTGATCCAAAACAATCTTTTAAAATTTTTAAATAAGAGAGGGATTTTTTATACTTTAAAAGATGGCTTCCTTTTCTTAGATGTATTTGTGAATTTTGTGGAATCTCTATTAAGTATGTCTGGACAATTTTATTCTGGCAAAAAACAAAACAAAACACAAAGTCTGAAAAAACACATGGTAGAAGAATCACTTGGAAATTATTTGGAAAGCAGTTTAGAAATCTGTACCAAGGCCTTAAAAATGATCATGTTCTTTTACTAAAAAAATCTGACATCCTCAGAATAATTAGAAGAAACAATGATAGATTTGAGGCACCCAGTCAGTAAGTACATGGATAGTTTGTTGCACTACCTACACTAATAAAAGAGAAACACACAAATTACCATCATTCCGCTATGCTACCAGCCAATCAGAGTGAGTATGCAAATTAACCTGAAAACATGGCAGCACCCCCCAACCAATCCCTCTCCCCCTCCGCCACTCCAGGCCTGTGAAGGACTGAGAAGTCTGGCACCAGCACCTTGAGGCTGGCTGCAGCCCGGGAGACCAAGAAACTGCCTGCCCTGTGATCCCAGGCCGCAGACAGTAGCAGAAGCCTCACGTCCATTGCCTCATGTCCTGGGTGAGACAGAGAAGCCGGGCCCCAGCGCCTCAGGCTGGATGTGGCCCGGGGTGTGGCCCGGGAGACAAAGAAGCCACCTGCCCCATGATCCCAGGCCACAGCCAGCCGGAGAAGTCACCAACACTGCATCCCAGGGAAGACAGAGAAGCTGCCCACCTGCGGTCCAGGTGCCAGCACCTACAACTGGCTAAGCCTGGTAAATGGAAAAGCCACCGACTCTGAAGTCCTGGGCACCAGTACCTGAAGCTGGCTGTGCCTGAGAGACGGAGAAGCTGCCCACCCAAAAGTCCCAGGCGCCAGCACTAGCAGCTGCAGCTGCAGCTCAGGCAAAGCCATCTGCCCACCATCCCCTATGACTGCTGCCGGCCTGGGCACCTATAGCTGACCAGAAGGAGGGAAGCCCAGATCCCAGGTGCCTGTCGTCGGCTGGAGGAGGGAATTCTGGGTCCCCGATGCTGGGCCGAGGCAGAGGTGGCTAGGGGCAATCAAGCCAGCAAGGGAGCAGTTAGGGATGATCAGGCTGGCAGGCAGAAGAAGTTAGGGGCAATCAGGCAGGCAGAGTTAGCAGTTAGGAGCCAGCAGTTCTGGATTGTGAGAAGGATGTCCGACTGCCATTTATCCCCTGAGGGGTCCCAGATTGGAGAGAGTGCAGGCCAGGTTGAGGGACACCCTTCCCCTTCAACCCCCATGCACGAATTTCGTGCACTGGACCACTAGTTAATTATAATAGCAAAAATCAAAATGTTCATATATAAATTATGATACATACTTTAATTTTACAAAGTATCATATAGCTTATTTACAAAGAATACTTACTATTAGGGGAAAATGGGTACAAGTAATATATATGTGTGTCTGTGTGACCAGAGAAAATGTACCAAATACTAACATCAGTTATTAAAGGAAAGTAAAATTGTGTTTTCTTTTAATTTTGTTATGTCTTAAAATAAAACTTCTAGGATATTAGTTTTATCTAATTAAGTGGTTTAAAGTTATTTTTAATACTAACTAGATATTTTATGATACTATAAAATAGTATTGTGTGACAATAATTTGGCTATGTAAAAAAATAAGCTCATATATTTTAGAGAGGAGTACTGAAATAAATAATAATTTAGATTAGTTACAAAAAAAATCCCAGGTTGGAAGTAAAAGAGTGAAGAGCATAGAAGATGGGGACATAAAAACACAAGGCTGGTCATGTGCTAATATTTGTTACATCTGGGCAATAGGGGTTCATTATGCTGGTTTCTCTTTTCATACTTTTATATGAATTTTTTAAGTTTGTCATATTTAAAAAAGAAAAGTTAAATTTAAAAGAAAGTAAGAAGTACTAACAAGCACTATTTTGAAATTTTACATATAATTAAATCCATTAATCTATCACTGAATAAAGACTAGAAATATCTCACATTAAGAGGATGTCAGTTGATCAGAACTTTCCTTCATATACTTCTGAGCTGTGACTTAAAAACAAACAAACACAGAAAACAAGTAAATATTATCTCCATTACACCATTAAATTTTAGCTCCAATATCTTAGGTACCACTAAAATACTGCCAAATATGATTCTGAGATGCTTCTCAGGTGTAGAGATATTGAGATGTGAGAATATATGCATCTTAGAATTGATGAAGTACAGTAATTAACAAGCCAAATTCAGCTACTGGCCTTTTGATTTGTGATCTGGGATCAGAGAATCTGAATATCTATTATAGATGTTGTAGTTTCCATGATGGATTTTTATCAATAAGATAAAGGGAAGATCTGTGAGTGATAGTTATTGGAAGGAGTGGTATTTTTCTGGGATACAATTTTTATTTTAAGGGCACTTTTTATAAAGCTGGTACGGTTAGGTTTCAGGAGCTGATGATTCAGATTTATGGTCTACCCTCACATCCCAGATGCTGCCAGTCCTGCAGTACCGCACTAGAATGCATGAGCAGAGCTCTTAGTCACCACCTCTACTTGTGGTAGGAGTGTGCCCCCCTACCTTAAATGCTGTTTGCTATGAACAGAAAGAACACTGCAGGATTAGGAACTGAGAAGCACATTCAAAGGATTATTAAGCATTGTTCTTGCCTTGATCCAGTTTCATTTTCCTTTGGATGATTGAAATTTCACAGGGTTTCCTTCACCCAATTTCATGTAAATTTAACTAATATTGGGGCAAAGTTTCTCCCTAAAACAACATTCCATTTCACAGCTATTTGTTGTAAATTAAAATAAGTACATTCAAAATGCTCACAGGGTCAGGGAGTAACCAGTCTTCTTTAAAAAGAGAATCCTGAATAAAATAAATAGTTTAAGCCAAAGCTATAAGTTCACAAATAGAAAAACAGCCAAAGTAAAGACTGAATATGCAATTTTAATATTGTACCAACTACTTTACTTTTCAAAGTAGGCTTCTCTTCTCTTCCGTAGCTCTTCCGAAGAAAGCTGTGCACCTGATGTCTGTGGAACGTCTTGGGGTATATTTCTGGAACTGCCTAAAAACAAATGAAAATAGGATAAAAACAAACAGTTTACTTACCAGGTAAAGTAACAATATGTTTATACTTATGTGAATTACACACAAAAGACTTTTTTAATTTAAATTCTTTATTGTTTAAACTATTACATATGTCTTTTCCCCCCACTGGCCTCTCCCTAGCCACTCCCACCTTCTCACACAAAAGCTTTTAAAATGTTTTCTTCTTAAACATATTCTGCTATTATTCTGTAAATACTAGATGCCCTAAGCCTGCCCTGTGATCCAGGCCTATCTGGGCCTTCCAGCTGCCAGGTGGGGCCTTCCTTCCTGCTGCTGGCCAGGGCCTCCCTTCCCCAGCTGCCAGCTGGGACCTCCCTTTCCCCGCTGCCAGCTGCTGGCCAGGGCCTCCCTTCCTTGACTGCCAGATGGGGCCTTTTTCATTCTGCACCTGCCCCTGGTGGTCAGCGCACATCATAGCAAGCAATTAAACTCCAAGTCTCGGTCTCCTGGTCAAACTCCCGAGGAGACACTTAGCATATTAGCATTTTATATAGATAGATAAGAAAGGGTCTGAAAGCCTCAGAGGATATCTGAATAACACAGTTCAAACCTAACCAGTATCCACTACAGCCAAAGCTGTCACCCAACTGTGGTAGCAAATGTGAGAATTTAAGCCCAACAACCAACTAGGGAGAAAGAGCCATTAATACCACTCTTGCAGGCTCTCTTTAACTTATTAGACATCAATTTATACTTCCAAAGACATAGAATTCCTTAGAACCAACTTAAAGCAGATGATTATAAAACAAACACATTCTGTGTTCCTTTATCTTCAAAAATTTGGGTCCTACAACTTAAGTATATTTCCATGATCTCATTTATTGCACCAACCAGAGATTTCGCACAAATTGTGAAACAAAGTGGTAAGGAGAGTGAATTACACACAAATAACTAAAATTGCAAAAGCTGGTGTCTGCCATTACCTCAATTTTATTTAGATACTAGAGGCCTACCATGCAAATTTGCATGAGACCCAGACCTGCTGTGCATGAGTAGCTCCCCGCCATGAGCCACTGTGCTGGAAAACAAATCAGTTTCACTAAAAAAGAGATGTTGACAGGAAGCCAGGAAGGCTGGTCAACAACCTTAACTGCTCTAATCTTTAGTTGAGATATTGTTAGCTGAAACAGCCTCCACCTTGTTTGTCCCGTGTAAGTTTCTGTTATTTCCTGCCTAAGGGCTACATGTAAATTTCTATTTATGTTGCCTAAGATGTTTTCCCAAAGCCTCAATAAAAGGGGATGGCAGGGCCAGAGCAGATAGTTCTCCCACTAGAGTTGGACTACCGGCTGGCCCCCATATCGCCAAGTTGAATTTCTTCAAGTCTCACGTCTCTTCATTTGTGTGTGGCCCTTCTCCAGAACCTGAACCCTGAATTGGAACTCTTTCTATGTAGGCCATAGAAAGAACTCTTTCTGAGCTCTTCCTACATCACTGCACTGAGCGAGACCCTCCCTTCCCCTCCCCATGAGCTGTAAGAGCCACGAGCCCAGCACCCAGCAGCTCGCGGGCTCAGGGGTGGGACTAAGAGGTGCTCCGTGCACCTCCTGGTGACCAGTTATTTGGTCATTCCAGCATTCGGGCGTTCGGGCCACTGGTCTCTATCGTATAGATTTCAGGACTTCAACCAATAATTTCATTAGAAAGTAAAAGGCAAAATCATTAATTAAATGAAAACAAAACTATCAAAAGAAATTCCTTAAACTTTTATGTAAGCCACTTAGAGCTACAAACCAGACATTTCCTTCCACCTGGATTCCCTAGGTAATATGTCTTACTTCTCCTCTGCTATGGGCTTACATTACTATAAAAGTGTCAAAGTGGACTCAAGCTATACGTTGCACAGACACAATGTTAGAGTTTTCCAAAATCCATTTATATTCTCTGTCCAGGCCTTCCTTTGGGTCCAACAGCAAATACATTTATGAAACAGTTGGCCTTGGTAAGAGTTCCCCCACTTTTGCCCACAAAGACTAACCTCAGTTTATTGCTGTGTTAGTACAGTATTATAACCAAATGGAATAACCAGAAATAAAAATATAGCTGGTTGTCTGTGACGGGCTGGCAAGGCCACAGCATACTCAGCCCCAGGGCGCCTTATGTGCCACACCAGCTCAGCCAGGTTCAGTGACCCTGAGAGGGGGCGGTGAAGGATTGAGAAAAGACAGACAGGAGAATAAAAGCTGGGTCTGAGTGGGACGCTGCTCCCAGAGACTACAAGCCCTGTCTTTATTTTATAGCCCGATTCCACAAGGCAAAGTAAGGGCATGGTCAAGATGTTTACAACATTCTCTTGAATTTTGATCCTACTCAATTACATGCACCTGAACTCTACCAAGCCCACATCACTCAGGCACGTGGGGCCATGTGTTCGGACCATAGGTTCAAGCTTACAACTGTAGCTTATTGGCTATAACTGAGCTGTGAAGGCTCTGCCCTCCAAGCTGGAACTTGCATGTGGCAATGTGAGGACTGTGCCCTCTCATTAGTCCAAGGCTTGAACCTGTCCAAACACTGTGGCCAGCGTGGGTTGGCTGGTGGGAGCATTGCCCTGTGCTCCAAAGAGTTGTGGATTCAATTCCCAGTTGAAGCATGTGCCTTGGCTGTGGGTTCAGTACCCTGGCCCTGGCAGAGGTGTGTTCAGGAGGATGCAGCATATTGATTTTCTATCTCACATCAATGCTTCTCTCTCTCTCTCTCCCTCTCTGACCTGCCCTTTTCTCCCTCCCTTCCCCTCTCTCTAAAAATCAATGAAGCATGGCCAGTGTGGCTCAGTGGTTGAGTGTGTTGACCCATGAACGGAGGTCACAGTTCAATTCCAGGTCAGGGCACATGCCCAGGTTGTGGACTCGATCCTCAGTAGGGGGTGTGCAAGAGACAGCCGATCAATGATTCTCTCATCATTGATGTTTCTATCTCGCTCTCCCTTCCTCTCTCTGATATTAATAAAAACATATTTTTAAAAATATCAATGAAGAACGAAGATGGAGGCGTAGGTAAACATTCCTAAAAGGCTGCCGGGCACAAGTCCAAAGAAAACTATAAAACTAACGTCTATCTCCCAAAAACCAAATGAAAGCTGGCTGAGAGGAAGCCCTATATCTAGAGAAAGAGGAGAATCCAGGGCACAAGCGCTGAAAAACTGAGGTAGGAGGGCGAGGATGCCATAAAGGCTGGCAGTGGATCCAGGCTGGCGGAGGGCGGTGCTTTCTTCAACCCGAAGAGAGACAAGTGCCCGATCTCTCGGAAATCCAGTCTCTGGGGAAAGGCTAGACTGTCTGCCATCTGGTCAGAAAGTGAGGCCGGCTTGCTTGCAGAGCTGAGATTCTTTGCTGTGCTGTGGTGCGAGATGCGGGGACGCTATTGGAGAGGTGGCAGGGTGTGTGTGTGTGTGTGTGTGTGTGTGTGTGTGTGTGTGTGTGTGCGCGCGCGCAGCCATGGCTGTTGCCCACGCCCCAGCCTAGTGAGGCCTTGAGACTCCGCCCTGAGACTCCACTCCTCACAACACATCCAAGCTTGAAGCAGTGGACTTTGCATATGAATGGCCCTCTCTGTTGCAGTTTAGAAAAATTGCGATCTGGGGCAAACAGATCCAAGGAGGACAGGACTGTGGTTCATGCTGTAGCTTCTGCGACAGAACTGGCCTCAGACAGTGGCTGAACTGCACCTCATTGAGACCCAGAAACCAGAATTCTAGTGCTCAGTTTCAATCCCTCACACCCATAAGTGACACATTTGGGAGATGGTCTCAGTGAGCACCAAAGCCCCACTGAAACAAGGTGTGTCTCCAGCACAGCAGTTCTTCCTTTATAGACACAGCCAGTCCTCACAGACAATTGGCCTGGAGGTCAATTCCTCCCAGTGTACCAACAGCAATCAAAGCTTAATTACACCAAGACTTTGCACTAAGCCCACAAAGGGATATACAAAAGCGACCACCTCAGGTGATTGGGGAAGCTGAGCTACTGACCCCTATAGATCATTGACCACACAAAGCCACTCCAACACAGGGAGGCAGCCAAAATGAGGAAACACAGAAGCATGACACAAATGGGAGAGATGGTGGAGAGTAAACTACTGAACGACACACAGTTCAGAATCACATTTATAAGATTACTCAAGAATCTTCTAAAAAGCTTTGAGAAATTTGATGAGACCTCCAAGAAGCTTGGTGAGACCTTCAAGGACCTTAATAAGAATACCAAAAAAATGGAAAAGGACCAGCCAGAAATTAAGTATACAAAGTCTGAAATAAAGAATATACAGAAACTCAACTGTAGATCAACATGCCCCAAGAATCAAGCTAAAGACCTGGAATATAAGAAAGCAAAAATCAGCCGAAACCGGTTTGGCTCAGTGGTAGAGCGTCGGTCTGCTGACTGAAAGGTCCCGGGTTCGATTCCGGTCAAGGGCATGTACCTTCGTTGTGGGCACATCCCCGGTGGGGGGTGTGCAAGAGGCAGCTGGTCGATGTTTCTCTCTCATCGATGTTTCTAGCTCTCTATGTCTCTCCCTTCCTCTCTGTGAAAAATCAATAAAATATATTTAAAAAAAAAAAGATTACTCTACCCAGCAAAGCTATCATTCAGAATTGAAGGTCAAATAAAGAGCTTCACAGACAAGAAAAAGTTAAAGGAGTTCATCAATACCAAACCAGGATTACATGAAATGTTGAAGGGTATTCTTTAAGAAGAGGAAGAAGAAAAAGGTAAAGGTAAAAAATTATGAACAACAAAAAGGCATCAAATACATACCTACCAACAAGCGAATCTAAAAATCAAGAGAATAAAAAAAAAAATCTGAAGAACAAAATAGACTGGTGAATATAATAGAATCAGGGACATAGAAAGGGATTGGACTAACAATTCACAGGGGGAAAGGAGTCTGAGGGGTGCAGGAAGAGATTGGACAAAATCTTACACCTATGGATGAAGTGGCAGGGGTAAGGGCGTGGGGTGGGGTTGGGAATCAGGTGGAGGGGAATTAAGGGGGGGGGGGAGGGGAACACCTGTAATAATCTGAACAATAAAGATTTATTAAAAAAATATATATCAATGAAAATGACCTTGGGTGTGGATTAAATAATATATATTTAGTCCCAATATGACATAGGTTGTAAAAGTTATATTACAAGAAAACCAAAAGAACATCTGACTGTACATAGCTATTGATTCTGCAGTAACTGTCAAAGAACATCTAACAGTTCATTAACTTCCAGGAAACCAAGAATCATCTGAATCAATTCTTTAACAATGAAAAGCCCTGTCAGAATGTCTGTACCTTGCATACTGAGCTGAATAGCCCTTCGGAGATCTGCTTCCTCATCTTCCATGTCAATCTGTTGGCGACTTAGGGCCAGAGCCCGCTGCAAATCCTCCTCCTCTCCATCTAAGATTCCTGGCCCATCATTTACTTCTAAGGTTTGTTCGTCCGAATCCACTGTCTGGACTCTATAAAGAATGAAAGCACTGATAATAACTACAGCCCAGTCTTGCATTTTAGATATAAAAATATTTATAAACTGAAGATTTTATATAAGTCAAAACTTACATATTTCAGTTAATTGTTGAAAAATAGAAATAAAGAAACTTAACACGTTTTCTTGCAGATAAGGTCTAATAATATCAACTTTGTGTTGCGATGTGACTCTAAGTTAACATTTTTAAGTAATTCAAAGAATTGATTCAAGTTTGAACCAATAAACTTCACTAAAATATATGGGTCTAAAAAAATCACTAACAATAATAGGACCACAAATCCAATGATAGCATGAAAATGTACTTCTTGCCGAAACCGGTTTGGCTCAATGGATAGAGCATTGGCTTGGGGATTGAAGGGTCCCAGGTTCGATTGTGGTCAAGGGCATGTACCTTGGTTGCGGGCATATCCCCAGTGGGGGGTGTGCAAGAGGCAGCTGATTGATGACTCTCTCTCATCGATGTTTCTAACTCTCAATCCCTCTCCCTTCCTCTCTGTAAAAGAATCAATAAAATATATTTTTTTAAAAAGAAAAAAAGAAAATGTACTTCTTGAAATGAAATAGTATCATACATTCCATACTGCAGAGTTAATTTTACCTCTGATCTTTCATTTGTGCTAATTCTTCTCCAATAAGTTTTGGTCGGTGCATCTGATGGACCCTGATCATCTGTAGGAGTTGGTCAGCTTCACAATCTGGCAGATCACCTTTAACAACAAATATAGAATAACCTAAAAAAAAAAGACAAAAATAAACTAAAACAGCTAGTAAGAGATTCAAAATCAGTGAAAAATGATAGTAGCTAGAGAGGCAGCACGGTATATGGTAGTGAAAAAAATGTAAATTGAGGAATCCGAAAAAGCTGAGCTCAGTAATGATTCTCGTACGGACTGGTAGGGTAAGCCCGGACAAATTACCTGTCTTTGAGTGTGACTTCCCTCACCTGTAAAATGGGAACAGCCATCTCCCAGAGCATCAGAACTAAAGGAAATAATATCTGTAAAGGGCCCTCCTAAAACAGTGCTTGGCCAAGTAGGCTACTCAGTACATGGTAGCAGAGAAGCAGTAAAGGACCGGGTAAGAGCAAGGAATGTGGGAGCAGTGGGCCTCATTTTTAATCCGAGCTCTTCCATTTCCCAGCTGCATGGTCTCCGGTAAATCACTTTGCCCACCTAGATTACTTCAACTGTAAAAGAGATGATACTGTACTTCTTCTGAGGGCTACTATGAGGACACGATCAGATAACATATGCAGTCATCTATAATCAATGTAAAATAAGTTATCTGTGGAAAGAGCTGCCTCCCCACCTTCACCCCCCCCCCCCCGCCCCACCTTTCCTAACTGAAAACAACAAGGTCTGAGAAGCAATACCTAAAATCTGCATGAGGTATGAAAGCTGTGGCTTGTCTTTTGAAAGAATTACACTGATCCTATAGAATTTTTTATAAATATGACTCTAGAAAACCAGTTTTCCCAGCTGAATACTCCACGTAGTAGTAAAAACTGAATAAGGTGGGCTAAAACTAAGTCATTCTAGTCGATTTATATTTTTCTACCATAAAAATGTCTTCAACTTTGGTGCTTCTTACTGGATATCCTTTGTCAGCATTAATAGATAGTGAAATACCAAAAAATAAAAACAGATTATGAAACAAATAAATAGGACCAAAAAGAGTATTAATGAAAAAACACAAAACAGTAAATCGTTTAACCTTTAAAAAAAAAAAAATTCGTATTGATTTTAGAGAGAGGGAGAGGGAGAGATATAGAAACATCAACAATGAGAAAGAATCATCAATAGGCTGTGTCCTGCATACCCCTACTGGGAATTGAGGCAGCAACCCAAGCATATGCCCTGACCTGGAACCCAACCATGACCTCCTGGTTCATGGGTCGATACTCCACCACTGAACAACACTGGCCCGGCCAGCCATTTTGGTTTTACAAGGAAGAGTGTGCTCAGAGTTCAGATGGTTTAACATGTTTTGTGTCAGTAATCTGTTTCCAGATCCTAGAAGAACTATGTTGGCTCACCATGGCATTCCATGAAGAGCAGAATTCTTACAGTAGATGACCTGTCTATTCATTACTTGCAATTAGGGTTTAAGAATCCTAGGTTTTATTCAAGACTAGATTTCATTCTGTGTGCTGGATGGGAAGCCACTCAAAGGTGAAGGGTGAGGTTGTACCAAAATATGCATTATGGTTTATTTAAAATCACTCAGGGCTGTTTTATCAATATAATATATTGTAACCAGAGTGCAAGAAAGTGATCCTTACTTGAAATGGAAAACCTGAGGGATAGTGTGGGCCAGGGAACTGAATGCGAAACCATTGGATCCTACAACTTAAGTATATTTCCATGGTCTCATTTATTGCACCAACCAGAGATTTCACGCAAATTGTGAAATAAAGTGGTAAGAAGAGTGACTTACACACAAATAACTAAAACTGCAAAAGCTGGTGTCTGCCATTACCTCCATTTTATTTAGATACTAGAGGCCCAGCATGTGAAATCATGCAAGACCCAGACACACCAAACCAGTGGGACCCCAGACCTTCCATGAACAAGTAGCTCGCCACTGGGTTCATTTCAGAAATTTGAGAGTCAAGTTCAAAAGGTTCCCAGTGTCCCAAGATGGAACAATCTGAGTATCAATATGAATATTATAATAAACTGAAACATATAAACTATGTTTAATGGATTAGTTTAAAATGACTCTTAAAAAAAAACACAACCATTCGATTGATTACCTTTGGAGGAAAGATACTATGTAATGAAATGATTTAAAAACCTGATAAAAGAAATATTTATCCTGCCGAGACCGGTTTGGCTCAATGGATAGAGCGTCGGCTTGGGGACTGAAGGGTCCCGGGTTCGATTCCGGTCAAGGGCATGTACGGTGGTTGGGGGCATATCCCCAGTAGGGGGTGTGCAAGAGGCAGCTGATAGATGATTCTCTCTCATCGATGTTTCTAACTCTCTATCTCTCTCCCTTCCTCTCTGTACAAAATAAATAAAAAATATATTTATCCTGCTTTTGCTATGTGACTATACTTGAGGATAACCAAATATTTGATGAGGGAAAGTTTATTTGTATAGAAGTCTTTCAGCTAAATAATAAATGCAGGAAGGGACAGGGGAGCAGTTAAAGGTTTGAAGAGAGAAGCTGTGAAATATCCATCATGGAGAGTAAATGAACTTACAAGAAAACAGTAAGAATGGCAAGTAGCACTAAAGGTTCATTTGAAATTTGTGACCATAGATTTAAAGCAAAATATCATCACATTTTATGTAATTCTTTTTTTAAAATATATTTTTATTGATTTCAGAGAGGAAGGGAGAGAGATAGAAATATCATCGATGAAAGATAATCATGGATTGGCCACCTCCTTCACGCCCCCCAGTGGGGATCGAGCCTGTGACCCAGGCATGTGCCCTTGACCAGAATCGAACGAACCTGGGACCCTTCGGTCCGCAGGCCGACATTCCATCCAGTGAGCCAAACAGGCCAGGGCTTATGTTATTCTTTAGCCATGTGCAGCTGCTCTGGTACAGGAATGGACAAGACCAAGGTTTTGGTTTTAACCAGGTTTGGAATTTTGTTATGGAAGTATGATGGAGAGAAAGGAGGAAGGAGTTGAGGAATGCAGTGATTATAATGATGGATTATAGAAAATAAGCAGACTAAGGTAAGAAGTAAGAATATAAGAGGATGTTTGGACCTTGTGATAGGGTTTAAAGAATTGTTGCAATGGACAAAACAGAAAAAATATGGTGCAAAGATAGGAGGCAACAGCCAAAAAAATAGGATGCTTGCAATTAGGATTTAAAGATGGTACAGTTATTGGTAACAGCAAGGAGTGGGGAAAAAAGATATTTGGAAGTAAGAAAAAAGGTTTTGGATTGATCTTTGACAGAAAAGTCACTAAGAATGGTGAAAGGCGTTCAAGCAGAAAGAAGACAGTAAGTCAGACCCTAACATCTTCAATGGAAAAGAGAGCACAGATGGCTACAAAAATCAGGGGTCAAGTTTAATCTAGTGAGATGTATGTCAAAAGAGCTGGAAATTTTAGGGAAGAACAGTGGCCCAGAAGGGGCAAGGAGGAGGAAGAGAATTAATGACCTGCCCCTTGGCTCTGTGGCATGTGAAGTTTGGGAGGAAAAAGAGCCATTACTTAGAGAGCTGCAAAGGAAGCAGCATCCTCAGGCAAGGGCCAGTGGGAGAACTCTACCTGAACAGTATCAGTCAGACCACAACCTCAAGCTTACCATGTAAAACAAAGTTTTGCCGAAACCGGTTTGGCTCAGTGGTAGAGCGTCAGTCTGTGGACTGAAAGATCCCAGGTTCGATTCCGGTCAAGGGCACGTACATTGGTTGCGGGCACATCCCCGGTAGGGGGTGTGCAGGAGGCAGCTGGTCGATGTTTCTCTCTCATCAACGTTTCTGGCTCTCTATCTCTCTCCCTTCCTCTCTGTAAAAAATCAATAAAATATACTTTAAAAAGAAAAAGTTTACTTCACTGCCACTGCCATCAAAATAGTCTTATTACATTTATATCTAATGAGTTAGTTTTATTTAGCTTCTTTGAAAGATAACATTATTAAATTTTCCATTTTCATTTACCTTCCTGTTGTAATTGAGCCAAAAAAAGTGCAAGGTATGTGTCTGATATTAATTCTGGACCCGTCAAGAGAGAATTCAAGTTGAACCACTGAAAAAAAAGAAATTGCCAACATTCAAATTAATATACATTGTAATTAAGAAGGAAATTTCACATGTTATGAATAGATATAACCCACCTAAGCTTATTATGACTGTCTAAACAATGAAAATAAGTCAAACTGAGATTTTTTTAAATGCGATTTCAAAAACCTGAAATAGAATGTTAAAAATTTATCACTATTAAATCCTTTTTTGAAAAAATAAAAGTTTGCTATAAGCCATAAACTTTAAATCCCCCCAAAAAGAATAGAAACTGATAGTACTTTAAGGTACTATATTTATAGCTATAATTAAATCTCTTGTCAAAACCTGGTTCTAATCACATTATACTGTGGACTGATGTGGAAGAAAAATGATAACCACACAAAGTTTTCCTACTACTGATATTTTGGTCAAAGATTTCAACTGTGAGAAAGCCAGTCTATTCTAGGAGGAGGATTTGTAATCACCAACTCATTTTAAAAAGATCACTAAGCCGCCACTGCATGGAATTAACATTATTTAATCACTGCTTCACCGGATTCCTAATTTAACCACAACGGACCACAAAAATATAAATTATAGCTAAAGTTAATAAGCCAAAATTGACATTTCTGTATTTGTCAAAAATAGAGTAATTTAAAATGTGAAAATTCAATTTTGGAGAACTAAATTTTAAAACCTCTCAAAATAATGGTATAAGTTTACATACAAATCAATACAAAGGAACTTCTGGAATCTAATCTTTTTTAAGACCATTTTAAAAAATCCATTGATTTTATACACAAAAAGTAAAGAATACTTGGTCATAATTGTCAAAGATATAAATGAAAGCTAGAGGTTAAAGCATCTTGTTAGTGTCCTGCCCTTGCTTCTCCTTAGAGTCCATTCCCATACGGGTCTCTCTCTCTCTCCAATCTACCAACGTCTCCTTCTCCACTCCTGCTCTGAGCTTCTCTGGGCGGACCTTAAGATGAAGCTGCTGACCATCCCACAACCAAGAGACTGAACATACCCCATCGCCAAGTTCCTGCGCCTTGTAACCCTCCTTTATCATTCTTCTTTGCCTTCCTCATCTCCAAGCAAACACTGGTTGACTGGCTTTCTGTCCCTACAGAATAGTTCGAATTTTCTACACTTTTATATAAATGGAACCATACAGCATGTAGTATTTTGTATCTACCTTCTTTTACTCAGCATAATTATTTGGAGATTCACCTGGGTTGCATGCATCAATAGTTAATTCCTTTTTCTTATATTAGCCCACTTTCAATAACAATCATTCAAAGATTCAAAATTCTAAAAACAGATTTTAAGTAATTTCTGTTTCAAAAATGGAACCATGTATACAAAGGTAATTAGTAATTGTTTTTTAAAATAACAGTTTAAGTATAATTCTTTATCTTTATTTTTATGTTAATCCTCACAGAGGATCTCCCCCCCCCCCCCCCCCCGCCCTCATTGATTTTAGAGAGAGTGAAAGGAAGAGGGAGACACACAGAGAGATAAACATCAGTGTGGGAGAGACACATCAATTGGTTGCCTCCTGAATGCACTCTGAGGATGGAGCCTGCAATCAAGGTACGTGCCTTTGACCAGAATCAAACCCGGGACCCTTTAGTCCATGGACTGACCCTCTATCCACTGAGCCAAATCAGCCTGGGCATAATTCTTGATCTTTAAAAAGGCTTGTCCAAAAACTGATTTTTAAAAATAGAAATGATTTTATGTAGATATATGTATTATGTGGTATTTGGGAATGTGAATTTATCTTGCTGTGCTGAAGCAAACATGGTTGAAAACTTTTATTCCCATGGAATACTGTTTCAGGTTTTGTGCTAAATACAAATCTATTAATGGAAGAGTTAACTGACAAAATATTAATTACAATAAAACCCACTTTAACCCTTTTTTTTTTTTAATTCTCACCTGAGGATATGTTTTTATTGATTTTTAAAGAGGGAGAGGGAGGGAAGAAGGAGAGGAAGAAGAAGGGAGGAAGAGAAAGAGAGAGAGAGAGAAAAACATCTATTAGTTAGTTGCCTCCCATACCTACCTTGACCAGGGATCGAACCTGCAACCTTTTGGATGATGCTCCTACCAACTGAGCCACCCAGCCAGGGCTGCCATTGTCTTAAATAAATAATTTTTCTTGTGATACAGCTAAATTGTACATGGTTGTCACAAATAGATAATGGAAACTGATACTGTCTTTTAAAATAGTACATTTCTATCTATCAAGATTGAAACTATGCTACATAGTTTCTTCATCAGATCCTGAGCCTCCAATACTAGACTGTTGAACAATTTAGTTGCAAATGAAGTGCAGAATGAGAAAAAAATACAACAAAGGAGGAGAAACATTACCTGTTTTCCTAATTTTCTAACTGTAAACCAGTGTTCTTTATAATTGCATATAAATGATCTTTCATTTCTAGAAAAGGAAAAAAAATACAGACCCAATATTAAGTTGAAGTATTAGCGTTCGTATTCATTTTTTGTCTACTGGTAATTGTTATATAAAACTTACGACAATTAAGATTATGTTTACAATTAAGTAACAGTAATTTTTTTTTAATTACAAACAATTGAATCCCTCTACACATCTGGGATGCTGTGCAAAATGAAGGCATCGCACAGCACTATAGGATCAGCTCTGTGCTACACACACTGGGCTGCAGGAAGGCTTAGAGGGCACCTGTTCATGGACATCTCCAACAGAGAAATAGGGAACGAAATAGGGCGCATCCAAACAAAACATTCAAAATATGTTTTTCTTAAGAAATTATAACTTTAAAAATCAAATTTGGGGGGAAAAATGTAGGAAAAACAGAATAAATCTTACATAGGATCAATCCCGAGTCTCTGATACTCTGGACTGTTGAACAGGATTAGCTCTAAACCCCAAACTTTCAAGGCATTGCTTATAACCTGTTAAAAAAAAACATGAGCTAAAACATTTAATTCCAAATGTAAATAGGGAAAGCCACGTTAGTTGTGCAAACAACTGTACTTCATATATCAATTTCCCTGGAAGGCTATGGCGTTTTTAAAGTGTGCGTGAGATATTTCACTAAATCTATAAATAACATACAGACACGGCATTTAAAACGTCTTTTTAACTCTAGGTTTCTGGGATATTCCAGAGAACCACACAATTCCTAGCTAAAACTGCCTCAAAAGTCCGGATGTATATTCTTAAAACTAGTCCTCTACATACACATGATAACTTGGATGCTATGATCCTACTACAGAAAAGTTATATTTCAGAATATTTTTTAAAAATATATTTTATTGATTTTTCACAGAGAGGAAGAGAGAGATAGAGAGTTAGAAACATCGATGAGAGAGAATCATCGATCAGCTGCCTCTTGCACACCCCCTACTGGGGATGTGCCCGCAACCAAGGTACATGCCCTTGCCCGGAATCGAACCCAGGACCTTTCAGTCCGCAGGCCGACGCTCTACCACTGAGCCAAACCGGTCCCGGCCAGAAAAGTTATATTTCAATTCACTACCTGATATGTCAACAATAGTGATAATTATGTCTATTAAAATGAGTTCTTTCTAGGGATTTAAATGAAGTTTTCATAGATTTTAATCTTCTGTTATTATAGGTCTATAATTTTAGAAGACAAAAAAACAAAAGATAAACCTGGTTATTTCAAACTGTCTAGAAAGAAATAGATTTCTGAAAATTCACTACCTATGCTAGGTAGCTGACAAAGCAGCAAGTGAACTTGGTACTAGCAAACAGATGTGAATCAGCACCAAGGGCAGCGCCACACACCACAAAGGACAAGTGCTGGGCTCCTGGGACTTCCATCCTAGCCCGGTAGAAGGAAGGACTAGGGAAGCACTGAATGGAAATGCTGGTGAATAGGGAGTCCAGGGCAGTGCAAGGGGAATGCAAACAAATTATCTTCAGAAGTAGATCCCTCAAGAGAGGTTCCAAAAGAACTCAGAATACACCTCCAAGGTGTTAGAAACACAATGAAAGACACGGATAAAAGAATCTCACAATACAGCTTCCTTTGAATTCTATGGGTGAATATATGTTTAAAAAGAAAAAGAAAAAGCCCCAGACCATAATAAAATAATCCAGTGTTAATAGGCCGATTAAAAGGGAAGACAGTGAGGTGTTGCATTATCAAATTTACACAAGAGTTAGTAAGTTTAAAAGACTCTGACTTATTGGAATTAAGGTTACTAGTATCCTTATAAGCCATAAACTTTAAATCCCCCCAAAAAGAATAGAAACTGATAGAACTTTAAAGTATCTTTAGCAAAATTAAATAACCTTTCAAAAAAAGCCTATTCTAAAATGAAGATTCTACAATCCTAATTTTCATGTTTATCTATATAAAAATTTAATACTTTAAGAGTACAATCTTATACTTTTAGACACAATCCATTAGAGGAACTTCTAAAGGTCATATCATTATAGTGACTATGAAACGCTGTAAGAAGATACTTCTATCAATCATACCCAGGCTTAAACACAACCTGGGGCAAAAATAGCACTTCGTATTGCTGTGACTACTTACTTGAATAGAGAAAAAACCACTATCATCCATATTCCCAGAAGGCTGCTGTTTAATTCGGGAAGGTAGTTGAGGCAGGGGTTGAGGGTGGAGAAAGAAGGAAAAACTGTCATCAATGTGTGTATTTAAAATAACATTTTGTGCATTCTCATTTACAAAGTCAAGAGCAAAGTTATAATTAACAAGTCAGATCCCGAAAGGGAGAATAGTTTGTTCTTTTCTAAACAATATCCACATTTTTTCTTTTTCTTTTTAATACCCAGGTGTGTTTGTGTTTTGTTTTTTTTTGTTTTATTTCTCAATCCCTCTATGTCCTTAAACACCCTCTCCCTCTTATCAGAGCTGTCTTCCTGCTCTCTATGAGTCTTAATACCCACATTAAAAAAAAAAAAAAAATGGCAAGTTTAAAATCAGTACCTGTATAAACGTGCGATAGTCTTCACTAGTAACTCCGCCTTCTGCCATCCTCATCCTCTCTTCTTCATCTAGTTGATGTGCAATAGAAGATAATTCCACAGGGCTAAAATATTCTCCTTGCAATAGATTATTCAAGCAATGCTGAGCACAAAGTGAGCCTTCTTGCTAATATTTCCAAAAGAAAAAATTCAAATGTGGCTTGATAAACAGATTTGTTTATCCTTAAAGAGAAATTTAATGATTAACTTCTTAACTGTCTAAACTGAACCTCTCTAGCTTTAGACAAACAGGACTAACAAAAGGTAAATGCATTTTTATTTAACATTTATTTTATAATTCTGCCATTAGTGAAACCACCATAACTTAGCTATATAATGAAAAACTTAGAATGATTTATATTAAACAAACATCTATGAAATACACAAAATCTCACATTTTACTAAAAATTACTCTATTGGCACTTAGCCTCCTTCATTTTCAGTGTCTAAAATAAATTCACTCAAGATTCCATAGCAAATTACTAATGCTGAAAGGGAATTTTCATCCCTAGAACATTTGTTCTTTTAACAGGATAATGTCTACTTGATCTAAATGCTTGTTCATGTAATTTCATATCTCAAGAGCTGACACAGGTAAGAAAAATCTGAATTAATGAGGCCTCATGCTGCACAGGTGAGGTTTCCTTCAGGGAACTCTGAAGGTAATATACACACCGGGTGGTGCAATGAGCAAGACTGCCCAAAAGGCATCCCTGGAACTCACTTTTGGACAAGCCAACATGGGGGCTGCATCCAAGCTCAGCTCCCCATGGCATCACTGACTTCCTGTTATGGGCGTAGGGGAGTACAACTTCCCATGGGCCTTCAGGTGCTGGGCAGGTGGCTTTTTTACATATATGACAACCCAAGTATATATCCAGACCGCCTGGCACTGAGAAGACTCATCAGCCCTCTCCCTGAAATTATGATGCTTTTCCAAGCTTGCCCTTTAGAGAGAGAGACATTCAAGCCCTGTCTTTGTAGCTTAGTGGTTGAGCGTCCACCTATGAACCAGGAAGTCACAGTTCGATTCCCAATTAGGGCATATGTCTGGGTTGTGGGTTCAGTCCTCAGTGTGGGGCGTGCAAGAGGCTGCCCGTTAATGATTCTCTCTCATCATTGATGTTTCTATCTCTCTCACCCTTCCTCTCTGAAATCAATAAAAATCTATTAAAAAAAAATAAAAAGAAGAGACATTCAAGAATAAATGAGATGCCTCCTATGAACCAAGACCTGGGTCTGCCTCTCTGTGGGATGATGGCAGCAAGGAAAACGCGTTTCTCCTGCTAACTCTAGAAAGTTCTCCTTTCCCCTAACCCAGTCTGCCTGTCTAAGCATGTTACACAATAGATAGTGACCCCAAAGAACAACATCTTGCAAGATACATATTCTTCCTGATCAATTAATGTTCTAGGAATAAAATTCAGCTGAAAAAGATATAAGGAGCCCTAGCCTAGTGGTTCAGTTGATTGGAGCTCCGTCCCATACATCAAAAGGTTGATTCCCGTTCAGGGCACATACCTACGTTTGGGTTCAATTTCCAGTTGAGGGTGTGTATGGGAGGCAACCGATTGATGTTTTTCACATTGATGTTTCTATCTATCTCTCTCCCTGCCTCTCTTTAAAAAATAAATCAATAAACATCCTCAGGTGAGGATTATAAAAAAGATATAAGGAATACAAATGCAATGGAATAGGAAAGCAGCACTGAGACAGTTTGAGACAGGGCCTGAGATAAATTTATCTTCATAACCTGGTCTGGTAGTGAAAGAGGACTTGTTTCCACCTCCCTTTCCTTCTACTCTCTTCCTACCACCAGAGAATCACTCCCACCAAATACTAATGGTAATGCAAACCGAAGAACATACAGACTTCCTCGTTATATTCTGCTGAAAAATTACAGGAGGAAAAAATTATAAGAGGAAAGCCAAATGGCTAACGCACACAAAAAGATGCTCAACGCCATTACCATTAGGGAAATATACACAAAAACCACAATGCGCCGAAACCGGTTTGGCTCAGTGGATAGAGCATCAGCGGGGCTGAAGGGTCCCGGGTTCGATTCCGGTCAAGGGCATGTACCTTAGTTGCGGGCACATCCTCAGTGGGGCGCGTGCAAGAGGCAGCTGATCGATGACTCTCTCTCATCAATGTTTTTAACTCTCTATCTGTCTCCCTTCCTCTCTGTAAAAAATCAATAAAATATATTAAAAAATAAAAAATAATAAAACCACAATGCATTACTACCACACACCTCCAAAATGGCTAAAATGTTGAAAAGTACTAGACACATCAAAACTATCATTTGCTACCAGTGAAAGTGTAAATTAGTATAACCACTTTGGAAAACTATTTGTAATACCTACTAAAGCTTAACATGCACATATCCTATGATCTAGCAATTCTACGACTAGGTACAGGATATAAACAAAAGAAATGACGCCTGGCCTGTGTCGCTCAGTGGTTGAGTATCGACCTATAAACCAGGAGGTCATGGTTTGATTCCCAGTCAGAGCACATGCCTGGGGTTGTGGGCTTGATACCCAGTGTGTGGGATGCAGGAGGCAGCTGATCAATGATTCTCTCTCATCATTGATGTTTCTATCTCTCTCACCCTCTCCCTTACTCTGTGAAATCAATAAAAAATATATTAAAAAAACAGAAATGCAAAATTATGTTCATCAAAAAACATGTACAAAAACATTCAAAAAAGCACTACTTATTCATAAGGACCCCCAAATTTGAAACCAGCAAAATGCCCTTCACAGTATGATAGATTCATTCATTGTGTTATATTCACAAAGGAAAAGTACACAGCGATGAAAATGAATTAACTACAACTACCTGCAACAATATGAATGAAACTCTCAAACCACGTTAAACAAAAGAAGACAGTATATGATTCCATTTACAAAAGTTCAAAAACAGGCAAAACCAGTCTACAATGTTAGACTAGTGCAGGGGGTAGAGGCAGGGTTGGAAAAAGACAGGGAAATACATGTTTGTTATTCAATCTCAGTATTATTCACACGTATGCTTACTTAGTGAGAATTCATTGAGCTGCACTCTTATGATTTGTGTGCCCCTACATGTATTATATTGAATTTAAAAATTCCAACAACAAAAAAGCCTCTGCTAAGATACAGCTATTGCACAGCAAGAGTTACCTAATATGGTCACCAGACAATGTATTTTCTGGGATCAGTCCTAATGCAGATTTTTTCTCCTGCTGTCATATCTCAGTTTGGGGCTCTTAAACTACCATACTTAAACTATATATAGAAACAATGACATCCAAATATTTGATATAAAAAATGAAAAACAAGCACTTGTCTATAAAACTGTATCGCTATAATACCATTCTGTATTTTTACTATGCTTTAATGAGAGAAAATAACACACTGTCCAGCCCAAATTTTAAAAGCACTTTTTTTTAAAGTCACAAGATGAATCAAATGCTACATGAACCCCCCAAAAAACCCTCTTAAGATTATGCATTCCCCTCTCCACAAACAATCCCTACTCACTTCTTCCTCATCAAGCGTCAACCAAAGCTGAACAGAAGTTCCCTTTGCTACAGTTTAAGTTCAGAGGTGTTAGAATTCCAGGATTTTAGTCCTAGCTTTGTTTTGGGATTAGAAGATAAGCAAAATGAATCTCCAGCTTTACAAAACCACAGAAGGACGAAGTCCCCCACTGCCCTCAGTCTTTAGGACCAACCGGACACCAGCTCAAATTCCCAGAGAAACTACTGACTTCAGGTGCGCTCCACCCAGTCAGCCAAGCAGCACTTCATCTCAACCAAGTTATACGAAGGCCCACGCCTTCTGAGGGTCAGCAAACACGAGCATCCCAATAACAACAAGGCCAGCACTTCTACAAAACAACGTGCCAGGCAGTATGCTGAGCACTCACATCTCTGAGGTGGACACTCCACACTAGAGGAAGAAACTGGATCACAGGTAATAAGTAACTTACCCAGATCATACAAGTACGGTAGTAAATGAATGGCAAAGCTGGGCTCCAAACCCAGGCAGAGTCTGCAAGTCTGTGTTACTACCTACCACTTCCTCTACCTCTTATGTATTTACTAAACCTCAACTATCCTGAGGATGGCTAAGAACCAGTAATCACAAAAGGGCATGCTAGATGTCATAAACTCAATGCTCAGCATCTTTTCAGCATTTCCACTAATTTTAAATATAATCCCAGCAAGTGTGGGTACCATTCTCAGTTTACATTACAGTACATAAAAGTACCAATTCAGATAGCATAGTGAACTCACCAAGAGCAGTCAGCAACTGAAGTGATAAGCCTAAAATATTTACAGAAAAATTGTGTAGACACACAGCACCATATATATCTTAGAAGCTCCAAGAACTCAATGTATTCAAATATTTATTGAGCACCTACTATGTGCCAAGCACTAGCTTAGGTACTGGGGATGCAACAGTAGGCAAACTTGTTGAGTTTATATTTTTACTTAATAAAAGGACCCTCAAAGTGACAACTCTAAATATGAGGGAACCAAGATTCCAAGGGGAAGTGCTTGCAGATCCTTTTGGGGCAGGTATCCAGAGTTGGGTTTTTGGCTCTCTGAACCCAGCTAGCAAGGGCTAAATATATGTGGCTGGAAAATGGCTTATTAAGCTCATACATTCTAAGAAGGGACTGTGATGAGATTAACAACGGGCCTTATGATTATGGGTGCTTCCCATACTCTTGAAATATGCCTGAAAAACTTTAATTCAAGAGCCTTAATTTGTTAAGTACGTATGTTTATAAGGGTAAATATATTCCTGAAATATCTTTAAGCTGATAATTGAGTGACTTAATTCATGTAAACAGATTTCTATTAGGCTATAGGTCAACTTCTTTTGATCCATTGGTTCACTAAAATCAATCTAAAATAGGTAACAGTCTATATTTTTAAAATATACATTGCACAGTTCTCAAGAAATGGTGTGGAAAATGTTTAATCTTCCATGTTGAAACATTTGGTCTTATACCAAATTTTTATTAGTAATAAAAATATGTACATACAGGGTTAGCTTTATCCAGTCTCCTTAGCCAATTAACAAAATTTCTATTGCCCAAGTTTCACAAATCATGTCAAACAAGTCAAGATTAATAATACTTATACCACTGAGTCCTTCCTCCCCACACATAAAATTAGTCTATTCCAGTGCTAAAAGTTTTCTTTACAGAAAACAAAAGCTCCCTAGCTGGTCAAGGTTGTGGGCTCAGTCCCCAGTAGGGGGTGTGCTGGAGGCAGCCCATCAATGATTCTCATCATTGATGTTTCTGTTTCTCTCTCCCTCTCCCTTCCTCTATGAAATAAATATATATATTTCTTAAAAGAAAAGCATTCCATTTAACAACTTTAGATGAATGCCTCCTTATTCTTTATCTGATTGCTTTACTTGATGGTGGTGTGTGTGTGAATCTTTTCAAATAGATAAGTGCTCATTTACAAAGTACTTAACAAGACAAAACCCTCTTCCCTCCTACTAAATAAAAGCCTCACCAGCAACCCGTTCAAAAAACGTGCAACTCTTATGAAACAAGGTATCATGTGTGCCAAAAGTTTCACTCAAACCTACATAGCTACTTAATTGCATGTGGGGAAACACGAGTTTCTCCGCGTGCCACACACAGTATCTTTCAAGTTCCAGGTCGTGGAAGAACCAAAACAAAACAGGCGGGGCGGACCACGCTATTATTCCTCCGGTCCCAGCCCGGAGACCTAGTCAAGAAAACTGGTTTCCTAATCCGGCAAGATGGGGCGACCGAAAGAAACGAAACCTAGAGAAATTAAACCCACACCTTTTCGTAACAAAAAACTCTCGTGACGACTTCCCCGTGGACGTGCCTAAATGCCAGGCCCTCCGTGGGCTGGAGCCACGCTCCCCGCACCCCGAGTCTCAGGGAACGGGTGCAGGCGCAGGACCTGAGCGAGTGGGAGGCTCCAGTAGGACACTGAGGAGCCCGGAGAAGGAAAAGTTAATTCTGCCTCGAGGAGGACTGGTAAGAGTTGGCAGGATCGAGGGAGGTGCCCGAGAGGTGACGAGCTACAACCCACGAGGGGGGAGAAAAGGACTGGAGAGGGAACCCCACGGAAAGGGGGGGGGGCGGGGGACGCGCAGAAGCAAACCCATTGGGTGCCACCCCGTCTCCCGTGCCCCGCGGCGCCCACGGCTCAGCCCTCACCCCCTCCCGGCTTCCCGGGACTTCCCAGGCCCCAGGCCCCCCGGGCACCTCGGGCACGGGCACGGGCCTCCGGGGCGGGGAGAGTGCAGTGGGGGCTTCCGTGAAGCTTCCCTCCCGAGGAAGGTCTCCCCGCCCCACGAGATCGGGATGGGGGCGCCGCGAGCCCCACCCAGCTCCGTGGAAGACGGCCACACCGCGCCCCACGCCCGCCCCGGCGCCGCCCACAGGTGCCCCCGAACGTGGACACTCACTTTCTCGTGGAAGATGGACTCCATGTTTATTTGTCTGGAGCCAACGGCCCCCCGCGCTAGACCACCCCCTACTGCTCCGCCCCCGGCCCGGCCCCACCCCTCCGCCCACCCGGCCCCGCCCCGCCCGGCCCGCCCCTGGCCACGTGTCTTTCGCGGACCAATCATCACCGAGGGTGATAGTCACGTGGCGAGAAGAGCGAGTGAAAGCCGGGGCGGTAAAAAGCGGGGACACGTGACCTATGTGACTGCGTCCTCCTATCCACTGTTAGCTGGCAGGCCAGGGGGTGCTGCAGCGCCGCCTGCGGTCTGGAGGATCTTCTCCACTTCCCACCCATTGCTATGGATTCTTAAGGACCTTCCAGGTTCTATGTTCCTACGTTCTTTTTTTAAAATATATTTTATTGATTTTTTTTTTTTTTTTTTTTTTTTTTTTTTTACAGAGCGCAAGAGAGAGGGATAGAGAGTTAGAAACATCGATGAGAGAGAAACATCGATCAGCTGCCTCCTGCACACCCCCACCTGGGGATGTGCCTGCAACCAAGGCACATGCCCTTGACCGGAATCGAACCTGGGAACTTTCAGTCCACAGGCTGACGCTCTATCCACTGAGGCAAACCGGTTTTGGCAGGTTCTATGTTCTTTTTGTTTTCCACTAAACTTCGTACTTTCTACTTATCATATCTCATGATAATTATTTAATATATTTCTCCTCTACCCCCACTGAAAGCCTTATTAAGAAACAGGGATCGCCCAGCAGGCATGGCTTAGTGGTTGAGAATCGACCTACAAACCAGGAGGTCGGTCACCAGTTGGAATCCCTATCAGGGCACTTGCCCTGGTTGTGGACTTGATTTCCATTGCAGGCATGCAGGAGGCAGCTGATCAATGATTCTCTCTCTCTCTCTCCCTCTCCCTTCCTCTCTGAAATCAATAAAGAAATATATTAAAAAGGAAACAGGCATCATTGCCACCAGGAGTACTTATGTATAAAAATTATAGTCATTATTTAGACGGAGATGGGACTTACTGGAGGGTAGGGAATTTTCTGAGCTTTGCATATATTAATGAATTTACTATAGCAATGCTTGAGGCAGGCACTATTATCCCTATTTTACACAAGAGGAAACTGAGGACAGAGGGGATATGAACAGCACAGTGTCCAAGGTTCTGGGCTGGGGTCCAAATCCAGACACCTTGTTATTAGTGTTACATGTTCAGGCACTGAAAAGGAAGTGTCAGTAGAGGGATCTCACGTGGACCTAGTAAAGTTAGGGTTGGGGATCACAAGAGTTTGATGAAGCAGATGGTGTAGGAGATCTTGAAGCCAGGTTACGTGGTTATGTTGAATAATGGTTGGATATCTATAATAATAAAAGTGTAATATGCTAATTAGGCTGAAAGACCTTCCAGAAGACCATGCTACCACAACAACTGGTGCCAGGCCAGCCAAGGCACATGCGATGTGATTGGTCGGGGGCCCAACCATCGCCCAATGATTGACCCAAAGAGGGAGGCCCAGGCCACCAACTGGTAGGCTACGGTGGGTGGGCAGGACCTCCCTCTTAGAGGGAAGCCTGGGTGCCAGAGGGAAGCTGGTGACAGCAGCCAAGGGGAAGGAAGGCCTACTCTTGCACGAATTTTGTGCCATTGGGCCTTGTGTGTGTGTGTGTGTGTGTGTGAGAGAGAGATATCATATAAATGTATATATACACACATATATATAGTCTGGAGTACAGGAGGCTGGTTCAGTTGTGGAACAGGTAGTTGACATAGAAAAGGCTACTGACAGCACAGGTGTGAATAAAATCACCAACTGGGAAAAGGAAGAGATTGAGAAAAGGATCTAGAGCAGAGCCCTGAGAGTAGAGACGTACCAGCCCAGGAGAAGGGAGAAAGAGCAGGAGCATGTAATATTATGAGAGCCCTGAAAAGGGAATGTTTCAGGGAGCAGCCATGTCGCTGCCAATGGGTCCTGCTACATAAGGACAAGGGCCCACTAAATTTTGCTGCTATGGAGACCACTCGTACCGTTGGTGAGTGTGGGTTCAGAGGAACAGAAGGAGCAGTGGGAGGTGAGGAAATGGAAGCTGCTAGTGAGGCCCAGGTGCTCAGGGGAGGAATCAGTTGCCATTTATTCTCTCCATGCAGCCCACAATTCTGTATGGTATTGGGAAAACAGTCCATGTTCTTAAGGAATTGTGGCTCAATTGGAGAAACAAATCATGGTCTCATGAAGCGAAAAAATACGCAAAACATTTTTTCTGATTTTCTTTCCATGTAGAGAAACACATATTGCGTGTGATGTGTAGGTGTGTGCATATATATAATACAAATCTCTGGAAGAATGTGCAGGAAACCCAGAGGTTAGCCTGTTTGAGATGGAAAAGGAAACCAGTTTTTTGAGGATCAGAGTTTTACTCCTTATATATTCAAGAGCTGGTACAGAACAGTGAATAAATGCGTGAATTCTTTTCGACTCATTGGCCCGAGTATTACACTAATTCAGTAGGAGAGGTTAGAGCTAACCAGGAGGGCTCCTGGAGACAGGGTAGACAGAATACATGCACTGCTAGTACTTCCTATGTCAGCTTTTCTCTAACCCACTTCATTAGAACTGTTAACAAGTGAGAGTGCGGACGTTTGTCTTCTTCAACATTGTACCTTTTAAACTGGATTTTGTTACTAAAAACCAAATAGCTTAGAAATTTTAACACTGAACATTTTAAAATTTTTGTCAGTTTGTATCTTGCGTTCCAACAAGAATTAGTGATAATCAGGGTGTATTATTTCATTGCAATTTTATGTCTGTACTCAATCTAAAACTAATTTCCCAAGAAAAGGTAGTTGAACATTAACAGGTGACATATATATCCACTCATGAAACCATCACAATCAAGAAAACATACAGTAATATATCCACTGCCAGGTGTCACTTTGTCAATCTTCCTCTCGACTCCTTTCTGCACTGGATTCGTTTGCAGTTTCTAACATGGTATCTACATGAAATCATTTAGTGTGTGTGCTCTTTATGTTTGGCTTCTTTTATTTAGGATAATGAACCTGACATTCATTACTGTTGTATCAATAGATCATTTCTTTTTATTGCAAATAAAATCTTAGCACCTCCCTTTTAAAGCTCCTTTGAAGCACATGGTTTGAAAATGATTCACTGAAAAATATCTGAGGAAAATACTGGCTACATGAGTATTACTGTGATCTAACTTAGTAACAGAAAATTAAATACTAGTTGTAAAGTTAACATCAATGTACACAACCAGACACTCTAATTATTTTGAAAGCTAGTGTACCTATTACTTGAAATGTAAAATATTACTTTGACATTAAAAGGACTACATTCCAGCTGAAACCGGTTTGGCTCAGTGGATAGAGTGTCAGCCTGCAGACTGAAGGGTCCTAGGTTTGATTCCAGTCAAGGGCATGTACCTTGGTTGCAGGCACATCCCCAGTAGGGGGTGTGCAAGAGGCAGCTGATGGATGACTCTCTCTCATTGGTGTTTCTAACTCTCTACCTCTCTCCCTTCCTCTCTGTAAAAAACCAATAAAATAAAAAACAAAAAATAAAAAAAGGACCACATTCCAAATTGTTCAGTTTTTTTATTTTTCTGATAATTTACAAAATGTGGCCATTCTGTAATTCAGCCACAGCCTTCACTTCCAGGTGACTTCTTCATTGGGTCTCAGTTCTCTGGGTGGAAAGAAAAAGTATTAAAACTTTTATGACGAATAAAAGGGAAAGTCAGAACAATATAAGTTCAGTATTTTATACTCTATTAACCCATTTAATAGATTTTATGTTGATCCAACATATTCTATTCTCTCATGATTTTAAACCTTTACCATCTTTTCAATTATATTTTTCCAGATTAAACTGTAATTTGTCTTCATATAAAAACTCAATGAGCTTATTTTTCGTTTCTAGACCTTTTCCAGCTCATTTTATCTTTCTTGAAATCCTTGCTTGTGAACCTCCTCTGCAGGGACTGTGACTGCTGCTCAGTTCCAGTCCTCTGAGCTTCCTCCTGCCAGCTCACATGCAGGGGCAGACTCCCTGCCTCGTTATCTCCAGCTCCCTGCTGCCAGACACAATGGAACCAGGCGGCTACCAGCTGCCATCTGGTCACTCAACCACCAAGTCTAAAGCTCTTGGGCTGTGATGCTGAGAACAGACCACCAAGCCACACAGCACCATTTATTTCTGCTACACCATGACTTAAATAAGATGGTATGTCATAATATATGTGAAAGCTGTATATAAAGTAGGCCTTGGGGGGCTGGTTTCATTTCAAGCAGTGTTTCCATATTAAAAAGCACTCTGAATTCCAAAAAAGGGGGATTTAAAAAAAAAATCTGAAATAGTCTGATCATAAGCTGAAGACTTGTTTACATTCCAAATATAATCATGCAGTTTTATGCATTCATTAAACAACAAACAAGACTACAAAATATCACTTACATCGAAGACCTTGGGATAAACCCTTCTGTTTATTTTTGTTGTATATGATACTAAGAATACTTCCAAAAGCTGGCTGTTGGTTTAAAAATGCCCAAACTAACCTTTTAAATAATAAACTCTTGTTCCGGAAGGCAGTTAGCTTTTCTTCACTCTTTCTGTCTAGATAACATCCAACGACAAATCCCATAGGGACAAGTATATGTACCCAATGGTCACGCACAAGCTGAATTAAATTCATCCTGAATGCTAAAAAAAAAAAAATTTTAAATAAAAAATAATAATAATAAAAATTCAGAAATATAACTGACTTTGAAATATCTTTTAAATTGCATCTGAAACAGGAGATAGTCCTGAATATAGGAAGAGATATTAAAAGCATAAGCCTCTTGCCCTGATTGGTTTGGCTCAGTGGATAGACAATAGTGTTGGCCTGTGGACTGAGGGATCCTGGCTTCCGGTTAAGGGCACGTATCTTGGTTGCATGCTCCTCCCTGGCCCTGGCCCCGGACGGGCTCACGCAGGAGGCAACCAATCGTGTTTCTCTTACAGAGATGTTTCTCTCTGTCTTTCCCTCTCTCTTCCACATTCTCTAAGAATCAACGGAAAAATATCCTCTGGTGAGAATTAAAAAACAAAAGCATAAGCCTCTTTAAAATTGCTTGGCATCAGAATACAGTATACAACTTAAAAATCTACTTGATAAAGATTATATAATGACAATGATTAGCATAGAAATTGTAATTTCCCTATTTTCATCTGTGATCTGACAATATAATGCAGGGAAATGGAGAGTATAAATTCTACCTGCAAAAGCCTGGCCAGTGTTGCCCAGTGGTTGAGTGTCAACCTATAAACCAGCGAGCATACCGTCAGCATAACTATTATACACTGTTTGTATTTCACCACCAGCAACAAAGTATGTGGGGACTCTCAGTCCATGACCACCTGCGGGCTATCAGCCACTTACTATTGGCATTCCTCCAACATGGCCGGAAGCTACTTTTGTCTGGCTCTACTCTGAGCAGATGTGACCGTACAAGCCATGAGGTTCTTGCTGAATAAAGGTCTTATGAGAGTCCAGGTAAAGACAGGGACTGATAGATATGAGAATTCTGTACATTTAAAACCCAGAGCTGGATTCAACCACCTCAAAGGAAACCTGATTCCATCCCTCAGAAGTAAATGGCTTATCTCAGTCCCAGAGGTATTTCACATTACAAGTGTAAAACCTCCAGTTTCATAGGCTGTGGGAGCAGTAGCACAGAACATACTTTTCCTGTGTATTTCACTGCGAGTGGGTGACCAGGGAAGACAATGATTTAAGGACATAAAACTGAGCTAGGGTGATTTCTTGGAAGAATGGACAGGAGAGGGAGCACAGACAGGCTTTCCAGCTCTTGGTCATGGGCCAAGACAATAAGGGAGAGGGAGGGCCTGGGACAGGCTCCAATGAGACAAGAACGGGTTTGGATGAAGAGGGACGTGGCATGGGTGCCCATGAAGGCACTGTACATACTGGGGTGGGAAAAAGCAGGTTTACAGTTGTGAATGCGAAACAAAGTTTGTTCCTGCGTTATTTTTTTAATTACTGCATTATTTTCAGTAATACATAGTGAAATATATTGCATTACGAACTGTAAACCTACTTTTGCACACCCTGTATTAGTGTCGTCTTTATATGAAAACTTTTTTTTTTTAAATATATTTTATTGATTTTTTACAGAGAGGAAGGGAGAGACAGAGAGAGCTAGAAACGTCGACGAGAGAGAAACACCTACCAGCTGCCTCTTGCACACCCCCTACTGGGGATGTGCCCGCAACCAATGTACATGCCCCTGACTAGAATCGAACCTGGTACCCTTCAGTCTGCAGACAGACGCTCTACCACTGAGCCAAACCGGTTTCGGCTATATGAAAACTCTTAAGAAAAATTTTGCTCTTACTTCAGAACTGGGAGTAGCATGATATCCCTGGGAAAAACAACAAGAAACAAAACTAGTTGGTTTTTATCTTATGGACTCAAGGAATCATAACAGATCAAGCAGCTTTGCGCACCTCTAGGAAGAGCTGACTTCGCAGTCTCTGTAAGGTACTATTCTTAATGCTTTTCCTAATTGCAATTCAAGTAATCCTCTCAGTACTAGACAAGTTTTCATTACTAAAGGTCCCCAATGCAGTTGACCTTTTTTTTTATTTTGAGCAAATCCAGGGTTAATGGATTTGTCAAAGGTCACAGATGCAGCAAGTGGCAGAGCTGGGATTAATGGGCAGTCTGCCTCCTCGAGCCAAGCTCTTTATTTGTGCTTACTGTCTCTTACAGTAAGCACAGAGGTAAATATTTACATAATTCTCCACTTAACATCTTATTTTCCCTAGTACATATTTTTTTCTTCAACCCAATTTTCCCGCTTAACTTCTAAAAAGAAAACTATCTGGTGTGAATTTTTGCACTCCGAATTCACGTTGGAAAAATAAAGATGGATATATGTTTACACACACACACTTCTACTTTTTAACTGTTCCCCACAGCATTTCCTATGTATTGATCTAAAGCACATGTGTCAAACACAAGGCCCACGGGCCAAATCCAGCCCGCCAGGCCTTGCAATGTGGCCGGCACCGCGCTGTCATCACTGCACTCCGCTGTCAGTTTATGACATTGTCAGTTTATGACTGTTCAGTAAACCATTCGGCCCGCGATTTAGGCTGGATTTTAGATTTTGGCCCCTTCTCTGATTGAGTTCGACACCCCTAATCTAAAGTGTCGACTTAGCCGACGGAAAAGAGCGCTGGATGCGTGGGGAAACTGAACTCCTTGGAGTCACCTGTCTGAATGGCACATGCACCCAAGAAACTAAGCACAAAGCAAACATTACATTTTTGTAAAAAGCGCACACCAGTCTGTGGAACGGTCTGCTCCAGAGGGTTTGAGATTTGAGTGAGTGAGAGAGAGAGAGAGAGGTGAGCTTCCCATGGCGAGTCACGGGGAAGGCAGAGGCTCCTTCCAGGCTGCAGCCCTGCACGGCGTCCCCGCCGCCTTCCCCTCCGGTCGGCCCGGGCGGACCCCGCGTGACCAACACCAGGCGTCCCCGTTAGGACAGCCTCGGGGGACCCTTCCTAACAGCCCCGAGAGGGCAGGAGCGGGCCCAGCCGTGCACCGGAGGACACCCCCGCCTCCCTTTCCTTCTCTCGTCTCCTCGGGTCAGAAGCCGGGAGAGGCCAGGCCGCCCCAGCCCCGGGGAGACCCAGACTACAGCCCCCCGCCCCCCTCCATCGTCCGGGGCTTCCCTAGGGGCGCACCCCGGCTGCGGGCACAGCAGAAGCCCGCGGAGCCCACCCCGGACCCACCTGCGGCCTCGGTGCCAGCCCGACCCCAAGACCAAGGGCAGATGCGCGTCCAACCTCCGGCGCCGGCGGAAGCTGCGGCCTCGGAACACGCCATTCGCAGAGCCGGCTCCAAGGTGGGGGGGCACCGCGATGTCATACCTCTTTTTCCTTTCCATAATCAGCTTTTATCATATTTTTATTAGATCTAAAATATTAAAAATTATTTCAAAAGTAAAACTTTTAGGTCTTCGGGGACGAGACGAGGTGTAAGGGCTGTCTCTTTCCTGTATTTCATCCCCACCCACCCCCGGAAGATGGTATCGCCCTGGGTCTCCCCCCGCCTAGGCGGTCCGACTCCAATTCCAAGATGGCGGCCCCCATGACGGAGCTGCCGCGGCCTGGCCGTTAACGGCTGCTGCTGAGCCGGCGCCAGCTTTCCTCGCTCTCGAACCTGGATTCAGCCGGGGGTTGGGGAAGGGCAGTGGACGGCGCTGGGGGGAGGACGGACGAGGCAAGTGCGGGCGGGGAGAGGAGTGAGCCTCTGGATGGGGGAGGGGGTCCTGGGCTGCGGAGTCTGCTCGCACCCCGCCTCCGCCGGGACGGGCTCCGGGGTTTCGGATGGATGCGGCGGTCCGGCTCGGTTTTGGCCGTCGTGCTCAGCGAGGGGAAGAGAAAGTGACGTCTCCGGGGGTGTGAAGCTCTGGGCTTTGGTGGCCGTCCGTTCGAGTCCCTCCTTCGCTCCCCCTCCCTCCCTCTCTGGCTGCTTTCCTGCGCCTCGCAGCTCGCGGTGCTGGAGGAGTTGATCCGACGCCAGCTCTGGCTCCTGAGCCTCCCCCTCAGGGTTTCCCCGTCGCCTCGGGTTGAGAGACCAGGGGGCTACTAAGCACTGGGAATAAAGTAGGCATCCTTTTTGGTTAACATTTGTTCCGACCCTCCTTGGCTCCCGCTCCCCAGCCACCTTCCGTCTATTTTACAGGCTCCGAAGCAAACAGGAGGTCAGACTAGCCACCCCCTGGCAAGTCTGAGCTCCTGCTTTTATTTTATTTTTAATTTACTACCCCCGCTGATCCTGTTAGGAAATCACTGCTCTTCTGGAAATGACCCGGAAGAGACTCCGCATTCAGCTCAGGGGCCAACCAGGACCCTTTCCTTTCCCCTTGCATTTTGCAGAATTCCCCTTAGCTGTCATCGATATGCAGGGTCGTTATTGAGAGAGAGAGAAAGAGAGAAAGGGACTATGATAGCTAATTGCAAGGAAACACTGTCCAGAAGGCGCTTATGATATGGTTAGCGTTCATTCCTAGCCTCTGCACATTTATGTTGCTTTGAGTGCTGCGCTTGGTAGTGGCGATACAAAAGTGACCCTTTACCCTTGGTGCATTCAGTATCCATTCAACAAGTATTTTTGTTTTGTGTGGGTTTTTTTTTTTTTTTTTTTTTTTTTTTTTTTTGTCCCCAGTTTGTGCTAGGTGAAAATAAAGAACTGCCTGAGGACACCAAAAAAAGCTTTATTAAGGAGTAAATACTTGAGCTGGGTCATGAAGGGTCAAAAGGAATTTACTAGATTCACGAGAAGGTCATTCTTACATGGAGGTCTGGCATGTAAAGATTTTAGATTTTATTCAATAGTTAAAAGCCCCGGAATGCTTTGCACAAGGAAGGGCCATGAGTATATTTGTTTTTTTAAAAAGATGGTAGCTGTGTATGGAGGATCAACTTGGAACAGGAAAATTAGATGAGAGGAAATTGCAATCATTCAGGTGAGGTAAGGAGTGCCTCAGTTGGGGTAGGAGAGTTAAAGGATGACATTTTTGAAATGTCTAATAGGATTCAACTGATGGCAGCCAATTTGGTGGTAAGAGGGGACTCCAGAGTTTTTAGTCTGGGAGGCTGAATGTTTGGTGATACCATTCAAATCAAGCCTAAGACATGCACATAACAATAGAGTGGTGCCACCTGCACCTTAGGGGTGGCAGAACACGGTGCTCTGCGTTCAGAAGCACTGATTTGTGAGTCTAGACCTGTGCTATGACAGTAACCAGGAGCTCCATCTTGAAATTGTAAGTGGATCAAATCGAGATGTGTTGTAAATATGAAATACACACTGGCTTTCAAAGACTTAATACAAAAACAGGTAAACTATTTCAATAATTTAGTAATTATTACATGTTGAAATGTTACATATATTGGATTAAATAAAAGTATATTAAAATTAATTTCAACTGTAAAACTTCAGAGTGGCTGAAGAAACTTGAAACTACATTTGTGGCTTGCATTATAGTTGTGTTGGGCTCACCTGCGGTAGTCTAGACAAAGGAATTAGTATGGAAGTGGAATTTGAGCTGGGTCTTGAGATGGTGAGCAGTGATGTCAAGGCAGCTCGCTGGCGCCCTCCATTGCCCGTGAAGGCATTCAGATTTCTGCGTCTTTTTCTTCAAGCAATAGGAAGCCTTCCTAGATTTCTGAGCAGGGGTATTTCTGAAGATGAATCTGGCTGGAATGTTTAAGTTGAGGTAAGGGCAGAAAGACTGGAGCAAGGAAACAGAAATGCTGTGTTAAGGTACTGACAATAGAAATAGGAAGAGTGACGTATGTGCAAGGCATTCTGAGGGAAAACTAACCAGGAGTTGGTAACAGACTGTTCAGTAAAAAGTAAAAAAAGGAATCAAACATATAGTTATAAGCATTGGTTACTTAGATAATAATTAATGAATTCATGTCTTAGACTTAGGAGAAAGCATCAGAGGCCCAGTGCACAAATTCGTGCACAGGTGGGGTCCCTCGGCCTGGCCAGAGATCTGGGCTGATGGGCAGCCCGGGGTGGGCGCAAGACTGCAGAAGGTTGGCTATGAGAGCGCACTGACCACCAGGGGGCAGCTTCTGCATTGAGCATCTGCCCTCTGTGGTCAGTGTGCATCATAGTGACTGATCATTTGGTTGACTGGTCTTAACAGGTTGGTTAGGCTTATATATATATTTTTGAGGGCTAAAGAAATTTAGCCTCAAAAAAGAACCCATAAAGTTGTAAGGATGAAGTAGCCTGCTAAATACTTCCTTTTTTTATCTCAACTTTCTGTACCTTCTTATCAATCATATGCATCTGCCAATAGCCCTAAAATAAAGTTACCTGGGTTATGTCTTCTTCCTACTTGACGATGGATCTTAAAATGTTTCTCTGTTGCTTATATAACTAGGTCCAAAGTTCCCAAGCCTTTCACTATCTGGCCCTTCTCTATTCGATGCCAGGCTAGTTTCTTCACTGATAGCCTGTAATTTTTTTGTTTTGTGCCTTTGATCTTGTTATTGTTTTGTATACATTTTCTTTTTGTCTCTTTCGACCCAGGTCCTACCAATCCTTAATGAATAATTTGAGATTATACCTTAAGATTATACTTTTTTTATGATTTTCAATAACATAAGCTAATGTCAATTAAAAAAATCTTATTTCAGCCCCTAATTATAACCAATTTGGTATATTATTACCTTTGTTTTTTATTATGTCTTTCATTATCTTACCTCTGTGTGTTTTATGTCAGCTTAAGCTACCTAAAATTATGATAGGTTTCTTTTTTTAAAATTTTTAAAATTGATTTTTCAGAGGGATGGAGGAAGGGAGAGAGAGAAAGAAACATTTATGTGAGAGAGGCACATTGATTGGTTGCCTCCTGTCCCATATCCCTACTGGGATAGAACCTGCAACCTTCTGGTGCACTCGACGATGCTCCAGCTAATTGAACCACACCGGCCAGGCGTGATAAATTTCTTTTTTTAAAAGAGACCATATATCATACTGTTTGTTGCTGCTCACAATGTTTATCGTAGGGCAAGACATAGAAATTAAACATCATAATTAAAACTGAAATAAGTCATTATGCCACATTCATTTAGTTTTTTATTTCTGTATCTTTTAGATTTGTAAAGAGCTCTTACTTTGAATTCATGGTGTTTCATCGTATATACGACTGAGATATCAGTAAGTAAATGAATGTCTAATGAAGATAGAGCTTTATTATAGTCTGAGAAGTAATAAAAATACTTCTCATGTGGTGAAATCAGGGTCTGTGTGCAAAGCATTGTAACATGAGCTCATTCAATTCTATCTGTGAGGCACTTTGTGTTTTCACTTCCTGGTGTAAGTAAACTGGGAGGAAAGGTAGATTTAGATGAAAGGAGTTTCTCTGAGGCTGTTGATACATCGTAGTCCGTGTGTTACCTGTGCATTGGCTCCAGCTCCTGGTGCTTATAAATGAGTGATGTCCGCAATGTTCTGCTCAGCTCCTGCAGACTTACACCTACGGCTTCTTCTATGGGGTCAGTGCCTCTCCTTTGGTTTTCCTCTTTTCCTGCTGCTTTCTGTTTTCCCCAGTATATGGCCATTTTCAAAGAGCCCTGCCTTCTCATGATGAATGTGAAGTAAGACAGCCTTACTTTTGTCTTTTTTGTTTGGTCTCCAGTGATGTTTCAGCCTTAATTTGTTCTAGAGCCTACTTGTTCAGATGAATCAGTTTTTTCCTATTAGCTTCTTCACTATTCAACTGTCACATCTATACATAGTAATTGGGAATATGAGGGTATGGATGACCTTAGCCTTGGTCTCAAATAATACACCTTTACTCTTGGTGATTTTTGTTTTTTAATATATTTTTATTGATTTTAGAGAGGGAGAGAGAGAGAAACATCATTGATGAGAAAGGCTCATTGAATGGTTGCTTCCTGCACACCCCACACTGGAGATTAAGCCCGCAACCCAGGCATGTACCCTGACCAGGAATTGAATGGTGACCTAGTTCATAGGTCAACACTCAACCACTGAGACATGCCAACTGGGCAAGGCTTATTTATTTATTTATTTAATTTTTTAAAAATACATTTTATTGATTTTTTACAGAGAGGAAGAGAGAGGGATAGAGAGATAGAAACATCGATGAGAGAGAAACATCGACCAGCTGCCTCCTGCACACCCCCTACCAGGGATGTGCCCACAACCAAGGTACATGCCCTTGACTGGAATTGAACCTGGAACCTTTCAGTCCGCAGGCCGATGCTCTATCCACTGAGCCAAACTGGTTTTGGCTATTTTATTTTTTAATTGATTTTTGTTTTTCAGGGAGAGAGTAATTTGTTGTTTCACTTATTTATGCATTCATTGGTGGTTTCTTGTATGAGCCCTGACTGGAGCTAAAACTCACAACCTTGGAGTATCTGTAAGATACTCTGACCAGCTGAGCTACCTGGTCAAAGCTAAGGCTAATTTATTTTAAGGAGCTAAAATCTGGAATGTTTCTGTGGAGCTCTGTTTTGCTAGTGAATATTTTTATAACGTTTAATAGTCCACAATTGTGGACTAAATCTCAATAGATGTATTCATGTTATATTTTCTTGAAATATGTATAGTAGGTGTCCTAACATAAATTCTACTATTTTTATGTATATATTAATATTTATGTTTTATAAACTGGGTTATGTGGGTGAGGAAAGGTTAATTAACCTATACCACATAGGAGCAGATTCAAATTTGAGTCTGATTCTCAAGTCCTCTACTTTTAATTAAGTCACACTGGGGAGCCATTGCAATACTCATTGTAAACAATAGTGTGTAAGATGTTTGTGCTTTTAAACTTAGCAGTGATAGAAAGGGGTCTTTAAAATGTTTGCTTTTCATGTTTATGGAATTTCTGCCCACTTAGAAATTATATATAATTTTAATTTGTCTAATGTGTATATTATGCGTAATTATATATTTTTTTCCTTTTGAAAGAACCATTTAGACGGTTGTTATTGGACCAAAAAAAATGACATCTATTATCAAATTAACTACCCTCTCTGGGGTTCAAGAAGAATCTGCTCTTTGTTATCTTCTCCAAGTGGATGAATTTAGATTTTTATTGGATTGTGGCTGGGATGAGCACTTTTCTATGGATATTATCGATTCCCTGAGGAAGTAAGTTACTTTTAATATTTCTAGACTTCTAGTACAGTGTTTTTCAACCTTTTTTGGGCAAAGGCACACTTGTTTCATGAAAAAAATCACGAGGCACACCACCATTAGAAAATGTTAAAAAATTTAACTCTGTGCCTATATTGACTATATATAAAGTAATTCTCTTGAATAGGAATCAAATAAACACAAAGAAAGTATTTTATAATTACTTTATTATGAAATATTAAGTAAACAAAATAGTGAAAAATTATAAAATTCTTGTCTTGTCTGCACCTACGGCACACCAGGCACCAGCGGTTGAAAAACGCTGTTCTAGTACATCAACTTTTCTACATTGTAATACAATTTTCATGTTAAATAGTGTTTGCTTTTTTGCTCTAATTTAGTTTATAGTAAAGGACTTACTCTTACTTATGCTGAAGAGCCAAGAATGACTACCCTATATAATAAAAGCCTAATATGCTAAGTGTCTCCGGTCATCTAGTTGAATTTCATGTACTCGGCTTCTAGTTTTCACTTACAAAGTTGAATCGACTAATAGGCTATCTTATTTGGAATTCAGCATACTCTTTTAAGTTAATTGTTACTTGGTTAATGGATCTCAGTAAAAATTTTGCACCCAAATTTTAGAAAAGAGTAAGTTTATAAGAATTTGAAGAGAGAAAGAAACCCTCCATGTGAAAGTTCTGCAGTCAGATCTCATAGCTTACTTTTTGATCTTTTGGTGCCATACATTGAGACCTGTTGCTCAGAATAGTTACTGTGAGATACAAAACAATAGTAACCCATTGGAGAAAAACTCAGTAATGTTTGCAGTATTGTACTAATTAGGGAAGGAAAGAAGACTTAAACATTTACAAAACTTAGAAGTTGTAGCAAAACATTTTTTTCTTTTGTCAATGAGAACCTATGCTTCCTTGATTAAGTAAAGTTTTACTATAATGAATATGCTATCAATTGCCATGATAAATAGCTGGGCCAAAAATCCATAATAAATATGTGGCTGTTTAAGGATTTCCTTTTTTTATTTCTGAAATTCTAAGCTGAGTTCTTGAACTTAAATTAGTGGTATATATTATAAAGTAGACATTTGAAATCAGTTTACATGTGGTATCTGTTTCTCTTTTCTCTTTTAAATGTATCTGTACCCTATACACTTAGTGTGACTTATAGCACGATTTTGCTATCTATACAGGACAATGGTGGTCAGAATTAAAATTTGTAGGCATCATACTTTTAGCTCTTTTACTCCAGCGTACTCTTCAATTCAGAATACTGCGAGGAATCAGAATTGGTGAATTAGTTTTGAGTGTCCTGTCCTCATCCTTAAAACATGACTAGGGAAATGGTAATTTTGCTGGTGTTCTCCCAGGCACGTTCACCAGATTGATGCGGTGCTGTTGTCTCACCCCGATCCTCTCCACCTCGGAGCCCTCCCGTACGCTGTCGGGAAGTTGGGTCTGAACTGCGCTATCTACGCGACCATTCCTGTTTATAAAATGGGACAGATGTTCATGTATGATCTTTACCAGGTAATATAAGCAATTAAAAAAAATTTTAACGGTTCTGCAGTGATCATTTTTAACCTTTTATTTGTATTATTCTTTTAGTCTCGACATAATACAGAAGATTTCACTCTGTTTACATTAGATGACGTGGATGCAGCCTTTGATAAAATACAGCAGTTGAAATTCTCTCAGATTGTGAATTTGAAAGGTAAAAAATATTTCCATCAATAAAATAATTGGATTAATAGGATTTAACTTACTGAAAAATGCAAGGGGAATTTGTAGTAAAAGTTGTAGGCACTGTGGTCTGAGGAATACAAAATTAGCATTTTTTAATAAGAACTCTGAACCTCCCCCTGAGTCATTTGGACTGGAAAATATTCCAGTGAAATACTAACAAAATGTGAACAACTCTGGCCTTTTTGTTCTTAATCCTCACCCGAGGATTTTTTTCCTATTGATTTTTTTTAGAGATAGTAGGAGAGAGGGAGGGGGAGAAAGAGAGAGAAACATCAATGTGGGAGACACACATCGATTTGTTGCCTACAGTGCGAGCTCCAACTGGGGCAGGGATCAAGCCTGCAACCCAGATAAGTGCCATTGACCAGAAATCGAACCTGTGACCCTGTGGTGTGGGGGTGGACATTCTAACCACTGAGCAACACTGGCTAGGGCAACAACAAAGGCCTTTTCTCCTTTAACTTGAGAAAGACTTATTTAGTGTCTACTGTGTGTAATGCACAGAGGTGACGTAGGCAGATCCTCCTCCTGGGAGCTCACAGTTCGAGGAGAATAAGCAGCTCAGACAACTGGCTCTATGGACTAAAGGCAATGGAATGCGATGGCAGCATAAAGGACAAAAATGACTGAATTCTAGAATCAAGCATTAAAAAGTTTATTCTCTCATTAAGTCAGGAAGTTACTTAGTAAGTTTATATTTACTATCTACGGAGATAATAGTATTAAAGATTTTCAGATATGAACCCTGGCATTGCAAAAATGGTGCAACAGAGGATTCTGAAGATTTAGCCAGGAAGTAAAAGTGGTCTCAATAGTTGTGCATGTACTGAATTTTTCTCTAGGATAAATTCTTCAATGCGGTTGGAATGGTTAGTTTAGAGGTTAGCAAAAATGTAAATACTTAATAATTGTGTGTACAGTATTAGTAATAACATTTATTAGTTCGTACTAAGTAATTTATTAATAATAATAACTTTAAGTCCCATCTCCAGCCTTTTGTTCATAAGCACAAATATGTCTGTAAGAATCCTATATAATAAAAGGCTAATATGCAAATAACCAAATGGTGGAATGACCAGTTACTATGCTATGCACTGACCACCAAGGAGCAGACACTCAACACAGGAGCACTCCCGCAGGGGGAGCACCTCTCAGCCAGAAGCCCGGCTCATGGCTGGCGAGCACAGCGGCAGTGGTGGGTGCCTCTCCCGTCTCCATGGCAATGCTAAGGATGTCTGACTGATGACTTAGTGGGCCTAAATTGTCAGTCAGACATCTCCCCAGGGCTCCTGGACTGTGAGAGGGTGCAGGCCTGGCTGAGGGGACCCCCCACTCAAGTGCATGAATTTCGTGCACCAGGCCTCTAGTACTTAATAAAGAACAAAGTGGCAAGAGCATTTGCTTCCATGAGGGAATGGAGTAGCCAGGGGACAGGAGAGTGAGACTTGCATTTCACTGTATGCCTTTTTACTTTTGAATTTTGTATCGTTGTCTGTATTACCTGTTAAAAAATAGCTACAGATAAATAACCTTTCTGTAGGGATGTAAGAGAAATCTGAGTGTTGTCATTGTCTCGTTGATCTAGGTAAAGGACATGGCTTGTCTATCACACCTCTGCCGGCTGGTCATATGATCGGTGGGACCATTTGGAAAATAGTCAAAGATGGAGAAGAAGAAATTGTTTATGCAGTTGACTTCAACCACAAGAGGGAGATGTAGGTCTATCAAGAGAAAAGCTAATAGAAATACAATTGGTATTATTTTATACTTTGGAGGGAAAATTAGAAAACTTCTTTTTTTTAACTGGAAATCTAAAGCTATTTAAATGCACCAATTAGTGAATATTTTCAAAATTACTTAATTACTTACATTGTAAGAGAAAACTATGATACTAAGAGATAAAAAATATATTTGAAATTTACATGTTAGTTTCCACTCTATAAAACAGATTTCTCCCTGGAGATGCTGCATAGGAGATAAATTTTTATACATCAAACTACTTTATATGCATTTGACCTGCTATTTAAAGGAACTTTGTCTTTTTTTTTTTTTTTGGTAGAGTTAGTAATTACCATCTAATACGTTATATTTAAAGTCAGATTCCCTTTAAAAGGAGACACAGCAGTTTAATTTTAAATACTTCATTTTGTATTCATAGCATATTATATCAATCACAAGAGGCCCGATGCACTAAAATTGTGCAAGAGTAGGCCTGCCTTCCCCCGGCTGCCGGCACTCACTTCCCTCTGGCACCCGGGAGCTGGGCTGTACTCTGGCGGCCTGCTGGCAGGCACCCAGGACCCAGGCTTCCCTTGCAGCCCAGCTTCGTCCCGAAGGTCCCCTGGAAGGACGTCCAGTCTAATTAGCATATTATGCTTTTAATATTATAGATGTCTGAGTGGTGGTACTCTGGAAGATCTTGGTTTTCCTTTTTTTTTTTTTTTTTTAAATTATCAGTGAGCATATATGTATACTTTTATAGTTAGAGGAGGAAAAAGGCTTTGTAAAAGATGTAGCTTATTTTCAGGTAAGATAAGCTGTTGTTTATTTGAAATGATATAAAATATTTCTTCCTTTCACATTTGTTATAGCCACTTGAATGGATGTTCCTTGGAAATGCTAAGCAGACCCTCCCTACTTATCACAGATTCATTTAATGCTACATATGTGCAGCCGAGGAGAAAACAGAGAGATGAGCAACTGCTGAGTATGTATTACATAAGGTCCTTTATAAAGAGCCATGGAAGTGCTTGGTAGAGTGAAATGCTGCTTGTTCTGTTCTGGTTATCACTTTTCTTGTTATAAGAGATTGTCTAACTAGTTATTTAAAAAAAAGTATGTGACCATATCAATTTTTTGTACAAAAAGATGCTTTCATTGGTTTGAATTTAATTTTTGTGGAATTAAATGGCTTCTCCCTGCCATTCACCAAATAGTTAGCTCTCCCTGGCACTCAGTGGTATGTGTCTAGGGAATACCAAAATATAAAGATCTTACATAAATCAATAAGAACACAACGGTACTTCGCTAAAGAATTAAAGATAACTTTATCCCTGTTTTCACTATAAAAACTATGATTTATAAATAAGCCATTACTATGCCAGGTACAAAATAAAATTTAAAAAAAATGAGAGATAATCATTGATCCACTGCCTTCTGCACACCCCTCTACAGGGGATTGAACCCTCAACCCGGGCATGTGCCCTGTCTGGGAATCAAACTATGTCCTCCTGGTTCATAGCTCAATGCTTGGATTCTACTTTTAAACATTTTTGAAACCACTGTCTTTATCTATTTACTTAAAAAGCATATCTCATATACTATGTTACACTAAGAATGTTTTCTTTTTGCTAGCGTTGGTTTTACTAAGTATTTTCAAGCAGACTTTTTTAAAAAAAATAATTTTATTGATTTTTTACAGAGAGGAAGGGAGAGAGATAGAGAGCCAGAAACATCGATGAGAGAGAGCCATCAATCAGCTGCCTCCTACATGCCCCCCACTGGGGACACGCCCGAAACCAAGGTACATGCCCTTGACCGTAATCTAACCTGGGACCCTTCAGTCCGCAAGCCGACGCTCTATTCACTGAGCCAAACCGCTTTTGGCTCAAGCAGACTTTTATCTAGAGCAGGGGAATCTATTGAAATCTATAAAGATGCATTTGTTGGCAGAGAGAATATGATCTATTTTATTCTACTGGCATACATACACATATATAAAACATGTATGTATTATGTAAAGTCCACATTAAGGGTTGGAAACCAGTGATTTCCAGTGTCTCTGTGAAAAAAAATTGAGAGCTAATGGCATTGTTTTTTATTCTTAGATGTATTCAGAGAATAAAATACATTGTAATAGTCTGAGCAAAATTATTTTATTTTGTATCTGGCCTGGTAATGGCTTATTTATAAGTCATAGTTTTTATAGTAAAAACATGGAGATGAAGTTATCTTTAATTCTGTAGCAAAGTATTGTTGTGTTCTATAGGGACATTACAATCTTGTTTTCTAGCAAATGTCCTGGAGACACTTCGTGGGGATGGCAACGTGCTGATAGCGGTGGACACTGCAGGCAGAGTTCTGGAACTTGCGCAGCTCCTCGACCAGATCTGGCGAACTAAAGACGCAGGCCTGGGTGTCTACTCCCTGGCCCTCCTGAACAACGTCAGCTACAATGTGGTGGAGTTTTCTAAGTCCCAGGTTTGTCTTTACACGATCCTTTGTAATATAGTTTGCTACACAGATTGGGCTTATGGACAGCACTGTTCTAATTGCACTTTAGATTTTATTTTTCTGTTGAAGGGGATGTGATGATGACAATAATAAAAGCTAAAAATTAACCACTTACTGTGCTTTCTGCTTTACATGTATTATTTCACTTAATTCTTATATACCCTATGAAGTAGGTTCTGTTCCCCCGCAGCCCCCCTTTTTACAGATTGGGCAAGTTGCTTCTCCTCTAGCACTTAGTATGGCAAATGGGGACAGAAATTAAACCAATGTTACAGGCTATGAATGTAAGAATTCACTTTTCACTTCCTTTTGAATAAATTCTTGAAATAGCAATCTCTGGGTTAAGATACTCATTTAGAACTTATACCCAGCCGTCTCCATAGGCTTAAAGTGATTTATAAGTGAAAACATAAGGCACAGTTGGATTTTTGGGGGTGAGCACTATGGTGGTGGGATCTAATGGGGGCAGAAGCAGAAAATAGGCTGCTTGTCCGAAAGGTACAAATTTAAGCAACCAGTGGGGTGGGGGTGGGGGTGGGGGCACACTTGAGCTAGATCTCGAATTTCCTGGCGGTGGTAGAATACATGAAGTTATAATACAGCATTTTCTTCTCATTGTCATCTTCCCCTATATTAGGTAGAATGGATGAGTGACAAATTGATGAGATGTTTTGAAGACAAAAGAAATAACCCGTTTCAGTTCCGCCATCTCTCTCTATGCCATGGCCTTTCTGACTTGGCTCGAGTGCCCAGTCCTAAAGTGGTGCTTGCCAGCCAGCCCGACCTGGAATGTGGATTTTCCAGGGATCTCTTTATTCAGTGGTGTGAGGACCCTAAAAACTCCATCATTCTAACTTACAGAACTACTCCTGGGACTTTAGCACGCTTCTTAATTGATAACCCTGCTGAAAAAGTTACAGAAATAGAGGTAAGTGCTTGCATATGAACTTTATCTTAATACCATTTTGAATACATTATAAAACTCAAAACTTTTAAGATTTTTATCACAAAAACAGTAGAGAACCTTTAACAGCCCAAATTTCAGAGCTACTTAATTGGAAATACTCATCCTTGAACCCTTCCATGGTACCTTCTGGAACCACCGCAGACGGTCTGAATGTACACTGTGTTCTCACTTCCCCTTTGAAAAGTTGCTCTGCGTCCTTTCCTTAGTTGGAATCCGGCGCTTTCCTAATGATACTTTTTCCTGTAGCCCTCCCAAGTAGACGCTCTTTTTCCTTCTTTCTCCTTCCTTCACCTTCCATATACTTTGGGTGGGGTGGGTGTTGTATGTATTGCAGCTTTGAAGCCATTTCTCTTCCGTCTGCAGTTCTTATGTCAGACTTGACAGTATACTCACCCCTCCTTGTTCCTGACAGTTAATGGTCTCTTCGTCATTCTGTCATTCATCTGTGACGTTGGAGCATGGTGCATGCCTTCCTGTCCACTCGAACTCAGCACTTCATTCTTGATGATGTTAGCATTCTTCTCTTCCCAGGTCCTTGGCTCTCTGGTTTCTTGGTGATCTTTTCCTCCATTCCACCTCCGTATCTTTCCTACCTTCATGGTGTGTATTCCCATGGTCATGCCCTTAACCTTGTTATGATTGAACAATTTCCATATCTCTGCTGCCTCAAGCATCCCGCCCTGGCCTTACCGATGACTCTGTTTCTGCCATGCCAACAATTCTTTGGTCCCATTGGGACTTTAAGTTCATGAGCCTCACCACTCTTGCTATCGCCCTCCCTCCAGCTTTGAGTCAGTGGTCCATCGTTATTTTGTGAACAGCTTTAACTCTCTTATCCTTCTTCCTGCTATTGTACTCACCTGGCAAAGCCTTGACTGGTTAAACCATTTGCTTAGTGTGTGGCTGTACCAAAGGTCTTAAACTCGCTGCTCTGGGGATAGGTTTTTCTGCACATTCTTGACCTCACATCTCAGAAGGGCACCCAACGCTAGCACTCAGCATTTTGTGGCAGGTTCTTTCTGCACTGTCCCATAAGACAACTTCATTCCTTCTTTCTTCTCAAAACACCTACAGCTCCATCTCAGTCCTCACCCATATAGCACGTGATGGCGTGGGAGTTGTTGATTGAGAAGTGGGAGGCAGATTGGAATTTCCTTATCTTCTCACCACTAAGTAGCCTCACCTGTTTCTTCATCTGCATTGCTGCTGCCTTATTTCCTGTTACAGGAGCAAGACAGTCAAATGACCATTATATTATATAATCATAATATATCAATTTTCCAAAACTAGTATCATTAACCTAAAGTTTATAACAATTGATATTGAATGATGGGTTAATGCCTGCCAGAGCTGGGCAGAGTTTTAGAAGACTGCTTTTCATTTTGTCTTCATACAGCCATTTTAAGGGATGTCTAGTTTGTTAAAGCTGAGTAGGAGCAGCATCTTATTAACTCTACTTAAGAAAACAATAGTAATAGTAACTAAAATCTGGTACACATTCACTGTAAATACAGAATTATTGAGGAAGGATTCAAAGCAAGCATACCAATGTAAAATACTGTCTTTTGGGTTATTTTAATAGCTTAGAAATACAAAGTTTAAAGAGCTCAGAAATATTTGAAACAGTTTCATCAGATATGAAATGCTGTATTAGAAAACATTAATAACTAGAAATTCAATTTAGGCAGATATGAGGAATTCTTAAAAGAATATTAAATGTGGTTTAAGTTTGAAAAAATAGAAAATGACATTCAAAGCTGAAACTTGAAATGCTAGGTTTTTAATTTTTTTCCTAAGTAGTACTTATGTTCAGGATTCATTCCCTCTTACCTCTTTAGGGATATTTCTTGTGTAGTTACCCTTTTCTGTCCATTATCTATTACTTTTTCCTCTACTTGATCACATCCAAAACAATGTTGACTATGTCTTCTCTTTCCCCAAACTTCCTTTTCTTTGAACTTTCCTCATCTCAGGGAATAACAGCATTTCCCATGTGTTTACGCAAGCCAAAAACCCAGAAATTTAAAAAAAAAAAAAAAATGCTCATTCAAGTATAATATATATTGAACAGTGTGCATATTGTACGCATACAGTGTGATGAATTTTCACAAATCGGACACACTTGGCTAGCCTGTATCTAGACCAAGAAATAGAATATTCCAGTACCTCAGATGCCCCCTTTCTGGTCTTCCCTACTTCTTGGTTCCCAGGCTAAACACCATCCTGACTTGTAATGCACAGATTATTAAAACTTATTTTAACTTCCTTACTTTTAACACCCATAATCAATCTAAGAACAAGTCCTTCCTATTGGCTTGACCTCCAGATATATCCTACAAGTCTTCTTGGCTGTTATTTGTTTTTCTTATTTTAGAAATTGCCTATATATTTGCTCTTTTCTGATGTGTTGATCATCTTAGGAAAACAGTAGCTTCTGGTAGTCCTATAGTGCTGCAAATATATTTTTTAGTTTCTTTTAACTATGAAATTTAAAGAAAATGATTTTATTTTTTATACTGCCACTACAGGCCAGGTGCACGAATTTGTGCACCAGTGGGGTACCTCAGTCTGGTCTGCGGGATTGTGCCAAAACTGGATCTCTGACATTCCATGAGGGGTCCTGGATTGCGAGAGGGCACAGGCCAGGCTGAGTGACCCCACAGGTGCATGATCAGGGCTGGGGAGAGACGCGGGAGGTTGGCCAGCCTGGAAGGGACCTCAGGAGGGCTCCAGGGCATGTCTGGCCTGTCACGCTCAGTCCCGAAGGCCAAACTCCAGTAGTTGGAGCGTCTGCCCCCTGGTGGTCAGTGCATGACATAGCAACTGGTCGACCAGTTGACTGACTGCCTCCTGGTGGTCAGTGCACATCCATTATGATTGAGCAGCCTTAGCATATTATTGGCATATTATGCTTTGACTGGTTGAATGGCTGACCAGTCGACTGGACATTTAGCACATTGGACTTTTATTATATAGGATATTTATTCATATTTCCCTTTATGGCTTTTAGGTTTTATATCATGGAGGTCTTGCCTACACTAAATTGTAAAAATACTTAGCTGTATTTTCTTTTCCTGATTGGTGATTTGAAACCAGTTTGATTTAAATTAAGCCCATTCTAAAAATGGGAAAGTTCAATTTTTGTACTAATCTAAATAGGATCTGTAAGGGCCCATAGGGGACACTTGAATAATTTTCAGAGAAAAATTTAGTTTAAAGATGATGAATCAATTTAGAGATGCAATATATCTCACACCTCACTTAGCTTAATCTCCTAATAATGATATTTTCTTTCATCTGCTATCTTTCTTTAGTTGAGGAAACGGGTAAAGCTTGAAGGGAAAGAACTTGAAGAATACTTGGAGAGAGAGAAGCTAAAGAAAGAAGCTGCTAAAAAACTTGAGCAGTCAAAAGAGTGAGTTATTTCACACGTATAGGTTTATGTATGTAATTTGAGAAAAACATTTCTAAGACAAAAAAGTTTAATTGAAAATATTTAACTTTTGTTTTAACCTCATTACTTCCGTTACATCTTTCAAATGGTTCTGAAATCCAAATTCTCTCATTGCTAATGTTAATATGTATTTATTAACTGACAGTTAATGCTATGTTTCACAAAATATCAATCCAATAATATTGGTGATTATATTACCATCCAGTTAATATTCAGTATCAATAATAATTTTATGAGCATTAATTCAAAATCTTTTGGGAACTCTATGATCTTTATTCTAAAATTCTCCCAGGGCCGACATAGATTCCAGCGATGAAAGTGATGTTGAAGAAGACATTGACCAGCCTACGGCTCATAAAACTAAGCACGACCTGATGATGAAAGGTGAAGGCAGTCGAAAAGGAAGTTTCTTCAAGCAGGCTAAAAAGTCCTATCCCATGTTTCCTGCCCCAGAAGAAAGAATTAAATGGGATGAATATGGAGAAATTATCAAGTATGTGAGCAAAACAGCTTTTCTTTCTTACAGATTAGAGGGATCAAGTATGTTATTGGAGTCCACTGAGTTTGTTCTTTCTGGTCTTTGTGTACCTTGTTGCTTTCTGAGAACTTCAGCTTGAAAAATGTAGACTTACAGTGCGAAATGTAAAAGTAGCAAGGTGGAGAAACATCTAGAGTAGGGGTGTCGAACTCAATCAGAGAAGGGGCCAAAATCTAAAATCCAGCCTAAATCGCGGGCCGAATGGTTTACTGAACAGTCATAAACTGACAATGTCATAAACTGACAGCGGAGTGCAGTGATGACAGCGCGGTGCGGGCCACATTGCAAGGCCTGGCGGGCTGGATTTGGCCCGCGGGCCTTGTGTTTGACACATGTGATCTAGAGAATTGAAATTAAAGGAGAGCTGGTAGTTTGTTTTGTTTTGTTTTTTTATACTCAGGTATCATTTTATTTTTTAAATTTATTTTTATTGCTTTCAGAGAGGAAGGGAAGGGAGAGAGAATTAGAAACATCAATGATCAGAGAGAATCATTGATCGACTGCCCCCTGCACGCCCCCTACTTGGGATCGAGCCCACAACCCGGGCATGTGCCCTTGACTGGAATTGAGCCCGGGACCCTTCAGTCCTTAGGCTGATGCTGTATCTGAGCCAAACCGGCTAGGGCGGAGAGCTGATAGTTTTATTACTTTGGATGAAGACTTCTATTTCCCACTTAAAAAGAGAGATAAAGAACATGCATTAGGAAGAGACTTAGGATAGGAAGAACTTTTGATGGGTGGGATTATGTTAAATTTGGGAAATGGGTTATGTCTCAGAAAAACTTACCAGAGAAACATGAGATAGCATGAGCAGAACCATGGAAAATCTATAAAATCTATACCCACAATTAGAAAAAGAACTGAAATCACATGTTCTAATCTCAAATCTGAAAACACTATGCTGTATAAAGATCCCTTAGGGTGCCTGTTGCTTTCAGGTAAGTGTCAGTGCCTCAGCACTGCACAATGTCTTTCACGGTCTCGTTTTTCCCTCCTGTTCTGTGATGTTTCTACATCCTTCTGCTATGTCCGTGTTCTCCAGCCTTCTCAGATTCCTTCTTGGCTTTTTCATGTTACCCCTTCCCGTCCCAGGTGTCTGGCCCCACAAACTATTGGAAACCTTCCCCGATTCTTCCTTGTACCTCAACATGGTTCCTCTCTTGTTATTCTCTTTGTACTTTCATAATACTGTCTTGAGCCTATTGTGGACTTAGGTTTTAAACTCACTCTTGGGTCTAATTAGGAACATTCCACTGTCTACTTGGACGTCTAAAATACTAGAGAAGAAAAATAATCTAAACAGCATTGGTGAGTTTGCTTACCATCCCACTTAATTAATGGCCAATCTGTTTAGCATATGGATGGTGCTTTTTAGCTTCAATTCCTTGTCTGGAAAATGGGGTAAGAATTAAGGTTGTTGTTTTTAAGGCACTTAGCATACAGTCTGACTCATAGTAAATGCACTTCTGGTGGATGACAATGGGCGACTGGGCTTCTGGGGAAAGAAGCTGCAGCAGTTTAGGTGCTGGGTACAGGGTGGGATTCCAACAGTTACAGTAGTTAGAGAAAACAGTTTTAAAAGTTTGTTTTTTAATTTTAACATTCAACTCTCTGGTCATGGAGGTAAAAATGGGAAGATAGATGTATTAACAGTTGGTTGAAATAAAGACAATGGCTTTTGAGGGAGCTGATGATTTTGTATTCCAGTCTTCTTGTTAATGTGCAAATGGAGAGTTACCTGCTTTCTTTGAGCAGGGTGGGAGGACTGGGGGTCTTAAAGAAATCAAAGGATATGAGGTTTGTGAGAATTGGGAGGTGGCCAGGGAAACCACAGAAAATGGAAACAAATGCAGAGTCAGGCTGTAATAGTACTTACACTAACCACTAAGATCTTCTGATGACCTGTCTAGGGGCTCTCACTGGCTCACAGGGTGTGTTTTAAAGAGTACTCCTTAATGGCCCTGAAGAACATAATATATGCAGTCATCTAATAATTGATATTATGAAGTTGCATTGGCTTTGGATCAACTGTATATTTAAATCTTGAGATATGTGAGGAGTCTAAAAATTATGCCATCTACTAGTCAGTTATAGTAACATAATATTAGTTTGTTAGTTACCACTTCTAATTAGAGACTTCTTATTTAGACCAGAGGATTTCTTGGTGCCAGAACTTCAAGCCACTGAAGAAGAAAAAAGCAAATTAGAATCTGGCTTGACAAATGGAGATGAACCCATGGATCAGGATTTATCTGATGTTCCTACCAAGTGTATTTCTATGACAGAATCTATTGAAATAAAGTAAGTGCTTTCATTGCATTTTGTAAATAAAAATTTCAAACACTTGAATTACATAATTTACATTGTTCCCAAAGTGAAACTTCTGAATATCCTCTAGGAGGTTGGACTTTCAAAATTTAATTTATTTTTTCATGGAAAGACTTGCGAAGTATGGAGGTATTTTCTCTTCATTAATTATATCTGAATGTCAGCGTAATTGAATTGGTGGAGAGGAGGGGTAAACATTAAATTGTACATTTATATAAAGAAACATTCTTTTTGGCATTTTTAGTATGTCCAGTAGCAGGTGAAGGCATACAATTCATAGGTTTAATTTTCCCAAGTGCTTGTTTAATATACTTCTTGACTTAGATATTTCTAGTGTCCTAATATCTTAAAACTGCTATTGTGACCTGAAGTAGTTCAGAAAGCTTTATTTCCTTCTCTGCTTGGTACAATTAACATCAGTAAATCATCATTTTTGAATTTTAAAAAACTCATTAGAGAGAAAATTGGTTTATATCTGTTCAGTGATATCATTTAGTAGTATTCTTGGGTAAAGCTAGTTCTCGATGATGCATTTCAACAGTTTTGCGAGGTCTCTCCAGAATGGCTGACCCAGCTTATGTTTTCACTAGCAGAGCAGGAGCTTCCTCTGCCCTCTCTCTCCAGCACACTGCTTATCCAACTCTTTAATGCTTTCCCGTCTCATAGCATAAAGTAATATGTCAGTGCTGTTTAAATTTCTCTTACTGTGATGATTATTGAGTTTGATTATCTCTTCAGTTGCTTGTTACAGTTTTTTTCTCTTCGGTAAAGTCCATGTTTTTATCTTTTATGCATTTTTCTCTAGAGGTTGCTGCCTTTTTGTTAATTGATTTGCAGAAGTTTGGTGTATATTCTGGATATTATTGCTGGCTAGTCTTAGACAATGCCAATAAGTACCACCTCCCATTCTAGTATCCTATATAATAAAGAGGTAATATGCAAATTGATCATCACACCCTCACAAGATGGCTACCTATGACCAGGCCAGCAGGGGTGTTAATGAGGGACAACCAAATGACTGAACAAGCAGGCTGCCTGTGAGGTGACCAGGCCGGCTGGGGGGTTGGTGAAGGATGACCAGACAACTGAACAGCAGTCTGCGTGGGACAACCAGGCTGGCGAGGGGGGTGGAGGGGGATGCAGTTGGGGACAATTAGGCTGGTGGGGGGCAGTGAGGAGGGGCAACCAGGCCAGCAGAGGGGGGAGGCAGTTGGAGGCAACCAGTCTGGCAGGAGGGCATTTTGGGGGTTACCAGGCAGGCAATTAGGATTGTGAGAGGGATGTCCAATTGCTGATTTAGGCCCAATCCCTGGGGCCTAAACCGGCACTCAGACATCCCCCTAGGGGTCCTGGACTGGAGAGGGTGAGGGCTGGGCTGAGGGGATCCTCCCTCTCCCCCCCCTCCCCCCCTGCCCCAGTGGTCCAGGATTGTGAGAGGGATGTCCAATTGCTGATTTAGGCCCAATCCCTGGGGCCTAAACCGGCACTCAGACATCCCCCTAGGGGTCCTGGACTGGAGAGGGTGAGGGCTGGGCTGAGGGGATCCTCCCTCTCCCCCCCCTCCCCCCCTGCCCCTGTGCATGAATTTTGTGCACCGGGCCTCTAGTTTGTTTATAAGAGTTGCCCATGGTCTACTTTGTTTAAAAAAACTTCTTTAATTTTGATGTAAGGAAATAATAGAATATTTCTCATTAGGCATTTGGGGTTTCATATTTTAAAAAGTTCTTCCCTGTCCTTGGTCACAAAAATAATTCTTATATTTTATTCCTTAATCTAAAGCTTCACTTTTTTTTTATGGCTTCAACTCACCTGCTGTTTTATGAGGTATTAGGTGAAGACCCAGTTTTATTTTTCTTTGTATAGTGAGCCATTTTTTTTCTAATAACACTTCTTAAAGAATCCATAATACCTCTCTCAAATACACATTAATGATATAATACATGTGTGTTCTTTAAAGCCTCATTTTATATACTATATATGTTTCTTTCTGGATAATAAAAGTCATTAAATCCTAGATTTTGAGTTATCAGAAAAGTAAGATTGAATAATTATGTCTAATTACAGAGCCAGGGTTACTTACATAGACTATGAAGGACGCTCCGATGGGGATTCCATTAAAAAGATCATCAATCAGATGAAACCCCGACAGTTGATCATTGTCCATGGGCCGCCAGAGGCCAGTCAGGATCTTGCAGAGTGCTGCCGTGCATTCGGTGGGAAAGATATTAAAGTGTACATGCCGAAGCTGCACGAGACTGTGGACGCCACCAGTGAGACTCACATCTACCAGGTAAGCGTGCCGGCACTAGAGCCACCCACAAGGAAGTGCTTCCTGTTGCAGATTAGGGCGGACAGCTGCATTAGGGATACAGCAGTGAGTAACACAGACGTGCTCCCCTGCCCTAGCGGATCTCAGTCTATGGGTCTTATAGCAAGGAAATAGTATTAATCACATGGTTATACTTTTCATAGAGAAAGTAGAGGATGTTACGAGAGTCTAAAGAGGGAGACCAACCCATATTTAGAGGTTACAAAAGATTTCCCAGAGGCCCTAACTGGTTTGGTTTAGTGAATAGTGTCAGCCTGCAAACTGAAAGGTCCCAGGTTCGATTCCAGTCAAGGGCACATGCCCAGGTTGTGGACTCGATCCCCAGTGGGGGACTTGCAGGAGGCAGCCGATCCATGATTCTCTCTCATCATGGATGTTTCTATCTCCCTCTCCCTTTCTCTCTGAAATCAATAAAAAAATATTAAAGAAAAAAAATGATTTCCCAGAGGAAGTGATTATTAACTCAAATGGATGGATTCTCAGGGATGTATATAGATTAGGAAAGAGGGAATTACATTTGCAAAAATACACAGCTGAGGGAAATGGTGAGTGTTCAAGAATTCAAAAGTTGTATAAAAATTCACAGATTTCAGGGTCTTACTAATAGAAAAAAACAAGGAGACAGGCACAGAAAATAGGAATAGGGGAGAAATTGATTAACTCTTATTTGTTACTGGGAGATGGTATTGGTGAAGACAGAAGTGATGTCTATGTTTGTTTGGAAAAAATGGATTAGAATTTACCAGGCAAAACAGTCATTCTGGGCAAAGCAGGAGGAAGCAACATTCTAAGAATATGGAGGTGTGAAACCTCATGGCTTATTTAGAAAGCTCTAGGCAACTCAGTATTGCTCTAGTACCATCAGGTATTAGTGAATGACACTTATCAGTGGTTTTCAACCTTACCTGTACATTGGGGGAATCTTTGGGGAAATTTTGGGTCTCAATGCCCGGTCTTATTTTCACTGGTTATATTCGAATCGTTGCAAGTGGCACTGATAAGTGAAAAAAAATAATTGCTGTGTGACCCCAGTCTGCAGTCTGCATTATTAAGCTTTGTTTTGGAAAGTAGACAGGGGCCAAGTGATCTTACAGGTCATTAGGTCATCACCAATCATGATAAAGATCAGATGAGTGAAAGATTTTGAATTTTTAATGCACATTACCAGACTTAGAAAACGACAGTAATAGGTTAACTTATTCCTCGTTTTATTTCTCTTCTTCCCCTTTGCATGTGTAGGTGAGATTAAAAGACTCACTGGTGAGCTCCCTTCAGTTTTGTAAGGCCAAAGACGCAGAACTGGCTTGGATAGATGGTGTCTTAGACATGAGAGTTTCCAAAGTGGACACAGGAGTCATTTTAGAAGAAGGAGAACTGAAGGATGATGGAGAGGACTCAGAAATGCAAGTGGAGGCACCTTCCGATGCTAGCGTCATCGCCCAACAAAAGGCCATGAAGAGTCTGTTTGGAGATGATGAGAAAGAAACAGGTGAAGAAAGTGAGGTCATCCCTACTTTGGAACCCTTGCCACCTAATGAGGTAGGAAAGCGTGTGCTGCTTCTGTCTTTTCCTTCATTTGTCATCCTTGAGTTTCCATTTACAATATATGTCATATGTTCTTAAAAGATACATAATTGTTTCATGATTTTTTCTTTTTTTTTAGTATGGACTTTTAAGTTTGATGATTGTGAGAATCATCTACCTGCCTCTAATTGGGAGATTTATAGTTTTCTAGAATATCATACTCCTGCACTCCAGTTTTGTCTGTTGTCAATACAATTCAAACCACTCGGTTTTGCTATAATTAGAAATCTTTATTTAGTATAAATATAATTCTAGTCTAGTGTTGACATGTTCTCAAGAGATATCTACTTAGCAAGGGTTGGGGAATTAACTTACAGCATTAAGACTGTATTATAAGAGTCTTACATGCATGTCAAGTGCTGGCTTAGCCCTTCTCAGCAATAAAGAGTAGAGACAGCCTCCATCCCTGCCAGCACTGCTCCTGAGATGGAGAGGAGTTAGAATTTTTTCTCTGTGCTGAAGCTAGCACTCGTCAAAGCAATTTCAAAGGAGCAGCATTAGGTTGTACCACTTGTCTTTGCGATTCTGAAGCCCGCAGCATCCCTGCATTCGCTCTGAGGGAGGAAGCACTGGGTTCGGAGAAAATCTCCTCTGAACTAAGCAAAGGGTTTTGGTTCAGCTCTGCCTGCTGGCACTCTACTTGACCCCCTTAAGCAAGTGGGTGAGTGCAGAGCACAACATTCCCAAATGCCTCTGTTATTATGAGGCATGACTAATAAAATTGATGGTGAAGCATTCAGAACATGTGAAGGCCTTTGTAATGTCAAATACTGAGGTGAGATTCAGAGTAACAACTTGGAATGTGATTTACAGTCTTGAGATGATCTGTCAAAGGACTTCAGGGAATAATAGAAAATGTCTTCAAGATCATGGGTGGTTGTACTTTCATCAGTACAGCTATGTGTCTGTCCTCTGTCTGAAGTTCTTCTTCCCCTTTCCCCTTACCCAAGGTTCCTGGACACCAGTCAGTCTTCATGAACGAACCCAGACTGTCCGACTTCAAGCAAGTTCTCTTACGGGAGGGGATCCAAGCTGAATTTGTAGGAGGTGTCCTTGTTTGCAACAATCAAGTGGCAGTTCGTAGAGTAAGCGTGTTTATTAATTAATAAGGGTTGAATTGAACAGCTGCTTCTGATGTTTTGACTTCTATAATTCTTGATTGGCAATTTCACAAAACTGAAAATCAGTAATTTATATTCATAATGATGACCTTGAAGGCTTTAAAAAGTGACTCTCAAAGACTTGATAATTTTATTGTAAATTTTTATTTGAGTTCTCTGACATTTATATGTATGTAAAATTCATGACTTGAATAATATATCCATATTCCGTGAATCAGAGCAATTCATTTCCTGACCAATCCTAAAGTAATCTATTAACATATTTTGATTATTATGTCTGCATTTTAATGGTAGAGAATGTACTAAAGAACTTTTTTTCCCCACTTGGTTTCTAGACGGAAACGGGACGCATCGGATTAGAAGGCTGCCTTTGTCAAGATTTTTATAGGATAAGAGACCTTTTATATGAACAGTATGCCATTGTGTAAAGGACAGCATGTCAAGAAGTATCTGTTTGACCTTTATAAGAAAAGAAAAAAAAGGATTCTTATTCTAAGCTTTTGCGCTTTTTTTTTTGTAATATACAAAAAGAATCTACCAGAAAAACTAAACATGCATTAGATTTTTTACAATGTAAATATTTGGCAATGCTCTAATAAGCATTCTACCTTTTGACTTTGAATGGGAGAAACCTAATATGTGTGTGGGCCTGAGAGGTGAAGAAGGTACTTGGTTCCTTTATAGAATCTAACTAGAAGGGCTCTTTACTTGAATAAAACAATGCAACTTAGCAAACCAGTTCATGGCCTTAGAGAAACATATTTGCATGCATTCTTGCAAACTGTTTCTTATATTTTCTGGAATGCAAACTGAGAATTATTTAGAAAAGATGTGCTACTAGAAAAAAAAAACCTGATAAAAGTTCTTCGAGGCTACCTAGTGAAAGAAAAGGTAGAGTCTGGGCTGTGACTCTTCTCTTGAATTTCAGTATGCGGTTGTCTTTACATGCAGCTATCTGCTCCATGCCATATTTCCCAGATTCAGTAGCGTGAGGTTGGACACATTTGGTTCAGAAATCAGTTTTTATTTCTTCCAGTGCTTGTTTTATCGAGATTTTGTTGTTCAGTTTGAATTAGAGCACCATCATCTGAATACACATAATTCAAAAGAATTCCTCGATGTGTTAGTCTTAAGGGTTCTGTGTACACATTAGACACAGCTTAACTACCAGCTAGATGACTGTGTTAGAAACTGTTTAGTGCTCTGTTTTCAAGGAAATAAATTTGAGCCTCACATTTTGATAAGATAATAGTATATTGATTTGCAAGCTGTAAACGTTTTCATCTTTTAGGCTTGCTTTCTCCCAAGTTTGCCTAAGCAGTGGTTAGAGTTTATATACATTACTACAAAAATAATGTTGAAACTGGAGAAGGTCATCCTTTCTGTTCTTATATCTTGCCAGCCCCGATAATAGTACATACCACCTGTGTTTAAGAATAAAAACGGAATATATGCAATTTTCATTGACCTTAAAAATGAAAATCATATTGCCCTCTTGTAATCTGTTGATACCTTTTTAGCGTGTAGCTTGATCATGGCAGGTCTTTATGCTTATTTTGTAAGTATAATATTTAAGCCCTCCTCTTTATACTCAGCATTTTTAGAAGGATCGGTCTTAATTAACTATGTATAGTTCCATATAAGTGCTATCAGTCTAGAATTCATTTCATTTCATTCCATTTTAAATGCGTACAGAGCTTTTCTTGTGGATTATATTTTTACTGTCTTCTGATATTGAAAATCAGATACACACAATAATGTGACAGAAGATGGAGAGTATGTTTTCCTTCCAGAGCTTTGAAAAAAATTCACTTAAAGTCTTATTCCTGCATAGAATAAGACTAAAATTCTATTTATTTTCCGAGGGGGTGGGGGAGAGTCTGCATTTGTTTCATGGCCTAATAATTGGGTTATACATATTACATTGTATTACTGATATTGAAAATTTGTTGTTTTTTTGCCTAACCTTTAAAAAATGTTTTTTTGGTTTTTTTTTTATTGATTTTAGAGAGAGGCAGGGAGAGGGAGAAAGAGAGAGGGAAACATCAATGTGAGAGAGAAACATTGATCCGTTGCCTCCCGTTCGCACCCTGACTGGGGATCAAACCTGAAACCTGGGTATGTGCCCTGACCAGGAATTGAACTGGCGACCTCGGTGTGCAGGAAGCTCAAGCAACTGAGCCACACCAGCGGGGCTTGCCTAACCTTTTTATTGTCCCGTGAACAGGAACGAAATTTTAAAGTACTGCTTGAAGATAAACTGATGTCATTGCAGGAGCAGTATTTTTTACCTGTTTCTAGATGACAATATTACTAAATTTTCTAAAGTAAAGATACTTGTTTAGCTTAATTTACTTAAGAAAAACACAAATTTTAAAAAGGACTGTGACATAAACCATGAACTCAGAGGAATTTTTAGATCTTTATTGTTTAGAAGCAAAATAAATACAAGTAGACAATCAGATGAGATCTATACATAATTAGGTTTAAAATAAATTTTGTAGTATTTTGTTACAGTGGTATTATAAATGTTAAATATCATTGCAAACTTAAATATTCCTATGAACCAGTAGGTGGTCTCAAATAGAAGCGAGGAAATCAATTTTCTAAGGGCCATTTGCCTTTTATTAAAAATTTGAGATATGATATGCACATACCATAAAGTTCACTCCTCTGAAGGGCACATTTCATTGGTTTTTTAGTATGTTTACAGCATTGTGCAGTCATTACCACTATCTAATTCCAGAATATTTTCATCACCCCCCAAAAAAATCTTCATACCCATGAAGTTCCCATTCTCCCTTTTCTCCAACCCCCGGCAACCATTAACTTATTTTGTCTCTATGAATATGCCTGTTCTGGATGTTTTTTTTAAAAAAAATTGAATCACAAAATATGTGGTTTTTGGTGTCTGACTTCTTTCACTTAGTATAATATTTTCAAGATGCATTGATTTGGTCGTATGCATCAGTATCCTTTTAATGGCTCAATCTGTTGCGTGGACATGCCACATTTTGTTTCTTTATTCATCAATTGATGAACATTTTGGTTGTTTTTTGCTATTATGAATGATGCTGTGAAGAGTGAGTGCAAGTTTTTTGTATAAACATAAGTTTTAAGTTTTCTTGGGTATATACAAGATGGGGCAAAAGGCTTACATATGGAAAATAATACAATAATTAATAAATAGTAATACAAGAATGAACTCTGTTTCATGTACTCACAACTGTAAACCTATTGCCCAACCCTGTATCTGAGAGTAGGAATGCTGGCTCATATGGTAACTATATTTAGCCTTTTGAGAAACTGCCAGACTGTTTTTCAAAGTGGCTGCACCATTTTACATTCCCATCAGCAGTGTCTGAGAATTCCGTTTTCCCCATGTGTGCAGTAACACTTGTCATTCACCATCTTTTTTATTTTAGCAATCTTCATGTGTGTGAAGAGGTATCTCATTATGCTTTTGATTTGCATTTCCCTGATGCCTAATGATGTTGAGCATCTATCCTGTACTCATTGGCCATTTGTGTATCTTTTTTGGAGAAATGTCTATTCAGGACCTTTGCCTATTTTTTAATTGGGTTTTTATCTTTGTGTTCTTGAATTATGAATTTTTTATACAATCTGGATACTAACTCTTTATTAGATACATGATTTGCAAATATTTTTCCCCATTCTATGTGTTTATCTATTTTCTTGATTGTGTCATTTGAAGCATAAAAGCTTTGGATTTTGATTAAGTCTCATTTATCTTTTTCCCCCACTTTGGTTCCGTATGCTATTGGTATCATATCCTGGAAATCATTGCTTCATCCAAGGTCACAAAGATTTATGACTGTTTTTCTCTTCTAACATAGTTTTAGCTCTTATATTTAAATCTTTGATCCATCTCAAGTTTATTTTTATATGGGCATGAAGTAGGGGTCCAGTTTTATTCTTTTGCATGTGGATATCCAGTTGTCCCAGGATCATTTGTTGAAAAACTATTCCTTCATCAAATTTTCTTGCCACCTTTGCTGAAAAGCAGTTGTCCATAAATACATGTGTGTGTTCTCGGACTCTAAATTCTATTTTGTATCTATATACCAGTACCACATTATCTTGATTACTGTAGTTTTGTAGTCTTGATTATTAAGTTTTAAAATCAACAAGTGTGCCGAAAATGGTTTGGCTCAATGGATAGAGCGTCGGCTTGGGGACTGAAGGGTGCCGGGTTCGATTCCGGTCAAGGGCATGTACCTTGGTTACGGGCATATCCCCAGTAAGGGGTGTGCAAGAGGCAGCTGATCGATGACTCTCTCTCATCGATGTTTCTAACTCTCTATCTTCTCTCCCTTCCTCTCTGTAAAAAATCAATAAAATACATTTAAAAATAAAATAAAATAAAATCGACAAGTGTGAGTCCTCCAACGTTGTTGTCTTTCAAGATTGTTTTGGCTATTCTGGTTGCCTTGCATTTCCATATGAACTTTAGCTTATAAATTTCTGCAAAAAAGAGCCATGGGGGGAGAGGGAAGGGATTGAAATTTACAGCTTGAAATCTTAGAATGTTATGGCTAAGAAGGACTGTGGAATTCATGTAGTTCAACTTACTTATTTTGGTAATAAATGACGGGGCCAGTGGAAGAGAAGGGATTCGCTTGAGAGCCAATAGCCAGTTAGAGACAGAGTTGGAATTGGAACCCAGCCTTTCATAGTCCATTTATTCAATACTAAATGAATAAATCTAGGATCCTTACAGAATCCAGTCATTCAATACTAATCTGCGTTGAACTAAATGATTTCTACAGTCCCTCTCAGTTATAACATTCTGAGATCTTAAGCTATAAATTTCAGCTTTTTTCCCCCCCTACACTGCTTTTTTTTCAATTGCTTAGTTTATGTTCACTTTGCTTAAAATAATATCTTCTATTATCTTGTCTAAGAATGGCACCTGGCAAACCATTACTTAGGACGATAGCATGCTGAAAGATTGGTATCCATTCTATATGGTGGGGGGAGAAAAGGTAAAAGTCACCCTCTACATTGCTTTTTTTTTGTGTGTGTGTGTGTTTTGGTTTTCTTTGGTTGTAAGGTTGTAGGGTTTTATCACAAGGTTCTTGGCTTTAAATATTGATGAATTGCCCTAGCTGGTTTTGCTCAGTGGTTAGAGCATGGCCTACAGAATAAAGGGTCCCAGGTTCGACTCCAGTCAAGGGCATGTACTCCTTTGCAGGCTCGAATCTCAGTCTGGGCAAGTGTGGGAGGCAACCAATCGATGTGTCTCTCTCACATTGATGTAGCTCTCTTTCTGTCTCTCCCTCTCCCACTCTCTCTAAAAAATAAAATTCAATGACAAAAATATCCTTGGGTAAAGATTAACAAAAATTAGTTGCAGTGTGGAATCTAAAAAAAATAAACTTTGATGAGTTGATTACCACTTAAGTCAAAGGATGTACATGATGGTCAGGAACTCAGTGACTGAGGGGTTGGTTATTTGTTGGTTTGTTTGGGTCAGGGGTCTTCAAACTACAGCCCGCGGGGCACATGCAGCCCCCAGGGGAGTCTGATCCTGCCCTCCAGGTTTTTTGGGCATTGAGCGCAGCCAAGGTATTACAGTAGGAATTAGTAGTTCATATAGTCCAGCCCTCCAGCTCTCTGAGGGACCGTGATCTGGCCCCCACTTTAAAAAGTTTGAGGACCCCTGGTTTGGGTGGTGGTGGTCCCCCTGTTTTGTTCAATCGTTCAGTAGCGGTAGAATGAGTGCATAAGTGACAATGCAGCGGAACTAGAGAAGGAGCATTCAGATCTGCCTACCCGGGCAGGGACCCCGGAAAGGTTTTTCCCTTAACCACCTCAATTGTGTTTATGAGAAAAAAACTACAAATTACTAAAATAAATTAAAAGCCCGGACTTGGCTGGACGTCATGGTATCTTTGTTTCTCTCCGATTCCTTTCCTCCCACCATCACACACAGCTCTGTTGTTTGGTCTTTTCATTTCAGTACCTAGTTCGTGTTAGCTGTTGAAGTCAAAATGTGATTTCAAGGTGAAAAATAGAAGTTTGGAGAGTTTACCTCTCTCTTCGCCTTAGAGAAAGAGAATCACAAGTGGATGTGCTGCTTTTGTGAAATTGTTGATGGGCTCCACAGATGCTATTTAAATTTTAAGTAATAACCTCCAGTGGAGGATATACAAATGACTCAGAAGGACTTCCTACATCATTTTTTTTTTTTGAGGGTTTGCTGATTTTCATGTTCAATATCCAATTTATTGTATGTATTTCCATTTTTTTCTGACACGATTGCTATTCTTTTTTAAAAGGTGCTACTAAACTATATGTTCAAAACTAGTGAAGTCCTTCAAACTAACCTCTGTGGGAAGCTGTTTGATCCCAGCAGTGCTGCTGTTGTCCTTGTTCATTTCTTTTCACATTCATCATTTAATAAGTATATGAGAAAGGTCAATTTTTATTTTATTTGAAAAAATTTTAATGATAACAGACAGGAAGGGAGAGGGAGAGAGAGAGAGACATCAATGATGAGAATCATTGATCGGCTGCCTCCTGCACACCCCCACTGGGGATCAAGCCCACAACCCAGGCATATGCCCTGCCTGGGAATTGAACTGTGACCTCCTGGTTCATAGGTTGATGCTCAACCACTGAGCCATGGCTGGGGCAGGATCTCTCTTTTTTAAGGTTGCACAGTACTCTGTTGTATGGATCTACCACATTTCTTTATCCTATTTATGTACTCATTTATTGATGTACATTTGGGTTGCTCCTACCACTTGGCTGTTGTGAATCATGCTGTGAGGAACATGGGTGTGCAAATACCTCTTTGAGAGCCTGCTTTCAATTCCTTCGTATGTATATCCAGTGGAATTGTTGAGTTTTATGCTAACTCTGTTTTTAACATTTTGAGGAAATGTCCTGTTTTCCACAATGGCTGCACATCCCCATGGTTCGTTGCACACTTCCACAAGATGCTCCGGGCTCCACCTGTGTTTTCCCTCCCAGTCCTGGTCCATTAGAGTGGAGAACAGTATTTAGAACCAAGATCTGGGTGCAGGCTGTGCTCATGGCCACTGTTGTTGCTACTCGGACCTCTCCGTGGGCAGCGTGGAAATACATACATCTGTGCTTGTTTCCTCACCCAGCTGTGCACATGACAAGCCACAATTCACACTGACCTTCAGTTCCTCTTCTCCATAAGCCTTAGTCTGCCTTCCCCCTTTCCATGATTTACTTCCTGTATTGTAAAAGACAGGCTCCCGTAATCTTCACTATACTCACTTGTTCACCCCTGTGAATAACCAATCTCATGACCATAGGGTTGGCTGCAAGGACTGAGTTTCCTCCCATTCCTCAGTCCTTGGCAGCACTTTCCAACTGAACCCTAGAGCAAGTTAAAGAAGGCACTGCTAGCTCAGAGGGCAGCGCCACGCTAGCTCAGAGGGCAGCGCCATGATAGATGTTTCCTTCCAGGATTCATGGCCTAGCAGTAGGGAAGAAAAAACAACAGATTCCAAAGGTTTCTACTTTGATTGGGACTGTGTAGTCTTTGGGTAATTGTCGTGGTTATTTTGTTACCATATTTTCTTCAGTACTTTCTCCTTTATGGAGGCAGACAAAGTGGCCATGGCAGTGGAGGGGGGCTAATGGAGGAGGGTATAAAAGGAAGGGGAGGAGGAGAACCAGCCTTGAGGGGAGTAGTGGGTGTGTTGGGAGGGTACCACACAGTTGTGATCGCCTCTAAACTAAACACACTCGCAGGTAAAAATCTCAAGTTCTGTGTTATTTCATAACCGACCTTGCAGAAAACTCGGCCTGTCAGTTCATTTGGATCAGCCACCCCCTTACGCCTTAAGTTTTAGGAGTGTCAAGACCAAGTTCACTGTATTGAGTGCTGAGGTGTTCATTTATTAAACAGTTATTCTTCAATCCTAACCATTTGTGGTGGGAGGAATAATATCATTTGCCCCTGGACAAATGATTCCTTAGCTCAGGATGGAGTCCGGTTATGTAACAAATGTGGGCACCTGAATACTTATTAGAACTTATTCCTGCATGTGGGAACATGGGGTCTTTGTGGCCATTATTGGTGTTTTAGAGATTCAGATCAACTAATGGATTAAATTGCTCAAGTGCTTTTTTTTTTTTTTTTTTTTTTTTTTACTAAAAAATAACCGAGCCCCTAGCAATAATAACTGACACTGAGTATTTTCTGTGTATCAGTTACTGAGCCAAGTACTTGACATGCTCCATGCTCTGTCTCCTTAATGATCATGGGCAGAGCGGGCCCTGCTGTCACCCATCTTACTGATGAGGTTACGGAAGCTTCCGTCTGTTGTTCGTCCTCCAGGTCTCTCACGTGATAGGCACTGCGGAGTTCACTGGTTTCGGTGTACACTGAGTGGCCAGATTATTAAGATCTCTGGCCGAGGCCAGTTTGGCTCAGTGGATAGAGTGTCGGCTTGGGGACCAAAGGGTCCCGGGTTCGATTCCGGTCAAGGGCATGTACCTTGGTTGTGGGCATATCCCCAGTAGGGGGTGTGCAAGAGGCAGCTGATCGATGACTCTCTCTCATCGATTTTTCCTACTCTCTATCTCTCTCCCTTCCTCTCTGTACAAAATCAATAAAATATATATTAAAAAAAGAAAAGATCTCTGAACTCATAATAATCTCGGCACTCGTATATGTATATGTATATGTATATGTATATGTATATGTATATGTATATGTATATGTATATGTATATGTATATATATGAGGCCTGGTGCATGAATTCGTGCATGGGTGGGGTCTGGCCAGCCTGGCAGCAGGGAGGTTGGCCAGTCTGCCTGCTAGTTGAACTCCTGATTGAGAGGACAATTTGCATATTAGCTTTTTACTATATAGGATATACACTGAGTGGCCAGATTATTATGCATTCAGAGATCACAATAATCTGGCCACTCAGTGTATTATCAGAGTTCTTTCATTTTGAGCAAAAGAAACTGTCTCTGGCTGACATAGGGAGGAGGGAATTTCTGGGACACTAACCCCAGCTGGCTATGGGGATCCCGGCAGCAGGCCCGGCAGTCTTCCCAGGCACCACGAGGGCAGTGTGTGGCCCTCCAGTTTCATACGTGCAGAAACGGGCTTTGGGAGGTCTGAGGGGCTTTTTCAATGTCACAGCTGGTCAGTAGTGATCGGTGCTGAGGCCAGGCCACGTGACCCACAAACAGGAGCTTCAATATTTATCCTTTTAGCTTCTCGAAGTGACTTCTGATGTGTTGTTCATAATTTCTTCTCTAACGGAGGGATTCACACCATGACCTAATGTAGACCTAAGGTATTTTTATCTTTAGACATTCTCTAGGACAGTCTAAATGCAGCAGATTTTGTGGTTTGGCCAAAGGGATAGCATGAATCTGGAGATCCTGAGTCATTTCTTGTCTTGACTGCCGATTGTATGCTATTCTCAGAATTACAGAGAACAGGCATCCCTTGGCTGAAAATGAGAAAATCCACAGGCTGCACGAGACTCTTGGGCCATACTCATCCAGGAATGATTCCAAAAACCATCTAGCACTTTCCCATAAAATATGGGTAAGAGGTAGTGATGGGGGTTGTGTTCAGACTTAGTGAAGTGGGTTTCTCACCTCTCCAAAGTGGTGGCTCACTGAGGACACGTGTTACTCTGATTTAACAGGCGCTGTCCTCATCTCACCCTACTTGACACTTTTATAAGTTTTCTGGTTGAGGATGTTGGTGGCAGGCTGAGGAAATATGCAAATGACCTGCCAACTGGAAGAAGGAGCTCTTGTACAAGACGACAGAACTGGAACCCACAGGGATCCCGACAAGTTTGGACAATGGGCAAAGTCCAAGAAATGACATCTCACCTGTCCTTCTAAAGCAATGACACAAATATGTAATGGGGAGGAAAATCCTAGAGCTCTAGGTCTAAAATAAGAGCATTTTACTGGGCCATAAAGATGGTTGCCAATAAAGGTAAGGACTTGAGGCCACGTGACTAATGGACTCTAATTACTAGTTGACTGTTTAGTGGTATAATGGAGACGGTGATGGCCCTGTCTCATTCTTTGGTGACCCCCTTAGAGCCTTCATTCGGTAAGCTCTCCCCACCCCCCATACCTCCTTATTTTCTTTTTACTCTTCCCTCTAATAAGTAGTACACATTATAGAAAATTTACAAACATAAAGAAACAGGACCAAGCCCTACACTAAATGGAGTCCTTTTATCATTTTGGCCTATTTTCATCTATTTTTTTTTCCCCAATGAGATGTTCATGTAATTGATTGATATACTTTTTCATTGTGCCTTCAGAGAAAATTTCCCCATGTTTATAAACATCTCTTAATGGCTACAAATAGCCCATCATATGGGTGTATCATTAGTTATTTAGCTCTTTCCAATTGTTGGATGGATTCTCATTTTTTTTCTGTAACCTGAAATGCAGACGGATTTATTCACAAAGCCACACATCATGGTTATATTAATGCTAGCACATAACAAAACAGCCAAAATACCACTGTTTAAGGACATTAGTGTCAGAATTAGGTCCAGAAAAGAGGAGCCAGCTTGGTGAATGACTGGAAACCACAGCAAATAGGACTAAGGACAGGTTGGTGGAGCCATAGGGCGAGCTTTTGGAAAAGAGGGCTCCCAAAGCAGCCAAGAAGCTGAGTCTCAGGTAAGTCCCAGGGTTCTTCAGGTTCCCAAAAGGGACCTGGTTTTATGTATTCCATGTGCAGAAAGCCTTTCTTTGGAGAAGAGGCATGAAATCAACATTCAACAACTAAACCAGAGCATCAATAACCTAATCCAACCCCCAAACGTAACTGTTCCAAGAATTTGCTTCTAGTGCCATCTAGATTTGGCTTTCCTTCTTTTGCTATCTTCCCTCCCCTCCCCACAAGGTTTCTCTCAAAATTGTGAGACCACATTTGAACCTGACCATCCCAGTGGAGCCAGAATAATGAGAGGTTTATTAGAACGATCACTCCATTACCTTGTTGCTGGTAATCATTGAAAACTTCATGCACATTGAAAGGAAATTAGTTAGAAGAAATATTTTAACATCGCTATTTGCCCTTTCTCTATAATAGAAGTGTCAACCAAATTCATGATCGACAATGATAGATCGAAACACACGTGCGATTGGCACCAGCGAGAGCTTTATATATTGGTGCATGTGTGAGTCAACGTAGCCTTTTATATATATATAGAATAAACCTGCTTAATTAGAATTGCTTTCTGATTTACTAGCTAAACTTTTTCCAGCCCAGTGAAGCACCCCAACTTCTCTTTCTGGTAATTGTCAGCAACACAGCAGTAAATATCAACACAAAGCAGATTATTATTGTAGATCACACAGGAAGAACAAAGGGTAAAATATTTAACTGCAGCAATGTTAAACTATATTCTGTGCAGTGAAAAAACCTGAAGTCATTTTCAAGGCCCACCATTTCTTACTTCTTTTCAGTTGGGCCAAATTTCTAAGCTTTCTAAATCTGTTTTCCAGCTAATGAAAAAAAAACAGGATTCCAGCAAGTTTCCTATCTACCTACTCCAGGACATCTGTGAAGATCAAATGAGATGAGGCACAGAAAAACACTTCACAGACATTTGGTTAAATTCTAAAATGTTTCCACCTGGCTATAAAGCAAGTCATGTTCCTGGGTTGCAGAAACTCCAAGGAGGCTAGTCATTAGGGAGAGGAAGCCGGGCGTTGCTATGTGATGTCATTACCTGGCGCCCACAGCCACTGTTTTTGGGCTCGCCTGGGCTGGGCTGTGGGCCACATTTTGTGCCATGGGGTCTTGGCAGCATTGGCTATGATCTAGTGGGGTGTCACCCTGGGGTGGTGGTGGACCCTGTGTCCCCCCGGGGGGAAGCCGAGTGTTGCTTTGTGGGCGCCAGGTCAGCAGTGTCGTTTCTCTGTAAATGGCCAGTGCACATCACAGCAGCTCCTGCATTGAGTGTCTGACCCTTGGTGGTCACTGCCTGTTATAGCGACCAGTCAGATGGTTGGACACAGCATATTAGCCATATATAGATATAGATATAGATATAGATATAGATATAGATATAGATATAGATATAGATATAGATAGATAGATATAGATATAGATATAGATATAGATATAGATATAGATATAGATATAGATATGTTTCACAGTGGGAAAAATTGAGGCTATTGAGTGTGACAACTACAAAACTCTCCCACAGACATTGGCCTCTGGCAGCCATCCCAAGAAGCACCCAATGCTTAAATCTTAGGTGAGTTCTTCATTCTGTCATTTTAGTTTCCTAGAAAGTGAGACCAAAGCATCTTTTTCTCCCAAATGGAAATTGGGAGAGAAAGGGCTACCTTCCACTCACAATCTGTGGAAATCAATGAAGGACAATGGAAATAGATTACAAACCATAACCACAGAGTATGTTATACACTATGTACTATGCCAGGGAGGGGCAGGGGCAGTGCTTCCATTTAGTTGCTGAACGAAGAGGACTGGTATTGAACACTGAACTACGTATTTCATACTTGCATGTGTTATTTTATTGCTCTTCACTGCAGATCTAACAACTTTGTCCCATTTTATAGATGAAGTGAAGACTCAGAGGCTAAGAATTTCTCTATCCATTGCCAGTAATTAGGAGCTGTAGCCCGGATACAAATCCCACTTTCTGAGTATTCCAAAGTTCACACTGGGATGAAAGACATCAAAGGAGTGAATATGATGGTAGATCTTTGTATCTTATTGCAACAATATATAGGTATTTAAGGAAAGAGGAGGGAATTAGTTGTATGGCTTGAATGGGGCGTGAAGACTTTTATGAAACAAGACCAGCATTTTAAAAAACATCTTTTATTGATTTTTTACAGAGAGGAAGGAAGATGGATATAGAGGAAGTGACCGGCAGTGGGGGCTGGAACCGGCAAGTGGGTAGCGCAAGGCCAGCCAACGTGGGTGCCAGCAGGGGCCCTCCAATCGCCCTGCCGGTTGCCCTACAGATTGGCCCTGATTGCTAGCCAGGGCTAGGGACCCTACCCATGCAGGAATTTCGTGCACCAGGCCTCTAGTTTGTAATATATATGTATATTATTTTTTTCCCATCATCGTTTATCCCCCATATATTATCTTTCACATCCCTCCACCCTCCTCCTTGTACTATAGTCACACCATGCTGTTGTCTGTGTCCATGATGCTTATGTTTTAATAAAACGACAAAAAACTAAGTTGCAGAGGAATCTATAAAGTATGATTCCATTTTTATTTTTATTTTTTATAACCAACTATGCCAGTCGAGAGCCACCTGCGGCTCTTTGGCCCCTTGAGTGTGGCTCTTCCACAAAATACCATGGCCTGGATGAGTCTATTTTGAAGAAGTGGCGTTAGAAGAAGTTTAAGTTTAAAAAATTTGGCTTTCAAAAGAAATTTCAATCGTTGTATGATTGATATTTAGCTCTGTTGACTAATGAGCTTGCCGACCACTGATCTATGCAAATGGCTGAGGGACAATTTTAACCCAGGCCTGCATGAAAGATGAACAATGTCCCAGTTTTCAGTTCATGACTTTTACTAGTTCTTTTTGTCTCAGTGAGGACCTAGTCTGAAAGGACAGTTATGGATGTCACCTGAAAATGTCCACCTCCCCTTTCCTCGGTGATCCTAGTGCCTGTGTATAGCAGAACTACAGAGAGGCGGCAGGGGGAGGGTAAGGACCGAAGGGAGGGGAGAAAGAGCAGGCAGCAGAGAAGGCTGCCCTTGGCTGTCCTTGGCCTCCCGCTGCCTACCCAGAATAGACCCTGCCTTTGAAGACATTACGTGTAGTCCAGTCTATGTCACCTCAGTCCAATATAGGACTCATTGCCCTTTAAAAGCTGTAGAGTCCGGATGAGTTCTGACATTTGACATGGCTTCAGGTGAGGAGTTCAAGAACAAGGACACTCGGCTTGGCACTGTGTTTTGAATTTTGTCCCCAGCTTAGCCACCCCAAATGGGTTGAGAACACGTGAAAACGAAGGAGCGTCTCCGTGTGGAATGAACACTGCCTGGGGATTGGGAAGGCTTGAGATGGATACATTCTATGAAGGCTTGACCAAGTCTCTGCTCCTCTCTGGCGCTCAGTTTATTTATCTGTGAAATGGGCCTGGGTGGGGTTAGTCTGAATAACTTATAAGACCTTTTCAACATGATGATCCTATTATCCAAGTCAAATATACTGTATTTCGGTACTTAGGGCATGACACTCTCTTTTTTAGATCCAAGACACTGTGGGGAATAGGTAAGGAAAGCAAAACCTGGCAAATAAATTCTTTTCTGGGTCCACCAAGCTCCCATCCTACACCCGGCCCACCCTTCCTCACTACTATTATAACCGAGTGGGTAGAAAACAAATAGAACATGAATTCAGCCCACTGCTCCTGGCAAAGGGGAAAACTGTGCCTATAATTTTAGCACTTTCAGCCAACATTCCTTTGTTGGATGGATTACTATAGGTCTCCTCAAACCTGAACTGGGGGAAATCTTCCCTGTACAGCCGAAACCGGTTTGGCTCAGTGGATAGAGCGTCAGCCTGCAGACTGAAGGGTCCCGGATTCAATTCCTGTCAAGGGCATGTACCTTGGTTGCAGGCACATCCCCGGTGGGGGGTGTGCACAAGGCAGCTGATTGATGTTTTTCTCTCATCGATGTTTATAGCTCTCTATCTCTCTCCCTTTCTCTCTGTAAAAAATCAAATATATATATATTCTTCCTTGTACAGATGGCTCTTCCATACAAGCATCTTCCCACTGAAACTACATTTTGTTCATAATAAATCCTATATAATAAAAGCCCAGTGACCATAATGGCATAATGACCAGAACAACCACTCAACTATAAGATACATTGACCACCTCTTGGTCCCTCCCCGCTGGCCCTCAGGCTCCGATCACCAGATGAAGAAGGGGTACTGGGGTGGGTGGAGGTGGGGTGGCACTGGAGACTAGCAAGTGGGCGGAACGGCCAACCTCTTGATCCCTCCCCTTGGCCCGCAGGCTCTGATCACCAGATGGTGAAAAGGGAACTAGGGAGGGTGGCAGTGGGGCGGGACTGGGACTGACAAGGGGAACCAGGATAGGTGGCAGCAGTGGGGCTGGATTGGGGACTGTCAATTGGGAGAACAGCTGACCTCTTGGTCTCTCCTCCTGTCCCACAGGCACTGATTGATTATCGGATGGCAAATAGGGTGCTGGGGTGAATGGTGGTGGCTGGTGGTGGCAGAGCAGGACTGGGGACTGGTGAGTGGGTGGAAGATGGCCCTGATTGCAGACTAGGCCTAGGGACCCTACCTGTGCATGATTTTGTGCACTGGGCCTCTAGTTGGTTTTACTACTTTCAGTGCTGGTCCACATACAGGCTTCCAACTAACATCTAATCTTAAGAGGTAGTTAGTTGAAGTTATTAAAAACTCACCATCCTACAGATTTTTGAAAAGTCATGCTGGGCTTCAGAAAACATTAATTCCCCTTTTTTCTGGGTAATAACCTAAACAAAGGAGATAGCTCCTAGAAAGAGAGAAAGTCCTATGAAGAGTGATGAAGTTGATAAATCTTTGATGCTCTGGACCATCTAACTCCCTAGGCTCAGTCTGAAGTAGGAAATAGAATCCAGAGAAGACACAAACATTTGAGGGAAACAAAAATATATCTATACATTTATCTGTATCTACAGATCTCCTTAGAAATCTCCACTTCTAGAAAGAACGAGAATGCCAAAGAATGAAAAGAGAAATGAGAAAGAGGGGCTCTTTCACTGTGAGGAACTAAAAAGAACACCATTTGGAGAAATTGTTTTCTGAAAAAATACACCGTGAAGCAACTGAAAGATGCTTTGGTTAGAAAATAACCCTCAGACCAATTCATACCTTCTGAAATTGCTCCCATCCACCCCGGAACAACCTATGGCTCTTGAAATAACCTGTGATCAGAACATTTAGAAATAAGAATAGAAATGAGTCCTGCCTACCACTATGCCTTCTCTAGTCTATTGTCTGTCACCCTCAAGTCGCCCCCAAATTGTGTCTAGTGCAAGTCAGACTCAGGGACTGAAGGCTGACTCTGTGCAGGAGTCTGACTCAGTGCCAAATCAGAATCCCCTCCCTCTTTTTAATATATTTTATTGATTTTGTACAGAGAGAAAGGGAGAGAGATACAGAGTTAGAAACATCGATGAGAAAGAGTCATCGATCAGCTGCCTCTTGCACACCCCCTACTGGGGATATGCCCGCAACTAAGGTACATGCCTTTGACCGGAATCGAACCCGGGACCCTTCAGTCCCCAAGTCGACGCTCTATCCACTGAGCCAAACAGGTTTCGGCCCCTCCCTCTTTTTAAAAACTTTTTCAAAATAGGACACCAAATTCCTTTTGAAAGTTCATTTCTTGTCTTCAAGAGCAGCTCTACCCAGGAGGCTCTCTGCGGAGCACGCCTGTGCCCCTCCCACCCCCTTCCGCAGGCACCGGAGCCACACCTGCCCTGGCCCTTTTGCCATGTGAGGCCCCATATTCGCAGGTTCTGAGGGTGCGGGGGTGCACATCTCAGTGGGCCACTGTCCTGCCCACCGCAGAGACTGCGTGCAGGGGCCCCAGGCCCTCAGCCCCAAGACCTGGGTTGGGTTGAGCTGGATCTGAAAGCCCCAGAGGAGTGGAGAGAGGTATCCAGGAGGTCTGTGCTTGGCGAGGCCCGAGGAGGCGCCCAGCATTTTGATGAGTGTGGGATGGTTCTCAACCACTGTGTCGAACGCCTTTGGCCCCTTGTTACTGTTTCCATCAGGCGGTTATCGGGATCTTTATGAGCTTTCTAAATTAGCACTGACTGATTTTTTTTTTTTTTTCAGACTGATGCATCTTCTCAAAACACTCTTTTAATGCTCAGGACAGCAAGAAAGCTTCCTGCAGTACGCTAGATTTTGTGAGGACTTGGATATCAGGCAGCTCCTGAGGGCGAGGGGATTCTTGACCTATGCTTGTGTGTCTATAGTAGTCACCAGGAGAGCTTACACTGTGCACTGTATGTACCTGCCAATCAGGAACCCAACAGCAGCTACGTGATTGGTCAAGGATTATTTATACGCCGGGAACAAAAGGTATTAGCAGGCTCCCACGCCCCCGCCCACACAGGAAAGGATCCTGGACTGTGTGGGCACTTCTGGGCCCGGGAGGCTGGTGTGCTAATGATGACAGGGGTAGGACTGCAGGATTTTAAGATCAAGGAAAACAGAATGAAGCTATTTCCAAAAAGGGCAGAGATCTGCGTGCAAGAGAAAAAGGGAAGATCCTGAAATGGATTTGAGGGAAAGGGCAAAGGCCACTTTGGCTAGCCTTGGTCCCTCCCTCCTCCTTCCCTTCTCCTCCTCCTCCTTTCCCTCCACTCTCATCTCCCTCGCGCCCCTCCCCCCCTTTGTTGGGGAGGGGGTTCTTTTGCTGGGCTAGTGTGCAGAGGTGGACCTCACACAGCAGCCTGTGCTGACACACTTAAATTCATGGGCCACCCAGGTGACAAGCAGGAGGGTTGAGATTTGAGGATCTCCACCCTGCTTCTCTCCCCTCACCACGGCTTGGTCCTGCCTTCGCCTCTGACCTTCCAGCATCCCTTCCTCACCCCTGCAATCTTTCTCCGAGTCACTGCAATCAGAGCATCCCAAAGTGGCGCCAGGCAGTGTCTGGCCCACCGTGAACAGGGACTGGCGGGTGTGTGTGTGTGTGGGGGCGGGGGGAGTGCGAATCCGTCAGTGAGGCTGGCACTCCCTCTCCCTCTCCTGACACCGCCCTCAGGAGACTGGGTCACAGCGCACACAATACGTGTGTGTGGGCTTTGTTGTCAGAACCGGTCTGGGGCACTACATCTCTCATTCCCATGGGACCTTGAGAGCATAACCCACACATAAGCTCCTGGTTTCCTGATCTATAAAAGCGGGATCATGCTGCATTTCAGCAATGCTGAGAAGCACACCTTCCCACCTCTGAAAGTGGGCTGAGTCTTAAAATTGTTTGCATGTCAAAATTTGACAAGTAGGAAAAGAATTAACAAGTCGCACTCCCCCCACGCCTCTTTCTTAGTGATATATAACAGCGTGGCCCTGGCCAGTGTGGCTCAGTTGGTTGGGTGTTGTTCCATGCACCAGGAGGTTGCTGGTTGGATTCTCGGTCACGGCATCTGCCTGGGTTTTGGGCTCCACCCCTGTGGGGGTTTGTAGGAGGCAGCTGATCAATGCTGCACTCTGACATCAATGTTTCTCTCTCTCTCTCCTTTTCCCTCTCTTTAAAAATCAGTAAACTATTCTTTAAAAACAACCCACAAAACAGTGTGTCTTAGAGTTGATGGACAAAGGTAGGGCTGACCTCTGTAGGCTAGAAATCACGTGTTTGCGACAGAAAAAGAATGCGTCTGTCATTTCAGCTCTGTGCAGGCACTGGGGCTCCCGGTAACCAGGCAGAGCCCATGACTTACCTGAAGTCAGTTTTCAGTCATGGAACCAGCCTGAGGACCGAGCCCACCAGATGCTCTTCCCCCATGTGCTGAGCCCTGTGCCACTGTGTGGCCTTGGGGGCTTTTTGCCAATGCTGTCATTCTGCAGGGCCCAGTCCCCAGCCCCTGATGAATCCATCCGGCAGAAAACTCCTGCTGGAGGTGGGGAGGGAACCTGGAGGGAGGCCAGGCCTGTGTGTGGCACGGGAGCATGCGGGGGTGTGTGGGGTGCTCCTGTCTCACAGCCCCAACTCTGCCAGTGCCTGGGGAGGGGGCGCTGTGGCTGGGCTCCAGCTGCAAGCAGCTGAGTTGTGAGCCTGGTGCTTGGCAGTGCTGGTACAGGACGTGGGGGACCCCAGGGTTTTGCCTGGACGAGGCAGGGAGTCTGAAGCTCAGCCCCTTTTCTGCCCCACTTGGTGCCAAGGACTCTTCCCCTTGAACAGGGGGAACGGTACCTGCCTCAGTGACATGGTGGCCAAGGCTGGCTCTGGCCGAAGAGCCATTCGGGCTACCCTAGGGAGAGTGAGTCCATGGGCCTGAAGCAAGACTTGTAGGTTAGCCTGGACATTTCTGTGCCTCAATTTCCCCACCTATAGATTTGGGTTTATAACATTATCTACTTTACTGGAGGCCTGGTGCATGAAATTTGTTCACGGGGGGAGTTCCCCTCAGCCCAGCCTGCACCCTGTCCAGTCTTGGACTCCTCGGGGGATGTCTGACTGTTGGTTTAGGCCCGATCCTGGATCCTGGATTGGGCCTAAACCAGCAGTCAGACATCCCTCTCACAATCTGGGACCACTGGCTCCTAACTGCTCACCTGCCTGCCAGATTGCCCCCAACTGCCCCCCCCCCCGCCCTCCCGGCTGACCTGGTCACCCCCAACTGCTCCCTCCCACCAGCCTGGTTGCCCCTTACTGCTCCCCCTGTTGGCCGGGTAGCTGCACGCAGCCTGTTCGATCGCCCATTCAGTTGTGATGGTTGCTTAGGCTTTTATATAGAGAGATATTATTGTGAGGATTAAAGGCAGTTGTGAAACAAAGAACAATGCTGTCACTAAGTGCTCCATGAATGCTACTACTCGTATTATTTAGAGTACCTGGACAATTTCATGTGGGTTATATAATTTACCTTCAGAAGTCCATTTAGTTATATTATTTCCACATCCTTGGGAGGAGACTCTGTTGCCCTTTAACAGCCTTATATACCATCCACACCTACCATTTCTCCCATTTTTTTCTCTCACGCACTTGTCACTTATTCATGCATTAAATTCCATCTCCCTGTAGGTGACAGCTCGGTCTCTTTCTCTGCTGTTGGTGCCTTCAAACCCAGTAGGAATCCCAAATCTATCTTTCCTTCCCAACCGCCTCCCTTTGGATTTGACTGGCATCTCAGGACCAATCAACCTAGGTGGTCTGACAGGTGAGGAAACAGAAGCCCCCAACAGAAAAGGTGACTCGCCCAGGTCCCACAGTGAGTGACAGGGCCAGGACCCACTCAGACCCCTGCCTTCCCAGCTGCCACCTGCCCATCTCTGCAAAGCTGGTGCAGCTGGTCAGAGGTCTTGGCAGGGGGAGCGGGGGCAGAGCAACACCCACCCTAAGTTCACGAGGCGCCTCCTCAGTGGATCCCCCCGCTCCTGACCGACTCTCCTGTCGGTGTCACCTCAGCTAACTGTGGCACCCATCCTTTGCAGATGACAGTTGCAGAGGAGCCACCGGCTGGATGGTTGCCCTAATCCTGCTCCCCCTGCTCTAATTCCCTGCAAATAATCTTCCCAGGCTGGCCTTAGCCTACTTACCCGGGGCTGGATGGCACAGGAGGTAAGCCACTCAGCTTAACGACAGAGCGCCAGGCTCCGAACCCACAGCATGTCACCAGCACAAATCACCTGTAAGGGTGGCTGCTGGTCCCCGGGGCTGCGGGCTGGGAGCCCCAGGCCACACAGCCATGGCTTTTGAATTCTGACACTGCACGGAGAAGCTTGACTGGGGGAAGGTTGGGCCTCCCTTGGGAGGCGTCAATTATTTAGGAGGCCCCGCTCGGGCCTTTCTGGGGCTGTGCTAACGATGAGTGACTGCCTGGCTACAGCCCCTGCGGGGACTACCCAGCTGGTTTTCCTGAAATGACAGTTGGAGCGGGCATGCTCATCACTGCCACGAAAGGCTTATGTGTGAACAAGTCAGTGTGGCTTGGAGGCCAGTGTGTGTGTGAGTGTGTGTGTGTGTGTGTGTGTCTGTGTGTGTGGCGGGCAGGGTGGCTGGGCCACTGCAGCAGAAGCGCTGATTCCATTCCTCAGAGGCTTGAAGAGATGTCCTTCGTCCAACAAACACAGACTAAGCACCTACTATGCTCCAGGCTCTGTTGCAAGTGGCTCATCAATGTCAGTTCTCACAGCAACCCACACTGTATGTACAGTTACTGTTGAGTGTTGCTCCACGCGCAGCCCTAGGAAGTGGGCATGGCCCCTCCCCAGAGCTGGAATATCAGCCCCTGGAGTGCGAGGCATGGAGGCAACGGATCCAGAAGCAAAGTCCTGATAAAGCTCCCGGGACCTTGGGGAAGAGAGCCTCTCATTTGATGTATTCAATTTAATCGATGCAAATGCTTTTTTGTTTAGCTTTATTTATTAGCTTGTCTATTGTCTGTGTACTCATGCTGGAAAGTCAATTCCAGCCATGCCGGTAGCTCAGTGGTCAGAGTGTCAGGGGGATTTGAGGTATGGGTCAAGGGCACATACCTCAGTTGCAGATTCAATCCCCAGCCCCCAGGTAGGGCACATGTCAGAGGCAACCAATTGATGTGTCTCTCTCTTCCCCCCTCCTTCTTCCCCTCCACTCTGTCTAAATAAGTCAATGGAAAAAAAATATCCTTGGGTGAGGATTAAAAGGAAAAAAGTAATTTCCAGGAAAGCAAGAATTTGGTCTCCTCATCTCTGTATCCCCCCCTCCTCCCCCTTACAATAGCCCGGGGCACGTGGTGGGTTTGTTGTTTAATGAATGTGATCGATTAAAGAAAGACAACCTGAATTCCTGGCAAGTGCTCCTCCCTGGGAAGCCAGGCTTGCCTTAGCAGCTTGCTGGACCCGCACCACACGGCCGAGGGGTGCTCCGGGGCTCCTGAAGCTCGGGCACCGGAGCTGCACAGGCTCCTCCTGCACCTTTCAGAGGCCCTGCTCCCGGGTCGCTCCTGCCTGGAGCGTGGCCTTCTGGCTTTGGGCAGTCCAGGCACTCAGAGAGGCCACGTGTAGGTGCTTCAGTCAACAGCCCCAGCTGGGCTCACAGGTGACAGGCGGTGCAAACTGCTGACCCCAACGGTGAGCCAATTTGGACTTCCAGGCGAGAGGAGCATCCAGGAGCTGCTACCCTACGATGGCACCTCCGGCAGAGACGGCACAGGCCAGCCCAGGCGACCCTGAGAACCAGGAGAGAGGCGTGTGGGGAGCAGCGCTGATATAGGAGGAAGGGGTGGTGGCAGCATGCCCGGGATCAAGCAGCACACGTGTAAAAGCACGTATGTATATGTGGACATGCATCAAGAGGGGCTTGGAAGATGATCACCAAACTGCTAGTGATGGCTACCTCAGGACCATGACCGCCAGGCAACCTTCACTTTCTGCTTTCTATCTTCATGGATCGTTCAGGTTCTTTCCAAGGAGTATATGTTACTTATATCATTACATACAATCAACAAGGTTATTGGAGAGTGGAGCGGGAGGAAAATAATAAATTCAGGGCAAGGGGATAGCCTTACCGATGACCATAGCTATTTTCTTTAGGTGGAAGAAGTATAAGGACGTGCGTTTCCGTCACAGGCTTCTATCCAGGCTCAGGCTATTCCAGGCTATTAGGGAACTTGCCCTCACGGCAGCCAGGCACCCACCTGCTTCTGCCTCAGCCTCCTTGGCCCTCCTAGGCTGCTCAGCTCCATCTTCAACCCGCCTCCAGCCTCATCTGCTCTCGCGATGCCTAGTTCTTACTAACTCTCTGCAACCCAGCCTCGAAACACCCCCACACTGGCCAAAGGACACCCGTAGGCATTCTTTCAAACAGGGCCTACCACAGCGGAGATGGGGGATGGGCCCCCTAATTCAAAATACACAAGAAGAGCAGAGAGGAGGGGGAGAGAGGGCAGGGAAACCCCTGGACGCACACCCACCACCATTCTCCACCGCTTCCCCTCCTCCCACAGAGGCAGGCATCCTCACCTTCCTCCTTTGCAACAGATGTAGGGGCATAGGCTCCAGCCTGGCAAGGGGGCCAATGAGAGGAGGTGCATTCTGGGAAAGGAAGTCTTCCCTCATTCACAGGAGACGCGCAAGTAGAAATGTTCTTCCTTTCCAGGCAGATGTTGTCATGTCTACTTGTGATGCTGGACTTGTGGCAGCCGCCTGTGCCATGGGGACAAGCCTGGGACTGAGCTATTATGCAGAAAGATGACATCGCTGAGAACCAGCCCTGGGCAGCTGTTCTAATTATGTGAGACCAGGAAGCCCCTTATTGCTGAACCTGGGTGCTTTGGTCTGCACAGCTGAAAGTGTTCAGATGGGTGCAGAAATGAACCAGCATGTGCTGAATTCCCAGCACAGCGTGTGGGACTGTGCTGGGAGCTTTTATAAGGTAACTAGAGTCCCAGTGCACAAAATCATGCATGGGTGGGGCTCAGCCGGTCCTCCCTGATTGGGGGTGATAGGCTGGGCCTGCTTGGGGGAGGGGCCATGGGCGGTTGGTGGGCCATTCCCGCCCCCTGGTCAAACTCCCGGTCAAACTCCCAGTCGAGGGTTCAGTGTGCATCTTAGCTTTTTATTATAGAGGACTATCTCCATTTTCCATGAGAGGAAACCGAGGCCATGTGCACAGGGTCACATATTAAGTCCCAGAGACAAGCTATTGTGACTAATTGAGTTACTGAGCACATGCCACCTGTCAGGCCTCTCCAGGGGCTGGGGCTGCGGTGGGAAGGGGGCAGACCCAGCTCTCCTGCAGGTTCCATCCCCGTAGAGGGGGCTGGCAGTTGACAGGTAGATGTAGAGCAAGGTCGCTGTAGGTTAGTGATGATTGCTAAGAAGGGAATAAATAGGGCCATACGGTGAGAAGGGATTCGAGTTTCCGGTGTGTGCTGGAGGGGAGGGAGTGACTGGGGAAGGCTCCTTGGAGGAGTCACATCTGAACTCAGCCTTGGGGGACACGAAGAAGCTGCCATCACCTGTGAAGACCCAGGGAAGGGCCTTCCAGGCGGGTGCCAGGTCCCCGAGGCAGCGAAGAGCAGGGCCTTTGAGGTGCTGAGAGGAGGCCGCTGTGACTGACCTCAGTCTGCGTGGGGATTGCAGAGGTGGCTCAGCTGGGAGAAACGCCGAGGCGCCCTCCTGGAAAGCATACGCCTGGGAAGGGCTGGATATTATTCTGAGGGAGGAATCACTGGAAGGTTTTAAGCAGCGGAAAAGCACCTGCTTTATGTGTGTTTGTTTGTTGGTTAATTCTCAGCTGAGGACATTTTTTTCATGGATTTTTAGAGAGTCTGTATGTGTGTGTGTGGGGGGGGGGGGAGAGAAACATTGATGTGAGAGAGGCACGTAGATTGGCTACCTCAGGATTGAGCCTATAATCCAGCCATGTGTCCTTGACTGGGAATCGAACCAGTGACCTTTGGTGCGTGGGCTGACACTCTAACCACTGAGCCACAGCAGCCTGGCTGTTTTATGTGTTGTTTTTTTTAAATATTTTTTATTGATTTTTCACAGAGAGGAAGGGAGAGGGATAGAGAGCTAGAAACGTCGATGAGAGAGAAACATCGACCAGCCGCCTCCTGCACACCCCCCACTGGGGATGTGCCCGAAACCAATGCACATGCCCCTGACCGGAATTGAACCAGGGACCCCTCAGTCCGCAGACCGATGCTCTATCCACTGAGCCAAACCGGTTTCGGCTGTTTTATGTGTTTTTGATGCGTTTCTCTGGATGCTATGTGGGAACTGGACTGTAAGGAGTAAGGGTGGAGGCAGCTTGATCCCCTCATCTCGATAACCCGTCATCTCGATCCCCTCCGGGAGCATCCTCTGCCTCCAGGGCCTCAGCAGGCACAAACCCCACTCCCCTCTGTCAGCAGAAGCCCTTGCTTTTTCCGAATTGGCAGACACAACACGCCTGCTAACAAGGCTAATTCGCGTGCATCGATTTTCTTTGGGGCGTATGTCTTGCTCCGCTCCCAGAACTCCGAGGGAGAGCTGCGAGAGAATGTCTGGTCGACAGCATAGTCATTAGCCCCGAGAGATGGTGCACAGAGCCTCCCTCGCACCTCCGCAGACCTGGTCTTGTCACGTTCTGATGAAGTGACTTCCAAGGTGAGATTCTGCCGAGCTCGGACCAAAAGAGGCTGGCTCAGAAGCCAATTTATCAGCGCTGCAAGGAAGCTGGCTCCAGGGGTTGCCAAGGGCCCCGGGCACAAGTGCTGAATGCAGACACTGCATCGTTGTTTAAAAATGAGCCACCCCAGGAGCGCTGGCTTCCAACGGCCCAGCCCCAACAGCCGCAGAAGCAGTTGGGAGAGCCCCGCCTGTGATCATGGGGCTCCTGGCTCCCTCTGCCCTTCCGGCCATGGGGCCTGGAGGGCTGGCGTCCTGGGATGGCCATGCAGGGCGGACAGAGGGTGTGGGCAGTAGTGAGCCAGAGGCCAGGAAAGGGAAAGGAAGCAAGACAAGGAAGAGGGTGAAGACAGTGTTTGCGTGCCTAGAGAGTGCCTGGCACATTATGAAACCCGAGAACTATTTCTTGAGTGAATAAATGAATAAATGCCCAATACATGTCAGGAATTGTTCGAGGTACTGGGGATATAGCTCCATGAACAAACCAAAGTCACATGTTTCTGAAGGAATCTCTGTCCTGGTGGCAGAGGAAATAGACAAGAAGCATGCAAAGACAGACATTGTAAGATGCTTTTGACTGTGTTGCCCTTTGCTTCTAGTCAGTGAAGGTGTCTTCTCAAAATACATGCTGAAGCCCCAATGCCTGGCACCTCAGAGGGCAGCCTCATTTGGAATAGGATTGTGCAGATGTGATTAGTTAGGGTGGAGTAGGTGGCCCTTCACCCAATAGGACTGTCATCCTTCTAAGAACAGGGGAGACACACAGGGAGGCCACGTGATGACAGAGGCAGAGACTGGAGTGACGCTTCTGCAGGCCAAGGCTCACCCAGGACCCAGGCCACCACTAGAAACCAGGAACAGACACAGAGGTGTTCTACCCAGACTCTCAGAGAGAGAGAGAGCGTGACCCTGCTGACACCTTGAACTTCAGACTTCCAGCCTCCAGAACTGTGGGAAAATAAGTTTCTGTCGTCCATGTGTGGCTCTCCATTACAGCGACCAGGCATATGAATGCCCTGACCCTCGCAGTTCCAGCGGCCGGCCGAGTCGGCATTTGCGGGATGCTGTGCTATGCAGGTTACGTGGGGCTGGCCTCCTGGTGGGGGTCTGTTTCCTGGGTGCCGGTGAAAATTTCACAGATTTAAGAAATTCAAGCCCTTGCTTGGCCAACACTGGCCCTCCCTAGGTCGCTGGAGACCACAACTGTCAATGGCTGGCTGGCCAGGTGTGGACTGAGATGAAGGTAGAGTAGAAATTCCCCCAAACCCCACGAGGCCTCAGGTGAGGGGTGTTGCAGGGGAGACCCAGCCCCACACAAGCCTGACACAGAGTTGGCAACCAACAAATACTCCATGAGCGGACTTTTCAATTAGTTGGTACCATAGATTGAATGGTGGCTTGCAAAAAGATATGTCTGCGCATAAATCCTAGGAGTCTGTGACTGAGCTTATTTGGGAAGAGGATTTTGTAGGTGTAATTAAGTTCAAGATCTTGACATGACATCTTCCTAGGCTCTACATCCAATGACAAGTGTCCTTATGAGAGACGGGAGAGGAGAAGAAGTAAAGAAGAGAAGGTGATGTGAAGGTGGAGGCAGAGATCGGAGGGATGTGGCCATGAGCCAAGGAATGCTGACATCCACCTAAAACTAGAAGAGCAAGGAGCCCTCGGGGGAGTGCAGCTCTGCCAACACATTGATCTCAGACTTCTGGCCTCAGAACTGTGAGGGGATACATTCCTGTTGTTTTAAGCCACCCAGTTTGTGGTGACTGGTTATGGCAATCTCAGTAAACCAAAAGAGTTGGTATCTAGCCCTAACCAGTTTGGCTCAGTGGATAGAGTGTCGGCCTGCGGACTGAAAGGTCCCAGTTTCTATTCCAGTCAAGGGCTTGTACTTTGGTTGCAAGCACATCCCCAGTAGGAGGTGTGCAGGAGGCAGCTGATCGATGTTTCTCTCTCATCATGTTTCTAACTCTCTATTCCTCTCCCTTCCCCTCTGTAAAAAAATCAATAATATATATTTTTTTAAAAAGAAAAAGAGAAAAGAAGAGTTAGTAACTAAAGGAAAAGCCAATTCTGATGGTGACAGAAGCCATGAACAACTCAAGAAAGCCTCTGGGTGGCATTGAGTCACTGGCTGGACTCAGGAGGGTTCAATTCTAAGAGGGGCCAGGGTAAGTTAGAGCTATTGAACTCAGACAGAAACTGTGATCTGCCACACCTGGGTGCTTGTGTTCCTTTGGTCTGCTTAGCCTATTTTGTTATCTGTCCAATCCTATTAGTGTCCCTGATGAAAAGGTCCTCTCCTCATGAAGAGGTCCCAACGGAGGGAAATGGCCTTCTAGGTCCATCTCAGGGGGCGTTCTCCTTACAGACACTTCCTTTGCTTTCGGGGGTCCCACAGGCCGTGGGGCAGTCCTCTCAGTCACCAGCAGACCATTCTTCTTCAGTTTCCTGGCCAGCTGGCTGGGCGTGGGTGGCCCAGAGCAAGCTCCTCACCTCCTGCTGAGCGGCTCCTCCTGGAGACAGAAGGGAGCAGGACCATCTGGCTTCGGAGACGATTGGAACAAGATGGTTCAGACCAAGGCCAGGCCTTCTGCCCCTGAGTTCCTTACCAGCTGGCCTTGCCAGCCATCCCACACACTCAGCCCGAGTCCAAACACAGGCCCAGCTTCCCACCTCTGCCTTCCTCACTCACAGCCGCCTTGGACTGAGGGTTCTTCTGGTCAAATAAAAACACAAGCATGCTGCAAAGACGAGGTGAAGAAACCAGGGATGTTGATTTAGCCCAGACAGGAGAAGATACAGGGGCCTGTGAATGCAGCCTTAGAGATGGGAAAGGAACAGCCTAGAACAGTGGTCAGCAAACTCATTAGTCAACAGAACCAAATATCAACAGTATAATGATTAAAATTTCTTTTGAGAGCCAACTTTTTAAAACTTCTTCTAATGCCACTTCTTCAAAATAGACTCGCCCAGGTCGTGGTATTTTGTGGAAGAGCCACACTCAAGGGGCCAACGAGCTGCATGTGTCTCGCGAGCCACAGTTCACCGACCACAGGCCTAGAAGGTTGCCTGGGCCAGGTCTGGGAGGTTTATGTTTACATGCCACTGTGGACCAGGATGTTTTGTTACAATCCAATGACTGTTCATTAAAATTCATCTTGCCCATTTTTGGGGTAAAGGAGTTAAATAGACCTTTCTTCAAAGAAGATATACAAATGATCAAAAGGCACATGAAAAGATGCTCAGTGTCATTCTTTTAAAAAAAATATTTTTATTGATTTCACTGAGGAAGGAAGAGGGAGAGAATTGAAACATAATGATGAGAATCATTGATCAGCTGCCTCCTGCATGTCCCCTACTGGGGATCGACCCAAAATCCAGGCAAGCATGTGCCCTTGACTGGACTTGAACCCAGGACCTTTCAGTCCACAGGCCTATGCTCTACCCACTCAGTTATACTGCCTAAGGCTCAGTGTCATTCTTTAAAAAAAAAAATTTTTTTTTAATTTATTTCAGAGAGGAAGGGAGGAGAGCTAGATAGGAACTCAATGATGAGAGAGAAATTGATTGGCTGCCTCCTGCATATCCCCTACTGAGATCAAGCCCACAACCTGGACATATACCCTGACCAGGGATCGTACTGTGACCTCCTGGTTCATAGGTTGACACTCAACCACGAGAATATGAGGAAATTGGAACCCTGTGCACTGCTGATGGGAATACAGAACAGTGTAACCTCTATGGAAATGGTGTGATAGTTCCTCAAAAAGTGAAACAGAATTACCGTATGATCCAGCCACTCTACTTCTAGGCATAAACCCCAACGAGTTGAAATCAGGGGCTTGAACAGATATTTGGATTGCCACACTCACAGTAGCATTATTCCCACCGGCCAAAAGGCAGAAGCAAACGAAATGTCCACCAACAGATGAACGGATGAACAGAATGTTACAATGGAATATCATTTAGGTTAAAAAAGAATGAAATTCTGACACATGCTACAATATGGACGAACCTGGAACATGTCATACCCAGTGACACAAAAATCTAAATACTGTCTGACTCTACTTACATGAGTATCTAGAATAGTGACGTTCATAGAGAAAGGATAGGATAGGGTAGAGTAGAATAAAAACTGGTTACCAGAAGCTGGAGGGAGAGAGAAATGGGGAGTTAGTGGTTAATGGGGTACAGGGTTTCAGTCTGGGAAGATGAAGAATTCTGTAGATGGATGACGGAGATGGATGCACAGCAATGTGAATGTACTGAATGCCACTAAACTGTACCTTTAAAAATGGCTTAAATGGTAAATTTTGTTATGTACATTTTACCACAACAAAAAAATTAATCTTGCTCATTTTTTATTCTACTTTAAAAAAAAATATTGATTTTTAAAGAGAGGAAGGGAGAGAGATAGAGAGTTAGAAACATCAATTAGCTGCCTCCAGCACACCTTCTACTGGGGATGTGCCCGCAACCAAGGTACATGCCCTTGACTAGAATTGAACCTAGGACCTTTCAGTCTGCAGGCCGACGCTCTACCCACTGAGTCAAACTGGTTAGGGCTTTTTTTTTTTTTTTTTTACACAAACAAAGAGAAGTGGCAACTTAATGTGTGGGCTCCACTGGCAGAACAGTTTTGCAAACAGTTCAATGATGCCAATTTGATCTGATGCTTTAAGTAGATCCATAACTCTGCTGAGGATTTATGTGTGTTTTTTCAACCCGTTCATAAAATCAAAATAAAGTGTTAGGACGTTTTTTTTCTAGCAAAGGTAAAACATCCTAAATGAATGTAACCAGCAACTGTACATTGAGTTAACATATCTGGCATTGAAGATGAAATTCTTATGGTCTCAGTCCAAGTATGTATTTCGGTGAAACGCAGGTTCATGATAAAAATGATGTGTTTACTACATTAAACTATCAAGTAACAGTGACCTTGGCATTGGCTAGGATGCACGTGTAATTTCTAACTCATCCAAACCAGCTGTGACATTCCACTGACTGAAATAGAAGCCGCTGCTGTGAAACATGACAAATATTTTTATCTGTACGCAGAGGAACTGCGATCGAGCTGACAGAGTATTCAAAAAGTATGTTGCCGAGTGGCGCATGCGTTCTTTCCTTATGGCAAGTCATCAGTCAGACGTTAGAAACCTGGGTTTTGGTGGAACTGTTTTCCTTGGGCAAATCAGCTCAGGAGTCCCTGAGTGACGTGCCAGACAAAAGGTTCAGTGTTTGTAAAGCGTCGTACCTCATCCATTCTGCACGTACCACGTGTTACTAAACAGGGCTTTATGCATCAGACCACACCAACTGCACTCTCCGGAGGCCTAAACGTATTTCCAAGGGCAAATTTTGACTCCGCTGGAATTTCTGATAATGTGCTGACCTCAGAACAGTAGCCCCACATGCTCCGAGCTGCAGGAAAGCATTGGGGAAATGGAGGCAAGACAGAGAATGACCCCCTGAAACCGCCCCCCTGCGAGCTGGGGCTCAGGAACAGCGGGGTGCGAGCCTGGGGAGTGCTGCTATGCTGCTAACTTCTGCTGCTGCTGACGGGCCCGCTTTGGACCCAGAACCGGCCATCACTCCCTGTTGTCCCTGAGGCCCAGCTCTTCGGCATGTCCTGAGTTACCCCGCCTCTGAATTCTGACCCTAAATTCTCTAACTCCTGAAACGGATCCTGTGCTTAGCAACCGAAGACCTAGCTGGACGGCGGCGTGGAGTCTAAGAAGCCGGCTGAGTCGGAACAGGCTCTTGCCCCAGAAAAGGGAGGCCTGGCAGCTGGCCGGGCTCTGGGTGTCGGCACTGGCGGGTACGTGCCCGAGGGAAGGGAAGGTGGGCAGATGCTTTAAAACCCTGGCAAGGCCCTCCTAAATGCTAAACTTACAAACGTGCACTAAAATCAGAAATTATTGAACTGGAGGAGCAGGGAAGTCGTGGGGATCCAAACGAGGCTATGAACTCAAGCCAGACCTCTCCATGCCTCAGTCTTCTTCTCTGCAAAATGGGACGCCTTCTCATTGAAGTGGGTGGTGGTGAGAATAAGATACTTGTAGAAATGCTTTGAAAAGTATGGTGTTAATCAAGAATGCAAGGGTTTTTTGCCCAACCTAGTGGCAAGCAAGGCTCAGGCCTTCCCACCGTTAGGGATAAAGGGGGCCCGGTCTCACTTCTCTCACAGGGTTGGCAGATCTGTTCGAGCTGCATACAGACCGCCCCCCTCACCCCCGGGTTCTGAATTTGTTATTTAACAGAAAGAGGACACTAGCTAGACAGGATATGCTCCAATGAGAACAATTAATTATCAACCTCTCATTAGGATTGCCTTTGTTTCTCGAGACTGATAAATCCTAGGTCATAAAAATAATACAGTGATTTTGGAGCTTACCATGTGAGTATTAATTGGTGCAGAGAACAAATCCTGGGTTCCGCACGCTGGGAAGACGAAGGATTTGTGTTTAGGCTGGCTTTTTTGGGGTGTCGAGAGTTTGATGTGTGTGCTCCATTCTCTGCCTCCCAAGATGGCAGTCAACTCAGCTCAGCAGAGACGGACTGAGTTTCTCTTTTGCTCCCAAGCTGGAGACACACAGGTGAGTGGGACAGGCTTCCTCGCCCTTCAGTTGTATGCAGGCTCTTGAAGATCAGCTCCAGCCTCAGCCCGGGGTCTGAAAGAGAGACCTCTGCTGCAATCAGGAGCTCCAATCCCCGGAGCGCCATGCTGTCTTGGATGGTCTGAAAAGACCATGCCGGGGGCCCGAGGGGAAGGACATAACCATTCTTACACACGGGGAGGACCTGATGGTGGCCGGTCGGGAAAGTTCCCACACTGTGCAGGGGAGCACCGAGCAGAGGGGTGGGGGTGGTGCCATGCCTGGAACAGCCTGTGTGCTGGCCAAGGACAGAGTCTGGTGAGACTTGCTGGCTCTCAAGGACGTGGGAAGAGACCCAGGGATGAGCTGCTCCGCTCCGTGTGGCTGCTGGCCAGGCGGGCACCGTGCAGCTGCCTGGGAGGGGGGACCAGGCTGCATCCTCCGGTGACCTCACAGCGGCCAAACCTGCAGACATACACTTCAACATGTATTCTGTCCTGGGAGTTCCGTGGAATTGGCACCCACAGAGGCCAGCATCCCCTCAAATAGCCACAGAGCCCGCCGGTCCCTGAAGGCTCTCCTGAATCGAGAGTCTGGTATTTAAAGTGACAGCCACGCATCACGTTGAAGGGCAGACATCTGAAATTAGAATACGCAAAGATCAGGAGAGCAGATGAGATTGGGTGGGTTTTCATAAGGTGGCGTGTTTTAAGACATTATGCTCATCTGCAAGGCGGTTGAAGGAATTTATTTATTTATTTATTTATTTAGTAATATATGTAGAATAGACTGCTATTCAGTCTTTTTTTTTTTTAAATTAAATTATTATCTGTGTACATATTTTACCATCTCTCCCCCCCCCCATACATATCCTCCCTCCCCAGAGTTTTGTGTCCAATGGTTGTACTTATATGCATGTATACAAGTCCTTCAGTTGATCTCTTATCTCCCGGGTTTTTCTTTTTAGACCAACACCAGAACCCTAGGCCACTTTCAGCCTGAGCCCTGATCATGTTTTCGTCCAGAAACTGAACAGATGGGCTTTGAGTCGCATGTTCCTGATTCTGGGCCCCAGAAACCTCACTCCGTTCAGAAATACAATGAGCAGGACTCACCCCACAGCATAAAAACACCTATGTTTGCCCAGCTGGTGGCTCAGTGGGTAAGAATCAACCTATGAACCAGAAGGCCATGGTTTGATTCCTGGTCAGGGCACATGTCCGGATTGTGGGCTTGATCCCCAGTGAAGGACATGTAGGAGGCAGCTGATCAATGATCCTCTCTCATTATTGATGTTTCTATCTCCCTCTTCCTTTCCGTAATCAATAAAAAAATTTTTTTTAAAGGAAGCTCTTGCTTTAAACTATTCGTTAACACACTCACACACACACCACACACAAAAAACACACACCCTGATTTTTATTTTTTAAATATATTTTTTATTGATTTTTTTTACAGAGAAGAAAGGAGAGGGATAGAGAGTTAGAAACATCAATGAGAGAGAAACATCGATCAGCTGCTTCCTGCACACCCCCTACTGGGGATGTTCCCGAAACCAAGGTACATGACCTTAACAGGAATTGAACCTGGGACCTTTCAGTCCGCAGGCCTTCACAGGTTTCGGCCACACCCTGGTTTTTAAAGAAGTTTTATGGGTCACCAGATACTTGCCCTGAGCTGCCTCCAAGTACAGGTTTCTTTAGGGATTCCCAACCTCCCTTTGGCGAGATGACAGAGCAGCCAACCCCCACAGACTCACCAGGCGCTAGTTTTTAAACAGGCCCCGGAGCACAGGCTGAAGGGCTGAGGGTTTGGTTTTGCCCTTTGGCAAAGGGAGGGAGGAATCTCGTTTCTTGCTGTGAGCACCAAGAGGCATCCAACTTCAGAGCTGGGTGACAGCCGTCTGTGGTGTCCATTTTCTGGACTTTTCCATCTTTCCCAAACGGAAATGATGTCCCCATTAAACAGGAACTCTCCTCCACTCTCCCCCCACCTCAGCCCCTGGCGGCCACCCCTCTGATTTTAATTACTCTCGGTCCTTCACTTAAGTGGAATCATACAATAGCTGTTCCTTTGTGATTGGTTTATTTCACTTAGCATGATGTCCTCAAGGTGCATCCCTGTTGTAGCATGTGACAGGATTGCCTCCCTTTTTAAGGCTGCATAATGTTCCATTGCATGTATATATATCACAGTTTGTTTATCCATTTATCTCCGGTTAACAAATATTTGGGTTGTCTCCCCACTTTCTGGAAAATTCTGCTATGGACATCAGTGTCAAATACCTGTCCGAGTCCCTGCTTTTCATTCTTTTGGCTTTAAACCCGGAAGTGGAATTACTAGGTCATACAGCAATTCTACATTTTTATTGAGGATCTGCCATAAGGTTTTTCACACCGGCCACGCCATTTTATTATTTATTTTTTTATTTTTATTTTTTTAAATAAATCTTTATTGTTCATATTATTACAAAGGTTCCTCATTTCTTCCCCCCTCCACCAGGTTCCCACCCCACCCTCTGCCCCCTCCCCATCCCCCATTGTCCTCATCCATAAGTGCACAGTTTATGTTCAGTCTCTTCCTCCCTCCCTTTCCCTGATAGTAAATCCCTTTTCAGATAGTAAATCTGTTACTTAGCATTTTCTCATATCAATAATACCTCCACATGCCCAATGATACACTTCACACAAAAGACATTTTCAAATAGGTCAACCAGCCTCATCCAGGCCCCACCCAAGGCACTCACAGATCAACACCCCAGCGCTATACTAACTCAACACATCCAGATCTAAGCCTTCATCACTTGATTTAGCAGACCCTCAAGTTCCCGCAAAAGTTTCCAGCCATGTCTGAGAGGCAGCCGTGGGCAGGTACAGGCAAGGAGCGAGCTGTTTCGGGCCTGGCTGCTCCAGGCCTGGCCTCTGTTGCTCTGGTTCGTTCCACAACCAGCTGCTCCGGGTCTGGTCACTGCCGCTCCCGACCTAGTTGCTCTGGACTTGGCTGTTGCTGCTACAGGCCTGGCCGCACCCGACCCGGCTGCTCTGGGCCCGGTTGCTCTGGTCCCGGCCGGTCTGGGCCTGGCCGCTCCCAGCCTGTCAGCCGCTGCTCCGGGCCTGGCCGCACCCGACCCGGCTGCTCCGGGCCTGGCCGCTCCCAGCCCGGCAGCTGCTGCTCCGGGCCTGGCCGCTCCTAGCCTGGCAGCCGCTGCTCCGGGCCTGGCCGCACCCAACCCGGCTGCTCCGGGCCTGGCCGCTCCCAGCCCGGCAGCTGCTGCTCCGGGCCTGGCCGCTCCCAGCCTGGCAGCCACTGCTCCGGGCCTGGCCGCACCAGACCCGGCTGCTCCGGGCCTGGCCGCTCCCAGCCTGGCAGCTGCTGCTCCGGGCCTGGCCGCTCCCAGCCTGGCAGCCGCTGCTCCTGGCCTGGCCGCACCAGACCCGGCTGCTCCGGGCCTGGCCGCTCCCAGCCTGGCAGCCGCTGCTCCGGGCCTGGCCGCACCAGACCCGGCTGCTCCGGGCCTGGCCGCTCCCAGCCTGGCAGCCGCTGCTCCGGGCCTGGCAGCACCAGACCCGGCTGCTCCGGGCCTGGCTGCTCCCAGCCTGGCAGCTGCTGCTCCGGGCCTGGCCGCTCCCAGCCTAGCAGCCGCTGCTCCTGGCCTGGCCGCACCAGACCCGGCTGCTCAGGGCCTGGCCGCTCCCAGCCTGGCAGCCGCTTCTCCAGGCCTGGCCACTCCCAGCCTGGCAGCCGCTGCTCCTGGCCTGGCCGCACCAGACCCGGCTGCTCCGGGCCTGGCCGCTCCCAGCCTGGCAGCTGCTGCTCCGGGCCTGGCCGCTCCCAGCCTGGCAGCCGCTGCTCCTGGCCTGGCCGCACCAGACCCGGCTGCTCCGGGCCTGGCCGCTCCCAGCCTGGCAGCCGCTGCTCCGGGCCTGGCAGCACCCGACCCGGCTGCTCCGGGCCTGGCTGCTCCCAGCCTGGCAGCTGCTGCTCCGGGCCTGGCCGCTCCCAGCCTGGCAGCCGCTGCTCCTGGCCTGGCCGCACCAGACCCGGCTGCTCAGGGCCTGGCCGCTCCCAGCCTGGCAGCCGCTTCTCCAGGCCTGGCCACTCCCAGCCTGGCAGCCGCTGCTCCGGGCCTGGCCGCACCAGACCCGGCTGCTCCGGGCCTGGCCGCTCCCAGCCTGGCAGTCGCTGCTCCGGGCCTGGCCGCTCCCAGCCTGGCAGCTGTTGCTCTGGGCCTGGCCGCTCCCAGCCTGGCAGCCGCTGCTCCGGGCCTGGCCACACCAGACCCGGCTGCTCCGGGCCTGGCTGCTTCCAGCCTGGCAGCTGCTGCTCCGGGCCTGGCCGCTCCTAGCCTGGCAGCCGCTGCTCCAGGCCTGGCCACACCAGACCCGGCTGCTCCGGGCCTGGCCGCTCCCAGCCTGGCAGCCGCTGCTCCGGGCCTGGCCGCACCCGACCCGGCTGCTCCGAGCCTGGCCGCTCCCAGCCTGGATGCTCCGTGCTTGGCTACTGCTGTTCTGGGCCTGGCTGCTCCCAACCCAGCTGCTCTGGGCCCGGCTTCTCCGGGCCCAGCCACTCCGTGTCTGGGTGTTCCTGGACTGGCCACCCTGGGCTTGGCCGCCTCTGCCTCAGGCCTGGCTGCCACTGCCCCAGGTCTGGCTGCTCCAGTGCTGGCCGTTGATGCTCTTGTTCTGGCTGCTGCTGCTCTGGGGCCTGGCCACTGCTGCTCCAGGCCCAGCTGCCACTGCCTTGTGCCTGGCCACTCTAGGCCTGGTCGCCGCTGTTCCAACATTCTGTCCCTTTTTTCTCTTTTTTTTTTTTTTTTCTTTTTTTTTTAAAAAAAAAACACGCATTTATGTTGCAATGTTGGCTGGTGCGTTGAGTTCTGACTTAGTCTTTGATTTTTCAAGATCTTCTTTGTATTCTTTCTTAAGTAATTTTACTATCATTTGCTCTCACTTGATTTCTTCACATTGAGAACTTCTTTGGTTTCTTCCTCCTTGTCCTGGGAGCACAGCAGGTTGGCCTGTGGCACCCCTTTGTTCTCCGGGGGCTCCCACGGTGCTCCAGCCTGTTGCCGGGGTCGGCGCCGCCCAGGAAGCAGCCCCCTTCCTTGGCTCTGTTGCCCGCGCTCAGCAGTCGAAGGCTCAGGGGCACCCCCCCCCCCCTGGGGGCCCCGTCGCCCGGCTCCTTGCTGGCACCCGGCTGGCAGGTGTCCGGCAGGGGCTCCTGCTCCTCGTCGCGTTCCTCCAGTCTGGAGCTTTCTTTCTCCCTCCCACTAGGGGAGTCCAGGATCAGAGTCAACAGACTGTCCTCTGCGCACAGTGTGCGCGACTCCGGGGGCTCGGCCTTTCGCCGCGCTCCCAGGACTCCACCTCACAGCTCCGTCTCCCTCTGCCCGAGCCTGGGTCCCCAGGGACTGGCCCAGACCTGGAGTTCGGGGCGGTCTGGACTGAGGCTCAGAGCTGCCGCCGGAGGCTTTGTTTCTTCCGGCTAGGGTAATCCAGCATCAGAGTCAACATTCAGTTCTCTGCGCACCATGTGCGCGTGACTCCGGGGGCCCCGCATTTCGCCGTCCCCCGGGATTGTCTCCCCCTGCCGGAGCCTGGGTCCCCAGGGTCTGGCCCATATCTTGGGGCTCAGCACTGCCGGTTCGGGGGTTCAGCCCAGGCTGGGGGTTCTATTTCCTTCCTGCTAGGGAACGCCAGGCAGCACCCAGCCCTCTCCTCCTCTCCGGCTGCGACCTCTCCACGCGCGCGTGCGTGCGAGCGCGCAGCATGTCTCCGTACCTTAGGCTTTTTTTCAGCTCCTCTGATTTTCCTTCTGGTTTTCTCCCTCCTTCCTATTGTAGAGTTTTCAGTCAGTCGACTCCCTGTAGCTCTGGGCAATGTCCACTCTACATTTTAGTTGTATTCCTTGAAATTGTTGTGAGCTGCTGCGGCTAGGTGTCTACCCAAGCAGCCATCTTGGATCCCAATCCGGCCACGCCATTTTATATTCCCACCCCCAGAGCACAAGGGTTCCAGTTTCTTCACATCCTTGCCAGCACTTGTTATATTGTCTTTCCCCCATCTCTCTGCGTATAAGATGGCATCTCTCCATAGTTTAAAACATTTTATTTTATTTTTTAATTTAACCATGGGTGGTATACAACAGTGGTTGGCAGCTGAAACCGGTTTGGCTCAGTGGATAGAGCGTCGGCCTATGGACTGAAGGGTCCCAGGTTCGATTCCTGTCAAGGGCATATACCTTGGTTGTGGGCACATCCCCAGGAGGGGGTGTGCAGGAGGCAGCTGATCGATGATTCTCTCTCATCATTGTTTCTAACTTTCTATCCCTCTTCCTTCCTCTCTGTAAAAAAATCAATAAAATATATTAAAAAACAAAAAAAACAACAACAGTGGTTGGCAAACTCATTAGTCAACAGTCCAACGACTGAAATTTCTTTTGAGAGACAAATTTTTAAAACTTAAACTATATAGGTAGGTACATTGTTTTTAAGTTAAATAGGATACTCCTAAGCTGGCCTTCGCTAAAAACTCAAGGGGCCACAGAGCCATATGTGGCTCTTGAGCCACAGTTTGCCCACCACTGGTCTACACTATTCTATTACTCATATTAGCTTCAGGTGTACGAACGACATAGTGGCTCGACATTGTTTATTTCACTATGGCTTTAAATCACATTTCCCTGATGTGGTGCATCTTCGCATGTGCTGATCGGCCACCTGTATATCCTCATTGGAGTACTTCCATGTATTTAGTCTGTTTTTAAATTGGATTTTTTTGTTGTTGTTGAGTTGACTCCTCTTTTTACATATATCACAAAATGGGTCTTAGAAAGCCTGAGTTTATCCACAGGCACTCGCTTGGGTGGTGGCAGAGCCTGAGTCAGAACCAGGGGCCCAGGGCCACAGCAGGGCTTTGTCCCACTTCTTTCCCTCCAGAGGAGGAAGCCGAGGGCGGAGGCCGGGAGACCCGCCTCTGCTACCCGGGCTGTCGAGCCCCACGAGCAGCTTCTGGATGAGTGACTGGGGCCTCGTGTCTCAGCCCCGGCGTTGGTGCTGAATTGTGTCTCTGTTCTCGAAATCCACAGGTTGAAATCCTAACCCCTAATAAGACAGGGCCTTTAGGAGGGAATTGAGGTCAAGTGAGTTCCTCGGGTGGGCCCCGATGTAACAGGACTGGTGTCCTCGGAGGAGGGGAGACGCTGAGCGCTCTGTGGGTCGCGCTGTGTGCGCACCGGGGAAAGACTCTGAGGACACACGGAGAACACGGCTGCCTGCCAGCCAGGAGGCGAGGCCTCCCTGCCAGCCCACCCTGCCCGTGCCTTGAGGTTGGACTTTCCTCCTCCAGAACGGTGAGAAACGCGTTTCTGTTGTTGACAACACGCCTTCTGTGGTGTCCTGCCATCCTCTGGGTTCAGAGAGTTACCGGAGGGAGAAGAATCCAGACAGAAGTGCCGGGTGGGCCACAGGTGGTCAAGTTGCCCTAATTCAGTGGTCGGCAAACTCATTAGTCAGCAGACCTGAATATCAACAGCACAACAATTGGAATTTCTTTGGAGAGCTACATTTTTTAAACTTAAACTTCTTCGAACACCACTTCTTCAAAATAGCCTCGCCCAGGCCGTGGTATTTTGTGGAAGAGCCACACTCCAGAGGCCAAAGAGCCGCATGTGGCTCGAGAGCCGCAGTTTGCTGACCACGGCCCTAGTTTCTGCATTTACAACAAGCTCTCAGGTGATCCAGATGCTGTTGTTCTTGCCTTTTGAATAGAGAGCGCCCCCTCCCCTCATATAAAGGAGGGGAAATCTGTGCTGGAATTGCAGCTACCATGGGAGGCTGGAGTGTTTTTGAGTACCACAGGCCCCTGTCATAACACCCCCCCTCCCCTGGTCTCAAGCTGGAGCGTGCAGTTCTCAAGCCTCGCAGCTGGCTGGGCCCTGTTCTGAACATCCTCTGATTCCATCGGTCAGGGTGGGTCCCAAGAATCTGCGTTTCAAATGATGCTGGTGCTGCAGGTCTGAGGGCCAGGCTTGGCCACCACTGTTGCAGAGTCGCTGAAACCAGGGTACCACGTGGGCCCTGTCATAGGGCAATCACCTAGAAATCAGTGATCATGCTGCGCTCTGCACTGGGTTGCTGAGCAGACGAGAAAGAAAGTTTGGCCGTCACATACCACCTTTTCCTTAGTCTGTGTCCCGGAGTCTGTCACAGCAATGACAAGGTGTTTCAGGCCATTGGTCAATTGTTTTCCTTGCTTGACTTACCCTTTGCATGGAGTTGAGTAAACGAACTAAATGCACAGTGAGCTGTTGTTTTTCCCAGGATGCTGTCTGGGAAAGCGGGGTCTAGAAGACCGGCCCTGAGACACCCAGGGCAGGGCTTTAAACTTGCACGTGCAGACAGCTCGCCTGGGCCCTGGTCTGAATGACCGTTTTTACCCAGTAGGTCTGGGATGAGGCTTGAGAATTTGCATTTCTCAAAAAAAATTAAACCTAATCGTTCGTTGTTGTTGTTAATCCTCTCCTGAGGATGCTATCTCATTGATTTTTAGAGAGAGTAGAGGGAGGGGGAGAGACAGAGGGAGAAGAGAAACATGATGGGAGAGAGACACATGGTATGCCTCCTGCACACACTGACCAGGGCAGGGACTGAGATATGTGCTTTTGACCCTAATCCAGTGGTCAACAATCTTGGGCTCTTGAGCCACATGTGGCTCTTTGGCCCCTTGAGTTTTTAGCAAAGGCCAGCTTAGGAGTACCCTCATTAAGTTAATAACAATGTACCTACCTATATAGTTTAAGTTTAAAAAAATTTGGCTCTCAAAAGAAATTTCAATCATTCTACTGTTGATATTTGGCTCTGTTGTCTAGTGAATCTGCCGACCACTGCCCTAATGGAAACCAGGACCCTTCAGTCTGTGGGCCGACACTCGATCTATTGAGCCAAACCAGCGAGGGCAACCTTAATCTTTTGCCTTTTAAATTTAAACTACAGCCCAAACAGTGGGAGAGTCAACATCACACACCAGCCCTGCCCCTCGTCATGGGGATGTCGAGGGAAGCAGAAGGGCCCCCAAGTCCCACTGCTGCCACATGCTGTCTGGGCGGTGCGGGGAGAATCGATTCACTTTCAGCTCATTCTTTAGAAATAGCTGCTCCTCTGTAAAAGGGGGAAAGTTATAGCTGTCCCTTGTGAGTCCGGATGACCCACCAAGTCCAGAAGCAATTTGGAAATTGTAAATTTGCAAATGCGAGGGATTATCATAAAAAAACAAGAGAAGCTGGGGGCAAAACTTTCTGTGTTGACTTATGAAGAACCAATTTCATGTGGGCGTTGGCCATAGGCACCGTGGGATGAATGCAGGGAACAGTAAAAACAGTAAAATATATTGGTGTTGGTCCCATCTTAATCCAAGCAGACATTTGCAAACCCTTTGCATTTTGACCACCTTTAAAAGAAGCCAGCTGGGTAAACAGCTTAGCCGTTGTTTAAGTTGTTAAATGTACATTAGCTCATGCAGCAGCTATGAGTACTATGTAACAGCACAGGCCTCCTCCAGTTTAAAAATCAGCAGGATTTTAAAAGCAAGTGAGTGGTTTGGAATTTAGCTCATTTCACAACCAAGGCAACCAATATTGTGAATGTTGTCTGAATCTCTGAGTTGGGTCACACGCCCATTTACCTCTTAACATAATAACATAAGTCCAACAACAATAACAAGTCCTAGCCATCGTGTGTGAAGAGCATTATGGTTTACAAATCATTTCTATTTTCACTAATTACTTCCTCCCCATTTTATTTTTAAAATATATTTTATTGATTATTTACAGAGAGGAAGGGAGAGAGATAGAGAGCTAGAAATGTCGATGAGAGAGAAACATCGACCAGCTGCCTCCTGCACACCCCCTACTGGGGATGTGCCCGCAACCAACGTACATGCCCTTGACCGGAATCGAACCTGGGACCTTTCAGTCCGCAGACCGACGCTCTATTCACTGAGCCAAACCGGTTTTGGCTTCCTCCCCATTTTAAGGATGAGGAAACTGAGGCTTAGAGAGGCTAAGGGAGTAAAGACTATAGAGGCAATGACAGGGCAAGAGCTTGAACCTGGGCTGCTGATTTCAAGACAGTGCCTACTTTTTGTCTTCTAGAACCAACCCCAGTGAGCAGAGCCCTAAGGGTTCTATCTTGGATGACCATATACACACCTGTTTCCGCACCCACAAGCTCTGGGTCTCTCCTTCACCTGCCTCGCCTCCCACCTTCCAATGGGGGAGTCATCAAGACAGGGCCAAGGGCAGAGGTATTTATTATTCAAGAGAGAGTAACTAGCCCTAACCAGTTTGGCTCAGTGGATAGAAGGTCGGCCTGCAGACTGAAGGGTCCCAGGTTCGATTCCAGTCCAGGGCATATACCTTGGTTGTGAGCACATCTTCAGTAGGGGGCGTGCAGGAGGCAGCTGGTCAATGTTTCTCTCTCTTCAATGTTTCTAACTATCCATCTCCCTTCCTCTCTGTAAAAAATCAATAAAATATATTAGAGAGAGAGAGAGAGAGAGAGAGAGAGAGAGAGAGAGAGAAACTACCTTAGTAGCTCTTGAGGGATACCTTACGTTTCTTGGGCTCCTAGTTACACTTTAATTTCAAGGGGTTGGTCTCCTCTCTAATGGGAAACAAATACTGTCTCTAACTTAAGCAAGAAAAGGGGTGTATTTCTTAGGATTCCTTCTGGCTGCTGATGACTGAGACTTGCAATCGTTGGCTCATATACAGTGGAGGATTGTTTCTCTCGCCTAAACCCTGAAGGTCGGTAATACAGGGCTGATACGGTAGTTTCACAAGCACCTGTGCAAAGTTTGTGGCACACAGGCTATATTTATGATATTGTAGCTATTCTTATAATACGTGGTCTGGCACAGTTCTGAACACATGGGGTTCAATAAAAATTAGCGCTCTCTTTCCTTTATATGTGTAGATGGTCAACTCCTTCCATATGTCGGCCTGGGCTGCAATGCAGAGGGCCGAGCCTGCCAGAGGGCAGACCTGGGTGGGGAAAATGCTTCGCAATCAGCTATGAGCTGATATGCCCCTTAGAGGCCCTTCCCTCTTTCCCACTTGCTGGCCCTTTAGGGCCCTGCCCTGCAAGATGCCAAGACTTGGGTTGAGACTGGGACTCAGGAACACTGTGTCAGCTAGAACCATCTGCTCCGACAATTCACAATGGCCTTCTGCGGTCTGACTTGTTCCAAATAGCCCTGGGTTGCCTGGGTTGCCTGCTCCCCTCTCCCACCACGCTGACCTGAATCCAGGCAACAGTTGACACAGAGGCCTTCATCGTTCTTGGACTCATGATGGTTAGAACGACTTTTGTTGTTCCGAAAGCAGGAAATCAGCCCTCAGCCCATTCTAGAAATCCATCTTGTTAAAGGAATTGAACTAACAAAAAGGAGAATAAGTAACATTCCCCAAACAAATGAAATGAATGGGCCAAGTCAAGAGATGGCTTCCTTTCATGTCTATCAGCTGTGCAAAGTGGGCTTCTCCCGGCCAGGATTATGGGGCAGGGGACTCATCATACCCCTGCTCCCCCACCTCCTGTTCCCTCCTTGACCCAGGCCCCCCAAACCCCCAGGACAGAAGAGAAGTCTGGATGTTACCTTCCACCAAGTTCACCTGAGGAATCCGGGGGTCGCACTCAGTGAGGCAACTCAGTCAAGTGTCAGGCTGTCCAGAGTCCAGCCTCCTTCCTTCCCGGAGTCTTAAGGCTTCAGAGGGTCATTGCTCTGCGGAGGTCCTGAGGCAGCAGGAGAGGGGCCGCGGTGTGGACACTGAGGCCCAGGAAAGCTCCCCACGGCAGCCTTCCCAGGGAAAAGGCTCCTGTGGCTGTTTCTCTACCTGCCTGGGCAAGGTCCTCCCTTCACCCCCGCTTCAGTCCAAAGGAAGCAAACTCAGTCCCCTGCGTCCTGTAAACCCAGACGTCTTCCCTGAGTGTGTGGGAGGGAGGCCGAGGCCCTGACGGAGCAAGATATTCTGCCAGTCACCACACACAAAAGCTTTTAGAAGTTAATGCACCTTCTTGGAAAAATCTAGAAAGGTATAATATTCTGTGCTATTGTTTAATTTTTACTTTCAGTAAAAGTAAAAATTAAATAATACTTTGGGAGACGGGGTCTTGGGGTGTCTTGCACCACAGCCCAGGAAAACTTTTATTACACGAAGTTCTCATCAGGCAAGATTTATTTTTCCTGCAGAAACCGGTTTGGCTCAGTGGATAGAGCGTCGGCCTACAGACTGAAAGGACCCGGGTACGATTCCGGTCAAGGGCATGTACCTTGGTTGCAGGCATATCCTCAGTAGGGGGTGTGCAGGAGGCAGCTGATCAATGATTCTCTCTCACCGATGTTTCTAGCTCACTATCCCTCTCTCTTCCTCTCTGTAAAAAATCAATAAAATATATTTTTTAAAAAAAGATTTATTTTTTCTGCCCCCAGATCTTCATTCAAATGTTCTGTGTATACCCAGTTACAAATGCCAATGCCTTTAAAATGAAATTTTTAAATTGATTTTAGGAAAAGAGAAAGGGGGGAGAGAGAGAGATAGAGAGAGAGAGAGAGAGAGAGAGAGAGAGAGAGAGTTTTATTATTCTACTTATGGATGCATTGATTGATTGATTCCTGTATGAGCCCTGACTGGGTTTTGAACCTGCTACCCAGCCAGATCTGACCAAATCTTTTTGAAAATGTGACAGTGAGAGGCTCTTGAGAGTTTGACATGCTTGCAGGGGATGGTAAATGGAATATAATGGCACAATATTCTTTATCACCAGCTGAAAATGTGTTACCTGTCACTGGCAATCTATTTAATTTGTGTACTAGTTATCTATTGCTGCATAACACGTCACCCCCCAAAGCAGCAGCTTAAAACAACACTCATTAGCTCAGAGTTTCTGTGGGTCAGAAATTAGGAATGGCTTAGCTCAGTCAACCTGTCGGCCAGGGCTGCAGCCACATGAAGGCCTGACCAAGGTGGGGATCTGCGTCCAAGCTCATGCTGACGGTCACGCTCTCCACCGTGCTGCCACATGACATGACAGTGGCTTCCCCAGAGTGCCCTCAGAGAGACAGGCCCACGGCAGAAGCCAGAGTCGCTGTATAACCTAATCTTGAGAGTGGTATCCCATTCGTCCTTCCACATTCTCTTTGTTAGAAGTAAGTTGCTCCATCCAGCCCACACTCCAGGGAAGGGGAGAAAGCCAGGAGGCCACGCCACAGGCTGCCTTCCACAGTTTCTACCTTCTTTTTTCAAAGCATCACAAATGCCTCAGGGATTCATTCCTTTTGCTTAATGGTTTTATTATTTTTGTTTTAAATATTTTTTGTTGATTTCAAAGAGAAAGGGAGAGGAAGAGAGAGAGAGAAACATCAATGATGAGAGAGAATAATTGATCAGCTGTCGCTTGCACACCTCACGCTGGGGATTGAGCCCGAAATCCGGGCATGTGCCCCCACCAGGAATTGAACTGTGACCTCCTGGTTCATATCCATGAGCCATGCCGGCTTGGCTGGCTTAACTGTTAACCTGGTGTTCCTACTAGTTTTTTCTTTAAGGCTAGAACTTCCTCAGACACACACTCCTCAGCAAGGGAGTTCTCGGGGTCTAAGTCTTGACATTGGAGAGGGAATTCTATCCAGTGGTTAAAGGGTTTTTAATCCTCCATTGTTCTGGGATAAATATTCCACAGAGTAGATTTTTCAGACTACTGAGGGCATTTCCTTTTAAGCACCCACATTCTTTCCATAGTACACAGAATGTCATTCTGGCATAGGATTCCTGAGACCCGGAGAATACCTAGATTACAAAAGGAAGGGCGTACATATATGATTGGGTTGCTCAGGCATCAGAATCTCACGTCACTTGTTTCTTTGACAAGTTCCCCACACGTGTGCTAAAATCTATCTCACTTGATTAACATATTTTGTGCTTGTTGGAGCAATTGCTGAAATAGATTGAGGAGTAAATTTGTCTTGTTTCTGGATCCAACTGACCGTGAGCATCCGGCGTACTCTGAGTAGGATCCCCATGTCGCTGTAGATCGAGAAAACACAGGCAGTGACTGGGATGGGAGAATAGATTCTAAAAGGTCCAGAAATGATACAATGGACAAAAATCCAAATGTGAAGGGGGAACAATGTTAGGATAAAGTATAAACACGTTGTGGTAGAAATGAAACACTTAGTTCTGTAAGTTACTCCAAACATCTGTTTTTTTGCAAAAGGAGCACCCATTTCTTAGTTGTCCTCTCCGTCTCTTCGCTTCTGTCGCAGCTCTGGAAACCAGCTTTGTGTGTGTGCCCACTCTCTGAGGCAGTGGGCACAGCGGTCGCAAGGGGAGGCTCCGGAGCCATACAGGCTTGGCTCTACCGCTTATTGGATGTTTGGCTTCAAGTAAGTCACTGGACCTCTCTGGCTTCAGCTTCCTGACTGTAAAATGGGGCTTATTGTGGTTCTACTCATGGGGCTCTTGAGAGGGTTAAACAGAACAACCCATATAAAACTTCTTTTTTAAAATGTATTTTTAATTGATTTTTTACAGAGAGGAAGGGAGAGGGCTAGAGAGAAACATTGATGAGAGAGAAACATCGATCAGCTGCCTGCTGTGCACCCCACACTGGGGATGTGCCTGCAACCAAGGTACATGCCCTTGACCAAAATCGAACCTGGGACCTTTCAGTCCGCAGGCCGACACTCTATCCACTGAGCCACACTGGTTAGGGCCCACATAAAACTTTTAAGAAAGTGCCTGGAACAAAGTAGGTGCCCAATAAATGTTAAAGGTGATGATTACTGATAACAGGGATAATGGCCAACAACCAGGCATATTGAGGGCGGACTCTGGCCACTGACAGGTGTACTCATGGGCATCCTTGTGCTAAGTCTTCATCCCAACTAAAAAGAAAATCACTGCAGGTCCAACTTCAGGGTTGCTCGAGAACAGAGTAGACACCGAGGGTCTACTCTACTAGGTACTTCCCGTGGTAGCAGACAGCCAGGAGCCTGAAAGGACCTTTCTATTGGGATTCACGTTCCTTCTGAGGAACCAGCACTGCCATGCAGATGAGTCCTCACACGTCTCCGAGGTGTGTGTTTGGGGCTGTTAGCCCTTGAACAAAATGGTATGGACAATAGCGTGTTTTGAATGTGAATGTTTGCATTTCATAGTTTCCTGCCTTCTCTTCCTGCCAGCGGCTGGTTGCTGTTATTGCCAGTGTGCCTGCTTCCAGCAGCTCCCCTCCTGCTCATTTCCTGCGTCCATGGGCTGGGAAACCCGAGGGTAAAACTTATTAGCATTTCCTGGAAGAGACAAGGCTTTGAGGGAGAGCCTGAGGGCTGTGCCATGAGCAACGCCTCGAGCTGGTGGGGGCTGTGTACTGTGGTAGAGACAGCAGTGGGCAAGGAGTCGACCTGGTCTCCAATCACTGATATTTAAAAAGTTTTATTAAAAAATTATCATACAGTAAATTTGACTCTTTTTCCTTTTAGTGTACAGTTGTCTAAATGTTAGCACGTGTATAAATCTGGATAAGCACCACCCTAGTCAGGGTACGGAGCAGATGACTAGATGACTCTCCGTGTGGCCATGCTCTTACCCACCCAGAAGCCCTGGCGACCGATGGCCTGTTCGCCATCACTACAGTTTCATTTTTTTCAGGAAAGTCATATAGCTTGTAACCTGTTGAGACTGGTTTTCCCCCTTCAACATAATGTCTTTGAGATTCATCCCCATTGTTGAGTCAATAAAAGCTCATTGCTTTTTACTGCTGAGTAGAATTCCATTATATTGTTGAGGAACATTGGGGATTTTACAGCTACTATTAGCATTGGTGTCCACATTTTTGTGTGGACTTTAGTTTTCATTTCTCTAAGGTAAATATCCCGGAGTGAGTTTGCTGGGTCATATGGAAACTATATGTCTAATTTTATAAGAAACTGCTAAATCATTTTCCAGAGTGGCTGTGCTATTTTGCATTCCCACCAGTAATTTCCAGTTGCCCTGCATTCTTGTCAGCACTTGGTATTGTCTGTCTTTTAAAAAGATTATTATTATTATTAGAATCATCCCAGTGGCTGAATTAGAATTTCATTGTGATTTTTGATTTGCATTTTTTTTAATGTCTAAGGAAGTGAAACATCTTTTCATATGCTTATTTGCCAGTCTTATATCCTCTTTGATATAGTGTCTATTCAAGTTCTTTGTCATTTTTTTTCAAGGTTGTTTTTTTTTATTTTTTATTGTTGAGTTTTAAGAGTTCTTTATATCTTTGGATACAAGTCCTTTGTCAGATCTGAGATCCATGAATGCTTAAGCAAATTACTTAAGCATCTGAGCCTTCCTCTCTTATTAAATATGGATTATGTGGTTTTCTCTACCTGTGTCCCAGTGTTGCTCTGAGGGTCAAATGACAAAGGCCCGTGACACACTGAAAATTGGGAAGCGACCCCATTGCTGTTTGAATGACCCAGGTTCTTCTTCTGTGAATGGTCTGTGGCTAATGAGTATTTATTTGCATAATGTTATGCTCCTTCCAAGCTTGTACTTGACAGATTAAAAAGGCTCAGGTTAAAGGGGAAATGTGTGGAGAAATGGTTTTTGCTGACAAGCGATATTCTTTGATCTCAGCCACAACCTGGAGCACAATACCCCCTCCCAGTGCTCCGAAGACTCAGCAGGAAGGTGCTACAGGTCAGGTAGGGGGCGAGCCGCCAGCGTGAGAAGCTCCTCGGGACACAGTCTGTCCTGGGGACCATGAGCAGAGCCCAGCTCTCCTGTTGACATGTCATAATTGAGGATGAAAGAGAGACGAGAGAGGAAGGATGTGGCTTTTTCCAAGTGAGAGGAGGATTCTAGAGCCCATTGCTTTGCAAGGTCTCACGAGCCAGCCCAAGCTTGAGGGTGGCTAAGAGGAGGTAGCGGTGGCAGAATGTACAGCACCCACATCCTGGGAGTGCTTACTCATGATAACCCGTGTCCCATGATGCTCACTGGATTCCAGTAGTGCTCACTTGTATTGTAACAGTGGGCGTTATGACGGTCTTCCCACTGTCCATCTGTCCCTCCCACAGCATATTCCAGAACTTCCATTCGAAGCTCACAGGGTCATCCTTGAAAGGAATCCCATTTATCCTGCTACTGACTGATTCTGGGACGGGCATGACCTGATTCTGCCAATGAGACAGAAGAAGCGGCTTGCTGAAGGTCTCTGGAAGAATGCTCCATCTTTTGTGGAGGAATGACAAGCCAGGACCATTCTTTGTCTCTAATTGTCTCTCTGTGTTCGCCTCTCTCCCCATTGTTGGGCTGCCAGTAGCCATGACCACAGGGGCCAGACTTGGAATGAGGTCAGTCCTCAGGGTGGAGCTCTGGAAAGAACCCACGTCCTCCATTCTGTCCTTGAGCACAACGTTGGCACCTTCGTGCATGTCTTCCCATGAAGTTGACAATCTTCTCTTCAGTTTAGTTCAGTGAGAGTTGGGTCTCTTACTATTTGTGGCCCCAAACACGGTGAGTGTGATAAGCTGTCCCCCTCACTCATCTTAGGGGCCCTGCTGACTAGGCAGACTTCAGGGGCCTAGAGAGGTTCTGAGGGTGGAGGAGAAAGGAAGAAGGTGGAAAAGACAGTGGACTCTTTTCTCTTTGACAGCCTGACATTAAGACAGTTTTATGGACTAAGTCTCAGTTTTTTGTTTTTTTTTCTCTTTTAACATGGACACATTGAAAATCACCCAAGTCTTATGAACTTGGGTTAAACAGGGGAGAGTCTGAAATTCAGCATCTATTCAAAGGAATGCAGTGCTATTATTCTGGAGTTCTCAGTAACTCAACACCGGCTGGAGGTCCTGCTGACCGCTTGAGGGAAGACAATTAACATATTGTTGCCATGCCAACACTAATAATTTCTTTGGGGATTTTTCTTCACCTATATGGCATTGTGGCTAAGTCAATAGTGTACCCGAGGTAACAGGTGGTGGGGGGTTAACCTATTTCAGGGAACAGAGTGTTTTCAAGGACTCAGCAGTGGCCATTGGCAGAACAACCCAGTGCTAATTATGCATTCAGGGAAGCAGGCTCAGCCCAAGCCCGCACTGCCCAAATGTTCACGGATTTCCAGTCTGAGGAATCCTGATGACGAATGCTCCGTGGCACAGGCACTGGACAGCAGTGCGTGCACCAGGAATCACATGCTCATGGGCGGCTCCAAAGCAACGCATGTGAGACATGTCAGAGGAAGCTTGCCTGTGCCCTGTGCATTGTCAGAGCATTTCTCACTGTAGGCAATGTGGTTGCATGTGGGCTCTTTTAGTAACCACTGGTTACCAAGGCAGCGTGTGTGCACTTAGAAAGGGGGAGAGATAGAGAGAGAGGGGGAGGGGGAGAGAATGGGTAGGAGAGAGAGAGAGAGAGGGAGGGAGGGGGAGAGAGAGAGAGAGAGAGAGAGAGAGAGAGAGAGAGAGAGAGAGAGAGAGAGAGAGAGAGAGATATTGAGGCCAGCTGGCAGGATCACCACTTGACATGTGGTGATTTCTCACAAGCCCTGAGCTCTGAGAGGAGAGAGGACTGAGTCCTTAGTCCTGTCCCCAGGCCAGTTCTCCTCTGTGGCCTCTTGGATTGTTACCTAAAACCTTGAAGATAGAGCCTATCAGGCTATTTTCCTTAGCAGATAGAGACTGCTCATTTTAAGAAAAGCAGCCATCTAATATTGGTGCATATTTAAGATGTAGGTGGGGAGGGCCCTTTTAATAAATAGGAAGTGACTTTGGAGGAGGGGGACCCCTCAGCAGGCTCAGGTGTGGGAGCACTTCCTTGAGCTACCCGAGAGTCAGGCTCCCTCTTCCTTCCATCACTCAGAGTGACTGGAGCACCTGCTACATGTCAGGCACTGTGCAGTGTGGATATGAAGGTGAATGAAATGCAGAACCTACCCTTTAGGGGTCACAGTATAATGGGACACACACACACACACACACACACACACACACACACACACACACACATATACACACACACAGGTCTAACATGTGTTGAGATGTAGCTGGAACTTGAAGGTAAAGGGGATCCCAAGCATAGGGGTAGAGCAGACAGCATCACAGAGCGTGGCTGTGGCTCAGAGGTAGTTTGTCTGGGGACCCCAGCCTGGCTGTCGGGTGCAGGTTGTTCTTTGCTACTGGAATCAGGACTCCTTGGAAGATAGCTGCATTGGGGCCAGAGAAAAATCAGGATGGAAAGTTCTGGATCATCTTATTGTCGCCAGAAAGGAAGAATGCTTTCAAGGATGCCGAGAGCCTCTTGAAGATGCTCCTCTGGGCAAGTTTGACAGGTTGACCATCTCACGATGTGGTTAATTGGTGCCAACTCAAGAAAGGCCATGAGGTTAGAAAGATTCTCCAATGAGAAAAATCACTCTAGCACTGAACAAAAGGGCAGTTGAATGGCTTGAGGTGAGTGACTTGCAGGGTATACATACATTGTATTCTAATAAGCAAGGGAGGGTTAGTGTACATGAGGAATTTGTTTCTCTGTAAGGCGTGTGGCTGGTTATCGTGGTTGAGGGTTGTGTCTGAGCCTCACCTTCCCTCTTGGCCTCATGCAATGGCCAGCCCCCAGAGGCTGCATTTCCCAGGATCCTGGCCACGTGTGGCCTGGGGAGTGGGAGGATGGAGAAGCCAGCTTCTGTCTCCCCAGCATCAGGGGCATCCCTTCTCTGGGGCCTGGAAACACCTCCTCTTCTCTGTCCCACCAGCCCAGAGGTGCCAGCACTGTCCTCTCCTTGCTAATCTCTGGTTACCTCACCCCCACCCCATTTGGCTTCTCAGCTATCTAACCAATGCCCTTCAAGAGGTTCCATGTAAATGACTAAATGACCTCCGTCCTCCTGGTTAGTATCTGATAGGATATGTCATTGTTTCTAGCTGCCTAAGCAGGAGAGAATAATCCCCAGGAACTGCTGGTACATAAACCAAATAATCCCAGAACAAACAGACACAGTAGCAAGGGCAGGAAGGGGAGATGAGCACTGTGGTCACACAATCTGGACAGAGGGACCCAAAGCTGATGATCTCCGGTGGGCACACGCCAAGAGCAAGGAGAGGACACTGCTACAACAGCATGCTCCCCAGCAGCAAATTTGTCACACATCCCGAGGGGAAGAACTCACTTTGCCCGAGAGCGATGGGTTTGAGGAAAGAATATCTCACAGGTGAAGTGCTCTTCTCATTACATCATCTCAGCAAAGACACCAAATTTTAAAACTTAAAAAGTTCTTTAAAAAGACAGATGCTTAAAACTCCCTTCAATCACAAGTAAAAGTGTTTTGTTTTGATTTTTAAATTTATTCAATCCATAGAAACCGAGCCTGGAGACCTGGGACTCATGTTTGAGTCACCTTACATTGTACATGCAGGTCCCAGGTCTCAGCCAGGAATCCGTTGGCCAATAGCCCAATTCTGTGTCCTCAGCTTGTCTGAGAAAGTGTCCTCTGTCTGGCTCTGGGAAGACTAATGACTTCCCAGGAGGGAGTAAAATATTACCAAACCCTAGGATGATAGAAAAATGCAATAAAGAACAACTAAATGTAGCAATAATCCTGGGACGGTAATATATCAAGTGCAGAATAATGAATAAAGGCTGCGGTGGGTCTATTTTTTTAGTGGGCACAGGAGAGTGGGTCATGGTTTTGTGGCCCATTGCGTTTCTGGATGTTTGGCCCACACTTGAGGCATTTGAAGTATTCTAAAGAATCCAATGCAGTGTTTGTCACTGCACTTCAAGTTGTTGACAAACGTTTAATTCATCATATTCATAACTGAGAAAAATTGGTTTTCTGGGTTCTGTTCATTAGACATACAGGTAACAAATTAAGCATTAAGGAAAGTTCGCACAATTGTAGGGGTTTCTTTCTCCCATAGAAAAGCCCCTTAGGCTTTAAGTCACCTATCTGTGGGTTCCAACGGGACTAACAGTCTCCCACCCCCATCTTTCCAGCTGCTAGCTTTCAGGCCACTGAAACTGGATGCTCTCATAGATGCTGTTAAGCATTCAGGTCGTTCATCTCATTTTATCCTCACAAGCACCGGGTGGTATCATCTTCACTTGACAAAGGAGGAAAGTAACTATGTAAGTTATACTGAGTGGCCAGATTATTATGATCTCTAAATGCATAATAATCTGGCTATTCAGTGTATATTCTATATAATAAAAGGCTAATATGCAAATTGTCTCCTCTACCAGGAGGCAGGCCGACCAACCACCCATTTCCCCTCCCCCTAGCCAGGCTGGCTGGATGCCACCCATGCATGAATTCATGCACTGGGTCTCTAGTTTATATATATACTGGGCCTCTAGTATATATGTATCATGGAGCTGGTTGCAGGAAGATTCCTGCAAGAATAAGGCTTCCTCAGGCCTATTCATGTAAGAATAGGCTTCCTGTGGCCTGAGCGAAGCTGAGGCGGGCTTCACTCCCTTCTCCACTGCCTTGCTCCCTCCTGTCTCCACTGCCTCACTCCTTCCTCTGCTGCCTTGCTCCTTTTTCCACCTCTTTGCTCCCTTCTGCAGTGCTTGGCTTCCTTCTACGCTGTCTTCAGTCTTTGTTCTGCACCTGTGTATGCAAATTAACTGCCATATTTGTTGAGTTAATTTGCATACCTGCTCCTGATTGGCTGGTGGGTGTAGCAGAGGAACAGTCAATTTGCATGTTTCTCTTTTATTAGTGTATATATACAATGAGTGGCCAGATTATTATGAGTTCAGAGATCATAATAATCTGGCCACTTAGTGTAGAGTGCATTTGGCCGCAAGAAAAAGAACACTGGACCCAAAATGACTTAAACAGCAACAGGTTCATGATCTCCATGAAAAGTAACCCCGTGATCCTGCTAGCTGTGGGGCTGGCTCATTCAGGGGCTCCATGATACCAGGTCCCAGCTTCTCTGTGATCCTCTTGGCTCTTCCTCATGGCCACAAGGTGGCTGCAGTAGTCACAGGCCTTAGGAGTGTCCTCAGGGAAGGCCATTTCTCTGGTGGGGCTTTTGGTATCAGTGAGGAAATCCTCTCTCAGCAGCACTTTGGTGACTTCTCCTCATTGGGTTCTCTACAGCGGATAAAGAACGAAGGCCAGCGAGGTCAAGCCCCTAGTTCACGGTTACCCAGCTAGTCAATGGGATGGGAGCTTCCCCTCCCCCTACAGGGACAGAGGCTCATTAGGATCCCATAGCCGATTCGTCTCACCCACTATGGCCATCGAGCTGTTCTTCCTTGTGTCCAACCAAAATCTGTCCTTCTTTAATTTATGCCCAGTGTCTTCTGTTAAATCTCCAGAGGCCTTTTTCTGGTCTATTGGTATAGTTAGCTAGTGAGTCAATGAGCCCTCCCACCTGCCACCCAGTTCTGCCACCCAGCTCTGCCCGGGGTGTCCTTACATGCCCACTCTAGGGCCTCTCCTTGAAGATGTGGCCGATGCTTTCCTGTGCCACCTTCAGGGACCAATGACCAGGGTCTCTGGGCAAGCTCCCCTCCTGCTGAGCTTTAGCAGGATCTGGCTTCTCCCAAGGCTGGCAATGAAGTGCTACCTTCCCCACATCTTTCTTGTACTTCCAGGACTTCCCCCCACTCCCCCATCTTCCACCTTCCAATACGTGAACCGGGGATGGGGAGACTGTCCTGCAGACTGTCACTGTCCACTAAGGCGGCCACGAGCCGTGGCCGTGTCCATCGATTAAAGGTAAGTGAAATGTAAAGTCCAGGTCCTCAGCTGCACCAGCCACGTTTCAGGTGCTCGACAGCCACCTGTGGCGAGCGCTCTCTGCGGGACAGTGCGGAGTCAGACCATTTCCCAGCAGCAGGTCCTATTGGCCAGTACTCCCTGTGGTCCTCAAACTCGCCATCACCTGGAGGGCTCATTACAGCACCCAAGGCTGAGGCCTCGCCTCCACAGTCTCTGCCTCAGTGGGACTGGGGTGAGCTGGAAGAATTTTGTTTTTAACCATTTCCTCAGTGCTGCTAAAGGAACTGTGGGCTGTGAGGCTGCAGTGGGCACAGGGGCAGGTCTCAGCCCATCCTCCACGCCCTGCCTGGCCCCTCCTGCCATGGCCCACAGCCCCGCTTGCACCTGCTGATGGGCGCGGAGTGATTGGGGCCTGCACAGCAGCAGGTGCGAGTGGGGTGGCACCGTCAGCTGGTGCGAGTGGCTGCCAGCCATTATCACCTCTCAGGAGCAGAGAGAGGTGGAGAAGCCCTCAGGGGTGATCAGGGCTGGCAGCCGCTGACAGCACTGAGCGATCGGCGCCAAGTGGGCGCCACCAGCGGGTGCAAGTGGCAGCTCCAGGTGCAAGTGGGGCCAGCACTGGAAGCAGGTGCGAGCTCCCAATGGGACTGCAGCACACGAGAGCAAAGGATTTTCAGTAACCACCAGTGGCTCACCCTGATGACAGCTACGGTAACCCACCTTGGTCTGGTGCCCCCGCTCACCTGCTCCACCATCCTGCCGTGGCCCATGCCCACCATGTTCTGTGCTCTGCCACCTGCTGCAGACGCCCGTCATGTTCTGTGTGCACCCCCTGGTGGTCAGTGCACGTCATAGGGACCGGTTGTTCGGTTGCCACCATTCAGTCTATTTGCGTATTATGGTTTTTTATATATAGATTCATGGGCCAAACAAAATTATCATCTTAAAAATTAGCTTGCTCTATTTGGTCAAGCCTTTCATTAATTCACCCCTAATGCCTTGGCAGGGCTGGACCAAATGATTTCCCGGGCCTTATGCGGCCCGGGGCTGGATGCTCCCCTTCCTTGCATAGCAGCTGGTCCGGAGCCTACACTTTGAGAACCAATACTATTCACCCACTGCTGGGAGAGCCTGCTCTGAACACTCCACGTGCCGATCTGGACTGACCATGGGAAGGAGTGTCCAGTGGACACAGCCCCCCTCAGATGAGAGCATCTAGAAGGTCAAACAGTGGACAGCGGAGTGCATTTCTGGGTTTGCAAAAAACAAAAAAGAACACCCCAAAACCCACCAGAATAACCCTCACCCGTGGGCCGTGTTTCCACCTGTCTTAAGCTCTGAGCAGGGGCGACTGCAGTTCCCACGCTGACCACTGGCCTCTCTAACGATGATACAAAACAAGGGCCACTCCAGGGTCACCTACGGTGCTGGCCCCTGGCTGCGATTCTCTTTCCACCTCCAACTCTTCCAGACGCACTGGCACCTGCACCTCCTCTTTGGGAGAGGCCCTGGGGTGGGCAGTGGACGGAAAAGCACTGGATTTGGAGGTAAAAGATTCAGATTCAAGTCTCTTTGAGCCCTCTGAGCTCAATAACGGGATAGCAATGGTCATGTTACCTCCTCTAGGAAGCTGCCCTGTGCTCGAGTGGTGTAATGTGTGAACTCTGTCTATAGATCGCAGGGTGCTGACCACACCTCAGGACCTGTAGCTGGTGTGTCACAGCAAGGGCACCGGCCGGCTCCGGCCAGAGTGACCCGTTTGCATACACATCTCTCCACAGCCCGAGAGCTCCTGGGGCGCGCCCTGTCTTAGTCATTGATTAATTTCTGGGCTCCCTAGTGCCTGACTTGAAATCCAGCCAATAGTTACCCTAAGGGTGATTATTATTCCAAAACCTCCAGCATTTATTATGTGCTGGGCGCCGCTCTAATGTATGAATTCATTTCATTCTCCCTGCATTCCCACGAGGTACGTGCTGCTGTTATGAAATTACGCAGAACGGGCCCCCGGTAAATGTGTACTGACGCATCTAGGGCAGCACGGGTCCGGCTGTAACACACGCAGGAGTCATCTGGGGATTGTGATCTCTCTCGTTAAAGCACACATCCTGACTCCGGAGGGAGGGGCTGCGCTGCCCGCAGGCCCCCATGTGATGCGGCCGGACAGCAGGCCGCACTGTGAGCATCGGAGCTCGAGGCCATGGAACGCATCCTTAAAGAGGAAACATCTAGTTCCTCCGGGGGTGCGGACGGGGGCAGGAAACACTCTGGAAAAAGAACTGTCTTACTTGGTAGCAAAAGGTTATGGATTCTCAGGATCGACATCCTTTGAGAGACCGATGAAGAGAGCCAACCAAAGGCAGCTTTCATTTATTTTAAAACCGATTTTTATTGATCTCAGAGAGCAGGCGAGAGGGAGAGAGAGACAGAAATATCAGTGATGAGGGAGAATCATCCGTCGGCTGCCCCGGGCATATGCTCCGACTGGGAATCTAAGGGTGACCTCCTGGTTCGTAGTCTGACGTCTGACGCTCAGCTACTGAGCCACGCAGCAGTGGGGCCAGAGGCAGCTTCTCAGGTCTCCTCAGAACAGCCTGTTCTCACCGTTTCTGGGAAAGGCGGGCGGACACTTTCCAATAGGAGGAACAGAGCTTCAGGGCTGCAGCCATCCTGACCTTCACAGGGAGCCCAGCAACGGATGCCAAGTTGCCCGGGGTTTGTCTAGGCCTTCCCCAGACAGCGTGGGCACAGGTGGAACCGATGCCAAGGTCCCTAGTGGGTGAGGGATGTTCAAGGGTAATGGGAGGAAGTGTGTGCGTGAAACGTGGCCTCAGAGTCGGACAGAGCTGGGTTCAAATGCAGCATCGCCGCTTGCTAGCTGTTCCACCCCAAGGCAACGTACTTAGCCCTGCAGCTCCGCTTTCTTTCTCGGGTAGCACAGAGGGAGTCCTGGGTCTGATGAGGAAGCAGAAGCGCCTGGAGGACTGAAACGGAGCGACTTCAATGCAGGGGACCATTGCACACATGGCAGAGCTAGGAAGCCATTGGGGAAGGGGAGGTAATGCAAGGATCAGCACAAGACCCCCCCGGGGCTGGAGGGTCCCCGGGAGGAGGCACTGCAGCCCAGGGGTCAGATCACAGGGTTGGGACTGGAACCGCAGAGGACTCAGCCGTTGCCAGGATGCCACCTGAGTGAGGAGGGAGGAGGGAGGAGGAAAATACCCCTGCTTCCCCCTTTCCAATCTCCCGCGGTTGTCCCCTGGGCTGACCCAATGCCTCACCCCCTAATGTGACACCACGCAATGTCTAGCAATCACCGGTCACTGCGCAAACGGATCACAGCATAACTGACTGTGCTCCCCTTCGCCTTGGTGTTAGGCTCATTCACATTAAGGATCATCACAGCATTGCCCACTATATTGTGTCCGGCTGTCAGAAATCAATTCCTTCATTGTTAGGTGATGGTCTTTAACTCTGATAACTTGTTTTGCTCTGAAATCTTCTGTTCCATCGAAGATAATATGGCCACTCCTGCCTTATTTTGATTTGTGTGAGCCATGTATATCCTTCTCTAGCCACTTACTTTTAATCTTCACAGTATCATTGCTGTTATTCATTTCACATACACTGGCACATAAGTTCATATAAATAAGTATATATGTATACACATGTAAGCATACATAATAGGATGCATTATTGCTATTATTTTAAATAAATTGTTATCTATTAGATCAATTAAGAAAAATAAAAGTTTTTTCCTTCAATTATTTATTCTCCAATGCGTTTTCTTTTTTTCTTTTTTCTTTTTCTTTTTTTTTTTTGCATAGACTCGTGTTTCTGACCTGTATCATTTTCCTGCTCTCTAAAGAACTGCTTTTAACATTTCTTGCAAGGCAGTTCTACTGGTAACCAGTTTCCTCAATTTCTGTTTGTCAAAGTCTTTATTTCACTTTAATTCTGAAGAACGGAACTCTAAGTAGTTTTTCTCTCTCAACACTTAATGTTTCACTTCACTCTCTCCTTGTTGTGTGGTTTCTGAGAAGCTGTTAATTCTTATCTCTGTTCCTTTGCGGCTAAATTTTCTCCCCTTTGGCTTTTTTCAGGGTTTTTTCTTTATCTTTGATTTTCTATAGTTTAAAAACGACATGCCTAGGTTTAGGTGTGCTTTTTGTTTTTTTGTTTTCCCAAGTATCTTGCTTGGTGTTCTCTGAGCTTCCTGGATCTGTGGTTTGGTTTCTGATAATAATTTCACAAAAGCCTCAGTCATTATTGTTTCAAATATTTCTTCTTTTTTCTTCCCCCTCTCCTCCTCTTCTGGTTTCCCATTATAACCTTCTGTAGTTGTCTCACAGTAATGGATATTCTCTTATTGTTGTTGTGGTGGTGTTATTGTGTTTTTTTGTTTTTGTTTTTTAGTTTTTGTTGCTTTGCTTTTTATTGCTAGAAGTGTATATTTCTACATCCTCAAGCTCAAGGATTTTTTTCCTCTACTGTGTCCAGTTTGTGAATAAGATCATCAAAGGCATTCCTGCCCAGCTGCGGTGGCTCAGTGGCTGAGTGTCCACCTATGAACCAGGAGGCCATGGTTTGATTCCCCGTCAGGGCACATTCTCAGGTTCCGGGCTCCATCCCCAGTAGGGGGTATGCAGGAGGCAGCTGATCAATGATTCTTTCTCATCATTGATATTTCTATATCTCTCTCCCTCTCCATTCCTCTCTGACATCAATAAAAAATACTAGTATATTAAAAGAAAAAAAGACCATCAAAGGCATTCTTTATTTCTGTTACAGTGCTTTTTATGTCTGGCATTTCTTTTGGTTCTTTCTTAGAATTTCTACCTCTCTGCTTACACTGCCCATCTGTTCTTTCATGCTGTTTACTCACCAATTAGCGACCTTAGCATATTGATAATTGTTTTAAACTCCTGGTCTCATAATTCCAACATCACTCCCTTATCTGGATCTGGTTTTGTTGTTTGCTCTGTCTCTCCAAACTGTGTTTTTAGCACGTCTTGTCATTGTTTCCTGGCAGTTGGACACAATATAGTGGGTAATGCTGGAGTAGGACGTTAGTAACGTGGCGCTAAGGTGCGTGGAGGGCGCGTGGAAACACTCCGGAGTCCGATGATTAGGGCTCCCCTCTTACTGAGGCTGCACCTGGGGATTGTGAACTTCACACATGCTTCTTGGGTGTTCTCTCCTCCCCCTCAGGTGGGACAGGACGGGGCTGGAGCTGAGGGTTTCCCTTCTCTCGTGTGGAAGGCTAATGCTACGCAGAAGTTGGGGGGACTCCCTATGCCTAGGTTGCCCTGGACTTTTTCACTTCCAGACTTGCCCACACTGAGCCTTCAGCAATTTGGTAATTACAGTTCAGATTTCTCCACCCCGGCCCTGGCTCCCTCTGAGGTTGCTGCTTGTGGGTTTTTGCCCTGCTAAGCTGTGAGTCCCTGTGTTTATCTGTCGGTGTCTCCCATTTGCGGGGCAGTGGTCTGCCCTGTGACCTCACTGCTTTTCTGTCTGTAGGGAACTTGTTGTTCATTTTTCAGTTTGTTCAGCTTTTTACTTGATGGGACGGAGTGGTGACTTCCAAGCTTCTTACATGCCAGCCCCGGTGTGTGTGTGTGTGTGTGTGTGTTTGTTTTACAAAAACAAGTGGTTTGAAACAACACACGTTTGTTATCTCACACATGTGTAGATCAGAAGTCTGGAAGGCACTGCTGGTTCTCTGCTCAGTGTCTCATGAAACCAAAATCCAGGTCGGCCGGCTGCGTTTTCATCTCAAGTTCAGGTTCCTCTTCCAAGCTCACGACAGTTCTTGCCAGAATGCATTTGCTGTGGTTGTAGGACTGAGGTCCCTGCTTGTGCTGCCTGTCACCAGGCCTCTCTGCCTCTCCAGGACTCTCGCACCCTTTCTCACGTGGCCTCCTCTGTGCTCAGACAGCATAGGCGCATTGGCTCTCCTCATGCCTGACTGTGATTTTGTCTCCTTCCCTCTCCTCATTTTAATTATTTTAAATTATTCTATCTCTCCTCTTAGCATGTCAATTATAACTCTAAGTTTGTTTCAGTGGTTGTCCTAGAGTTAAAAAAATACACTTTTAATTAATGGAGGTCCATTTTTAAATAACACTGTACCACTTCACGTGGTATAGTATTTTCCCCTTTTATCCCTTGTGACAATGCTGTCATCCACTTCGTTTATCCATATGTTATAATTATAGAATACATAGTTACTACTGTTGCTTTAAACAAAGTTACATTTTAGATCAATTTAGAATGAGAAAAATAAAATATTTCACCTTTATTTATTCCTTCTCTGCCTTTATTCCTTTCTTTATGGAAGTAAGTTTCTGACCTGTGTACTTTTATTTCTGCCTGTAGAACTCCTTTTATTATTATTATTATTTTTTTGCAGGGCAGGTCTGCTGGTGAGGAATCCCCTCTGTTTTTGTTTGTTTGAAAAACTTATATCTCTTTCACTTTTGAAGACTAACTTCACAAGCTATAACTTCTGGGTTGGTGGGTTTTTTCTTTCCACATTTCAGACATTCCACTCCATTCTCTTGTTGTTTGCACTGTTTATGTTGAGAAGTCCCCTGTAACTCCTACTGCTTGTTTTGGTACTTATTCTACTTGATGTTCTCTGAGCTTCTTAGATCTTTGATTTGGAAAGTTCCTGGCCATCATTACTTCAAATGCTTCTTGTGCTCCATTTTCTCTTTCTCGTCCTTCTGGTATTCTAAGAATGCATATGCTATGCCTTTTTATGTTGTCCCACAGCTCTTAGATGTTTGTTCTGTGTGTGCCATGCTTTTTTCTCCTTGCATTTCAGTTTGGGAAATTTCTACCAATCTGTCTCCAAGCTCACGGATTCTTTCCTTGACCATGCTTAGTCTCCTGGTGAGCTCAAAGGCATCTTTCACTTCTATTACGTTGCCGGGGCTGACTGGCAGATCCTGAGCGACCAATGAAGAGACTGTTCTGACACACGTTTCTGTGAAAGAGAGGCTAAGGGACTACCTGGCTCTTGCTACCAAGTAGCCCTGTTCTCTTGCCTCCTCAGATTTTTATCGTCACAACAGATTGATCTAAAATTAACCTCTAGATACCATCAGCAGGGTAAGCATCTTTGAGAAAGTATATGCGTCCTTTGAGCAAGGATGCTTTGAAGACTAAACATAACACCTGGGGGGTCAGACTTGTTTGGAAAAGTCAAGGTAGGGGCTGCCGCCTTCGGCAAGGTCTCCCCAGAGGCCCCCAGCCTTTCGGAGAAGCCTCCTTACAGACGTTCCAACCAAGTCCAGCACTCCCCCACATCTCCCCCCTTTTTGTTTTGCTGGCTGCAGAAGACAGAGGGAGGCGGCAAACTCTCTGCTCTGGAATGGCAGGGTCCCAGAAGTGCATTTATTGCTTGAGTTCTGATTTTGTAGACTATAGGAAAAACAAAGAGAATTACAATGACAGCAATGGTTAGTCTGATTAAGAAGACAGGGCATTTGCCCTATACTGTTTGGCTCAGTGGATAGAACATCAGCCTGCAGACTTAAGGGTCCCAGGTTTGATTCTGGTCAAGGGCTTGTACTTTGGTTGTGGGCACATCCCCAATAGGAGGTATGCAGGAGGCAGCTAATTGATGTTTCTCTTTTGTCGATGTTTCTCTCTGTCTCTCTCCCTTCCTCTCTGTAAAAAAAAAAAAAAAAAAAAAAAAAAAAAAAATCAATAAAATATATTTTTAAAAAAAGACAGGGCATTTATAAGCATTAAGCCTTGCCTTCTAGCAAGGTGTAGGGGACAGGATTATGAAGGGGAAGGGGCTAGGGTGAGGAATGCAGCTACGTGCAGGCCTGGGGTCTGTAGACATCAGCTCTTGTTAGGTGCTGAGATGATGCTGAGGAGATGATGTTGACGCCTGGTGGGTTGGTCTGACTGAGCTTACCGGTTCTGCTTGCTGGATTCACAGCAGTGTCACCTCCCCAATTACTCATTTTATTACTCTTAGTTTTTGAGGGTTCCATCGCGTTTCAACCCATTCCCAGTTCTTCCTCACACAGGGCAGCACTTGGCCAGGGCTGACCTGCGGCGGATGAACAGACTGCTCTGACACACGTTTCTGTGAAAGGGAAGGGACAACGTGGCTATCACCCCCACGTAGCCCTGTTTGCCTGTCTCCTTAGGCTTTTATTGTCACAACCACTCGAACTGAAATTAACCTCTACATGCAACCAGCAGGGGAAGCATCCTTGAGGAAGCACGTGCTTCTATTGTACAAGGCCGGATCTTTAAAGGCTAAGAACATGGAGATTATAGCAAACTCCCCGGGGGCTCGGACTTGTTTGGAAAAGTCAAGGTAGGGGCTGCCGCCTTCGGCCAGGTCCCCCCAGAGGCCCCCGATCTTTTGGAGCAGCCTCCTTACAGACCTTCCCACCATGTCCCGCTCTTCCCCACATTCTGTGTTTTCGATTCTAGCATTTCCTTTTCCACTCTGTCTTAGAGGTTTCATCTCTCTGCTTCCATTACCCCTACGTTCTTATATGTTTTCCCATTACGGCCTTCAGGGTACCGGCCACATTTATGTTTGTGCTCGGTCTGACTTCCAGCATGTGCCTCAGAGCTGAGTCTGGCTTTGATGACTGCTTCGTCCCTTCACACTGTCTTCTCCTGCCTTCTGCCGTGCTCTGTGATTTCCTGTGGGAAGTCGGATGTGTTTTGGGTAATGGGATCTGAGGTAAATAGGCCTTCAGGGTGAACATCAATCTTTTCAGGAGCTGTGCTCAGTGTTTGCCTGGGCTGTGTTCCCCAGGCCTCCCGTGGTTTTGCTTCCGCCTCTTCTTGCGTTGGGTTTCTCTAAGCATCACTTCTCCGTGTGAGTCTGTGGCCGGAAGCCCTCTCCACGGTAATCCACCATTATTACATGGGCGCTCTTTCAGTGTGGTGGCTTTGCTATTTGTTTGTTTTGTGACTTTGGGCACATCCTTTCACTGAAGCTCTGTCAAATAAGGAAATAATAATTACATTCTATTTACATATGCATATTAAATAGATTCTACTATGCTTTCATCTATAACTGATTGTTATAAGTTATCATATTCTATTTACATATGCATATTAAATAGATTCTACTATGCTTTCATTTATAACTAATTGTTACAAGTTATCATATAGTAAAATATTGTGTTTTACAGAAAGGACAAGATTCCATGCCATTTATATTACTCTATAAAGTATCTAGATTCATAGAAATACTGGCAAGAAAAATAAGGATAAAAAGAATACATCATCCATACAATAAGAACAATGCTGTGCCCTGCTAGAACAGTCCTGAGGGTTAAATGAAGTCGTAAGTGCAAGCACGAGCACGGTGCTGGTATAAACCAGATTCTGGGTGGAACTGATGGGCCTCTCTGGCTCTACGTCATTGATTGCTGCCGGTTTAGTTGGATGGTAACCCAGAGTCTGGCTTTGCCTCCCTCAGCTGCATCGTTAGAATGAGAACAGTCTCTCCTCATCCCAGCGGCCCAGCTGTACGCATGCTGCAATAGGCTTGCTTCTTAAAAAGAAAGGAAGGGTGGGTCATGGGTACCCTGGATGCTCTAAGCAGCGCCTAATGGCTTATTGAAGTACAGGACCTGCCGGAACCATCTCCCTCTCTGGAGAAAATAATACCCTTCCTGGTTGCACACTGACCCAAGATGCATTATGCCAAGCAAATAATACTTTCTTCAGAAGCATCCTAATTAGGTATTTACCTCCGAGATTGCAACAGCTTCACCCTGCTTCCCGGGGGAAGCATTAAGCATCAGATCTGGGCCGGCAGGACTGAAAAACAAACCGGCCTCAGGAAAATAAACCATGCCCACGATTTTCCATGAGAAGGCAGGGGGCTGGGCTTCTGGGGAGGAGGAGCTGGGGGTCAGCCAGCCTCCCTCAGAAACAGACATAGATTCCGCTGAGAGGCAGCCCCTTCTTGTCCTGCACCCCCAGGAGGAGGAGTTGGGGCTCTGGGGGGCAATGTCTCCTGTCCGGTCACAGCTTGCTGATGCGACAGCTGACCCATGAGCCGGGCTCCCGTCATTAGGAATCGAGTGCCAGGTGTGAGGCGGAGGGGTCCTCTCTCCATCCTCCTCTCAGTCCTCATTGTCCCTTGTCACTGGCAGTCCCTGGGGCCGCCAGGAGCCCAGGGGTGGAGAGTTCCCTGTTCCCCACCCACGCTCCTTTTCTTCCGTCTCTTCCTTTATCTCCATCCTCTGTCTCTGACTTCTCCTTTCCCCTCCTCTTGTTCTTTCCTTTTCTTTCTTCCTTCTCTTCCCATAACCCCTTCTCCTCTGTCTTCCCTTTCTCTGCTCCCTCTGCCTCCTCCTGTATCCACTCCCCTGATCCTCTGGACCTCCAGGAAGCTCCCACCCGTCCTCACCATCCCCCTGGCAAATGTCCCCTGCTGAGCGGTGGCACCCCGGGCAGGCCCAACGGTGCTGGCAAAATCGTGAGCATCTGGGAGATCATCCTCAGCCTCTCACCAGGAATCGGCAGGAGATCCTCTCAAACCACATTCTTTCGTTTGGAGGCACCATCCAGTGAGCCTCAGGAGAAAAGTCGGCAAGTCCTGAGGCCAAAGGCTTCTTCAGAGCCACCGTGAGGTCACAGGGCCATCCTGAGAGCTGGCCCGCCGCACACTCAGAGGGGAGACCTCTCAGCGGCCACAGGCAGTGAGGGGCCTGGACCAGGGAGGGGCCTCCTCTCCAGCCGGGCTGGTTTTGCAGTGGCTCAAAGAAGATGCCTGAGCCCTTGTTTCCCAGCGTGGTGTCGGCGTGGGCCTGGCTGAATGCACCTTGGACATTTTTCCCGTCTGGAATGCTTGGCCTGGGGTCTATGGACAGGAGGTTTGTATGAGCCATCACAGTGTGGGTGGCTCACACAACACAAATGTACTTTCTCCCTGTCCCGGAGGCTGGAAGTCTAAAATCAAGGTGTCAGCAGGGCTGAGATTTTCTGAGGTCCCCCTCCTTGGCATGCAGATGACTGTCTTCTCCCTGTGTCCCTCAGTGTGTGTCTGTGCCCTGATCTCTTCTTATCAGGACACAGTCAGGTTGGATTAGGGTCCATCCAATGACCTCATTTGAACTTAATCACCTCTTTAAAGACCCTGTTTCCAAAGACAGTCACTCTTTGAGGTACTGGGGTTTAGGGCTTGAACATATGGATTTGAGGGGATGCAATTTAGTTCACAAGAGGGTCTGGACATAAAACGGGGGAAATGGAAAGGGAAAAGGTACATTGTTTGGGGGGCACTAACCTTTGACTGAAATGCAGCTTTCCTTTCTACATGACACGTGTGGGCAACAAACCACAGTGTATTAGCACCTGTGACATTGTGTCCATTGAAAAGCACAAATTCGTTTACATAAAAGTTGTCACAGACGCCCTGACGTGTTATCCATGCTCATCACGGCTTTAAAATGACGGTGTTAGACCCACTGAAGGGTCTCGTTCTTCACTGCATTTATTAAGAAGCACATATGTTATTATATAAGACTTATTTTTTCAACGTGTTGATAATTTTATAACCATATAATCGATCTCCCTAGTAATTTCAATCTTATTCACGTACTTCAAAACATTCTTCTGAGCCAAAACCGGTTTGGCTAAGTGGATAGTTCGATTCTTGTCAAGGGCATGTACCTTGGTTTTGGGCACATCCCCAGTTCGGGGTGTGCAAAGGGCAGCTGATAAATGTTTCTAACTCTCTATCCCTCTCTCTTTCTCTCTGTAAAAAATCAATAAAATGTACTTAAAACAAACAAACAAACAAACAAACAAACAAACAAAAAGCATTCTACTGAGAAGGGGTCCATGAGCCTCATCAGACAGCTAAAGGGACCCGAGGTGCTTAAAAGGACCCTGGATCTAGTGCCAACCTTTCCTTTTACAGGGAGGAACCCGGGGCCCAGCGGGCATCATTTGCGTCTCTGTGGTCGCACAGCTGGTCAGTGAGAGGGCTGGGCTGTCTGATTCCCAGTCCCCTGCTTGGTCCGCGCTGTCACATGGGCTGCCTGTGCTCCTCTGACGAAGGCTGGTGTGAAGCCGTTAGCCATGCTGTACATTTTCCCAATCCCTTCAGGTCACTAGCGTACCATGAATGTCCCCCAGGTACGTAGCCTTCAGGGTCACCCATGAGAGCTGGACCCACTGCACACTCAGAGGTGAGGGTGGTGAGACCCTCCCCAACCACTACTCCCGTCCCCCTCCTGAGAGATGGAAGAAAGGCGGGCTTTTAGCTGCTTTCCCATTCCCCTCTTCGGGGGATCTTGGAAGAATGGTTTCCCAAATGGTACTAGTTTTCTCTGATCACCCATCTTCTAGGGCTGTGGTGGGCAAACTGCGGCTCCCGAGCCACATGCGGCCCTTTGGCCCCTTGAGTGTGGCTCTTCCACAAAATACCCCGGCCTGGGCGAGTCTATTTGAAGAAGTGGCATTAGAAGAAGTTTAAGTTTAAAAAATGTGGCTCTCCAACGAAATTTCAATCGTTGTGCTGTTGATATTTGGCTCTGTGGACTGATGAGTGTGCCGAGGACTGTTCTAGGACAAACAAGTCATCCTGGTGCATCTGGAGCTCTCCCCTTGTCAGCACCGAGGGCACCACGCCCTGGGAGGCCCCTCCGTCCTGGACAGGCAGGGCGGGTGGCCTCCCTTCCAGTCAGCTCCCTGCCTGGACAGCTGCTCCTTCCCCTCAGGTCACCTCCTATCATCTCATGATGGGCCGGGCAGGCTGCCTTCTGCCCACCCTCATGGTTCTCCAAAGCCCAGCTAGAGCCAGGATGTCTCTCGCTTGGCAATTTCTCTGAAGACTTGGGATCTATCCTGTGGGAAAGAGAGCAGCCTAAAACCTGAGTGAGCCTCAAGGCTCCTGGCTGCCCGGGACCCTAGCTCATGGCTGGCTTGCTCTCCTCGGCCCCCAGCCTGTTGCTGCTGGGAGTGGGTCAGCGTGTGGCCCATGTTGAAAGATGCCCCCCCCAGCCCCCTTTCCTCCCCAGAGGACCCTGACCGCGGCCCTCTGCCCTTGGAGTCCAGACGGCTAACAGCCTTCCCTCTTCCCACTCAAGAGCCTGATCTTTCCCAAGGTGCTCCCCTGAGGGAAGGCCGGCTCTAACTATAATAGCCCTGTCAGCTGTTCTCACACGCCCGGCCTGGTTCCCCTCTGCACAGTGAGAGGATCCATTGGCCCGGTTTTCTCAAAACAGTCAGCGCTTCCTTCCCTCCGCCGGTGACCTCGGCAGCCCTTCCCGGAGCAAGGCGGCTCTGAAAGTGCAGCTTATCCCGCTCTGGACCCCGGGGCAGTAGGAAATGTGTTTGCATCGTTATTGCAGGCATTCGTTTATGAATTCTTTCGGGATTCATTTATGGACACCTGCCACGTGCCGGGCCCTGAGCTGCGATATGTAGGTGAAAAGATGAACAAGGCCAACCCGGTCAACACTGGCTCTCTGCCAGTTCTCTGTCAGTAAGGGAGCCGGACCAGCAATAGCAGCCATGGTACGACACGGCCAGGGTTCCTTATGGGGCAGTCTGCCAGCTGCTGGGTACGCTGGCTGAGGACCTGGTCATTTCTGCCTGGCGCTGGGGTGGGGGGCAGGGAAGAGGAGGTGTGGTGCAGAGACTCTCAAAGACATCAGCATCAACTGGGAACTTACTGGAAATGCAAATTGTCAGCCCAGCTCAGACGTCCTGAGTCTGAATCTCAGGGGCTGGGCCCAGCAGTCCGGGTGCTAAGAAGCTGTGCAGAGGAATTTAGAGCCACTCCTGTTTGAGAGCCATCCGCGGCCATGGGTGCTGTGGGCGCTGTCCCCCATGCCCGCACAGTTCAGGTGAGCAGCCCCAGCTGCTGCAGGGTTGGCTGCTAACCCCTCTCAGCTGCCCCTTTCTCTGGAGACCTGCCCTCCGCGCAGAAGTAGCCTCACCTGGGAGGTCACCACCATTCTCCACCCCCACAGGCACAGGCTATTAAGGGCTGTGGCCTTTGCCTTGATTCTGGGTCAGTGGCTAACTCTGGGGGTTGGGGGCAGGGTGTGATCCAGGATCATGTTCGTTCCCAGCTGAGTCCATGTCCTTGCTCAGCTTGTTCCCTCCCCAGTCCTGCATCCCTCACACCCTTCTCTTGAGAGCACCCCAGTTAACCACTTGAACAAGAAGCCCTGTCTCAGCTCTGCTTCCAGGGACCAACATCAGCGGCTTCACTGAGGAAGAAAAGCTTGAACAGAGCCAGAGGGAGGGGTAAATAAAAGCCTGTCAATCAAAAATCAAAGACCATCCGGGCAGAAGGAACCGAGTGTGAGAAGCATGGAGGTAGGAACCAGCATGGTAAGCTGCCTCCCCACGGGTCATTTTATATGGCTGGGATGTGGGTGCTGGAGCAGAATCTGAAAGCTTTCTAAGTCCTTCAAAGGAGTGGCTCACGGGCAGTGGGATGCCACTGAGAGATGAGGTAGGATGGAGTGTGGTCCGATTTGCATTTTGCACAAATCACTCTAACAACAGCGCAGATAGTTCAGAGAGCAGAGGGACCATCTAGGAGAAAATCTCAGTGGTCTGGTCATACATGACGAGGGCCAGACCTAAGGTGTGGACGGAGGAGGGTCGAGAAGAGATCTGTTGAGAGATGCAGAAGGTAGGATTCCCACATGTGGGCACACACCAGCATACGTAAATGTGGTTGACAGAGCTTGGGGGCACTGGGATGACCCCCAGATATTCTCAGTGGACACTCCTGAGATGAGGGACATGGGGAGAAGCACAGGTCCTGTGAAGAGTCTGAGTTATGCACAGGATGTGCTGAGCGCTGGCATCTGTGGGATGTAGGGAAGACTGAAGATGTCCACCCGGCAGAGAAGCGATGCTGGGACCCTAGGAGAACCAAGATCAAGTACCAAGGGGGGAAGCACAGCCACCTGAGCTTGAGGAGAACGTGCTGCCGTGGGAGTCAAGATGTAGAGTAGAAAGAATCACATGCCCTGTGGTGTGGGTGCTGACCTCGGGCTGTGGTCACCAGCCACGTAAGTGGTTTTTCAGTGGCATAGGGAGTGAGGTGCAGGGGACACCAAGTGGCTGGAAAGCTAATGAGGTGGAGGAAGTGTGGAGATACAGGAGCAATTCCATGAAACCAGGCTGTGATGGGAAGGAGACAGCCAGGCACCCCTCAGATCCCCGCCCCCCCCCCCCTGGTCCCTTCACTGCTCTGAACCCCACACCCCTCCCAGGGTCCTCCTTAGGACCAGTATCATGCTGTGGTCATGCAGGTTAGTTGGCCATGGCCAGCTTCAGCCTCTGCATCCAAGCGAAGCATTACTATCTGGACACAGGAGATGCTCACAGTGACCTCAACGTCATGCCCCCAACTTTAACCACCAGAGCCACCTGCCAGTGCCAAGGGTGACAACATGGACACTTGTACACAGCTATGCACAGATGGCACATCCCAAAATTCTCAACTTCACACCTCGGCCCCGTACCAGCAGGTCAATTTGTGCCTATCCGGACAGAAGGGTGATAGTGCAACACGTTGGCATGATTTGAACATGCATTTGTCACTGGTGGAGACCAAGTACGTTCTCCGAGGCAGTTTTTGGCAACATTTTATAGAGATGGCCTAATCAGTCACTTCTCATTGCCGGCTGCTTATTGGAGCCATCAATCATGATGAACTCCCTTGGCATTAATGGGAATGTCAGCTATGCTTCAATTGGATTCTCCCTGTACCTTTGCTTTAAATAGCAAGATTGTTATTTATAACATGTTATTCAAGCGGGGCTTTTTGTGTTTTGTTTTTTATTGCTTCATGTCTGGGAGACCTTCACCTTGAAAGCACTTCTCCTTCTGGTCCACCCAAAGAGACTCGGTTTGGGGAAGGAGCTAATTACAGGCTGGGCTTAATTAGAGGTGCTCTAAGGTTTGCAGAGGTTGCAGCACGTCTCTCCTGGTGCCTTTAATCTCCTTCCTGAGGCAGGAGTGCTCTGTGCTTGGGCTGCCCTGGGGACCCTACCAGTTGCTAGCACTCCCAGAACTTTCCTTGTTCTTGATCTTCTTAAACCACACAGGGTAGAAAGGTGCCTCCAGGGACTATCCTCTTTGACCAAGAAAATCTTGGCTCAGAAGAGAAAATGCATGTGTCCCAAACAGTCCCCTAAAAGGAGAGAGAGAGATTGGTGGGCTCCGTGGAGAGGTGTGGAGTGAGTGAGTGAGTGAGTGGAGGGGCTTTAGCAGTGGGCTGGGATAGGGAGCGGAGAGTAGGTGAGCACGTGGGGCCTAGGTTAGGGTGCAGAGCAAAGATCCCCCAGCTTAGTGGAGTGTCGTTTCAGTCTCCAGAACAATAGCTTTGTCTTGTCAGCCTGAATTTTGACCTTGAGTCAAAGACCTCCCTCCCTGTCCCCTCCCTCCTCCCTTCCCCCTCCACTCCTCCCCCTCCTCTCTACTCTCTCTCTCCCCTATCCCCTTCCCCTCTCTTTCCCCCGTGATCTATGCAATGCTCCCGTCAGCTCTCCGTTATGCTAGCCTGTCTGACTAGTCCAGGGATTACTCAGTCCCTGTTGAGTTTCTGCTTTTGGCTCAATTCCCCCAGGAGTAACTAGGCGAAGCAGGTCTGTGCAGGGGGAATGGGGCCCAGAGTTTAAACTGACCCACCACACGATCTCATCTACAAGGTCAAGAGATGGCAGAGCCATAACATACACAATGGGGTTTGAGATGACAGTATATTTTTAGTTTTCCTCATATGTGCCATCTTCTATCCTCACTGCTCCCTCCAGGGAAGCGAGCGTGAACTGAGTGAATGAATGGGCGAGTGAATGAAGGAATGCAGTCTAACTGCCCCTCTCTTGCTTGGACACACAGCTCCAGTTTTCTCAGAAGGTCACAAGAAGCTAGAAGCATCTGGGTCAGCAGTTGGCACCAACACGAAATGGAACTCCTATGGGGCCCACTGACGGTGTTGGTTTAGGGGTGAGTAAGGCCTGATCAAGCGACCTCAGGTGAATGCTTGCCCAGGGTCTGCTGAAGAAAGGCACCTGGGCTGGGGCCACCTCCATGACGCTCCAGCCCCTCCTTCCTTTTACTCCTGCAGATCAGGGTCTGTGTACAGATGGCCGGTGGGGACCCATGGGGAAATTTATTTTTCAGTCCTAGATGCCAGGATATCTGGGTTCCAGTCCTACCTCTGCCCTGTGACTCCAGGAAATCCTCTTTGTGAGCCCCAATTTCCCATCCCTGTGATGACAGGGTGATTAGATGACCTCTGAGGCCCCCTTAGCTCCCAGTTTGACCAGGCATTTCGTCTTCCCTGACATTTTCTGGGTCACTATTCTTCGGCAGCTCCCTCAAGGACAGGTGTGTGCTGAACAGTGGTTTGTGATTTGACAAACATTGGGGGTGGGGGCACTCGTTCAAGTAAGACTTTCTGATGATCATTGCATCTTGCAACACCTGCCACTTTCTCAACCCACTTCCTGCTGCTGATAATCAAGAGGAGGGCGGAATTCCAAAGTGAGAAAAGCATAGGCAGAACAAACCTTAAGTCTGCCTCTCGAGTGAGTGGTGGGATTGTACCTGCTGACCCAATGTGGTTGGATGGGTCCAATGTGGTTGGACTAGTTATGGCCAATAAGATGTACATCAGTTCCAGGCCAGAGCATTTAGGTGACAGTGGAAGAGCTCTTGACAATGTTTGAGAAGAAATTTGCTCTGTCAGTCTGGGTCTCTGAATGACTGTTAAGCAAAGACTCCAGCTGACCCTAGATAGATGTGTAATATGAGAGAGAAATATCATTTGTTGGCTTAGGGAACTGAGATTTGGGGGTTGCTTGTTACTGCAGCATAACCCTGCATGTCCTGACTATTACACAAACCTAGATTCTGTCAAGAGGAGTGGAGAATGTGCTTACTTTCCCCTGAGCAACTTCCATTAATCCTCCATTAGCAAGAGCGATAAGCACAAAATGCCTACTTGGAAGTCTAGCCAGGTCTTTCCTTCCCATCTCCAGTGGGCAATGTTCTGGGATCGAGAAGCCTTGGAAATACACAATGGTTGTGAATGTCTGTACAAGTTCATGTTGTACCAGTTTAGATGCCCTGGGATGCAGGGCCTGTACGTCTTTTGCCTCCCCTCCCCAACCAGATCCTATTCCCCAGCACAGGAGCTTCCTTTCTGAGCCAGGTGGACGAGAAAACAGTCAAGGAAGGGGAAGCAAGACAGCTCAATGGTTCAGGGACGAGTCCGAAAGACTTTTCCCAACTTACTATTTTACCTGCCAGGAAAAAAGAAAATATTCATTAGGAAATTTATCTTTAAGAGCCCATGTGAGGATGAGAACTTTCCCTGTGGTTTTCAGTGGTGTTGGTAGATGGCATGATTTGCTATGAATAATACAGGAGGGATTGTTACTGTAGTCCAATTCACTGCTTGCCTCAGACTTATTACCAGGGAAAGCTGATTACATGCATAAGAATTTTAATGTCTAATCGTGCCCACGGTGGATGAGTTCAGAAAAGCAACTGTATGGACTTAGAGGACTTAAATTTTAGCAGAAAACTTCCTGTTGAGGAAACTCTACAACTATAAATCTTTTAAAATATATATATATATTTTATTGATTTTTTTACAGAGAGGAAAGGTTAGGGATAGAGAGCTAGAAACATCGATGAGAGAGAAACATCAACCAGCTGCCTCCTGCACACTCCTTACCAGGGATGTGCCTGCAAACAATGTACATGCCCTTCGCTGGAATCGAACCTGGAACCTTTCAGTCCACAGGCTGACGCTCTATCCACTGAGCCAAACCGATTTTGGCACAACTATAAATCTTTCATGTACAATTATATTGGCTCATTATTTCTAAAGCAGAATTCGGGGTGTGTTCAGTATAGGGCAGACAGGTACTTTGCTTGACAAATGGTATCTGTACAGTCTTAATTATCTATAATAATTAAAGTGTAATATGCAAATTTACTGAACACCTGAACAACCCTCGGGACAACCACACTATGACATCCACTGGCGCCAGGCCAGCCAAGTTGGGTGTGATGCAATTGGTGGTGGTGGGAGCTCTGCCATTGCCCCATGATCGCCCCACAGAAGGAGGCCCAGGCCATCCTCTGCAGGAAGATCGATGGGGGTCTGGGAGGTGGCTCTGCAGAACCGGGGAACCAGGAATGTGTGCGGGTAGGAGAGGGACAGTGAAGGCCTACCCTTGTACGAATTCTGTGACTCAGGCCTCTAGTCACTAACAGAATGCTTGTAAACCCCCTGGACATGCTCCTAGGAACCCGTATCCCTGGCTGGCTCCCAGGTTTGGTGCTAGAAGCCTGACTCAAGAACCACCTCAGCTACTTACTACCTCTAAAACCTTAAAGAAGCCAGTTTCTCTTCTCTGAAGCTTGATTTCCTAATCAACCACATGGAGATCAATGTACCCATGTCTGTAGGTAGTGCTGAGCGCCACTGCTTCTAAGGCAGAGTCTGGTCATGTTCTCCCACTTAAAACTTTCCATCAGCTTCTCATTGCCTTGCTGCATTGGCCAGTATGGGAGCCACTGGCCACCATGAGATGCACTGGGGTGGCCCCTTTCTGAGACCACATTTAGGAAAGATAACATTTTCCAGATTTAGGAAAGACCACATCTCCACCTGCCCCTCAACCTGGTAGGAACCAACATAGGGGAACTAGGCTGTGAACTTGCCCGTGATCTCAGTACCCAGGTGACAACGTTGGAAGGCGGGTCAACAGAGCAGCTGGTCAAGGAGCCCATTGGAGGCCGGCTCCTGAAAAGCTATGTACTTTGGGAAAATATGTCTGGGGGGGGGGGGGTGGGATGAAAGGAGCTGGACCATAGGGGGGCTCAGGTCACTTTGCTGTGGGACCCCTTGCCCAAGCATAAAAGAGAAGGTGTTCTCACTTAGAAGGCAACCCAGAGCTGTTCCAGCTCAGGGGGATCAACATGACTGGGCCAGAGTCCTACGCAGCTAGGAATGGCATGCCAGGGGTGGGAGGGAATTATCTCTGGGGAGTCTGGCCACCACGGGGCCCCTGGTTTTCTGCCCCACCCTTAGGACAGGCGAGATGCGAGGACAAAACTTCTGGTTTCCAGACATGAGTCAGCACACCTGGAGATTCCAAACCCCAGACAATGATTAAGTTTCCCATCAGCCAAGCAGACAGCCTCAACTCAGAAATGTGGGTAATTAATGTAATTCGGGTAATTAATTGGCCTGATTCGGTCTCACTTGGACTATATAGGTCTTGCTAACATCTGAGATACAATTAGAGGTTGTTATATGTTTCCCTATTGACCCTCCCACTTGCGGGAGACTCCTTCGGAGTTTACCTGGAGGGATGTGAATGACTTCATCTGGTTTATGGAGTAAAACGCAGTGTCTACATTTTCAGCCCTGTGCTGTGTGGGGAAGAGTAGGTGGTAGACAGGAAGCCACGAGACTGGCTTGTGGTAATCCCAAGGCAATTTATACAGGGCGCAGGCGGTCAGGCTAGATGATCTTCCAGACCCCAGCTGTATTAGTCAGTGAGAGTTGCCATAACAAAGAACCACAGGAACAGGGGTCTTAAACAACAGAAGTGCATTGCCTCATAGTCTTGGAGTCTAGAAGTCCAAGTTCGAGGTGCTGGTATGGCTTCTTCTGAAGTCTCTCTTCTTGCCTTGTAGATGGCTGCCTTCTTGTGTCCTCAAATGTTCTTCCCTCTGTGTGTGTCTGTGTCTTAGTCCCCTCTCTTGTCACCAGTCATTTTGGATTAGGGCCCTAACCCAAATGAGGTCATTTTCACTTAATTACCCCTTTAAAGATCCTATCTCCAAACACAGTCACATTCTAAAATACAGGGGGGTTACGACTTCAATGTATGAATTTGTGGGGGCACAGTTCAGCCAATGAGTCCATCCAACCCCAAGATTCAGAGGTTCTGAGTCCCCTCTGCTGCCAACTCCCCATGAACCTGGGCATGACAGTCTCTCTGCCCCCCACAATTGGGAGGTGCAATCAGTTAATGTACAAGGAAGTGCTTTGTCAGCTGCCCAGCTGTCCTAGAAGGGACAGCACCATCCCTGGAAAGTCTTTTGGAAATCCGTGGCTTGTCCTTTGGGTTGTCACCATAGTTGGGGGACCCCATGGCATCGAGTGGGCAGGAACCAGGGAGGGACGGTCCCACACCCTCAACAGTCCTCAGTCACTCCCGACTTTCCGATATCCTCCATGCTTTCAATTAAGTGGAAAAAAACAACCCAATATCACCCAAACCTAGTACCAAATTCTGTTTTACATACAAACTCAAAATACTCCTTTTTGCAACGTGTGTGTGCTTTTTATCAAGCTACTGCCAAGCAAATCAAGGGAAGGTAGTATCTTACTTTGCTTGGAACCTTCTATAAAGTTATTCACCACCTAGCTGGCATGGCTTAGTGGTTGAGTGTTGACCTATGAACCAGGAGGTCATAGTTCAATTCCCAGGCAGGGCACATGCCCGATTGTGGGCTCAATCCCCATTGCGGGGAGAAAGGGGAGAGGTGTGCAGGAGGCAGCCAATCAATGATTCTCTCTCATCATTGATGTTTCTACTTCTCTCTCCCTCTCCCTTTCGGAGATCAATAAAAAAAAATATATTAAAAAAATAAAAATATTTACCACTGAAGAAAACTCACATTTTCTGTGACACATATTTCCAAATCAGGTCTCTTCCAGGCGGGGTTCCACAGGCCTCCAGTGGAGGGTCCCCAACACTGTTCACAGCAGTACTTTCGGCATCGACATAACACACACCAGTTTGCACAGGGAGCTCTCTGTTCTAGTTACAGGTGCAGGTGTCTGCCTCATGTGTCTCCCCACACAGCCAGAGCATTATATATGATCTTGAAATGAGGAGTTGGGTGGCTATACTACCTCTGAATTTCATTTAAAGATATTACAGGGAGCGATAATTTTTTTTTTTAAGTGGGGCTAAAACACGGGTTGAGAAATTCTCTAAGGTACCATTTGAGTGCCACCTTTTGCTGGGTGGCAGTTTGGGGATTTCACATCGCTCCGGCTCCTGGCACCGTGGCCCCTGACACAGACCTGGGGGGTGGGGGCCGCGGGGGGTTTGATGGCAGTAACACATCCTCAGGAGGAAGGGAGCTTCCTGGCTTTTGTCAATTCTCCTGCCTCTCGCATCAGCCCTGGGTCACTACTCATTACTGTAGACAACGGTGTTGGCTGAGGCCCCTGGACTTCTGTCACCTACTGCCCGGCACTGGAAGCCTGTAGGTGTAGGAGGCATGGCTGAAAGAACAACCCCTCAGGGCCAGGCCACATGTGCCAAGCAGATGGCAACAGCCCACGAAGCTGGTCACCTGAGGCCAGACTGGGACAGAGCTGTGGGTACTGGGCTGTCACTTGCAATGTGACTGGGTGGGGCGGGGCATCAGTGCAGTGTGCACCCTGGGACAGGCCCACTTGCTGCTTTGCCACTTGTTTGTGTTCAGGTTCATTCCAAGCCTGGGTACCAGCTCCTCCCAGCCTTGGGGCCTTGGGCTTCATTAGTAGCTCAACAGAAACGAGGTCTGGCTCCCCTGGGATGGCCACCCTCCCCCAGGAGCTGCCGTGGAGCAGCAGATCTTGCCCAGCCTCCCTTCCTGGCCCAGGTTACTTTTTCCGGGCCCCCTGCTCCAGGTGACACAGAATGTCCACCAGAGAGGGGCCTCCGGGACACTGAGCCGGAAGCGGTCCCGTGGGCATTGTGAGGCAGCTCTGCGTGGCCTGTATCTCATCGTCCACGCCCTCCTCCAGGCCGGGTTCCATAGGCCTCCAGCTGAGGATCCCAATACACAAAGCCATGCTCCTCCTTGGCACCTACCCCCTCACCCACCCACCCACCCACAGCAGCTCCTCAGCACCTGCAGGGAGAGTCCTCCACGTGTGGACCTCCTGACCAGTGCATGTCAAATGCAGGTTCCCAGGTCCGTCCTGGAGCCACAGAATCACAATTTCTGGAAATATGGCCCTGGGATCAGTGTCTTCATTCGCGCTCCCTCTATGGTTCTGTGCCATTTGGGAACCTCTGAGCTACATAATAAAGGCCAAATGCCTTGAGCTCCCCCCCCCCCACCCCCGGCCTTCACAGCTGGGCTCTGGTCTACCTATCCAGCCTCATTTTTCACAACCAGGTTTGCGTTGAATTTGTCATTGTTCACATGCATTTCTTACTGTAGCTCCCCTGCGCTGCTCTTCCTCCTGCCTTGAAGAACTCTCCCTCCTTTCTCCCTTGCAAGCTCTTACACATCTTCTCAGATAAGATCAAACAGCAACCCCTCTGGAGGCCTCCTCCTGATGAAGTATTTGTTTCCAACGCACAGCATCATACCGCAGTTATAGCGTTTCTGTTGTAGCCCCATTCTGGCTGCTTCCCTTTAACTCCACTGGCAACCCTACCCCTCATCCCACGTAGTCAGGGGGGAGTGTCTTCCGTATCTTTAACACCCCCCCCCCCCCCCCCCCCCGCAACAGACACCATTCCTTGGTCCATCGTGGGTGCTCAGTAACTCTGTATGTAACTTTAAGTGGTCTCTTGGACTAATTTCCCATCTCTTCTTAATTGGGCTTCTGCCTCGGGCTGCTGGGCTTCATTTAAACCGTGGTCATTAGAAAGCAGTTCCTTTGTTTCCTCTGCGAGGTTCATATTTAGCCAAAGAGATTTATTTCTCCAATAAACCCTGCTCTCTCGACGGCCACATGCATCTGCTGCTCCAGCTGGGAAAGGAGAGGGCGTGGCAGGATGCACCGAACTCCTGTGCTGGCTGGCGATGCAGGAAACAGGACAGGGGGACCTTCTTGCAAGTCCCCACAGGCTGTTGCTCAAGGTCGCTCGCCTGGCTTTTGTCTCCTGTGTTGGCAGGGCTCGATGAGATGCTTGAGAGGGAAGAAAACCTCCGATTCTTTCCTGTGATCTATTCACTGCTTTCATGTGTGGGATGAACAAAAGCCCATCGCAGGTTTGTGTTCTGAAAGGGTGGCCAACTCATCAGGGGATGGAGAGATGGCGGTTGTGGCTGTTGGCAAGCACAATAGGTTCCAAACTCCAAACTGCAGAAACACAGGCCAGGATGTTTCGGGTGGCCCAAGACTGCTGGGGAATTTCTGCCCAACACCGTGCGTTTGGGTACAAGTTCAGTCTTTAGGGGTGAGGGTGAAACCCACCTGATGTCTCTGACAGAAACCTCTTCCTTTCTGTTTCTCCTGGTGGAGGATTGTGTCTCTCTAAGGATCCCTGTTGCTGAACTGTTTTCCTAGCTGCACAGCAGCTGATCTGGGGCGAGGCCGTTGTAATCTCTGCCCATGTTCGGTAGAAGTAGAGACTTGGAGGAGGGAAGGATGGCCAACCCTAAATGGACTGACGGGGGCTGAGTTGGACATCAACAATAAGGTCTTGATCCTCGAATTCTGCAACTTCTGGGGAGAAGGATTTTGAGGTCACCTTGCCCAGTCCTCCTCTCCGGCTTGCGCTGCCTTTGTGACATTCTCAGCAAATGGTGACCACCTAGCCCTTGTCCAATTGCTTCCAGCGCCGGAGAGCTCATTGCCTTCTCAGGCAGCCCACTCCGCTTTCAGATTGCTCCGCTCGCCAGCTTTCTCGTAGGTCAAGCTGACCTCCCCGTCTCAGCAATGTCTAGGGGAAGGCCTTGCTTGTGCCTGCTTGTGTCATGCAGAGACAGTCTTCGAAGACTTGAGGTTTTTTCCTGGTTCAGGCTAACCATTCCTGGTGCGCGTACACTGTCTCTGTGGGGGAATGGGAGCCCACATTTCGTGTACCCCTTTCCCACACAATGGAGGTATTCTAATAATGAACCATTTGGGGAGAGCTCCCAGTGGCACAGTCCACTTACTTCTCCCCAAGATGGGCACGCAATGGCCATTCACAGCCATCTACATTGATGCCTATCACTACCTCACTACTTGACATAATGCTGGGCACATAGAGGGACTCAATAAGTATTTGTTGGGTGGATACTAGGATAGGTGAATACATGATGGATTGACAGGTGGGTGGTTGAAAAAATAGATCAATGGATGGATGAAATTATGGCTCAAAAAGTAGAGGGAGCCAACTTGGAAATATTCAGACCCACCAATCAATGTTATGGAACCTCTCCTATACCAGTACTGTGCTGGGTAGCAGAAAGAAGTGCTGGAGCAAAAATGTGTTTACGAAAAAGTATAGTTATAGTCTTTGTGCTAATGTGGAAATAAGCTGGACCCAAATCCATGAAAACAGTTTCCCTCCTCTCTCAATCTGATGTTGGTTGGCATCTGTTATACAGCAAGTCATCAGCAGCATCAACTTGGTTCTTAGAAATGTCATCTTGTGGTTGAGGATTAAAAGGAGTTAGAGCTAGAAGAAGAGAGATTAGTGATCAATTGGTTGAACCCACTCTTTTATGCTGAGGGCCTGGAGATGAAATTCTTATCAAAGTCACATTAGGAGGTAGTGCCATAGCCAGTTCTGAATGCCCTGTCTTTTCACCCTCCGTCCAGCACCTCTCTCCAATATGCCTTCTTTGCTCAGAGATTATTTTAATCCACATTTCTTGTGTATTTACTGCTTTGCACCAACCTTGCAAACTGGGATTGCTTTGGATTTCATAGATATCATTCGCTCACTCACTCTACATCCAGCCACACTTGGGGAATATTATTTATACATCAAGCCCTATGCTAGGCTTTTGTGGTAGATGAATGAGATATGACCCCTACCATGGAACAATGTAGCAGAGGTGAAAGACCCACCAATAAACAAAAGGCAATGTACTCAAGCTATAAAATGGGCATGAGTGGCTAGAGAAGGAATGGGTCTTGAAGGATCAGTAGGAATTTGCCGATGGGTAAGTAGAGGAAGGCATTGGAAAGAGAGAAAAGCCATTCAGGTAAGAAGCTTGAAAAGACCCAGCATCAGCCACAGCTGAGGGTGGGAGAACCAGTGTGGAATGCAATCCACTTGTGGACCAGGGCCACAGCTCTCAGGGTCCCCCAAGGCCCAAGGGCAGTGTAGGATGGTTTTAGCAGTTCCATGATTATTTGTTCTTGTGTCATGATAAAATGCTGCTCAGTGAGATCCGAAAAATGAGTCCATCTGAGGGAAAGTTCCTTGAAAACCTCATTATCACATAGTAGTTAGGGGCAGTGAAAGACAAGTCTTCTCACTAGTTATGGGAAATGCAATGTTGTGCAGAGGTTATTTAGATTGTTTGGCTTTGACTTTGACCATTAGTGTTAAGGATTAGTAATGCTTGGTATGTGTACTATAAGTAACTGTGAAGACAGTTCCCTTGAAGGTCTACAACAATCTCCATTGGAAGCCTGAATTGATTTGGAAAGTATGTATGATTCAAATGTAAAGACAGGCCACATCTGACCTGTGGTCCATTTTCAGTGTCTGTTGTGCACTTGGGTTGCAGAGACATCAAGGAAAGCTTGTAAGCTACCTAACAGAGCACTTAAAAATGGAATACACGTGAAATGCAATCCCACTGTCAGAAGCCTTGATGGAGGTGGGAGGGAACCAGAGAAGTGATTTGTGTAATAAATCCTGTGAATTCCCATTACTTTTTTTTTTCTAGACAGGCTAAAAATAGAAGCCCCAAATAAATATTATATCAGAGGTAGGAAAGAGAAAATGATTTAGAATGAATTGCTTGATGGCCTAAATGGACAATACAGAAATTAGAATCAGAGGTTCCATGGGAGACATTGCCATATTTCCTAGGGAGCCGAGTTTGATTTGACAAGACTCCCCAAAGGGGTAGTTGAGGAAAGAAATGTTGCAGTGTCCCTTAGAAATAAATCCAATTAAACATGGTAAAGGCCCACGGGAGTATGAATTTAGTCCCCACTTGAATAATGCCTCCTGGATATTCCTGGTCTGATCTCTTCATGATCATTGATGACCATGACTGGAAGTGTCTCAGTTCTGTCACCTCAAACCATCTGGGTTCCTCTCCCATCATGCATCTACTCTTCTGATGACCACCAATGACCTCCTTGTTGGTTCTGCCAATGAACACGTGTCTTATTTGATCTCCTGATGCATATGGTACTGTTATTGACCCATCCTCCCTTGAAATGCGCCCCTCTTAGATTTCAGGATACCTGCACCGCATGCTTTTGTTCACTTCTCATCCCCATGTCCTCAGCATCCTTTGCTGGCTCCTTCTCTCTCCCTGTCCTTGAATGTTGATGTCCCTCAAGGGCTGACCTTCACTCTGTCTTCTCACTCTACATACTCAGAGCAATTTTGAGAGTCCCACGTTTCTGTCTTCACCCAATCTGTCTGAGCTCCACGTTTTCAAGTTCTTTCTAGAACTGTGCTATTCAACATAGTCTTCGCTAGCCACACATGGCTATTTAAATTAAAAATCTTAAAATAAAATGTAACATTTGGTTCTTCGTTTACATAAGCCACATTTTAAGGGCTTGAGAGCTGGATGTGGCTACATGTTGGACAGTGCAGCTGGAGAATACGGCCATCATTGCAGAAAGTTTTATCGGACAGCGCCGTTCTAGATATGGCTGCCTGAGTATTCCACTAGCATCTCAAACTCATCATGCCTCAAACAGATTATCAGTAGGATAGTGGTGTGTGTGGCAAGGGTGACAAAGGGAAATTAGGGAGAGAAAAAAGGAATCTTTCAGGTGTAAGTAACATAAAACCCATTGCTTTTAGATAGAGTAGAAGGGAGGGAAGGAGGGAGGAGAGACAGAGATAGAGTGAAAGTGAGAGAAACATCAATGTGAGAGAGACATATCAATTGGTTTCCTCCTGGACATGTCTCAACCAGGGCCCAGGAATGAACCTGCAGTTCAGATATGTGCCCTTGACTGGAAATTCAACCTAAGAGCCTTTGGTGTGTGAGCCAACTCTCTAACCTCTGAGCAACACCGGCCAGGGCTGTAATGAGCACCTTAAGTTTGGAGTGAGAGAAGCCCCACAAACTCTATTAAATAGTGACTTTACTTAGAAAGCCTTATAAACCCCACTTATGTCTAAGTAATTGTCACACTTGGAGGTGCTTCTCTGGGGCTCTCCAGTTTTCTTTAAATCACGTGGTGCTGGGAAAAAATGGTTAGCACGTGGTGAAATTCCCTCTTTGCACAAATGCACAAATACATTTTTTTAAAAGTCGCTCAGGTATTTTTCAAAGCCAAAACATTTGAAATGTATCCACTCTGAGAACCCTCCTGACAATTGTTGATGAAACTCTGAGAAGTGGTGGAAGAGGGGACTGCTATTGTTATGGGTTGGACTGTATTCCCCAAAAAGACATGTTGAAGTCCAAACCCTCAGAACTTGTGAATGAGACGCTATTTGCAAATTTAAGTGTTTGCAGATGTCATCAAGTTCAGATGCAGTCCTGCCAACTGGGGTGGGCCCTAACCCTACCGGTGTCTATAAGGAGAGACCCTTTGGACCCAGAGTCAGACCCAGAGAGGGAACGTGGGATGACAGAGCCAGAGATGGGAGTGGTGCAGCCAAAGAACACCTAGGGCTGCCTACAACCATCCAGAAGCTAGAAAGAGGCAGGAAGGACTCTTCCCTAAACCCTTCTGATGGCACACGTTCCTATTAACATCTTGATCTGGGGTTCTGGCCTCCAAAGCCATGAGGGAATGGGTTTGTGTTGTTTCAAGAATCCAGTTTGTGGTACTTCGTTATGGTAGCCCAAGAAAATTCATACAGCCACGTGAACCATAAAGTTTTCTCTCAGACAGAGCAAGGCCCAGTTCCCTTCCCTCCCTGGCTCTGCGGAGAAACACAGGTCCTAAGTCCTCTGAGTGACGGAGAGTGACTTCAGATACTCAGCTCTGCTGCCACGGCTACCTGCCAGAGTCACTGTGTTCCTTTTCTGACCCCAACATTGAAGAATCTCCGACTTTCCGAGTTAAGTCTCACCAACCAGACAACACCATTTAGAAAAGGGATATTTGGATAGAGAAACAATATAAGAGTTCATCTTCTGGGCATGAATTAACTCCTGAGCCCCCGCCCCAAATCTGCATGTTCTGGTTGAAGTACATTGGCTCCAAAGACTTGCTTCTGAAATATAATTCACACTGAAGCTCTGTGAACCTCAGGCTCCTCATCTGTCAAATGGGTCTACAGTTCCTGCCCTGCCAATTTCTTAGGGTTGTTTGGGGATCAAATGAGAGAGAATGTGAGCAAATTTGTCTGAAATAGAAATTGCATACAGATCTAAGGCGCCGGTTTTGCCAGGTTGGCCACAGAACCCACTGCTTAGGGAAGGAGGGAGAGGCTATGGGGATCTGATACCAGCGTGTTTCTCAGGCAGAGCCCAGCACAAAGGGATCTGCTTAGGACCAACCCGTACAACCAGAGACCCAGAACTAGAACTTGTGTCTCTAAAACAGAACGCTCTGCCCTATTCTTATCTTCTCACTGCAATACCTCCCCCCACCCCAAACCGGCCCTACCCATTTCTTCTCTAAATTACATTTATAATTTAGGAAATTTCTACTTCTCCCTCTCTCAATGCCTGTCCCTTTCTCTGTCCTTCCCTTCCCCCACCCTCTCTCTCTCTTGCTTTCAAACCCCATCTTTCCTTTGAAAAGTCTCAAGCAGAATGAATTCAGTGTTCTCAGACAAGCCTGCACATAAAGAGCTTACTATGCACTTCAACAGAAATTATCTCCTTTGAAGAATCTCTACTTTAATCTCCTCCAAGGCAGGTTTCTGTGGTGTTAGAACAAAATGACACGGTACTCTTCAGACTAAAAGCCTTATTAACTGGGACTGAGAAAATCTTGCAAGTGCCTCTCTTTACCTTCTTCATAATTGGAGGCTTAATTAATTGGGCGAATTTAAATAAATTTTTAATGGCAGTTGGTTATTAGGACTAATCAAATATTCCAGAATAATTGTCTCAATGTTTGGAAGGGGGCAATTATCATCTCTAATATTGGGTTGATTTAAAAAAAGACATCGTGGCTGAGCTAAAACATTTTCCTATACAATGCATGTCTCGGTGGGTTTGGAACCAGCATTCACATGAGCCAACAAGCCCTTCCTGGTAGATATGGTCACAGCAGGTACCCCAACCTAGGGGAGCATCTCTTTCATCCGAGGCCTCTTGTAATGCAATGAAAAGCTTGATTGTCTCTGGGGGACCTGTTTCAAAACCTGATTACAGGTATCGGGCAGAGACAATTGGATCAGATCATGTCCTATTATCTCCATGGAGATAATAACCATCATCTCAGGCTGGAAACCCTCTGTCTCTTACAAACTGTGGGACTTCAGAAAAGTGTGAGGGTCACTGGGAAAGAAAGACCCTCAACAGGGGGAGGGCGAAGTTATTCCTGCCCTCACCTGTGCCATCCATATAAGAAAATGAAAGTGAACAACATTGAACTCAAATTGCAAAGCTCCATAGAAATGGGAAGGGCTGCTCTCAGCGCAGTATGACCTTAGAGAGAACTGAATGGAGCGAGGGACATGCCTGCAATATTGATTTTTTTGAGTTAAACTTCAAATGAGCCCCCAGCTCAAGCCTCTATCAGGAGCTGGCCTTGACATTCTGAGCCAGTAAGACCTTTCCATCCTCCTGACATGCCCTCCCCCATGGATTGACACCACCTCCAAAGGAAGTGAAGGTCTCCCTCAGTAAACCTAGTTCTTCGATCTCCCTGGGGGTCTGCTGCTCCCATGGCATTTCTGGTCTTGCTTGCTGAAGACAAAGCCTTAGGGGACCAGATGAGGGCTAGCCTGCTCTCGCCTCTGGCACCTTTGGCACCTGTCGCTACTCCAGACATGGATGGAAACTCACCTGCATCCAAGCCATTCCCACTGACTGCACTGTGATTTCCCAGGGATGGCGGCTACTCTTCTCCAATCCCACCTTGCACCAGAAAGGTCTGAACTAAACTAAGCTCGACCCCAGGACACATGCTTCACTCTTGTCAAATTGATGCTCTTTTCTGAGGGCCAAAGAGACCAGGGGCGCTGTGCCTGGCTCTGGGAGGGCGGACGCTCCGGGAAGGATGAATGGAAGGAGCACTCCTCATGGTGCTCTGCCCACCAAAGGAAGCCCTCGCTCTCCTTCATCGGCACCCTGATTCTTTTTTCTTTTCTTTTTTTTATTAATATACAATATTTTATTGATTTTTTATAGAGAGGAAGAGAGAGGGATAGAGAGAAACATCGATGAGAGAGAATCATTGATCAGCTGCCACCTGCACACCCCCAACTAGGGATGTGCCTGCAACCAACATACATGCCCTTGACCGGAATTGAACCTGGGACCCTCCAGTCCGCAGGCCAATGCTCTATCCACTGAGCCAAACCAGTTTCGGCTGATTCTTAGAGCTGGTGGGTGAGAGGCGACGGGGACATAGTGACCCTAGGGAGATTTGGGATGACTGTTCTGCAGGCAGTCCTTCAGAAGGAGAGCCAGGCGTCTTCACTCCTGCACCCACCTGAACACTTACAGGTTCTGGGTATCCTTCCAGAAAAAAAGAGAACCCCTTCCCCTCTATGGGCAGCTCTGGTCCAGTCTACTCTGCCCCATGCAGTTCTAGACTGTGAGTTCTGTTACTAAATTCATCAAGTCAAGACAAGGCATATGTGCTCTTGATGGTTTGGCTCAGGGGTTAGAGTGTTAGCCTGCTGACCAAAGGGTCGCAAGTATGATTCTGTCAAGGACACATACCTCTGGTTGCAGGTTCTTCACCCGCAAAAGGGGTGTGTGTGGGAGGCAACCAGTTAATGTGTCTCTCTCACATCAACGTTTCACTCTCTTTCCCACTCTTCCCTTCCTTCCACTCTCTCTGGAATCAATGGGAAAAAAATGTCGTTGGTGAGGATTAAAAAAAAAAGGGGGGGGGCATATGAGTCACACTTGAACATGTTCAAGGGATCAGGGACTGAACTTAAACTTAAGGATCCAGGAAATAGGTTTCCCTTGGGCACCTAAGTCAGAGGGCATACCCATTCTTCCCGATTCCCAAGACAGAAGCCTGGTGGTCTCAACTCCGCCCTCTTCTCCACTGCCCCCGGCCTCTTCAGTCAGCAACTCCAGTTAACTCCTCTCTGAAATTTATTTTGAGCCCATGCCCTGGGGTCTGTCCCCACTCTCAGAGCTCAGTCCACCCCTCTGTCTCATTCCTTTGTCTCATTATCCTTCCTAATCAGCCCTCTTCAATCCACCTTTCCAAGCAGGCTACCCAGTGGTCTCTTTAAAGGCAAATCCGACCATGTCTCCCTCACTGCAGCCTTCATGAGGAGCCTGTGATTGTCTCCAGGTAAAGCCCAAACTCGGTTGCCATGTGGCTGCCTCCTCCAGGAGCACTTGAGCCCCGCCCCCCCAATCTCCCTCCAGCCCCCCACATTGCCTTCTGCCATGGAATTGTCGTTTCTCAATCAAGGGTCACCTCATTGCTTCTCTGTGTCACATTTCGGAAAGTCAGATATGTCTAAAACTGACATAGAGGCTTCGTGTTTTGGTTTTCTCCCTGAGAAAGTGTTAGTAATCATTGGTGCATCATCTCATCAATAATACGTAGGATCAGAGGAATAGCAGTGGCAGAGGTGATAATCTGTTTGGCGAGTCCGGCAAGAAATGGAGGGAGATGTTGTGCTTTGGACTTTGGACTTCAGTGGAGCCCCCTAAAGCAGATGGGAAGATTCAAATTGGCATTTTGGCAAGATCTTTCTGGAAGGCCTGTGAAGAAGGGATTGGAAAACAATGAGAAGGGAAGGAGGTAGGAGGGAGAAATCTGTAGAAGGCGCTTCATTGATGGATGTTAAAATGATGACCAGTTTCTGAATAGTTAGTGCAGGACAAGGGTGGGCAGCCTTTTTCCATACGGGCCAGAGAGTAAGCATTCTGGGCTCTTCAGGCCTTTCTGTCTCTGTCACTACTACACAACTTGGCCAGTACAACTGTGTGAAAGCAACCAGAGACAGTTTCTAAATGAAAGGGTGTGGCTGTGTTCTAATAAAACTTTATTTATAAGCAATATGGCCTGCGGGTTGTGCTTTGCCGGTCCTGGTCACAGCAGAGTGGTACCCAGCATTTTCTTCACCAGAATTCTGAGCAGCTTGGATCCAGGGTTTGTGCAGTGACTCTCTATCAGGGTCCTCAACTGACATTTTGAAGATAAAGGGTCTGTTAATAAAGGTGTGAGTGGAGTAAAGGAACTGACAAGGGATGTTGAGCCTCCCCGGGGACCCACAGCAGCCGAAAGCCATCGCCACCCCAGGGCCTAAACGGGGGAGGGAATGAAGTGGTGTTTCTGGAGCCTGAGTAAGAGCCATGGCCTTGGGACAGGAGCCCCGAGGCGGAAGCAGTGGCCGTGGTGGGACACGAGCACCACGTCAGGAAGGGAGGCAGGAGGGGCACGCGCCCTCTGACCTCTCTCCACAGTCTGTTTTCTCTGGAGTTGATATGTGCCCTGTCGCCCATCCTCACCCCAAGTTTGACTCATCCTTCTGCCTCCAGGTACAGATGGATCTCAAACAAATGAATGTCTTTGAGATTTTCCCCAGAGGCTGTTCCATAATCCTGCCCGAGTCATCGATGCAATGGTCAGTCCTTTCTACCCAACAAGCATTTCCCCAACCTAAACTTCACTTCCCATTGGTACTTATGTCCTCCTGCTATAACATTCATGGATGCCAGGCACAGTTCAGAGACCATGGATAATTTGGTAGTTAAGGTAATAAAGACTCCAAGAACTCAAAACCTAGTAGAAGAGATTGACTTGCTAACTAGCCAGAAGAGGGACTCAAACACGGCACATAAGAGGCATAAGGGCCTGATGAACACAGAAGAAGGAGCACCCTGTCCTGATGGGCCTAAGGGAAGGCTTTGCAGACGGGGTGACATTTGAATAGGACCTTGATGGATGGAGTAGGGTTCCCCCAGGAAGAGGAAACAGTTGTGTGTTGGGGAAGAGCAAGGGGCTGGGTGAGAGAGAGCTGGAGCCGACTGCGTGAGGGCCTGGAGGACAGCGGCTGGGATGAGATGAGAAAGGCAAGTGGGGGGTGGACCGTGGAGGGCTTTGCATACCCCGCCAAGACCACTGAGTCTGATTCTGAAGGCACAGAGGCCTGGACAGAGGCAACTAACCATTGCCCTCTAGTCCTGGGACACTAAACTCTTATTTTAAAAAATTAAAAAATACATATCTAAAACTTGGTCCTCTTGACTTCTCTGCTGGGACATGTACCTCGGCTTCAGCTTCAGTTTTATCTCAGAAACAGGCCCTACTCTCATCAGGCCCCTGTTCTGTTCAGCTGCTTTTTCAACGAAAACTGTCCCTCCAAACAGTTAAATGTGAATTTTGGATCTCATTGATCTATGTCTGCTTATTACCAACTGCAGTTGGAAGATTTGCATGATGAAAAGTGAGAAGATGAAATTGTCTTCTCCTTGGAGAAATAATCGGTGCACCTGCCTTTCAGAAATTATTCCAAGTTCATGCTTCGTGAGGAAAGTTACAAATTGCTCCCTGGGATGGAGCTAATGTACCATCCGCAAGCGACCCGCCCTGCGTCTGGGCATACTATTAGCTGGAACACGCCCTTGATGTGGCCTTGGGAAAACAAATGAAGAACCATGGATCAAGGTCACTGTTAGGGCATTCGTTCATTCACTTATTAACTGTTTATTAACAGCAAATTAAGTGCTCAGCACCAGGTAACATGTATGAGGAGATATACTCACGTGCATTGAAAAACACATCTTCCCCTGCAAGAATGCAAGCTCCGTGGGAGGGACTTTGCTTATTGAGTCACAGCTCTATTGCGAGTCCCTGTAACGATACCCACCATATAGTGTTGGGGTTCACCAATACTTACCAAATGAATGAGTAAAGGAACGAAAGCGTTATGTGGTAATGGAAAGAAACCTGGGCTTGAATCCTAGCATCAGATTAGAAGCAAACCAGTTTCTTTATCTGTAAAAAAGACGTGCTTAACCTATGAAAAGTTAAGGGTTTGATCCTAATAATATCGAGAGTGTGCAATTCCGTGCCATGTCTTATGTATCTTGATCTTTCCAAATGGGAGAAGCTAATCTAACAAAATATTATAAACGTCGTGCTTTCTAAAATGTCACCATCCACCCTGTGGGCCCAGATAGTACTAATTGATGCTAGAAATAGGGAAAATTGGGAATCCAATAGAACAGACAGTGAAATGTAGAATGAGTAATTGCTTTTTTTTTTTTTTCGTAGTTGGCATGGTTTTCAAGAGCCAGAGGAAGAACAGAAGCCCTACCGGCTCTCGTTCTGCCACAGATGTCCTGTGCCAGTCGATGCGGAGTTCTCAAGGCCTCTCACGTCACAGTCAGCAGGGAGCTGGGCTCATCACCTCTTCTCCCCTTTGCTTTTTTGGTCAAGTGAGTCCTGACAAGGGTCAGCAAGCCTGCTCTTCCCGGGCGGTTGAACAGTTCGGGTAATAGGCCCACACACGTCAGCCCGGCACTTACTCACTGACAACGGCTCAGTGCTGCCCCGCAGCATACGCAAAGCCCACTCTGAAACAGACGCACCTGGACGCACATACTAATGTGTCCTCCCGGCTCCAGCCCCGCTGAAGACTGGAAAAGATAAGGCTTTTCCTGAGCACGAGCCAGAGGCCAGCAGACTCTCCATCAACCCACCCCAATGCCAGGTGAGTTTTGGATCCAGGAGCAGAGCCTGGAGGCCACGTCCCGCCGGCCTGGCTGAGTTCCAGCTGGAAGGGTTCCTCCCGGGCTCCGTCACAGATGTAGGCGTGCGACCTGGGAGGTTTCACAATGTCACGTTCAGATGAAAATACCGTCTTCCTTCCCCTGGCGATCCTCGTTCATGCTTGAAGGGTTCAACGTAGGGAGTGGCCACTCTTTAAGAGTATTCGAGGCCCTGGGTCCCTAAAACTTCTCTGTAACGTACAGGAGTAGCAGACGTGCTTATCCTCCTCCTCCTCACTGTCATCATCAGGTATGCCTTTGACTGTGATTTACAGTCACCAGGGCTTTTGCTATTTTGTCTCTTGACCCTTGCAATACCTCTGTTGAGGTAAATGAGGCAGAGATTCCCACATTTATGCATAAGGAAACAGAGACTTAGATGGGTTAAAGTGACTAGCTCAGAGTCATCCCTATACACATGTTGGAACCAAAGACTTTAAAAAAGTTTTATTTATTGGTTTCACACACACACACACACACACACACACACAGAGAGAGAGAGAGAGAGAGAGAGAGAGAGAGAGAGAGAGATTTGTTGTTCCACTTATTTATGCATTCATTGGTTCCTGTATGTACCCTGACCAGAGATCAAATCCACAACCTTGGCATACTGGGATGACATTTCCACCAACTGACCTGCCTGACCAGGGCCCAAAGACTCTCATGGCTGAGACTGACTCCAAGTCTGCCGAGTGTCAGGCATCTCTTCCACAGTACCCTAGAGAGACAGTTACCTGTCCGGCCAGATACTTCCAGCAATGAGGCTACTTCACAAGACAACTGCCCATCCACTGTTGGTTACCCCAGTGTTTGTTCTTTCTATCACAGAACCCACATCTTGCTCCCTGTAGCTTACATCCAGTTGCTCTGATCCTTTTTGGCAACAAGAAATGGGTTGAGTCCTTCTGTATGACCATCTTTCATGTGTTTGAGGATAATTTCTATGCCTTTGACTTCCGGGTCTTCTTCTTCAAGCCAAATAATTCCCCAACGTTTTGAGATTCCAGTACTGTCATTGTTACCCTCCTCTGAAAATGTTTTAAGTTGTTAGCACTCCTTTCAAAAGGGGACTGTGAGAACTTAACATGATATTCTGCATGTGGCTTGAGAAACAGAACTAGTCCTATCACCACTTGGATTAGCACCTGTGCTTGTATTAATGCCATCAGAGCCTGCTTCATTTCTTTTCTCCAGCTTTCAAGTAGAACCGTGGTCGGCAAACTGCAGCTTGACACATGCGGCTCTTTGGCCCCTTGAGTGTGGCTCTTCCACAAAATACGAGTCTAGCTTGAAGAAGTGGCGTTAGAAGAAGTTTAAGTTTAAAAATTTGGCTCTCAAAAGAAATGTCAATCGTTGTACTGTTGATATCTGGCTCTGTTGACTAATTAGTTTGCCGACCACTGACCTAGAATAATGGGATATAAGGCAGGGAAGGCTTGTTAAAATGATCCTAGAATAATGAAACACAAAACAGGTGAGTTTTGATCAGAGGAAAACAAGAAAGCATGAAATGCCAGTGGAGAGGTGACACTGGTGACAGTATGGTGAGGACGTTGGGGGTCTGGGCTGCTAAAAGGGCAATCAGAGCTGGACTAACAAAAGAGGGCCCTGGACCAGCCATGTGGCAGCCTCTTTCTCTGCCCTCCCTTGCAAGGCCCCAAGTTCAGAAACTGCATTTGTTGACTAAGCTATTTCAATCCCTCCTTTTGTGGTTGCCAAGGTGACTGAGGACCTGGACAGCAGAAATTGCTAGTGGTCCAACCAACCCTGTTCTCCCTGCCAGGAGCTGCAGAGTCCCTGTTGGCCAGGTGGCCACATGCTAGAGGTGATACTTCCCAGCCCTCCTGGCAGAGTGTGACCGTGTGATGTGCTCTCCAGCGTGTTGTGAGCCACTGGCTGGACTGGGCCTCAGAAAACAGGTCAGGGTTCCTCCATGCTCTCCTCTCCTCTCCTCTCCTCTCCTCTCCTCTCCTCTCCTCTCCTCTCCTCTCCTCTCCTCTCCTTTCCTCTTCTCTCCCTCCCACCATCTGGGATACAGGATGTGGCAGGGACCCAACTTCCATAGAACCTAGGGCCATGGTTCTCACACTTGAGCTCCTCAGAATCACCCAGAGAGCTTGTTAAACCGCAGCTGGCTGGGCCCACCCCCAGGGCTTCCGGAGTGGACCTGAGAATTGCATGTCTGAGTGATTTCTAACTGGATGCTGCTGCTGCTACTGAGGGCCTGTGGACCACACCTGAAGGGTTTCTGCCTTGAGGGTTGTGCCCGAGTTATGGGTGGGCGGTGGAGACAGCCGGGACTGCGCACATGGAAGCACCTCTCTGAAGCCCTGAACCTGGCAGAGTGAGGCTCCCAAGGCCAAAGCCTGGGCGCCCTGTCAGGTTGGCATGGGATGAAGTGAGCTGTGGAGGGATGCAAACAGCTCCTTTTAACATGGGACCGTGAGAACTTAATATGAAGCAGGATCTGCTAATGATGGGAGACTTTATTCCTTTTAATTATTTGAAGCTCGGCTCTGCTCATTGGATGGGACCAAGGGGAATCTCATCTTGGAGTTGGGGCGCTGGCTACCCTGATCGGGAGTGGGGAGCTGCCGATCCTCTGTCCACCGAGCAGAATCTCAGCACCCGGGGTGGCTGATGCTTGGCCAGTCCCCGTGCTGGATCCCCGTGCTGGATCCCCATGAGGCCGGCTGACGGGCCTGTGGGGGCAGCCGGCAGAAGCCGGGAGCAGGGGCTGTGGAGCGCCTCTTCTGTCCCCGGGCATGGAGCCAGCTCTTCTCTGCACTTTCTCCCGTTTTGATCCAGTCATTTGTTTTATTCATATCCGCATTCATCTCAAAAGGATTTGAAGGTGAATTTGTTTTTTAACCCTCACAAAAACCCCGTGAGTGAGGATTAGTATTTCTATTTTAGACCTTGAACTGCTGCTTAGAGAGGGAACACAGCACAGCGAGTGGGCGCAGCGCTGGGATTGGAGAAGTGGTCCTTCGGGCTCCAATTCGTGGTCTCTTTTTCTCCCTCACAGGCTTTTTAGAGGAAACTCTGCAGCGGTTGTTGCATGTGAAAGAGCGCAGGTAACGTTCACGTAGGTTCCCATGGGAGGCAGGGAAGGTCCCTGTGACCCCGCCCTCTCGGGCCCTCCGCGGGCCACCCCTCAGGGACCTGCCAGGAACCAAGCTGAGCCGTGAGCTTTAGAGTTTTGTCCCGTGACTCTCACATCCCCTGGAAGCGGGCATGTCCTCCTCAGCACGCAGGTGGAGAAACTGAGGCCAAGGAAGGCATGGCGACTGAAGTTCCCAGAACCCGAGGCGTCCACAGCTGGCCCCGTCACAGCCTCTGGGGACACTTGAAAATGTGGATCTCCTGGCTAGCTGGTTTGGCTCAGTGGATAGAGCGTCGACCTGTAGACTCAAGGGTCCTGGGTTCAGTTCCAGTCAAGGGCCCATGCCTGGGTTGTGGGGGGGGAGGGGGTAGGCATGTGTGATCAATGATTCTCTTTCCTCATTGATGTTTCTATCTCTCTCTCCCTTTCCCTTCCTCTCTGAAATCAATAAAGATATATATATATTTTTAAAAATATGTATCCCTGAGTTCTACCCCTGACCTTGCAGATCAGCATTTTCAGAGCTGGGGCCCAGGAAAACATTTTTTCCAAAACTCCCCAGGTGACTGAGGGAGCTGGCCCAAAGACCGAGGTCAGGGCTGGAACTTTCCAGCACTTCGCCACCCCGCCACCCCGAGTGACTGGGGGGGCAGGGGGCGCAGCTGCAGAACTACAGGCAAACCTCCCTCCTGGACTTGACTCACTCATGATTCTCAGTGACCTGCAGCCCCTGGGAGGGCCTTGGGGATCCTCCTGACACGAACATGTAAATCCTCCCCCCAGGCAGCGGCCACACCATCTTGGAGGTTGTCATTGTCACGTGGGACCAAGCTTAGTCAGTAAATGAGTGTTGAGGGTTTCTCGTATTTGGTGTTTATAGGATAACATGAGCCTATCGCTAGAGAGTCTCTGGCTGCCACCCGGCTCCTGGCAGCAGAGCTGGCTGGGGTCCTGTGACGTGGAGGAGTCACACTGCCAGCGGCCCATCCGTGCTGCCTCCAGTTGGCTGTGGTGCTTTCCAGCTTTACCAGTCTCCGGGGCGGTGGGCAGCGGTTTAGCCCTGCAGTGTGCGTGATGCCTGTTTACATCGACCACCTGGGGGTCTGTAAGTTTCCAATAACTGAGCCCTAGGATTCGCTTGCAAACCATCCACACCCTGTAGCAAAGGCAGATCTGAACACGCATCTCTGACCCCCTCGCATTGGCTTGGATGGCAGCATTACTTGTGTCACCCAGTCCTTTTCCGTCGGTAATTGGGACGGGTTGGGACCGTGGACCATGGGATCTTTTACCCAGTGGGTGGCCGAAAACAAAGTTTGAGCAGCACTGGCCTGAAGGCATCAGCACTTAGAGCTGGGAGGGACCTGGTCCCAATGTCAAGGAGCCTCTGAATTTGCCACGGTTTCTCCAAGCTGGACCCAACAGACAGCTTCTCTAGTTTCTAGAACGAAGGGTAGGCACGTGGACAGTGGCTGCCGGCCGGATAACGTGATCTTTCCTGTACAGCAGCCCAAGAGCGTAGCTGCGCGTGTTAATATTGGATTATTTCTCTCTGTAGTTAGCTGCCTCCTCACTTCACTGTTTCCATGGCGACGCTTCTCAAACACCACTTCATACTCTGCATACACAATGTAAACAATCTGCAGTTGAACATTTCCCAATTTAGGGGTTGGAAGCCATAGCCAGCAGGCCTGCCATCAGGAATAAAAGCGAGACTCCAACTCTAGGAAGCTGCCAGAAGGAGAGGCTGTGGGGACACGGTGTGAGCGGTGCCAGAGCCAGGTCAGAAGGACTGGGGGGCAGAAGGCCACTCCCTAAGTACTCTGCCCCTTCATTTGTGGGCATTTAGCACAGGAGGGGCTCTGGGTGACTTATGGAACTGGCAGGGACCCCTCCATCACGTAGAGATGAGGGAACTAAGGCTCCAGGAAGGGAAGTGACTTTCCTGTTGTCACCGTTTGTGAAGAGTCAAAGCCTGAACTGGGACATGTGCAGAGACTGCCCATGCTCACCCAGCACATGGTCCCTCAGCACCCCGTGCTCAGGGCAGACCTTGTGGGTCCGCCCTGGTACTCTCCCATTGGCCTAGACTGGTGTTTCTCAATTTTAGCACCAGGCTCTGGGAAGTCACTGCCAGTGGAGCAGAAAGAGCATGTGAGGTGATATTCAGTTGTTATTCTGGCATAACCAGCCCCAGGCCCAGTACCGCAAAGGGAACGGCATTGGTATGGGTCTCTCACAGATGCCCAGAGCCCCGAGATCGAGGAAATATGACGATAGAGCAGGAGGCAAGCAGCTCATCGGGCATCCTCTGTGTACCCCATACCGACTGAGGTTGGTGCTTCCCTACGCATGGTCTTGTCTCACTTGTGAAACTCATCAATGTCCATTTGACTGGAGTCAAGGGTGGGCTCAGTCTGCATGACAACCAACAGAGGAGCAGAGCCCGGTGGAGGACATTAGAGAGAAACTTAGCGTGGACGCAGCCGGAGGCACCAGACAAAGCAAGTTCATGAGGAGCTCTGAGGCATGCGGGGGGAAACCAAGACCAACAGACAAACCAGAAGGACAGCAGTGAGACCCAAACTGGGAGACCAGCCCAGGGCTGGGTGCTGAGCGGGATGGAAGAGGGAAACCAAGGTTGCACACGGGCCCTGGGAGTGCGTCCTGCAGTTAGAGTGTCCATGGCTCCCCTCTGTGCGCTTCGGGGCACGTGACACACTAGAGAGGCTCCTGTAGGCGCGCAGGGCTCGGTGGACAGCCACAAACCTTTAAGCCAAGATCATCCCTGTGTTCACAGCCAGGAAACAGGCACAAAGAAACTCAATGACAGTCTCAGGGCACCAAACCTGTGAGATGGAAGTTCAAGTCTGTAGACTCCAGCCCTGCTCTCGGCTCTGCATCACTGACTATCCTGCTTCCGAGTTAGAGAGAACAGGTGGAGGGGAAGCGTGCAGGTCCTGGGTCTGCGGAGAAGTACAGCTGATAGACAGACATGGGGAAAGGAGGGGTGGAGCAGAGGGACCCTAGGGAGACAGGCACCCAGATAGGGTGCTTTCTTTTCTCCAGAGGTCTAGTGCTGGGGTAACACTGGCTGTCCAGAGCCGCCTGACTTGGGGCTTCTTGTGGCGACAGCCTTTGTGCCTCTTGTCTTGATAATTGCCTCTTCTGGGCTTGCTAGTTGCAGGAATGTTACCTGAGGGGCACAGACTGGTACCTGGCCTCCCCCTTGGGGCCAGGCACTGGCGCACCCAGGCAGGGTGCCCAGAGGACAGAGACAGCCCTGACGGGCATCTGAGGGCCCCAGCATCTCTACTGGAGCAGTTTCTCTGCTAAAGAAAACGGGAGGACCTGAACAGACTCATCTCCAAAGAGGACATACAGATGGCCAACAGAGCTGTGCCAAGATGCCCAACGTCACGAATCACTAGGGAAAAGCCAATGGAAACCACAGCGAGACGCCACTTCATAGCTGGCAGGATGGAACCGTCAACAACTCAACGGGTAATGAGTGCTGGTGGGGATGTGGACAAAAGGGAACCCTCTTGCACTGCTGATGGGATTGCAGATGGGTGCAGCCACTGTGGAAAGCAGTATGGAGATGCTTCCAACATTTAAAAATAGAGCTGCCATAAGACCCAGCAACTCCACTTCTGAGTATTTTATCAAAAGAAAACAAAAACGCCAGTTCTAAAAAATATGCACGCTGTGCCCATAGCAGCCTTATTTATAATAGCCGAAATATGGAAGCAGCCTCGGTGTCCATCAGTAGATGGATGGATAAGGAAGCTGTGACACACACACACACACACACACACACACACACACACACACACACCAGAATGTCACTGAATACAAAATAATGAAATCTTGCCAATGGTGACAACATGAATGGACCCAACGGGTATCAGGTTAAGTGAAAGAAGCCCAAAAGGGAAAGACAAATCCCACATAATCTTGCTTATATGTGGAATCTAAAAGCAACAATAAATAAATCAGACAAAACAGAATAAATGAATAGATATAGAGAACAAGCCAATTATTGCTAGAAGAAAAGGATGGGGAGGATGGGTAAAATCTTTAAAAAGTATTGCCCTTGACTACTTGAAAAACAAAACAAAACAGCACAAAGTGCATAGGCTGGGTGGCTTATACACAACAGAAACTAATTCCTCATGGCTCGGAGCTCTGGAGACTGAGGTCTGAGAGCAGGGTGCCAGGTGGCCAAACCCTGGTGAGGGCCTCGTTGGGGTGCAGACTGTGGGCTTCTTGTTGCATCTTCATGTGGCCGCCTGCAGGGTGGAAGCAAGCTTGCTCGTGACTCTTATCAGGGCACCAATCCCACCCTTGAGGGTTCTACCCTCCTGACCTCCTTGAATTCTTCCCAGAGCCTTACCGCCTAACACATAGGAATTATGAATTGCTTTCAGAGAGGAAGAGATGGCATGGTTTTTTCTTTTTATCAAAGGAGCTGTTTTTTATTTCGTCTTTACGCACACATAGTAACGCACACATTTTCCACATAGTGAAAGTACGACAAGGAGGGTTGTTGATTTTTTTTTAAAATAGAAAAACCACAGACTTTTGCTTTCAACTTCTTAGCAACCCTAGCAGCCTTTGATTTCTGGGCAAATGATCCCATGATTGCTGTGCCTTCAACAATGAGCCAGATGTCTTGGGAAGCTGAAGAGAAGCTCAGATAGCTTGATGGCATCCAGGGCAGTGGGACAGGGAACAGAAACGACAGGAGAGTGGACAGGAGATGGGGAAACCAGAGAGGTCAGCAGCACATATGTAGCAGGCAGAGCACGGCCTTCTTAATTTCTTCCCTGGTTCTGCTGTGAATGCTTCTAAAAATCATCACATGGGTCCTAGCAGGTTTGGCTCAGTGGATAGAGCGCCAGCCTGTGGAATGAAGGGTCCGGGGTTCGATTCTGGTCAAGGGCACATGCCCAGGTTATGGGCTCAATCCCCCATATGGGGCATGCAGGAGGTAGTTGATCCATGATTCTCTCTCATTATTGATGTTCCTATCTCTTCCTCTCTGAAATCAATACAAATATTTTTAAAAAATCATCACGGGTTCTTAGTTATAGAACTTTGCTCCTGCATATGGATGCTCTGTGGCAGGAGAAAGTCACTGCTGTTGTAACGAGGCTCTGTCTCTTACAGGTCATGGGGGCTCCATTTATTAACTTGTTGCCCAAGGGCACAAGGGTCCTGACAGTGTGTGTCTCCTCGAGGCCAGACGCTTCCTCTCTTCCCCTCAGGGACACTGGGGCTCCACCTTGGACTCCCTCCATGCAAACCAGAGAGTGACGCCGAGACATGGGTGCAGGTGACCTAGAGAAGGTTCTGGTGGAATCGCCAGGTGAGAGGTCGGAGTCCACAGAGGCAGCCTGGGAAGGGTGAATTCAAAAGCAGGGTTCTGAAGCTGACCATGCTGGCTGGCTGCTCACTGTCTTTTGATCACTGGCCTTTGAAACAGAATCCCAATCATGAGTTTATACATTATTATTTACCATCAGCCCGAGAGATTAGAATTCTCTCGGCTTGAACGCCTCTACTGTTCACAGGCTCAGTCCCGAGAGCAGGGCAGTTTCAGCAATTGGTGGCGGGCAGAAGGATACTGTGTGTTGATCACAAAAGCTCTTTTCTTTCTTTCCTTGGTTATCTGCTGAAGTATCTGCGTTTTCCTACCCAAAATATCTCCACCCTGCAGGTAAGAATTTGCTGAAAATTGGCTTTCCAGAACCTGGTTAAAAGGCGGGAGAGAGAAAGGAGGGGGAGGCCCTAGAGCTAACCAGCGACATTCACCAGAAATCCTTTAAATTAATTTCAAACACTGAGTCATACAGACCCATCAACGTTGCATAACAGCCATTAAAGTATTAGTGTGACTTTGGGGGACACTTTATTATGCAACTCAGTGGCAAATCTCCTCTGGGGCCTTTTTTTTTTTTTTTTTTTTTTTTTTTTTTTCAATTCCCCAAAAGAGTTTCAGTTCACTAATTTATTTTCTTTATATTTTCAGATTAAAAATTTTATTTTTAATTCAGAAATGATTGACATATAACATTGTATTAGTTTCAGGTGTACAACACAATGATTCAATATTTGTCTATGTTGTGAAATGCTCCCCACAGTAAATCTAGTTAACATCCATTACCTCACATAGTCACAATTTTGTGTGTGTGTTATGAGGACTTGGAAAAAAAATTATTTCTTTAAATGTAAATTGTTTATTGTTGACGCTATTGCAGAGGTCCCCAATTAAGCCTCCTTTGCTCACATCCATTGAGCTCCTGCCCTCCTTCCTTGGCCCTTACAACACTATTGTCTGTGTCTGTTGCCAATGCATATACTATGTTTTTTATATTTATTAACTAGAGGCCTGATGCACAAAGATTCATGCAAGAATGGGCCTTCCTTCCCTTGGCTGCTGGCAGTACCTTCTCTCTAGCTAGAGCTGCCTTTTAGCCTTCCCATGCTGCCCAGAGGCCCTGAGTGACTGGGGTGATGCAGGATGCCTGCACCATCGCCATGGGGATGACACAAGTGTCCTGCTCCCAGCCGCTCAGTGCCTGCATATGCAAATTAACCTGCCATCTTTGTTGGGTTAATTTGCATACTCACTCCTGATTGGCTGGTGGGCATTATGAAGGTACGGTCAATTAGCATGTTACTCTTTTATTAGTGCAGATTTTATTTTTCATCACCATTTATCTCCTCTATCCCCTTTTTCACCTCCTCCCACCTTCCTCACCTCCCTGCTATGTTGTCCATGTCCATGAGATCTCTCTCTTTTTAAAAATATTTCGCTAATTCATTTTCAAATGGGCTGAGTCTGAGTAGATCCCAGCCTCCAGTTCAGCCTTTTACCTCAGCACAAGGATGGTGTGCCATGTGAGATTTGGTATCTTCATGACAGCCCTGCTTGGTATTTTACAAACACTCTCAATTGTATGCAAAGGCAGAGCCACCCATCCATTCATTTAGCAAGTGTTCACTTGTGTGTCAGAAGGCTGGGCTCTGCACTTGAAATGGAAACTCTGAGCTCCAGTCTCGCTTTGTCCTTTCTGAGTCTCAATTTTGTCACCTATAAAAGGAAGGCTCATTCTTGAGGCAGGACGAAGAGCAGGGATCCTGGACTCAGCCTGCCCAGCGTTGAATCCCTGCTTTGTCACTTATTTGCTGTGTGGCTTTGGGGAAGTTACTTAACCACTCAGAGCCTGTGAACTGATGATTATATTGTTACTTAGCAGACAGAGTTGTTGAGAGGATTAAATGGGTCAATAGTTATAAAGTGCTTTGAACACTGGCTGGCCCAGATCAAAGATAGATAAAACTGATATGTAGTTATGATTGCTCTTGTTGAGGCTCTGGCAAGACTCATCAGGCCATTTCCTGGCTCTCTGGGTACACGGCTGGACCTCATTTCCAAACTCTCATGCAGTCGTGGTCAGGTGGCTGAGTTCTAACCCATGGAATGTGGGGGGAATCCATGAAAACCTTCCATCTGAGGTTCTCCATGTCTTCCCCCCTCTGCAGTTCCAGCGGAGGTGAGCTTGGCAACCTCTGAGGCCAGATGCTGAGGATGGCACAGCTACGAGATGGAAGCAAATAAAAGATAACCTTCATGAAGCCAGTGAGATCTGGGGGCAGCTAAAGCTACTATAGCAAGTTCCTGGGCTAGGTACAGAGTTGGATAGGGACTAAGACATCTTTCCAAAGGAGCTGAGTCAGGCTGTGATTGTTCATTTGCTTGACTCTGAGTTTCTGTTATTATCTGGGTAACTGAACCAAAGGATGTCCAGTTCTCAGGCTGGGGATGAGAGCTTGTATGTCTAGCAAGTGCTGGCCGGGAATCTGGTGAGTCCTCCAGTCAGCTGCCCAAGCTGGCCACCCTCACTGTCTGGACAACGGGACCACACTTCTGCCCAGATGCCACAGGGAGCTGCTCAGGCTCCCAAGGCAGTCACCCATGTTCAAGGGTGGCATTTAGTACTCAGGTCGTGGTCCTTCGCCATCTTCCCAGCTGTGATTGCCCCTTGAATGGGAATTAGCAGGAATGTTTGTGTAGGAGCCCAAAATGGGCAAAGTGAAACTTTCCCTCAGGAAAACTCAAAACAGAGTCCACGCTCAGGGCTGGAAGGAGGCTCATCTCGTGGAACTGGCTCCTGGTGTGGGGTGGTTTGCAGAGTGTGCATCTGAGTGGGAGATGCAAGTGTCCCAGCAGTCTCAGCAGCATTTACTAGTTGCCCTTGTTTCAGGTTCGCTCCCCCTTTGATGAGAATCTCTCTCCTCCAGCACTCTATCTGCTCTTTCTCCCAGCACTTGTCATTTTTCACCTGATCTCATGGTCATTTCTACCCATCGATCCAGACCCTTCCGAAGATGCAGGGAGGCCAGTGATTTTGAGGCCGTGGCCATTAGAAAGAATTAAAGAAACATGAAAACAAACTAGAACGCTTTCACAGAGAAACAAAAGCGCACGCTGCTGTAGCCTTTGGCTACACTACGCATGGAGAGGCCAATTGAACAGCAGAAAATTAGTAAGGGTGAATTGGAGGCACCTTTGAGCCAGGTCCTTTGCCAAATAACCCTTTGTACTGTCCCTGTGGTCAGCTCAACCTGCCTTTATTCTTGAAAGGCAATAGCTGAATGAGTAGACTGGCAGTGGGATGCTAATTCTGCCTCTGTCTACTCTGCAGGGCTATTATGGGAATTACATGTTACATAAGGATAAAAATGCTGCTTATGGCAGATGCCAATGGGAGAAACATGGTGGGCCAAGGCACATTTGCCAAAGGGCCAGGTATGCTTGCCTCTTTCTTCCCCGAATATTTATTGAGTGCCTACTAAGTCCAGGTAGTGAGCATGAAAGCTGTGGTTCTGGTTCCTATAGGGCTTAGAATCTGGTGGAAACTACACATAAGCAAATGATAATTACAACACGGCATGATGAATTATGATAGAACCACAAAGCACCATAAAAACACAAAAAAGGGGGCTCTTCACTCAGACTTCAATGGTCCTGGAAGGCTTCTCAGAGGAAATGCTATCTCCTCTAGGACTGGAAGCAAAAGGAAGATTTAGGTATCTTAGTCCGTACTGGCTGCTATAACAGAAAGACCACAAGTTGGATGGCTTATAAAAAAATAAATTTAGCCGAAACCGGTTTGGCTCAGTGGATAGAGCGTCAACCTGCAGACTGAAAGGTCCCAGGTTCATTCCGGTCAAGTGCATGTACCTTGATTGCAGGTACAACCACAGTAGTGGGTGTGCAGGAGGCAGCTGATTAATGTTTCTCTCTCATCGAGAAACATTAATGTTTCTAACTCTCTATCTCTCTCCCTTCCTCTCTGTAAAAAAATAAAAAAATAAAAAAAATAAATCAATAAAATATATTTAAAAAATAGATTTATTTCTTACCGTTCTGGAGGCTGGGGAGTCTAAGATCAAGGTGCTGGAGGATTTAGGGTGTGGTGAGATCCCTCTCTCACTGTGTTCTCACGTGACAGAGCTCTCTGGGGTCTCTTTTAGCAGGGCACTGATCCCATTCATGAGGCTCCACCCTCATGACCTAATCACCTGGCAAATGCCCCACCTTCTAACCATCACCTGGGCAATAGGTTTCAACCAGTGAATGGGAAGAGGGAGGGTCACAAATATTCAGTCCATACCACCAGGCACAAGGGGGCTTTGGAGGTGGGAAGGCATGTTCCAGGAAAATGAAACAAGGGTTACCTCTGAGGAACAAGGAAACTGAAGTGAAAGGAAGGTCATGATGAAAGATTGGGGAGGAAGGGCCAAGAGGGTCTGGAGCAGTGGTTTGCCAACCTGGCTGCAGCTTGGAGAAAATGCTAATGCCCAGTTCCCACCCCAGGTGGTTTAAAAGCTCCCAGGTGGAACAAATGTGAAGCCACATGCAGGATCTTGTATACCAAGCGAAAGAGCTGGAAGTCTATCCTGAGAGCCACAGGGGTTCTCTGAGGGTTTTATGGAAGGAACAGGCATAACTGGATTTTTGTTTCTTCAGGAAGATTACTCCAGCTTCTGGGTGGCCCAAGGAAAGGGCTGGAAAGGCTGGGGTTGGAGACACTGGTTAAGAAGGTTGCTGCAGGGTCCAGGTGAGGAACAGCGCCTGAGGTGTCAATGGAGATGGCAGGAAGTGGGCCAATCTGAGGTGCGGGGGAAGATGGGCTAGAGGGGCGAGAAGACGAGGTTAAGACCTGGTTCCTGACTTGGACAATCCTCTGAAAACACTCCAGCGCCAGCTCTAGCTCCAGACTTGAGTCAATACTAGAGAGCAAGTAATTTCAGCCAGAGAATTGATTAGCTCTCTGGGAAGAGGGGTAAAGAGTGAAAAGAAAGGATGGCCTAGGGCAGAGGCCCAGGGAGCCCAGGGGGCCCGAGGAAGAGCTGGCCATAGAAGGAAGAGGAATGTCATAAGCCTGCACCATCATGAAAGCTAGGATGTGGCTTTTGTAAGAAGGGTGCATTCCAGAGCATCAGATTCTTTGGAGTTGGACCCAAAGGTCACTGGTGACCTTGACAGTGAAAATGAGTGGAAGCCTGGGGTGGTGCTGAAGTGATGGTGAGAGCTGGCGCCACCTAACAGGGGCAGCTATTCTTTATCTTTTTCACATTGTAGCCAGAATGTGCTTACTTATTCATTCCATAAGTACTTTCTTTATTAAGCACTGGGCACTGTGTTCAGAGCTGTGGATAAGGCAAGTCCTTGACGCAGAAGACAAGCGAGGAGACAGATACTCTCATTCATATCAGAAAGCCGCGTGATGTGAGTGCTATCACAGAGATGCATGCCAGCCAGGGGCTTTGAAAAAAGCAGGCTCAATGGTCCTAGGGAGGAGGGAAGGAGCAGGCAGGAAAGGTCCTGGAAAGGAAGCGGAACAAGGCTTGCGCTGGTATGGCTGTCATTGGGTGTCCACTGCAGAGTTCAGGTCTCAACTAGCAGAGGTGGAACAGCATTTGAAGACCTCCTAGCGGTTGGATGGGATCATGTGACTGAATTTGGGCAGTGAGTGGTGAGGAGTGAGGAGCACATCACGTTCAGGCGGGAACACTCATTTGCCAGTGCAAGATCCTCCGGAGGTCTCTCCTCCCTCGGGCAGGGTGAGCAGCACTGTGCGAAGCTGTGGCTGCTTCTAGGTACCTGAGTAACTACCTTCAAGACACATTTCTCTTGATAAACAAGTATAAGGGAGAAAATATTATTTTCCCTCCACCCATCCATCTTAGGTTCATTGTCTAGGGCAGTGGTCCCCAACCTTTCTTTGGCCACGCCCCACCTAAGCATCTCTAACATCCTGATGCCCCTCCCCATGACATATAATTTTTATTATTCAAAAAGTGAACTCCATTTTCACGTGGAGGAAGCCTAAAAGGCCATTAACCTGGTCTAAACAGGCTTCCAAAGAACACGGCATCCATGAATGAGAAAAATGAAAGAACGAAAGGACAGTTGAAGTACGGAGGAAGAAATCACTAAATAGTTGTTAAAAAAATAATAAAATTAAGTGATATGAAAAAATAGTTAATAAAGTTTCAAAATATGTAACAGAACTGTAATGCATAAATATGTCACAATATATATTTATATACTGTATATGAGGCTCCTAGAACCATAAGAAATACAAAAAGTTCACTGTTAATACTAACTTGGGCTGATATAGCATCTTAAAGAACAGTACATTTTGCTGAAACCGGTTTGGCTCAGTGGTAGAGCATCGGTCTGCGGACTGAAAGGTCCTGGGTTCGATTCCGGTCAAGGGCATGTACGGTGGTTGCAGGCACATTCCCGGTGGGGGGTGTGCAGGAGGCGGCTGGTAGATGTTTCTCTCTCATCAATGTTCCTGGCTCTCTATCTCTCTCCCTTCCTCTCTGTAAAAAATCAATAAAATATATTTTTTAAAAAAAGAAAAAAAAGAATAGTAAATTTTTAGAGAACTGACCACAAAGGAAAAAGACTTTGAACTTTTAGGGATAGCAAATTGTGGAAAGGCAAATATATGGGGAAACTATTGGTAGATGAAGGCTAGTTTTAGCCAGGTTTGTTAGATTCCTCTGGTGCTGTCTCTGGGCCAGTACAGATCCAGAGTTGTCACCAGTGATTGACTTATGTCCTCCCTGGTGGAGGGGATGGAGGCATCTCTACAAATTCATGACCTGCTTTTAGGCAAATAGGGGAAAAACAGAGAGCTTTTTTTGAAATCGTTTCTTCTAATCTGCCTTCAGCTCAAAATAATCCTTATACCAAAGTGGCATTTTTGGAGGTGGCATACTCAGCTACGCTGAAGCAAACTTTTGCTATTTACTGTCACTATAACATAACCTAGCCCAGAGTAGTCCCTAGACCACTAGCATCAGCTCCACCTGGGAACTTGTTAGAAATACAGATTCTCAGGCCCCACCCCAGATTTACTGAAGCTGAAGCCCTGGGGCTTTAAAGAACACCCCCACTCCAGGGGATTCGGATTCTCGCTCAGGTTTGAGAACTGCTGTCCTGGCTGGTGCAGACTCATCTGGCCGTCTGGAAGGCCAAGCAGGAGGAATTAGAATCCAGAGAAGGTCATCCTAGTAAACTTGGAAACAGAGTAAAAACACTAATTAAAGGCGAGGTGTTCATGTCATAGAAAATCATTTTTGTGTTGTTATTATTTGTTTTTTTTTCTTTTTTAAAGAGAGAGGAAAGGAGAGGAATAGAAACATCAATCATGAGAGAGAGAGTCATTGATCGACTGCCTTGTGCACGCCACAGCCTGGGCATGTGCCCTCATCGGAATCAAACCATGACTTCCTGATTCATAGGTCAACACTCAACCACTGAGCTATGCCCGCGGGGAGAGAAATATATATTTTAAAATATATATTTTTATTAATTTTGGAGAGGAAAGGAGAGAGAGATAGAAACATCAATGACGAGAATCATTGATCAGCTGCCTCCTGCACCCCTCCCCCCACCACTGGGGATCAAGCCGGCAATCCAGGCATGTTGACTGGAATCAAACTGGGGACCTTTCAGTCCACAGGCCAATGCTCTATCCACTGAGCCAAACCAGCTAGGGTGAGAAAATATGTTTTAACAAGAAATTATTGTACCCATCCCCAAGATGGTGAAAACTGGCTGTGTGAACAGTCTCCTCCTCTGTTGTATCAGAAGATAATGCTGCTGCAGAAAGGATACTCCAAACCCAGTGTCACAGAAGCCACACCTCGGGCCTAAGAGAAACTTACAACCTGCTTCCATTTCTCCCCATGGCCTTGCTGACTTGGAGAATGCTCCTGAATGCTTGGAATCCGAAAAGCACATACAACCCAATTCTTCCCTCTGCTGGGTGAGCCATCAGAGCTTCCGCAGAGGCTGTGTGGTAATGGGCACTGCTTAAATGAAGCAAAAAGTACAATTTCAAAGCAATTGCTTTTTAAACTGTCAAGCAAAAGGAATCCATCTGTGCATGTGAAATTATTCCAAGGGTTCTAACTATTAGCTGAAAGCAGGTGAGAGATGTCAACGAAAAGAAATGTTCTAGAAAGAGATAGCGAATGTTTAAAGACCGACACCTGACGACTCCTCTGGCCTGTTTTGGATGAAAAGACATCTATTTTCACCAGCCCTAGGTGAGCTCCATGGAAAAAAGTTTTAAGAAAAATGTAAATCCTGGTAACCAGATGCCATTCTGTTCTTTGGAGCTGCTTTAATCAGTATGACTGTGACCCTGACTGCATACGATCACTTTCTCTCTCTCCTTTGCCTTAAATTTGATGCCAGGAGCCCTTGGCCTGCTTTCCCGCTGATATAGCTAACACTGCTCCGTGGCCTTCTCTTTGCTGTTGATAAATGCATCCTTGTACAGCCTCGCCAATGACAAGGATATTTATTCGGCAGACGTATGGGAGGTGTCCTGGCCATCCCTGGCAGGCATGCCTGGTCCAGGGCACCCATGCGGAGGGCGCCTCAGGGGTAAGGCATTGCTACAGACAACACAGGGCCTGGCTGTTAGGCTCTGCGAGGCCAGCTCCAGCCTTTTCCACTGCATTTTCTCTAGGGGTTTCCGCTGCAATTAGACGTGTTCATGCCTTCAGTATCTCTGTAGGCACGGAAACTGGGCTGCTGAAAATAAACAATTAGGGGACCTGCTGCCTCTTCTGGCCCTTCAGGTACCTCTTACCCGTGCCACTCTGCCAGGCTTAGCCAAGCAAAAGGATCCTGCTTACTCAGCCCACGAGGAGCCATGCAGATGGCGATGGGCTAGAGACACTGGGACAGACTCCGAAGGGCCATGCTTCTGGCACGTGAATGTGAAACATGCGCATTCTGACTCAGTGGGCTGGAGCCTCAGAGCCTGAATCTCTTGCAAGCTCCCAGGGGAGGCTCGTGCTGCCGTGGCCCACATTGTGAGCAGCAAGGGGATAAGCACATTCTGCAACACCGTGACTTCTAGGACAGACGCTGCTCCACGGGCATTGATCGAAGGGCCTGGCTCCATTTTGATTTAGGATTCCTTAAAAGCAGGGACTGGATCTTACCGTTTTAAAACATTGTTTTTTTTGGTTTGGTTTTGTTCTCTGGCTGGCACTTGGCACAGGTCCCGCGCACGGTGGGTGTGTATTTATTTAATTAAACAGAGCTGGCCTCGTTCCAAACGGGATTGCAAGTGGACTGAAACCCCAGCAGGCTCTAGCCAGGTGCCTGATGCACTGGCCAGGGAAGGAAGTCAGGCCCTGGGCTGAGACCCTTCCCCCAAAGGTCCCCATCACCTCAGGGTACCTGGGTTACACCTGGGCTGCTGCTCTTTTGAAATCCTCTCTCCTAACCCCATTTTAAAATCGGTTTACCCTAGAGAGCCGGCCAGAGGAGGAAAACAAAACAAAACAAAACCCAGAAAGCCCTGCGGGGCGGTGAGGCTCAGGCACATCCAAAACTCGGCTCTCCGCCCAACTCTCAAGTTTCCCTCTGCCTGGTCTGCAGGTCGGCCCTGCGCCCCCGCCGCCGGCTCCTCGCCCACCCCCAGGCCCTTCGGGAGCCGTCCCAGCAGGCACAGGAGCTCATGGGCTTCCTGCTGGCTCTGCTTGAGGAATTAATCTTCTCCAGCATCTCCTGCACCCTCGAGGTGGGGGGACGGTGTCGAGCCACCCCGGAGGTCGTGGGGAGCTCAGACAAGAGCGATTGCGCTATGGAAACCCTGGTTCCAGGAGTCCCCGCGGAGCCATAACCTGTTCCTCTGGGCAGCAGCCTCCGAGGGCCCTGGAGGCGGGGTTGGGCGCGGGTCCACAGGGGGAGAGGCAGAGGAGGAGGGAGGAGGAGGAGGGTGATGGCGCGGGCGAGTGCGCCCCGGAGGAGGAGTACACGTGCTGCCAGGGGGTGAGAGGCGGGCGGGAGGGAGGGGAAGGGAGGCGTGAGCTGCAGGCGGGAGGCGCCACGGCCTGGAGACGCAGGCGCCGGCAGCCGGAGAGAAAGTTCCCGCGGAGAGCGCGCCCCGGGGAGGGCCGGCGTCGAGGCCGCTCGCAGCGGAGGTCGCGGGTCCTGCGCGCCCGGCCTGCCTGCTTCCTGCGCGCCCTGGACCGCCCGGCGCGGCTCCTCGGGGAGCTGCCGCGGCCAAACTTGGAGGCGGAGGAAGAGGAGGAGGAGGAGGGGGAGGAGGAGGAGGAGGATGCTGCGAGCCGGAGCGGCGGCGTGGGACGCGGGGGCGCACTGAGTGCTCCCCGGGGGCGGCCCCAGGTGAGGCAGCCGGCGCCGCGGCCCCGCGAGCCCGCCGAGCCCGGGCTGTCAGGTAGCGGCTCCCGCGCCGGGACTGCGCCAGCCCTGCCAGCCCTGCCAGCCCTGCCAGCCCTGCCAGCCAGGGCCGCCAGCGCCACCGCCACCGCGCCCGCGTCGCCTCCTCGCCACGGAGCCATGGTGCGCGGGGCGCGCACGCCCCGAGCGGGACTCTAAGCTCCGCCACGCCGCGCGCCCACCGCCTCTCCCGGGCTCCCCGCCGACCTTCCTCCGGGGCATGAGGCTCCGGTCCAGGGACCCTCGCCTCTGAACGGAGCGGCACCGCTGGACCCCAGACAGCGCTCCGGCGGCAGAGCCTCCGCATCCCCTGGGACCGGCCCCCAGCGCTCCGGGATGGCGCTGCCAGGCCCCCTCCGGCCGCCGCGCAAAGTTCGCAGGAGGCGAGAGCTGCTGCTGCAGCAGATCGGCTTCGTGTGCGCCGTGCTGGCGCTGGCGTGCTGCGCGCCCGGCCTCTTCGGCAGCCCGGGTAGGTGCCGGCGTGCGGGCCGAACCGGGAGTTGGGGGGCTCGGGCTGGGAAGCCTCGGGCAGCTCCGAGATGTCGCCCTTCCTGCCCGGTCAGGTGGGTCCCAAGGGCCCACGCAGTCCCCTCCCCGCGGGGCAGGTAGCGCGCACCCCGGAGGGCTGGTGGCGGTGCTCCGAGCCCCGGCGCCGGGTCCCGGAGCTGCGTGCAGCCCCCGGGGGCTCCGGACGTAGCCGCCGGCGGAGTTACTAGGAATCTGTGTCCGGGGTGTGCGGGGATGGGCAGCGCGGCCGGGGTCCAGGTGTGGGCTCCCTTGACCTGCGGGGCCCGCCTTCCTCCGCTGCGGAGCGGAGCGGTTGTTCTCCGCGTCCCCGGAACACCCCCATTCAGAGGCTGTGAACCCTCTTCCCACCCCGGAGGCTGCTGCCATGTTCCAGCATCGCTCTCCCAACTCCTCTCATCCCCCGGGGAGGAGCTCTGGCGTCTGGGGCACAGCCCACACCTCCTTCTCCCGAGTCCCATAGGATACGCAAATCCAAATCCGAGGTGGAGAGCAAGAGAAACTTAAAAAAAAAAAAAAAAATCGGGTGGTGGTAGTGGGCATGCGAGCCGCTCTGGAGTCTTCAGGAGACACACATTTGGCCCACATTGCCGTTTTTAATGGGATGCTGGGGGCCTTTTGTTTTTCACATTTTAAAAATATGAAGAACGCAGGTGATTTAGCAAAGTGGACATGGCATAAAGAGGCAGTACCTTCTGGAGCAGTGAGAAAGGGACAATGTAGAGAGGTTTATAGTGAGGGACAGGCAACATTTAGCTGGAACTTGATTAAAGTTAAAAAAAAAAAGAATACTGCTCTTCAAACCCATACTTAGTGACTGAGGATGTAAGGTTAAGCGGCCGCTGTTTCCAACAAAACCAGAATGGTTATTTGCACATCTTAATACCTGGTGGTTTGCAATGGGGCGAGGCGATGTGTTTCCCCCCTCAGCTACACACCAGAGATAACAAAACCCCCAGAGGCTCTTAGGTATCAGCATTGGAGAAGGGTTATCACCCCGCTGAGGCCGTGTAGGCATCAGAGAGGGACGTGAGTGCTGTAAAGTTCCCGTAGTGAGAATCGCCCGTGTTTGCTGCATCAGGACTTGCTGTTAGTTTAACCGAGTGTGGTCCCTGCCATCCACACTTGTGACCTCACGTGGTCCTCCGTGTGGCCCTTGGACCAACAGAGTCAGCATCTCCTGGGAGCCGGCTAGTGCTGAATCCCAGGTGCCAGCCCAGACCCACCGAACCAGAATTTGCATTTTAACGTGGTCCCCAGGTCATTGGCACATTCAAGCGTGAGAAGCCCTGGGCCAGACCCCATCGATCTTCTCCATATGCCTGCTGGCTTCCTGTCCATGCGTAGGCCCTGCAGAGCTGGGTTAGTGTTAGAGCTGGGGCCTCTGCTTTCCCGCCTGTGAGCATCTTCACTAGCAGAGAACTTCCTGGTCGCTTTTCTACACTCTTTGTTGCCCTTGGGAGGGGCCGGGAAAGGAGAGATCTTGGCCAAGATCAGAGCACACGCTGACCCACCTGGGGCTGGGGACAATGGACTCCATCTGGGAACCAGATGACTGTAGGTGATATCTATGGTGTTTCCAATCATTGTATCACTCTGTACAGTGGCTGTAAGTAGTCAAAGAGGGCTGCTGCGGCTAGATGACCTGTAGGTGAGGTCATGGTGAGAATGCAGGCGCCACCTTGGCCTAATGGTGTCTGTTGACTTAATTTCCAATCCAGGGCACAAGACAGCTTCTGCAAGCAAGCAGGCTCTGCCCGCCTCGTGGAGAAACAGAAAGCTGATGGCACTGCTGAATGAGACTCAGACAGCTAAGAACTGCACAGATCCTGGTAAGAAATAGATTCTTCACTCTCCTCCGACACCCCCTCCAACCCCTGGCATTCAGCTGGGCCTGGAGACCCAGCCTGTGTGGCCAGTGAAGCCAGAGCTGGGAAAGGGGGTTTTATGCACCGGGGTGGGAGGCGAGCGGGAGGGCATTTCAAGGTAATGTACACAGGTTGATCAGTTGTGCTGCTAAGCAACTCAAGTACTTTCTTTATCCAACATCTGAAAAAGGTCACATTCAAGAGTTTTAAATTTTCATTTTCTCACAATGCTCCGAAGGCTCAGAGTTCCCCACTCTCTTGATCTTGTTGGCCCGGCGTCTTTCTTGTTGTGCCCACTTGCTGGAGCTCTAGGGGCACCAAGCCCAGCTGCTCTGATGGATGGCCCCTGGGGAAGACCTGTCAGCCAGGGCAGCTGCAGGGGAAGACGCGTGGTCCCCGGCCCCTTCTCTGAAGTGGGAGTTTCTGGGGTGTCATCTCAGCTCAGGGATGAGTCCTGCCTGCCCTGGAGGCAGTTTCCATGTTCCTTCTGAGACGTCTGGAGGGGGGTGGCGGCTTTGGGACCCAGGGATGACAGCTGGTCCCTGTCCTTCCGCAGGCAGGCTTTGCTAGAAGAGGAGAGGGTCCAGGAGGGGACAGTGCTCCTGGCAGGCAGAGGGGCGAAGGGAAACTGCCCAGGCCTCTTCAGGGCATCCTGGGCTGTGTCTCTGGCGCCAGCACGTGGTGGTCTCTGATAGAAGGACCCGGTGGGGTGATGCATTTGGAGGCTTTGAGAAAATGAGGCTTTATGACAAGTGGATACCACTTAGCTTTTCCACTGAGTTGCTGGTGAGTCACGTGATGTGTTTAGGCCTCTGCTTTCCCGCCTGTGAAATGGGCAGACTCGTGCTTGCCTGCTCGGGGTTGTCGGAAGAATCCGGTAAGGCTCTGGGTGGGGCTGTGTGTGAGAGGAAATGGAACCCCGGGGCCAAGGAGCAAGTTTGAATGGCGGCGTCCAGTGGCTCGTTTTTTACAGGCAGGTCTCCGCTGCGTTTCACGGGTCAGGGAGGGACACACGACTTGCTTAAGTCACGGAACCTGTGGCGTGAGGCTTCCTCGGAGCCTAGGCAGTGCGATTAGTGTGTTTGGTGGTTCCATGTGCACAGGGCGGCTGGGGCCTTTCCTCCAAGCCTGCTTTCTACACCATCTCCTTCCCTTCTCCCAGGATTCTTCTGAGAAGTACAGGCGGGCATGGAGGGCAGGTGAGCACAGGCTTGCAGAGAAGCAACTAGAATTCCCTTTGAACTTTGAACTCTCACCTATCCTGGTGACTCAGCAGCAGTGGTACCCACCCTGTCATTTAACCTCCCCCAGGGCACCTTTCATCAGCCAGAAGTGTGTGTTTGTGTGTGTGTGTGCCAGACTGACATGCGTGCATGGACAAGGCCGTCCTTGCACTCCAGTGACCTGAGATCCTAATTAGCACCAGGCAGGCAGGGAAACACAGGGCTTTTCTGGGCAAAGAATTGGGGTTGGTGCCCTAGCCTGTTTGGCTCAGTAGATAGAGCATTGGCCTGTGGACTGAAGGGTCCCAGGTTCGATTCCCGGTCAGGGCACATGCCTGGATTGTGGGCTCAGTCCCCAGTGTGGGTCACGCAGGAGGCAGCCAATCAATGATTTCTCTCTCATCATTGATGTTTCTTTCCCTCTCTCTCTCTCTCTCTCTCTCTCTTTCGCTCGCGCTCTCTCTCTCTCTCTCTCTCTCTCTCTCTTTCCCCTTCCTCTCTGAAAAAAACAAAAAACAGAGTTGGTGCAGTTTTGACTGGTTTCTAGCTCATGGTGCACTTGGTCTTGAACTGGGCACATTGGTTTAGAAAAACTCCCCTTTCTTAGAGTCTCCTATGCTCAACTGTTTCCTGAATTTTCAGTGAATTCTCTGATGAAAAATGATCACACTAGCCTGGCTGGTGTTGCTCAGTGGTGAGCGTCAACCTATGAACCAGGAGGTCACGGTTTGATTCCTGGTCAGGGCACATGCCTGGGTTGTGGGCTGGATCCCCAGTGGGGTTGTGCAGGAGGCAGCCGGTCAGTAATTTTCTCTCATCATTGATGTTTCTCTCTCTCTCTCTTCCTCTCTGAAGTCAATAGAAGAATATATATATATATATATATATATATATATATATATATATATATATTTTATTTTTTTTTTCTTTTTTATTTTAAAATAACCCCACTAACTGTGGAGCAGGCAGTCCTACCTGGCAGGAGGGCCCGGACTTGTGCCCCTTCCGGAGAGGAAATGGAGGGGAATCAGCAACCTTTTTTGCAATAATTAACATTTGCGTTATGGTGTGTTGACTATTTCTGGAATAGGGCCCTGCACACAGAAGGGGCTCAGTAAATATTGGTAAAATGACGGAATGAAAGTGTATTTTGAATATTAAGCACTTTAATTCTTAGAGTGTTTCTGCAAAGATGAGGAGCAAGAAGCACTGAAGTGTAGTGACTTTCCAAGATCTCTTGCTGGTGGGAGCATCCCTGGTGTCTGGCTCCAGATCCCATGTACCTGCCCTCTCACACAGCACTGCATTCGCCTCCCCTTACCCATCTCATCCCTACCCCCATCCCCACTGCACAAGTCCCAGCTCTCCTCCCAGCCCCGGTAGGCTGAGGCCTGTCTTCCCTGCCAGCCCCTGGTCTCTGGGCTGGGAGAATATCCAGCCTCCTTCCCATTTCACAATCATATGGGGGCACTGGGTAGGGAGTATAAGCACGTGTGAGAGTCAACTCTTATCATCAAGCTGCTCATGTTGTGGGGAGAAGACCTGAGCTCTGGTGTCTCTTCCTTCTCTTAGAAGGGCACTAATCCCATCATAGGGACCCCACTCACCTTCATGACCTCATCTAACCCTAATTACCTCCAACAACCATCACATTAGGGGGTTAGGGCTTTAACATAGGAATTTGGGGGAGACGCAGACCTTCAGTCCAGATCAGGAACCAAAGAGTTTCCACTCATCTCGCAGGAGTGGCACCCGGAGTGTTTGAGGACAGCTTCTCACACCTGGCCTGCAGGTGAGAAACACCTGTGGGCTCTGACAAATACAGATGCCTGGCCCTGGCTCTGGCCCCAGTTTGTGACATCAGAACCAGAGATGGACCTGTTCTGTGGCCAGTTTTCAGAGCTTCTGGGAAACTGGCTCACACCCCCCTCCCCCCCAAATCCTCCATGGCGGGCTCCCCTTTGTCATTGCAGTATCCCCAGGCCTGCCCTGGTCATGCAACCCAAGTCGCCTCTGAGTCCCAGGCTCTCTGGCTTAGCTCTTTGCAGGCAAGAATTCTATCCCTCGTTTTCCTGTTGGCTTGCTTCCTCCAAGTAGACTCTAGAAGGTGAAAGCCTTGTTTGCTTTCTAAAACCACAGTGTGTGCTTCAGGTTTTCCTTCTGTAAAAGGCGGGTGATAATTGAATCCACCTCATAGGGTTGTTAGAATTAAATGAGTTCCCTTCCACCAAGTGATACACACACCCATGCTCAGGCTTCAGCCTGCCTTTGGTTCTTTTCTTATCGGCTTACTCCAGAGACAATACATGTCTGTGTACAGTAGGTACTGGAAAAACTACTGTCAATCAAACGTCAGGACACGTTGAGAGGTAAACGTCTTGCCAAACACTGTTTCTTCTCCTCTCCTGGAAGCACATGTCTTGGTTTGATTTTTTTTTTTTTTTTTTAATGTTTTGAGGATTTGGGATGCGGGAGGGTGGCAGACCTTGCGGAGCTTGCCTCTGAAAGGAATTTGTCCCTTGGCTGGTGTTATGTTACATGTTGGCGTTTAGCTCATATGGGCCCGGCTTCCCCCATTCTTACAGCTTTCCCCCCACATCTGAGTCTGGATCAGCGATCCATCCTCCCCTGGGTCACCTGGTCATCTGGGTCTCCTTCCTCTGCCCCGTGTTTAGAAGGAGCAGCAGGGACAGAGGGTGACTTGGTTCCCCCTGTTGTCATTTGTGCGCGCGCGCGCGCGCGTGTGTGTGTTTATGTTTGGTGGGGGGGGGGGGTGTCTATTTTATCTTTTGTGGTTTTCCACTTGTCTTTTGGAATGCCCGGTGGCTGTGCACCTTAGCTCAGGCTGCTGGGGACGATACCATGGCCTGGATGCATAAAGCACAGAGGAAAAGTATTTTCTCACAGTTCTGGAGGCTGGAGGTCCGAGGTCAGGGCTCCAGCGTATTTGGGTTCTGGCTTGCAGACTGTGCCTTCTTGCTCAGTCCTCATGGAGGTCTTTGGAGGCTCTTCTGGAGCTGTAAAGAGTCCATTGGAAGGCTGCTGATCCCATCAGACTGGGACCCCACCCTGGGGACCCATATACTCATATTACCTTCCAAAGGCCCCATGTTCAAATACATTGCTTTGCTTTGGGTTAGGGCTTCAACATGAGAATTGGGGGTAGATGGGAGCACACAAACATTTTGTCCATCACAGTGTTCATAGAAGGAAGGCTAGGAAAAGAGGGCTAAGGGCCCAGTTGATGTGGCTCAGGGGTTGAGTGTTGATCTGTGAACCAGGAGTTGAGGGTTCGATTCCCGGTCAGGGCACATACCTGGATTGAGAGTTCGATCCAAAGTAGGGGGTGTGCAGGAGGCAGCTGATCAATGATTTTCTCTCATCAATATTTCTAACTCTCTCTCCCTCTCCCTCTTGGAAGTCAATAAAAATATATTTACTAGAAAGAAAGAAAGAAAGAAAGAAAGAAAGAAAGAAAGAAAGAAAGAAAGAAAGAAAGAGGGCTTAGGGAGGGGTGCCTGAGAGAGAACTGAAGATGAAGATGGTTCCTAGCATTTCAGGAGACCGGAGGAGTTGGAGGCAGGATCTTCCCTGGTCACCCTGGTTCTGATCCACCCTCACTTTGCATCCGGTACCAGGGCTGGGTTGAAGCCACGTGGTGGGTCTGGTGGGGCTGGAGCCTGTGCAGGAGCTGGCATTGGGCCTGGGCTAGGAGGAGAGGAGGAGAGGAGGAGAAGAGGAGACGGCGGAGCAGGTCCCCCCTGCGGAAGCCATCTCTGTAGGAGCCCCAGCTCAAGGAGCGGAGGGGCAGAAAGCATGAGTGGGAGGAGGAGACCTGGAGCTGCAAAAAGTACATCAGGGCCCGTGGGCGTGGAGGTGAGGCCCAGCCAAGGTCTGTGGGAATGCACCTTCAGCAGGCTTGGGAGACAAGCCGCACGCCCCAAGCGTCAGAGTTATGTAAGAGCAAATCCTGAGTAGGAAAGGCAAGAATTGAACTCATTGCTGCTCAGCAGGGGGCGGGCGGGGGGAGGGGCAGGGAGCTCACAGTTCAGTTACTATCCCAGAGGGTAGAAGGTAGATGCAGGCTCCAGCCTGGGGAGGGGGACCCTTGTGGGACAACCTCCAGGGACCCAGGGGGCTTCTTAGGAAAGGGTCACCAGCCCCTCTGTGATGGTGATAGACTGGCCCAGCCCACCTGGTCACAAACGGAGCTGATGAATGCAGCCCTTCATGGATGGGATCACTCTGCCTTTCGGACGGGCATGCTGTGCGTTGGGTCAAGGGGCTTGACCTAAGGTCTGGTTTCTCGTTCCGGTTCTGCCAAGATGCCACCTGACATTTGGGGAATCCCTCCCTCTCCTCCTCCTGCCCTCTCCCAACGAAACGAGATTGCACTGGGCGCACCCACCGTGTCCAGTAGGCAGAAAAAGCGCCCGTCCCAGCAAGCACGGGCTCTGCTCGGAGATGGCAGCTGGGCGTGTGAAGACAGAAGTGTGAGCCGGTTGTGTGACCTTGAGCAAGTGCATGATCCCTCCAAGCGTCCCGTCCTGCCTGCCCCGCGGGCTGCTGCCAGCCTTAGCCCACGTGGCGGCTAGAAGGAGTGAAGGCAGGCTGAGCTCACAGTGGCTGCCATCATCGCTCTCCTTGCTAAAAACCAATGCATTAAGGACTGGGGGCTGTTCTGAGTGCTTCCCGTGAATTGACTTCTCACAAATACTCCTTTAGGCAGGCGCTCTTAGTGCCCTCGTGTTACAGACCAGGAAAAGAAGACCAAAGCGATGAGGTGACTAGTTCAAGGTCACCCAGCCAAACCAGAAGCAGGGCCAGGTGTGGGTATATGTTTTTAATAGGCTTTATTTATTTACTAATAATGAAATTCGTGCACAGGGGAAGGTGTCCCTCAGCCCAGCCTGCACCCTCTCCAATTTGGGACCACTGGCTTCTAACCGCTCATCTGCCTGCATGAATGCCCCCTAACTGCTCCTTTGCTGACTTGATTGCCCCCAACTACTCTCCCCTGCTGGCCTGATCAGTATAGATTTTTTTTAAATTTTTTTATTTTTTTAACAGCAGTTTTAGGTTTACAGAAAAATTGAGCAGAAAATTCAGTTTCCTATTACTCCCCAGCCCCAGTTCCCTCTGTCATTAACATCTTGCTCGTGTGGCACAAGTGTTGCAATTGATGACCCGATAATTGACACATTATCATTCACTGGAGTCCATAGATGACATCAGTCCACTCTTTGTAACGCACATTCTGTGAGTTTGGATAGATGTATAGCAGCATGTATCCACCACTGCGATAGCATGCAGCGGAGTCCTTGTGCCTGAATGGTCGCCAGGGGAGACATCGGGTTTGAATGTGAGCCTGTGCCCTTGCATAATTGCTCATAAGTGGGGTGAACAAGACAGATCAGAACTGTCTCCCAGCTTCTGTCACCGTCTGGGCGCCCCTCTGAGAAGCAGGGGCTGTCTGTCCGTCCGTCGCTGCAGCAAACATCTGTGTGGGCCTGCGTCTCGGTATGTTTCTGATTTGTTTGCAATCAAAAGTTATTTTTTCCCCCTTATCCAAACTATCGGGCCATCTGCTAGCAATCCCTCCTCCTTGCCGGCCATCTGCTACCCCTGACTTCAGATTCTCTGCTCGTGATGAGAGGCGGGCCTTGCGCAGCCGAGAAAGCACCCGCCTGGCTTCCTCTTGAACTCGGAGGGACGCTCCTCCCCGAGTTTAAAAATGGAAATTATGAGGCGTTGCCATGTGTTGCCTGAGGCTGCGGGGATCCAGCCGCTGGACTCACCAGGAACGTCAAATGCTTGAAAAGGCTTTTATTTTATTAAACATCAGGGAAGAGGTCATTGGAGCATGACACTTTATTAAAAAAAAAAAAGAAAAAGAAAGAAAGAAAAGAAAGAAAGAAATGTGTGGGAAGAATTTGCAGTGCCTCCTGAAAGGAGAGTGGCCGACCCTGTGGGAAAGGAACAGGAAGTCAATGCCCAGTGGGTTGTCACGCTGCCGATGGCCTGCGGGCCTACAGCCCCCTTTGCTGCTGCGGCGCCAGCCCTGGGTCCCGAGGTAATGGCCCGAGAAATGCAATGCACTGTGCCGCCTCTAGTGTCTGCACACCCGCGCTGTGTGGGGCACCGGAGCTGGAGGGGACCCAGTCCCTGCCATGGGGGATGCACAGTGGAAGCGGGGACACAGGCCAGGGTGTAAATAACAGACAGAGCGGCCTGTGGCAGGTACCCCTGGGGCAGTGACCTTGAACCAGTGCGCCACGAGAAATGTTAAACCATGCAGTACCTGGCTGTTTAGTCAGGGGCTCTGACCTCTTCTCCTTAGTTGGGCAAGTGAAAAAAATGACAACAGTCCTAACCAATTTAGCTCAGTGGATAGAGCATTGGTCTGTGGACTGAAGGGTCCCAGGTACGATTCCGGTCAAGGGCATGTGCCTTGGTTGCAGGCATATCCCCAGTAGGGGGTGTGCAGGAGGCAGCTGATGGATGTTTCTCTCTCATCCATGTTTCTAACTCTCTATCCCTCTCCCTTCCTCTCTGTAAAAAAAAAAAAAAAAAAATCAATAAAATATATATTTAAAAAAATGGCAGCCAATGCAACAATAGTCATTCGGTGTGAATGAATCAAAATTACACATTTTTTGGAGGGGTCAGATCAGCAGAAAAATCTATTTTTTTGGCCTGCCACGGGATTTTAGTAACGTGTTGCTGTGCCATGAAATGAACGAGGCGGGACATGGCTGTTCCGGAGGAAAGAGCTCAGGGGTTCGGGGCAAGGGTGCCCGCCCCAGAGGCGATGCCGGGGAGGTGGCAGCGGACGGCCCCTCCGAGCTGCTGCCCAGCGCCCAGCACCGCGCGCTGGGCAGTGCCCTCTGAGCCTGGGAGCAGCGCCTCCCCCGCTGAGCGGGGCTGACTTACCAGCGAGGCCGAGGCCGCAGCTCGCTCAGCTCCCTGGCTGGGGAGAGAACACAAACACCTCAGATCCCAGCACACCGGTAAGTAATTAGGCGTTGGGGATTTAGCACCCAGGGTTTGGCTGAGTCAGATTACTCTGCTCTTTGTTGTTTTGTTAAGCAGAAGGAGGAGGGGTCCCGGACGTGGGGGGAGGGATACTGACCCAGGATGAAGTTGGAGAACTGGTTCACAGTGGTCCACTGAGCCACTGGTGGGACCGTCACCCAGTTCACAGGAGACGCTGGGCCCAGCGATTGCTCGGGGCAGATGGCAGCGATCCTGATGGAGGTATTTGCCGGTCTCTCCACCATTTGCTGGTCCCTTATTCCACCATCTGGGAGCCCTGTCCCTAAAGCAGCTCCTGTGTCCCTGGCTGTGCATTCCAGCCTGTTGGTGCCTTGGGGCAGGCCAGGACACCCAGCCAGGAGGACACAGGGTTAAGAGCTTCAGGGGTTAAGAACACGGACTCTGGAGCCAAGCTGCCCACCTGGCCTCCAGGCCTGCCTCTCCCCATCCTAATAACTTGACGTTGAACTAGTTACGTGACCGTCTGGCCTCAGGGCAAGGGCGGGGTGTGTTTTGTTCACTGGTGCATCTACGCTCTAGAACAGTGCGTGGTGTGTGTGCCCGCACGTGTGTGCACGTGGCCACGTGTCTGCAGGGGCCCATCCAGTCCCTTCCTCCCAGGGCTGTGAGCACTGAATGTGCTCATCTGTGTCAAGTGCTTACGAGAGTGCCTGGTGCAGAGCAAGTGCCCTACACATTTCTTGCCGGTGAAATGATCTCTGAAAGAGAACTTGAACTGTCACGTGACAGGGTGCATTCTTGGAGCTGACCTCTGATGAAGGATGGAGCAGGAACGTTGGTAAGTGCAGGACTCGCTTTATTTTGAGTTAGAGTTAAAAAGGCATATCTGGACTTACATTGGCTTGTTATCAATTCTTTGAGGACAAGAAGCTGTTGACTTTTTTGCATGACTGATGCTGAGAGTGCCCAGACCATACAGGATGGAGACAGAGAGAGAGAGAGAGAGAGAGAGAGAGAGAGAGAGAGAGAGAGAGAAAGGGAATTTTCTACATCTGCTCTTTCTGTTGGTCATGTGGGGCCTGGTGAATGAGATCTTGAATTTGGAGGCCAGAGTGTGGGTTCTGGCCCTGACACAGTGTGTGCAATTTTTCTCCTGTCACGTTGGCTATCCAGCCTCAGTTTTCTACCTGTGAAATGGACACAGTGACGACGCTGTTTACCCTATCTTATCCTATCGGCTTTTAAGGATTAAGCGCAAAGTGCTGTGCAAATGTTGTTGTTGTTTGCAGAACTGTAGTCGATGCTTAACCCTCTGAAGAACACGCCTTCCTTGTGAAACAGAGGAAATCAGTTACCTGGTGCTTTTTCAGCATCGGCCATGAAACCACCAGTGGGATTGGGCAAAAGCCTTGTGCTTGGCTCGTGGGCACCAAAGAGCCTGTTGGTGGTGTGTCTGACTTAGAACAGAAAGATGAGGCTCATTTAGACCCCCTTTCCCGGGGCCTCCTCATCCTTTATTTCATTGAAGAGTTGATTTAAATACTTCTTTCTTGTGTAGACCTATATTGTAGAAAATTAATAGGCTTAGGGTAACCAAACCCTTACTTACCATCTGTTGCAGGTGATAACAAAATCGAGGGGCGTTAACTACATTGGATATAGTTGATGGGCTAGAGCAGTGTTTCCCAAACTTCTCTCATGATGAGAATCACCTGGTGGAGTTGTTAAAACACAGATTCCTGAATCCCAACTAAGAAGTGCTAAACTAGAATTTTTGAGAACATATAGGTAAAATTGCATACCTAACTTAGTGCTCTGTATATAAAATCTGTCTTAGAGCACTAGTTAAGTATACAATTTTACCTATATGTTCCCAAAAATTCTAGTTTAGCACTTCTTAGTTGGGATTCAGGAATTTGTGTTTTAACAACTCCACCAGGTGATTCTCATCATGAGAGAAGTTTGGGAAACACTGGGCTAGAGTGTAGTGAAGATTTGACATAGGTGTGGCCCCTTTAATGTAATGCTGCCAATTCCCCCCCCCTAAACCTTCATTTCAGTTTTTATACATCATTTGTAATTTGGTGGAACACATAAGCAGGAGAGAGGGGCTTGGAGCACAGATGCATTCCCTGGTCTCCTATCCAGATAAGATTTGGACTTCCATTAACTCGTTTTTGGTGGTGTTTTTGGTGAGTTTTATTTTTATTAAAATACCTGCACGTGTGAACCAACGACCCCCGTTAGGAGGCCGCCTGGGAGCCGTTTCTCTGTGCTCGGGGAGGAAGGCATTCCTGGGGTTACTGTTTGGTTTCTGGACGAAGGCTGGTGGAGCAGCCCTGTCTGCTGGGCCTGGTGGAGGGCAGTGGTCGGCAAACTGCGGCTCTTTGGTGCACTCGTCCAGTGCGATTGAAACTTCGTGGCCCATGCGCAGAAGTCGGTTTTCGGCTCTCAAAAGAAATGTCAGTCGTTGTCCTGTTGATATTTGGCTCTGTTGTCTAAAGAGTTTGCCGACCACTGCTCTAGGGAAATGCAGACTGACGTAGGTGTGGACGGAGCCTGCCTCCGGGGAGCTCCCGTTCCAGTCCAGAGGACCCAAATCTACAAAGCAGACCCGTAATCCAAGGGAGAGGGTGACGAGCTGTAATCCTGGTGGTAAGAACAGAAGGGGACTGAGAAGCCCTGGATGTCAGCATCACATCGGAGGGGCCCCCGAGAGGAAAATCCCGGAGCAGACACGTAGGCAGCCCTCACGCTCCCTCGGGAGCCTGTGCCAGGCCCGTGAGCGGAGGGGTGGGCCTTCTTGTGATTACGTCCTTCGGCACAGGACCATTGGCACGGGATGCGAGTCAGGCTCAGAGGAGTCAGGTGACTTGCCCAGTCCTCCCGGCTGGGACTTGGCAGAGCAGGGAGCGAGCTGGGCAGCCTGGCCCCAGAGCCCATGCTCTTTGGGGGAAGAAGATGAAGGGTCCCCGGCCGCTGGGTGAGCTTGGGCACGGGTGGGTGGGTGAGGCCGGCGAGTCCTCCTGTGGTGTGTGTGGGACCGAGAGCCTTAGACCCCAGGGGCTTTGGGACTTTACCTACGGGGTGGAGGCCGTGGCTGGTCTCTGGGCAGGTCTGGGTTTGAGGAAGGTGACTGCTGGCAGCGCGGGGGTAACTTCCGTTTTAGCATACACTGTGTAAGGCCAACATACAGTGCGCACAGAACAACGGGAATTGCCGATCTAGGCAAATTACCGTTGTGTGCGAGGTGTCGAGGGATGGGCAGCAGCAGGTGTTGATGTGCGAGCTGAGGTGGGAGGCTCAGCTCTGCCCCAGAGGCAGGTAAACTGCCTGCGGCGCCACATTATCCAAGAGGGGGGCACGGGAGCACCCCTTCTTTCCCTTAGACTGGGACCCTCTCCGGGTCCTTCATCCGGGAAGGCCTGCACCAGGCACAGGGGTTGACTTCCACCCTGTATTTCATCCTCCACAGGGCACACCCAGAAGCCTCCCAGGAGACATCCCGGCCCAGAGAGCCTGCAGGTTAGGGGGCAGGTGGACTTAGGGTCTCAATGGATGACACACGACAGCTGCACGCAGGAGGCGGCACGCAGCATCCGAGCTGTGTGGGTATTTGCTGGGCAGGTGGGGAGCGGAAGACACCCCTGGCCGAGGATATGGCAGTGGCAGAAGCAGGGTGGAGAGAGCGAGCCTGGCCGGGTCATGGACAGATCATGGACGAGGGGGGTGCTTTCAGTGGCCTGAGCTCAGGTACCTGGGCAGGCTCTGCAGCTGCATGGTGCCAAGCGCCAGGTGCCCCCCTCCGGAGGCCGGGCCTCCGTCTGGCCCATGTCTGACGTGAGGTGCTCTCCCCTCTCCAGGAGCTGCTCCCTTTCCACCCACACGGGAGGCCGTGGCACCTGCGGGCGGGGAGTTGAGGGGGTGACAGAGACGCTGTTTTTTTTGTCCTGTGAGAGGCGGGGGACTGGGGTGTGTGTGTGAGGGGTGTATCTGGGTGTGTGTGTATGTGGGGTGAGCCCCTGCATTCTTGGTGCCCCGTCTGCACGTTGCCTGGCATGTGGAGACACCCCGTGTACTGCACTTTTTATATGAGCAGGGCCCAGTCCCAGCAGGGTTGTGCAGAGGTCCCGGGGCAGAGTTACCACAGGGGGAGCATGGCACATGCAGACAAAAGCAAGGCCGTGCCCTGGCTCTGGGGGCAGCCGGCACCCTGTGCCGCCTCCTGCTGTCTCTCTGTGCTGTTCCCGTGGTGGGTATGCAAGGGGGTGGCTGAGCCCTCGTCCCGAGAGAGGATTTATGTCACCACTTGGGTAAGGTGACCAGACATCCTGCTTTTGGTGGGACAGTCCCGATTTTTGGAAAGACTTTTTTAAAATGCTGCGGGGACACGGAACAAATTGTTAAAAATCGGGACTGTCCTGCCAAAAGCGGATGTCTGGTCACCTTACACCTGGGCACCTTCTTTGGGGATGAGCACCGGGACGGGGGCCAGGCATGCTTCCCGGAGGCGGCAGGTGCCCTGGCCGGGCCCGCGGTGTGGGCAGAGCAGCGGGCGGCACTCGGGCCATGCAGGGCACAATCCACAAGACGTGGACGGCAGCCAGGAGCGGGAGTCCCTGCGCGCAGAGGCTGGCCTGCGGCCTGCAGACACCAGCGCCAGAAAGAGGTGGGAACTCCCGGGGGAGAGCGGGCCGCAGGAGCCTCAATAAAGGTAATTAATGGAGCAGATAGAATGACTCCTAAGCAAAGATTAGAGACGCTGAGTTGCTCTGGCTTCTCAGCGGAGCCTTTGTGAGGGGGGCTGTGTGGGGACGGGCACCTGAGACGGGCCTGCACTGACTCACCTGGCTGCAAAGGCTGCACCTGCAGAGCCCTCCGCCCAGAGAGAAGGAGCCGGGGGCAGGTCCCTCCCCCAGTGCCTCTTAAAGGAAACCCTGGCTTCTCAACAGCCTCCCAGGACAAGGGAGGGACAGACATCCCCTGGGACATTGCCATTAGACCGGGCCTCGCACGTGGGAGGGTCTGAACCCAGAGGCCCCGTGCCAGCGGCAGAGGGGACTGGCTGGGCGGCTGCAGCTTTGCTCTGATTTCCAGATAAGTCTGCTGTGCGCTTCGGAAGCAGCAAGCCCCTGAGAGAAACGCTCTCAGCTGGCTTTGATCGTTTAAGCCCTGAGCTGGCGAAAACCCCAACGCAGTGTGGTGTGACGGGTCGCTGAATGGCTGGCGGGTTTCGGCGTCAGAAGGGAGAATGGACTTGTATGCATGCATATAAGCAAAACCAATGGATGAAAAACTCCGGGGGAGGGCCATGTATAGGAGTGGGGGGGGGCAGTGGAAAGATATGTACACATATAATACCTTAATATAAAAAATAAAAAAAAAGCCGAAACCGGTTTGGCTTAATGGATAGAGTGTCGGCTTGGGGACTGAAGGGACTCGGGTTCAATTCCGGTCAAGGGCATGTACCTTGGTTGCGGGCATATCCCCAGTAGGGGGTGTGCAAGAGGCAGCTGATCAATGACTCTCTCTCATCGATGTTTCTAGCTCTCTATCTCTCTCCCTTCCTCTCTGTACAAAATCAATAAAATATATTTAAAAAAAAAAAAAAAAAAAAAAGGAAAAAAGGGGAGGGGGCTGCATCTCACTTGCAGGCCCAGGCGCTGGGCGGGTGTTCACGAGGAATGCTCGGCTCACACAGTGAAGTCCGGAGGGACCCGCGAGACCCTGGGGGAAGGTCCGCGTGTCCTTGGAGCTCCGAGCCCGGCCTCTCCATCCCCGGGCCAGGGTCACCGGGAGCCTGTTAAATGCAGCTGCGGTGGGGCCTGGGGTGGGGCCGGGGCTCTGCGTTTCTCCCCAGCTCCTGGCGGCCGCTTCTCCCTCTCCGCAGACCACACGTTGAGAAGTGAGAGAACAGAGCCTGCCTGGCCTGGGTGTGGGTCCCAGCCCTGCCAAGGGGCTGTGTGGCCTTGGGGGAATGGCTGTCTCTTTGAGCCTCAGTTTTCCCCATCCGTGAAAGGGGGTCATGGTACTTAGCTGGCAGGAGTCTTGGCAGAGGGAAAGGAGGTCAGGCTTGGGAGCCGCTCTGCTCAGTGCCGTGGCTGTGACGTAACCGGAGCTCGAGTGCTGACAGCGTGATGTGGCGTCCGCAGGCTGCACTGAGGGGTCCTGGGCCACCAGGGGGCCCGCCCCTCTCCCCGTCTCCTGCTGGGAAAAGCTTCCAGGGTCAAACGAGTTTGGGAAACACCGAAGTCTGCCTCTAGTGGACACAGATTGAGCCACCACAGCATGGTCAAAGTTTTGAGATTGGCGGCAGTAAAAGTAAAGAAATATTTATACTTAAGAACCATTTCATTGTGGGAAAATACACATACAGTTTTCTGTTTTAACCATTTAAAAGATAAATACCGCTGCAGTTCTGTGGCATTAAGTACACTCACATTGTTATGTAACCATCACCACCATCTATCTCCAGAATGTTCTTCATCTTGTTAAAATGAAGCCCCTGTACCCATGAAACTGTAACGTCCTGTTCTCCCCTCCGCACGCCCCGGGGAATCTCCATTCTGCTTTCTATCTTTGTGACTTTGACTGCTTGCTCTAGGCCCCTCATGCACAAATAGCATGCACCAGGCCTCTAGTCTTTCTATATAAAAGGCGAATATGCAAAGTATCCCCTCAGGAGTTCGACCAGGAGAACGGGAGTTCGATCATTCACTGTGACGTGTGCTGACCACCAGGGGGCGGTGTGGAACATGCCGGGTGACCAGTGGTGGCTGTGGGGCACTGAGGGAGTGAGGGAAGGAAGAGATGGGGAGGCGGGGGATCAGCCCTGATCGCCAGCCAGTCCTAGGGACCCTACTGGTGCATGACTTTTGTGCACTGGGCCTCTAGTATAAGTAGAATCACACAATATTTGTCCTTTTGTGACTGGCTTATTTCACTCAGCATAGTGTCCTCAAGGTTCATCCATGTTGGAGCATGTGCCAGAATTTCACTCCTTTTTAAGGCTGAGTAATATTCTGCTGTATGGATAGACCACATAGTCTTTGTCCACTTATCTATTGATGGACACTTGTTTCCATCTTTTAACTATGGTGGATGATGTTGCTAGGAATATGCAAGGGCAAGTATCTGAGCTTTCAGCATTTTTAAGCCTAGTATTTCCCAAATATTTGAGGTGGATGTGTGGATGGAGAAAGGCTGAACAGTCCAGCCCACTATCCCCAGTGCTATATGGTCCAGTACTTGGTGGGACTCTCGGGTCTGTAGCTGAGGTTTCAACCCTCATTGTGCTTTAGACTTGCCCAGAGAGCTTTCCAAAAAAAAAAAAAAAACTCCCATGCCCAGGCCCTACCTGGGCTCTTACCTCAGAAGGATCTCTAAGGTCAGGACCTGAGGTATTCCGAAAGCTAGTGAGCAGCCCGAGTCAGAGACTTTCGGACAGACACACAGCGACAGTGCAGGGCCAGGACAGGAACTGCAGCCGTCATGTGCTACAGCCCCTCTCCCTGCCTCCCCCAGCCCAGCAGGATCCTACCCTGGAGCTCCTGCCGGCCTGCGGGGCACAGGGTAGGAGAATGGATACCCAAGAGCAAGGGGGTGACCTTGTGGTTGGCAGCCCCTTGGCCATGGGTTTCCCTCCCTTCAGCCCACATTGACCAGTGTGGCGATTGCCCATCTCTGCAAGGGAGGCTGGCAAAGATCCTGTCCTCTAGGGCAGGGCCTGGCCGGGAGGTAGGCCCCCTCACCACAGGGCAGGGTAAAGGCAGGCTGGACGGAGCACTCCTGAGTGTGAGGACAGTGTGTGTTCACAGGGGCAGTCAGAGCACCAGGCCCAGGTATTTCTCATTCAGGCTGACCCGTTGATCCTCCTCGTTGCTTGATTGAGAAGTGGCCTCTCTGGCCTTCATGCTGTCAGCCAGACAGCCGGGGCTGGGCAGCACTGCCCCTCCCAGCCAGGGGTTTGCCTGGGCAAAGCTTGACCTCAGCAGCCCCTGTGTAGTGGTCTGCTGTGCCTGTTTAATTCCCAAGGTCTGGCAGTCTTGACAATCTCACTTTGGTTGCATGTGTAATCGTGTGGAGGAAAGACTTAAAGGCATTTAAATTATTACTATTTTTTAATATATTTTATTGATTTTCTACAGAGAGGAAAGGAGAGGGATAGAGAGTTAGAAACATTGATGAGAGAGAAACATCAATCAGCTGCCTCCTGCACAACCCCCACTAGGGATGTGCATGCAACCAAGTACATGCCCTTGACTAGAATTGACCCGGGGACCTTTCAGTCCACAGGTCGACACTCTATCCACTGAGCCAAACCAGTTAGGGCTAAACTATTATTTTTAAAACCATATCGTGGGCCTGGGAAAACAAGCCCAAACTCTGTTTTTACTTGAAGGTAAGTCTTCTGTGTTCCCAGGAGTGTGTTATCCTGGGGCTATGGGGTGCTTGGTAGGGTTTGTGAGGGTGCACCTGTTCATTCACCTCGTTTTCGGTATTCATATCTTGCAAGTTGTCTTTTGGACACAATCCGTGTCTTAAATGGTAGTGCCCCATGGTCTCTTCCGAGAAGTAGTTGGCAGACACAGTGAGAAGCAATCTGTAGACTTCAGAGTTGGCTGTCACTCTCCATGGGATTGAGTAATCGTTACCTGGAGTCTAGCTACTCCTCGAGGCCAGATACTACAGCCAGCTTCTCCTGCCCCGCAGGCTGCTTGGTTTCCCCACTCAATCTCTTCTGCCACCTCCGGGGTCAAAGTCTGCTCAGCCTGTCTACGTTCTTGTTTATTTACTCATTTGTTCATTTATCCAGGCAGTTCAAGAGCCTCAGATGTGGGCCACTCTTTGCCAAGAGGGGATGCATCCAACTAAGGCTCACCCTCACATGCAGGGCAGGAAGGAAGAGGAAATATGCATCCAGAAATTAGCAAGGCATAATGAGGAAAGTCACCCTGTTTCTGCCAAATTTATATATGCTAGAGGCCCAGTGCACAAAATTTGTGCACTCGGTGGGGGAGGGGGTCCCTCAGCCTGCAGACTGCACCCTCTCGCAGTCTGGGAGCCATCAGTCGGACATCCTTAACACTGCCACGGAGGCCGGAGAGGCTCCCGCCACCACCACCGCTGCACAACACCCCGGATGGAGACTGCACGGTCATCAGTTTCCTGTGGTCCATCTCCGCTTTGGGTGTGGGTTTTTTCCTCAGGTTCACACTAAGGCAGCGTTCCACCTCAGGATCTGAAACAGGTGTTTGCTCTGGGCTTCACCTAGATGTGCTGAAAACCCTTCTGAAGAGCGGCGTTCTGGGGCCTCCTCTGGTGAGGGCTTGTTGGTGCTCAGGGCACCAAGGGGTGGAGCCGGGTCCTGTGCATTGAGAGCATTGTGACAGCAAATGTCATAGTGTTTGCTGGAGATCGAGCTGCGGCCGTGGCTTAGGATGTGAAGTTCCCAGCACTTTGGGGTGCAGTGAATCCTGCTGCTGGCTCCCAAAACAAAAGGGAGAGGATGAGAGCGCCCCCGGTTCCATGTAAGAAGGTGATGTTCCCGTGTGGCTCAGGTGGTGGAGCAGTGCCCCATGCACTGAAAGGTTGCTGGTTCAATTCCCCATCAGGGCACATGCCTGTGCTGTTGGTTTGGTCCCAGCTACCAGTCAGTGTTTCTCTCACCCACTCCCTCTCCCTTCCTCACTCTCTAAAATCAATAAAAATATATATATATATATATTTAAAAATAGAAGAAAGCTGATATAATGATTGCTGTGAATTCCAATCCCCGGCCTCCAGACTTTCAATGTCCTAAATAATAAAAGCAATTGGAAGATATCACCTAGGATATAGAAGTTATTCATTTTTAGTTTGTTTTCTTAAACCTTATATTTTATTTTACTTTTTAAAAACTTGTTTTATTGTTTAAAGTATTACAAATAGTGGTGCATATATCTCCTTTTTCCCCCCATTGACCTTCCTAAACTTTTTATTTTGAGGTAATTATAAAGTTAGACTCAGTTGTGAGAAATAGTACAGAGAGAGTCCACGGACCCTTTATCTTGCTCTCCGCTCCAATGGAAATATTTTGAGAGACTGTAGCACACTACCAGAATCAGGATAGTGCTATTGATAGAGTTGAGACGCAGAGTGTCTCCATCAAGGGCATTTTATTTTATTTTTTTATTTTTTATTGATTTTTTACAAGAAGGAAGAGAGAGGGATAGAGAGAAACATCGATCAGCTGCCTCCTGCACACCCCCCCACCGGGGATATGCCCGCAATTACAGTACATGCCCTTGACCAGAATCGAATCCGGAACCTTTCAGTCCGCAGGCCGACGCTCTATCCACTGAGCCAAATCAGTCTCGGCCATCAAGGGCATTTAAAAACCCAAATGTTTATTTAATTGTGGTGCCTTCCAGCAGGGAGGCATGCCAGCCCAGCGATCCCATCGTTCTAATGATCATTTTTTTTCATATGCTCTCTGTGGCCGAGACTCTTGTTTCCCGTAGCAGAACGCCTCCTTCCTGAATTATGGATAAAGGAGCTTCGTAATTGATTGTCTTCCTGAGAGGCAGTTCTTGTGGGTTTGAGGCCCTGCCCCTGCCCTGGCCCCAGGGACAGACACTCCCCACTCGGCCTGGCAGACGTTTGACCAAAAGGAATCATTTAGGGCTGATCGCCCAGGGGAAGTGTGGCCAAGCTCAGAGTAATGCCTGTGTAAACGACAGTTACAGGCTTCTGCGTGTCCTGGGCCCCATCGAAGCCTCTTTATGTAGGCGGTGTAGGTACAGGGTGACTTTTCCACGGAGTTGCTAACTGTGGTGGGCGAGAGCCAGTCAGATCCCGCCACCCCAGACGTACGACCTTCAACAGCCTACCCTCTCAGGCATTCTGAGCACAACTTGCAGGGAAGGTGGACTCCATATAGAATCGATAATACTCACGGGTCAGGATTCAGTTAACCTCATAGTCAGCATCAGGCACCAGAACCCACCCAAGCTGCTGGCCAGACTCGGACCATTTGGGGATGGGACCTTGGAGCCATACCTAAGGACGCAGGATACAGGCTTCTGTCCGTCGTCCCCCACCCCGGTGGGCAGGCCTCTGACGTCTCTGCCTGTCCACACGTCTCAAATGCCACTGCATTCAGCCACGAGAGTCCACGACCATCACCTGGTATGCCAATTACCAAGTCACTAGGTTGCCAGGAAACCCAGCTCAGTATGCAGATTAGCAGAGTCCTGGATGTTGACGGGAAATGGAGACAGCTGAAAACTTTGGAGTTCGACCGGTCATCATGCTCACTCATCAACCCTGGGGTGGGAATTCCTGATGAGGGCAACTGACCTCCACTGCAGGGTTTAGCTGAAAACACACACACACATACACATATGCACACACCCCAACCCACACTGTCTGTGCTGGAAACTCAGAGTCACTCATGGCACCCTAAAAGTGGTGAGGACAGGCTGGGATCAGAATGCCATCTCTAACACCAGCTGGGTGACTCCGGGATTTTTTGTTTTTAACTGCTGTTTCCCCATCCATGAAATAGGGATAATAAGACCTGCCTGGAGGGTAGCTGTGAAAGCTCATTAAATGTGAGCTGCTGTTGAGACCTGGAAAAAAAATGAATAATAAATAAATAAATAAATAAATAAATAAATAAATAAATAAATGCTTCTCAGCTTCCTTCTGCTTCTGTATGAGCGAGACATGTGCCCATCAAAATCACCCTTCAGTGCTCCCTCTCTCTTGGGAAAGTTGCCGGCTTGGTATTGGTTGGAGTGATGGGGGTAAGCATGGCAAGTGTTGGGGTTAAAGAAAGAAGGAAGGGAACTCATATCTGAGCTCTGCATTCGGTCAGCAGGTGACAATGGACAAGAGTCCTGAGCCCCTGGGAGAAGCGGAGGCTCTTCCAGGGAGGAGAAACCTTGAGCCAAGGGGGCGAGAGTGAAATATAAACACATTCAAGAGGCAACAGAGCATATAACGGGGGTCTGACCTACCAGAGGACAGCTACCCCAGAGCAGGGATGTTGAGCTTGAGACACACTAGACAGGTGGGAGTTACTTAGGCGGAGAGAGACGGAGGAGGTGAAGGGCAGGCACGGAGGCTCTGAGGTGGGAGGAGAGGGTGTGTTACCGTGACAGACATATCTGGAGCGCTTGGAGGGTGTGGCGGGTGAGGAGTGGGAGGTGGGGACAGAGGCTGCAGGGACCTCGTTGAGCAGGACCCTCCAGGCCAGGGCTGGCATTTGCATGCAGCTAGAGGCTCTCTCTGGCCTTTGGGGCTTTGCATGGCCACTGGCATAGGCTCAGGTTTCAGAAGATGCTTGTCCGGAGTGTGGCATTCTCATCTTGCCGATGAGGACTTGAGCTGTCCACAAAAGGAAAGTCCAAACCTGTAGAGCATTTTTGTGAGTTCATTTGAGCCAAACCGATGACAATTGCCGGGAAGCAAAACCTCAGACTGAGAAAGTGCTCCGGAGACTGGCCATTTGCAGTTTATTTTATACACTAGAACAAGAGGAGGAGACGAAGGAGGATGGCAGGAAGTCTACATTGGTGGTAGATGAAGAGGGTGGGAGAAAGCATAGCGGGGAAATCTCTGAGGTTTGATAAGAAGTACTGGAGAGACACACGCTCCTTTCGCATTGCTGGCTACAGGGTAGTGAACAGTGAACATCCTGAGCACATAGAGGTGTGTGTGGGGAGCAGGGGAGCAGTGGGTTCCGGGATGTGCCTGGTGCTGGCAGTCACGCCTTAGGGGGCTGGAGAAGATCATTGCCCTAACATTTCAAAGGCAGTTACCTTAGCTGCACCAAGACAGCGGACAGGTGAAGACTAACCTTTGCAAGGGAACTACGGGCCTAGGAGGTGACCCCCTGCTGGGACTTGCTTCTAGCTGGGACTTTGTATGATCAGACCATCCCAGGGGTTCCTTCTAGTCTCTGCATTTGGAAGGCCCGCCATGCAGGCCTCCCCTGAGCTCGTCAGGTGGAGTAGGTGGTCCTTTTTCGTCCACAGGTCCTGGCAGATTCAGTACTTCGGAAGCCTAAAAGTGGCCCCGAGACTCATTCATTCCCTGGGCCTTGTTTCTCCATCTTCCCAGAAGGAGGATACAGCTGGAGCCTGAGGTCCATTCCAGCTAAATTGGAGTGAGTGAGAGTGTCAAGGGGCCTTACTTGGGGGGGAGACCAAGGTGCCTCCTTGAGAACATGCGAGGAAGGACTGGAGGTTGCCTGCTAAGTTGAAAATGAAAGCTACACCTGAGGAATGCCATCAGCCGCCTGTGGAAATATGTCCGTTTGGACTGCTGTATCGGAAGGCCAGAGGCTGGGTGGCTTTAGACAGCAGAAGTCTAATTCTCATGGTCCTGGAGGCTGGAGGTCAGAGGTCAGGCTGGAGGTCAGAGGTCAGGCTGGAGGTCAGAGGTCAGATGCCAGCATGGTCTGGTTCTAGTGAGGGTCCTCCTCCGGGTGGCAGGTTGCCGACTTCTCATTGTGTCTTTACGTGGCAGAAGGAGGGCGAGAGAGCTCTCTGGGGCCCCTTATATAAAGCTGCCAATCCACCTGGGAGGGCTTCACCCTCATGACCCAATCACCTCCCAGAGGTCCTCCTTCCTAGCACCGTCACATTAGCGTTTCTGCTCTGAATGTTGGGGGGACACAGCCCATAATAGTCCTGTGGTCTGAGAAGGAAGTTCTGGAGGGTTTGGGGAAGCCCAGCTTCTGACGAGGGTTTCCTGGGGGGTGCGTTTAAGGTGACCCCGAAGAGTATACTGCGGTTCAGTTGATTTTTGAAAATGTGCAAGTCATGTGACCCTTCCATGCCTCAGTTCCTCTAAGTGTAAAGGGACAACAATGATACTGCCCGGACTGCCATGAGGATTAAAAGGATTAATAGTTGCACGTCACACAGCACAGTGCCAGGAAGGTAGGACATGCTCAGTGAATGCTTGACGACGCTTCTGTGGGTCCCATGGATACAGGGTGGAGTCTGTGCTCTGAGATCTGGCTCCTGTTCCCCTCTCTGGCTCCTCTGCTACCCGTCACCTGCCTGATACCCGGCTGTATCACACATATATATCATCTACACAACCCCGAAGATCTATTCCTAAGCTGAAACCCTTCACACCCCACTCCATACAGAAAAAACACGTTTGCATGCTGAATGAGTTGGAGCTGCTCTGATGGGAGTACCATTGCATGGAGATGGCCTGATGTTGGTTCAGGTTTCCAAGGTAACTAACTGGAGGAGGGACATTTGCTTGTGTTGGGGCTGAGTGAGTTGTTTCCTTTGTATTCTACTCGGAGTTCTGGCTTTGATGAATAGTGGTTGGCTACGTGTGTTCTCCCTTCAGGATTAGAACAACATCCCTTAGTTTCTTGAGCGCCACTCAGGCTATTTCAACAGTGAAGGTTAAGCTGGTGCCATAACCTTTCCTCCAGGTTAAGGTTGGGATCCTCTGTGGTAGGTCTCGGCACAAGTAAGATCTAGGAAGAAGTTCTAAGTCAATACAGATCCAGGCAGAAAGCTCGGTTGAAAGCAGGAATCGGATAGCCGGGTATAAAATAGGAAGTTGGTCAGCTTGATGACCAGTCACTTGGGAAATGTAACTGTGAAGAATACACGCTACTTTTTGGGACTTTAAAGAGATTTTTGTACAGCCATGTTCATCGCAGCCTTATTCACAATAGCTAAGTGTGCATTGATATGAGTAGATACATGGGTCTAGCCATACAATGGACTGTTATTCAGCTTTCAAAAGGAAGGCAATTCGGGCACATACTACAACAGAGATGAACTTTGAGGACATTATACTAAGAGAAATAAGTCAGCCACCAAAGGACACTTATGATCCTACTTACATGTGGGGCCTAGAGCAGTCAAAGCCATAAAGACAGAAGTAGAATGGTGGTTACTAGGGACTGGGAAGTTATTGTTTAATGGGTACAGTTTTGTTTTAACAAGATGAAATGAGTTCTGCGGATGGATGGTGGTGATGGTTGCACAACATCGTGAATGTACTTAGTGCCACTGCACTGTATACTTAAAAATTATTAACATAAGTATATTTATGTTGTGTACTTTACCACAGCTTAAACATTTTTTTTTTTTTTTAAAGAATGTGTGTTGTGCCAAAACCAGTTTGGCTCAGTGGTAGAGCGTCGGTCTGCTGACTGAAAGGTCCCAGGTTCGATTCCGGTCAGGGGCATGTACGTTGGTTGCATTCCTGGTGGGAGGTGTGCAAGAGGCAGCTGGTCGGTGTTTCTCTGTCATTGACGTTTCTAGCTCTCTATCTCTCTCCCTTCCTCTCTGTAAAAAATCTATAAAAATATATTAAAAAAAAGAATGTGTGTTGTGTTTCAAGATTCTGACAAGTGAAGGCAGTTTGTTTCACCTTAGGCTGCTTTTAGTGGAATGACATCAGTGGAGGTGAAGTCCTCCAGACGGAACTCCTTACAACACAAAACTGAGCCTGAGCCAATGTTTGTTTTCAGAAAGGTAACTTCTGAAAAAGTGCTCCTGGAAGGTCTGCCATTTGAGGCTGCTTCGGCAAAAAGTGTGGAGTGGAGAGAGAAATTTAAGTTCTTTCTACTCAAAAATACTCCTTTCCCTAAAATGATTTGTTCCAGTTCTGCCTATCGGAGACCTCAGGTGGGAACAGTATAGGGACCTAGGAAAGAAAGAGATAGGCTATTCAAATACGCCAGTTAATTTATGCAACTGGGATGGGTCTCTTCCCTCCCTGTCAAGAGCAAATGATGGTGACCCATTTGAAACATGTTTATTTCTCATTTCGTTGGCCCTTGGCGATGACAGAATGCTTATGGGCCGCACTGTTTGAGAGCCCATGCTGAAACCCCATTGCGTAGAACAGTATATTATCTGCCAATCCACAGTGTTCGGTGGGTGCCAGGAGACCGCTGTGCAGGAGGGTGAGTGGCTTGGCTGGGCTTCCCCGTGACCACCGCTCGGCTCTCTTTACTCGTCTTAGTGTGGTGAGCTCCGGGCTCAAATGCCCAGTGGCCTCCGGGTACCTCCTCTGGGACGTCCAGGCCCCTCCAACTCAATATGATCAGTGCAGATTCTTGATGTCCTCGTGTACCCTCCCCCTGCCTGCCCCAGCTCATCATCATCTCAGCCGCCCAGGTGCACAAGCTGGAAGCTCCCAATGTCCTTCTTCCCTGCACCTCACTGCCGGCCCCTTCTTCCTCCAAAATTTATCCCCGGCCTGTCTGCTTTCCCCACCTTCTCATCACCTCCTCGGTCCCAGCAGCCATCCTTTCTAGCGTCGCCAGGGGGAAGTCACTGGGTCTAGCCCTGGAGCTAGTCTCCTCTGGCCTCAGCCTGGCCTAAGGCAGTGGTCGGCAAACTCATTAGTTAACAGAGCCAAACATCAACAGTACAACAATTGAAATTTCTTTGGAGAGCCAAATTTTTTAAACATCTTCTAGTGCCACTTCTTCAAATAGATGCGCCCAGGCCATGGTATTTTGTGGAAGAGCTACACTCAAGGGGCCAAAGAGCCTCATGTGGCTCGCGAGCTGCAGTATGCCGACCACGGGCCTGGGGAGATATCTGCTCTGGTCTGGTCTAGGCTAGCGGGCTTTTCTCTAGACTGGTGGAAGGGCATCCTTCTGAGCTCCCTGCTTCCCTCTCCCCCCAGTTCCCTCTCCATACAGCCTGGATGATTTGCTAAAACCTTTTAAGAAATGTCAAGTATGACCACACATGCAGCAATGTGCATAAAACATAAACGTCAAGTATAACAAATTATTATAAAGTGAACACGCATGTAAAGATCACTCAAGCCAAGAAATAGAGCATTGCCATCCTCTCCCCCCCCCCCCCCCGAAGCTCCCAGCATGCTTCCTGCCAGCCACACCCCTTTTTCTCCAGGAACCACCATCAGGTCTTAGATGCAATCACTCCTTGCATTTCTTAAACTAGGTAAAAGCCAATGTGATTTCGCCTTTGAGGTACCTTTATATTAATGGAGTTATACAAAGACACACACACACACACACACACACACGTATGTACATGTTTTCTCTCAGCAGTAGTTTGGCCCACGTGCTGCTTGTAGCTGTAGTTCATCGTCATCATGATTATTTCCTATAGATCAGTGGTTCCCAACGTGGGGCACAGGCCTTCAGGGGGGCAACTTAATTTTTAAGGGGGGCAATTCGAGAATGAGTTATGAACAGTGATTTTTTGCATTTCTTATGGTTCTAGAGGCCTCATATACAGTATATAAACATATATTGTGACATTTATGCATTTCAGTTCTATTAAATGTTTTGAAACTTTATTTGCTATTTTTTATATCACTTCATATAATTATTATTATGTTAACAATTTCTTAGTGATTTCTTCCTCCGTACTTAACTGTCCTTTTGTTCTTTTATTTTTCTCTTTTATGGATGCCATGTTCTTTGGAAGCCTGTTTAGACCAAGTTCATGGCCTTTTAGGCTTCCTCCACATGAATAGGCGTTCACTTTTTGAATAATAAAAATTATATGTCACTGGGGGCATCAGAATGTTAGAGATGCTTAGGTGGTGTGTGGCCAAAAACAAGGTTGGGAACCGCTGCCCTAGCGGGATACTGTACAATTTACATATCCATTTGCATATCCATTTGTTGGGTATGTAGGTTGTTTCCTTACAGGGCTACAGTATTGCTCCTGATCTGCATCCTTGGTCATGCCGCCTGGTGTACCTGCTCACCCTATTTCCAGGGTAATATCTAAAAATAGAATTGCAGGGTCATGCCGCTAAGCAGTCCTCCAGGGCATCTGTATCCAGTCACATTCCTCCTAGTGGTATTGTGAGTTCTTGTTGCCCCTTATCCTCGGCAACACTTAGCATCGGTGGCCTTTGGACTGATAGTCTTCCTGGAGGTTGTGTGTGTGTGTGTGTGTGTGTGTAGTCGTATCTCATTGGGGTTACATCTCCCTGACTTCTAATGAGATTGAGCACCTTTTCATCAGTCAAAGGGTTAGTTGATACCCTCTGTATGAAGTTTCTGTCTTTTACTCATTTTTCTGACTTGTAGAAGTTGTTTATTTTGGATAAGAGTTCTTTTTTTTTCTTTTTTGGCTAATGTCTCTCATTTCGTGGCTTGCCTTTTTTCCTATTAAGAGTGTCTTCTCAGAAGACTAATTTTGATATATAAAGTACATCGGTCTCTGTAATTACTTTTCCCTGTGTTCGGCTCAAGGTTGATTTTGCCTCTATCCAGGTCACAAAGAGATCCTCCTACTTCATCTTCTAAAAACTCTGGTTTTTCATTTCACATCCAATTCGGTAATTCTCCTGGTATTGATTTCCCGGAGAGTTGTAAGAGAGGATCCCATTGTCACTTTTTCTGGTAAATAAACCCGATGTCCCATTACCGTTGGGTGACCTCTAAAAGGAATCATGTCATGTCGCCCCCTCCTTTAACCAGTCACAGTGAATCCTCAGACAGCTTCCGTCTGTCCCTGCCATGGAGCCATCTTGGCTTTAGTTCTGACTCTCAGACGTGCCAAGCTCCTTTCTGCCTCTCTTTCTTTGCACCTGCTGCTCTCTTTCCCTGGGACATTATTTCCCCAGAATTTTGTCTGGGTATTTTTTGTGTCTAATATTGATGTCAGCCTCTCAGAGAGCCGCCTTTGCTTACCTAGCAGACGGCTCCCCTCGTTACTCTTTCTCCTGTATTAAAAGCACTGGTCACTATCTTATCATACATTTTTCTTCCTCTTTCCCATTGGATTATAAATGCTTTGAAAGCAGACATCCTTTGGCTTGCCCTCTGCTGTGTTTCTGGTCCCAGAACAGAGCCTCAAGCTGCCGATGCTCATTTGTCGTCCAATGATCAAATCAACCCATCAGAGGTGTGTGAAACGGGAAACTCTCTGAAAAACAGCCACCCAGTGCCACCCAGGACTTCCGGAGCTTTGAAGAGGTGGTTGACGTGTGCCGAGAGGATTTTCCTTAGTTAGCAAACCCATAGTGCTGACGTGTACTAGACATTTTTAATTGCCTATAAAAATAAGAACTCATTTAATTTTTCTAAAAAATTATTTGAAGATGGTTGCCCCATTTTACAGATGAGGAAGAGACACATGAAAATCGCTAAGGTCACTTAGCTGGCGGTGTTGAGCTGGGATGCAAAACCAGACAGAATTCATCTGAAGCAGTGGCACTGGGATTGTGGGAGGGAGCCTCTCTCTCTCTCTCTCTCTCTCTCTCTCTCTCTCTCTCTCTCTCTCTCTCTCTCTCTCTCTCTCTCTCTCTCTCTCTCTCTCTCTCGGCAGGTGTGCCTGGAGAACAGCAGAGTTCACTGTAGCATCTTCCCGGGTATCCTGCCGTGGTCCTTTGGTAAAGGACGTTGGGAAGTGTTGTGTGTCTGTGTCTTTGAGGGAGCCAGGCCCACGCTCACGTGGTCAGGAGAGAGCCTGTGGCAGAAATGTTCCCAGCTTCCCGGACAGCCCCCTTCCCTGTAACTATTAACTGTATTAACTGGTGTTCGAGGAGCACGTTTTAGAAAATAACACTATCGTATAATAACTAAAACTGCTTATGTAGATTTAAGAAGTAAGGGAACATGAGATAAACACAACTATTGTTAAATTTTTGGTATATTTCCTTCCAGTAATTCTGTTGCACTTGAGTTTATTTTTAAAAAAAAAACAAAACATAGCTGGTTATGTTAAAGTGTTTTCTATCCTTTTATTTTTTTTTTCTACTTAGCATTTGACTCATAAATACACTTTGTTTCATCGTCTTTGAAAAGTTTACTTTTTATAATTGCGTGATATCCTGAAAAGTGACTTGGTTAAGCTAACCTGTGTATTGGTGAGGTTTCTGGTTTGAGTGGTTTATGTTGTTATCATAAATAATGTTGAGATAAATGTCTTCTGGGAAAAAGCCTTTGAAAAATATATTGGCAACGGTTTCCTTAAAATACTTTCCGAAAATGGAATTACTTGGGCACAGGACACACATTTTTAAGGCTTCAACCTATCAAACTGCTATCCAAAAGAGTACTGCCAGTGTGCCACCGATGGGCTATAAAATTCTTCCTGGTTTTTAAACAAACTTTGGTGACCCATTTTTAATTAGGAAGTTCTTTTCCGAGATGGATCACTGGTGCTGTGGATTGTTTTGCATCTAACCTTGTTTCCCAGGAGTGGAAGCAAGACTGTTGTTCGAAGACCATTCTCCCTCATTTCAGGTTTTGTGATTTCTCTTTTCTGTCAAGTCAATAGCGGCTGTATTTGTCCTCGGGCTGTCTGGGGACGGTGTGGTTATATAACATATGGATCGTGTGGTTTAAACAGACCGAGGGGAGGCCTGGCCAGCTTCTGAGGAGACTCAGTGTGGCTGCTCAGGGTGGGGTGTCTAAGAGCCGGGCCCTTGGTCTGGGGGAGCACCTCTTCCTGGCCGAGCCCAGGCCAGCATGTGAGACCCTCCCCCAAAAAGGGTCTGCATGCAATCCCTTCTACTCACACTCGAGCTGGTAAAGAAGATGAGTTTATTTGTTCCAAGTCATCCACATTTTAATAATATCTTTTTAAAAAACATACATTTTTTATTGATTTCAGAGAGGGAGGGAGAGAGGGAGAGAGGGAGAGAGGGAGAGAGGGAGAGAGAGAGAGAGAGAGAGAGAGAGAGAGAGAGAGAGAGAGAGAGAGAGAGACATCAATGATGAGAGCGAATCATTGATCGGCTGCCTCGTGCACACCCCACCCTGGGGATCGAGCCCGCAACCCGGACATGTGCCCTTGACTGGGAATCAAACCATGACCTCCTGGTTCTTAGTTTGGTGCTCAACCACAGAGCCACGCCGGCTGGGCTTAATAACATCTTGAAAACACCTCCCCCCCCCCCCCCCCCCCCCCGCCCCCAACCTCAAGCTTCCAAAGTCCAAACAGGAAAATCTTAAGGGATTTCAGGCCTTTGAACTGGTTAGTGGAGAAGATATTTTGGACATGAATGCCTACACAGAGCTTACACTGCTAGAGCTCCCTATGGCTGCCCTGACACACATACACACACACACACACACACACACACACCCCGTGGATTGACGCAGGGGTGCCTGGTTGGACAGGTGAGGAAGTGATGGCTTCTGCCATCACAACCAGGTTTGCACATCTTCATAGGACAATGGTCCTTCCCTCCATGCGTGTGGAGCCGGCACACTGCCCACCCTCTGTCCAGTTCGAGCCATTTGCCAGGAAGACCCAGCTCGTCAGTGGCAAGTGAGCCTCCGGGCCCCGTCTTCTTCCCCTTCGCACCCCAGGCTTCCACGTCACCAGGAGCCTCGGCGTTTCTCCGACACCAGCACCGTGGTGCCCAGCCAGGCTGCCCGGGGAGAGCCTTGGTTGCGGAGGGCGCTGTGGGTGTGAGAGTAATTATTGCAGAGCGGCCGGCCTTTGCAGTGCACGTGTGAAGGGAAAGGGAGCATTGCCAGCGTGTGGAAAGCGACTGCGTTGCCAGGCGCCCGGCCTCGGCGTTCAGGTGGGAGGCGTGAGGATGGAAAAAGCCACAAGTGTTCGTGGCCAACATGTGCCCGGGGCCGGGCAGCGTTCCAGAAGGTGCTCCTGCAGCTGGCGTTGCTCCCACATGCTCCCATCTCAGGGTGCTGGCTGGTTATGTAAGAGAACATTTTTTTGCTGAAGATAGCGTTGGAAACCGCATGCCCGTCCCCGGCGCTGGCTACCAAGTCCAAAACACCCGCTTCAGGCGTCCTCCTGGGGAAATGCTGCAGGGGAGGGGGGAGGGCAGGGTTTGGGAAGGTAGAAAGAGGGGCTGTTTTGTTCATTTTCTTCAGGCTGTCAGGTCTCCGCCACATGCATTTCTGGTTGCTAAGCTGCTGGAAACGGAAGGAGGACATGGACGGAAGAATGGCGAGAGCTTTCAGAGCCGGGGGCAGCCCGGCTGGATCTGCTCAGTCAACAGATTCAACAGCTTTGCTCTTTGTCAGCAGGAAAGTCCGAGTCTCTGCCCTCGTGATGCCAGTCTCTGTGTCAGGGGAAGAGAAGTGCTAGATATTGCATTTGGTGGGAAAACAAAGCAGGGGTGATTGAGGAGGTGCCAAGTGGAGGCCTCAGAGTGAGCCCACTTGGGGAGGGGACCTGGGATGGGGTATGACCATGAGCTTGGCTTTGATGGGGTGGGGTTTGAGGTGTCCCTGGGTCCTCCATGCAGGAGCAAGTGCCCAGCTGGTGGCTGGAACGGGAGCCTGGAGAGATGGGGGCTGGGCATAGGACCTTAGGGCTAGGTGGGGACGTTAGAGCAGGTGTGGGTCCCTGACCATGGAACTTGGGCATGAGGCCTGGCTCTTGCTTATCCTTGCCTTTGGGACTAAAATAGAAGCTCGAGGCCTCGGGTTCCCTGTCAGCCCCAGCCTGAAGCAGGCGCTCTGGTGTCTGACCTCAGGGGCCTCTCATTCACTAGGTTCTCTGTAGCTCAGGCTTCTCTAGCTGTCTCAGTTCTGCTCCTCTGGGCCCCTGGAGAGAGAGAGAGAGCTTTCAAGTTCCCTTTCCCAAAAGCCTGCCTGGGGGCACCCGGGTACCTCCTCTTGCAGGGCTGGGTCCCCGCCTATCAATGCCTGTGCTTCTCCCTGTCGGACTTCAGTCCTTCCCGTAGGACCTCTGCCCTCAGCTCCCCCACCATCCCCAACTCAGAACAGATTTGGGGGCGGGTAGACGAACCAGTTGGACAGCTGTAGGTTGAGCTGAAATTTGCGAGCAACTCAAATACGTTCACACAGCCACTGACACAAGTGGGCACCCGTAAAGCGGATCTAGGGAGTCATTTCTGAGGTGGCTCCTAGCTTCGGAGCTTCCACAGAGTGGAGGTTTTGTCTTAGCAATAAGGAAACCATTCCCAAGTCCTGGAGCCCTGTCCCTGGTACCTCCCCCTACTCGCCCCCACCTCCACTCCACCACCCCATGCAGTCTGTGCTGGGCCAGCACGATTTGTTCAGAAAATTCTGCAAAATGAATCTGTCAGGAGAAGAACCAGCTCCAGGGATAATCGGCAATGCGATTGCTACTTGTTCAGCAACTACTGGACACCTACTGTATGCCCGGAGCTGAGCCAGGGGGTGGCGGTCTACGAGGAATGCATGAGAAGAACTGCCGGCCTGGCTGGAGTTCTCTTAGCTTGTAGGAGTCCCCCCTGTGTCTGCCCAGTGTGTGAAGCTTGGAGTGTGCTGGTGGATTTTAAAAACTAACAAAGGGGAAGAGAGAAAGAAAACCAAGGAGGGAAAAGTCCCTTCCATTTGTCAGTCCTCTGACTGTCTCCCTCTTTCGTGGGTGTGATGTGCGGACTGTGAGTCAGCAGACCGCTCAGCTCGGTCTGTGCCTGCAGGACAAACCGGTTCCATGGAGTCCCAGCGGTAACCGGTGCGGGCCTGAGGGCAGAGCAGGCCAGCTCGAGCTGAGCAGAGATGGGGTGCAGGGCTTTCCTCTGCACGGACATCTGCTGTGTGGGAGCGAATCTGTCCCTGCACCCTGTCCGGAGGCTGGCCTGTGTGCCATGCCCAGTGGGCCACCAGCTCGGGGCAGTGGCTGCTGCTCGGCCAGCGCCATTAAGGCCCAAGGATGGCTTGTGTTAATTGTGCGGGAGCAGTGCCTGTAGGTTTGCTCTGCCCGGGGCCAGGGCACTGCCCTTCTGAAAGTTCTCATTGTCCACATCCCTCCTCCTCTGAGTAACGGGTAACAGCTCCAGAGCTCCTCATGCCCTCAGGATGAGGAGTCTCTTCCCAGCTTGGTGTCTGGCTCCCTGGCTCCCTGGCCCCACCTGCCCCGGCTCCCTCCTCCGCCTGGGTGGGTTTGTGCTACCTGCACCACCTGGTGTTCCCTGACAGCGCCCCCTGCTGCTTCCTCGCTGCCTTCTCACTCACCGGCTCCTCTCTGCGGGTGAATCCCACCTCCTCTATCTGGTGACTTGAGCTCATTCTCCAACACCAACTTCAACAGCCTGCCTTCCACACTCGTGACTCCCTCAGGCAGTGTTTCCTTTTGTTTCTCCATTACCGCTTTCTAACCTAATTAGATTATAATGATCCGTGTCCTGCGATTCGCTTATGGCGATCAGCTCTCTCTCCAGGCGTGCTGTGAGCGCCTCGGCTCACCGCCCGGCACCCGGCAGTGGCTGCAGGTGATGGTCCCAGACACTCACAGAACAGACTGAGCCCACGGTGCTCATCGCTATCTCCTTGGACGACTTCTGTCTTCTCTGGGCAGAGGGGTGGGGAGAACCACAAAGAAAAGTGTGTGTGTGTGGGGGGGGGGGGGGCAGGAGGGAGGATCACTGCCCTTGAGGAGGTGAAAGGGAAGAGGCAGAGAAAGCAGGGCCACCATGCTGGTGCCCGGAAGGCGAGGAGGGAGCACTATGAGCTAGGGCCCCTCCGATGGGAGGAGCACCCATCCCCGTCTCCTTTTAGTGGGGGCGGTGATGTGGGTCCTCTGCACAGAGAACTGGGAGGCTGGGAGGCCCCTCAGGCAGCGAAGGGAAAGGCTGGGATCAAACCCAAGACAATATTGTAGGACCCAACGCAGTCTGGCCGTGGACGTATCCACCGTCTGCCCCTTGGAAGGTGACATCAAATCACAAAGCAAATCTCCATGGACCGGAGCTGATCGGTGCAGGTCTCCCACGCCTAAGGCTGCTCCGTGGCAGGTGCCTGTGGGGCAGGCATCGAGCACCGAGCACCGAGCACCAAGCACCTGGTTGCAGGGAGCTGGGACGTTCCAGAAACCTCCCTTACAATAACCCCAGCTCCCCCCTCTCTTCCTCAATGCTCAGCAACTCCAGCTCTTGTCATATTTTCTCATTATGCTCAGCATTTGAGAGCCAAGTCTGAATTTTAATTCATGCTTTCAATATACTGAGCTTAAAAAAAAATAGGACATTTCAATACCCTATTATGCAAAGTTAAGGAACCTTTAAACCTTGGGTGCGATATTTTGCAATTGGCTTGCCTGCCCTATATTTGTTAATAGATCTTTAATTCTCTTTAAACATTTGTTCCTATCTTTTGTTTTTATTAAATTTTGAAATGCACATGTGTTTTCGAGTCCTCTGGGTAATGAAATGTCAACAGATTATGGAATTCATTTTTTTCATTGCCCGCTGGCCTGCTGAGTTACAACAATAACCTAAATCCAATTAGAAATGAGGTTATGACCCCCTCTTACCCCGGAGAGTCTAATAATAAGACCAGGGAAACGTGAGAAATTAAACCGATGATTAGTTTCCACCCAAATATTTATAACTTTCCCCCCCACATTCTTTTCTGGGGATTGGGCTTGGGAGGATGAAGTGTAAGTCAACCTTGTACTCAAGGCGGGGAGCTGAGCACCCCGAGAACAAGGTGCATTGAGGGTTTGATCAAGAATGAGTTTGGGAGACGCCACTTCACACCCATTGGGATGGCCATGATTAAAAAAAACAAACACCAACAAGTTTTGGAAAGAAAGTGGAGAAATTGGGACCTTTGTATATTGCTGGTGGGAATGTAAGTTGCTGCGGCTGCTGTGGAAGACAGATCGGAGGTTCCTAAATAAATTAAATGTAGAATTTCCATATGACTCAGCAGTTCTGCTCCTCGGTACCTACCCAATATAACTGAAAACAGGTGCTCAGACAAAAACGCGTGCGCGCATCCTCACAGCAGTGTTATTCAGAGCCGGAAGGTGGAAACAGCCCAGATACCCAGGAGCCGATGTAAACGAAACCAATCGCATGGCACGTCCATGCTGTGGACGGGCTGATGCATGTCACCCTGAGGAGGAGCCTGCCACACAGCGTGCCAGGTGAGAGAAGCCACTTACTGTGTGGCTCCATTGACATTTCATGTCCAGAGAAGGCAAATCCAACAGGAAGTCCGCTGTTGGAGGGAGAAGGGGGTTGGAGGGGCAACTGGCTAAGGGTAGAGAGTTTTATTTGGGGGTGAAGAAGATGCTTTGCAGTTAAATGGAGGGGGCGGGTGCACAACAGCGTGAATGCACTAAACGCCAATGCGTGCATACTTTAAAAAGGTTATGATGCTGAAACCGGTTTGGCTCAGTGGATAGAGCGTCAGCCTGCGGACTCAAGGGTCCCAGGTTCGATTCCGGTCAAGAGCATGTACCTTGGTTGTGGGCACATCCCCAGTGGGGGATGTGCAGGAGGTAGCTGGTTGATTTTTCTCTCTCATTGATGTTTCTAGCTCTCTATCCCTCTCGCTTCCTCTCTGTAAATATCAATAAAATATATTAAAAATAAAAAAGGTTATGTTATGTGCCTTCCACCTCTCCTGTAGGAAAGGAGAGACATTTTAGATTCTTGTGGCACACTGCTGTTCTACTTACCATGAGGCCAGGTGGGCTGGGTGTTCTGACAGGGCAGCTGGGCACAGTGGGTGAGTGAATGGGCTCTGGAGGGAGGTGTGTGTGTGTGTGTGTGTGTGTGACAGACCTTGACACGGGCAGATGTAGTCCAGCCTGCTGAGGACCAAGCACCCAAGGGGAACGGTGTGCCCGGCCTGAGGAGGTGCCGTGGAGCAGAGTATGAAGATAAGGAAGGGGCAGCCGCCTATGGAGGAAAGGCGGGAAGGGTGATCTCAGCGGATGGAACAGCGTGAACAAAGGGGTTGTCAGACGGCATGGAGCTGTGGCAGACACTGAACACTGAGCGACGGGAAGACGTGTGGACTGTGTGCCCGGCAGAAGGGCCAGGACCATGTCCTGAGGGTGATGGGGGAGCGACAGGTCAGGTGTGTGATCCGGATCAGGCCTCTGGCTGCCCTGTGGGAGGCGGGGCGGGAGGGGCAGCGGGCCAGGCTGTCAGACGGGGCTTCGGGCAGTGGGGTTGGGCTGAACCCGGTGTGGAGAGGGAAGCGGATCAGAGGCAGGGGGTGAAGTTTGCCTTCTGGGAGAGACGGGGAGGGGCCTTGAGTCACTGGGGCTTCTAGTTTGGGTGACGGGGGCTGGGGGGGCGGGGAGTGCTGGGATCCTAATGGAAATGGGGTGAGAGGTTTGCATTTGAGCTGCTGTGAGCAACCACCCCCGCACCCCAACAGGGGTGTTTGGCCAGCACCAGGAGGGGTCTGATCTGGTGATGTGCCAGCAGATGGGCAGCTTTCCCGCACATTGTCTGTGACATTCAGACGTGTGTGAGTAGCAGTCCCTCTTTCCATGGCTCTGCTGAATTCTGGTCCCTCCACTCAGCTGTTGAGTGGCATTTAGGTTGTTTGGGGGCGATCGGGAATAATGTCGCCGTGGACTTTCGGATCTTACTGGACCTTGCGGGGACCCATGCTCTCGTGCTGGTTGGGTGTGGAGGGGAATTGCTGGGTCCTGGGCATGCGCCCGGGCCGCTTTCGTAGACCCGGCCACGTAGCTTTCCCCAGTGCATCCCCAGGGGCTCCCACCAGAGCGGACATTCGGAGTTCCCGTTACCCAGCTCCTGGCCAGCGCGTCTCTCCTGGTACACGGTGGTATTCGTGTAACTTTCCCAGAAGATGGATGGCTCTGAGCCACTCCTGCCTATGTCTGCTCCGACGCCTTGTTCTTTCCGCCTGGCATGTGTCTGAGGCTCGTCCCGTCTTCCGTCCGCTCCCTTTTCTGACTGGGGCCCAGGTCCGTTAGCAGACGTGTGCCCGGGAGGATCTCCGCACCCCCGTGCACTTCCTCCTCACTCTCTGGTGTCTTTTCTGTGCAAGTTTTTCATTTCAATCAATTGAAGTTAATAAAGACAGCAGCGAAGTCTTTATAAAACGTGGAGCCAAGCGGTACTTTAGAGGAAGACCATACTGAGGCTGGTATGACTTTTAAGGGAATTAGAATCCCTCTGCATATCTTTGCGGGTTTTATGTATGCAAATTACTTAGGCAGACGTCCTCACCACAAGGAACATCTAACTCTGAGGGGGACTGTGATGCTGTGATGGAACGAACCTGCCCTGAGAGTGTGAGACGCTCGAGTCACCGCGGTGCCTGGATGAGGGAAGCTTCATGGGGGAGGAGGCGTTTGAACTCAGCCTCGAAGGAGGGACATGACGTAAAGGGAGAATTCCACACTCAGCCAGCATTGGGAGAAAGAGCACGGTGTAAAGGTCCATGGTGTGTTAGGATTCCCAGGCTGAGAGCTTGTTATAGGTAGACATGTGTATTCTTTTACTTACCACCTTTCAGAAATCTGCAGGAAACCCAACATAGGTGATTTAAAAATGCATGGAAGTTATTTTTAAAAAATTTGCCTTATTGTGTTAGTTTATATCTTGTCTATTATTGGAAATACTAGGGGCCCGAGGCATGAAAACTCATGCACTGGAATGTGGGGGGAGGGGTTCCCTCAGCCCATCCTGCTCCCTCTCACAGTCTGGGAGCCCTTAGAGCTGGGCTGGCAGCGCCCCATCACACCTCTGCTGCTGCCACTGCTGGCAGTGCAAGCCTTGGCTGGCCCTGGTTACCAGAGCCTTGGGCAGGCCTGGGTGGCTGGGCAGCCGCCATCTGAGGCTTGCTTGTGCTTTGGGCTGGCACTGGGTGGCTGGGGGGCTGAAGGGACTGGGGGACTCTGGAGGCAGGCGCCCCAGAGGGGTTGAGGGGACTGGGCTCCACCATCTTGTGGCTGTGGGTGCTGCCATCTTTCAGGGCATGGCAGTCAATTAGCATATTGCCTCCTTATTGGCTGTGGGTGCCACCATCTTTTGAGTGCATGGCAGTCAATTAGCATATTCTCTCCTTATTGGCTGTGGGCACCACCCTCTTTGCGACAGTGTGAGGGTCAGTTAGCATATCCCCTCCTTATTAGATAGGATATTGGTCAACGTCCTAGCTGAAAACCTGCACTGTTTTTCTTATGAGTCCTCTAACCCCCTTCCTACCTCAGGGCCTTTGTGCCTGCTGTCCCCTCTCTCTGGAACACTTTTCCCAAGTTTCGGTAGGGTGGGATCCTTCAGATCCTTCAGGATGATGATTAAGCATCTAAACTAAAAAGACTCGTCTATTTTAGGATTTGTTCTAGGTTATTACAAAGGGAGGTTGAAATGAGGTAGGTTACAAAAGAGCAATGTACGATTCTACTTTGGGGTCCCATAAATCTAACAGTTTGTAAATACAATATACTGTATAGGCCAGAAACTTCATGTTTGTTTTATATTTGAAAAATCTCCATTGTGAACATATTTTCTACAACCTGAAACATTATATTTTAAAGGTGGGGAGTTATATTTTTCAATGTTTCTGGTTCAGTGGTTTACATACTGTAGTTATCACCTCACACCTGCCAGAATGACTACCATCAATAAATCAACAAACATCGAGTGCTAGAAAGGATGGGGAGAAAAGGGAACCCTTGTGTACTGCTGGTGGGAGTGCAGGTGGGTGCAGCCACTGCGGAAAACAGTATGGAGGCTCCTCAAAAAATCAAGTAGGGGAGTGGATGAAGAAGCTATGGTGCATTTAAGCAGCGGAATACTACTCGGCTGTAAAAAAGCAAGCAACGTCATCCTTTGTGACAGCATGGAGGGACCTGGAGAGTATTATGCTAAGTGAAGTAAACCAGTCAGAGAAAGACAGGTAACATGTGATTTCATTCATGTATGGACTCTAGTGAACAAAAGAAACTAACAAACAGAAATACATTCATATATAGAGGACAGACTGGCAGCTGTCAGAGGGCATGGGGGCTGCAGGGCTGGGTGAAAAGGTGATGGGATTAAGAAAGAAAAAAAAAAACACCCCAAAAAAACAAACAACAACCCTCAAACCTCGTAGACACAGACAAAGGTGACAGGTGATTCTCCAAAGAGGGGAGAAGCCCCTACTAAGGTGATTACCAGAGGGAATGGGGTTGGGGAGGTAGAAGAGGGTACAGGGGTATATGGTGAATGGAAACATGGGCACCTTCCCATGTTCCCCTTTGCCCTTCCCATCCTGTGGACTGTGAGACCTTGGGAACCTGGCCAGCCACCCAGTCTAAGGTCAAAGAGAAACGGCTTGATGTGAGCTGGGGTATAAACAGCGAGTGTTTTGGTCTTACACAGCTTCCACGCGTCCCCCTCCCGCTGTGTTCTGTGCTCCATAAAACCTTGTGCTGGGAAAGTCCAGTGGTGGCAAACAATAGCACCAGGCAGCCGCCCCCGGTGTAGACTGTACGCAGGCCGGATGGGACTCAGGGGGTCACCGTCACCAGTGGGCCGCCACCAGTGTGCACGTAAGTCCTAGGAGTCCCATGTGGTTCGCAGCCAGTCCTCCGGGCTATTTCTTTGGAATCACAGACAATACACTGAGGTTTTCTAGGGTCTCAACACTTTGCATAATGGGGCATAGGGTGGCAGAAGAAGACTTGACATTGGGTGGTGAACACACAATACAATATACAGATGATATATTATAAATTTTTTTTTAAAAAAAATTGATTTCAGAGAAGAAGGAAGAGGAAGAGATTGGCTGCCTCTGACATGTCCCACACCAAGGGACCAAGCCCACAACCTGGGCATGTGCCCTTGGCCGGAATTGAACATGGGGCCTTTCAGTCTGCAGGCCAACGCTCTATTCACTGAGCTGAACCAGCCAGGGCCAGATGATATACTATAGAATTGTACACCTGAAACATATATACTTTTGTTAACTAATGTCAACCCCATCCATTCAACAAAAAAAATAAAAATTAAAAAATACTCTAGTTTTCCAAAAAGATTTATATATATATATATATATATATATATATATATATATATATATATATATATATATATATATATATATATAAGCTTCTGGCCCTGAAATCAACATGGCTCTATGACTTACGAACTCTACCTTAGACAAAGTAGTTAACCTCTCCGGGCCTCAGTTTTATCATCTGTTAAGTGGGGAGAATCCAGTCCCTGCTTTATTGTTATGGTGAGGATGAAATGCATTAATATATATAAAGTGCTTAGATCTTCAACTGGCACCTAAGAGGCACTCAGCATGTATTAGCTGCTATGTTTGCTGCTACTAAGGTACCAGGTTAGGCTCTTCTAAGTACAATATTTCAGTCTGTCGAACAAACCTGTGAGGGAGGGAGGAAGCAGATACAGAGAAGTGAGATGTACCTTGCCATTGATGTCAGAGCAGGAATGGGGACACGGGTTCAAGCTACCACCTCAAGAGGTCATTCGTCGACCACCTGTCTCTACAAAGAAGTTGGTCAGTCCTGTACAATAGTCCTGGAGCAATTCTTGGACAATCCTGGGCTCCAAAGCGTCCAGTGGGTGGGGGTGGGGTCGTGGGGTGGAGGGTGTGGGTGGGGACTTTTTTTGATACTGTGACTCCAGGGATCCTGCCTTGGGCGCCCTGACCTCCAGTGGCCGACATGGGAAGTGCGTCTCTACTAGGCCACTGTAGGGCAATGGATTCAGAGTCAGAAAACCTGTATCTCCTGACTCTTCTCTTCACTGGATCGCACTGAGGCCATTGGCTAATCTCAGCTGTGGTTTCCTCACCCACCCCACCTTAGACCGGCCCCTTCCACCGGAGCCTGGACTGCTGCTGTCGTTCCTCTCCCCAAGCTGTCATTTGCGTCACCTCCCAGGCATCTTGTTAAGCAGAGGACACGTTCTTGTTATTTTCACACGGAAAGACCCCAGGGGCCCTCAGGGCTGGGGGAGAGACCTAAAGGCTTGGTCCGAGCTGGAAGCTTAATGGAAGAATCTCTCCCTCCTGCACACCCTGCTCCCGCACACCCCTCTCCTGCACACCCCGCTCCCGCACACCCCTCTCCTGTACACCCCTCACGCAGACCCTGGCGGGCACTGAGAGAAATGGGACGCAGTTGTGGCATTGACAAGCTGGGGAAGGCAGCCCCGCAGGTGCCCAGACGCAAGACAGACCAGCCTGGTGTGGGAGACATTGCCCGCGCCAGCCTCCATCTGGTGGCCCTTCCTTCTCTGTCTCCAGACGCCCGCCCACGCAGCCTTCAGGCGCTGCTGGATCTCCCCTCTTTGGAGCATCACCTGTCAGCGGGAACTGCTTCCTCTTCTGCTGCTGCCACGTGTTAACCCCGCCCCCACCCCTAACCCCCACCCCCATGCACAGGCCACGCCCATGCCACGCCCATGCCCATGCCCTCACTGCTTCCACATGGCCTCCCTGCTGGACTGGGACTCAGGGGGCAGAGCCTGCCTCAGCGATGGGAGTCGCTCCCCTCCCCGCAGCGCCCCGCAGTGCCCCGCACGCGCTCTCCAGCGCTTGCAGTGGAGTGAGGGGTCAGGCCAAAGGTGAGCCCGCATCCCAGACAGCAGGCGTGGCGTCCCCGTCCCGGCAGGCGCACCTTCTCTGTCCACCCCTGGCTCAGAGCCTCAGGGTGGCCCAGCCCTGCACCTGCACCCCACGCACGACTGGGGGAACAGGCCCCGCGGAGAGCGGCCTGGCTCCCACATGGGAGCCAGGAGGGGCCTGGAGCAGCGGTCGCCAACTTCTGGGACCTCACGGAACACGGGTTGGCGACCGCTGGACTGGAGCAAGCCGTTCAGTGACCCCGGCTGACTCGGATGGGACATGAGCCGAGGAAACGCCGGGCAGAATGGATTTTTAATTACCGCTGGCACTGTGAATGTTTCTTTCCGCCTCGCCTGTGTCTCCCACGAGCCGCGCCCCCCCCCCCAACACCCCTCCCCAACTCCCGCATGAAATACACCTGCTGCTCCTCGCCAGAGCCCAGCAGCAGGCCTTTGGGGGATGCTGGGAATGACCAGCCTGAGAAAGGAAAAGGACAGGCCTCTTGGGCAGCGGTTGCAGCCTCCCTTTTGGTAATTAAAATGGACTTGACGTTCCGGGGCCGTGTTTATCCAGGCTGCAGGGGGCGTGCACAGGGGCCTGGTCACAGTTTAGAGCGGATGCTGTCTTAGGGCAGTGGTGGGCAAACTGCGGCTCGCGAGCCACATGCGGCTCTTTGGCCCCTTGAGTTTTTAGCAAAGGCCAGCTTAGGAGTACCCTAATTAAGTTAATAACAGTGTACCTACCTAGATAGTTTAAGTTTAAAAAAATGTGACCCCCAAAAGAAATTTCAATCGTTGTACCGTTGATATGTGGCTGTGTGGACTCATGAGTTTGCCAATGACCACTGGATTAGGGAGTGGCATGGAGAGGGAGCTCTCAGGGCTGTGCTGTGTCCGGGCCGGGCAGGGGTGATGGAAAATTGCCGGGCATGAGAAGTCTGCCTGCCTCGGACAGCTGTGATCCGCTCGAAGGACTTCCCACCCCTCAGCTCGGAAGACAGCTTAGAGGGGGTGGTTACTCAGTGACCCAATGGCAGTGTGCAAGGGGAGCTGGGATCTGGCTTCTCGCTGCCTCCGCCCCCACTCCCACCTGCTGAGAGGAGAGGGAGTCGTCAGGAGACTGAGCTTGGTGAGACACGTTGCCTGGCTCTTGCTCAGACTGGCTGTGCGGGTTCAGGTGAGTTACTGACCCTCTCTGCGCCCCCGTTTCCCCATCTGCTGTGTATTGGGGTCCTGTGAGCAGCACAGCACTACGACCGTAGGTTGCCCTGAGCAGGACAGGAAGGGCCCTCTCAGAACCGTGCCTTGCGAGCAGCATGTGCTCGGTACGTGTGGCTGCTGCTCCTTTGCGGGAGCTGCTGTCTGGCCGATCCTGCCCAGCGTGGATCACACCGCAACTCTTAGCATCTCGGCTAAGACACGGCGCCTGCCAGCTCCCAAGAGCTGTGTCGTAAAGCACCTGGGAGGGGCCTGCGCAGTGGTTCCCATCCCCAAAGAGGGGAAAAGAAGCCCAGCTGAAGGTCAAGGTCACACAGGCCCATTTAGATGCACAGCCGAGGCTTCTGATTGACAGCTTTTGATGGCTGCTTGGGAACAGCATGGCCCTTGTCACAGGTTCCAGTAGAGCTGGTACCACGTGCTGTGGGTGGGGCTCCGCCTCCCAGGGCGGCTGAGCTCAAGGACAGAGTGTGCCCATCCCGTGTCCCTCCCTCTCTGCCCTCTGTGCTCTTCTGGAAATCAAAGTCCCACCTCCAGGATGTGTGAGGAGAGGGCCGGGGGCTGGGTATTGGCCTCTGCAGCAGGGCAGCACAGGTGAGCAGTGACGGAGGGGGAAGGACTTCCAGGTGAGCTGGCTCTGGGCGCTCAGATCCCATGTCCCCAGTGAATTCCAGGCAGCTACCCGTCTGGTGAGGGAGCTGGGTCCTGTACCAATATGAGGGGTGGGGGACTATCTAAAAGACCCGTGAGACCCTGACTGGTTTGGCTCAGTGGATAGAGCGTCGGCCTGCGGTCTCAAGGGTCCCAAGTTCAATTCCGGTCAAGGGCATGTACCTTGGTTGCAGGCACATCCCTGGTAGGGGTTGTGCAGGAGGCAGCTGATTCATGTTTCTGTCTCATCGATGCTACTAACTCTCTATGCCTCTCTCCCTTCCTCTCTGTAAAAAATCAATAAAATATATACTTTAAAAGACCAAGGAGGTCCTTCTGAAGGGGAATATTCACACTCCACATCTCCATTCTTAGGAGCCTAGACGTAGGTGCTTTCCCATCTGGCTTCGGCTTTCCCCCCCTGGCAGAAGGTTCTAGATCTGTGGGGGCGGCGAGGCCACCTTCTGGGAAATGCGTGGCCCGGAAGGACGCGACAGGCTCCGGAGTGGTGTTGGGAAGAGATGCGCCTGGGCTCCACTCCTGTACCCTCGGCAAGTCAGCTGCCCTCTTCGTGCCTCAGTTTCTCCGCTGTAAAATGGGATCAAACCTGCCTCCCTCAGTCCCTGTGCAGATTGCCCGCACAAAAAGCACGTGCCTTTTCTTTCTTTTACGATTTTCCTGAGCGCCTACGATGGCGGGCACCTGAGGTCCAGCGGTGAGCAAGACAGACCCTGCCTCTTGGAGACTCCCGTCTTGGGGGCTGGGGTAGCTCTACTGGAACCTGTGACAAGGGCCATGCTGTTCCCAAGCAGCCATCAAAAGCTGTCAATCAGAAGCTCCGGCTGTGCATCTAAATGGGCCTGTGTGACCTTGACCCCCAGCTGGGCTTCTTTCCCCTCTTTGGGGATGGGAACAGGTGGGCAGACCCCTCCCAGGTGCTTTACGACACAGCTCTTGGGAGCTGGCAGGCGATAAGCTCTCCCATGATGCACGGTGCCTGCTGTTAGTCAGAATTTGTATTATTTTTTTTTTAATTATTATTTTTAAAAATATATTTTATTGACTTTCCACAGAGAGGAAGGGAGAGGGATAGAGAGCTAGAAACATCGATGGGAGAGAAACATCCATCAGCTGCCTCCCGTACACCACCCCCTGGGGATGTGCCTGCAACCAAGGCACATGCCCTTGACCGGAATCGAACCTGGGACCTTTCAGTCCGCAGGCCAACACCCTATCCACTGAGCCAAACCGGTTTCGGAGACTTTGTATTATTTAAAGCCAATGTCATTCTTCCCCCACCCCCTCTCCGCCAGAGCATTTCTAGGCACACCCTCCCCCCCCCCCCCCCCCCCCCCCCCCCCCCGCCCCAGGAGTCACGTCAGCGAAAGGGAAAGAAGAGAGTGGCCCTGCCTGCGCCCACCCCCAGGCGGCTTGTTTGATGTTCCCGTCAATCTGTTTGGTGTGTAAGCAGGTGATGGAAGCAGAGCCGGGGCTTCTGTGAGGATGGTGTGCCTGGCCCAGGCCGGGCTGCTGGCCTGTGACGCTGCCCTTGAGGCTCCTTCACTCTTTGTGTTGAAATTTCACCCTTTGCACTCCGAACCATTCTGGACATTGGCTACCAGCTACTCGACGCTACTTTGCGGCGGAAACGTGCGTTGAAATAACTCAATTCCCCGTAATCACTAATAAACTGCAATGTCCCCTGAGAGGGGACATCCGAGTGATATGCTAGAATTCCGGTGTCCCCTGAGAGGGGACAGCAGAGCGTTCAGGTGGCCCACCTGAGATTGGGGTGGGGGTCCAGGGCTGTAAAAATCTGTCCAGCAGGTGTCTGTGAGCACAGTGCATTCAACCTTCCCCTCCGAGCGGCTCCCAGAGCAGCCCTGCTCTCACCCCGGCCCCTGCGGGAATTGTCTTCAGCCCTGTAGACCCTCTTCCACAGCCTCCTGCCGCCCTGCAGGAGGACACAGGACCGTGGGAGCTGTGGCGTCCAGGGGATGGCGGGTGGGGGAGCAGTGGGAGTGGTCTGCCTCAGGAGGGGAGGAGTTTTTACCTTGATGTTTAAAATTGCTGGCCAGTAGAGACCATAAGTAAACCAATTTTATTGCTGTGTTTTTAATTGTGGGAAATATCCTATATAAAAAGAGAGGAATATGCTAATTATCCATTACGCCCTGAGGGGTAATGACCTGCCACATAATGATGGGAACACGGATTAGCAGGAGGGTGGGGCAGTGGGTGGAGAGCTACAGGAGGGGGCAGGCAGCGAGCTCCTGGCGCACGGATTTGTGTGCAGGGCTGCTAGTGCATAACATGAAACTCACCTTTGTAACACTGTTTAAGTGCGTTCACATCGCTGTGCAACCATCACCACCACCCCCTGCAGAACTTTTCAACACCCCAAACTAACCTCCATACCCTGAGATATACCCTCACAGCCCCCAACTCCTCACAGCTCCCCCAGCCCCCATTCTAGTCTCTGTCTGTAGGAGTTTGGCTTGTCTAGGGAACTTATGTAAGTGGAATCATGGAGAATTTGTCTTTTCGTGACAAGCTCATTTCACTTAGCACAGTGTCCTCAAGGGTCATCCGTGTTGTGGCATGTGTCAATACTTCATTCCTTCTTTTAAAAGTTTAAAGATCTTTTAAGAGAGAGAGAGAGAGAGAGAGAGAGAGAGAGAGAGAGAGAGAGAGAGAGAGAGAGAGAGTGTGTTTGAGGCTCAGTGCACAAAATTCATGCACAAGTAGAGTCCCTAGTGGCTGCCGGCTGCCGGCCAGGAGGAGGGCGTACCAAAGAGGAGAAAGTGCACCCTTGCCCATCTGCTCGTCTGGGGTGTGCACACCAGTTCCAGGTGGTGGTTCTGGAGCTCACATGCTGACCCTGGCCCACACTGCACAGCTCCTGGGGGCAGAGCCACTCTCTGTGCCCAGCTGGTGCTGCTGCCCCGGGGCCGCCTGCTGCCTTAGCAAGCTCCCGCCTCCTGTGTTGTCCCCTCGCCCCTGCACTTTGCTGCTCAAATGCCCCTCTCCCTGGGCTGCTGCCTTCTGCACCCTCTGCAGTTGGCTGGCTTTTTGGTTTCTGCACCCGCGCTTCTGCTCAGCTGGTCTGGTGCCAGCTGGTTCCTCGCAGTGGTATTGTGATGCATTCTCTCTCCTAGCCCCTTGCAGAGTCCTCACATCAATTCCTGCCCTGCTCCTCTCTCCTCCTCTCTTCCTCCCCCCTCTTTCCTCTTCCTTCTTTCTTCTCTCCTCCTCCCTCCTCCCTCCCCCTCCCTCCTCCCTCATTCCAGATCGCCTAGCTCCCAGGTCTCCCTGCTCCTCTCTCCTCCTCCCTCCTCCTTCCTCCCTCTTTCCTCTTTCCTCTTCCCTCCTCCCTCCTCCCCCCCCTCTCCCTCCTCCCTCCTCCCCCCTTACAGATCGCCCAGCTCCCAGGTCTCCCTGCTACTCTGTCCTCTCCCCTCCTCCCTCCCTCCTCTCTCCTCCCTCTTCCCTCTTCCCTACTCCCTCTTCCCTCTCCCTCTCTCTTCCTCCCTCCTCCCTCTCTCCTTCTCCCTCCTCCCTCTTCCTTCCCTCCTCCCTCCTTCCTCCTCCCAGATCGCCCAGCTCCCAGGTCTCCCTGCTCCTCTTGAGCCCGTGATTCCCCAGCCTGAGGTGCCCCCACTGCTGCCCCCTCTGGTCTCACAGCCCGGGTGGGCAGTGTCCCGTCCCACCTGGGGGAGCAAATTTCTCCACTCACATCAGGTGTGCCCACCCACCTCCCAAAGGGCACAGCGACTGCGGAACAGGACCTGTTCCCGTCCTCCCACTCGGTTTCCTCAGCCTGTCAGCCTTCATCACAGTTAAGATATTTTTGACATTTCACACATTTGCCTTCATTTCACTCTGCTTTCCCCCCCCCACCCTCCCCCAGTAAAAACGTGGTTCTCCCTCCAGCTAATCTGTGCCCTTAGAGCTGACAAAATATTTTCTTCCATGTTTTCTGAAACTTTATCCCTTCACCACCATGACTGAAATAAGCAGTCACAAAGGTGCTAGCTAGAATGTCCTCTGTGGCCGTCCTTGGTCCTCTGCCCTGGGCTAGGCTGGGGCCACCCTGCAGGGTCCGTGAGCTGCCCTGGGCCTGGCTGTATCACTGCGCTGTCCCTGACAAGCCTTTTTACAAAAGTGACACAGACAGCCAGTCTGCTGGGGAAGCGGCAGTCTGTTAGGGACCCCGAGCTGACTGTGTATAGTATTGGGTAGGACACCAGCCGGCACAGCAGACCCTCAGAGCTCAGCGCCTTGGCACAGGAAAGGCCTGCTTCCCTGTGTGACACTTTGGGGTGCGTTCGTGGCCCAGGGAGCTTCCCCCGTGTGGTCACCTGGGGCCAGACTCCTTCCATCCATGGCTTCGTCTTGCTAGGCCTCTGTGTGTTACACACGCGTCCAGGGGATGGGGGAAGGAGAGGGTTGGAATAAACACACCAATGCTTGGCAGACGTCTGGAAGGGCACATGGCGCTGCCCAGGGAGAGCTGGTCTCATGCCCCCACTAAAGGCAAGGGGCCTGGAGAGGGGCCCTGGCTAGACAGTACTTCCGAGCAACAGCTCCTCGGATGAGGAGAGGGCCAAGTCTCCGGAGGGCAGCTAGCCAGGGGAGGGGGGTGCAGAGAGAGGAGGGAGGAGAAACTCGCCGTTTCCATCAAGCTCTGAGTTTCACTAAAGAAAAAAGCACCACGTCTTCCATCAGGTGTGATCTGTAGACTTTGTGTATGCTGCAGCCCAACCCTTGTGCTCTGGGCTCAGGCGCTGAGGGCCTGGTGTGGATCGTTACCACTTCCACTATGGTTCCCCAAGTTCCTCTTGGTGCCCATCACCCCACACGCAGCTGGGCGTAAGCTCCATGGAAAGAGTCCGTCTGTCTGACTCACCACTGTACACACTCCTTCATCCCAGGGCCCTGAAATAGTATGGGGTACCTGTGGGTATAGGTGATTGTTGTGGCCATCTTTGGAAAACACAGAATCCCCTGTTCTTCTGCAGTGACCGTGTCACTCCCCCATCATCTCCCTTCCCCCATCACCTCCCCCATCATGTCTCCTCCCCCATCAAGTTCCCTCCCCCATCATCTCCCCTCTCCCATCAAGTCTCCTCCCCCATCATCTCCTCTTCTCCATCAAATTCCTTCCCCTTAAAGTCCCCTCCTCTATCATCTCCCCTCCCCCATCAAGTTCCCTCCCCCATCATCTCCCCTCCCCCATCAAATTCCCTCCCCCATCATCTCCTCTCCCCCATCATCTCCCCTCCCCCATCCTCTCCCTTCCCCCATCATCTCCCCTCCCCCATCCTCTCCTTTCCCCCATCCTCTCCCCACCCCATCATCTCCCCTCCCCTTTAATCTCCCCTCCCCCATCCTCTTCTTTCCCCCATCATCTCCCCTCCCCCATCCTCTCCTTTCCCCCATCATCTCCCCTCCCCCATCCTCTCCTTTCCCCCATCATCTCCCCTCCCCCATCATCTCCCCTCCCCTTTTATCTCCCCTCCCCCATCCTCTCCTTTCCCCCATCATCTCCCCTCCCCTTTTATCTCCCCTCCCCCATCCTCTCCTTTCCCCCATCATCTCCCCTCCTCCATCATCTTCCCTCCTCTATCAAATTCCCTTCCCCATCATGTTCCCTTCTCGATCAAGTCCCCTCCTCTGGAGGCTAGGCTGGTGGGTCTACTGACTTTTCCACTGGTAGAATGTGGCAGAAGAGACACTGTGGACCTTTGAGGCTAGCTAGACCATAAGAAGCCTTGCAGCTTTCATCTGCATCTCTCGGGACTCTCCCTCTCAGAACCCCGCTGTCATGTTCTGAGCGTCCCAAGCGACATTGGAGACATTCCACTTGGCAGCCCCAGCTGGGCTCCTGGCCAACTGCCTGCATCCACTGCCAGCCGTGTGAGTGCGTCCTTGTGGGCATCCGGCCCAGCAAAGCCCTCCAACGACAGTAACTTCAGTGGACATCTGACTACAACTGCATGGGGGACGCCACAGGAGAGCAACTCTTGTGACCCCAACCCCACATTCTCTCTGCAGCCCACTCTTCCCATGAAGCCCCGGCCCAGGCTGAACCATGGCCACCAGCCCGGCTGCCTATGGACCTTCCGGAAGGCACCTTTTTCCAAAAGCTCTTTCCTCCTCTCCGGAGGCCTAATGCTTCATTGACCCTGCTCTTTCACCATGGTCAGACACTCATCCTATGTAACAAAAGGCTACCATGTTTCCCCGAAAATAAGACATCCTCCAATAATAAGACCTACTTACAGGTTTCCTTCTGAGTGAAACATAAGGCATCCCCCGAAAATAAGGCCCCCCCTAGGCTCTGTCTCAGAATGCTATTGCTAAACATGAGAGATTTGGTCCACTGATTGTGAAAGAAATGGAGTCACAAGAAATTCACCAGGAAATTCAGGAATTGGATTGTTATGATGATGTTCCAGAAGATGATGACATGATTGTCATTGGATAAATGAGTAAATCCTTGATACTGTAGGATTCACAGTTTGTCTGGTTTGTGTTGACAACTACTGTACTACTGTACCGTATACAGGTAATAAATTTCCTTTATTTTCATTTAACAATAAATGTGTACCGTATTCTTCTTCATGGAAAAATAAGACATCCCCTGAAACTAAGACCTAGCGCATCTTTGGGAGCAAAAATTTATATAAGACACTGTCTTATTTTCTGGGAAACAGGGTAATATACAAATTGTCACCTTGGAGGTTTGGAAGTCGACTGCTCACTATGACGTGCGCTGACCGCCAGGAGGTGGCATGGAACAAAGGAAGGCCCTGGCCAGCAGCTGGCAGCCAGCAGCTGGGGGAAGGAGGCCCCGATCGGCCCTGATCGCCAGCCAGGCCTAGGGACCTACCCAGGCACCAGTGTTGTGCACCAGGCCTCTAGTTGTAGTATAATTTTCTAGAGGTAAGGCAGGATTTCTGGATTTAGAGATTAGTCGGCAGAAAATGAGCATGTCTTGATCTGAAAAAGACATTGGGTGATTTTAGGATCATTGAAAGAAAGAGAAGTAGATTCTCTTCTTTTTCTATCAAGTCCCGGGATTTTGTCAGCCTTGCTCGATTTCATCCTGATGTCCCCTCTGCCTGCCACCTGCCTTCTAGAAGCCCAGGCCCTGATGGCTCTGTTTGCAGCCTTCACACCTTGTTTATGTGTCAGGGAGACAGCCCCACTCTGGTTGGGGATGGAAGCGGCGGCCTTGTGCCGATGAATGCTCCCAACATCCAGGCTTGGCCGAGTGCTTTGTGTGCCCTGCTGTTAGCCAGAGCTCACATTCAGAACCACCGCCTGCAAAGGGCCTTGGAATGGAAGGTGGCACCCTGATGTCTCAGTGACGGAATTACCAAGCCCTCCGAGTTGGTGCAAAAGTAAAAAAGGAGCGGTGATCAGTTAGGACTGACTTCTCTTTTCCGTCCTTCCAGGAACCTGACTTGGTGAGAACCTGGGTGCTTGGAGGTCCCAGGAGTTTGTACTTCACCTGATTACCAAGCAGCACTCGGGGACAGGGAGCTTGCCCATATGGATGCCTACCCTCTGAAATGGGCATGGCTTCTGTTTGGTCCCAAGACAAGCTTTTAAAAATATATATATTTTATTGATTTTAGAGAAGGAAGAGGGAGAGAGAGATAGAAACATCAATGATGAGAGAGAATCATTGATTGGCTGACTCCTGTACTCCCCTACTGGGGACGAAGCCCGCCACCCAGGCATGCGCCCTTGGTTGGAATTGAACCTGGGATCCTTCAGTCCGCAGGCTGATGCTTTCTCCACTGAGCCAAACCAGCCAGGGCAAGACAAGCTCTTGATAAGAGCAATACTGTGATCCTCAGTTTTCTCTTCTTTCCATTCTCCTCCTCTCCCTCTTTGTCAATGAGAATGTTTTCCTTTATTTGGGAAAATCCTATCCATTTGTAATGTTTTTAAATGCAGAATGCAAACTTCCGTGAGCAGTTAAAAATGGAAATCCAGATGGGAAATTATTGCAATTGTAACATTACTATCATTTTTACTGTAATCCTACCTAAATTGTTGTTCAAAACAATCATTAAGGACACTCGGATCAGGTGTTGTTATTTTGGTAGAAATTCAGATTATTCTTCATATACTAGTAACATTTAAAACTACTCCGAGCCATAAATAGCCCCTCAATACACACACCGTGTAAGTCACTAGCAATACCTTTTCCACATTCTCTGTGAATGCTGGGAAATTTTACATGGTGGGTAGAGTGGGAAAGGGAGTAAGTTATACTCCATCATTCCGGGCTCTTCTGCTTCAGGACAAATTTCTCGGCCTCTTCCACCCAAAGGAACCAAGCCACCAGTTAAGAGATACTGTGGGACATGAGCTGTGGGGTAACTCCCTACTTAAACACCAAAGACAGCATGAGTGGCAAGGGGGTGGGGGCAGAAAAAACAAAGGATTTAGGTAGGTGGGGAGAGTGAGTGGCCTGCAGGGTGGGTAAGGTGGCCAAGTTCTGAAAATAGGGTTATAAATTGTCATCCTGTTCTCTTTGTAAGGGGTGAGAAAATGTGGGTTCATCTTTTGGTATCACTCTCCCAGCCAGCTGTTTCTGCCTGACTCAGGCAGGTGGAGCGTTGGAATTTTCTGGACTTGGAGGAGGCGTGCTTACGGTACACCTTCTGTGCTCTGTGCTGAGAGGGCCCCAGTGTTTCGTTGCTGCTGGTCTTGCTTTTAATTCCCCAGCGAATCGCTGGTGGTGTGGTGCTCTGCCTGGCACCTGTGAGGGGTGGTCTGCACCCCGGGTAAGCGCAGCCCGCTCTGCATGTTGGGTTTTTCATGCGCCAGTAGTTAGCCTGAGACTTGTTATGTTTTCATCTGAGTGAGTGACACTCCCGCCACCCGCACCCCCTTCCCACCTGCTGTGCGCCATGCTTCTTTTCCTCATGGACTCCGTAGTCCCTGGGGAATGGGGGCCGATGGGGTTGGGTGGGCCCAGGTGCTCTGCCAGGTGTAAAACGAGGAGCAGAAAAACGAACGGTGTGTGAACCCTGCTCCAGAACAAAGCCTGGGTGCAGAAACCACACGGAGGGGGTTGGGGACCAAGCCTAGGAATGTGACTTTCTGCGTCATCCTACAGCCCACTGTTGTATTTAAAAATACATCCATCGCTGCCTTGTTGTAACAGTCAATTTACCTCGAGGGCGTCTGCAGCCCTTGACCTGCGGTGGGGCAGGGAGTGTAAAGAGCGCGCCCGGTGTCTTCCTTCATTTCTCCTGTCTGTGACAGTCGGGATTGTTCTTGTTTGTGCAGACGGTTGAGGTGGGATTCATGTTGACAGACCTGGTGGGAGCATTCAAGTCCCTTCCTGAATCTGCTGTCAACCCTTTGCGCATCCCTTTTTTGTTTGTTTGTTTAATTCTCACCCAAGGATATTTTTTCCCATTGATTTTTTTTAGAGAGTGTGTAAGGCAGAGAGAGAGAGGGAGAGAGAGAGAGAGAAACATCAATGTGAGAGAGACACATCTATTGGCTGCCACCTCCATGTGCCCTGATGGGGCTGGGTGGGACCTGTAATCCAGGTACCTGTCCTTGACTGTGAATCGAACCTGAGACCTTTTGGTTCCTGGGCCGACTCTCTATCCACTGAGCCACACTGGCCAGAGCCCACACGCCCTCTTTTTGCCAGGGTAGAGATGAGAATCCGAGACCCGCTCTGACGCATGGGGTCTTAAAGCTCCACCTCTAGCGGTTCTGATACGGACCAGCCTCTGGTTCCCGCCTTTAAGGCACTCAGGGCATTTTCTCTCGGTCGGGTGAAAAACTGTGGGAAGACAGCAGACATGTTCCTGATCTCTGAGTTGTGACTGCGAATAGAGTCTTTCACAGAGAAGCATCAGAACACAGGTGAGCGCTGTGCACCTTTTCGTGGTAATTCACCCAGCCAGTTCCACTGCTCTGAGGTTGAGGGATGGCGTGAAATACATCCCAGTGGCGAATCCAAAACGTGCACTTGGAATGCAGAGGCATCTCTCTATCTCTCAGAATCCTGGGAGACTGAGCCTCCCTCCCTCTGTGCCCCGCTCCTGGCTGGGTGGCGCTGAGAGGATCCCTGAGTCACCATGTGGAGCGGCCATCTGTGCGGCTGCTTGAGCAGCTCGGCCTGGAGCTATTTGGGTGCCGTCTGTGTCTTAAAAACAAGCCTGCGATGAGCCTGGTGCAGCTCCCTGGACGCCTGGCCTAGCGCTTCCTTCTGTTTCAGAAGGAGGGGAGATTGTGCGTGAGAGCAGTTGCCCAAGTATCCTGCAGGAGGCGACAGTCTGCATTCAGGGGGGATTTCAATTTGTACTCAAGGGGATGGGGTTGGGGGGTGAGCAAGGCGTAGGATCGGAATGGCTGGAGGTTGTATGCAGCACAGTGGTCAGGCCGGGATGTGGGTCCTGGAAGACAGCCGCCGACGAGCCTGGGACGGTCCGGGCAGGGCCACGTTTTAGGGGAACGAGGCCTTCTCTGCACGTTCTGTCTGTGATTACCTAACGGTGCGCGTCGTGATTTAATAAAAGTAAGAGCCCATCTGGCAGCGAGGCTTTTGCTACCTATAGTATGCTTCTCACCCTAAAGATAGAAGCAAGTGGCATACTGATATTTGGAGTTCCTAGAATAAGGAGGCTTTGGCTCCAACACGGTCCTGCGGCAGAGAGCTTGACGCAGGTCGGCAGGAGCCCAGCCCCACCCTTCACAGCTGCTCTTTGAGACCCAGCCATGCAACCCAGGCAGGGGACACGGGGCCAACCCTGAGTCGGAGCCACAGTCACACCTCCTCCTTCTCAGCCTCTGCACCTGGGCCCCCGCCGGGCTCCGGGCTGGGCCCGGAGGAGGACAGGACGCTGCTCTTACCCCTTTTGCATCCACACCCCCAATCTCGGCCTTGTCTCTGTTTTACAAACATCCCTGCTGTTGGCATGCTTCAGTTGGCATAAGCATTCACATGGGCCATTGTGGTTGGTACATTGGTAGTCGGAAGTCAGTTGGCAACAGAGGGATGGTCCAGTGCCTCATACCCGGGGACAGGAGGGGCCACGGAGGGCCTCTGAGGAGTGGCCTGGCACAGACGCAGCAGGGCTCAGGCGCTAAGCAGTGAGGCTGGCAGCAGGCATCGCACGGGGGGGCTGGGGAAGTGGGCGTGTGGGAGCCGTTTGGGAAGAACAACTGGTAGGACTGTTGGGAGAGGGAAGAAGGGAGGGGGAGGAATCCAGCCTGGGCCAGCCTCCGAGGCCCCATCTTTCTGGCATCCCCTCCTCCTCCCTGCAGCTTCCCATGTCCTGAGAACAGCCTGTTAGCCTCAGAGCCTTGCTTCCCAGGACCCCCGAGCAGCCCTGGGCTGTGGGATGGGTTCCCTCACATCCGTCCCACCTGGCGGTCTCAAACACCGCCCTGCGAGGCTAGCTCAGGTGGGAAGAGGCCACTGCTACGTGGCTGGGCACGCTGGGCTGAGCACGGTGCAAGGTGCAGAGAATCCCCATCGAGAGAGACGGCTGTGCTAGGCGGAGCCGCACAGAAGGGACGCTGGTCTTTGTCACAGGGCGGCCTGCCCTCACTCAGTGACCGCTTCTTTCTCGCGATGAGATCCTCCCGGGCAAGAGCCGTGTGACACACTAGGTGACTGTACAGTGTCTGAGGATGATCCTGTGGCCTCCCTCTGGGGGCTTCCAGCGAGATTCGGGATCTTAATTAACGATCTCAATGACCGAACCCCACTGAGCCTTGTTAGAGGGCCTTGAAATGCCATCAGGCGCGTGGGAGACCCGGGGAGAGCCCAGCTCATTGGTTCAGGCTCCATTGGTCTGAAAGTGCATCTTCACGAGGAAACGGAGCTGGCGAGACCGGGCTCTGGGAAAAGAACGTGTTGTTAATTTCACGCCCGCTGAATTAAAAAGGTTCCTCCGTGGAGTCCACCTGGCCGTGAACTTGCTCATGCTGCTGGACGAGTCTGGATTCTGACACCTACTGGCCAGGGATGCAGGGTTCCCTCTCGGCAGGAGGAGCACAGACAGATAGCTCTGACATTTCTTTTCTCCAAGAAGAAGGGGGAAGACAAATAATCTCCAAGACGCGAGGAAGAGGCAGCTGGGTTTTCACAGGAGTTTGGGTAGGAAATAACCTGATGCCACTGTTACTTCTCATGCGCAAGGTGTCAACGGAGGAAGAATCGGTATTTGATGGCGTGAAATCTTCCGAGCATCTTCAGTCACCTCCGTCCACCTTGGCGATGCAGAGATGGGAGCTGGTGCCCCCAGCACGCTCTCCCGGGAGAGTTTTGATCGCACTCGTTAATGGATGGCTGTGTAGTATGTTTGTGGCAAAGGCAGCTGGAGAAGAGAGTCAACTGCGGCAAAAGAAAGCTTGGCAAAGGAGGAGAATGTGTCTCCTTTGGAAGCTGGGGGTCAGGAGGTGGGAAGAGGGGTGGGGCCCAGTTTTTAGTAAAGGACCAGTATGTGGGAACAGTGGCTTCCTGCTAATGATCTGTAATTACGGTACCTCCATAAATGGGGGGAAATCAGACGTTAGCTCAGAGTTGAGGGACACACACCTACCTATCTACGCACCCACCCCACCCAGAGGACAGGTACCCCGGGGGCAGGAGACTCAGTGGGGCTTGAGTAGGAGGCTCTGGCCACAGCCACCTGGTTGGGGCCGCCTGGGTGGTGGCTCCTTTTACTCATGGTTTTGAACCCCCGTTCGTCAGGCCCACCTCTGCCTTCCTGGGGTAGCGTGAACTGAGTGCCCCTGAGCACGCCGTCACCCACAGCACGAGAGACCACGTCCTTGGTAGCTGCAGCGATGAGAAGTTGATCGGTGGGTTCCCGCTGCAGATGCAGGAGAGGAAGAGCTTTTGTCAATACTCCTGACGCCTGGTGTACACAGCGTGTTTGAAGAGTTATTGGCTGAAGGAAGGAAACAAATCTCCAATCTCGTTGGTGCTTGAGCCAGTCCCACTAGAGAACAGACACCGGGAACTGGGAGTGGGGAGCCTTTGTGGAGAGGGTTGGTTTGAAAGCATCTCCACTTCGTGGATAGGGAGGCACTCACACGTGGTGCCAGGGACCAAGATCCTAGCTTCCCTGGGGGCAGGAGGAAATAGTAAAGAGAAGAGACACAGCCTCGCCTCATGGCCTCAAAAGGAAAAGTCAGAGTTATTAGCCGGCAGCGCTTGCAAATGAAGTCAACAAGAATTGACTGCACCGTCTTATGTGCCTGGCGCGGTGCTAGAAGCTGTGGCCGCCAAGGGGAGGATAAAGTACTGTCCTCGAGGAGCTTGAGCAGTAGGTCTGCGAACAGATCACCCTAGACCCATGGTTGGCAAACTGCGGCTCCCGAGCCACATGCGGCTCTTTGGCCCCTTGAGTGTGGCTCTTCCACAAAATACCAGGGCCTGGGCGAGTCTGTTTTGAGGAAGTGGCATTAGAAGAAGTTTAAGTTGAAAACATTTGGCTCTCAAAAGAAATTTCAATCGTTGTATTGTTGGTGTTTGGCTCTGTTGACTAATGAGTTTGCCGACCACTGCCTTAGACAGCTGTGCCCTGCACAGCCCTAGGGGGCGCTGCTCAAAGCATAGACTGTGGATTTGACTCTGAATTATGGCAGTATTCCAATACATGGGAGCCACACGTCTTGAGGAAGGGCTGCCTTTTTCTAATTCGAGACACCCTGTGGGCTAGAACGACCAGAAAGGGGAGGTGGAAAGGGAAACAGTTGCAGGACAATATGACGGTGGCCAGAATGGATCTGTGTGCAAAGACGGGGGCCGTAGCAGAGACACCCCGTGTGCCTGAGAGTCATGTTAAGCTTCACAGAGGTCAGCTCTTGGAAAGACCATCCCAGAGCGGTTTACATAGTGATAGCTCTGTAGTGGCAAAGAGATCGCGTTCACCCCCAGGCTGCCTGGGTTCAGATGTGCCCTGTGCTGTGTGATCTTGGGCAAGCTGCCTGACCTCTCTGGGCCCTATGTGAGTTGCTGCTGACTCCTCGGTTCCCCAGGACTCGTGGCCAGGCAGGTGGTTCTGTAGGGGTGAAGCATGGGGGGCAGAGGGGCGTCTCGGTCCTTCCGTGCGGCCTGATAGACTCACGCCCCTCCCCTGCTAATGATCTGTAATTATGGAACCTCGCTAAGTGGTGGTGGTGGTGGGGATCGGATGTTGACTCAGAGTTGGGGGACACTTTCACCTTTCCTGGGTGCAAACCAAAGTTCAAATACACCCACTTATAACAAACCCATTCTGTTTTCCTCTAAACACAATGCCCGTAAAAACATATGCAAATATGGGGGTGGCCAGGGAGAGGTCAGGGAAGGGTGGGGGATGGGTGGGAGGAGACATATGTAAGACTATATGGGATACTTAAAACAATAAAGAATTTAAAAACAGAAAACAACATATGCAAACGCCTCTAGGCCCGTTGCCCGTTTCCTTGACCAGGGGCTGATAAAAGCAATGGTTTGTACATTTCAGCTCTTCATGGTTTGCTGATTGTGGCCGGTCGTCACTTAACTTTACTCTTGGTTCAAGGTACGAGGGCAAAGCTGTTGAACGAGATGTTTGCTGCAGTAAGTGAACCATATGTCATAAGCAAGACATACAATGGTTACCCTGGCATCTGAAAATGCCCGTGGGAGGCCAGCAGGATTACTGAGTGTGAGGTGTGGCCACCCACCTCCTGGCTGTGATGGCTGACGGATATTGAGTGACATATATCAAGTCTAAATGTTTTCCTTCCCTGAATGTGCATCCTGGGGGATGGCTATGAAGGACATCCAGTCCTACATACACAGAGTGGCATACACACACGCAGAGTGGTACACACACACAGAGTGGTATACACACACGCAGAGTGGTACACACACAGAGTGGTACACACACACAGTGGTACACACACACACAGTGGTACACACACACAGTGGTACACACACGCAGAGTGGTACACACACGCAGAGTGGTACACACACAGTGGTACACACACGCAGAGTGGTACACACACACAGTGGTACACACACACACAGAGTGGTACACACACACAGTGGTACACACACAGAGTGGTACACACACACACAGTGGTACACACACACAGTGGTACTGTATACACATAGAGTGGTTAGGGTGCAGGTCTCAGCAGTGACAAGGGCGCCCCCAGTCTCAGCAGCTGCCCCAGGGAGAGGCTACCTTTCACTCCCACGGAGTCCAGTGTGGGTGTTGGGCAGGGAGCCTTCCGGGCAGTGACACGGGGACCCAGGCTCCTTCCATCCGGGCTCTCATTGGGGCCCTGTGGGAGGGAGAGAGCGTTGGAGAGGCGCACCTGCTGCTGAAGCCCTTCGGGACAGAAGGGACACCCAGCCCCCGTGGTCTGGCTGACCAAGTCCTCTGGGGGCAGTTCTCAGGGGAGGCGGCTGTGGCACCTCCACCCTGTCCCCAGGCGGGCATGAGCGTTAGCCCCCTCCCCACCCGACTCCTTAGTATGAGTTCAAAGCCGCAGGCTCTGTAAAGCGCAGAGAGCACTGACGGGGTGGAGGTCCTGGAAACGGGACCCCAGAAATCAGGGAGAATTGCCCCCTAACTCTTCCAGACAGGGTTGGGGCCAGTCTCCTCTCATCTGTTTCTTCTTCCACCTCCTCCTCGGCAGACTCTGCGAAGATCTCCATTTGGGCCCTCACACCCCACCCGCTCCACATATGCTCTGCGCCCACAGTCCCCTCCTCCTCGTCCGCAGCCAGACCCGCACCCTGCCCGCTGCTGCTGCTCAGCATCACGAGGGAGAGCCGATGGGCTAACTTCTACTCACACGGAGCCCACGGATGGCTCTTTTTCTCGGGGACATAATTGCATTTTTGAAAGAAGATGTTTGAACAAGCTTCCCTCTGGGCTTGCCGGATCCTCCGTTCAGTGATGCTGTGAGAAGAGGGAGAGCCATGTGAATTTAAACACAGATTAAAAAAAAAAAAAAAGAAACAGAAAAAAACTCCACCACATATTTGTCCTTAGTGTGTGGGTCCCATGGATACAGTGTAGTGATGAGGGGTTGACTGCCTGTGTACAAACCCCACCTCTCCCACTTGCTGTGTGACTGTGGGCAAGTTAGCTGACCTCTGTGCTGTAAACACAGCTAGTGCAGACATGTCGGTAATATCCCAGGAGTGGTGTGTGCCCAGCCAAGCAGACCAGCTAGACCAGTGAACCCTTCAACCGGGAGTTAGTTACATCCTGTCCAGAAAAATGATAGGATTTAAGAACAGGGCTTAGGAGCTGTTTGCGTTTGCAATAAAGGGGAACATGTGAACCCGAGTGGAAGCTTTTCTGTCCTCCCCTGAGTGGTCAAGAGGAGGAGCCAGGAGCTGTTTAGCACAGGCTTCTGCTCAGCGGTGTCCTGCATTAACCCTGATAACAGCATTGGAACCAGTTTGCAGGGTGACGGATACAACCAAGACAGCAGGATTGGTACACACACACACACTCACTAGAGGCCCAGTGCATGAAATTTGTGCACCTGGGAGTGGTCCCTCAGCCCAGCCTGCACCCTCTCACAGTCTGGGAGCCCTCAGGGGATATCCGATTGACGCCTAAGCCATCAGTCAGACATACTTAGCACCGTTGCAAAGGTGGGAGAGACTCCCATCAGTGCCACTGAACTCGCTATCCGTGAGCCCGGCTTCTGGCTCCCACAGGGGGAGCGCACTGACCACCAGGGGGCAGCTCCTGCATTGAGCATCTTCCCCCTGGTGGTCAGTGTGTGTCATAGCGACCAGTCATTCCACAGTTCGGTCGATTTGCATATTAGCCTTTTATTATATAGGATAGGAGGTGGGGGTGGGGTGGGCTTGTTCCCAGTGTGGATACAATAAACCAGTGTTGACAAGGGATGCTCATATGGTATATGTATGCCTGTTGCTGTGGCAGGGGCTGGGAGAGGAGAGAGCAGAGAGAGAGAGAGAGAGAGAGAGAGAGAGAGAGAGAGAGAGAGAGATAGAGGAAGAGAGAGATTTGTTTCAAATTCACAAGGGGGTGTGAGTCAGGATGGGAGATGGGGGTGATTAAATTGACCTGGGATTCGAATCTATTCTTGTATTCCCTGTGGTCTGAGCGAGTCTTCTGGGTTTACTTGTTGAAGGAAGTGGCTTACTTCATTATTTACCCGATTATCCCAGAATAGCAGGCAATTAGTGCCTGTGTTGGAAACTGCAGCCAACGCTTTCCCACCTGTGCACGTGTGTGAGCTCATGTCCCCTGGGGTGCACGCATCGAGGGGGGCTCCTTGTTTTCAGATGACGGCCGGCCGAGAGCAGCGGGCCAAGATGGAGAAACTCCAGGCACTGGAGCCAGGCCCAGCTGGCTTCAGATGAGTTCTTGGCTGCCTGCTGACAGGCGGGATGGCCTCAGGCAAGCCACTGTGCCTTTTGGAGCCTCGGTTTTCTCATCTGCCAAATGGGCATTATGAGACTTCCCTTCAGGTGGTAGTTAGGATCAAGTAAGATAACGACTTACAGATGTTGGCTCTTTTATTTCTCCACACACACACGGTGTCTCAAAAAACTTGCACACACACATTTTAACAGCTGATAGCCCAATTGATGTTACTTTCTTCTCAGCCAGACTAAGCTTTGAACAAAGGAAATTCATCCTAAAATGCAATGGAAGTTTGAAAATGCAGTTGAAGTACGAACACTGCCTTTCTAATTATTCAAAGTGTGTATACATTTTGGGGGGTATAGTGTCCCCCTCCCAAAATATACACACTTTAACAGCTGATAGAACTCACTTAATTTTCACTCCTTTTCAGGTTTAACTGATTTGAAATAATGGGTGAAGCCAGACTAAGCTTTGAACAAAAGAAAATGTATCCTCTAGACTTTTTTTTTTTTTTTTTAATGGGGACACATACAAGCTAAAGTTTACGGTACAAAACTGACAACCGCTGACGAACTGAGCGCGCACAAATGTCGAACGGAATGATTCTTGATGCTTGTGATTCCATTGCTTTGAATTAGCAGCAGTGCCTGGGCCAGAACGGGCATCGGTTTGAAAACAGTGTGCATTCTACATTGTTGTTATTACGGGTGCTGTGCGGCTGCTGCTGACATTCTTGTTGTTTGAGCGTTCTCTCGGTTTGCCCAGCCGGCTGGCCCACTGGTTGAGCATCGACCTATGAACCAGGAGGCCACGGTTTGATTCCAGCTCAGGTGTTGACCAAAACAACGATTCATTTCTGCGGATTCTTTCACATTTTGAAAATGAGCTGGATGTTAATCAGAGTGACGTTTTCATCATTCCAAGTGTGTATACCATTTGGGGGGGGGGGGGTGGGGTGGGGTGTCACCCTGTATTTGTCTCACCCTGACCGTGGTTCTGAGGCAGGTTCATGCTTACCTGCCCTCCCCACAGGGAGTCTCCCCGTGGGAACGTTTAGGGAGAGCAGACATATTTATGGAAGCATTTCCCTCACGTGAGGCCCCGGGGAACTGTGGTTCCGCAGTGTGAATTACAAGCCACCGCCCTCAGGACTGCGGGCAGTATCGGGGGTGGGGGTGGGGGGGTGGGGGGGTGGATCGTTCTGAGATAAGCTACAGGGAAGGAAAACTGGCCTGGGGACGTCTAGCTGAGTCTTGGGGTGCAGGGGAATCGGGGTGAGACCCTCAGCAGAGCTCCGTGGCCGGTGCACTCTCTCTGCCCAGAGAGCTGCTGCTAACAGCCAACATTTTCCATGCCCAGCGTGAGGCCTGCCCCTTTCCCAGCCATCTCTGGGACCAGGTAATTCCCTTCCTTCATTTAGGCTCTTACCAGAACACATTTATAGCCGGGGCCCCGGGAGCCTGCCGGAGCTGCCTCGGTTGTTTGTATGAGGCAGAAGCAGGTCCCTGAAGCTCATGGGTTTTCTGAGCACTCAGTAGGTGGAGGAGGAGGAAGAAAAGGAGGGGGAGAAGGCGGAAGAGAAGGAGGAGGAGGAAGGGGAGAAGGAGAAAGAAAAATAATCCATTCTGCCTGCTGTTGTTTTTCAGAGTTGCCTCTAGCTCAGACTGCTTGGTGCCCTGGGGCTCTGCGCCTCCATCCTGGCACCAGCAGTTATTGAGCACCTGCTATGTTTAAGGGGCGCTGTCCAGAGGTAAATGAGGGAGATGCAAATGCTCTTAGGCAAGGCCATTTGTCAAGCAGCCCTCGAAGGTGGGCACTTGGTCCCACATGATCCCCCGGGCAAGGCCTCTGCCCTCCAGGGCTCCATCCTAACAGCAGCTGGATGTCTTAGGACTTGGGTTGCAGCTCACCAGAGCCCAGCCTGGCCGGGCCTGAGGGAGTGAGGGGAACGGTTCGCTCCTGAGCTGGGAGGGCCAGGGTTGGCGGTAGGTAGGTACGGTCCCAGTGGCATCAGGATCGGCTCAGCTCTCTCTCATGCTGGCTCCCTTCCCTGGCAGGCTCTGTCTACACAGAGGCCCGGGAAGTCACGGCTTGCATTTGACCATGTTTGGGCTTCTCCTTCCTCCAAAGTCCTGGGGTTGACTCTGAACCGTTCGCTATCTCTGAACCAATCCTGGAGCCCTGGGGAGGAACCGGCCCCTCTCAAGCCGTACCGACCAGAACAGGGGAGAGGTGCTGCCTGCGGAGGGCCAGGGTTCTAGGGTGCTGGCAGGACAAACCACGTCGAGCCCGGCACCCCGAGTAGCCGGCTCTGGTGTAGCCGGCTCTGGTGTAACAGCTCTCTGACAGGCTGGCCTGCATTTAGGTCAGATGCCTCTGTCTTCTAGGGCACAGAGTGTATGGCCACAGGTCTTCCTGACCCGTGTCATCCATCACCTGTCTAGGTTCATGGCATCACAGAGCCCTCTTGTCACCCCAGCCAGAGATCTCAGGCTCCTCCCTCCTCCCTTCCCTCCGTCTTCCATCCCAGGGCTCAGGTGGCCATGGCATCCGTGCTTCTGTCCCTCCCGCTCCATCACACAGGAGCCCAGCAGCCTCTACCCGGGGCCCCTGAATGACATGAACAAGGCAAGTGCCCCAGGGAGAGGTTTCAGCTTTAGTGGAATGGAGAGAGGGAACAATTACATCTAATTCAGAAAGGTCTCCCATCTCCCCACCATCCGGAACCACATTCCTGAAACGGGCATGGGCCCGCAACCACCCGCTGGCCAAACCCAGCTCACCGCCCGTGTGTAGATGGTCCACGAGCGAAACTTACTTTCTAGGTGTTGAAACGGTCAGGGTAGACTTAGAAAGAAGAATAGTTGGTGACACGTGAAGATGACGTGGAATCCGTAGTTTGGTGAACACGAATAAAGTTTTATTGGCACTTGCCACATTTGTTTATGTTACAGATGGCTGCTCTCACGCCGCAGGGTGGAGCCCAGGAGCTGCAGTGCAGACCATATGGCCTGCGAAACCTGAAATACTCACTTTCTGGCTCTTTACAGAAATAAGTTTGCCAATTGTTGGTTTGAAATGCGCTACTCCTGTCATTCCTGAGCTCATAAAGCTTCCAGGGCTCCCTGGGCCCCTGGGGCAGTTCCTATCCTGCACTGAAGGGCCTCCTGTCTGGTTCCACCGTGTCTCTTCCCATTGTCCCCTCCCTGGCTCCTCCCTCCGCCTTGGCTCCTGACACAGAATTCCCAGTCTCCTAGCTCCCTCCCACCTTCCTGCCTCAGCATCCAGTTCCTCCCTTTGCTAGAAAGCCTCTCTCCTCCTTCCTGGGGAGAATCCAGGAAATCCTTAGGAGCCCAGCTGTCTCCTGCTCTTCCCCCAGTCATCCTTTCTGAGTTAGACGGAATGGTTCCCTCTCTCGGATTCCACCAAAGCTCAAAGCTCGTGGAGACCTCTCCCCGTGGCATTTGTCTTGTTACCGTCACCGCCAGCTCCACATCTGTCTCCCCTTCCCGGGGGATTGCAAACTTGGCCTGATTTATCCTGATTCCTTCGCAGCCTAACTCCTCCTGGTGGGTGGCGCTTGTGGAAGGAACGGAAGTCAGAGCTCAGCCTGGGAGCAGAGGCTGCTGCAGGGGGAAAGCTGAGGCTCAGAGGAACACACAGGGCCTGCGGGCCAGGCGGCAGGCAGGAGGGAACGAGGAGGCCGAGCCAGACCTGACAAGGAGGAGTTGTCTTGCGCACGCTCCTGGCTAAGATGGGCAAGAGATGTGTCCTTGTGGGAGGACATGGATTCGGGTTGAGTTCGTGGGACTTAAAGGAGACAGTGGGGTACTGGGAAGGGGTGAGAATCAGAGAGCTCTCCGGCTTGTTCCCAGCCCCCCGCTCTGGGTAGTGAGTTCTGTGAGCGGGGAGGACCTGGTTTAACAGCACATGGGTGGGTAGTGACACTGGGTGTGAGCGGAGAGAGTGGGCAGGACTGAGCTACCAGGAGGCAGGTGGCAGGGTTCTGTGGACAAGGATGGCAGCCACCATTGAACGCATCCGACCCCCAGCCCAGCATCTCTCACCTGGGTGTGATTTGGGGGAAGGAGGCCATCCTGTGCCCTGTAGGATGCTTAGCTGTATCCGGGACTCTGCCCACCGGAGGCCAGGAACACCCCTGCCCCTGTTTGTTGTGACAACCAGAATGTCTCCAGAGGTCACCTGTGCAGGAGGGGCATGTGCCCCGGGTGAGAACCACTTCCCCACGCGACGGTCTTTCTGTGCTGGGAGACTGGTTTCTACATTTGACCGATACTCTCGTAACGTACTCGAAGGCTGCATGCCTGGAAAAATGGTCGCGGGCCTGGTTGTCACGTGTCTAATTGTATGAAAAGTGTTGAAAAGCTTTGTCTCACTCTCTCCTATCACATTGTTCCGGACCACGCCGTAAGCACAGCCCTAGGCCCCGGAAATCAGAGAGCATCTGTGCTCGGTGGAAGTTGCCATGCGCCCCAGGATCCGTGTCACTTCCAGGCCCTGGCCCCGGTGTTCGTTGGTCACCTTGCGGTGACTGTCCCTCTGTGTGTACCTACACATGCGGGGTCGGGCGGCGGGATGTTGTTGGAGCCACTGAGGCGAGGTGATGACTCTGTCGGAAAGTGGCTGTTTTGGGGATAATGCCTCTGTGGAGCCTGTTGCTCAGAACCCCCTTGGGTGCGGCTGGGGCCGTACTTCCTGCTGGTCTCCTTAGGAGTTATTTCACCCTCTGGTCATGCCCAAAGCTGCTGGCTGTGGGGCCAGAGGTCAGAGGTCAGGCTCATGCTGGCACCTCGCTCTGCCAGGCTGTCCCTGGATGCAGGCCAGAGTCCAGGACGGCGTGTTTCCATGTGGGGGGTCAACCTCAGAAGGTGGAGGCGCTTGCCTTCCGTCCTGTGGCCCAGAATGGGCTCGTACACGATGGCGGATGCAGGAGTTTAAATCCTTAGACTCTTGGGACAGAGAGAAATTCCCAGCACCTTTCTGGGAGACATGGTGCTGGTGTGTGTGTGTGTGTGTGTGTGTGTGTGTGTGTGTGTGTGGTGGGCATGTAGGGTGAGAATTGAGGAGGGCCAGTGATTTCTATGGTGTTTGCCATTTTAACCTAAATCCAAGGTGTAGTGCACGTGGAGAGGAATCCGGAGTATTGGGCAGGTAAGTCGAGGGGGAGCCAGGCTGGCAGGACAGGGAAGAATGCATCTGAGCTGAGAAGCAGAGTGGCTGGGGTCTCACCGATGACCCCACACCCCTCTTACTGAGAGGAAGTGGGCTGGCTGTCAGAGGTACAGGCAGTGGCGGGATCTGAGGCCAAAGGAACTCCCTGGCTGCCCAGCCCCGTGTGCGTTGTCTGTGTCTTGACTGCCTCATGGCTCTTCACTTTGTTGGTGTTCTTGAAGAGGGAGGGAGGGTGGTCCTGAGAAGCCGGCTAAGCGGAGAAGAGGCCGCAGTGCAGGTTCCATGAGCTCATGTGGTTCACTTTCCATTTTATTCTACAACTCAGTGATGAACCTCCTGTTGGTAACAAGCTGGTAACCTCCGTAAACCTCACCGTGCTTTGTGGAAGCGAAGGAGCTAAGTAATTTTCCACCAGCTCATGGAGGAAAGCCAAGAATACAACCCAGGCCCGAGGGGCTCTCTGTCGGAAATGTGTTTAACAGAAGCTGAGGGTGAGAATTAGCATAGAAATTACACAGAATTAGGCGGACTTTTTGTCCTGATCTAAGGAAAGAGGAATTATGTGTCCAAGTGACACCCGTCAGTCACTCTCCTCCCTGCATGTGGCACCCCGTGGCCTTCTCGGTGTGTCCTCCTCTCTTCTCATGGGACTCCCTATGGGATGTAAGGACCCCCTGATCCAGTGTGACCCCATTTTAACTTCTGCAAAGACCTCATGGAGGCCTGAGTTGTGGCCCCTCAAAATCCATGTGTTTGAAGCCCTGACCCCCAAAGTAATGGTATTTGGATATAACACTTTTAGGGAGATGATTAAAGTTAAGTTATCAGAGGTCAGAAGGTGGCCCCTAATCTGGTAGGACTGGTGTCTTTATATGAAGAGGAAGGGGCCCCAGAAGAAGGGCCAGGAGGACACAGCAAGAAGGTGGCCACCTGCAAGCTCCGAAGAGAGGCGTCACCTGCTAGGATCCTGATTTTGGACCTCCAGCTTCCAGAACTCCGAGAAAATAAATGTCTGTGGTTAAGCCCTCTCCCGTCCCCCTCCCACAAGTCTGTAGTATTTTGTTACGGCAGCCCTAGCAGTCTAATACACCTCGTTTCCAAATAAGGCCCTGTTCTGAGGTCCCTGGTGGACATGAATTGGGGGTGGGGGTGGGGGGCACCATGGAACCCATCATGGAGGCATATTTAGCTTTCTGTGGCCTGACTTGAGTTAGAAGCAGATGCAAATGGTGGGGAAGCTGTGCTGCATGGACCACATCCTGACCGTCTGGGCCAGTGGTCACTGGGCTCTCTGCATAGGCCGTGGGCCAGAGTTCTGGTGTCCTGTTCGGCCTGGCCGTTGCCCCTCAGGATGCTCAGGCTCATCATTCTGTGCTAATCCGCTGTGACGTTCACTAAGGAACCTGAGCTCTCGGCACTTGAGTGTTCTTCTTCCCTTTAAAGGGGGAGGCTCAGCAGTTCCCCATGGGTGGGACCAGGATGCTCAGCGTCAGGGCAAGGAGAGAGGCAAGGGCGGCAAAAGTGGCTTAGGGCATGTGGCCCAGGGATTTTGATAAGCCCACGTGCCTCCTCGGTGGAGAGCCATCAGACCACGTGGCACCTGGGGCCTCTTCCAGCCTAAACTCCACGGTGGTTGCTCCTGGAGAGAGCGATCCTTCTGGGCCTTCCAATCCTGCTTTTATTTTTCCTGTTACTTTAATCTCTTTTAGAATGTTCTGAGAGAGAAAGAGAGAGAGAGAGAGAGAGAGAGAGAGAGAGAGAGAGACAGAGAGAGACAGAGAGAGACACTGGAACTTGAAACTCCTTTTCATGCTGATTAAGCCAAAGACTTAATCTCATCGTTTTGACTTTTGTCTGGGACGGGAGGGTGATGGTATAAAACCTACACATTCCCATCGTTGCCCAGGAAAGGCACAAAGTTCTTAAGCTGTTCTACACCACGGAATGGCAGACATATTTTTGCTCTTGGTTTCTGGCCCTGGGGTGGCTCCTACGACATAAGTGAAAATGATAGAAATGTGAAGTTATGTAAATGACTTGCCAGCCTTCCAGTCTAGCTTTCATAGTTCCAGAATAAATGTCAGGGCTTAGAACGCGGGGTTATTTTTAACCGGGGTAGAACGCAGAGAGAGAATGGCATGTTTTGAGGCAATTTTATTCCTTTTTGAAGAATTCAGATCATAATTTATATTTCCCCAAGGGCATCAACTAATTGAAAGGTTTGCGAAAGCTGGGCATCCGGTGGGAGGGCGTCTCCGTCGTGGTTCAGCATCGAGCAGCGAGGTGGCGGGTACACAGCCCTGCGTGTCTCAGAACCCATAGAAGCCACACCGCAAAGGATGAACTTCACTGCATGTGGATCTCAGAGCCTCTATTTCTCCATCAATAAAATGGGAATCACGATCTTCTCAGGATGGGTGCATGAATGGACAGATGATCCTTCCTTCATTCATGCATGCATCCCTATGTTCATCCATGTCCAAACGAGAAGTGGTCAGTTTTATGAAATGCTTCAAGGAAGTCAAGGAAGATGAGTGACAGGTTCCCCTGGGCCCATGGAGTCGTGGCCTAGGCCTCTGCATGGGTGGGGTCTGGGCTCTCAGTGGAATTGACCTACAAGATGCAATGTGGCCACAGCTGGTTTGGCTCAGTGGATAGAAGGGCCCCAGGTTCAACCCCCATCAAGGGCACATGCTTGGGTTGCAGGCTTGATCCCTGGTTGGGGGCATGCAGGAGTCAGCCAATCAATGATGTTTACATCTCTCATCATTGATGTTTACATCTCTCCCTCTCCTTCCTCTCTGATGCCAATAATATATATATATATATATATATATATATATATATATATATATATATATGTATTAAAGATGCAATGTGCCTTTTTTATTTTCAAGAACATGACTTCTTGTCATGCCCCCTGAGCTTCCGGACGTGCAGAGCCTGCTCCTTGGGTAAAGAGGTCCTTGTTGAGTGCCTGTTGTGGGTGAAATACTCAGGTGACAAAGGCCTGAGGTTGGGTGGGCTCCCACCCTGGTTCTCCTCTCACCTGTGCCAAACCTTGACTCCTTAGCCTCTCAGAGCCTCTGTTTCTCCATCAGTAAAATCTTCTATTTCTCCATCAATAACGATCTTCTCAGGACGGACAGGACACATTGAAGGGCTTGGAAATTGAGTAACAGCTTTCAAACCTTGACGTGGGTGGCACTCTGTCCATGGGCTTGCCGCCTGCCCCACCTGCCCAAGTCAGTGACCCCTGGCTTGGTCACCCCTCACCAGCACAGCAAGCTTCTCATGGCCTCTTGGGCCATTTGCCCCCCCACCAGCCCCTCAGGACACACCTGCAGGGCCCAGTGCCTAGCCCGTGCCTGGCACCTAGGAAGTGCTCAAGAAACATACGTGTGCATATAAGCCTAACCAGTGGTCACGGACCACAGGGGGTGGGCATACGTGGGGAGGGGTTTGGGGTGGAAATGGGGGGATGAGGACAATTATGTGATACCATAATCAATAAAGAAATTTTTTTTAAAAAAGATACATGGACTTGCCACCCCCCATTTCAGAAACAGGGTGCTTGCCGCTTTCGGAACGCGGTGGCTTCTGCGAAAGTGGGATCTGCCCCGAGATGAGGGGCTCGGGCCGGAGGATATCCCGTTCGCACGGGGATCTCACCCGCCTGCTCGCAGAGCGAGGGCAGCACCTGCTGCTCGGAACAAAGGAAAGCGTCTGGAGAGCGAGCAGCGATGTTGGCGAAAGGATAGCCCTCGAAAGGGCAGCACTGACTCAGGTTCCTGAGGTGGAACGGTGTCACCATGGAGCTCAGTGTGTCGACCGAAAGGTCAAGAGCGCCCGGAGTGGTCTCGTGGGTGCAGCGCTAGAGGACGTGGCAGCTGGTGTGGGAGGGGGTGGCAGACGCTCTGGCCGAGGGATCTGTGGCTTCCCCTCCACCGTCCAGGAAGACCAGTGGAAGGAAAGACCCCGCCCCTGCTCCGTGGCCCTGCACACAGTTGGGGAAGGGAGTGCACTAATGTAGGCCTTGCCTGGCGCATCATAAGTGCTCTGCGCGTGCTTGCTGCCTGGGAGTGAGAGAGTGCACTGACACGGCGTGTCCTCTTGTCTTCCAGCCATTCACGAGTTCCCCACAGACCTGTTTTCCAACACGGAGCGACAGCACGGAGCCGTCCTGCTGCACATCCTCGGTGTAAGTGGCCCTCCCGGGGCGGGCGCTCCCCCAGGCGAGGCAGGTGGAGCTGGCCCAAGGTCACGTGCAGCCCCTGTCAGAGCCTGTGAGGGGGCCGATGCTGGACCCACAAAGAAACAAAGTCAAGGATGAGAGGTGACTTGCTCCATGTCACAGAGTGAGAGGCCGGAGCCAAGACTAGAATCTGAGTCATCTGATGCCTCAGTTTCTGCTTTTCTAAAACGGGAGTAACAGCATCTTTCCAGACTCGCAAGCGGGAATGAATGTAGGCCTTGCCTGGCGCATCATAAGTGCTCTGTGTGTGCTTGCTGCCCGGATCCCCCCAAATTTACCACCTTGCACGGCTGTAGTGTAAGACTCCAGTGCACTTCTCAGACTTTCCTCTGTACTCAGAGGGGTCTTGGTGCCAAATGGGGGCGCTGAAGTAGCAATTCAAAAAGGAATCATGGGCTCAAACCCATGTGACAGGTGAAAGTCGCTCTCCTTGGGTTTGAGGTAGGCAAACCACAGCCTGTGGCCACTGCCCGTGTTTGTAAATAAAGTTTTATTGGAACACGGCCATTCACGCCCATTCGTTTCTGTGTTATCAACGGCTGCTTCTGCTTCGGTGGCAGCGCCGAGGAGCTGTGACTGAGACTCCACGTCCCTGGAGCCACAAGCCGTTAGCTCTGTGTCCCTCGGCAGAGAAGGCCTGCCAGCCCCATTGTAGTATGCAGGCGGCCACGTTAGATCAGACACAGCCCGTTTTCCTCTTGATTAGGTTCCCGGCCGCTCAGCACCATCTGCTTAGATATTCAAACCCGACCAGAGAGTAGTCTCTGCAAGAGATAATTAAGAAAGTAAAAGCTGGGATTCTCACATTGGTAGCAGCCTGCCGTGGGTAATGAATGAGTGAAGTTTTAATTAACAGGATGCACTGTTAATGGAAATGAAGGTTAGAATGAAGATCGGCGGCAGAGTTTGAGTGATAGGCCTGTATATTATGTCTGTAATAGAGTTATTATCTCCCTAGTTTCTCTGTGTTTTATTTTTGGGGTTTTTTGTTTTGTTTTTTCATGCACTCCCCCCCTTTTCACTAAGAGGGTGTGAAGTAAGCTCTTAGTTTTGTTGCTCTGCCTCACATCTTGGCAATGCCGAGACAAAACCTGGAACCTCAGAGCCCCTCGGGAATTTTGCAGGAACTCAATAGAGCAGGGATTGCCAAACCGTGGCTGGCGGGCTCATTCCAGCCCACCTCCTGTTTTTATAAATAAAGTTTTATTGGAACACAGCTATGGGCATTCTATGGCTGTTTTCCAGCAATAGAGACCAGACCTCAAAGCCTAAAATACTTACTATCTGGCCCTTTAAGAAGAGGTTTACTGATCCCCTTTTTGGAGGAAGCAAAGACTCCAACTTTAGCGCCAGATTCAAGTGATGGGAGCAGTGGCCCCTCCGTGGCCCCCCTTTCTCTCCAGTGTTTCAGAGATTGTAGGGGAGCAAGAGGCTCTGGCCTCACAGAAAACCTTTTGCCTGGGAGACAACGTTGGGGGAATCCCTGGAGGTGTCAGTTCAAGTCAGAATCCTGAGATTTGCAGTGGGATCTCTCCCACCTCACTCTCTTCCTTCATCTGCACCCCCAGTATTTGTTTCATTTTGCTTCCTCCCAAAGATAATCAAATCCAGGACGACCACACCTGGACGGCCGTGGACACCTGCCCCCGATGCCTTGGCCACAGCTGATGTGCCTTCCGTTTATTTTATTTGGTCGTAGCTAAGTAGCTGTGAAGTGTCAGAGTGTGGCACTGCTGCGGGTGGAGCATCCAGGCTGGCCCTCCTTGGCGCACCGGGCATTCATATCATGTTTTCTTCGTGGGAAGAAGCGGCTCCCCCCGGTGCTGACTGTGAAGTCCCATCTCTTTCCTGCGGGTCCTCACCCTTGCCTCTCCCTCCCAGCCTCACCTCCTCCATTTCCCACCTCACTCCCTCTGTGTTCTACCCGCACCCGTCTACTTGCCGTGCCTGACCTTTGCACGTCCTCTTTCCTGGCAGTAAGAGAAGCTTTATTTGCCTGTCTGTTTGTCCCCCGCTAAGCTAAGTGACAGGAGGCAGGGGTTTTATTGGTGTCCTCACCGTGCGTCCCTGATGCCGAGCGTAGTGCTCGGTACCTGGGTGGGCCCAGTAGAGCTGCGTTGGGTGGACAGGGCAGGGGAGGGGTTCTGGATGGAAAGCCATTCTGCAATGATCTGTCCTCACTCTGTCTTTAAACAGAGGCAGACACTGAGACCTGGAGGTGTAACTTACCCAGAGTCACTTGGCACATAAGTGTGAGCAGCAGCATTAGAACCCAGACTCTGTTCCATGAACCTCCCATTGTCAGGGACTTGTGCCAACACCAAGTAGCACCCTGGGAAATGCCAGATCTCAAGGAAATGGTGCCTTCACTAAAGGAAAAGCTGGATTATCGTTTTTAAATTCTTAAAATGGTGATTTAAAGACATTTAAAAAATATAATTTATTAATTTTTTACAGAGAGGAAGGGAGAGGGATAGAGAGCTAGAAACGTCGATGAGAGAGTAACATCGACCAGCTGCCTCTTGCACACCCCCCACCAGGGACGTGCCCGCAACCAACGTACATACCCTTGACCGGAATCGAACCCGGGACCTTTCAGTCCACAGACCGACGCTCTACCACTGAGCCAAACCGGCTTTGGCTGATTTAAAGACATTTTTATTGATTTCAGAGAGGAAGGGAAAGAGAGAGAGAGATAGAAACATCAATGATGAGAGAGAATCATTGATCAGCTGCCTCCTGCACGCCCCACACTGGGGATCAAGCCCGCAACCTGAGCATGTCCCCTGACCGGGAATCGAACCGTGACCTCGTGGTTCATAGTTCAGTGCTCAACCACGGAGCCCTCCCAGCCAGGCTGACAATGGTGATTTTAAATGCTTTCCCTCAAAGGTTCGGTGTTGCCTTTCGAGCGCATGCTCTGTGCTGGGAGAGCTGCTGCTTTAAGGTGAGGGACAGAGCACGAGGCCCTGTAGCCTGGGTTTCAGTCCCCTCTGCTACCCAGCAAGTGCTTCTCTCTGGGCCTCAGTTTCCCATTTTGTCAGTGAGGGGATCGAGGGAGTCGGTCGCTGTGGTGCCGGCATTTTCCTCTAAGCCTGCCTGTGTGCCCGGCCTCTGCCCGCAGGCCGGTTTGGGTGTGATGGATGCCCGGCCATGCCCTCTCGGGGGCAGGTGCCCTCTCTGACTCTCTGTCCCGCTCCCCCCACAGGCTCTGTACATGTTCTACGCGCTGGCCATCGTGTGCGACGACTTCTTCGTTCCGTCCCTGGAGAAGATCTGCGAGGTGCGTGGGAGAGACGCGGGACCCGCGGCCAAGTCTGGGAGGGGCTGGGGGTGATGGAGGACACGGGGCACGTCAGTGCCAGGCCACGGGGGACCAGGAGCGCCTGGCAGTGCAGCCTGGCAGGCCAGTCACTCAGTGTCGCCATGGCGAAGCCTCACTCTGAGACACTCAGACTAGAGTTTGCGGGCTGCCCGCGTCCTTCCCCAGACCGGGCAGAAGCAAATGCTCCCAGCGCGTAACTGCTACCCACATGTCTGGCTCCCAGGCAGGCAGGCCGGCAGGCTGCCCGCAGTGAAGCCAAACCTGGTGAGTTAGGGAGCATTTGCCATAACCAGGTGGCAGAGGCAGGTGCCAGGTGGGGATCTGTGTCCGGGGGAGAAGGAGGCGGAGCTGCCAGGGCAGGGAACACCCTCTGTCCCAACCATTGCAGATGGACATTTCCTCCTTTCAATTATTCTGTTAAGTTTTCACTTTTCTTCTCTGTAGCCGTACACAAGACCCCAGTCTGTTTCTATCCTGCCTCAGTCTTGGCTTCCAGTCAAGGAAGGAAAAGCACCTACTGTGTGCCGGCTGCTCAGGGCTTTGCCACACTTTACCCGCATGAAATCTCCCAGCTTTTTGAGGCCGTATTGGTGTGACCTTTGCAGCTGGGGGCATGGTTTGTTAGGGGCGGGCACTTGGGTACTTTACCCGGGTGCTGAGCAAAGATCAGGGACTGGCTCCGTGACTTGGATCCCCTAAATCAGTGTTTCCCAACCTTCTCTCATGATGAGAATCACCTGGTGGAGTTGTTAAAACACAGATTCCTGAATCCCAACTAAAAGTGCTAAACTAGAATTTTTGAGAACATATAGGTAAAATTGCATACCTAACTTAGTGCTCTGTATATAAAATCTGTCTTAGAGCACTAGTTAAGTATACAATTTTACCTATATGTTCCCAAAAATTCTAGTTTAGCACTTCTTAGTTGGGATTCAGGAATCTGTGTTTTAACAACTCCACCAGGTGATTCTCATCATGAGAGAAGGTTGGGAAACACTGCCCTAAATAATGAGTGGCCAGGCACAGGTATGCAAAAGCTTTGTCTCCCCACCTTGTCCCCCTCAGAGGGAGCCACGCGCTCATCTCCAGGTCGGGGAGGGGTGGGATTCTGGATTGAGGGCCCAGTAGAGCGGCTGAGGCTGAGGGCCTGTGCTCAGGTCCAGGGAGGAGACGCTGCCAGGGGAGGAGCTGAGCTGACTCCACGCTCTCCCTGGCTGCCGAGGTGTCCAGTCAGTGTGTCCCCCGCCCCCACATCTCAGCCTGAGGGTCTGCGGTCACTTCTGTTTCAGAAACTCCATCTGAGTGAAGATGTGGCTGGAGCCACCTTCATGGCTGCGGGAAGCTCAACGCCGGAGCTGTTTGCTTCTATTATCGGTAAGAAATCCCACCAACCAGAGACACAGGATCTGGAGAGAGCCCAGGTGTGGTGCCCTGACAAGTCAAGGCATTTGTTAGCTCCTGGCCTCAGTTTTCTCATCTGTAAAACGGGGGAGTGGGAGAGACAGGAAGTACATTAGTGGTTCCCGGGGGTTGCACCACTAGTGGGTGGGGCCGGGGTGCTAATGGGTACAGGGCTTCCTTTTGGGGTGATGAAAATGTCCCCAAATTAGATCGTGGTGATGGTTGCACAATTCTGTGACTATCCTGCAAAACACTGAATTGATACTTTAAACGGGTGAATTTTATGGCATGTGAATTATATCTTAATAAAGCGGCTCAAGAAAATGGAAGAATTGGAGTAGCTGGTCTTTCAGGGCATTGAGGGCGTTCTGTTTGATAGTGGGAACAGCTCCCCTGGTTTGGGGGGCGGGGGGCAGTCAGGGGACACAGACCTTGCAGCCGGCCTGGCTGTGCGGACGGTGCGGGCCTGGGCCTCGTAGGCGAGGATCCGTGCCTTTCCCTTGCAGGCGTGTTCATCACCCACGGAGATGTCGGGGTCGGGACCATCGTGGGCTCCGCCGTGTTCAACATCCTGTGTATCATCGGCGTGTGTGGCTTATTCGCAGGGCAGGTCCGTGGTTTCTCTCCCCTCAGGAAGTGACGTCAGGGACAGCAGTGGGGAGACCCGAGGACCAGCCTTGGCCATGGCCCTGACCCCCGAGGCTTGGAGCGAGCCTGTCTCCTGCTGCCTGAGCAGGATTCTGGAAGGGTTTGGGGCCCTGGGCCTCCCAGCAGGGAACACGTAATGGGCCGGTCGTTGCTACCCACCTTCATCTTCCTGGTGCTCAGGACCGCGGGAGGCGGGTGGGTGCCGCTGTTAGACTTGACCTCAGAGCACTGAGCTCATGGGCAGGCCCTGCTTGGCCGAGGGAGGCAGAGAAGGGTAGCCAGTTACCACCAGGAGGTTCCAGTGCCTCTGGCCTTGGCCTTGACACAGGGCTTCACCGCTCAGTGGGTGGGGTCCTTACTTTGGAGGAGCAGGGGTGGCTTTCCCGTCACTTCTGAGTGTCATTCCATGGCTCCATGCTGTCCCCAGAGTCTAATGGAGAGCACAGTGTGGCCCTGAGCAGCCAGGCACGATTGTTCCTGGTGGCACAGTTAGGAGGAGCTCTGTGGGCGTGTCCCTGTGGGGTCTGGGGGGCTGGGAGGCCCCCCCAGCAGCTGTACCCGCTCCCTCCCCCATCTCTCCAGCCAATAGCCGCTGACAGCCCTTTGCGCACAGGTGGTCCAGCTGACGTGGTGGGCCGTGTGCCGGGACTCCGTGTACTACACCCTCTCCGTCATCGTGCTCATCGCCGTGAGTGCCCTCCCCCTGAAGTCGCAGGCCCTCCCCCATCTCTGTCCCTGGCCCTGTGACCAGAGGACCCCGGCCCCCAGGCCCTGCGGTCACTTTGACCAGTTGCCTTGCCTGTGCCCACTTGTCCCCAGAATCTCAGACACCTTGCGTCCAGAGCAAATCCAGGGATGACCTTGAGGGCAAAAAGGCCTCTGCAGAGCCAAGCATGCTGCATGGTCCACACGGTTCCCTTCACGCATCTCCTCTGAGGCCTGGGGACCCTCACGCAGAGCCCGTTTCCTAAGGAGCCGAGTTCCGGGGTCACCCTCACTGCCAAGCAGAGCAGAGGCAGCTGGGAGCTGTCAGAGTTGGCAGCGGGATGGGTGGTGGGAGGCAGCAGGGGGCGGGGGAGAGGCAAAGAAGATGAAATAGGAATCCCAGGGGCTTGCTGGTATGTGTGAGGGTATCCCTGTGTCCCCCTCTCCCCTCAGGGCTTGAGGTCACATCATGGCACATGACTGTGAAGCACATGACACACAGTCAGGCTACTGCCCAAGAGTGTGTCACCCACAGGGATGCAATTTCGATCCAAAAGGAGTTTTAGGTTGTATTCAGAGAGGGCAGATGGCATGGTGTGCCCAGTTGTTAGGGCATGTGCCCTAGAGTGACAGTTCTCAACCTCACAAGACCTAGCGCCTGCTGTGTGTGACAGTCCGTTATCTGTCACTGTGTGCGAAGTTTCCCCAAAACTCAGTGGCTTAAAGCAACAGGCGATTATTACTCCCGTTTCTGTGGATTGAATTCTGGAGGGGAGTCTTCTGGCTCAGGCTCTCCCACAGGTATCTCAGGGGCTTAGTCACCTCAAAGCCCCCTGCCCCCAAACCCGTGTGAGAACCCACCCCCGGGGCTTTCAGAGTGAGGCAGGGAGGAGCCAGGATGGAAGCCACAGTGTGTGTGACCTAATCCCCGGAGTGGCCGCCCATCGCTGTTTCTTAGGAGCAACTCCTAGTCCAGGCCTTGTACACAAGGGGAGCGTGAAGTCAGGCGGGGGGTCATTGGGGCCATCCGAGAGGCTGCCTCTCGCACCCTGGAAAATGAGTTCTGGATAAAATAATTCACCTGCACGGAATGAACAAAAAACAGCCTTGGCCGGCGTGGGTCAGTTGCTTGAGCATCGTTCCGTGCGCCAAAAAGTTGCTGGTTTTGTCAAAGCACATGCCCTGGTTGAGGGTGCAGTCCCCAGTCGGGGTGCATATGGGAGACAGGCCACTGATCAATATTCCCCTCTCCTATTGATGTTTCTCTCCCTCTCCTTTCCTCTCTCTCTAAAATCAATACAAATACATATTTAAAAAAAAAAAAAAAACAACCATTAACGCCTAAACAATACAAAAAGGACACCTAAAAGTGATTTTTAACAAAAGAATACATCTTTCAGTGCTTAAAGGTTTGGGCAGGAACCTGCTAGAACATGCCATGATATAATCTGCTGCCCACCCCCCACCCCTACCCCCCGCCATGGACAGCAGCCTGACAACTCTTAGCTCAGACCTATGCCCTTGTGCCGGGCTGGCCCTTAAACCTGAGTGGTGCTGACATCACTGACATGATTTCCCAAAATGATGAGCGACTCCGGATAAAATCCTAAAAGAGCCAAGTGCAATTTCTCCCCATAGCATGACAGTTGCCTCACTAGAAAATTAAGCATTTTTCCTAAACCATGTAAAAAAAAAAAAAAAACACCTACATTCTAGGCTCCCGATATTTTATCTGTTTTTGTCATTTACCTGAATATTTAGCAGGACGCTTAACACTTGTGCCAAATGTGAGAAACTCTAATATTGGGTCGGCAATTAAGTAATTGCGGATTTTTTAAAGAAAATCAAAGACAATTTTTTCATTGAACTAAATAACTTTATTCTGTAATGTATTGCCCATTTTGATCAATGACCTTTTGCCATCTTTCAGGCAGCATCATAATCCCACATTCAAAAAACTTCTGGTTTTTATTAGCAAAAAACTGAATCAGGTACGATTTGACATCATCATCATTATTGAAATTTTTACCATTCAAGGAGTTTTGTAAAGATCGAAACAAAAAGTAATCAGATGGTGCAAGGTCAGGACTATATGGTGGATGTGGCAAAACATCCCAACCAAGCTCCATTAATTTTTGCCGAGTGACCAAAGATGTGTGTGGCCTTGCATTGTCATGATGGAATACAACACCTTTTCGATTTGTCAATTCGGGCCACTTTTCTTCAACTGCATTGTTTAATTTCATTAGTTGTTCAATGTAGACATCAGAATTGATCGTTCGGTTGGGTGGTAAGAGTTCAAAGTAGACAATTCCTTTGTAATCCCACCAAACTGATAACAAAACCTTCTTTTGATGAATATCAGCTTTTGATGTTGTTTGAGTTGGTTCACCTGGCCTGCTCCACGATCTTTTCCGCTTGATATTGTTGTAAACAACCCATTTTTCATCGCCAGTTATCAGTCGTTTTAAAAATGGATCATTTTCATTACGTTTCTTTAGCAAATCGCAGCTGCTAATGTGTTGCGTTAACTGTGATTCTTTCAGTTCGTGAGGAACCCATGTATCGAGTTTTTGAACATAGCCAAGTTGTTTTAAGTGATTTTCAATGCATGTATGTGATACATGAAGCTTCTCTGCAATCTCAGGTGTTGTACTGTGACAGTCCGAATTGATTATTGCTTTGATTAGGGCATCATCAACTTCAACTGGACGACCAGAGCGTTTTTCATCTTTGAGTGAAAAATCACCAGAACGAAATTTGGCAAACCAATTTTGACACTGCCGTTCTTTTAAGGCTTCGTCACCATAAACAGCACATAACTTTTTATGAGCTTGCGATGCATTTTTCCCTTTGCAGAAATAAAAAAGCAAAATATGACGAAAATGTTCCTTTTGATTTTCCATTTTTCAACGAACGCCAAACGAAAACTACAAAACAGATCAAAAAACTTTTTTTACTGATTAACAGCTGAATAGCCAACTATCAAAAAACAAAATGTGTTTTACATTTGTACTACGTCTGCAAACCTAAAAATTCAACTGAAGCCATATATGTGTGAAACCCGCAATTACTTAGTTGCCTACCCAATAGAACCGTCTCACACGCTCCAGGCTGGCCAGCAGCCCGGCTTTCACTGCCTCTGAAAGCCAGGGGCCCTCCATGAGGTTGTAAAACTCAAAAATAGCTCCATAAGGGTCCCGAAGTGTCCCCAGGTGGAGTGCCACTTTCTCAGAGCCTAGAGTTCGGAAAGACTCCAGCGATGCCCGGTCAGGATGACCTTCTCAGAAGCAGCACCTCCAAAGCAGGTCCTGTGTGCGCCCACCCACATGACAGCCGGGAGCGGGGTGCAGTGGGCCTGGGTTCTGACTGAAGCCCCTGGCCTCTGCTGGGGTCCCCTGTGGGAACCTCTGTGTCTCCAGGATCCAATTGGGGGGGGTATAGCCCCCCCATCTACCTGTCCCCCTTGGGCTTGGCTGAGGTGCTCCCAAGCCACTGATCAATATTCTTCTCCCACATTGATGTTTCTCTCTCTCCCTCTCCCTTCCAGTGATAAATAACTAATATCCTCCTCTGGACCACATGCCAAAGATGCAGGGTGGGGTTGTCAGGCCATGTCAGTGCCCGATTAGGAAAGCATGGAGTCCTCCACCATGACCCCCTGCTTCAAACAGTACAAGTGGGTCTTATGCCCCCGAGAAGTTCCAAAGGGTTTACTCTTTATTTTTATGAAAATAACACCTCTTCTTTCCTATACACGTAGGCACCATAGGTAAGTAAGTAAATAAGCAGGCAGATAAGTAGGCAGGCAGGGTGGATGGTTGGGTGGGTGGGTGGATGGGTGGGTGGATGGATGGATGGATGGATGGATGGATGGATGGATGGATAGATGAATGGATGGATAGGTGGATAGATGGGTGTGTGGATGGATGGATGGGTGGGTGGGTGGATGGATGGATGGGTGGGTGGGTGGATGGATGGATGGATGGATAGGTGGGTGGGTGGGTGGGTGGATGGATGGATGGGTGGATGGATGGATGAATGGATGGATGGATGTCTTCAGTTTTTAAGATTTGTGATTGCAGCAACTCTGTTCCATTAGTGAGGGCCGGTCCCTGCCAGGTTGGCCCCAGCCGCTAGTCGGACCACAATGAAGCACAACCCATTTCTCGGAGAGGCCCCCCGCTCTGCAGGCTGTAGGTTGCCTCACCTGCTGACCCGGGTTTCACCGAAGGCCAGGTCACCTGGAGGTGGGGAGCCCGGAATGGAGCGAGGGGCCCGGCTTTCTGTGGAAGCACAGAGGTGTGGCCGCTCTGGGTGCTGCCAGGCCTGTGTTTGGTTTTTGTTTTTCTGTAGTTTTTTTGAGTAAATATGTTTTCCTCCTTTTGTTTCTTTTGCCTTCCAGTTCATATATGATGAAGAAATTGTGTGGTAAGTTTTTAAAGTTTGTTTCTCCTTCGGTTTTGTTAGTGTCCTTCTTGGGTGTGTTGGATCTTCTTCAGAATTATTTTTACAAACACGGGCTTATGAACTTGTAAAAATAAAAAGGGTATGATTCTAAGCAGTCATGCCTTAATTTGTCCTTTCAAAGTGACAAACATGGTTTCCCTTACTATTCCCATCCTACCAGATACCAAGATATGCACTGAGTGGCCAGATTGTGATGATCTCTGAACGCATCATAATCTGGCCACTCAGTGTACTTCTCTTGAGTACCTCGTTTATTTGATATCAAAGATACTATACATCATGCACCTGATCAGTTTTCCCCTTTGCACCGGCAGATAGAAAGCTCAGGGCAAATAGTGGTTGATCTCCCGCAAAGGTCTAGAATACGTTTGGTACCCATTGGAGATACAAATACACTCAGTGGCCAGGTGATTATGCATGCAGAGATCATAATCATCTGGCCACTCAGTGAAGGATAAAGCTAACGTGATTCAAATGGTGCGGTGTTTTGCACAGGGAGAAGCATAGGCCAGTGTGGAGTATGGAACCAAGAGCCCAGGAGTAGGCCCACATGGCAGGTGTCATGTGTGACAAGGCAGTGAGTTGGGGAGGGGGGCTCAGCTGCTGCTGGGACCACCAGGAATCCACACAAAACAAGGTACCATCAGCTCTGTCCCTCACACCTTATACATTCCAGGGGAGCGAAAGTCCTCGCTGTAAGAAGCAACATTAAAATAACATAGAATAAAACATGGGGACTCACCTTTATGACCTTGAGGGTGGGAATGAGTCCTTCACTAAGATCGTACGGCGCAGACTTTAAAGAAAAGGTGGGTGTGTGCACTCTCTGGAGCGTGACTGTATCTTCCCTTCGTATAAACCCCAGTGTCCCCTGCATGACGGTCAGAATCTGCACCCTGTGAGTGACTATTTGGGGTTATATTCAGGAGGCCTGACAGGAGGGGCTGCATACTGTGGGCTCAGGGAGGCCTGGTGCTGGCCCCACCTGGCCGCTAACCTGCCCGGTGACCCAGGAACCTCTCCACCCCCGAGTCTCCTTTTCCTCACCTGTGGATGGAGTTGGGGGTGGGGATCAGATCACCTCCCAGTCCCTTTGTGGCTCTGCTGGTCCTTGGTCTGTGTCAGCAAAGGAAGCGCTCCCAACGCGATGATCGCCCATGCTGGGCACATGTGTCAGGTGGACGAACACACTAAAGCTGTGTGGCTCCTCAGAGGCCTGTGGTCAGAAACCGCACGGTGCCCGGAGCTGGGCACTGCACATGCGAGACAGCGGGAATCTCATTGTCTCGGGAAGACGCTGCCCTACTGTGCACCCAGGAGGTCCCATGCCCCTCTTAAGGCAGCCCTCAGGGCCCCTTCCCGCCTGCACCCACAGCTTCTCTGCTCCGTGGCCAGAATCTCAGGTGATCCTGGGGCCTCTTTGTGTCAAGTCTAGGGGACACCTGGCCCCTCCCCTTTGAGTCCTGGGAAGTTGTGGCCCTGGCCCTCCTTGTTCTGGTAGCGGGGGGGACTCCAGCGGAGCCCTGCAGACCCTCTGGAGCTGAGAGGACCCCACTCTCAGCCTTCTCTCTGTGTCACCCAGACAACGTTAGTGTACGGGCCCGCCAGGCTGGGCTCACACCTGCATGCCTGGGTCCCGGGTCGCGGGCCAGGCGCTGGGCACAGGGAAGGAAGGATCCCTCCCTCGCCCTCTGCACGGCCTCACCCCGCCCTCAGCGCGGGCCTTCCGCGCTCTAACCACAGCCTTCTTTCTCTCTTCGAGGTGGGAAGGCCTGGTGCTCATCATGTTGTACGTGTTTTACATTCTGATCATGAAGTAAGTGCCTTTCTTCCTCCTTCTGGGCTGGCTGATGCCTGAGTCACAGCTAGCTAGCCTCGGGTCAGCCCCAGTTTTCTGGGGGACACCCCCCTGGGCAGGCTGGGATGGGAGGGAGACGTTCGGACACTGTTTGGGGTGCTGTCCACACCAGGCCAGGGGGGTCAGGGCTGGCAGGTAGAAGACAAAGCCATTCCCAAACAGCAGCAAACCGGGACCTCTCTCCCACCCACTCCGTGCCAAGGTGACCGCTTTTTAAAATTATTTATTTATTTTTCTATCTATAGAAATCTGGTAAATCAATCCCACTCTTTCCAAAAGAGCCAGGCAGCCTTGCTTCTGCTCTAAGCTGCGTAAAGGCGCTTCTCGGGGCCGCTGCCTTGTGCCACGGCAGGGGGCGCCACTCACAGTGCGGAGGAGGCAGACACAGGGGCCGGGATTGTGGCTCCCTGTGGCCCCTGGAAGCTGCCCAGGTCAGAAGCATCTCAAAAATCCCAGGAATGTTATTCGAGGACCGTTAAAATGGAAGGGAATTCTGCCAGATGCTGCACCATGGCAGATGGGGGTGGGGGTGGGGGACGGGGGCGGGTGGGGGGGGGCGGGCGTGGAGGCTTGCAAATGTGCAGAGTGAAAGGAGCCCGTCCCAAAGGGACAGGTCTTGTCTGATGCCGTGAGCTGAGGTGCTGAGCAGAGTCGCACTCAGAGGCAGAGAGCGAGGGAGAGAGGGCGGGCGAGGAGGAAGGGCGGTCAGCCACGAGTGGGTCGGTGGGCGCGGCGTTCTGGTTGGGACGCTGAAGAAGTCATAGAAGTAGCGGTGATGATCTCCCGTCGTAAGTGTAATTAATGCCACTGAATTGTGTGCCTCGAAATGGAAAATCACTAAAGCAGAGCGTTTTATGTTGTTTCTCCCCATTTAAAAAAGAAAAAAGTACCCATGAGGTGAGCTGTATGCAGGTTTTATCTTGTTTATATCTCTGCAGTTAGTTAAAAAACAACACTGAGTTTTAGGAGGCTATGAATCAAAATGCTTTATAAAATGAGTGATAGACACTCAAAGAATTACCCACAATGGTGCCCTCTCTGAGTGCCTCTCAGCCAGGGGGCGGCCTGGGTGAGGGCCTGGGTGCTGATTGTCAGCGACATGGGGAGACCCAAAGACTCAGTCCCCTGGGGGGGGGGGGTAACCGTGGGAGGGAGGGTCCCCGGTCCTGGGTCAGGCGCTGAGCCCAGCCACGCCTCCTTCGAGCTGGTCCCCGAGGCTGAGCCGAGCTCCTTAGCTCCGGGCTGGCCTGCGCCCCGCAGGGAGGAGGCATCCCGCACTTTCCTGGGCTGAAGGCCTTTCCTGCTCCCAGGAAGCCCACAGACACTCAGGGGGAGCAGGGCGTCCGCCTGCACGCTGTCCTCCACTTCCTGTTAGGGATGCTGTCAGCTCGGCTGAAACGCTTTGGCTCCCCAGGTCCCTCGTGGGGACGGTCCAGGCACAGCTGACTGTGTGCCCAGGGGTGTGAGGGGCGGGAGGTGCCCAGCCCTCCTCCCTGCCAGGTCTCTCCCACAGCGCTGACCTCCTCCTGCCTTCGCTTCCAGGTACAATGTGAAGATACAGGCCTTCTTCACGGTCAAACAAAAGACCATTGCAAACGGCAACACGGTCAGCAGCGAGCTGGAGGATGGTAATGATTACTGTGGTAGTAGCTCTGATGACCCTTCCCTGCCATTGCTGGGGTCAGGTAAGGCTGAGCAGACAGGAGCGGCCATGTCGTGACACCAAATCCCTTCTCCTCCTACACACATATCCTCCCTCTAAATTCCCACTCTCCCACCTGTGGTCACAGGACCCTGAGGGAGGGGGTCAGTGACGGAGATGCTGCTGATCGGCATTGGCTTAAAACGGAAGAGCATGTCCACGGTCACATCCCTGGCAGTTCCTGGGGCTACGCTAGGAGAACCCAGGGCCTGCCTGGCTCATCTGAGAAGCAGGGACTCACGCCTCTATCCCAGGTTGTAGGCCAGTGATGGGAAGCTGAGGACTTGGGGTAAACAGAGCAGGCCTGGGTCCCTCGAAGTTTCTCAAGGCCCGGGTCTGGAGGACTGTTCTGGAGAGACCTCTCACTCGTTGCCCAGAGGAACAGCAAGGCCAGGGCAGGCGGGCACGGCGCTGAGCAGGAATTCCCGGACCGTCCCAGAAAGCCTTCCCCGGGCCCTTCCCGGGGGCTGCAGCCCGGCCTCCGCAGCTTCTCTTTGGTCCCCTGGTCTGGGCGTTCTGGCCTCTGGAGCTGGCCCGTGTCCTCTCTTGCCAGTTCTCCTAATTGCCTCCTGACCACTGGCTGCTTTAAAGGCCTTGTCTTCAGCCAGCCGGTTACCAGGTGGGGCAGCTGCCAGCAGGGGCGGGAATTCACTCCCTTCCTCACTCAAAGCCAGGGTTCAGCCTGAGCGGGTTGTTATGGAAAAACAGGACTTGGCCGTTCCCTCGAGTTCCACCCGTGGAGCTGGTGAAGCTGAGAGGCGGGACTGGCCCCCTGAGGGGTCTCTTCCCTTCTGCCCGGGGCCCTGGGCAGGCCGGTCCTCTGTGAGGCCACTCTAATTCAGTGGCGGGACCAGGCGGTCTGGAGGAGCCTGTTTGCCTGTGCCTGGCATGTGGGGCCAAAGTCCATACCCCTTGGCCCCTCCGAAGTCTCCTCCCGGGGGCGGGTCAGGCTCATGCCGCCTCCCGTGGGCACCTCGGGCAAGGGCAGAGCTCTGTCCATTGCCAGTCCTGAGGGCCGACTCTCTCCAGCAGAAGGAGGAAGCCTCCTGGGCTGGGGGTGCGGGTGTGGCCAAGGCCACAGCCTGGCTGCCAGAGGCCCCTGTGAGCCACAGTTAAGGCGGCCTGCAGAGCGGGCTGTGTCCAGTCCCGGCTTCCCGTGCCCCGCCCCAGGGGAGAGCCATTTGCAGGGCAACCCCTCAGCAGGCGAGGGAACTGTGGGACTGCTGTTTGGGACGTTAGCTCCACAAACAGTGGCTGCCAGGTCCCCACACAGTCCCTCAGGACAGGCTGATTCCTGTCCGGGACATAGTGTCCTTCATGGCAGAGAGAGAGAGAGAGATTCCAGGGGGTGAGTCAGCGCAGGCCGGCGGGAAACGCCCGCTTCCTCAGTGCCCGCCCAAGAGCTACCTACTGCCCGTGTGGCTGGCGGAGGAGGCCCATCCCCAGGGCCCTGGGTTTTCTAAAACGTGTACGAATGCTTCACGTCACATGGCATTGCTGCTCAAGACAGCAGAGCCCAGGACAGCAAGCAAAGGTCCCCAGGACCGAGGCGGGGAGGCCCCGTGGCCTGCCCCTGCTGGGAGCACAGCCTGTCTCGCTGGTCTCGGGGTCCTGCTCACAGCCTGCCAGCCAGTGCCACCGCTGGCTGGGCTCCCCGTGGACCTCGCTGGCCTGCCCCGGCCAGGGACTCAGGATGGGCGTGGAGCAGGGAGGGTGGAGCTCTGCCTGGCCTTGGCTGAGCTGCCAGAGCCACTCTGCAATCCCGTTACCTTCTGGGCAGCCCCCCTGGGCTTGGAAGCACCACCCTGTGTGCCACTTGGTGGCAGCACCAGGTCATGGTACCCAGGGCGTCAGGTGTCACACTCTGTAGGCTCCGTCACTGGGACGGAGCCCGGGACAGGGTTGGCTCTGTGGCTCTGCAGTTCCGCCTCCCTCTGCGATAGAGGCAGGGTCCGGAGCAGGGGGTTTTCGGCTTTCCTGCCGCACAGAAGGGCAGTGGGCACGGGGCCTCCTACTCCTGAGAGTGGGACGGAGTCATGGGATTCAGCCAGGAGAGGGGCCTCCCCGAAGGCCCGAGGCCCCGAGCCCTGAGATCCCCGTGGCAGCAGCCCCTCTACTAACCCTCCCGCCCATAACCCCGGCACCTCGGCCGCCATCGAGGACGCTGCCCCGGGCTCTCGGCACCCTCCGCACGCTCGTCGCCTCTGGCAATCCCTGCCGGCCTCTGTCTCCTCCCCGCTTCTCTTCTAAATTGTAAGTAACCCGCTTCCACCCGAGCAATAACACGCGTGTTCAGAACCCACGCGCCGGCCCATCGCACGCCTCGCCGGAGGGCGGTGTCCGTCTCCGACAGAGGCCTGGCCCCCCCCCGGCTCTGTCTCTAACCCCCACGCCTCCTGTCTGCTGAGCCTTGCTGCTGCCGGGTGAGGGTGCGTGTCTCATGTGCGTCTGTGCCTGTTTGTGCCACTAACTCGCTCCTGTGGGGTCACCCCGACCACTCCCGCTTCCCCCGTCCCCGGGGAGGGACACTCGCGGTGACCCTCTCGGCGGGGGGCCGGTGGCCCGTGCAGAGGGGCGGGCCTGGCTGCGGTGACAGCCCCTGGGGCGGAAGCCGCCTGCTCTGTGTGCTGGGCTAGTGCCAACGAGGGGTCCTGTCACCGGGGCCCCCGGGGCTCTGCGTTAGATGTCAACCCCCCAGGACTCCAGCCCTGAGCGTGTGCAGGGAGGCGGCGGGGAGAGGGCTTCGGCCTCATGAGGAGAGGCATGGGGTCAGAGACACCGGCCTCCGGACTGGAGGGCGGCAGGTTCACCAGAGATGCCGGGCTCAGCCAGCAGCCCTCCCTGTGCCCGCAGCAGTCAGCACCACCCCCTCCCAGTCTCAGTCGCCTCGTCCAGGGCCCGTGCTTGGCCCTGGCTGCCTCCCTCCCTCCAGGGGAATAAAGTTGGAAGCATCCTTCTGTGCCAGGAGGAGGTGGTCCCTCAAAGACAGAGCAGGTGGCCTCGTGAGAAGCTTAGAGCCAGGGTTCTCCTGTGCTTTCCAGGCTGTTCCATCCCAGGGGTTCCCTGGAGCCTCTGTCATCAGGAGAAAGCAAGGTCCCCACAGTCACAGGCTCAGAGGAGGAGCGGGAAGAGCCTTGCCATTAGCCACATTGGGTCCCAGTAGAGAGGGGGCACAGGATCCGATGGGGAGCGATCTAAGGCAGGCAGAAGAGGGGGGGCATCGATCGGCAGGGGGGCTGGAGGTGGAGGCCTGCCCAGGAGAGGGCAGATAGTGGGGTCACCGCGGGGCGGTGCCTCATTCTTCAAGGTGGAAGGTGGTTCAGCGCCACTGGCCCCTTGGCTGGAGGGAGGAGCTGAAGCGAGGCTCCCAGGCCAAGGCCAGCAGCCAGGACCTCAGCCCGAGACAGAAGTCTGCGCCAGAGGGACAGGCGGTCGGCTGCCCCAGCACTTAGGGGTGTCCCCGGGCGGGGGGCCTCAGCAGTAATCCTGGCCTCGTGCTCGTCACAGTGAAGGAGGAGCCGCGGTACAGCAGAAGCCCGGTGGTGATGGTGGACGAGGTCCTGAGCTCCAGCCCGCCCAAGTTCAGCTTCCCCGAGGCTGGCCTGCGCGTCATGATCACCAACAAGTTTGGGCCCCGGACCCGGCTGCGGATGGCCAGCAGGATCATCATCAACGAGGTGCGCTCGCCTGAGAGGACCGAGAGGGTGGCGGCCGCGGGGGAGACTCGTGCGATGGCGCTTCCTGGTGTCGGGCCCCTGGGGCATCCTCTGCCAGGCTGGCATGTGGCACCGTACCTGGGGCACCTGGCTGAGGGAGGAAGCCCGGACATCACCCCAGGAGCAAAGGATCTGATCGGGAGGGAGTGCGAGCCAAGCAGCAATCGGACACTACGTCCAGATGTTTGACCAAGTGTTTGTCAAGCACTAGAGTGAAACTAACAGGAGAAAGGCCAGTCTGATGTATGGCTTTTTTTTTTTTTTTTAATATATTTTATTGATTTTACACAGAGAGGAATTGAGAGGGACAGAGAGTTAGAAATGTCGATGAGAGAGAAACATCGACCAGCTGCCTCCTGCACACCCCCCACCGGGGATGTGCCCGCAACCAAGGTACATGCCCTTGACCGGAATCGAACCCAGGACCCTTCAGTCCGCAGGCCGACGCTCTATCCACTGAGCCAAACTGGTCCCGGCTATGGCTTGTTTCCTGAAGATGTTATTGAGGGAGGGAGAATGGAAGGGATGGAAGGAATGGGAGGGAGGGAGGGAGGGAGGGAGGGAGAGAGAGGGAGGGAGGGAGGGAGGGAGAGAGAGAGAGATTGAGAGGAATACCTAGCTGTTCTGTATGCATAGAACAGCTCTAGAGGGAGACTGGGGCACTGGTGCGCAGCAGCTACCTCTGGGACTTCTTTTGTCCTGTGACTGTCTTCAGGTAGCTGGCGAGTGACCACCGGGGAGCCAGCACAATCACTGTCCTCAGTGTCGTGGGCACCGAGGAGAGGCCAGGCCTCTGGCCGTTCCTGAAAGGCTGGCTGGTGTTGGTCCAAAAGGAAATGAGCGAACTTGGGTGGATTCGAAGTCCTTGGGTCACCCACCGGCCAACCCATCCCAGGGCTGGGTTCTAGAAACCTCTGAGGGCTGTGTGCGTGTCAAGCAGCCGTCTGACACAGTCACGAATTGCTTGTCTTGCCCCCGTCCGCACAGAGGCAGAGACTGATCAACTCAGCCAACGGGGTGAGCAGAAAGCCCCTCCAGAACGGGAGGCAAGAAAGCATCAAGAACGGGAATGTTCCCACGGAGAACCCAGAGGACCCCCCGCGGGAGCAGCAGCCCCCACCCCCGCCGCCCCCGGAGGCAGAGCCGGTGGAGGCCGTCTTCCTGACCCCGTTCTCCGTGCCCGGTGAGTCCGGAGGGCACGAGGCCCTCGGCCGTGCTGTCCGGGTTCCTGCCAGGACACCCTGCCCCCGGCTCTGCCACGTGCTTTATGTTGAAAACAGAGGCTCTGTGTGGGATCCAGGGCTTCCTGGGGGTTTCTGGATTGGAGCCTCCGGGGCATGCTGGTCACCCCTACCCAGGATCTCCCCGAAATTCAGGGCCTGGTTCCCAAACCGAAACCAGCATCCTGGAGGGAGAGAGGTGGGTCTCGGCCCTCACCTCACACCCCCTGCACGTCAGCACACCTGCTGGGACCCTGTGGGAGCACGGGGCATGCGCAGCCAGCTGGTCTGGTGGGCTAACAGTTATCCTGTGGTTGGTGGGAGCTTGGTTTGGGGTCTGGACACTGAGAGAAAGGGGGTGATCTTCTCTACACCCCGGGAACGTATATGAGATTACCTGTTGGACACATGAGCAGGATCCTGGGGCAGGGACTGGGCTGGCCCACCTCATGTTTTTTAACTTCCGCATTCATAAGAGGACCACGGCCCTGGGTACCCCACACAGCCCCGAGCCACCGCGTGCCCAGCACAGGGACTCTGGTCACGGAAGGGCCTCCAGTTCCTCGGGCCTGGAGCCCAGATGCCAGGGAGGGCCATGCGTGGCTGCAGCCACCGTCCAGGACTGAGCGGCGCTGGCCCTGGGGGGACCAAGGACCTCCCGTTCTTGAGTTCTGTCCTCCAGCCCCAGGAGGTGGGTGGTGGGGTTCCATTTTACAGACGAGGAGCCTGATGGGGCCTCAGCCACCACCCTCCATGGGCCACTTCATCAGAGTCCTGATCCTGAGGCTGCCCCCCGTCCAGGCCTCTGCAGGGACCCGGCGAAGGGACATGCCCGTGGCTGCTCTGACCCTGCAGAGTGAGGTGTTCACCTGTGAGGCCTACGCGTCTCCGCTTCCTCGAAACCTCGGTGGTGGGTTGGATGGGTTGGACCCAGGGCCAGCCGCCCCCTCCCCTTGCCCCAGGATTTGGTGCTCCTCCCAGAAGCTGTGATGGGAAATCAGATCTGGCTCCTCGAGGAGACCCTGGGCGGGTCACCTCCTGGGGTGGGTGCTTAGAACGCTGCTGTCTTCCTAGAGCTGGGACCAGGAGCTCCCAGGGCCTCTGCACCCTGAGGCCCTCTGCAGGGAGCGCTGCCTTCCTGGCGGGCTGGGGCTTCCGTCTCCGCGGGTCCACCTTCCCCCTCAGGCCAGAGGCTCCAGGACATTCCTGGGCCAGCTCATAACGGCTCATAACGGAACTGCGAGCTCCTGCCCAGTGTGGTCCCTGCAGAAAGCTCCCTTTGTGCCCCGGCGGATGTGTTTCCAGCGGTTGCCCTTGGAAACCAGGAGTCACTTCCTTCCCGTCTTCCCCTCCTGGCCGTGAGAAGCAAGGGTGGCTGCTGCTTTAGGTGCACTTCCATCAAATCCTCGCAGCTGCCTGGTGAGGGAGGCATTATCGTTATCTCCATTTTACAGAGGGAAACTGAGGCTCGGAGGGGCTCTGAGACTTCCTGAGTCACACTGACACTAGGTGGGCAGCCTCTCTCCCACCCTGAGCCTCCCAAGCTGTGAACGCCAGCACGGATTGGCCCACGGCGGTCACAGAGGGGGCATTCGAATGGCCTTAGTGGTCACAGAGGGGGCAGGTGAATGGCAGATAGATATGTGCCCCGGACCTACAATATAGTTCAGCCCACTTCAAGGGAGAACCTGGGGTGAATGTGTGTTTTTCAGAAGTGCAGGCCCTGGGAGGTTCTTGAACAGCAATGGGGGATAAAACCCACTGAGGACTTCCTGTGGACCAGGCAGGGTGCCTCCCCTATCAACTCCTTGTGTTCTCCTGACGACCTAGAAGGTGGCTGCTGTCACCATGATGCCACTCCCCAGGGGAAGAGACGCAGGCACAGAGAGGTCTAGCCTGCCCAGGGTCACCCAGGAGGAGGGGGCAGAGCTGGGGTTTGCACACTGACACTCTGACCCCAGGCGTGCCGAGGGGACAACATTTCACCAACCAATGGATGCTCCCGGCTCCTTTCCTTCAGAGCCCCCGGCGAAGTGCTTGCCTCCGTGATGGCTTGTACACCTTGTTTGGGAACCGTGTGGAACTGAGTTGGATGATGGGCCCTTGGGACCTCACGTGCTCTTGCCAGAGCTTGGATGGCAGCCCTACATCTTGTCTTCCTTCGTTATAATAAAACTCAGCGCGGGCAATTGGAAATTTCTGGCATTTTAGGGCTTCTTCCTCTCACCCCACCCCCGCGATCCTCCGTTCTCCAAAGCACCTGGTTGGGAGAGCGAGGTCTGTTTTATGTCTCTGAACCCCGGGAGGGGGTACAGCACAGACGGAACTCTAGAAAACTCCATGCACCGGGCCTTTCCTCTCGGCCCTCAGCACATGGGGGGAAACAGGAGAACCTGCTGTGGGCTCATTCCCACGTGAAATGCCGCACGCAGTTCCTGTCTGTCCAGGCCCCCAGAGACACATGGTGCTTGGTGGTGGAAGTGACCTTGTTCTGGCATCGGTCTTGGGAGCCGTCGGAGTAATTGCACGTGTGGTCGGTTGGCTCCTAAGTCATGGTCATGGTTTCAAGGACGCGCCCTTGTGAATCGGTCACTGTGGCTCGCTGAGGTGCCAGCCCACAGCCTGATTAGAACAGCCGTTGGCTAAGTGTTTTTATTGGTGAATGGCAGCTTCATGGAGATACAGTCCACCTACCACAGAGCCATAGCTTTAAGGTATTCCATGGAGGTTCTGTGTTCACAAAGTTGTGCAACCATCACCACAATCCATTTCAGAATATTCCGCCCCCAAAAGAAACCCTCTACCCATTAGCAATTATTCCTAATCCCATCTCCTGGCAACCACTGAGCTACTTGCTATCTCTTTAGATTTATCAGTTCTGGGTATTTCATATAAATGGAATCGTTCAACATATGGCCTTTCATGACTGGCTGCTACTTAGCATGATGTTTGCAAGGTTTATCCGTATTATAGCATGTATCAGTGCTTCGTTCCTTTGTATGGCTGAATAATATATCTACCCATCGGTTCATGGAAATTTTGAGTTCTTTCCACTTTCTGGCTAGAAGTGGTTTGTAAAAACAGCTAATAGAGCCCAGTGGAGAAAGAGGCTCAATATATATATATATATTTCATCTAAATGAAAACCATTTTCCTCTGAGTTCCTTGTGGTTAGCAACAGTCTCTGAAGACTAGGATTCAAAGGGATCTTGGATGTTTTTAGACCAGACATTTTATATGGGAAACTGAGGCCCAAAGAGAGGCGGGAGCTTGCCCAAGGGGCAGTCTCAACAACTAGACAGAACCAGGTACCTGGCCACCTGCCCTGGGATCCACTCCGCGGTGGCCCAGCAGCCAGGCCAGAGCAGTGCAGGCTGGGAGGTGGGAGGTGAAGGGCCCAGGACTCCCATGGAGTGGACGTGAGCTGGGTCCTGAAGCCTCCTTACCTGCCAATAACAGGAGCCCACACAGGCCGCCTTGAGCTAAAGAGGAACCTTTTCAAAAATACGGTTATAGCCCTATCCGGTTTGGCTCAGTGGATAGAGCGTCGACCTGCAGACTAAAGGGTCCCAGGTTCAATCCCGGTCAAGGGCATGTACCTTGGTTGAGGGCATATCCCCAGTAGGGCGTGTGCAAGAGGCAGCTGATCAATGTTTCTCTCTCATTAATGTTTCTAACTCTCTATTCCTCTCTCTTCCTCTCTGTAAAGAAAACGCAATAAAAAATTTAAAAAACAAAAACGAAAATACGGTTATAGGGGAGTGTTAGAGTCCCAAGAGCAGGGAAGCAGTTGGACTTGCTGAGGGCTGATTCGAGGCCTCAGTGGGTGTCGAGCCTCTTCCTGGCTCTTCATTTCTCCATCCGTGCCTGTCTCATCTGTTTCTTGGCTACAGACTGGCTGCAAATTCATGGTTGGTCCAGATGGCAGACGGGCCTCCACTGGCCCCAGACCGATGCATGACGGCTCCCGCCTCCTAGCAGCTCCCTGGTTCCGTATTACATGTGAGGTCCAGAGCCCGGAGAGAGAAAATGCCATCAACCCAGACGTCAGGTGTCCACCCCGGGCACTCAGCTGTGCTGGCCATTTGGCTCTGGTGGCCATTGAGAGTGTGGTTCTGAGGGAAGGGGCACTGAGCACACACACACACACACACACACACACACACACACACACGCCTCTAGCGTTATTGGAAGATGAAGGATGCAGCCCATCTCAGATTCAGGAAAGTTCAAGTACAGGGGCATGGATGCCTAACACTAGGGGTGTCGAACTCAATCAGAGAAGGAGCCAAAATCTAAAATCCAGCCTAAATCGCGGGCCGAATGGTTTACTGAACAGTCATAAACTGACAATGTCATAAACTGACAGCGGAGTGCAGTGATGACAGTGCGGTGCGGGCCACATTGCAAGGCCTGGCGGGCTGGATTTGGCCCGCGGGCCTTGTGTTTGACATATGTGCCTTACACAGTCGTGGGAAGGGCACTGTAATGTTGGCACTGGAGTGGCACTGCCGCCTTGCTAGAACAAGGGGGCAGGGAGCCAGAATGCATCAGGACTGTTGAGTTCAAGAGCTCAGCACCAGAGCTGTGAGCTGGCACGAGGAGGCCTCTGCCCCAGCCGTGTCTTGACTCCCATAGCAACATGAGCTGGACACTGGGATGCTGGTCAGGCCTTCAGGATAGTGCTTGGGCATGGATGCCCCGATTTAACCGGAATGCATCTGAAGCAGCAGAGAGGTAGCCAGGCCCTACCTCAATTCTCCTCTTCAAATCGGGGAATCTATTATGAATCCTGAACTTCAGCTGCAAGGCATTCTGGGAAATGCCTCTGCAGACACCAGTGAAGGAGGTTGGAACGAGACTGCTGAAGGCCAGCTCAGCCTGTCCACTTCCATGTTGCCGTGCAGCCTGGAGAAAAGCAATAACATTCTGCTTTAAGTTAAGTCTTTACAGATGACTTACCTTAGAGCAAACCTGGTCAGGGACCCATGTGGCTTCAGTCCCGTAGTGAGGCAGAGGAGGAGGGTCAGCCCCCGTTTGTAGCTTGGCAAACACATCCTTCGATCAAGCGTTGCACTCAGCACCTTAGGTTCAGTACTTGGAGTCTGACAGAGCCCTGCTGAATGGCTGGCATGGTCCCCACATCAGGAATGAGGAAACGGGGGCTCAGGAAGCCACACACAGGTGAGCAGATGCCACGGGCAAGGCTAATACCCAGGCTACCTGACACCAAAGTGCTGTCCTCTGCCTGGTCACAATGCTGACGTGGGCAAGAGTTGGAACGTCTGCTCTGGGATTCAGGGGCGGGAGGGGGGGCGGGGTTGGGGAGGGGATGAAGAGGCAGGAAGGAAGGGGGCGGAAGGAGGCCAGCAGCTGGGCCTGTGTGTGTGGTTTGCAAACCCAGGGACCTGACAGCTCCACCCTGCCATCGCCAGTTTGCTGAGTGTTTAAGGCAGAGAGTCTGCCAGTGGGGAGGAGGAGCAACAAGTGTTGCCTCTGGTGCAGCCACTTGGGAAACAGGCTGGCAGTTCCTCAAAGAGTTAAACACAGTCCCTGCGTGACACACAGTCCCACCCCAGGCTCTCTATCCAAGAGAAATGAAATGCACACACACACACAAACTTCTACATGAACGTTCATAGCAGCCAGAAAGCAGAAACAACCCAGATACCCAGCAAGTGATAAATGGGTAAACGCAACAGGGCACATCCATAAAGTGGATGGTTATTCATCCATAAAAGGGAATGCAGGACTGATATATGCTACAGCGTGGGTGCACTTTGCAGACATATGGTGTCTGAAAGAAGCCAGACACAATGGAATGTCCAAAGTAGTCAAGTCTACAGACACAGGTAGATGAGTGGTTGCCAGAGTCTGAGTGAGGAGAGGGAATGGGGGGTGAAAGCTTAATGGGTATGGGGTTTTTCTGGAGGGTGATGAGAGTCTTCAGAATTACAGTGTGGTGATAATTGCACAGCCTTCTAATTTGCTAAAAGCCATGTACGTTTAAGCAGGTAAATTTGACGATATGTTAATCATAGTTGTTTTTAAATGGAGTTCATCTAAACTGGTGATTCTCAAAAATGTGGTTCCAAGAGAATAGCATTACCAAGACCTGGGATCCTATTAGAAATGCAAATTATTGGGCCTCTCCCTCCCTCCTCCCCCAAACCCCCATTTCACCTGCCAGATCATTAGCTCTGGGGCTGTAACAAGCTCTGCAGGGAGTTCTGATTTATATTCAGGTTTGAGAACCACTGGTCTGGAGCTATGCTTTCTAGATCACGAAAACCCTAGGTCCAGGGTCCGTGAGTATCTACTTGACAGCGTCCAGGGACACCCACTTCTCCACGCGCCTCAAGTTAACCAACCACTCCCTTCGTTGGACTGTCTAGTTAGTTGACTGTCCAAGCTAATTTGTTTGAAGTTTTTCGCAAGCAGCTGCATCTGTTCATAATTTATCCTTCACCGTGATTAGTCATCTGTTTTGTTACAGTTCATTTTAAAGATCTTTTTACATAATTAAATTGTCATTTTCTACTTCAAAAGAGAACTCTGAAAGCTTAGGGAAAGAACAATAGCAGCGCTTTTTCCTCTTGCTGATGTTTGCATGTTTATCAGAGCCATGACAGGAGCACTTCTCAGATGTCTCTGACCAGAAGGGGCTCCTGGTGGTGTTGGAACGATGTCCCTGGGTATGGACACTGTTCCATTACCCCAGTAGCCCCGGACCCTGTTAGCAATGAAACCATGAATTAGTTCAGACTCACTTAATGTTAGAAAAACCCAATTCAGGCAGGTTTAAGCCAGAGAGCTCCTAACTTTGTTCTTTTTTCAAATGGGTTTGGCTATTCTGGTTCCCTTGCATTTTCATAATAATATTAGAATCAGCTTATCAATTTCTGCAAAAAGAGCTGGAATTTTAATAGGGGATATATATATATATATATATATATATATATATATATATATATATATATATCTGTAGATCAGTTTGGGGACTATTTCCATCTTAACATTAAGTCTTTTGATCCCTGTACAGTACGTCTTTCCATGTATTTAGTTTGTCTCAAATTTTCTTCAATGACATTTGATAATTTTCAGCATGTAAATCATGTACTTCTCTTGTTGCACAGATTCATAAACATTTTTTTCTTTTTGATGCTTTGGTAAATTATCTCCTTAATTTCATTTTTGGATTGGTCATTTCTACTGTACAGAAGTACACCTGGATTTTGTATATTGATCTTGTATCTTGCAACTTGGCTGACCTTCTTTGTAGTTCCAATTATTTTTTGTGTATGTATTACTTGGAATTTTCTTTATATAAGGCCATGCCATCTACAAATAGGGATACTTTTCCTTCTTTCTCTCTAATCTGAGTGACTTTTACGTGTATTTTTTTCTTGCCTAGTTTCCCCAGCTAAACCTTCCACACAATGCTGAGCTAGTCTAAAGGGTGAGAGCAGATAGCCTCACCTGTTGAAAGCTTTCAGTCTTTCACCATTAAGTATGATGTTAACTGTGGGTTCATTGTAGATGCCCCTTACCGAATTGAGGAAATTATCTTCTATTTCTAGATCATTGAGTGTTTTATGATGAAAAGGCGTTAGTTTTTGTCAAATGCCTTTTTTGCCTCGATGGACATGATTGCAGTTTTGCCCATTATTGTATTACCCTGGTATATTGGATGGGTTAAGTTTCATATGTTGAACCAAGCTTGTATTCCTGTGATAAGACCACTCGGTCCAGATGTATAATCATTTTTATATGTTATTGGATTCCATTTCCCAGAATTTTGTGAAGGGTTTTTGCATGTCTTCATAAGGGATATTGGTCTGCCGTTTTCTGTCCTCTTGGTGTCTGGCTTTGATATCAGGGTAACAGTGGCTTCATAGAGAGCGCTTGGAAATGTTCCCTCTCCTTCTATCTTTTGGAAGAATATTTGAAGGATTCATGCTGATTCTCCTTTAAACATTTGGTAGAAATCACCAGGAAGCCATCTGGCCCTGGCTTTACTTTAAAGGAAGTTTTTTATTTTTATTTTTTTATTATTACTATGTCAATCTCTTATTATAAATCTATCCAGTTTTTCTATCTTCTTTAGTCAGTTTGGATAAGTTCCTGTCTTTGTAGAATTTTGTTTGTTGTACCTACATAATCTAATTCCTTAGGCACAATTGTTCATCATATTCCTTAATAATTCTTTTTATTTCTCTGAGGTTCAAAGTGATGACCCCCTCTCATTGCTGATTTTAGTAATTTGAATCTTTTCTCTTTTTTTGCTTGGTTATTTTGGCTAAAGGTTTGTCAATTGTGTTGATCTTTTTATTATTTATTTATTTATTTATTTATTTATTTATTTTAAATATATTTTATTGATTTTGTACAGAGAAGAAGGGAGAGAGAGAGTTAGAAACATCGATGAGAGAGAGTCATCGATCAGCTACCTCTTGCACACCCCCTACTGGGGATATGCCCGCAACCAAGGTACACGCCCCTGACCGGAATCGAACCCGGGACCCTTTAGTCCCCAAGCCTATGCTCTATTCATTGAGCCAAACCGGTTTCGGCAATTGTGTTGATCTTTTTAAACAACCAACCTTTAGTTTCATTGATTCTTTCATTTTTTAATTTTCTTTTTCACTTATTTCCACTTCAATCTTAATTATTTCCTTCTTTCTGTTTTCTTTGGATTCAATTTGCTCTCCCATTTTTGTTTCTTAAGGAAGAAATTAGGTCACTGATTTAAGATCTTTAATATAGTCATTTCCAGCTATAAAGTTCTAAGTACTACTTTAACTGCATCTCAGAGGTTTTGGTATGTGGTGTTGTTATTTTCATTCATCTCAAAGTATTTTCTAATTTCCCTTGTGATTTCATCTTTGATCCATTGGTTATTAAGAAGTGTGTTATTTAATTTCCGCATATTGGTGAATCTTCCAATTTCTCTTCTGCTATTGATTTCTAATTTCTTTCCATGGTGGAATGATTATAGAACATACTAGGCATGATTTAAATCCTTTTAAACTCCTTGATGCTTGTTTTATGATGTAACGTCATTTAATCTGGAAAGTGTTCCATGTGAATTTGAGATGAATGTGTATTCTTTTTTTTTTTTTAATATATTTTATTGATTTTTTTACAGAGAGGAAGGGAGAGGAGAGAGCTAGAGAGCTAGAAACATCGATGGAAGAGAGACATCGACCAGCTGCCTCTTGCACACCCCACACCAGGGATGTTCCCGCAACCAATGTACATGCCCTTGACCGGAATCGAACCTGGGACCTTCCAGTCCGCAGACCAATGCTCTATCCACTGAGCCAAACCGGTTTTGGCAGATGGGTATTCTTGAAAGTAGATATTAAGGTTTTCCATCAGATTTGGGGAGTTTTTTAATATGAGTCTTCAAGTATTCTTCCTTCCCCTATTCTCTCTCCTCTCTGCCTGGCACCCTCATTGAGCCCATGTTGACATGTTTGATGGTGTGCCATAGGTCTCTGAGACACTGTTCATTTCTTTTTATTCTTTTTCTTTCTGTTCCTGAGACAAGATAATTGACCTACTTCAAGGCTGATGATATTTTTCTTCTTCCTACTCAAATCTACTGTTGGGCCTCTCTAGTAAATTTTTCATTTTAGTTATTGTACTTTTCAATTCCAGAATTCTTTTGACTCTTTCATACTTTTTACTTTTTTATTCGATATTCTATGATGATAAATTATTCTCATACTTTCCTTTCATTTTTTAGGCATTTAAAAAAAAACTTCTTTGTGCATATTTTAAAATATCTGATTTAAAGTCTTTGTCTAGTAAATCCAGTGTCTTGAAATTCTCAGAGATAGTTCTTAATGACTGCTTTTTTCCCTCTGTGCATGGGCTGTCCTTTCTTGTTTCTTTGCATGTCTCCTAAATTGTTGTTTTTTATTGTTGTTGGACATTTAGAATAATATAATTTGACAACTCTAGAAAGCATACTCTTCTCCCTTCAAGTCTGCTTATTGTTGTAATTTATTGTTGTCTTTTGTTTGGTGACTTTTCTCAAATAATTCCATAAAGCTTGTACTTTTTATTGTTGCGTGTGGTCACTGAAATATCTGCTAGGTTAGCACAGGGTTATCTAATGATTGCGCAGGGATTTCCTGAGGTGTCTGGATCCACTGATTCTCCGAGTCATCTCTGATGGGTTCTGTGTATTTGGGGAAATACTCAAGCAGGCCGTTTACAACACCACTACAGCCTTTACTTCTTCCTCGCTCAGAGCCTCAACATTAGGTCAGGGTGAAAGCTTAGAGCATTCTCAAGCTTTTCCTGAGCATTCAAATAATCCTTGACACAGCCCTACACATGCTTGTGGTTTTTAGATTCCCAGAAATATGTAGGAGCTTTGCGAAGCCCTCCATAGATACCACATTCCCCAGCTTTTCCTTGTATGTTTTTTGGTTCACACTTGTCTGTCCTGTTACCCACTACCTTCAGCAGTATGATGCTCAACCATGGCCTCTGATTGTTTTCAACAAATGCCCCAAGGAAGAGGCTATTCACATTGGCTGAACTCTGGTTCAGCAAAAAGGACAGCCCTGAAAGCGGGACCTTCCAAGATTGCAGGTCAAATAATGCCCCTTCTCTGGGAATGGACTTGGAAGGATGCCCCCAAATACATCCTTCTCCTGCGCCCTCCAGTGGGGTCCCGGCTGCTGTCTTCAAGGCTTCTGCAGAGCTGGTGAGAGGGAATGGAAACAGGGCAAGTTAAAACACCACAGAGCTCGCTGTTCTTACTGAGACCCAGTCAGTATTCTTAAGGAAACACTCCTTGGATTGCTGCAAGTCTTTGGTTAGTTTCGAAAGGTCTGAAAAGGGTGGATTGTGACCATTTTGGCCAGTTTTTTCGCTGCCTCTATGGAGCAGAGCATTTTCGAGGTCCCCTCCACATTTCAGTGGCATCACCCAGGAGCTGGTTCTGTGCCTGCCTATGCACACCATGCCCAGTGGATCATGAAGCACACCACGCTTGTACTTGGTGGTTTTTGGAGACGTCTTTGTGGATTCATTTGGTAGCAGCCAGTGAGGTCATACCCGCCAGCCAGGACGCCCGCATTTTAGTCTTGCACCTGCTGAGGGCTGAGTGTGTAATCTTGGAGCAAAGAAGCTGAAATTTCCAGAGTACCTACCGTGTGCCAGGCTGGCTCTCTCTTTGCTGAGTGTTTTGTGTACGTGGGAGTGTGTTACATACATCGTATCATGTCTTTCTAGCCACAACCAAGAGAGAATGTTCCCATTGAACAGATGGAGACACTATTAAAGAAAAAGAACTTAGCACTGGGCCTGGTACACATAGCAAATATTTCATGCATTGAATATTATGTTGTTATTGTTACTGCAGCTGTTATTATCAGAGGAGAGTTGATGAGATTCCTTCAGGCCATTTAAATGCCAACCCAGGTCTGTCTGATTCCAAAGCCCATCCAAATTCCACATCCCCATCTCTGCTAACCTGGGCACGTCTGTTCCCACTCGGGGTCTCATTTTCCTTACGCTGAAGGATTTGGACCGACTGAAGTTATCCAATCAACACATACTTAATGGGTTGTGTTGCTAAGAGCACGTTTGCGGTGACCTTATGGAGGTATGTGATGCTATGAGATCAGCTGCTCAGAGTCACATTGGCAGCATTCTCTTGTTTGACTTGAAATAAATAGACAGACAGGTAGACTGACAGGTGTGTAACCCTGTGTGTGCTTCTGTCTCTTCCCTTCTTGCTCTGTCCCGTCCCCTGGCAGAGGCAAGCGGGGACAAAGCCAAGTGGGTGTTCACCTGGCCACTCATCTTCCTCCTGTGCGTCACCATCCCCAACTGCAGCAAGCCGCGCTGGGAGAAGTTCTTCATGGTCACCTTCCTCACCGCCACGCTGTGGATCGCCGTCTTCTCCTACCTAATGGTGTGGCTGGTGAGTGGCGGGGGCCGGGTGGACCGGACAGACAGCCTCTGCCCAGCACCTGCTAGAGGCGGGAGAGTGAACTCAGGCACTGCTGTGCCACCTTGAGCTAGTTGCCCCCCCCCCCTGACCTTGGCTTATTTTTCAGTGAGAAGGGGTATTGGCAGAGGTGCATGTTGCTGAGCTTTGCACCAGGGATGCCCAGACAGATACAGTGTGGCACTTGCATGCATTGCAGGCATGGCAGGATGGAGATGAGCCTTTGCACCCGGCAGGATGGGCAGATAATATGGCGGGGATGGCATGGACTGGAAGTCAAGGACTGGGCCTGATCCCTTGAAGATGTCACTGAAGAGCTCTAGAGAGCTCATCCCTAAGCCCCCGTCCTTTCCAGGGTCCCTGGGGAATGTGAGGGAGACTGGAGTTAGTGCGAGATGAATGCAAGCAGCCCTTCTATGCTCCTTGCCAAGGGCTGTTCCTCTCCCCCTCTGTGTTCAGGCACATGTACAGACTGTATATAAACTCTCTTAGTCCTCATAACAACCATTTCTATGATGTGCATTTTACAGATGAAGAAACTGAGGCAGGGAGATTGAGTAATTTGCCCAGTTAGTTACACAGTTAGCACCTAATAACACAATTAGTTACACATTAGTGAGTTCTAGGTTGGGATTAGAGCCCTGATCTGTTGTTCTCCTGAGTCCATGATCTCAACCCACCGTCCTGAACTGCCTCTCAGTTTATTGCTGGAATTTTCAGTGCCGTTTGAGCTGGAGTTTTGCAGGTGGAGAGGCCCGGGCATAGGTCCTGGTGAGCTCCTCCGGCCACGCATCACAGCTCTCAGTAAACCTTCACTGGCTGGGCTACCACGGACTCCCTTATAGGGTCCTTCCTTTCTTTGCCCTCTTCCATCTTTTCTCCCTCCTTCTTTCCCCTATCCCCCCCTCCTCCCTCCTCCTTCCATGTGGGGAGGCCAGGAGCACACAGAGCAGACGCGGTGCAGGATGGCTGCATTTCTGTTGTGGAGCTCACTGGCAGGGTTCCCCCTCCTCACACCAGGTGCTGCTGCCGAAAGGGCGAGCGAGCCTTGGTTTCAGAGGCAGAAGGGCCACCGCTCCCTCAGCCGGAGGGGAGCAGCGTGATGGGGAAAGGTGGACTGAGGGGGTCACATGGCAGTGGATTTGAACCCTCGTTTTTCCCCTTAGGTTCCATGAGACTTAGGGAAGTGCCCAGCAGTGAGTTTGGACACTTAGTAACTCTACCACCCCCACTTTTTTAAATTAAATCTTTATTGTTGAAAGTATATATGTCCCCCTTTTTCCCCCATTGACCCCTTCTAGTCTGCCCCACCCCCACTTCTGAAAGCAGAGTCTTAGCAAACGGCCTGGCGGACGTCCGAGGACCCTCCTTGCTCAGGCCTCTCCCCTGCGGCTGTGGACTACAGCTGACCTTCGTTTAAGGGAATTTCCACTACAGACAATAGTGGAGTACCACGGGGTAGCCTCGTTTCTTTTTTTATCCTCACTTGAGGATATATATTTTTATTATTATTATTATTATTATTATTATTATTAGAGCGAGAAACACCAATGTGAGAAACCTGATCAGTTGTCTGAGATCAAACCCGCAACCTGTGTATGTGCCCTGACTGAGAATCAACCCCATGACCTGTTGGTGTACAGATGATGCTACAACCAACCGAGCCACCAGGCCAGGCCCCATGTTAGCCTAATTTCTACCCAAGCAAGATGTGCAGCCCTTTGGGGGAACAAATTATTGAATGAATGTTCCAAGAAACCAGAAACACCCATCAGAAAAGATACATGCACCTGTGTTCATAGCAGCACAATTTACAATAGCTAAGATTTGGAAACAGCCCAAGTGCCCATCAGCAGATGAGTGGATTGAAAAACTGTGGTACATCTACACAGTGGAATACTATGCTGCAACACTATAAAAAAGAAGAAACTTTTACAATTTGCAGCAGCATGGATGGAACTGGAGAGCATTATGCTAAGCGAAATTAGCCAGTCGGAGAAAGATAAATATCACATGATCTCACTCCATGTGGGATATAATGATCAATATAACTTGATAAACAAGAATAGATTCAGCGACCAATAGCAGGGGAGAGGGGTCAGTTAGAGAGCAACCGAAGAACTTGCATGCATGCATATTAGCATAACTAATGGACACAGACACTGGGGCAGTGGGGGCTTGCCCGGGGTGGGAATGGCTGAGGGTAGTCAATTGGGGGAAAAGACAATAAAACTATGTAAAACTTTAGACAATAAAAAAAAAATTATTGAACGTGTCAAAACGGAGGGACATCTAAATGGATCATCCTGGCTGGCACCTTGGCACAGCTGGGGAGACAGAGGACAAGAGAAGACTGAGCCTCTGGAAGGAGAGGGAGGTCCCAGGGCAAAGCGACAGTTGGTAGCATCTTTGCTCCTGAACACCTGGACAGAGTGCACACACACACACACACACACACACACACACTTAAACACACACACACACACCCTTCCTTTGTCCTTCCATCCTTCAAGTTCTCAGCGAGGTAGTAAGATGATTGGAGAAAGAAAATGGAGTCATCCCCAGGAACGGAGGATAACCCAGGTCCTGGGTGTGTGACGTCGGGTACGACCTTAAAACCCGTCAGCCACAGCCTGCTGTGCTTGCGAAGGCCTTCGTGGCCACGCGGGTGAAGCGCCGGTGGGTCAGGCCTCCTCAGAGTCTCTTCTTGCTCAGCCCAAGCAGGCCAGTTCGTGTGTGCTCTGCCCTGCGCTCTGAGACAAGGACATCCTGCCCTCCTGGTGACACTCCCCAAAATGCATATTACTCCTATAAGGGGGGGGGGGGGGTAGAGAAGAACACTCATAAGATGTTATTTATTTGTTTACTTATTTTTAATATATTTTATTGAGTTTTTACAGAGAGGAAGAGAGAGGGATAGAGAGTTAGAAACATCGATTAGCTACCTCTTGCACACCCCCTACTGGGGATGTGCCTGCATCCAAGGTATATGCCCTTGACCGGAATCGAACCTAGGACCCTTGAGTCCACAGGCCAACGCTCTATCCACTGAGCCAACCCGGTCAGGGCAACGTAAGATGTTTTTAAAACAAAACCCTGTTCGGGGCTTTGTCATTGGTCACAGCAGGACTGTGTCCAAGTGAAAAGCCCTCAGGACAAGCAGCACCCCCCCTCCTGCAGGTGACTATTATCGGGTACACGTTTGGGATCCCCGACGTCATCATGGGCATCACTTTCCTGGCGGCGGGCACCAGCGTTCCAGACTGCATGGCCAGCTTGATCGTGGCGAGACAAGGTACCTGTCGCATCTCAGCTCCCGCACCATCGGCCCCACGCTGCAGCCCCTCATCCCGCCCCAGTGACAGCTCCCAGCTCTTAGGGCGTGCAGTGCCCTCAGCCCTGGAGGAAACTGACGGCTGGAAAACACGTGTCGGGCTCCACCCGTGGGGAGAATGCTCCCGGGATGCACTCCAGGCCTGGAGAAGCATTTGCATGCCTGCAGTTGTATAAAAATGAACTTGTTCTGAAATCCCCAATGTGAGATTACACAGGGCCGAAGCCCAGACTTCGTTGTGTGTTTTGTTATTGATGTTGTTTTTTAATATTTTTAAATTGATTTCAGCAAGAGGAAGGGAGAGGGAGAGATAGAAACATCAATGATGAGGGAGAATCATTGATCCGCTGCCTCCTGCACGCCCCCCACTGGGGATCAAGCCCACAACCAGGGTCTGAGCCGTGACGGAATCAAACCGTGACCTCCTGGTTCATATTTGATGCTCAACCACTGAGCCATACCAGCCGGCGGAAGCCCAGCCTGCTTCTAGCTAACGAGGCAGTAACGAGGAATGTTCTGGTCCCAGGAAGGCGGGGGCGGGGGTGTCCTGTACCTCCAGCTGTTTCCCTCTGCTTCTTCGATGTTCTGGAACGTGTGCAGTGTTCTGGCTCGTTCGGTCGTTTCTCTGGGGCTTGCCCCACGGCACGTGTGGAGCCAGGGGAGCAGGGCCTGCGTGCTCTCTGCGGGCGGAACCCAAGAGCCAGCGTTGGTGTCTGCTGCTGTCCAGCGCGGACTCCCGCAGGCCTCCCTCCGTGGGGGACAGTTGGAAAGCCTGGGGGCCAGGGCTGTGACTATGGGGTGAAATCTCAGAGCAGACGGGGGAGGACAGAGGCGCCCAGTGGGGAAGGTGGCTCTGGAGAGAGGAGACGGGGGTCTGGCGTTCCTCACATTCGGAAGCGAGCCCGGCCAGAGATTTTCCTGGGGCAGCCCGGGCAGAGCGGGCAGCCGGCCCGGCTGAGCGGCCTCGTCCTCTCCTCCCTCCCTCATTACACCGTCCACCTGGCCAGCTGGTGCTCGCCTCCTCGCTGGGGGCTGCGAGGGAGCACCTGTCCCAGGCCTCTGTCCTTGCCTTGTAGATGACCACCTTCAGGTCCCCATGCCGTGCTCCCTGCGCTGTCTGTGTCCACGCTTCCCCTTTTCCTACGGAAACCAGTCCTGTTGGATTGGGGCCCACCCTCGTGACCTCACTTCGGTTATCTCTGCAGAGACCCTGTCTCTGAACCAGCTCACATTCTGAGGCCCTAGGCCAGTGGTCGGCAAACTCATTAGTCCACAGAGCCAAATGTCAACAGTACAATGATTGAAATTTCTTTTGAGAGACACATTTTTTTAAACTTAAACTTCTTCTAACGCCACTTCTTCAAGATAGACTCCCCAGGCCGTGGTGTTTTGTGGAAGAGCCACACTCAAGGGGCCAAAGAGCCACGTGTGGCTCACAAGCCGCAGTTTGCCGACCACGGCCTTAGGAATTAGGACTCCAGCATATGAGCCTTGGGGTCACCCTTCAGCCCATCCCAGGCCCCTGCAGACTCCCTGAGGGCTGGGTCTTGGATCTCGGAAGAAGGGCTTAGCAACGTGGGGCCTGGAAGGACTGGCGCTGACAGAGCAGTTTAGGGGAAGAACAAGGGTTCCCCATGACCTGCTCCTCTTGGATGACCCGTGGCCGTTGCCCCCTGCAGGCCTGGGCGACATGGCGGTCTCCAATACCATCGGGAGCAACGTGTTCGACATCCTCGTGGGCCTGGGCATCCCGTGGGGGCTGCAGACCATGGTGATCAATTACGGATCCACAGTAAGTTCCCGCGGCTCCTCAGCAAGCGAGCCAGACACCGGGCACGGGAATGAGGGTGCTGTGGGCCTTTCCCAGCCGAGGGCACGGGGAGCCATACTTCTCCTTGGCACCCAGTGCCCACTTTCCACAAAGGCCTCCAGAGCAGCCTGAGGGGGCCTGCAAGGGAAGCCCCTGAGCCCAGCCTCATCGGTGCTTTTGCCCCGTCTGTCAGCCACTGCCCGGCCTGCCCCCTCCTGGTCCTTCCCTCAGACAAGCAGAGTCCAGACTCGATCCACAGTCAGCTGACGGCCCACAGCCCCCTGCTCACCTGGGACAGGCTTTCGGGTGGGGGAGGGGATGCGCTGGGCTTGCAGACGGATGGGCCCTGAGCAGCCCGCAGAGTCAGGCTGTGTTTTTTTCTGCAGGTGAAGATCAACAGCCGGGGCCTGGTCTACTCCGTGGTGTTGCTGCTGGGCTCCGTGGCGCTCACCGTGAGTTCTTACATTTAAAAAAAAAAAAAAAAAAAAAAAAAAAAAAAAAAAGCCTCATGCTTCATGATGTCGGATCTACCCGGTCACTTATGAGTGTTTGAAAGCCCTGCCAGGGAGGTGTGGATTTAGAATGAGGGTGTGCTCCAAACTGTCCCTCCAAACACACACACACATGCACGCACACACATGCACACGTAGGAGAAGGCAGTCCAAGCTGAAGTGGGCCAACAGGAGCCTTGGAAGTTTCGCTGAAGGAGGCCGAGGCTACCAAGTTCTGAAGCAAAGGGAGGACCTGGCCGAAGATGTAGTTGATGAAGGCTGGGATGAGGAGGGCCTGTTCCCTGCGGGCAGCTAGCGTGTGTCCCCCAGGGCCAGGCCGGGCCGGGGTCTCGCCTGGCGTGGACAAGTCTGAAGCCTGCAAGCATCACCCCTCTGCTCCAGCCCGCACTTTGGAGGAAGTGACAGGGTTTCCCGGTACAGAGGCCTTTTGTCTGTATCTCTCTGCCCCCCCACCCCCCCTCCACCCACCCAACCGCCGCCCTCTCTCCCGCCAGGTCCTGGGCATCCATCTCAACAAATGGAGGCTGGACTGGAAGCTGGGCGTCTACGTGCTGGTCCTCTACGCCATCTTCCTGTGCTTCTCCATCATGATCGAGTTCAACGTCTTCACCTTCGTCAACCTGCCCATGTGCCGAGAAGACGACTAAAGGGGGGCCGCCCGCCGGGAGCTGTATGGACGCCGGCCTAGGTCCTCCCCGCGCCCCCTCCCCCGCGCGTCCCCGGCTCGGGCAGCGCCGCTGTCTTTTCTCACACTGGAAGGAAGAGCCATCGTGGTCTTGGGCCCCGGGCCAGGCTGCCGGGCATCCTCCTCCTCCTCCTCCTCCTCCTCCTCGGAGCTAGTTCTGCCCCCCAGAAGGCCAGAGGCAGGGGTCGCTATTTGAGCATCTTTGTGGTCACAGGTGTGTGGCTCGTGCCCCGTCTCTGGGACACTTGGGTCAGAAGGACTTCTGGGTGCGGTTTGTCTTTCCGTTCCTGAGAGATGAGGGGGATCGGTGACAGTGACGTCTCCTGGGGCACCTGCAAAATGGCAGTGTTGTCCTCCAGTGTCTCCTCCGGGCCAGAGTGGGGCGTCGCTTAGGCAACGTTTGCTGCAAAGGGAAGGAGAGCTGACTTCCGCTGGAGCAGGGGCCTCCTCCTGCCAGGCGTGTGAGGCTGTGACGGCAGACACCCTACCCTTTTCTCCAGACCAACTGGGAGAAGGGGAACAGCTTTTCAGGTTTGTTTATCGTTGTTTTTACGGCAGAAGCGAGAAAACAAGAACACAATATTCTCCTCCTTGTACTGATGCATTCGGAGAACGAGCAATGATCTATTGAGAATGAAATGTCCTGCAGGACATCACACTTGAAATGGGGACCAGCACGGTAACACTCATGGAGAACGGGCCCTGTGCGTGTGGTGGTGTGTGAACACGCTGACACACGTGGCTAGGAGCTCGGGAAGGAGTGAGAGACAAACCTCGAAACGGGCGCTGATGCAGAGGCGGAGCTCGTGGTTCACAGCCATACGTTCCGGACCTTCCGTGCGAGGCAGTGCGAGGTCCCCTGGGGTTTGTCGTCACTCTGTTCATGCCCGACTCTCAGAACCACTCCGTCGAAAGAAGACCCAATTGCTGATCCGCCCAGCAGATCTCATCGCGCACAGAGTGGGAAGGGGTGGGCCTGCGTTCGGTTCACAACCAGAAGAGAGAGATCCCGGAACCAGGGCTTGGAATGGTTAGAGCTAAGTTTCTTGAACCTTCACAGCTTGCTACACGGGAAAGGCCAAGGGCGGGAGGCTGACTCAACGATAGAGAAATATTCATTTCCGATTGCTTCCGGGCTCTCAAATATATATATATATTAAAAAGGTTTATGAACACAAACCATTTGTGGTTTCTGAAAAGAGAGCACAATTCATTTTGTATGTACAGAGGTATTCTTATTTTTGTAATGTTCCTATCGCAGGCGTCTGTCCGATTCGATGCACTTTTAACAGGAAGCTGTTTTGCACGGAAGACTGAGTGGGAATCACCCGAGGTGGCGAGAGGAAGGAAGGTTTTTAGTGATGACTCACGGTGGTGGTGGGGTGAAATCCAGTGGCCGATTCCTTCCAGACACACAGCAGTTGGGACCCAAGGTGGGGTTCGGGGCTGAGCTCTCTAAGGCCTCTCGGATTTCAGCAGGAGGAAGTGTTCGAGCGTGTGTCCTTTCAGTGAGCACGAGCCTACGCTGGGCCTGGACTCCGCCTCCAGGCTTCCCTCCTGGATTGATAGCAGCGTTAGCAGCTACACCACATGAAGGCTTCTCTTTGCTGCTCTGTCTAGATGGGGGGGTCTCCGTGGTCTTCAAGTTGAGGATAAAGGTGATTTTCCTAAGAAATTAGCTAAGTGGGAGGCTGAGGAGGCCATAGGTCATCGGTATTAACTTAAGATGCAAGGGGTCCCGGGGGTCCCAGACACTCTGTCCTCCTAGCATCCTAGCAGCTGGCCCGGGGCCTCCATCTTTACAGACCCATTGGGTTTCAAAGCGCATCTGTCTCTTATCTTCATTCTCAACCCCCTTCTCTTCCTCCCCCCGTTACATAAGTAGGGATTTTTCTCCCTTTTAACGGAAAAATTGGTCTTGGAGAAGTGACTCTAGGTCACAGTAAGTAGCAGAGCAGGGACTGAACTCCAGATTGCCACCCACTGTGGCTCCGCCAGTCCAGTGGGGTGGCGATCCTTGGGGAATGGGGGGTCAGGCTGTGCAGGTGTAAGTATGATTTTGCCCTTGTGGTTGGTTTTTATCATTTGAGTTAAAACTCCATCAGATGTTCACTTGATTCCTGGGTGCCCCAGCTCGTACCCTATCCAACCTCTCTACATGTTTCCTGATAAAGGGAAATAGTTTCAGCTGCAAGGCGCAGGCCACATGGCATGGCCCCAGAATGCTATCCCTGCCGGTGTCACTGGTCTGAACGCGTGTATCGTGTTCAGAGAATGCATCCTAGGTACCGGCCTTTTCCTCAGCGGAATCCTCCCGCGTTTATGAAGTACACTGCAGTTAGCGTTTGAGACTAACAACAATGTGTTTAACATGCAGAGCACTCCTGGTTAATTCTCTTTTGACTTGAATGTGCCAGTGTCACCTCCTTAAAGCGCCGATGCATTTATCGCGCTTAGGAAACGATATATACACTGTAGGTGAAAATGTCTCTTTTCAAAAAATTTTTCCATCACATGTTTAAACAACTGCTTGATTAATTAGGCCTTCGTTTTAAAATAATGCTTTTTGCCCCATGCAGGAATACTCCCTTTTCTCCCCCAAGCTAATTAGCATGGGGTAATTACTCTGCTACCAAAATAAGCAATTAAAAATTTTTTTAATTTAGTTCTTGAAATGGGGGAGGGGGGGAGCAACAGAAAAGGAAAACAAACAATTGCCCTCAGATAGAAAATGTCTGTGGAAGCAGGAGCAGGTGTTCCTTCTGATGGCTGGTTTGGAATTCGCCCTGACCAGCCCGAGTGGAAGGTGTGTGATGTCTTGAGAACCTGGCCCTGAAGGCAAGTTCTGGGTCAGCTGCAGAGAGAGACGAATGGGTGAGGGCATTTTGGATGGTGGGGGGAGGGGGTCAGATTCCTCCCACCCTTCCCATGAGCCACCATCAGCTGGCCTCTGTGTTTTCTGTCCGTCCGTCTGTCCACCCACCCATCCCTGGGCACAGGCCTTGCTGCCCTGGTGAGTTTCCATCAGCTCCTGCCGCCACCTGTCAAGGCGACTTCTCGCTCTGCCTGTCAATCCCCGGCCTTTGCGGACCTGAGCAGCTGATTGGGCACCAGCCCTCCGAGCTAACCCAGGCCCGGTGTGCACACCTCTTTAGGGCGGCCATGGAGACCCCAACCAGAGACCCCTCCTCCTGGGCTGCCAGGCTCCAGGGCCTCTTCCCGGGATGAGGATGTGAAAGCCTTGTTGTATCTGCAGGAGCCCAGCACTCGGGGACACCAGAGTCACCCCAGGCTGGGACCAGGGGGAGTGGGTCTTTCTTTCCTCTGGGTCTTTCTCTTCCCTGAGCCCTGGGCCCCTCCCTGTCCTGAGGGTGGGGTGCATACAGGTGAGAGGGACTGGGAGGTATGAAATGGCCTAGTGGGTCACGGTGCTGGGCAGTGCGAGGTCGGGGGACTTTTGTCACGTTTGGGGACTTTCCCCCGGGAGTCAGGGAGCGCGTAGCCAAGCCCTGCAGCTGGTGCTGGTGCCCCTCGGTGCATGGTGCCCTCCCCAGCCTGACCCTGAGGGCACTGAGGGCTGGGCGTGGTCTCTCCCCTTCCACCCACCTCTGTTCCCTCTGGCATGACCCTCCCCAGCTGGAGAATGTGACAGCTCCAGCACATGCCTGTTGGGGTGACAATCGTCAGGGGGCTGTTCGCATGTGCCATGATGTAAATATTCCCAGTCCCTCCAGTGCAAGCATGTCACACTCAAAGGCTCACCCGGGCCAGATAAGGCTGAAGTGTATGTGGTCCGCAAGAAAACAAAAGCTTCAATTTTCATAGAAAGGTAGGTTTATTTCAATAGAGACATGCTGAATACAAAGGGCTGAAATAAATGAGTCATGGTTAACATAAAAAAATAGAACATTTTAATAAAAATTAATATTTTTTTCTTGAACATTAACTTACCGGACACTGAATAACTGCACAAATTAATAAGGGTAACGCAAACAAACCTGTTTTTCTTCTCCAAAAGCAAAATATTTCCTGTTGCGTACACTAAACAAGTCAGTCCAAGACTAATGACATGGCCATCGGCCACTAAAATATTCGCTGCTGGTATTAGCAGAGAGAAATGGTGCACCTGCGCGGAAGGTGAGGAAGGGAAATGAATGCAACACGATTATAGTAACCGGTCATTAGCAAGCGTTGTAGTTCATTATTAATAATTACATATAATAGGATATTGTAAAAATTAAGTTACAAAATTCTTATTAACATGTTTCTTACATACCGTTATATTGACTGGGCCACAAAAACACGTGTTATGGGCCGCATATGGCCCACGGGCCTTGAGTTTGACACGCTTGTTCTAGTGCCTCCAACATGGCTTCCATGCCTGCCTGCCTCCCTTTCGGGCAGTTAGCAGATGTGTGCAGGGCATCTGAGATGGCCCACATCTTAGGAGCTTCATTGTCACATCGTGCCCATAGGAACTTCCAGAAGTTTCTGAAAATGCTCTCTGGGGTGTTCTTGGGTGGCAGGAAGTCATCATCCCTCCTCACCCAACACCCTGCCTCCCCAGCCCCTCCCTCCCTGCCTCCCTCCCTCCCTTTCTCTCCCTGTGGATTCACCCAGAGTGTCTGGGCCCCCCACAACATGTGAGCACCTGCTCTCTCTGGCTTTGCACTCTGCCGCCCCTCAAGGCTCCCTCAGCTCCTCAAAGCATGGGGAAGGGCCCCTCAGCCCTCGGTAAATCCTCCTCCTGTCAGTCACGTGGGTCCTTCCATGGGCCCAGCCCACAGGGCAGAGGACACAGTGGGGGACAGATTCTGCCGCTCACTTTGAGCCCCGCCTCTTGCCAACCTGGTGGGTGGGGACCTCTGGGCTGTGCTGCAGAGAAGCCCCCCCAGAGGGCACGGTCCGCAGGGGCACAGATTTCCAAAGGGCATTTAGGTGGTTGTATTTGCTTTTTAATACGAAAGACTAAATTGGGACGCTGGTTGTGCACTGACTTCAGGCTGGTGGCCGAGAGGAGAAGGCCCACCCAGCCTGTCCCCGCTGCCCGACCCTGGGGAGCTGGTGCCACGTGCAGTCAGGGGGAGGGGTGCTTTTCTCCTCTTCCGCCTCCCAGGTGGACCTGGTTTTTCTGTCCCAACAGCAAAGCCAGAGGAGTGGCCTTGGAGCTTTTATGTGGGTTAGAGAATTCTAGCTTTCCAATGACAAATGGCTCCGGGTTCCAGGGACTGGCTTGGCATCACCTTTTGTCTACGTATTTCTAGGCTACTTGTCGCCTCTCAGTGTCTGTCTAGCGGCAGAGGTCCTGGAGCCTTCCCCCTCTTGGCGGCAGGGCCCGAGAAACCCTCTCTCTGGTCTAGGAGAATGCCCGCTGCCTGGCGTCCTGGCACGGACAGGGGCGATGAGGGTGGAAGACACTCCCTGTACCGGGGGAGGCAAGTCCAGCCGTGGCTGTGTGGCCTTCGGTAGATCGGTGGGTCTGGTTGGCTGCTGCTTGGGTAAAAGCCTGATCGCAAATACAGGCATGATCCACACCTCTTCCCACCGCTGCCAGAATTCAAACAGTTGCTTTTTATGCGGCATGTGGGTTGGGGCTTTTCCACAGTCATGGCCAACGGAACCCTTAATCCCGGAGAAAGTCTGTGCCCTGCCCGCCCCGCCGCCGCTGCAGAACAATTTGTTTGAAGCTGTCAAGAGAGAGTGTGTGCAGCTTCTGCTTCTAGCTGCGTGGTGGGGAATACAGGGAGGGTCCCCTTGGGATTCCCAGACGTCCAGACGGACACCAAGCCCCTTCAACAGAGGAGCGAGGCCTCTCCTCCCAGGAAAGGTGGCTGGGTGAGCAAGGCAGCTGTTTTTCCAGATCAGGTATTTTAATGTTTTGTTTTTTTCTGGCCACGGGGGTACCACTGCCCTCACCCCCAGAGGTGCCCTTCTGAGCTGCAGGGCACTTCCTGGAGCTGCCCCCACGTGGCTTGGCCTAAGCATATGTGGGGGCCAGTGGAGAGAGCTGTGGCCGGCTCCTGGGGAGTCTCCTCAGGGAACTGCTCATCGGGACGGCTGGTGTCCGGTTCAGAGCGCACTCTGCCTGGCAGGCGCCCTCTGCATGTGTCTCCGGTCCAGCAGCTGCCAGCGGGAGTGGATGCTCGGTGTCTGCACACAAAGAGAGCCTTGATTACCTAGAGAGGAAAGAGGGCTGCCAGCCAGATGGGGCCAGTCCCAGGAGCAGAGGCAGGAGCTGCCAAAGAGAAGGTGGGGGAGAGGAGAGGCCCGCACTGCCCGGATGCCCAGGAGGCGGGCTGGGCACCATTTCTGCAGAGCCGGCCGTGTGACCTTCCTGCGGCCCCGCCATGACCTGCCCAATAGCAGGCAGATAGAACCAGAGAGCCCTGTGCCCAGAGAGAAACCCCTAAACAAACAGCCCAAGCTAAGAACTTTGGGGGCCCTTAGACATCACTTGAGTCCCCCATATGACATCTCGGTGTGCTGGGCCGAATGCTACCACCTTTGTTCACTCTCCTCGGACGGAGCAGGATCAGTGAGCCGAAAAGTTGTAAATAGTAAATCTATTTATCCCGCTTTTTACTTTTCAATAACTGTGACCTCCTGCACTGTGAATGCTCTGTGTGTGACCTGAGATTCTTAGCTTAATAAAGCTGTCATTCCATGGGAACGAATTGATATTGGTTACTAAACACTGCCACGAGTCTGTTTTCATTGTGAAGAAAAAACCTAGAGTAAACATGAACGAAATCTTGATCAGAAATATAGCAGTCAGTGTTGTAATGCAATCTATCAAAGTCTATACACGTCAATAAAACAAATGAGCACAAGTTGTCTTTCCCTATGCAGAGCTTCCGTTCGCATTTTACTAGGCATACATATGTGTATTTTTTTTTAAAGAATATTTACACTGGAATAATAGCCATTGGAAACCATTTATATTTGCACACTGAAAAGAAAAAAAAAGAACTTCAAAAGGATGAGGGTTGGAGCTTTTGAATGATAATGATTGGTAATGAATAAAACAACGCAGAAATCTCATAACTTAGCCAGTGCAAATGGGTCCAGAATGACCAACCCTTTGCTACCTCGTCAGGCCCCCTGTGGTCACACAGAAGGGCCCTGGGCCAAGCTGTCACCATCTTGAAATTCTTTTTTTTTTTTTTTAATATGTTTTTATTGACTTCAGAGAGAGAGAGGGAAATAGAATCATCAATGATGAGAGAGAATTATTGATTGGCTGCCTCTTGCACACCCCACACTGGGGATTGAGCCTGCTACCTGGGCACGTGACCTAACTGGGAATTGAACTGTGACCTCCTGGTTCATAGGTTGATGCTCAACCATTGAGCTCATCTCAGAAGTCTTAATGTTGTTTTGTACGTTTTCATGTTCACACTGAGTCTTGCAATGTGGCTGCTCCTGCTCACCGGAATGAGGCTATGCCATCAGCTCTTGGGCCTGGAGAAGTTGTAATTTCGGGAGAGGTTCTGGTTAATTCCTTTATCCAACAGGTTTCCTGAGCCACAGCTGCCTCGGGTGTCACTCAGACTTTAACATGCACATGAATCACCGGGCCATTTTGTTAAAAAAGCAGATTGGCTCAGTGTTAGCAGGATGGGGCCCAACATGCTCCATTTCTAGCACATTCCCAGGTGATTTGAATTCTCCTGGCTCACACTGAGCGGTGAGGAGATCAGTCCTACTCGGAGTGTGCCCTGGGCCAGTGGTCGGCAAACTGCGGCTCGTGAGCCACACGCGGCTCTTTGGCCCCTTGAGTGTGGCTTTTTCATAAAATACCACGGCCTGGGCAAGTCTATTTTGAATAAGTAGTGTTAGAAGAAGTTTAAGTTTAAAAAATTTGGCTCTCAAAAGAAATTCCTATCATTGTACTGTTGATATTTGGCTCTGTTGACTAATGAGTTTGCCGACCACTGCCCTGGGCTCCTGCACAGGCTCACAAACATTAGTCTGCACCACGATGAGCATAGAAACTGAGAGAATAGAAATACTTATGGCAACAGGATGAGTTAATTTTATGCCGGAACCTTTTTTATTGCATTTTTTCTGGTGGTTTTTATTATACTTATAAAAAAAAAAACATGAATCCACAGTGAACTGGAATTTTTTAAATATTTGGGAAACATCTCCCACAGGTTCTACTTCAGATGAGTAAGTCAGACACCCCTTTCCTTTAACTCTTTCCTGTTTAAGTCAATCCACAGTGTGTGAAGACTTTGTCTTGCTAATTCCGGTCCTGAAGCGTTGTGGGTCCTCAAGCCACGAGATCTTGGTTCTGAGCATATCAACTCATCAGGCGCCTCCTGGCGTATCATGTCCGCGAATAACACAGTGCATATTGTCCCCATTTCACAGGTGGGAAAAATGAGGCACAGAGAGCACTGGATGCCTCAGTGATTCACTGTGAGAGCCAGCTTTGGAAACCAGGTCTCCTTCCATTTCCCTGGGGCTGCCCAGACCAGACAAAATAGCCGGTGGGGGACACCCCACGTCAGGGCCAGCTTCATGGGCACGCCACCTATGTAGTCCCAGGCCCAGGCTTAGAGGATCCCACACTTAGAAGGGTCCCGTGCTTGGTTTAACGCTCTGCAGAAGCTGTCTTGAAATTTGCATCCTTTTTGAGCAAGGGGTCTCCCATGTTCATTTTGCATGGGGTCCTGCACGTCACGTAGCCAGCCCTGGCCTAGGCCAAGGTCCCTGTGAGGACCAGCCATGCAGGGTCAGCATCTGAGGCTTCTGTGGACGAGACTCCCAGGGCAGATCACATCTTCCTTTCTGAGCCTCAACATCACCTTGCTCAAGGCAGTATTAATTACGGCCCACTGAGTTGGATTCAAACTTCTCAAAACATTTCTCTGGGCTCCCCTGACACGGAAAAGGCACAAGATGGAAGGCACGGAAGCACCCATGGAGCTGGGCATATGGTCTACTCTTATAAAAACAAGTAAAGGGACAAAAGTAAGTCAAGGAAGGGAAACTGACATTTGTCACCAGCCTTCTATTCAACAGACACTGTTCGCCACCTTCTCGATCACCTCCAGCTGTGAGGGCCATGTGCCTCCACTCATCTTCCAGAAGAGGAAACGTGGGCCCAGAGAGGCTGAGAAACTTGCCCGAGGTCACACAGTGGACAAGAGTGGGGCTGAGACGGGAACTGTGCTTTGTGCTGCTGAAGCAGCCAGAGAGGTCCTCTCCCGGCACCCAGCCACCCTCACCGGGGCTCATTCAGGAAGTGAGTCCACTTTTGGGAATGCTCTTACCTGAGGTCCCAGGAGCCTCCTGCTGAGGGCACACCTGTCTTCGGACCCTTCACTGAGATGAGCTCAGAAGCCCAGGCTGGGGCTGTGGCTAAGAAGACCAGCGTGAGCTCAGACTTCCTCACATGGACCGACCTGGTCCCACCCAGGCTTTCTCACACAGAAGGCTTGAGGACACCACACTTGATTTTTAGAGGAAGTAATGTCCCTGAAAGGGAGAAGTGAGAGAAATAAATCACGGCTTCACCCTTAAGTAGTTATGGACAGTCTTCTCCTCCAAGCACACTCTACAAAAAAAAAAAAAAAAAAAAAAAAAAGACAAATGAAGAGGATTAGCAATTACCTCTCAATGGTGGCCACTGGCGACCCAGTCTCTTCATTGCTGCTCTATCTTCCTCAGCATATCGCTTCTGCCTCACAGCCCCAAAAGGCTGCCTACCTTCATCTTGACTGCAGTCTCATGAGATCTTAAGTCAGACCCAACCAGTTATGCTGCTCCCAAATTTATGGCCCATAGAAACTGTGTAAGAGAACAAACAAAAAAATTTTATTGTTTTTTAAAGCTATAAAATGCTAGAGTAATTTGTTATGCATCAATGGATAACTAGTACATTATGTATACAGGTGTTAGCCTGTTAGCCCATTTGTTCAACTGTCCTAAACCCTAAACTTGGACACGCACGATGAATCAGACATGATGAAAGATTGCCCATTAGAACATGAGGAGCTCCTGGGGGGTGGAGCAAAATCATGTGGTATGTCTCCTTACCCTTGGAGCCCTTTCTGACCATCACACACAGTAGGGTCACAGTGCCTGGCACATAGTGGGAACTCTGCTTCCCAGAGAACAGCTTCAGCCTCCTGGCTTGCCTTCTGGTAGATGAGCCAACTTGGAGATGATGAGCTGCTAATGCTCAATTACCTGGCCTCTTCTCAAAAATGTGGATTTGTTTCCCAGAGGTCACAGTTTCAAAGTCTCTTTCCATTCTCTCACTCCAAGTGCTGCCAAGAGAAAGGATGTGATAACCAGGCAAGTGAGTCTTTCCTGGGCCAGCTGCCTTCCCCCTTGCCTGCAGCCAAAGTTAAGGGCTGAGTCCTTCATACCCACCAAGGGCTCCCTTCTCCTTTAGGCTTCCTGGACCATCCTTCATTGGGGTGGAGGGAAGAAAGAAAATGATCTTGAAAATGACTCTCTCATGCCGAATCTTGATGTCAGAGCATATTGAATTTTACCTACAACATGACCTTGTTTTCTTAAATTATAAGCTGTGCACTACTCTACTATATAGTCCACATGGCCAACTAATTCTCACTGGGGGCTTTCACAGACTTTTGCAAAAACACTTGTATCTATAACAAACCTCTTATTGCAACTGAGGAGCAATAAGAATGTTGTAAATGAACATGCTTTTGTTTACCCTCGTGGGTGCCACCAATGTGAAACAATCAACATGTAAGTCAACACCTGACTCATACATGGATCACATGAATGACTTCTCTGAATAACTAGACAACCGCCTTTGAAAACCGGAAGAATACTTGCTTTATCTTTTGTGCTTTTTGTAGATTAATGTCTAGAGCTATGACATGCTTTTAAAAACAGCTCTTTTGGAGTATAATTGATATACAACAATGGCACGTGTTTAAAATCCACAGTCTGATTAGTTTTGATATAGAGGTAAATGTCCATGAAACTGCCACCACAATCAAGATAAGGACTATATTAACCAACCCTGAACATTTCCTCGTGTATGGCATTGTTTTTCTGATAATTTCTATGCAGTTGTAGTGGACGCTGTTGGTTATCTACCTGACATCCATTCTCTTCTTCCTTTCCAACAGAACCCTAATTTTGATGAGGTCTCATCCTCTCTCCAACATGATCAGGAAAGGTCACCTCCACACCCAGGACCCCATGTGGGTCCTAATTAACCTAAGCCCATCGGTGCATGATATTCTCCTGGTGACTGGGCCAGGCATGTGACCTGGCCAACCACACTGCATGGACTTCTGTTCCAGGCATAGGAGGGAGGCTTTCCCCCTTTCTTGCAGGACAGACCCCAGAGACCCTGATTCCAGCGGGCACTGGAAGTTGTCTTGGAACCATGAAGAACTCTCCTACAGAGAAGAGAGAGGGACCAACCTGAGTGACGGATGGCAGTTGAGCCCTGATGGTTTGCACCTGGGCCTGTGGCGCCTAAGGTGGCTCCCAATGAACCCTGCCTCCTAATGTCCACACCTTTGTTTCATCCCTTCCTCTTGAGGGTAGGCAGGATCTATGACTTGCTTCTGACAGAATAGGGCAAGGGCGGTGGTATGCCACATCTATGACTAGGTTATATATGGTTGTGACGTCCATCTTGCTGGTGGACTCTCTATTGCCTTCGCAGCTTGCACACTTTGATGAAGCAGTGGCCACGCTGAAGATTCCCACACAGCCAGGCAATGGCGATGACCTCCAGCCCACAGCCGGCAGGGAACTGAATCCTACCAACCACCACGTGAGTCTGGAAACAGATCCTTCCCTAGCTAAGTTTTCAGATACAACCCTGGCCAACAACTTCATTGCAGCCTAGGAGAGACCCCAAAGCAGAGGCAACCATCAAAATTATGCCAAGACTCCCAATTCCTAGAGACTGTGAGATAATAAATGTATTGTCTTAAGACACTAAGTTTTAGGGTAATTTGTTACACAGCAATAGCTAACTGAAGCGCTAGCTTTTGATTTATACAAGACAATCCAGTTCCTTTGTACTCAGTCCACCTAGAGTCTGGGTATTCTGTCACCTAAATCCAAGAGCATCTTCCAATGGCAAGGCTCATCCCACCCACCATGACCTCCCAGGCCCACCCTGGTGTCACCACTTGGTAGACAATGAATTCAGGGCATTCTTGATCCTAATTTTAGCCCATCCTCTGATGGCACAAAGTTGGCGCAATACTCACAGTGGAACAGAACTCAGGAATGGAAAAGCCTTTCTCTTTGTCTCCAAGCTGTTCTCATTTAGCCCACAAGTGCTTATTAAGTGCCTGCTGTTTGCAAAGCCCTCCACTGGATATTGGCAGGGGCGGAGGGGAGGGAGAGGAAAAAATTAAAAGGACAGTGTAGTCCCTGCTCCCGAGGAGCCTGCACTCAGAAGGATAATTGAAGCGTGAGGCCCGTGTAGTGTCTGAAATATGTGACAAGTGCAGGCTAAGAGGGCACTTCAGTTGGGAGCAGATGAGCTTCAGGGACAGGCCTTTGAGTCAGATGAACCGATGCAGCTGTGGTCAGGACAGGACCCCAGGTTCCCTGAGAAAGATCTGGGAAGCCTCCAGTTTCTGCCACAGGGGTGGGTGGGGCTGGTCGAGGGGAAGTGGGACACCAGGCAAGAAGCCCACTGATAATCCAGGTTGGGGGGGTGCTTTGAAAACTTTTTGGGGTGTCTCCTCAGTTCATGAGCACTCTCTCTCTCTCTCTGATATTGCCAGCCAGTGCAGAGGCTTTGTTCCCTGCTGATCCCTGAGAATACTGGTTGATTTTACAATAAGAAAGCCCCCCCCGCCCCAGCCCCCAACCCGCCCTCTTCCCCTCTTCATAAGGATTTCTCCAAAGTAACAGGGAGAAATTTTCAAAACCCTGTGGGGCTTAGAGGGAGTCAGAGAAGAGGGAAAAAGTCACACAAAAAAACCTGTGTTCGGTACCTACTTTTGCAAAACAAAATACAGCATACAGCAACCATTTTACTTTAGTTCACAATTTTACCAGTCAGGAATTCAGGCAGGGCCTGTCCGGGGGTTCTCCCATTCCATGTGACAGGGACAGAGGTCACTGCACGACGGTGTTCAATTAGCAAATGGGCTGGTCCTGTGTAGGGTTTGAGCCCAATTTGTCTGACTCCACAGCTTTGCCTTCCTGCTGTCTCCCCCCACCTCCTCCCCGCCAGCCTTTCTCTACATCCCAGGAGGCTGACCCATAGGGACTCCACACCCATAGGGACTGATCAATGGGCTCCCAAACTTTCTGCTTCCAGCTGGCTTTGTAATTAGGGGTGGGGTGGGGGGGAAGGGGGAGGGGGGGAACACTACATGAGATTGAAGGGAGGAAGGGAGGAGACAAGAGTATTTATTTTCCTGGTCGCCTCCCTCAAGACTGTGGTGACAGGCTGTGTCCCTTGATGCAGGCCCCTGCCCTGCTCCACATGAAGCAGATTAACAAGAGAAAATTGCCCAGTTTCTTTACATAGGTATGCATGGAACCCCACCTACACGAGAGTCAGAGACCCCACATACATGAGAGATTGGAAGTCAGGAAAGTAAATGACCTTCAGAGGGGAAGGTCATTGGATGATGATAAGAAGAGCAGATGTTCAGTAATTACATGCTTGCCTTGCCTTAAAAATAGGTCAAAAAAGTTCTTTCTGATAACCATTTCTTATGAGCAAGGCCTCGAGTTTAAGTCCTTCTAGGTAGTTTGGGGGTGGGGAGTGGGGCTGGAGTAAGTTTCTCTCGAGCTCTCATAATAACCTGCATACTACAGAGGCACATCTTGGGGTGCCTCATTCTGAACCCCTCCAGTAGCAACAGGGTCAGGGTGGGGCTTCGTCTGGTCAGAGGAACTCCATCTTCATGGAGCAGGCGAGAGGTGGGCCTGTGGAGCCTCTGTGGGCACAAGGCAAGAGCCTCGGGGTTGGCCCCATGGAAGCCAGGCTTTGAGGGGCTCGTCCTGAGTTTCTCAGCAACGGCCCAGGGAGCAGAAGGAAACCTCTTTCGGGGGAAGATGTGGAAAAGTGGGATTACTGACAGCTCACACCAGCCTAGAAGGGCCTGAGGGACTGTTCTAGATGCTATAGTTGGATAGATCTTGTCCCTGGGGCCCAGGGAGGCCTGGGAGTGGTTGAAGGGCTTGTTTTAGCAACAGCAAAGGACTACTCACGGCACCCTGGGCTGGGTGCCTTCTTGCCACCCCACTGGTGCTTGTGACTTGTATAATACAAGCTGAGGCACTAGGAAGTAACTTGTCCCAGACTACCCAGCTGGAAGGCCTGGGCTTAGATTTGGATGCAAGTTTGTGGCCGAAGCCTGTGTTTTCAATCAGGGAGCTATAGTCCTGTCTGGGGAGATGAGGAGAAGATGTTCCCACCCTGTGAGGAGAGCGTTTAGCCTCCAGAGGAGAGGAGAGGTCAATGGGTCCTGGTCATGGACGAATGGGGGCTGGGTGGGAATCTGAGCAGAGGAGGAAGTGGAGTGGCTGGAGCAGTCAGGGTGGCCTCCAGGAGGCTGTATTTAAAAAAAAAAATAATAGTTTAAGATAGAATTCATATAACATACAATTCACCCACTTAAAGTGCACAATTCAATCTTTTCAGTGTAGCCACAAAGTTATGCAACCATCACCACAATCAACGCTAGAACATTTTCTCCCCAGAAAGAAACCCTGTAACCATTAGCAGCCAACCCCATCCTCCCTTCTTCTCCAGCCTCCGGCAACTGCCAATGGCGCGTCTCTACGGATTTGTCTATTCTGAACATTTCATGTAAATAGTACCCTACAATATGTGGTTCTCTGTGACTGGCTTCTTTCCCTTAGCGTAATGTTTTCCCAGTTCATCCATGCTGTAGCATGTATCATATGTCATCCCTTTTTGTGGCCTAATGATATTCCATTGGATGGGCATGTCAGCAGCGGAAAAACAGCACGGGGTGTTAGACCAGTGGAGTCATGCAGGACCTTGGTTCAACAACCTGGGTACTTGAGTTGTGGCTAAGAAAGAATTCAGAGCCAAGACTCAAACTGTAAGAGAAAGTTTATTTAGCAAGTCACAGGGGTAGAGGAAGTGAGCCTTGGAAGAAATGGGCTCAGGAAATGAGTTATAGATGCAAAAGGCAGGGCCCTGGGAGCTTAGGAGAATGAGAAGCAAGAAAAATGCACCCAGGGGGAGGGGGTGGGGAAGGGCTCAGGCATGCTCCACAGAGAGCTCCTGGGCAGGGTCCTTGCCCTGAGGTCTCAGGGGAGAATCTCAATAGAATATTCATCAGCTTCCCAGCTGGGCCCTTTCAGGGTTGAGGTCTCACTAATTGGTCAGGCCCCAGGGCAGGGGGTTATTAGTCATGGCACCTGGTTTTGCTGCTTTTCTGGGCCTGGAGCTGAAGCACACCTGAGGCCTACATGTCATCTCCAAGGTTAATGCGTAAGGGAGTGGTGGTTCTAGGGCTTGGAGTTTTGCCCATTGCTAGGCACCTGGCCTATCGGCCCCACGCTGCTCAGGCCTGTCTGCCTACTACAGAGAGGCCACATCTTGTCCATCAGTGCATTAACTGATGGACACGTCTGGAGGCGATTGTGAATAACATTGCTATGGACACTCGTGTACATTTTTTGTGTGTGAACATATATTTTCATTTCTTGGGTGCGGCACTGCTGGGTCACATCTTTTTCCTTTTGGGGAGCTGCCAGACTGTTTCCCAAAGCGGCGGCACCCTTTTACACTCCTCCTTGGAGGCTGCACTTTCAGTGCATTTCTCTCCCATTCTCTCCAGGCTGACCTGAATGTCAGGAAAGACAGGGAGGAGCACGTGAGAGGAGGCCAGCAGGGCAGAGGCGTGACAGCCTCATGAGGCTTCTACCAGAGCCTCCGCCCTGTCTGCCCTTCAGCTACTGTGTGGTCCCAGGCCTGTCACCTCCTCTCTTTAGGTCTCAGCTTCCTTATTTATCCAAGGAGGTGTTGACCAGTGGGTCTCAACACCCCCCCCCACACACACACACAAGGGCCACCTAAAATGTCTAGACCAGCAGTGTTTCCCAAAGTGTGGTCCGCGTACCCCCAGGGGGACGGGTAGAGTTTGGTGGGGGTACGCGTTGCACCGGAGTTTGGTGGGGATATGCACTGCACCGTGCTGAGCTGCGCCGAATTCTACGTTCTCATGAGTACGAGGGGTACTCAAGCGTTACGAAAATTATAGAAAGGGTACACATATGTCAAAAGTTTGGGAAACACTGGGACTCCAGAGGAAGTTTTGCTTATTATAAGGAGAGAGTGATACTATTGGTATCTAGTGGGTAGAGACCATGAATGCTGCTAAATATCCTGCAATGCATGCGACAGCTCCAAAAACAAAGCATTAACTGGCCCCCGATAGTGACAAGGCATTCCACCTGGCATTAGACTGAGGCGACTTCATAGTGTCCCGCTCTGCTCGCTGGGAAATGCTCTGAGGGCATTTTTGAGTGTCCCAGGCACTTGGACTAGAGACCTCACCCTCCCACGGGGGTTGCTGTGGGTGCTATATATATGCCCACGGTTGCGGTGGGTGTTGTATGTAGCTTTCACCCTCTGCTCCCCTCTAGGTGTGGGGCAGATGGATGAGGTCCCTGGCTGGGCGGGGGAACTGACTGATATAGAGATAGTGAGCTCATCCTCAGTGGAGGCATCCACTGTCAGGGGTGTGTGTGGGTGGGGTGGGGGGGCGCTTTGTTTCTGTTCTGGGACCATCCCTGGGCGATTGGGGGACTCCTCGTCCCAAGAGTGCCCCACGCAGTGCTCCTGGCCTTCCCCACCTGCCAGCCCGCGACCATGACCGTGGCGGGCAGGGGGAGCAGGGAGCGCCCTCCTCCCCACGGGACTCCTGGCCAAGTTGGAGACGTTTCTCAGAGTTTCCTTCCCGGCCCTCCGGGGGCCTCCCGGGCCCCAGCCCCAGCCCCAGCCCCAGCCCCAGCCCCAGCCCCAGCCCCAGCCCCAGCCCCAGCCCCAGCCCCAGCCCCAGCCCCGCCGGCCGGGGCAGCACCCGCGGTTGGGAGCCTCCGCCAGGCCCCGCCCGCGCCAGGCCCGGCCCCGGGGGCGCGGCCGCCGCTTTCCGTGCGCCCGGGAGGGCTCCGGGCCGCGAGCCGCCGCCGAAAGGCTTTTGACAAAAAAAAAAAAAAAAAAAAAAAAAAAAAAAAAAAACACCCTTGACCACCAAGGCCGGCCTCTTCCTGAGAGCCCCGCTCGCTCAGATACAGGAAGTAGCGGGGCGCGGGCGCCCGGAGCGCGGCTTCCACTGGGCGCGCGGCTGCGGCGGCGCCCGCGGCCCTTCCCGAGGCGGCGCCCGGGATGCGGGCGCCGGGACCCCCGTGGCCACCGCGGCCCGCGCCGCCGGCCGCCTGAGCCTCCGCCGTCCGCGAGCGCCGGCGGCATGAGCCGACGCGCCGGGGCGCTGGCGCGCGAGGACCCCGCGGGGTAAGTCCGGGGCCGAGCCCCTCCTGCCTGGGTGTCCCCCGTCCCCTCCCCGGACCGCGTCCTCCAGCCGCCCCACCCGCACCCCCGTCCCCCAGGGCGCTCGGAGCTCCGGGGAGCCTGGGCTGGGGACCTCGGGGGGTCCCGCTGAGCCCAGGCCGAGCCCCGGTGCAGCACGGAAGGGGCGGCCCCGGGGAGCCTTCGGGGCCGGAGGAGACTTGGCTAAACTTCCCGGCCCCGGCGGCGCTCGCTCGCGGGAAGAGCCAGCCGGCGCGGGTGCCAGCAGGGCGCCTGTCTCTACCTGTCAGAGCCAGGCGAGGGGCCGTGTGGACGTGGCTCGCCGGCTCCCGTCCCTCCGGAACTTTGGATGCAAACTCCCGAGGCTCCGCCTGCTCGCCAGGCGTGCACAGGCGCCGGTGCCGGCAGGACTTGGGGTGGGGGGCCGGGGTCCCCGTAACTTTGGGCGCCCGCGGTCCATCCATAGCCAGCCCGCCTGGACTGAGGACCCACCGGGATCCCCTCCCCCCTACCCCGACTACCCTCCGGGGCGTCCGGGGACGGTGACCTTCGGACCGGCCTTTGCCAAGCCGGGTGCTTGGGGAGGGACCAGGGCGCGCGTGGGCTGAGCGTGTCCGGCGGCATCGCTGGGGAGGGCGCCGCTTGGAATGTGTGGGAACCAGGTCTCCGGGGACCAGTGTCACCGCCTCCAAACCTCCGGCTTTGGGACGGCGCCCTGGGCGCGCTCCGAGGAGGTTCTGTGGCCTCACTCAGCCCAGCGGGAGCCCAGGGCAGCTGCAGGGAGGCGAGGGGACTCCCGTTCGCAGGCAGATTCCAGGGAAGGACTCTCAGAACCTTTCTGGGTGCCAGGGTTGGCGGACGCCTCTAGGAGCGCCATTCCCAGGTGTTTTTGTTTTTTGTTTGTTTTGGTTTAAAAAGTCCTGGCTTACTTCTGTGATGGACACCCAGACCCAGACGCTGCCTGGCCTAGCTGGGTGAACTCAGCTCCCAGGGCCTTCTCGGTTGTCCGCTGGTAAAACAGGAGGCTTGGCCCGTCTGATGCCGTCCTGAGTGGAGGTGGGGGTGGGGGGAGCAGCTGGAGATGTTGGCTCCCACTGGTGGGTGGGGTGGCTTGGAGGGGCCCTTCCATTCCTCTAGATTGGAAACCCTTCCTCCTCCTGCCCAACCCCCTCCCCACTCCCACCCGCGTGTGGCCCCCATGGTGTGCCTGCACCTTTCCCTTGGAAGTGGCTTCAGGAGAGACAAATGCCATCCAGTGGGAGGAACTGGGAGTTCTGTTGGGGAAGGCTCCCCGCTCCCCTATCCCCCACCCACCCAGGGGCAGGTATCGGGGACACCCAGTATTTCTGGGTGAAGCCGGTAAGGAGGCGTTTCCCTGGGAGGAAAGGGGGGTGAGAGGCCAGCGTCCTAACCTCTCCAACTTCCCATTTCCCTCCCAGCGGTGACTGAGCCTGACCCACTTCCTCTTGCCTGTCTTTGTTCATTAGTGGGCCGGTGACTTAACCTCTCCGTGCCTCCGTGAGCTCATCTGCAAAATGAGTAATAACTGCCCCTCACCGTTGTCTTCAGGATAAAAGAGAGTGCCTAGAAGAGCTTTGTACTTTGGCTTTTGCTATCATTACTACTATTGTTATTTGTCAATATTGTTATTTGTGCAACCCCTCTGTTTGCCAGCTGTTTAACCTTGGCCCAGAGACCTGGCCTTCACCTCAGCTGTAAATGGGGGGTGCTGATAACATCCACTCATAGGGTGGTTATGAGGGTTGGATGAGCTAAGGGTTAACACACCAACTCAGCTGGGGACCCCGGACCAGGGGCCCGGGAGGGAGTGGGGGTGGCGTGAGGGTGAAGGAGGTTGCAGGATCTTGTCAGACCTTCTTAGAGCAGTGCCCGGCACATCCTGAAGGTCAGATGAATATTGGTTTGTTGCTGAAAATGTTGCTTTAAGAGGACCCTGTGGGTTGGAAGGGTTCCTAGATCCTATCTCCTTTAGCCTTGCCCCAGGCACAGCAAGCATGCCCAACTCAAAGGCTAACACGGGCCAAATACACCGAGGCATGTGGCCTTCGGGCCGAGAGTTTGACATGCTTGAGGAACAAGAATCCCTTTGACGACATTTCTGAAAGGCCCCGTGACAGAGAGCTTGCCACCACTCGACAGGCGGCTTACCTACGAAAGGAATTCTTGAGTTGCAGTCTGCCTGCTTCTAAGGTCTACCATTGGAGACCCTGCTCTCCCCTCAGGAGCCCAACCCTCTTGTCTCTCAGGTGCCAGAGGGCGGCTCTCCGGTGCAGCCCCCGTTCCCTGGGCCACCCGCACACCTGCCGGGTCCCGGGTCGCGGGTCCTCAGCTGAGCACAGCTGTCCACCTGGCTGCCCAAAGCCCCCTCCTGCTCGATGGTGGGAATGGATGTTCAGACAGCTGGAGAACGTCCCCCACGCTCAACCCCCAGGGACCCGGAGGGTGTCCCTTGGGTGTTGGCCCCCTGGAAGAGGAGCGTGAGGATCTTGACAAGCAAACCCTGCCTACTTCTGGTTGGAAATGTCAACTGGGGACAAAGAAAATGCAGACAGGATGCCCAGTCCCTCTCCCTCCGTTCAGGGTTCTGCTGATTCACGCAAGGCTCATTCAACAGTGTCTGCATGAGGTGTGGGCGGGGACCCAGCCTTTAACCAAGACGCTGCCCCAGGGCCGCCCCAGGGCCGCTGGCATTCCCAGGATAAGAGGCAGAAAGTTAAGATGAGAGGTGTGGGGAGCCCAGGGGGGCTGTTCTGAAGCAGGGGGTCAGGGACGTCTGCTCCGAGGAGGTGGCATCTAGCAGAGGCCTGGGGGAAGCGGGGAGCGGGAGGCCAGACCTGGGGGATGTGGGTGGCCTGCTGGGAACTGTGCGAGGAGCGGAGTGTGGGTGCTGAGGACAGATGAAGGCTGGTCAAGTGGGGGAAAGGCTTTGGGGACCCCGTGAGCCAGGCCCACGGATGGGGTTCGCACGGAGGGGTGACCTGTCGTGGTGTGGGCTGTCCTGAGGACATGACTGGGGGAGGGCCCTGCGGGGTGTGGCGGCCAGGACAGAGGGCTGGAGGCAGGGCTGGAGTGGGAGTGGAAATGTGGACGCTGGAACACAGGACGTGCGGGTGGTTGGGAGGCGAGGTGGGAGAGGCGGGGCATCCAGGATGCCCCTGTGAGGGGAGGGGGCGGGACAGCTCAGGGGCCCGGAGCTGAATTCTGTGCAGGAGTCGCTGAGGGTGTGAGTGCTGAGCCCACACTCTCCTATGCTTGACAAATGAGGGCCTGCGTGAGATTTCATTTGAAAAAGGATTCCACTCACAGACCTAATCCAATCCCCAAATGTAACAATAAGGAAATGGGGACCCCCAAGGAGGAAGTGCCTTACCCAAGGTCTTAGGAGCCCGAGGTGGAGCTGGGCCTAGAACTCTGGGCTCCTCAGCCCAGGGGTGTTAGGGGCTGTCCCAGCAAGGCCTGGCTTTCTGTCTCCCGCTAACATAAAGTGGGGGGTCCTGCTGAGCCCCTTGAGAGGAGCCCCTCAACAACCCCAGTGATGAATTCAGGGACCCAGCTTCCAGCTCCAGCTCTGCCCACTGACCTGGGCCTCTGCTTTCAGGGGCCAATGCTCCCTGGTGCTCCTGGCTGGTGCTCACCCGGGAGACCCACCCCCTTCCACTCCTAAAAGAAACTCTGGCCTGCAGGCTCACGGTTCAGGCCTGCACTCTGGGCCCTGTGAAGCCCCCGTGTACCCCCTCCCCCACCGGCCCCCCATTAGGAAGTGAGGGGCCAAGTGAGGGCCAGGAGTCACCTCATTCTAGGCAAGTCGGCTTAGAGACAGTCGGTGCTGTTTTGATGGCCGACTCTAGAACTTTTGGTTGATTCAACTATTACCCTGAACCTGCCATTCACCCTACAACCCAGGGGTGCCCAAAACATGGGCGTCTTCTTCAAGGTGGCGCTCAAGGGGGAAATCACAATGTTAATGACTTTCCCAAACTGGTCTCCCCTGCACCCCTCCCCTCCCATGACCCCTTCTGGTGCTGTGTGTTTGCTGATAGAGACAGATGACAGCTGCTCCAGGCCCAGTGAGGAAAGAAGCGTGCCCCCTCCCGGCCCCCCCTCCCCCAGTAATCACACTTAGGTGCCACAATCTCGTATTAAAAGAAGACCCGCCGAAACCGGTTTGACTCAGTGGATAGAGCATCAGCCTGTGGGCTGAAAGGTCCCAGGTTTGATTCCGGTCAGGGGCGTGTACCTTGGTTGCGAGCACATCCCCAGTGGGGGTGCGGGGGGGGTGCAGGAGGCAGCTGATCGATGATTCTCTCTCATCGATGTTTCTAATTCTCTATTCCTCTCTTTTCCTCTCTGTAAAACATAAATAAAATATATTATTAAAAATAAATAAATAAATAAATAAATAAAAGAAGACCCGCCTAGAGGAATCCCTGTCCCTCCTGCCCACTCCAGTCCTGCATGAAACCAATGTCCCGCGTCACCATTCTGCCCTTCGACGTGCAGACCTGCCCTCAGCCTCCCCACCTCTGCACACGGTGCCGCCACCTCCTCCAGGAAGCTCTCCGTCCCCCAGTTCGCGGAGATGTCTCCTTTTTGAATCCTCCAAAACCTTTTCACATGGACTGCTTAGTCACCTAGCAACTTTAGAGAAGCCAAAGTCCTCTACTATCATGTCTTCCTGCTTCATTATAAAGTTCCAAATTAAAGGGATCCGATTCCAGGTCTTCCTGCCCTGCATACCGTAGGCAGTCAGTAAATGTTGGAGGAGGAGGAGGAGGAGATACTGAATGGCATTTTTAAAATCGCTTCGGAGCCCTCTCTTTTACGTCTGGAAGCACCTGAGCCTTTGACATCCTCGGCCAGGCAGCCCAGAGCTCGGGGCGGGGCCCGGAAGGGTGGGGCCCAGGATTGGGAGGGGAAGAGCCCCCTCCCCCAGTCTTGCCAGCTTCCTAGGGAGTTGAGGAGAGACCCTGTGTCACCCCCACTCCCAGTTGTGTTCCCCTCCCCCTCCCCCCCTCAGTCAGCTGAGCTCCCCTCACTCCTGGGGAGAGAGGCCGGGAGCGGGGGAAGCCGGCTCAGGGACCCACACTGCGTCCTCAGATGAAAGAAGGGAGTTCGCTGGGTGTGCGGGTTCTGGGGGGTCCCAGATGCAGGCCTGTGGTCCACCGATAACTTAGGAAGATGCTGGTATCGTGTGCGTGTGCGTGTGGTGTGCTTATCAGCCAGCGGTGCCCAACTCTCTTGGTGGGCAGAACTGATCCAGTCTTTTCTGTTATGAAACGATTGGGTGAGTTGACGGTGGTTGTTCGTTTTTAATGTCTTTTTTTTTTTTTAGCAAAATAGAAGGTTGCCGGAGGGAAGTCTGGAGACCGGCTGCAGGAGTTGGCCTCATTGTATGGCTCTGTGCTGATCAAAGACGCCTAGGGACTCGCGTGCCACAGGACGTCGGGGGAGTTGGGGGACATCTGTGGGGTGCCCTCTGCTGACTTGGGGTTGTGTTCTAGGAAGCAGGTCCTTTCCTCTCTGAGCCTCAGTTGCCCTGTTAACATGAATTCAGTGATGTCTGAGGTCCCGCGGGGTCTGACATTCGACGCGGACAGTGGGAGCTGGTGCCCCAGAGCAGCCGTGGGGTTCAGGGATGGAAGCGCCATTCGCAGAGGGGACAGCGGTCTCCTTCAGCCCGTGGAACAGTCTGGAACATACGGGTACACTTTCACAAGAGACGGAGACCCAGACAGGAGATGGGGGCATCACCCCGACCCGTGCCTGGAAGGAATGGCTGTTTTCACTGCTGAGGATTCAGTTTGAAAAACTAGCTTTGAAGACAGTGCGTTGGCTGGGGAGCCCATGCTGGGGAAGGGCCTGCCTTCCTGGTGGGAGTGGCCGGCCGGATGGCGGGTGGGGAAGGGGATGTTGGCTCTCGGAGTGGAACTGGATCTGGCTGTTTTGTGTGGGAGCCACGGAGACGCAGAGGCGGTCCCAGCAGCCTCGTGTCCCAGGGTTCCAGGCTGGAAGGCCGTCCCTGTCAGGGCTGCAGGGACGAGCTGCAGGGAGGGCCCGCCGGGGAGGCTGAGGCTGCGGAAAGCGCTCCTTGACAGGCGGGCTGGACCCCCCACAGCACGCCGGTGCTGCCCCAGGAAGGCAGCCGGTCCCTCCGCAGGTGGGGGCCCCGATGACACAGTGTGCCTCTGCTGCCCCCCAAAATACACATACATACACATATGCACAAACAAATACACACATATACATGCACTCACACATGCACAGTAAAACGCGCATATGCGCACGCACGCACACATGCGCACACACACACACACAGCACACACTCTACAGAGAAACCAGTCCCTTCCCTCTGCCTTGAAGGAGAAGAAGGAGGTGGGTGAGCACAGAGTGCACTTCCCTCCACCCCTGCGTCCACAGGGCAGGGAGGAGGGCCTTACCGGCCCATACCTGTGTGGCCTCGGCCTCAGGGCTCCTGATAGGAGGATCTGGAAGCCGCAGTCATGGCCTCAGCCTCCATTCTCCCTGCCTTCCATAAGCCCCTGTGCAGCCTCAGACGCACCCTCCCCTCCCCTCTTTCCCCCCACATGGGTGGCTCTTGGAGGAGGCTCCCTAATGGCTGAGACAACTCTGTGGTCAGGAGCTTCCAAAATGGCACAGAACCCCTCTCCCTATCTTGCCAGTCATTCCTGGGGTGCCCCTACTCCAGTCAGTACGTGTTTGAACAACAAGCCGCCCGCCCTAGAGTGTCAGTTCCCTTTTAGAAGAAACGGCTCAGGGAGTGGTTGTGGTCAAGCCCTGTGCGCGCGTGTGCACAGAGGCAGAGCACGCTCAGGCCACATCCTCTGGGGCAACTGCGCCCGCCCGAGGACCAGGCCCTGCACCCTCCGACCATCCGCCCGAGGACCAGGCCCTGCACCCTCCGTCCATCCGGGGCCAGGCCTCCTGAGAGTCCCCAGACCACCCCCCACACCGGGGGCTCACAGAGGTCCCGGGGGGCGCCTCCGAGCGGGTGTGTGCGGGGCCGCCTGCAGGGCTTCCTGCGACACACTTCCCCCCACAGAGGCGGCCCCATTGCATCACTGGCCCTGGCATCTTGATCAGAGCCAAGGACATTTTGTCCCTTAGATAAGAGATGGGACTTCAAATGCCAAGCAGCGGCCTGACTCCTTGACTGGCATTCTATCGGAGGTGTCAGGGCGGAGCCAAGGGCCCGTTTTATGGAAGACAGGAGATTGGGGTGGGGGGGGGGGGACACAGCCCCGAAGGAAGAGAGTGAATCCCCATGTACCAGAGAAACTCCTGCAGAGGCTCAATGGTTCCCCGGGTCAGCCACCTCCAGAACAAAACAAATAAAGGGCTGCTTCTGAAATTTACAATCTGCAGTGTGTGTGCATGCATGTGTGTATGCATGTTTGTATGCATACGTGTGTGTGTGTGTGTGTGTGTGTGTGTGTGCATGTGTCTCTGGCTAAGGGAGCAAGCTGTCAGGGAGGAGTTCACTGGGGACCTCTCATCCTGCCTCCCTGTCCCCGCTGCCTCATCGCGGTCACTGGCAGAGACTGGCACTGCACATTGCTCTAGGGACACTTAGCTCTTAGCTCTCTACCTGTGGTGACATTTATTATGCTTCCTTTTCTCTGGTCTTGACATTTTCGACAGAGCATTCATCTAAAATATATCCAGAGACTCTTTTCTCAACTAATGTCTTTCTCAGCCATCCTCACCCATCCATCTCTACAGCTACATACCCATCTATCCAAATACCTCCCTCCCTCCCTCCTCCCTTTCCTCCCTCCCTTCTTCCCTCCTTCCCTTCCTTCCCTTCCCCTTCCTTCCTTCCTTCTTCCTTCCTTCTCCCTTCCCTGCATCCCTCCATCCCTCCATCCACCCACCATCTACCCAATCCACTCAACCACCCACCCATCCATCCATCCATCCATCCATCCATCCACCGAACATTTGTTGAACATGCAAGAATTTCCGGTTTACTAGGGTAAAGAAGAGAAAGTCGCAGCACAGGGCACTGTGTAAAAGCGTGCCAAGGCGCCTTTACACTCACCTGTGCTGAGAGGAAAGACTCACCACAGAGGTGGCACCCATTGGGTTTTGAAGGACGAGTAGGATGGAAACAGCTGAAACCGGGCATGTGCAGAGACAGGTGCCCCAGGCAGGAGAAGAGCACAACGCGGGAAAGTGGGGGAGCACACGCTGGGAGTCCTGGGAGGCCGTTTTGGGGACAAGGAGGGGGGGTGCTGTGTGTGTGATGGTCCAGAGGTGCCCTGGGTCCACTCGGCTACCCGTGGGAACGTTTGGATTTCTCCCTCGGTGGTGAAGACCGTGGATCTGCTCTGCCACTTAGAGCTGGGCAACCCTGGGCCAGTGACTGCACCTGTACCTGCCAGGTCACCCCTTCCCCCTCCTCCTCCTCTGCCAAGTGGAGCCGTGACCCCTGCCTCACAGGGCTGCTGCCATGGTTACATGAGAGGATGTTCTTAATTCTCTGGGCTGTGAGACCTGTTGGAAGCTGTTACCTGCATTATATGGGATATGCGTGTGCCTGTGTGTTGTTTATTTTCAAAAAAAATATAATAATAGCATTACATGCCTGATTTTCATAAACATACCCACAGAACAGTGACATTTCAGGCATCAAACAAGGTTACTATCTTTGTTAACCTAATTTCAATCTCTATGTGCACAATAGTGATCTGTGTACATGTGAATTTGCATTTCTCTTTTCTTACTCTTACTTCCTGTACACCTTTTCCCATGGCGTGCTGTGGACATAAGTTACCTACCTCCCGTCTTTGGCAGTCTCATCATAGTGTAATCATTTTAATTATTGTAGTGGACAACATCTTTCCAAGTGCCCTCAGTTTTAGAAGAAGCTCCTAAAAACTCACATGGGTCTAGATCCATCCCCATCCCAGGAGTTTGAGTTCAGGGTGAAGCAGAGCCTGCGGATTGGTCCTGAGGTTCAGCTGGGTGTCCCTTTTAGCTGAAGAACACTTCCCAGTTGCCTCCCAGTAAGGTCTGGCATGTGAGGAAGTTCACGACAGTGAAACCTAAGTGGGGAGTGCAGTTTTCTCGGAGATGTCCTTAAAGAAAAAGGGCCTACTTTTCCTTCCTCTTTCCTGGTGGGTGGGCTACAGATGTGATGGCTGGAATGGAAGCAGCCACCTTGGACTCTGAGGAGAACTTGAGAATGGAAGCTATGCAGGGAGAAGCAATAATTGACAAAGGGTTCAAGACACATCAGATACCATTCCAGCCCTGGACTCCTTATTCAGGCTTTTGTATGAGAGAGGAGTACATATTTACTTATCACTGTTATTTTCGATTTTCTGTCACTTATAAACTTAATCCTAACAGAATGTTTTCTCTCTTGTCATATTGTACCCAATTATGTGCCGGAAATAGTAAAGCTGCTTTTCAGGGTCACTGGAAGTCTATTCCTTGAAGAGGTTGAAGAGGAGGAGACAGGAGAGGCATGTTTGCATTGGCTGAGGCTCTTACTCCAAGGACTAAGCTACAAACTTTTTTTTTTTTTTTTTTCCATTTTGGGTGTTTGTGAATTTTAGGTTTCATTAGAAGCTTCAAACTAGTTACTTTGGTTTGAGTTCTGACTCCCAAACTAACTAGTGCAAGACCTGGCCACATGTCTCTTCCCTCAGCCTCCGTTTCCTCTTCTCTGCTTTGGAGGGAGAATGCTCCTGGGTTAACTCTCCCGTGCTCCTTCTGAGATTGGGTCTCCCACCAAGCAGCACTAGGCAGGCCAGGACCCACCAGGCATAGGCCTGAGTGCTTGCTTGCTGACATCATTCATTCATTCATTCATTCACTCGTTGCTTCTTTATCGAGCACATGCGGGGGGGGGGGGGGGGGTGTCAGGCTGGGTTTGAGCTGACTACTGCCCCACGGTCACCTTGATTGGCCCTGGGCCTGGGCCCTGTGCGTGGCCAGAAATTGAGAGACAGTGGTTTGAGAGGCCATCAGGGTCTTCCCTGGCCCTAGCATTGTCAGGCATCAGAGCCCTTTGATGCTCTGGAAACCCCCAACCCAGGCCCTGCTCACAGGGGAGTCTGAGGCTCAGAGAGGGGAAGGGGTTGCCTTGAAGTCTCAAGGCTGGACCTAGGCCCCTTCCAAGACTCTGTGCAGCCACCACAGCCCGCTCCCTCGCCTGAGGCACTGGAGATGAGGAGAGGGGACTCAGGGCACGTAAGCTTCCACCAGCCGCCTCTCCCTCCAGCCTCTGGAAAGTGCTGAGCTCGTTCCCCTGGCAGGGACTAAGCACAGATGCCCCACTTCCGCCTCCTGCAAGAAGCCTTCCAGGCTGCCAGGCCTCCAGGGCTGCTGCATCAGCTGTGCAGGTTGTTCACGCACGAAGCACCTGGCTGAGAGTGAGCCAAGTGGGGTCTGGCATTTCTGCATCCTGACGTTCTGCCTTTTTGAGAAAGCCGTGTCTACGCTGCCTGTGAGCCTGGCTCCTCTTGCATTTCGGACTGCATCGGGGCCCCGCTCATCCTGTCTGTCTCGGGGCAGTGCTCCTTCAGTGCCGAGAGAATGGCCTGTTGTGGACACGTCGCCGTTTGTGTAGCCGTCGAGGCGCATCTGGGTTGTTTCCAGTTTGGGGCGATTACAAATAAAGCTGCTGCAAACATTTGCATAGGCCGTGGTCGGCAAACTGTGGCTCGCAAGCCACATGCGGCTCTTTGGCCCCTTGAGTGTGGCTCTTCCATAAAATACCACGGCCTGGGCGAGTCTATTTTGAAGAAGTGGCATTAGAAGAGGTTTAAGTTTAAAAATATTGGCTCTCAAAAGGAATTTCAATCATTGTGCTGTTGATATTTGGCTCTGTGGACTAATGAGTTTGCCGACCACTGGCATAGAGGGAATAGGTCTTAGCGTGGGGAGCCATATGGGCTGGCTTGCTGTGTGAAGAAGGGCATGGGGTCAGGGGCTGGGGAGGCACATGGGGAGACCAGAAGGAGGCTACTGCAGGGGTCCAGCCAGCAGTGATGGTGGCCTGGACTAGGGTCTCAGCAGCTAAACAGGGACAGGAACAAGCAGCCCCACAGGGGTGTACCTAGGAGGCAGAGGGGACAGACTTGGTGCTGGTGGGGTGTGCCACCTTCATGGCCTCCCGCTCACCCATCCCCCGTGTCCTCAGGGGAGGATGGCTGCCGCGGCTCAGCATGGCTCTCTGGACATGTGGGCGTTGAGGGGTGAAGAAAACAACCGCGTAGGGGCTATGGGTGCGGGCGCGGGATCGAACTTGTCAGAGTTCACATTCCACTCTGTGCCTCAGTTTTCTCCTCTGTAAAATGGGGGCGCCAATGATGCCCAATTCATAGTACCGTTGATGTGTTATATGAGTTAATCCCTGTAAGGAGCTTGAGCAGAATCTGACTCACACGAGATGCTTAAGGAATGTAGTCTTTGGCTCTCAACTCCATACCCCTGAGTCCACTCCACCCGCCCCTTGGGCCACGAGCCACCCTGTGCACCCTGTCCTTTTCCAGGCCTGTCCTGACTTGCTGTGAGACCTAGAGCTGGCCCTCTGCCCTGATCATTGCTTCCTCCATCCATGCCGAGCCCCACTGTGTGCTGGGCTCTGTGCAAGGAAAACCTGATCACTGCTCCCTCCATCCATGCCGAGCCCCACTGTGTGCTGGGCTCTGCGAGGAAGCGTGTGCCGCAGCAGCCCCCACACCGGAGGCTCTTCATCAAAACTTAGGATTGTGTGACCCACTCATGACGCGGTGAGGGGAAGCCTGAGGGAGTGGCTCTCGGGACACCCCTAGGTTTCAGGGCTGGCAGAGGCTCCCCCAAAGCTGCCGCAGATATCTTCCTCTGTTTTCCCGGCCAAATATCAGCTCTGCCTCCGACAGGAACCGGCCAGCGTGGCAGCCGGGCAGCCTCAGCAGCGAAACAGTCGCTGAGGAACTGGCTGCCTGGCATGGACCACGGGGGGTTCAAGTTCAAATGGCACAGCAGCTCCCAGTGTGGGACGGAGAGCCCTGCTCTGAGACCAGGGTCCGTGCCCAGGTTGACCACAATGGGGGCCAGCCTAGTGAAAGGACATTTGCAGTCCATCCTCATTACACACAGATTCAGAATCTGTGAGCTCGCCTACTTGCCAAAACTCATTTGTTACCCCCAAACCGGAGTGCCTGGGGGGTCATCGCAGACATGGCAGAGAGAGGAACACTGTGACTCTCCCAACACGCACGGCCCCACCCGAGGCCGCACCAGGGGACGCTCAGCCTTCCTGGCCCAGGGCTCACGCTTCAAACACGCATCCTTGTCGTGGTCTAGTTAGGGCCACGTTTTTCACGCTTTTCGGCTTTTTGTTGATGGTCTACTATGGCCGAAACCGGTTTGGCTCAGTGGATAGAGTGTTGGTCTGCGGACTGAAAGGTCCCAGGTTCGATTCCAGTCAAGGGCATATACCTTGGTTGCGGGCACATCCCTGGTAGGGGGTGTGCAGGAGGCAGCTGACCGATGTTTCTCTCTCATCGATGTTTCTAGCTCTCTATTCCTCTCCCTTCCTCTCTGTAAAAAATCAATAAAATATATTTTTTTAAAAAGAGAGAGAGAGAGAGAAAGGCGCCCTGCGGGTGGGACTCCGGGCCCATTTCATTTTCGCGGCACCGGGACTGAGCGTGCACATGACGGCTCCTCCCCGCTAGAGGAAATGTGGTCACCACACGGCGCGGTGGGTTGCAGGCTGACTCAGTGTCACCAGGGGTGGAAGGAATGTGACGCGGCAGTAGTTTCCTGCAAGGCGCAGGCGGGGGCCGTGTCCACAGCCTGCCCCTGGGAGGCCGCTGGCAGGGATCGCTGCATTCGGCCCCTGGGCTGGCTCTGTGCCAGGCCCCCCTCCGGCTTAGAAATGGGGGTTCACTTGGTCAAAGCACATCCCCCACACATGGGCCACGTGTCACCCTTCTAGCAAGCTCTGAAGCAGGGGGGTGTGAGTATCCCGCTCACTTCCTTACTGAGCAGTGGGGGCTCAGAGAGGCAGGGAGACTTGCCCAAGGACACCCAGCAGGCCTGTGGCGGAGGCTGGAATAGGCCCCGGCTCCCTTTCCGGCCCCACCTCTTCTGCACCTCTCCCCCCCATCTCCCCGCAGTCTGCAGGGACCGTTCCTGGAGCCGTCGTTAGGTCTGTGGTCCACGCTGCCCTCGCGACAACCCTCCGGGCTCGGTTCTGTCCTCGGCCTCATTTTGCAGACATGAAGTCAGGAGCAGCGTGGGCTTCGGCCAGGCCCCAGGCCCCCAGGGTGAGGGGAAGAGAAATCCCAGCAGATATCCAGCAGGAGGGGCCGGAGAGAGGGCACAGGGGCCCCTTGTGTCTCCTTCTGGGGTGAGTCACATCCCCCTGTGGGGCTGCCCCCCTGCACGCCTTCCCTCTCGGCCCAGGGTCAGGTGGGGAGGAGAAGCCTGTGACCTCCTTCCCGTTTCCCCGGAGGATGGGGAACCTCTGAGTCAGCAGCAGCATGGCCTGAGGCCCGGGTCACAGTGGGACGTGGCTTGCGGGTCGCCCCAGCTTGCGGGTGCTCCTGAGGGGGGGCGGAGGGGGGGGGGCGGCAGGGGTCAAGGACGTGCCTCCCCGGAGCCCTGCGAGCCTCCTGCTTTCTGAGCCTGGTCCATCCCCGGACAGGGACTCCCGCAGCCCTGCAGGGACAAGCCTGGGGAGGGCTGGGCTGGGATCAGGTGCAGAAGCCAGCCCCATGGGGCCGCTCCTGAGAGAAGGGGCCCTTAGGGCCCGGGACAGATGGTCCAGAGAAACTCTTTCCTGAAGAACTCCCTGCAGAGGGGGGTGGCCAAGGCAGACAACACGCAGCATATGCATACCGTTTCCTTCAATCGTCTCGTTCTCTCTTCCTAGTTAAAAACATGTCCCGCACGTAGCACATGAGTTCACACACTGAAAAGACGTAGTGGAGATGCAGCTACGCTCACTCCAGTGCCTTCGCTAGGAGCCCTGGGTGGCTGTTTGTTTTATAAATTAATTAAAATGAAGTCACAGCCACAGACAGCGGGCACTGACCATACTGAGCGGTGCAGACGGGAGACACTTCCACCTTCGTGCACAGCATGTCCGGCGGCGCGGCTAGATTGAGGACTGGGAAGGCCCTAAGCAGGAAATTAGTGTTTGGAACCCGTTGGGTCTGGGTTCCCACCTCTCCTGGTATGCAGTGCCATCTGACCGGCTCAGCTCCCTGGCCCTGTGGGGAGCGGGATGCTGGCTCCCATGTTTTTCCAGAGGAGACTGAGGTTCAGAGAAGGTTGATGGGCCACTGGTAAGGGGAGTGTTGGACCAGGTTGCTCCCTAGGATAGAGGCCAGTGCCCGTGGCGTGTCCACGCGGCTGAGGGGTAGCCCAGCGGGGCCTGCAGTGAGCTTCTCCGGTTCCAGCACTTTCCACCTTGTTGTGTGTGAGGGAGAGACCCAGATCGAGCTGATCTTCGGGAAGACTCTGCCCCAGGCACCTCTTCTTCCATGTTCATTGTGTCCCCTGAAATCTTCACCCACTGCTTCCTGGTCTTCACAACAGGACACGCTCAGTGTAAAACTTTGGAATGTACCAAGAAGTGTGAAGAAGGAGAAAAGGGTCTCCTCACCGCGGGATGAGCACTCCCACCGGCAGAGCAGGGCGCCTGGGCCTCGAAGTGCCCCCCAGTCCTTGGCGAAGTTGGTCTTCATGACGCTCTGCTCACTATCGTTCTCATTCCAGGGTGCCTGCGTCCTCCTGCCTTTGAGAACCTTCACATACGCTTGTTGGCCATTTGGATGTCCTCTGTGTGAAGTTCCATTTTTTTATTCGTTCCATCTTTTCCTTGTGGGTGTGTGGGAGCTCTGTGCACACGCTGGTTCTGAGCCGTTGGGTGGTTGTGTGGGTTACAGATATCTTCTCCCACTTGGGGCTGGACTTCCAACCCCTCCGTGGTGTCTTATTGAACAGAAAGTCTTCATTTGAATGCAGTCCAACTCAGCAGTCTTCTTTTAAGGGTGTGTGTGTGTGTGTGTGTGTGTGTGTGTGTGTGTGTGTCTGTGTGCGCTCGCGCGCTTGCGCTTGCACGCGCACGTGCTATTAAGAAGACTCATGCCCTAACCAGTTTGGCTCAGTGGATAGAGCATCAGCCTGTAGACTGAAGGGTCCCAGGTTCAGTTCTGGTCAAGGGCATGCACCTTGGTTGCAAGCACATCCTCAGTAGGGAGTATGCAGGAGGCAGATGATCCATGTTTCTCTCTCATCGGTGTTTCTAACTCTCTATCCCTCTCCCTTCCTCTCTGTAAAACATCAATAAAATATTTTTTTTTTTTTTTTAAAGAAGACTCTTGTCCACCAGATTATGAAGACATTCTTTATTTTCTTCCAAAAGATTTTCCGTTTTGGTTTGCACACTTAGGTCAGGACAGTGTTCCTGGAACTGGTTTTTGTAGACGCTGTGAAGAGGAGTCAAGTTTCTTTTTTTCCCATGTGGCTCCCCAGTTGTCTCAGCACATTTTGTTGCAAAGACTGTCCATTCTGCAGTGTTCCACTGTGGCCACACATAAATCAGGTGACTGCATATGGCCGGGTGTATTTCTGGACTGGTCTGGTCCGCTGACCTACTTCTCTGTCTCAATTGGTGTAGCTTCAGGACAAGACTTGGTATCCAGCAGAGCCAACCCTACCCCCTTCGTCTTTGTTATCTGGGTCCTTTGCATCTCTCTGTGCCTTTTCACAGAGCACCTTTGGGTCTGAGCTGGGATGGGACAGAGTTCCCATCTCAACAGTATTTTGTCTTCCACTCTATGGGCAAGATCTACCCTCCCATCTCTTTATTCTCCTGTTGTATGTTTGTCAAGTTTAATCTTATGTCACAAGCAGGCATCTGGAGGGGTTTGGCAGGGGAGTTAAGGTCCTGGGACTGTACACATACAGACTACCAGGGTTCGAATCCCAGCTCTGTCACTCCCTAATTTCACAGCCTTAGTGAGCTGCTCAGCTTCTCTGTGTCTCAGTTTCCCCCTCTGTAACACGGGAATGATAACCAGAGTTATATGGTTGTTTTAAAGGATTAAGTGGAAGTTAATGTATGCAAAAGCAGTTAGAGCAATGCCTGGCCCTTAGAAATTTCTAGAAACATTACTAATTTATTTTTTAAGTAGGTGATACACTCACAGATGCACAATAAAATGTAATTTTTAAAAATGCATACAGTGAAAAAGTCTCCTACTTGTTCCCCCATCTGGCCCGCTAATTATTAATTTCTTGTGCCTTCTTTCCAGACTTCTTTAGGCAAATACCAGTAATTTCTCTTCTTTCCCCAGCAGGGGAGCAAGTAGCCTACTGTTGTGTGCTTTTGTCAGTCAGCCACATACCCCAAAGACCTTTCCCTATCAGGACACAGAGACCTTCCTCATTCTTTTCTTTTTCTTTTTTTAAACACTTGCGTAGTATCCATTTGTTTACCTGGTCCCTTTATGGCACATGTGTCAAACACAAGGCCCGCGGGCCAAATCCAGCCCGCCAGGCCTTGCAACGTGGCCCGCACCGCGCTGTCATCACTGCACTCCGCTGTCAGTTTATGACATTGTCAGTTTATGACTGTTCAGTAAACCATTCGGCCCGCGATTTAGGCTGGATTTTAGATTTTGGCCCCTTCTCTGATTGAGTTCGACACCCCTACTTTATGGTGTGCATAATGTTTCCAGTCACTTCCCCATTTCAGACAAGGCTCCAATGAATCCAGTGAGTATCTTTGTCTCCACATCCTTTTGACCTGTGCAACTCTACCTTGACAGATCTGTGATCCTAGGTTTGCATTTAGATTAAATATCTAAGCGAGCTTCCCTTGTAGGCCTGAAGTGGTTGAATGTTTCCAATTTTACATAGTACTGACATTTCCTGACCCACTTGATCATGAACACAATTCTATTGAACACACATTCCGTACTGAGCCTGGACATGGCAGTAGAAGCGACCATCACTGGGACGCAGAGTTAGTGGAGGAGCCAGGCGTGTGACAAGCGGGGTTGCTCACCATTTGTTTCCAGTTCTGGGCGACTGTAAATCACACTGCAGTGAACATCCTTGTCCATCAAACGTTATCTGAATTTTTTAAAAATATATTTTTATTGGTTTCAGAGAGGAAGGGAGGTGGGGGAGAGAGAGGTAGAAACATCAGTGATGAGAGAGAACATTGATCAGCTGCTTCTTGCGCTCCCCACCCTGGGGGACAAGCCTGCAACCCAGGCCTGTGCCCTGACCAAGAACTGAAACATGACCTCCTGATCCATAGGTTGACGCTCAACCACTGAGCCATGCCAGCTGGGCAGTGTACATCTTTAAAGTATGGCTTTGAGGTAGATTCCAGAAGGGAGATGACCTCCAACATGCAATCTTAGCCAAACAAGAAAGCTCAGTTCCCTTAATAAGAACCTTTCTTGTTCAAAGTCCCAAATTGGTGGTGGTGGTTGTTTTATTGCTATTATTTGCAGTTTTAAATTTTTATACACAAAGAGATCGCATGCTGCGCTAAGGTGGATGTCTTGAGTGACCCATTCCTGGATGTTCACTCAGTCCAGCTTAATGAGCCTGTATCCTTCCCGCACGAATGAGAACCAGGCTGGGTTTTCTCCTAAGGCTGAAGTGGGGTTACTGGTGGCCCACCCTTCTTGCTCCCTCTGAAGCAATGAGGCAAAAGGCCAAATTGTTTTAATTCTTTTTTTTTTTTTTTAATATGTTTTTATTGGTCCCAGAGAAGAAGGGACAGGGATAGAAAAATAGAAACATTAATAATGAGAGAGAATCGGGCATGCTTTCTCCCTGCACGCCCCACCCTGGGGATCGGGCTCACAACATGGGTGTGTATCCTGACGAGGAATCCAACAGTGACCTCCTGGTTCATAGGTTGATGCTCAATCACTGAGCCACACTAGGTGATGGCTCAAATTCAAAAGGTACAAAGGGTGTGGGGTGAAGTGCCTCCCTCCACCCCTGCCCGTCAGCCTCTCAGTCCCTCACTCCCCAGCGGCACCACATGGTCACCCTCCCTGTCTCCTTGCAGAGGTGGCCTCCGCCCATCTCACCGTCCATGTGTCACCTAGACACACGGGGCCTGCCCAGGGCCCTTGCTGACCTGGGTTCCTGTGTCCCTGCTGCCTCCAGCTTCAGTCCCAGTCAGGAAACTAGCCCCCCAAATCCTGTCTTCTTCAGGAACCATGCCTATGTTTCGTGAACTTTCTAAGGATTGCTTTGTAGGGAAGAGAAGGAGAGAAATGTCAGCTGCTCTTTGGCCATGTGTAACTATTATTGTCATTATTATGATGATAAGTCTAGAGTGGTGTCTGGTCCATAGTGTATGCTCAATAAATACTTATGGGATGAATGGATGGATGATAGCATGATGTTTGCCATATGCCGGATGCTGTCCTGAACTTTTTACATCAATCCTATAGGGTAGCAATACTTATATTATAGTTAATATAAGTATAAAATATAATACTTATAATATTTATAAGTATTATGTATATTTTTAATTTTTTTTTTTTTTTTTTTTTTTTTTTACAGAGAGGAAGGGAGAGGGATGGAGAGTCAGAATCATCGATGAGAGAGAAACATTAATTCAGCTGCCTCCTGCACACCTCCCACCAGGGATGTGCCCACAACCAAGGTGCGTGTCCTTGACCGGAATCGAACCCAGGACCCTTCAGTCCACAGGCTGATGCTCTATCCACTAAGCCAAACCGGTCAGGGCTATAAGTATTATATTTTATACTTACATTAAATGTAAGGAAGAAATTGAGGCAAAGAGAGGTTTAATCACTTGCCAAGGCAACCAAACAGGGATTCTAACTGAGCTGCCTGGTTCCCGAGCCTGTGTTTCAACTATTGTCAACAGCCCTGGCCAGCATTCACTGCCTCATCACACACAGCACTGGGGACAGGGTGGGAGGGTCGGCAGCATGGCAGGCTGAGTCTGGTTAGGCTGGTTCAAGGGGCTGGGGCCTGAGAGCCAGAGGAGGTCACAGAGGGAGAGGGGAGGAACCAGGGTTCCAGGAGGTTGGGTGTCTAGGGCTCTCAAGAACACAGAGCCGCCAGGGCCAGAAGGCAGGCCAAGGGAAGCCGTGAGGCAGTGACTGGAGTGGTTGACAAAGGGGTTTTTGGGGGCAGGCCTGGCACAGAGGGAGCAGCCATCAGGAAGGCCCGCGGCCCTGAAGCTGGTGCCCCTGCAGGCTCCACCAGGCCTCATCTGGGTAGGCACAACCCCCAGGGAACAGCTGCACACCCAGCAGTCCTCCTGGAAGGCAGGCTGGGTGCCGGGCCTGACACATGCCGAGCAGCAGGGCCTGCAACACACACAGGTGCGGAAACTTTAAAGGCCTTTGCCTGCTAGACCCCTTGATGTGGTCTGTGACGTGCAAGCGAGACAGCCTGACCGGCTCTCGGCACTTCCTGGGTCCGGAAGGCCTGGGGGGCTGGCTTCCCCCAGAAGCTGCGGGCAGAGGCCCACAAGCTGAGCCCCAGGCTCCTCGAGGCTGACACACGGAGGGTCAGGGGCCTGAAGCTGCCCGTGTGCCCCCCTCAACATAGAAGGCTTTGGTTTCTGGGCGAGAGAAACCCAGGGATCTTGGTCACACAGGATGGATTCGCCAAGGCCCGTGTCAGTATTTAGCCTGCGGACCTGGGCTGGGGGCGTTTGCCATGTGTTTGCCACTAAGTATGTGAGAAAGTCTGATTCTGGACCCGGCTGTTTCTCTCCCATCCCCACACGCCTGCCACGGTCAGCCGGGAGCTGTGGTTTTGGTGCTGAGTCCACCCAAGGCAGGGCCAGAGGTGAAGCAGGCAGCAGCTGCGGCCCAGCTCCCACACGTCCAGGCAGAAGCATCTGGCAGAGAGGAAGCCACTGAGGAGCTGGCCTGGCCGCCCGCCTGCTCCCCGGCTGCTGCTGGGGCTGAGCCAGCCTGGCTTAGCAGACACGCCTGAGGTGGCGGCTGGCCAAGGTTCAATGCGTCACAGAGCCCTGGAATTCTTTGTGCTGGAAGGACCTCCGTCCCTGGTCTGGGCACGCTCAGTAACGGTGCAGAGCCCGGGGCAGACGTCACGGAGAGACCCTGACGTTCCCTCTCTGACCGGCCTGCAGCATAAGCATCTGGGTAGCTGCCGCCAGTCACCTGGGGTCACGTGGAAACTCAACCTACCTGCCGCCTCAGATCCTGTCCAACCGTCTTGATTTTTCTGAAGAGGCCACTCACTGAACCTAGAGAGGGGAGGACAGACCAGACCCAGGGCTCCTGAGACGGAGCTCAGTGCCATTTCCTTTGTGTCACACCCGTTCTGTGAGTGCAGCATGTGCCGTGCCTCTGCGCAGCTCACCAGCTCTTACCTCCCTTCATTTCCACAGTGTGACCCCTCGAGTCCAATAACCACATATAGAGATGGCAGAGGACTCCAAGGAGGGGAACAATGGAGGCCGAGGGCAGCCTTCATCCCAATGGTGCTGCAGCTGGTCGGCTCCCAGAGACATACTGTATCTACTGGGGAATTTTGCAAGGTTCTTGTTAAACCATTGATGGCTTCATATCAGTCACGGTGGGAGTATTGACACCATGGGAACCAACAAACACTCCACATCAGGGCTTATTCTTTTGGGTCCGAGACAAGTGCTTTACTGGCTCACCACTGATCCAGACCCAGTGTTCCCACTGGTCTTCGGGTGTGCTTGCCCTCCCAACGTTCTCAGATTCTCCTCCCTCGCCAACCAGAATTCCTTCCCTGGGGCTTAGGTCTTGGCTTCCTCCACGAACTGTCCCCGAGCTTCCATCCAATCTAGTAGTTGGCACTGGCTAAGGGTCAGCTGTGGCTGGATCCTTTCCTTACACTCTTCCATATGATCCTCACCCGACCTTTGAGGTAGGGGCACAGTCTCCCCGAGTACAGAGCGGGACGCTTGAGGCATGGAGGGGCGGAGCGGCCGGCCTTTGTCATCACACCAGGGCCTCGGGAGTTCTCCAGCCCCACATTCCTGCCAGGCTGTTGCAGATCCCTGCCACCATCTTCACCTGCAATCGGGAATTCCTGGGCATCGTTCCCTCTGGCACCGGCTGCTACTGCTGGCCCAACTCCCCTGGCAGAAAAATGACCCGTGACTCACTCTCCCTGGCTCTGCTCTGCTGACCTCTGTGGCAGCTCTCCTAGGATTTCTCAAAAAGTCCCCGGGGCTGATTCTTTGGTGGACTCATCCTGATTACTTCCAACCCTGGCCCCCAGCTCCAGACTGAGTTGAGAACACCAAGGAAAAATAGCCGGAGTCATCTCCGAGAAATTGATGAGTTCGGTGCCTGAGAACCCCACGCCGTATCTGCTCGGCTGTGCCAGGCTCTGGGGCCTGGGGACAGGTGTGTGCACGTGGGCATTCTATTTTGCTGTTCAATTAAATATTTCTAGCACAGCGAAATCTAGGGAAAAGCCTAACAACACCCTGAGTACCCACACGTCAGCTTTGTTCGATCCTATCTTTTGCCTCATTGCCTCAGATCTTTTCAAAACCAGTAAATCGTTATAGAACTGGCTGAGGCCTCCTTCACACCCCTCCCCATCCTGGTTTCTCCCCACCTCCCCCTCCCAGAGGGGCCACCCTCCTGACTTTGGTGTGCGTACACACCCACAATCAAGACACAGAACTGTTGTGTGTGTTTTTATACCTCATCTACATGGATGTTCCTTCTGTGATTTGCTCCTGGCACTTAACATTAGGTTTTTGGGTTTGTTTGATTTAAAAAATTTTTCATTTGGCATGACTCCAGACTCCAAGAGAGTTAAAGAAATAGGCCCATGAATCCCCATGTGGACACTCTTCATCCATATTCACCAATTATATTAACCCTAGAGGCCCATTGCACAGGCCTTCCTTCCCCTGGCTTTGCTCCCGCCACCCAGGAGCTGGCAAGTCCTTGCTCCCGCCTCAGCTTCCCCTGTAGCTCCCTCTGCCTCCCTTCCCCCTCATAGCAGGCGTCCTTCCCCGCAGCCACTCTGTGCTTGCATAGGCAAATTAACCTGCCATCTTTGTCAGGTTAATTTGCATATTCACACCTGATTGGCTGTGGGTGTAGCAGAGGTAGGGTCAACTTACATGTTTGTCTATTATTAGGTAAGACTAGAGACCCGATGCACAAAGATTCGTGCAAGAATGGACCTTCCTTCCCCTGGCTGCCAGCACTGACTTTGCTCTATCTGGAGCCGCCTTTCTGCCTTCCCATGCTGCCCTGAGGCTCCGAGGAGCTGGGTTGGTGCAGAACACCTGTATCCTGCCCCACCCCCAGCCACTCAGTGCCTTCGTATGCAAATTAACCCTCCATCTTCGTTGGGTTAATTTGCATACGCACTCCTGATTGGCTGGTGGGCATTGCGAAGGTACGGCAATTAGCATGTTTCTCTTTTATTAGTGTAGATTTTTGTCACGCCTGCTTGTTCTCTCTCCCTTCCTCTCTCTCTCTCTCTTTCTCTCTCTCTCTCTCTCTCTCTCTCGTTCATGTTTTCCTGAACCTTGTGAGAGAAAGAAGCAGGCTTTGTGCCCCTTTACTCCCATTTATTTCAGTGGGGATTTCCCAAACTCAAGGACATTCTCCTACTAACCTAGGCATCGGGGTCAAAATCAGGAAATCAATGTGTGCTATACACAGGGTTTCGAGATGAAATGGTGAGGTGTTGGTTTCTACCTCCTCGCAGCTGTGTGCCAGTCCAGGGTGGATGAGGCCCAGCCTGTTTCCCCTTCTCTGTGGATGGACATTGGCTGTTCCCGACCTCTCAGTGTGAGTGCTGCTACAGTGAACATGCTTGCTGTTGCCTTACACTCTTGAGTGTGTCCTGGGAGGGGGGGCTGCTAGGACCTGGGCTCCAGGGTCCCCATCTCGTAGATTTTGACAGATTGTCTTCCAAGTAGGTGCAACCATTTTCATTCTTGGGGTACTTTACCCCCTTGGTCCTCCGATGGCTTTTAGGGGGCTGATTGGTGGATTCCCACCTCTCTCAGGCCAGGTCTCATGCTGTTGCTATAGCAACAGGTGTTCCTAGGAGAAAGGGCATGACCGTATACATGGTCACCCCAGCTAGAATAGCCACCTCTTTGAGGGGCTCTTGTGTGCTGGATGCTGCTTGATGCACCTTACAAGTGGCAGGCATTACCAGCTCTGTTGTACTGACAAGAAACTGAGGCCAGGGGAGGTTAAACACCCCGCCGAAGGTCCCAATGGCTGGGAGGTGGCCGGGGTTGGTGTGAGAGCTAGTGCTTTATCTTCAGGCTGGCAGATGGTGTGAAATAAGCACCGAGTCTCTGACTGTGGATTTGCAGTGAGAGGATGTCAGCTGAGAGGTCAAGGCCTCTTCCTGTGACATCCCCCACCCCAGCTCCTGCCCCATCTTCTCGGTTCCTTCCCCTCTGTGCACTGTGCAGAAGGAATGGGTGAGCAGCATTGAGCATGGAGGAGAAGGGAGAGGAGAAGGTGTGGGGGTGGTGGTGAGTGCCTGTCCCCCTCACTCGGGAGTGAGGGAGGGAGGGAAGGAGGAAGGGAGGGAGGGAAGACCGAGGCACGGTGTGGCCTCAGGCTCCGGGGTCAGAGTCAGGCAACACTCCTCCCTGGGCCGCTGGAGGGTCCTGTCCCAGCTTGAGAAAGAGGTGCCACTTCAAACTGGAGAGAGGGGCTTTGTCTGGTATCACACTCCTTGCTCAGAGGAGTGGGGCCACACCTTCCAGGGACCACTGCAGCCTCGCCTGCCCCTGCCGGCCTGGAGCTTTGTGAGCCTGGGGTCCAGGCCTCTCCCTTAGTCTTATGATGGCTGGAGGCCGGCCAGCCGAGGTCGGGGTGGTGGATGGGACGGAGGTGGCCTTTTCCCAGTCCTCCCCTCCATCCCACACTCCCTGGGGTTCTGCCAAGTCTGCACAAGGGGCCTCAGTTCTCTCCCCCGGGAGGCATCGTTGGAACTTCCTGAGCGGCTGCCCTGGGGCAGGGGTGGCACCAAGCCGCATCCTCAGAGCTGGGAAACCTCCCGCCTTCCTTTCAGACACGCAGCGTCCAGGGAGCCCCACCCGGGGCAGCCCACCCGTGGCTCCACCTCTGTGCTCAGTGGCCCCCGTGGATGCCTCTCCCCCTGGAGCAGATCTTTCTCTTCTTCTCACTCACGTTGCATAAGCCTGAGACGGGGACACAGGTACCAGGCCAGGAAGCCAGGGACACGCCATGCCAGTTTACTCCTTCCTTCCGAGGGCTAGTGAGAAAATCTCCCCCAAGAACTGGATGCTGAGTCCGACCTGGTCCCTGCAGCCCCGGGCCAGGGGTCCCCACGTGTCTGACCACTCGGCAGCCGGGCGGTGCAGCCTGGGTGTCAGAGGCTGGCAGCACTGCAGGTTCGAGCTAAGGGCTCTGCTCCCAGGAGCAGAAGGAAAACTAGCCCTGGAACGATTTCTGTTTCCGGTGGAATTGCCCTAAAGTTTCTGAGGCTCGTTGTTTTTGCGCCAACAGTGCCATTAACCAGCCCAGGCCCCCGGGCTGCCTCTGCAAGGCCCTGAGCGGGGTTTGGCTGCTGAGAAGGGAGGTGTGGGTGTCTGGGTCACTGGTTCTGCTGGCAGATGATATATCCAGGGCTGTGTGTGCTCCGCAACGGTCCCTGGCAATTAGCGCTGATGTGGCCAGGCTGCTGTAGAACAGTAATCACGGTCCTAAAATAGAGCCAGACCTGGTGCCAGCTCCGGGGATCCCCAGCGGTGCCATCCCGCCAGAGCATGAAGGCCACCATCATGGCCATGGGTGTGGTGCAGTCACAGGTGCGTGCCCGGCCCCGTTACCCCTCCTTGGCCGGGTCAGAGCAGGTGCCCCTGTCACTCTGTGTCCTCAGGGCTTCTCTGCTCTTGTGACCCAAGCCTTCCCCCACTCAGCTGTTCCTTCTCAAACTTCTCCACTTGCTGCAGCCTTTGGCACTTAGAGATCCTCTCCCCGCTCAGATCCCACAGCTGCCAAGTCACTCTTAGGGGCCCTGCACAGGCCTTCGTTACGGCTGCCCCGGCCCCCGGGAGGGGGGGACGCTGAGTGGCGTGGACAATTCCTGGAGAGCAGTATCTTAAGAGCCTTTGGCCTCTCCGGTGGTTTAGTCAGAGCCGCCACAAGGGCCTCTATGGCACACGTTATCGCCAGGTTTCTGGGACAGCCAGCGCCCGCTGGGCTCGCTGTGTCAAAGGGACCCTCCCAGGGTGTTTCTGTGCCAAAACAAGCTGACGTCCTTTTGCATGTCAAGCCATGGGGTTCCCAGGCACTTGAACTTGTGGCTGGTCTCTGGGACCAGATGATATCGTGGGTATCAGCTGAGTGCACACCCAGATGCATACCTCAGTCACTCTATCCGATGCGCTAGGTCCTAAAATCAAGGCTACCAAGCGGGAGAATTGTAGCAAGAAGAGAAAAAGGAGAATCTGAACTAGAAAAATAATAGTTGACATTGACTCTGATTGTGTGTGCTGGGCAAAGTACTTGAGAGACATCTTATCAAATCGGCAAAACACCTCTACTACCAGTTGGACTATTATTATTAGTCTTTTTTTAAATGTTTAAGCTGAAGCCCAGAGGTAAAGTAGCTGGACAGAGATCACACAGCCTGGATCCAAACCTAGGGCTTCTATCAATAGAAGGCAGGCTTCTTCGGAACTGGCCTTCAAGGATTGGGCAAACTTTATCCCCAGTAGTTTACTATAAAAAAAATTTAAACATACAGAAGAGTTGGAAGGATTTTGCAGTTAACTCTCAGATACTACCCACTTACCTTGAATGTTTTTGTATATTTGCTTTATTACATATCTCTATCCATCTACTTTTTCTTGGTGTTCTTTTTTTTTTTATTTCAAATAAAGTTTTGGGCATCCCCTGAATATATTAGAATGCATATCATTAACTGGAGTCCAGTACTTATCTATGGTTCTCTTTGATTGTCTTAGTGTAAAATTTACACGTGATAAAATGTAAATACACATACTGAGTGTACACTTGAATTTCATATCAATGGATTCATACAGTATGAATTTTCTTGCCTCTGGCTCCTTTCACTCAGCATAAAGCTTTTGAGGGTCATCCATGAGGGCGGGGTGTATCTGTAGATGCGTATTTATTGCTGTTCCATTCTGCCATGCCCCAGCATCTGTTTGTCCATCCTCCCATCGGTGGACCCCTGGACCAGACTGGGGCTATTATGAGTAAAGCCGCTTTCGCTTTAGGTCTTTTGTTTGTTTTTTTGTTAATTGTCACCCGAGGATATTTTCCCATTGATTTTTAGGAAGAGTGGGAGAGAGAGGGAAAGACAGTAAGAAACATCAACGTGAGAGAAATATTGTACATCCATTGGTTGCCTCCTGCAGGAGCCCCAATCAAAAAGCCTGGGCGAGCCGAAACTGGTTTGGCTCAGTGGTAGAGCGTCCGTCTGCGGACTGAAAGGTCCCAGGTTCGATTCTGGTCAAGGGCATGTACATTGGTTGCGGGCACATCCCCAGTAGGGGGTGTGCAAGAGGCAGCTGGTCGATGTTTCTCTCTCATTGACGTTTCTAGCTCTCTATTTCTCTCCCTTCCTCTTTGTAAAAAATCAATAAAATATATTAAAAAAAAAAAAAAAAAAAAGCCCAGGCGGGGGAGGAGCCTGCAACCAAGGTACATGGCCTTGACTGGAATTGAACGAGGACCCTGTGGTCTACCGGCTGACACTCTATCCACTGAGCCAAACTGATGAGGGCATCCCCAGGTCTCTTAGTGGACATCCGCTTCCCTTTTTCCTTGGGGATGCACGCAGGCCTGGAATGGCTGGACCAGAGGACAAGTGTGTATGTTAAGGTTTATTAAAAAAAAAAAGCCTTTTCCCAAAGTGGTTGTGCATTCTTCCCGGCAATGTAGGAGAGTTCTGGTTACATCCATCCTCCACCGTGCGATGGTGGCGGGCTTTGTAATGTTAGCCATGCTGGTGGTTGGGACGCGGTATTTCATTGTGGTTTCAATTTGCATTTCCCTGGTGACTAATGAGGTGAGCTCTCTCTCACCTGCTTTCTTTTTTGGCCATTGGTATGCCTTCTTCTTTGAGGGCTCTCTCCATCTTCGGCCCGTTTTATAAATTAATTTGCTTGTTCTCTGTTGCATGCGTGCTTTGCAAATATTTTCTCCCCGCCTGTGGTTTGAGTATTCGTTTTTCTGAAGGAGGTATTTTGATGGGCACAGGTTTAAATTGTGATGCATCTGGTTTATCCGTGTTTTCCTGTATGGCTCTTGCCTTCTGGGTCCAATCCAGTAAGCCGATGCCCAGCCATTGGAGAGCATGTGGGAGGAGGTGATAGAGAATCTGCAGGAGCCCCAGGCGAGGAGGGCAGCTTTGGCTGGGTGATGAACAGCCCTGTGTAGGGGAGTCTGCAGGGAGGTGCTGTTCAGAAAAGGAACACCTTCAGTGTTAGGAGGTGGGACTGATTCCTTAGGCAGTGCGGGCCATTGCAGGCTTCAGAGCAGGGGAGGGTGTGATTGCAAGAGAGGGATGGCATGTTCCCAGGGAAGCGAGAGCAGAGTTTCTTCTTGGTCACCTTGAAAGCAATGTGTGCCCCCCTGCCAGGGAGCTGGGAACTGCAGGTTCATCTCGGTTGCTCCTCAAAGACTCTCCAGTCCCCACTAGAACTTAAGGGGCCCATTTCTTACCAAAGAAGCCTGGGGCTGGCGTGGGCCAGTTGTTAGAGGGTAGCCCAGGGAAGGCGTTTATTTATTTATTTATTTATTTATTTATTTATTTATTTATTTATTTATTGCTAATCCCCACCTGAGGATATTTTCCCATTGTTTTTTAGAGTGAGTGGAAGGGAGGAGGAGAGACACACAGAGAGAAACATGGATGTGAGAGAGACACATCAATTGGTTGCCTCCTGCACACCCCCCGACCAGAGCCGGGGATCAAGCCTGCCCTTGGCTGGAATCAAATCCGGGATCCTTCAGTCCAAGGGCCAACGCTCTGTCCATAAGCCAAACCAGTTAGGGCTCCATGTACATGGGTTTAGAGCCAATTCTCCCAGCATCCTTACCGGGACCCCTGTCCTTCCCCATGCGGACCTCGCCCCCTCCCTGGCTCCTGCCACCTCCCTGGCTTCCTTGCACTTTTTTTTCTAGACCAGATAACATAAGCCCTGTGTCTGGACTCTCTTCCCCTCACTAGCACCATTCATCATGACATACTCTATGTCACTCGTTGTGCTTGTCCATCACCACCACCACCACCCCCACAGGAAGTGACTCCATCCTGGCTCATCCCTCCCCCAGGCCTCTCCCAACAGCACATGCCAGCCCTGATCCCGGGTGCCCCTGGGCCACATCACAGGAACTCACAGGGCAAGGAGCCATGTCTTCCTGGCTCTATAACTAGGTTTTGGGGTGTGTGTGTGTGTTTAAATCATTTTGTTCCCTGCTCTAACCCAGTGCCTAACATCTGGCACTTGCAGGCCCTCAGAAAATATTCGTAGAATGAGTGAATGCGAGGCGAACACCTCATTTCTCCCAGGGTTCACCCAGGGCCACTCAGCCAATGGAGGAATCTTCCCGGCCACGCCCTGCCCATTGCACAGATGAGGAGAGTGAGGCCCTGTGGCAGGGCAGAAAGGAGCCTATAGCTCTCGCCCCAGCTGCCATTAGAGTCCTAATTGCCCCCCAGGGAGGCCCTGGGCCGAGGGAGGAGATTTGAGGATGATCATCAAGCCTTTTGGTGCCAGAAGGTATTTTTGGTTTTCAGGGGAGGGGTGAGGGGGGATGAGAAGGTGGGGGGGAGGTTAGAGGAAACTAATGGGCCTCGAAGTGCTTGCTTTCTGGGTAATTCTAGCTCCTCTGATTCAACTTCTCTCCCAGAGGAGAAGCTGCAGCCACGCTTTGGGCCTGGGAAGAGGTTGCATCAATATCAGCTGGGCCTCCCCAGCCTTGAGCTCCAAATGAGACCCACCAGACCCCAATTTCACAGCCTGTGAACACCCCTGAGACTGCCCTGCTGCCCCCACGCCCCCAGCCCCACGGTGCCCGCTGCTGCCTGGGACACCCCTGTTGTCCTGGTAACCCGGCACCGGTTTCTGCGTGGACCCAGAGGGAAATCCATAAACACCCACGCAGCATCCGTGAGAGGGAGGGCCTCCCGGAGGCTTTGGGGTGGGGGCGGCAGAGCAGGGATGTTAGCTCAGTGACCCTCATACCTCACATCTCCCTGCTCAGGTCCCTGCAAAACCCACCTGCTTAACACAGCACAGGTCTGCTGGACGGTTTAATCCAGCACTTCCCAGGGCCTCCTCACCTTCTCCCCCACCCCCCCAACCACCACCAGGACTCCACCCTCCTCTTTAGGAAATGCTGCTCCCTTATCAGGACTTCTGGGTCCTGCTGCCCTCCACCCCCTTCCCATGCCCCAGGAAGTGGCTCCATCCTGGCTCATCCCCCACCCCTCCGGGCCTTTCCCAACAGCAAATGCCAACCCTGACCACAGGGACCCCCGGGCAGCATCACAGGGACTCCCAGGGCAAAGAGCCAACCTTCCTGGCTTCATAGCGAACTACCCCCTTTGGTCTGATTAAGGCTTCACCCCTGCAGACTCGGTCCCCGCCTCCGGTAGGATGCAAACAGGCCACGCAGCCCACCTGACTCCAGGTTTGAGTCACTCAGATGCCTCCCTCCTTTTCTAGAATCAGAGTGTGGGGGGTGTGGGGTGCTCCAGGCAGGAGATCTCCTAAACTGGACCTCTGCTTTGGTTTTGCTGTTTCTTAAGCCTGAGACTCTCCTCCTTCGCCCGCCCTGGCCTGTCTTGTCCTCCTGGTGGGGTCAGGAGACACCTCTGGAAATGTCTGTATCAGCGCGTCCAACAGGTGGAACACAAGCCTCATATGGAGTTTTAGATTTTCTAGTAGCCACATTTAGAAAGCAAAAGGAAATCAGTGGCATTAATTTTACTAATGTCTTATTTAACCCAGTATATCTAAATGATTATCATTTCAGAATATAATCAACGTAAGTTATTATTAATGAGCTATTTACAGTCTTTTTTTTTTCCTCATATCAATAGTGTTCAAAACCCTGTGTGCAGGTCTCAACCCACCTTTTTTTTTTTAAATAAATGTACATTCAGTATTAGCTTGTATTCATTTCAGGTGTACAGCATTGTGGTTAGACAATCACTATTTTACAAAGTGTCCCCCCCAATATTTCCAGTACCCAGCTGGCACCATAAAAGTTATTACAATATCATTGACTATATTCCCTGTGCTGTACTTCATGTCCCTGTGACTATTTTGAAACTACTCCTCAATCCCTCCACCTTTTTTTTTTTTTTTAAATATATTTTATTGATTTTTTACAGAGAGGAAGAGAGAGGGATAGAGAGTTAGAAACATCGATGAGAGAGTAACATCGATCAGCTGCCTCCTGGACGCCCACCACTGGGGATGTGCCCTCAACCAAGGCACATGCCCTTGACCGGAATCGAACCAGGGACCCTTCAGTCCGCAGGCTGATGCTCCATCCACTGAGACAAACCGGTTTTGGCAACCCCTCCACCTTTTCACCCGGTACTCTAAACTCCCGGCCCCCAAACCACCCTTCTTTAAAAATATATTTTTGTTTTGATTTCAGAGAGGAAGGGAGAGTGAGCAAGAGATAGAAACATCAATGATGAGAAAGAATCATTGATCGGCTGCCTCCTGCACGCCCCACACTGGGGATTAAGCCCGCAGCCCGGGCGTGTGCCCTGACCGGGAATGGAACCACACCTCCTGGTTCATAGGTTGACGCACAACCACTTAGCCAGCGGGCCAGGCTTGAACGCCCATTTTTCAGAGCTCAGTTCCCATATGCAGCTACGGTATCAGATAGAACAGTTTTCTGTCTTGATCCGGGTTGTAGCCAGAATGTGGCTCACTGTATGCTAGAGACTCGTGCATTTCAGTGTGTGTAAGCTACATGTGCATTAAAAAGGTTTTTAAGAGCCTGTTCGCAGTTACGCCAAATGCACCCTCTGCCTCACCCCTCCCCAAGGCCTCTGAACCCACCTTACATCGTGTTTCTGTGATGTTCACTCCAGTGCTGTCCTACAGCTGATTGTTTCTATGTATGTTTAACCCACCCTATATAATGAAAGCCTAATATGCCAATCAACCAAATGGCAGAATGACCTTCTGGAACAACCTTCCAGAACGACCTTCCGGAACAACCAGTGCGCAGGGGGCGAGGCCATGGTGGCTGTGAGGGCCTTCCCTTGCAAGAATTTCATGCATCAGGCCTCTAGTTTTGTTATAAGCACCGAAAGGTGAAGAGTTCATTCATTTCTAACTCCCTCGAGGGCCACAGGCTTCTGAGATGCTAAATAAGTCAGCGGGTTGCATTGAGCCCCCATCGGTACTAAACCTACCTCTCCGTGGGGCTGCAGAACCGGCTGACCATTCCATTCTGTTTTCAGTCCTAGTCCAGAGGCTGATAAAAGAGAGGAAGAGGAGGAGGAAGATGGCATGGGGCCTTGTCCGCCAGTCACCCCGAAGAACTGCTTTGCTCCCCGGGGCATCAGCGTCCTGGAGAAACTCGTCAAAACGTGCCCAGTGTGGCTGCAGCTGGGCCTGGGCCGGACGGAGGCGGCCCGGATCCTGCACCGGGAGGCGGCCGGGGTGAGTCCGGGTCTCGCCATCGCGTGGTCAGTGGGGCAGGTACAGCTTCCGGGAGCTGCACATTAGTTTTCCTTTGTTATGTTTATCAGCTTCCCCACCAGGGTGGTTTCTCCAGAACTCAGGAGAGAGTGGGGGTTGGGGGGAGGGCTGGGCTCTGTTTGGAGAGCAGGTGTCCCGCTGGAGAGCAGGGCGGTGTGGCTGGCTGGGGCCTCTGGGCCTTTGGGCTCCGGAGGCAGGACTGACACTTTGAGAACTAAGCCAGGTGTCTGGGGACCAGAGAGAGCCAGAAGCAGACAGACCCAAGAAGTCACCTTACATCCCTTATTGACACATGAAAACAGGGCTGTGTGACGGGGCCACAAGACTTCTTTGGAATCAGGCTCGGTGGCTTGGGCAGGTGCTTACATTTGCTGAGTCTCGCTTTCCCCCTTCGAGACGGAGCCACGAAGAGCACTTTCCTCCCAGCGGGGTAACCCCACGGGAGTGGGCAGGTGGGCAGGAAGGATGAGTCAGCGCTCACCCAGTGCCACCCCCCCCACCCCACCCCCCACGCAGTTCCTCTTACCTTTTAAAAAAGAATGTACAGTGAATTTGTTTAATTATAAAAGGGATATGCATGTTCACTGTAAAAATAAAATCAAACTGGACAAAATTGATAAAATAAAAAGGAGTATCATAAAAGTTCTTCCACCAGTTTTTCTTCAACGAACCCAGTTCCTACAAGTCTTTTTGTTTTGTTTTGTTTTTTCAGGAGGTGAAATTCAGTTAACATAAAAGTAGCCATTTCCAAATGCATGATTTAACATACCACCTCTATCTAATTCCAAACATGGCATCACCCCCAGGTGAACCCTTAGCCCTTAGCCATCAGTCAGGCCCCGTTCCTCCCTCCCCAGGCCCCGGCAACCACCAGTCCGCTCCCAGAGGTCAGTTCTGCTAGAAATGCATGTGTAGCTCTCCAGCCCTTTCCCATGGAGAGTCCCACATCCATGACAGCTGGTGTTCACTCAGTATTGCTTCCTGTCCCAGGCACTCGTCTAAATTCTTCCTGTAAATCTGAACAATTTATCCCCACAGCGGCCTTCTGGGGCAGGAAGGACTGTTCTGCCCATTTTACAGATGAGGTAACTGAGGTGCACCATTGGTGACAAAGGGAGTGAGATTTGAACCCAGGCAATCTGGGTGCTCCTGTGCTGTACATGTGCAGTACACATGTGTTTTATGTGACGCAGACGGAATCGTATCTTTCAGCCATCGGGCCCTTTTGCTGCCCTCACCTTCCGTGTAGCCTGAGGTGCTGCCCTGGGTCCGGGGCATAGACCATGCCCACTAATTCATGAGCTGAGTTGGTCAGTGGACTCATTCTGACCTTGGCCGAGGTAAAATCCATTGGGTTGGCGATGGTACCTGAAAATAGGAATTCCTGCTACGTAGGGGACCTCCAGCTAAGTCCCAGAGTTGGAGCAGATGCCCCTTCTGTTCCCTGCTCTGACCTTCCCCCCACTCTGCCCCAGGAGCTGCTGTATTTTCAAGCAGAAGCAAAGCCCTAAGCTCATGTTCTGCACAAAAGATTGGCCGACGTTACCCAACGTTGCTCTTCGCCTGATCTTACTCATCCTCACAGCGATTTGCCTCTGTTCTCAGTGGCCCTGTTTCCAGGGAAGGAAACAAAGACACAGAGACCTGGCCTCAGTTGCCTGAGCTCACACAGCTGGAAGAGCAGAGCCTGCATGGCCTGGTCTTCGGGGATGCTGGGAAACTCTTTGCTGCATAACGTCACCCCCACCGAACTGTCCAAAATCCCGCCCCACCCCCCAGCGCAATGCCTCCAGTGTTTTAAAGATGCAGATACGGTGTGGGTGGTCCTCAGGCTGTGAGAGCTCATAGGGTCATCCAAGGTCACCTGGACCCACTCCTGCTGGCACCAATGAGAGACAGTGCTTCATCCAGTCTGGGGCCAGTGGTCAAGAGATTGGAGATCCCGGCCCTTTTTTCCCAAATATCTATGTGACCTTGACCCTGTCCACCCCTTTCACCACTCCCCGTCTCCCCTCCCAGCAGCCTGCTTTTTTCTGATAAGGTGGGAACATATTGGCTCAATTTTAAATTTGTGTGTGTGTGTGTGTGTGTTTCTATCGAGAAGCAAGGCAATCAAAAAGACACCTTTATTCATTCTGCACCCAAGTGGTGTTTTTGTTTGTTCATTTTATTTTTAGAGGTTTTAGATGTATAGAAAAGTGGCAAAGAGATCTATGTCCCTTATAGATCCCTCACCCAGTTTCTCTTGTTGACATCTAACATTAGTAGGGCACATTTGTCCCAATGAATGAACCAAGACTGATACACCCGTATCAACGAAACCCCGCAGTTTACTCAGATTCCCTTAGCTTTTGTCAAATGTCCTTGTTCTATACCAGGATCCCCCCCAGGGCACCATGTACTCATCCAGTCTCCTTGTCAGCATGTCACATGGCTGTGATAGTTTCTCAGACTTTGTTTTTGACGACCTTGTCAGTTTTGAGGAGTAGTGGTTGGACATTTTGTAGAATGCTCCTCAGCGGGGAGTTGTCAGATCTTTAGACTGGGGTTATTCACATCCTCTCAATACTAGCAACATGATTAGTCACTGTGGATGTTGACCTTGGTCACCTGGCTAAGACAATTATGTGTCACTTCCTCCCCTGCCAGGTAGCTCCCTCTTCATAAGGAAGTCACGGTGTACAACCCACACTTAGGAAGAAGTCACTCTCCATCTCTTTGAGAAGCTACATAAATTATTTGCAATTCTTCTGCCTAAGACATGTGTCTCTTCTTCCCTGTTTACTTATTTTTTCAGTCATTGACTTGAAGCAATATGGACTCTGGACATTTATTTTATGCTTGGGGTGACAATGCAATACTACTTTCATTATTTTTTTGCTCAGATTACTCCAGCGTTGGCCACTGGGAGTCTCTCCGTGGGCTCCTGTGTCTCTTTGACATTCCCCCATTGTGTTTGGTTTTGTTTGCTCATTAGTTTTTGGAGTCCTCCTTTACTTTCTGTCACTACAAGATGCTCCAGGCTTATCTTGTATTTTCTTATTAATCCTCACCCAAGGATATTTTTCCATTGATTTTCTTTCCTTTTTTTTTTTTTTTTTTTTTTTTTTTTTTTTAAGAGATAATGGAAAGGAGGGGGAGAGATAGAGAGAAACATCAATGTGAGAGAGACACATTGATTGGTTGCCTCCAGCACGTGCCTGGACCAGGGCTGGGGACTGAGTCTGCAACCCAGATGTGCCCTGGACCAGAATTGAACCTGGGACCCTTTTGTCCTCAGGCCAGTGTTCTATCCACTGAGCCAAACCAGCCAGGGCTCTCATATTTTTTGCCCTAGTTCTAGAACCAGCCATTTCTCCAAGGAGCCTTCACTCCTTTTACTGGAGGGTAGTATTTGAAACCAAGATCACAAGGCCATGTGTGTTCATTGCTGCTGGAGTGTCCTTGCTTCCAGGCCCACAGGTGGTGTTTAATGACAGACTCCTTATAAGATTGCCGGTGGTGATGTGGGTGGGGGGGAGGGGAGCTTGGAGAGAAGATAAGCTGAAGAGTTGCAGGAACCTGAGCTGTGATGCAGAACAGCCATGTGGGAGGTCCAGGGCACCTTCCCAGGTGTGAGTTCAAGGATGACACTTCTGATCCATGTTAGTTTGGTGGTAGCATCACTGAAGCCCGCTCTTGCCCCTTCTCTTGCTGGGGCCAGGAAAGAGCTCACAGTTAGCAGTTACTCCAGGTCTGCTCTGTGCCATGCACTGTCTCTCATCTCTCCAACAGCCCTGCAGAACAGGGGGCGGGCTCTCTAGTTCATAACTAAGGAAACTCCATTGTGATGGTAAGGAGCCTAAGGAATAGAGCCGGCAATGAGTGAGTGCCTTCAAAAGCTTTTTAAAAACCACCACAGCCTAACTGGCATGGCTCAGTGGCTGAGTGTCATCCTATGAACCAGGAGGTCACTGTTCAGTTCCTGGTCAGTAACATGCCTGGCTTGTGGGCATAATCCCCAGTAGGGGTCTTGCAGGAGGCAGTCCATCAGTGATCCTCCCTCCTCATTGATGATTCTATCCATCTCCCTCTCTCCCTTCCTCTCTGAAATCAACAAAAATCTGTTTTAAAAACCACCATGTCTCAGCCTCAGCCTTAGAAATGCTGATTCTTTGGCTTGGAAAGGGGCTTAGGCACCGATAGGCTTTAAAAGCTCTCCAGGTGATTTTGTTCTGCAGCCAGGATTGAGAAACTCCACTCCAGGCCAGGATACAGCTCCGGTGTCAGCCATGGGAAGGTGGGTCACGTGCATCCAAAGCAGGCTCTGGCAACTCAATCGCCGACCTCCACAGGCGAGGCAGCTCCTGCACCCGTGGCCTCAGGAAGGCTAACCACTCCGTTCCTGCCCTGATGGGCCCGATCAGAAAATCTCCCCAAGCAACTGGAAAATAGTCCTACAGTAACAAAAGTGGGAAAGCAGACAGCTCGGGATTGTCCAGGCCAACAATGGCGAGTGAACACAAAACCATTTAGAGTATCTAGTGTTGGGTTTTCAGACGTTTGTGTGGGGAGGAGGAGGGGCGCAGTGGCTGCAGACTTCTCTCCCTAAGCATCCCTGTGCCAACGGTTACTGGAATCAGCTGGTCTTTCCAACTCCCGCTGGCAAAGGTAGCAGGAAGGGGCTTCCGGGACCGCTGACCCTGCCTCGGCACTGCAGACATTTAGCTGTGAAGCTAAACTCACTTTTGTGAAAGCCTCTTGGGGTCTGACTGTGCTGGGACAGTACCTGGGGTGGGGAATGTCCGGCCCATGGGCCTTAACACAAAATCCTCATAAAAGGAAGAGAGGAAGAGGGCACCCAGAAGTTGAGGCTGCGTGTTTATCTACCCGATGGCTATGTCAGTACCTTCTGTTGCTTAACAAACTGCTCCAAAATTCAGTGATTTACAACAGTCACCATTGGATTTGCTCACGATTCTGGGTCAGCAGTTTGGGCTGAGTTCTGCTGAGCGGTTCTTCTGCCCATCTCTCCCGGGGTCAGCGTGCAGTCACATTGTCTGGCCGTGTGACGAGCTGGTTGGCCTGAGATGACTTCTCTCACATGTCCAGCGGCTGTGCCCGCTGTCGGCTGGGCCCGCAGGCTCCCGCAGGGTCTTCACCTGGCTGTGGTCCGAAGGGTGAGCGTGGAAATTGACATGCCTCTGAGGCCTGGCTCAGAACGCCAAGCATCACTTCTGCTGCATTCTTTTGGTCCAAGCAAGTCTCCAAAGCTACTTGCAGGGGGTAGAGAAAGAGAAGCAAGGGGGGCTTGGAGAATTTGCACATGGAACCCCTAAGGGTGTTGGAGGAAGAGCTCTGGGTGGCCCACCCAGCACTTTTGCCCCCTCTGTGGGAAGCATCTCTTTAGAGGATAACAAGTGGGCAACCTGTGAGGGTGGGGACCAGGGGAATTGGTGGTCTCCCTCCTAGCAATGACCTTGGTGGTCTCCCTCCTAGCAGTGGCCTTGGCTGCACTCCCCCGGGTGTGAGCCCAGGAGATTCGCTACCACTTAGAATGCTTTGCAGGAGTCCCTGCTCTGCAGCGCTTCCCCACTATGCTGCACAGAGACCCTGTTTTCACACTGTGGTTACTTCCCAGAAGCGACTCTGTGACTAGCTGAGCAGCTAAAGCTCCCTGAAGGGGAATGAGGAGCAGGCCCTCTTATTCCAAAGGACAGTGGCCAGAACAGACCACTTGGTGGAGTTCTGCCCACAGCAGGCACCTGTGAGTGCCCCCTTCCCACTAACTAGCAGTCTCTTATACCCCCACCCCCTTCCCCCAGGGCCTGTCTTGGCTCCTCAGATGAGAAGCCCGGGACTCGGCCACGGCAGAGGAGGTGCTGGGGGAGGCTGTAGCCATGCTGACAGAGGGGGGACTTCGGGTTCAGAACTGAGGGCTTGTCAGAGACCAGCCAGAGGAGCGTTCCACCCCTCACACCACCCCCTCACGCCGGCCCCCGAGGAAGTAAGTACTAGCTCACGCAGGTGATGGCAAGAGATAAGCGAGATGCTCACGGTGACACCTGGGGCTGCATCCTGTGTCTGCACTTCCTGTCCACATGGCCCTGGGATCCTTTGGTCTGTCTGTGCCCCACACCTTCATGCATCAGAGGGAGCAGTAATAGGACCAGCCCCAGAGGCCTGTGGTGAGAACTGGGTGATGCCCGGTGTCAGGTGCCTGGGCCGGAGCGCAGGCCTTAGCCGCTCTTTGAACGTGTGGCTCCTTCCTACCGACTGGCCCCCTCTCTCCAGGAAGCCCCTCCTCCTTCTCTCCACAGTAAGCACATGTGGTTCTAGATGGAGACCGAGGCACAAAGGCCAGCAGCGGGGTTGGGGTGGGGTCTCTGTGGAGACCCACTTGTCCCGAAGGGCATGCTCCTGGGCAGTATCTCAGGTACTTCTCCCAACCCTGAGGGCTTTGACTTCCTTTCTGGCTTTGGCCGGTGGTCTTCGGTGTTAGTAACCCCATTTGCAGACCAGAACACTGAGGCTCAGGGAAGCCGTGGAATTTCCCAGGCCCACAGAACTCATAGCTGGCTGCTCCCCTGCTGGCCTCTGACAAGCCCTCATGCAAGCCCCAGGCCCCCTCCTGGTAGGTCTGGGCCCGTCACCCTCCCAGTACACCAATGTGTCACCAACCAGGGCTCCTCTGAGCTTCTGGCTACAGAGGTCTATTGGGGGGGGGGGGGGGGGAAGGGAGGAGGCTGCAATTCCAACCCCCTTTGAAACTCAGGGCCCACCCAGCAGTCACCTGTTAGCTTAAACTCAGGTGTGGTAGCGAGGGGCTATTTGTGAATGACAGAAGACACTCCTATCCCGTCACTCAGGAAATTCCAGGGATTTCTGAAGCTTTGCCAGGAAAGGGGGACAAAGGCCAGATGTATTTTCGTAAATCACCCCCATGCTCTACCAGCCCCCGGTGATGAGCCCAGGAGATTCGCTACACTCTCTCCCGTTCCCTTGATCACTGGTTCCCACTTGGTCCTCCGAGGAAGGGGCAGAGTGACCTCCTTTCTCTGAAAGACCGCGTGCTCCTGGCTCAGCTCAGAGCAAGGCCAGGCGTACGTACTGGAAGCCCAGGTCACCGCGGAGCAGAGGACAGGGGCCTCTGGAAGGGAGCCGCCTTCCTGCCAGTCCCCTGGGGAGGGCCCCTCCAGCGTGGGCCCCTTTGCAGGCAGCATCCCGCCTGCTCCTCGTCTCTGCCCCGGAAGCCTCCCTCCCACCCTCCCTCCTTTCGAGTTCTCACGCCTCTGCGTGCTTCAGGAGAGGGGCTGGTGAACTCATTGGCAGCCCCCGTTCAATGACTAAGGGGCTCTTTATGTCACTGCCCCCAGGGGGACAGGCTCCCTCAGGGAGAGCACAGCCTTCAGGCAAGGGCACCCTCTGGGCTGGTGGAGGGTAGGGCGGTGCTTGGTGCTCGGGACCCAGAGCTAAGGCCTGAGCTCAGATCCAGGGCCAGCACTTCCTCACCTTGCGGCCTTGGGCATGACGGAATGCTCTCCAGTTTCCTTCCCTATGAGATGGGGATAATCACAGCACCCACCCCCATGTGTTAGTCAGAGAACTAAGACTGTGGACTCTGAGGAACTGGTGTTAGGGCTTAGGGCGGAGGAGGGAGGTGATACGAGTTAGCTGTTACTATCAATAATAACGATATTATTATGCTTCATTAACCTTTATAGCAACATTGTGTTAATAACAAAGTAATATGATCATAATAGCAATGGCAGAGAATGTGGAGCATCATCGGGGGCTGGTAGAAACATGGGCCTCGGTGGGAAAAGGGGGGAAGGGCCGTCTCAATGGTCCTCCAGAGCCCCTCATGTGTGGGCCACGTCTCGGAGCTGTCCCAGCCCCCCTCCCCAGGGCCCTCCACCCCACCTTCCCTCTGCCGCCTTGGCGGGACTCCGTGAACCACTGGTCTTCCCAGCTCTGGACCCAGGTGAGATGTGAGGGAGGGGCGGTGCCTCCGAGACCAACTCCTTTCTCAGGAAAGGAAGGCATGACCTTTCCTTGGCTAAGGACACCCAGCCCCCCTCCTCGGGGGAGGCTGTGCCCCCGAGGCTGGGGACAGGTGTCGATCCTCTCCTGGAAGGAGGGCAGAGTTTGTGAATGAAGCAGGGACCCCCTCCCCAGGATGGCGGTGGGAGGTGCAGCCCCTTCACGGAGCGGAAGCACTGGGGAAGCAGAAGTGGGGGGCTGTGAACACCAGCTCTGGTGTAGAGTCTGGTGACGCCTCAGTTACTAGAGAGAGAGATGCATCCTCCAGGCTGAGTGGCAAACCCACAGGAGGAGAAAGGACAGTCCCACCCGGGGAGCCAGGCCCCGATGGGCATGCACTCAGGCATCACAGCAGCCAGAGGAGAGGGGCCCCGTCAGGATCTGCGAGCGCCTCTGTTTCTTCATCTGTGAAATGGGGACAACACAGCTCACGTCAGAGGGTTATTGATAGGAAGGAGCAAGTGAATGTATGCAAAGTATTCATCACAGTTCCTGTCCCAGAGAAAGCTCTATGATAATCGTTAGCTATTTTCATTTCTGTGGGGACAATAGTGTGAATGGACCCATGTCTGTGATCGCGTCCACCGGGCTCCCCAGAGAGCTGACATTCAACCTGACTCATGTACGTTAGGACTCTCCTAAGTGTGGACCCTGGACCAGCACCCGGGTTGGAATCAGCTGATTCTGGGGACACCCCCCCCCCGCCCCCACAACCGAACCAGCATCTTGGTGGGACTTGGGACTCTGTGTGTTAAACCCCTCTCGCCTAACCCTGTCTCCAGCACAGAATTCTTGGGGAAACAACGATTTAGTGGAATCCCGCTCTGTGGGCAAATGAGAAATTGAGACTCGGGAGCCGGGGGACATGGGCTGGGTGACACATGGCTCGTTGGCCAGAATCCCCCATTCTCCTGAGAGATGCTCGACTGTCCGCCCCGCCTGCTTGTTTCTGGAACATTCCAGATGACTCCCATCTCTCTGTTATCCTGTCGGGTTCACACAGCCCCCTTCTCTGTTGCAGACCTTCCTGGTGCGCAGGGACGGCGGCTCGAAGCACCTGGTGCTCTGTGTCCACTTCCCTTCCCGGAACGGGAGCTCGTCCGAGGTGCTCGAGTACACCATCAGAGAAGAAAAGTCGAGTGAGTACCCGTCCTTCTGCTCGGCCTCCGACCACAGCAGCAGATGCTGCACCCCTAACCACAGAGCCCCCCCTCAGGCCGGAGGGGTGTAGAATTAGAACCACGGGAAGTTCTCAGCGCGGACGCGATTGCTGGGTCACTGTCAGTTTCCGCTCCCTGTGTCGCTGCCTGCTGGCTGGCTTCCTGGAGGCCGCTGTGGGGTTTCCTCCTGTCCGCTCAGGCTGGAGAGAGGGGAGAGATGGAGCAGGAACGTCTGGGGCCCTGGGGCGTGGTGACAGCCCAGACACACTCATGATCTCGGACAAGTCACTGATCCTCTCTGGGCCTCTGTTTTCTCATCTGTCAAATGGGCACAGTAGTCGCCTCAAGGAGCAAGTGCTTTGAAAGACAAAACCCCTATGTATGCATGGGACTGGGCTTGCACCCCAATGGGGAAATGTTTAGGGACCTCCAATCCAGGGTGGGTTTGTACCGAGACACAATAAGAGCGTTTGGGCTTCCCCCTCCTCTTGTGGGCCATGCCCCATATTAAGGGCCCAAAAGCATGTTAGAAGAATCTGAAGAATATTCCAAGTACCAGCTTAAATCCTCCTATAACTAGATCCAGGGAGTGTGGGCAGCTTTTTACTCTTAGTTAGCAATAGTGACAACAGTTAAAGGAAAGAAAATAGCCCTAGCTGGTTTGGCTCAATGGATAAAGCATTGCCTGCTGACAGAAGGGTCACAGGTTTAATTCCAGTCAAGGACACATACCTCAGTTGCAGGCTCAACCCCTGGCCCCAATCGATGAGTGCAGGATGCAACAAATCAATGTGTCTCTCTCACATTGATGTTTCTCTCTGTGTGTCTCTCCCTCCCCCTCCACTCTCTCTAAAAATCAGTGGAAAAATATCCTCAGATGAGGATTAACCAAATAAATAAATAAATAAATAAATAAATAAATAAATAAATAAATAAATAAAATATTTATTAAGTAGTATATAAGCATTATAAGTATATAACATACTTATATAGTATATACTTAAGTAATTTATGTTTACACTAGTGGCCCTGTGCATGAATTCGTGCACCAGAAGCTCTCCAATAGCTCACTGCCACCCTCCCATAGCTCCCCCCTGCCCTCCCTCATAGCTTGCTGTAGTTTTCCGCCGCCCACTGGTAGCTCGCTGCCCCACCCTCCTGCTGATTTGTGATCCAGTTGTTATGTGGTCGGTCGTTACGCTTCATGGCGTAATGACCATTTGCATATTATATCTTTATTATATAGGATAACTATTATCTAAATATTTTTAAACAGTTACTAAATATTTTGGAATGCTTGTTTCCTAAGAGGCACTTAAGAGAGCCCTGGCTTCCAGGGTCTCCCAGTCTAACAGCGGGTGGGGCATGGTGGGTGATAAAGACAGACATCCGCACTTGCTGTGCAGTGTGGTAGGTGTGACTGTGCCCCTGGCTGAGGGGCACAGAGGCCACAGATATTGAATGAATTCAAAGAGTCTGGAGGATTCGGCTAGAAATAAATGATAGCGATTCAGTCCACAGGCCAGGCAACAACCCAGAAATGTTCCAAAGAAGAAAGAAAAGTTGAGAATTCTTATCATACAAAGCACATTCTGGCCCTGCATTCTTAGCGGTCCTCCAGGGCCATTACCGGATGTCAGGTGACCTGGAGGATGGGTGCCAGGAGGTCTGGTCATGTCCAGTGGTCAGGACGATGTCATGTAGTCTGAGCACACGAGCCCTTCGGGAGATCATCGGAAGGTTATCTGGAGGCCGGAATGTGTGCAGATGTATAGCCAGGCTTCGATGCAGGACTGGAAAGTTCAGAGCATTTACGTTCCAGGCTCGTGAGAACAAGAATAGAATCGCTTCCTCAGGCCTCCACCTGCTTGAGTTTGGTAACTTAACATCTTGTCTATGGGGACTGCATTTATTTCTTCAGCCAGTTCCTCACAGACCATGGTGGGAAGGATTTGGGAGGGTGCCATGCAGGAGGGGGCCCAGGCTGGGTCCTGAGGGTGAGTGTGTGAGATAAAGGCTGATTTTCTAGCTCGGGAATTAGAGGAGAAACTGAAGGCAGAGGCTGGTTCCCACTCTTGCTGTCTGGGGGTCCTATCTGTGGAGACCAGGACTCAGGAAGAATGGGTAAAACAGAAATCTCTCACTCGTGTGTCCAACAGATTGTTATGAAGCATCTACTCTGTGTCAGGCACTGTCCTCCCACTGGGGACACACAAGAAACAAAACCCAGTCCCTACCTCTCAGAGATTAGGTTGGGGTGGAAGGAGGAGACAATAAGGAAACCATATTGGGTGGCTGTCAGGCAGATGGAGCCAGGCTACGCAGAACGTGGAGGTGGGAGATCAGCCAGCTGCTGGGATGATGATAAAAAGGTCTAATGGCTTAACCATAGAAGAGGCTAGTTTCCCGCTCAGGCTAGTTTCCCAATCCTTTCTAGTTCTCTTCAATGATTCCTGGTCCATGGGTAAGGCTCAGGGATCCTGGCTGATGGAGGCCCTGCCACCTTCAGCACACAGCTTCCAGTTGCCCATGGTTGACTCCACCCAATAGGCTGGAAGGGGAAACCACATGGAAGAGGCTTGTGGGTGGATTTATCAAGTCCTGGAAGTGTTACCTGTGCTTGTATTCTATTGGCTAGAACCAGTCATGTGACCATACCTAATTGCAAGGGAGACTGGGAAATGTGGTCCACACCTGTGTCCAAGCAGAAGCAGAGGGCCTAGATTTTGGTGAACTGCTAGAGTCTAAGGTTATAGTGTGTGTACAGTTGTTAATTTATATAGCAAACCTTAGTGACCCTCTCTCCCCGCATCGTGCAGTGTCCAGCAGGAAAGAAAGTGTAGGAATCTCAAAGAGGAAAGAAAGAACCTCATAGTCTCCCCGGGTGCTCTCTTGAGGTCATGGGAGAGGGACACACATGAGCCTTGTGTGGACTTGTGTAGTCCTGCCTCTTAATGAGAGTAACCGGGCTGTGGGAACTAACCTAGATATTAGTTAGCTACTACAATCCTTTAGAAACCCAAGGGCCAAATGGACTTGACATTTTAACACCAACCTCAGGAAAGAAGCTGGAAGTGGGGAGTAGGGATGCGCTGAGCGTGTTACACGTCAACATGTGCTCTAGAAGTGCAAGCGGGGAGCATTGTGCAAGGTCAGGCTGATCGGGAAGGCTTCTTGGAGGAAGAGGGAATCGGGCTGGACCGATGTAGAGTCTGGAAGTTCTGCTCTTCTCCTTTGCCCAGCTGCTTCTTTCCCATCTCTCTGCCCCCAGAGCAATCCTTTCTAGGTCTCTCCAACCCAACCCACCCCCCAGCCACCCCAGCTTCTTGGAACTCGGTCAGAAAGCACAAGCCTTCCCAATGGAACCAGGACATCGAGTCTGGTGGCATGTCTCCTTTCTATTAGGAGACCAAGGGACCAACCAGGGCACTTAGGCATGGAGGCAGCTTACTCCTCTGGGTTTGGGACTTCCTCCCAGAGCCATGCAGTAGAATCTGTTTCCATTAAAAAAATAAAAATAAAAAAAAAATATATATATATATATATATATACATATATATATATATGTATGTATAGTTATTGATTTCAGAGAGGAAGGGAGAGGGAGAGAGAGATAGAAACATCAACGATGAGAGAGAATCATTGATCGACTGCCTCCTGCACTCCCCCAAACTGGGGATCAAGCCTACAACCCAGGCATGTGCCCTGACCAGAACTGAACCATGACCTCCTGGTTCATAGGTCAATGCTCAGCCGCTGAACCATGCCAGTCAGGCTCACTTTCCATTTTTAAACTTTTAAAAAGTTCAGTACCCAGCTTTGCTGAAAAGACTATCAACACCCAAACCAAAAATCCTTTAGGTAACGTAACTTTTCTAATCTTGATTTGTGTTCACTCACTGAATGCATTTTGTTTTGCTCTATCTTTATATTACTTCACTGCTCCCTATACCTCTGGTCCCTGAGGTCTCCCTGCCCCAAACCCAGACAGTAACAGAGCAGCAGTAATATGTATTTTTGCCATGTTGCTTCGCTGAACCTACCTTTCTCCTTGTCTTCCTGTTCGGCGGTTCCCTCCTTAGCATCGTGCTGGAGCACAGACTGCAGGAACAACACAGCCTGTGATGGAACCCCAGGGCTGCTTTTTCTCCCTGTGTGACTTTGGGCACCAGGGTCCTACAATGGGAATGATAGTGGTGCCTCCCTCAGTGGAGTTAGTGTGTCTAAAGTGTCTAGAGCCCTAGCCGGTTTGGCTCAGTGGATAGAGCGTCTGCCTGAAGACTGAAGGATCCTGGGTTCAATTCTGGACATGGGCAGATGCCCAGGTTGCGGGCTCGATCCCCAGTAGGGGGCATGCAGGAGGCAGCCAATCAATTATTCTCATCATTGATGTTTCTATCACTCTCTCCCTCTCCCTACCTCTCTGAAATAAATAAAAACATATTTTTAAACAAATAAATAAAGTGCTAGATGGGATGCTGCCTGATTCATGAATCTCTCAATAAAGCCAATTAGATCTTTTTCTAAAAAGATAATAAGGTGCTTAGGCTCGTACAGGGGACAATAACAGTTAGTGTTTGTTGTTGTTGCTGTTAATCCTCCTGCAGGATTAAGCCGAAAGGAGGAATGGAATGAGCCTGCTACACACGTGGTTCCTGGGCTCTGGGTAAGTCCCAGCCCATACTCGGGACTACTTTGTGGTCCCTCTTGGGAGGAGGGAGCCACCAGCCTCCCGAGTCCTCCTGTGGCTGTGGTGGCCGCAGTGAGGGGCAGCCTGAGGAGGAAGTGGGCAGGGAAAGGCCCAGGGCCTAGAACTGGGGCCTTTTGTTGGGATTCCCCACCCAAAGCTGAGGCCAAGGAAGGAGACAAGGGGATCCCCCAAAAGTGGGTGGTCAGTCTCACTGTGGCCCCGCTCTGTTTGCTTTGGGGGAGAAAGACTCCCCTGGACCACCTCTCTGAGTCTGCGTGCTTGGGTTGTCCTCTGGTTCCTTGTTCAGAGTTTGTTTTTTTCTCAAAACCCTGAAGCAGTCAGCTCAGACTAGTTATGCCGCAATAACAAACAACACTAAACTACAGTGGCACTCACGCAGGTATGTACGCACATGGAGTCCTGCACACAAAGCAGCGTGAGTGCATTTTTCTCTCATGTTACATGTCAGCTGAGGCTCTTGATAAAAACATCTTCATTCTGCAGTCAGGGCTGAAAGAGCAGCCCGGGCATGTGCTCTGACTGGGAATCAAACTTTGACCACCTGGTTCATGGGTCAGTGCTCAACTACTGAGCCACACTGGCTGGGCGGGGGTACCTTTTAAACCAAGAATGACTTGGAAGTCCACACAGGAACATTGCATGGGACCCATTATCCTAGAGTGATGTTTACACCTGCATTCACACCAAAATGTGTGTCAAGTCCAGCCAAAACCGGTTTGGCTCAGTGGATAGAGCATCAGCTTGCGGACTGAAATGTCCCAGGTTTGATTCCGGTCAAGGGCATGTACCTTTGGTTGCGGGCACATCTCCAGTAGGGGGTGTGCAAGAGGCATCTGATCGATGATTCTCTCTCATCAGTGTTTCTAACTCTCTATCCCTCTCTCTTTCTCTCTGTGAAAAATCAATAAAATATATTTTTAAAAAAGGTGTCAAGTCCAACAAACGGTAAGGAAAGTTTATTAAGGTCAGGTTGGAATGGAGAAGGCCACTCTTTCTGTGTTAGCAGGGGCGGTATTGCCTCATGGTGGGTTTGGCACTCTTGTCAATGCCAGGCTCTTTTGAGAGCATGAGCTTTGGAGAGGCAGGCAGTTCCAGGTCTGTCTCTGTCTCTCTCTGTCACCTTGTGACATCAGCCAAGTTCCTTCACTTCTCTGTGCTTCAATGTCCTTGTGTACAGCACAGCTCTTGGAGGAGTGATGAGTGAATACGTGTGGGGACACAAGACAATATTGCCTGGCACGTGGGAAGCACTCAGTAGCATCGTGACTGTAATGCTGTGATTTGTAGTAAGAAATAGCCTATTTGGTTATTGTTCAACTCCTGGCACAGAACTCTCAAACCCTTGGAATTTTCTAAGTGATCGGAGCAATAAAGGTGGCTTGATGCTCAGAACAAGTCCCTTTAACATGAGCTTATGTAAATGGCACCCAAGGACAGGGACCAGTTGACAGGGGAGCCCGCCATGTGATAGAAGGTTGGAACTTCCAGTCTAGAGGTTGAGTCAATTCCTGATGGCCCAATGCAGCAGGCCTTGGTAATGACGCCTTCGTAAAACCCAAAAGGCCCGGTTCGGAGAGCTTCCAGGTTGATGAACACACGGAGATTTAGGGAGAGTGGCCACTCGGAGACGGTTACTTTGCCCTATGCAAGCTCCACGGCCCTTCCCACTTACCGTGCCCTGTGCCTCACTCCCATCTGGCTGTTCCAGACTCATGTCATTTTATAATAAACCGGTGACCCAGGAAGTCACATGTTTCCCTGAATTCTGTGGGTCGCTCTAGCAAATGACAAGAAGGAGGTCATTGGAAGGTCAAATCTGTAGTTGTCACTGGGCTTATAATTGGCATCTTAGGGGTAGGGCAAGAGGCAGTCTTATAGGACTGAGCCCCCAACCTGCAGAGTTTGACACTGTTTCCCAGTAAATAAAATCAGCATTAAGCTAAAATGTAGGACCCCCAGCTGGTGTCAGAGAATTGTTTTTGGAGTGGGGGTAAAACATGCTTTGGAATTGATGTCGGAGTTGGAGTCACTGTCTAACATCATAGCGTTGTCTCCTGGATGAAATGGAGACATTTTGGGGGAAGAGCTATCACAGTACCCATGTGTTGTAAACACTCAATGAAGCCAGCAGTTATAATTAGCTACGGGGACTGATTAGCATGCAGCTCACACCTCAAAACCATCATTTCCTGCCCTATCTGGTTTGACTCAGTGGATAGAACATCGGCCTATGGACTGAAGGGCTCCAACATCGATTCTGTCAAGGGCATGTACCTTGATTGCAGGCACATACCCAGTAGGGAGTGTGCAGGAGACAGCTGATGGATGTTTCTCTCTCATCGATGTTTCTAACTCTCTATTCCTCTCCCTTCCTCTCTGTAAAAAATCAATAAAATATATTATAAAAAAACACACCAACATTTCCTGCAACACCTATTCTTGAGAACTTCTCTAAGAAGTTGATTTCTTTTCTTTTTTTTTTAACATTTTAATTTTTAAAAAAATATATTTTTATTTATTTCAGAGAGAGGGAGAGGGAGAGAGAGATGGAAACATCAAAGTTGAGAGAGAATTATTGATTGGCTGCCTCCTGCACACCCCCCACTGGGGATCGAGCCCAAAACCCTGGGCCTGTGCTCTTGACCAGAATCGAACCTGGGACCCTTCAGTCCACAGGCCAATGCTCTATCCCTTCAGCCAAACTGGATAGAACTAAGAAGTTAATTTCTTATCGCACATCAGTTATTTCCCATGGAGGTTTGGGCTAAAAACTTAACAGAGTTTGTTTCTTTCGGTTTCTGCAACTTCCTTTATATATATATAAATATATAAAATTTTATATATATATATATATATAAATTTTATATATATATATATATATATATATATATATATATATATATATATATAAAATTGATTTTCTTACAGAGAGGAAGGGAGAGAGATAGAGAGCTAGAAACATCGATGAGAGAGAAACATCGACCAGCTGCCTCTTGCACACCCCCTACTGGGGATGTGCCCGCAACTAAGGTACATGCCCTTGACCGGAATCAAACCTGGGACCTTTCAGTCCGCAGACTGACGTTCTACCACTGAGCCAAACTGGTTTCGGCTGCAACTTCCTTTTTAGCCTCTAAAATTGGAGTTGACCCAGAAGAAACAATACATCATTGTGTAATTCAACTCTAAGAATTTATTATTACAAAACTTTGATAGTTTTTTGATTTTTTAATAGATTTTTGAATCATAGTGGTCCCTATCGTTTTTAGCCTTCCTTTGTTCACTTGAGCATTTTATTGTGAGCTTTTTCCGTGTTATTAAACATTTAAAGTTGTTCCAACTAATTAAATACAGGCATTCCTCATTTTATTGAGCTTCACTTTATTTGCACTTTGCAGATATTGTGTTTTTTTACAAATTGAAGGTTTATGGCAACGTTGCATTGAGCACATCTGTTGGCGGCATCTTTCCACCAGGCCCAGGTGATGGTCAGCAGTTTTGATCAATGAAGTATTTTTAAATTAAGGTTATGTACACTTTATAGACACAATGTGATTACACATTGAATATGCTATGGTATAATATAAACATAACTATTATATGCACTGGGAAACCAAGACTTGTGGGGCTTGCTTTATTACACAATATTTGCTTTACTGAGGTATCTCCCTGTTCTCCTCAGCCAATGAGGGCTCATCCTTCATTGTCTGTTTTATGTTTTCACATCTCCGTCCCCTGCTGGCTGGAAGCTCCTGAGGGTAGCGCATGTGTCTGGTGTGTCTGATATAACATCTGAGGTCTCCAGAGCCTAGTAGGAGGACAGGGCTTGTAGCAAGTGTTTGGGAAACACCATGCCACTGACCTGCTGGTTAATAACACCTCACACTTGAGCAGAGAGACAACCTGGTCTGGAAGGACAGAGAAAGTAGCCTACACAACTCAGTGGACCCCAGTCCAAATCTGACTCCTTTGCATTCATCAGCTGTGAGGTCTTTAGTGATGCTGCTCAATCCTCTACCTTACTAAGCCTTGGTTTTCTCAACTGTGAAATGGACTCATAATCCCGGTGGAAAGACATACAGAAGGTGCTCCTAAAACGTTAGTTGCCCCTCCCCTTCCCTGACTGCCCGCCTTCCCCCTTGGCCTGGGTCTTAGGGTTCGAAAACCTGGATTTGTATTCGGTGCTGCTGCTTAACTGAAGCAACTTGTTTGACTTCATGGCCTCACTGTCATCCACCACAAAAGGGTTAATGATGCCTCTAAGGGAACTGTTACGAGAGACTGATGAGAAAACATGAGAACATATCGAAAACCTGGCAGAAATGCAAGAGTGAGCTGAACACTGTGGCATGCATGCATTTGTGTGTGTATATATATAGCTAGCAACCATGGAGCCCTGGGCTGGGATAAGACCAGATTCTACTCTTAAAAGGCTCACGTGGGTAGCTGAGTAGATTGGGGCAAGAATGGAAGAAATGAGGGAAAGTGCTTTGTGGCTGCCATGGGTCCCTGTGCGGAGGCTCAGCTGGCCCTGGGAGGATTACCCACATCCAGGACTTGTAAGTAGATATTTCTAGGGGACTCAGCTTTGGGGTTTTTTTTTTTCCCCAAAAAGAAGAAGCCAATTGTTACTTCTGAGCACCTCTGGAGGGCCTCCAGGTTAATTTTGCTCTGGGAGTTTCCAGCTTCCCCCCTTGGAAGAGTGAGCAGCTTTAGGGCCCTTGTGAGCTTTGCAAAGCCAGGGGTAAGGGCCATGAAATGGGTTCTAATATGGTTCCCTAGGTAGCTTGCTACATGACTTTAAGCAAGTCACTCAGTGTCTCCGGCCATCCTGACTTCACCCAGCAAGAGATGAATACAAAATGCCCTGGAAATACAAAAAGTTAAAGATAAAGAGAATCTTAAAAGCAGCAAGAGAGCTCCCCTAAGACTATCAGCTAATTTCTCAACAGAAACTTTGCAGGCCAGAAGGGAGTGGCAAGAAATATTCAAAGTGATGAAAAGCAAGGGCCTATAACCAAGATTACTCTACCCAGCAAAGTTCTCATTTAGAGTCAAAGGACATATAAAGAGTCTCACAGGCAAGAAAAAGCTAAAGGAGTTCATCACCATCAGACCAGTATAACATGAAATGTTAAGGGTTTTCTTTAAGAAGAAAGAAAAAAAAAAGATAAAAAATGTGAACAATAAAATGGCAATAAATACATATCTATCAACAATTGAATCTTAAAAACACACACAAAATAAATGAACAAGCAGAACAGAAACAGACTCATAGATACAGAGAACATTTTGATGGTTGCCAGATGGGAAGGGGGTGGGGGTCGGGGTTAAAATGGTGAAGGGATTAAGAAGTACAAATTGGTGGTTATAGAACAGTCATGGGGATGCAAACAGGGGACATAGTCAATAATATCCTGAAAACTATGTCTGGTATCTGATGGGTATGAGATTTATCACTTAGTGTGTTATATAATGTCTAATCACTAGGGTGTACACCTGTAACTAATAAAAAAAAAAATGCATTGAGCCGAAACCGGTTTGGCTCAGTGGATAGAGTGTCGGCCTGTGGACTGAAAGGTCCCGGGTTCGATTCCAGTCAAGGACATGTACATTGGTTGCAGGCACATCCCAGTAGGGGGTGTGCAGGAGGCAGCTGGTCGATGTTTCTCTCTCATCGACGTTTCTAACTCTCTATCCCTCTCTCTTCCTCTCTGTGGAAAATCAATAAAATATATTTTAAAATAAAAAAATTAAAATTAAAATTAAAAAATGCATTGGAAGGATAAAGGCCCACACAGAGAAGGTGCTATTCTTCATTTACTTGATCCAAGCACCTGAATTCTAAAGCCTCACCACAGCCAAGGAAAATACCGGATGCTCGGTGCCCAGGGAGCCCCCCTGACCTCCTGGAAAGTCATGATATTGTGCCTGTCCCATCAACTTCTCCTTTCTGCCCAGACTACTTAAAGAAGCAGTCAGAGGTGAGGCCTCCTGGAAAGTTCTGTAGAAATGGACTGGTATCTTTGCAGCCCTTTGTATCCATCTCCCCTTATCTCTTGAGAATCAATGATTAGTCTGTGCTGCTCTTATCAGCAGCCCTGATCCTGTTACACACCTTTTGTTGTGCTTGTGGCTGTCTTGGCCTTGGTTTGCACAGTGGAAACTTTTCGGGAACCTGCCTAGCAAAACTTCCCCTGCTGGGATGTTCCTTTAATGCAGTCTTTGTTGCCAGCCCAGACTGCCCTGAGCAGCCCCCAGGGCAGACCCAGTTCCCCAATAACTAGGCCTTACCCAGGCCATTCTATCCAGCCTTCCCCAGTTACTGGGGGCCCACTGTGTACCAGGCATGGGTGGGCTTCCATAGAACCCTTCCCTCTTGTCCTCATCACAGCTCTAGGGAACAGGTGCTAGGACCCCCATTTTAACTGAAGAAATTGTGCCTAAGGAGGGAACTGGGTTGAACCGGGGCTGTTAACTCCACTGTCACCGCGGCCAGGTGCTTTTTTGCTGATCTCATACGCCCCTTATGCGCGTGGCTCTTCAAGTTAGGGGAGGTGGAGGTGGAGGACGCCAGAGAGGGAGGTAGAGCAGACAGTGATTGAGTACATCTGAGAACTCTAGAGTTACCCTAGAATCAGGCCTAAGCTAAGCTTAGACCCGGGGGCTTGATGTGCATTGCAAAGAACCAGAGCTGGACAGAGAGGTGGCAGACAGGGACTGGATGGCTTCAACAGGTGAGGAGGGGTCTCGAGAGTCATTGAGGTCACCTGAGCCTCAGGTCTCTGAATGATTCTGGCTCTGTTGTTGTTGTTGTTGTTGATGTCATCATTGTCGTCATTAGTATCACAGATGTCCCTTCAACCCCTCTTTTTCTCTCCCACCCCTGCCCCATCCTGGTCTTTTCCCACTATTGTCTGTGTCCATGGGATATGCACATTTGCATATATGATCTTTGGTTAATCTCCTCCACTCCCCTCCCCACTGATCTCTATTGTTCTGTTCCATGCATCCATGCCTCATCAATTTATTTGGTTGGTTAGCTTCCACACATAAGTGAGATCACGTGATGTTTGTCTCTCTCTAACTGGCTTACAGTATTTCGCTTAGCATAATAATCTCCAGGTCCTTCCATGCTGTCGAAAAGGGTGATGGTTCTTACTCTTAAGGACCATCTCAAAGTAGACCTGTCTCTGAGCTGTGGCTTTGGTGACGTGCCGGAGCTGGCTCATCCCAGCCCGTGAGAGTTCATTGTGCCCATCTCTCCCCCAGTCACATGAAAGGCGTATTTACGTTATGGAAATTGGCAAATGCTGTGAATCGGAGCTTTCTCTCTGGGGAGCCTGTTGCTAAACATGTACCAGCACTCCACCGCTGCTTCCTCATCTGTCAAGTGGATGGTAATGCCCACCTTGTGGAACCATTGGGAGGTGATGTATGGGTGAGCATTTTGCAAACTGAAGTGATTATTATAATTTTTACAAGAAAAGATATATCTTTAGAAAAAGGGGGGCTGAATCTTTGCAGAAACATGAGATACATTGGGATCAGGGAGAAGTATGACTGGTGTAATGTAGGCCCCCAGAGAAATCACGGGATGACATTTGAGTCCTAGATAGAAACACTATCATGTGGCAGAGAAAGGTGGCTATACTTTCACTGACACCCTTCCCATCAGGAGCTGAAGGCTGTGGCCCCTCCCCTTGAACCTGGGTGGCCTGGGACTGCTGTGGCCAATGGAATAAGGTGAAATGGTACTAAGCCAGGTCTATGTGCACCTTTTAGGAGAACTGGCAGCCTCTGCTTGGACTCTGGGAGGCCTGTGTTGCCATGTAAGAAGTCCAGTGATGGAGCGACCACCTGGGCAGACTCCGAAACTCTAGGGAGAGAGTCCCAGGGGGGCCTTGCTGAATCTAGTCTTTCCGCTGTCCTACCAAGGCACCAGGGGAAGGCTGCTGGGCCCTGTGGACTAGAACAGTCCTCCCCTGAATACCACCAAGTGACCTGGTCAGTGCCAGGAGGAGCAGAAGGCTCTCCCAGCTGAGCTGCACAGGGGCTTCTGAAACTCGGTGCCTGGCATTTGTGTTGGGTCATCCTGGGCTGTGGAGGCTGTCCTGTGCCCTGAGGAATGTCTCCTGGCATCCCTGGCCTCTGCCCACTGGTAGCACCGCCCCCACCCCCGATGTGACAACCGAGACTATCTCCACACTCCCAGACGTGCCTGGGGACACGTTTGCTCCTGGAGGAGAGCATCTCTTAGGGCCCTGCCGTCCCATGTGGCAGACACGAGCTGCATGGGGCTGTTGAACCCGTGCGATGTGGTCCGTCTGGATGGAGATGTGCTGTCCGTGTAAAATACACACCAGATTTGAACACTTAGTGAGAAAAAAGGAGCATCCAGTGCCTCATTATGTTTAAGGTTTTTGAAGTGATAATATTTGGATATATCAGGTTAAGTAGAATATATGATGCAGATTAATGTCACCTAATGTCTGTCTCCTGGTTCTGATGTGACTGTGAGAACACTGAACATTGCACGTGGAGCCCTCATCGCCTTGCCACTGGACAGCAGGGTCTGGAGAACAGCAGCCTGTGTGCTGGGTGAGAGCGTTGCCTGGGAGACAGGCTTTCTCACCCTCACGTCCTGGCATCATGGCTGCCCGGCTCTGTGACTGACAGGAAGCCACTTACCCTCTCTGTGTCTCACAGCTCATCAGTGGCGGTTACTTTCTTCTGGGCCTCAGATCAAAGTTCCCAGACTCTGGGGTGGGACAAACTCTGTAAGACCCTGACATTGAAGGTGTGATGTTTTCTGGGTTATTTATTTTTCCTTTTCTAATATATTTTTACTGATTTCAGAGAGCAAGGGGGAGGAAGAGAGCAATAGAAACATCCAGGATAAGAGAGAATCATTGATTGGCTGCCTCCTACACGCCCACACTGGGGACCAAGTCCGAAACCCTGGGCATATGCCCTGACAGGGAATTGAACCGTGATCTCCTGATTTCCTGGTAGATGCTCAAGCACTGAGCCATGCAGGCTTAATGGGTCCTCCCGTGGCACTCAGAGCTGTTCTCACCATCAGGAGGTGCCCCGGGCCATCTCCCTTTCCTGTTTCTGCTCCCAAGAGAGCCAAGTGCTTCTTCATGGCAGTTCGGGCACAGACACCGCCTCACCCTGCATGTGAGTGGAGGGGCAGGCAGTTGCTTTCGCAGAGTGGCAGCCAGTTCCCTGTGGGTGATTCAGTGCCCCCATAGGACCAGCATGCGGGTGGGGATGAATGGCAGGCCCCTGCTCGGCGTCTCCTCCTCCGCCCCTTCCAGGTTCTTCTCCCCAACACCTCCCTGCCTCCTTGCGCTTTATTTAGTCTTTCCTGACACTTGGCAATTCACACATCTGTCTAATGTCTCCCCTTCTATTTTGGCATCCGAACCTATAAATAGTTCCCAGGCAGAGTCCTGTCTGCTTGTGACAGTTTATTCTGTCCTCCTGTTCCCGGACTGCAGTCCGCATCTCCGTATGGCTAAATATGGAAGCACAGCGTGAGAGAGAGGCTTTCATTACAGCTTGGACAGGGTGGTGGCAGCTGCTGCAGATGTGACCGCCAACATGGGGTCGGACACGGTGCTTGCAACAGCCCCGAGGCCGTGAGGGTCCCGGGCAGGTCCCGGGATGGTGGGAAGAAGGAAGGCCTGGCCCCTGCTCTCCGAGAGCATCATTTGGGCCGGTGGTGGGCCTGTGAGCACATCGGGATGGGGTGTAATGCTCTCTGGTGGGGTGAGCCCAGTGCCGGGGCCTGCGAGAGGGGCTGGAAGTTCTGCCCGGGAAGGCTTCTCCGAGGGGAGCACAGGGCCTGCCCAGTGACGGGGGAGAGGTGTGGGAAGATGGGAGGAGTCTATGTAGCCAACCAGTGAGGCAGGGACAGGGTGAGAGCAACCAGGGTGAGGCCCGGGGACTCCCTCCCTTCACCCCACACCCCCTCTCCTGGTCAAAGGCTGCTCCCAGGCCATCACTGTGGGCCTAGGGCCAGTGGCTAACCCTCTTTGAGCCTCTACTTCCTTGCCTGTAAATGAGCACAATGGAGTTGTTATGATGATTCGAAATATAGACACTGGTACACAGTAGATGCAATAAATGGCAGATGATGTTATGATTACTATTAATGCTGTTATTAAAACTTGACAACAATAACCCACCACTATTCATCAGGCTCAGAGCCCATGCTGGGGAGCTGGGGGAAGGGGAACAGCAGTCAGAATCTAGATTCCAGAGAGACCAGAGTCAAACTCGGGAAAGCGCCCAGGCTCACCCTCTCTCACGGCACAATGACACCCCTCCTCTGGGCCTCAGTTTCCCCGTCAGTGCAGTGGGGGAGGCGGACCACAGGGGTCTCTCGGAGCCCTCTGGTTCGGCTCTCAGTGGTTTTCCGTCCACTGGGAGGGACCTGTGGGTGTGGTTGGGTCTCCAGTGTGAGTAAATGTGGTGCTGAACTCGGTAAAAAGGCATGGCTGCCTTTTCCATGCTGACATTTGTAAGATGCAATCAAGAGGCGACTGCGCTTTATGCCAACCATGACCAGCAAAGATGGCATGGCTCTTCCCCAGGGTTTCCATGGATAGCGGCACAGCCGTGCACGGCCCAGAGAGCCGGGGAGGTGAGCTGAGTGCGGGTGACACCCAGCTGGGGTGGCACTTGTCAGGTTGTGCATTTTCGTAACGGGCAGCCGTCCCCTGGACCAGGAGACACTTCTCTGTTTCTTGGCCAAACCTGCAACAGGGCTCCCTGCTTGGCCCCTGACCATGGCGGCCAGTGCCTCCCCTGTTCCCTTCCCGCCTGCACAGGAGGGCCTGCAGCTGGGCCTGCACGGGGGCCTGTGGTGGGTGGAGGAGACGGGCAGGGGGGCGACACTTCAGGGCTGGAGGGGGTGTGGGTCTTTACAGAAATAGGCTCGGGCAGGCTGGTAAGCACAGTGAGGGGCTCCAGGGCCAGCCCGTGAGGCAGAGGCCAAGGTGCCCACCTGGCCTGTCAGTCAGTGACAGCCCAGGGGAGAGAGGGGGAGCTGATTCCAGCACATTTTCAAATCGGCCTTCTCTCCCCGCTGCTCCCTGAACCCTAACTCGCCCCCTGCCCTTTACTCCCCGCCTGCCACCCCAGCCCTTCCAGACCTCCGTTATCTTCTCACTCAGAGCCTCTGCAGGAGGAGTTGGGGGGTCCGGAGGGCCTCGGTTCCCTTAGCCCAGGGGTCCTCAAACTTTTTAAAGTGGGGGCCAGATCACGGTCCCTCAGAGAGCTGGAGGGCCGGACTATATGAACTACTAATTCCTACTGTAACACCTCGGCTGCGCTCACTGCCCAAAAAACCTGGCGGGCCGGATCAGACTCCTCTGCGGGCCGCATGTGGCCCGCGGACCGTAGTTTGAAGACCCCTGCCTTAGCCTCACCAGCAGGTGGAGGAAGCAGGGGTCAGAGTCCAGGTCCTTGATCTCAGGGAGTGTGATGGGCGGAGCCGGCAGCTGGCCTGGTCAGTCCCGGCCAGGCTTGGGCTTGGCCCGGAGCAGGAACAAGTCCGTTTGCCCGTCCCTGTGTGGTTGGGCAGCACATCTGCCCAGAGGACACAGGAGACCTGCTGCCCGCGTGGGGTCAGTGGGTTTCTCGCTTCTCCTGGCACTGTGGGAGCCAGGGATGGCTGAAGAAACCCGAGTCTAGCAGCACCTCCTCCGGGCAGGAGGGTGCGTGCTCCCGCCCTATGGGTGGGGCGGTGGCTGCAGCAGCATCGCCGAGCAGGTGAGAGCCAGGGGTGGGGTGCAGGGGAGGCTGGAACCACAGGGTGCTGGGCTTCGGAGGGACTGCTGGTGTCCTCACTTTTCCTCGGGGAACAGTGGGAGTAGTTTTCACCTGTTACAGAAAGCGGGGCCTTCGGAGAGGCCTGCTGGTAGTAGACACAGTCTTTCTCCATCCCAGCCACAGACTGTCCAGGTGTAGTTCCCATGGCAACTGTGGTGTTGCCGGGCAGCAGTGGGTCCTGCGGAGAAAAAGGCCACTGTGACCTTCCAAGCGGGTCTGGCCCTGCCTGTCTCCTGTCTGCAGGGGTCCCTCCCTCCTGCTCCCAGCTGGGCACCACACCCTGGCCTCTTGTCTGCACTCCTGGCATCTCCTGGCAGGGACCCAGCCTGGGCAGCCAGTGCCCCTTGTACAAAGGCGGATCGGAATCCAGTAGGCTCAGGCTTCCCACCCATCCTGGGTGCCAGGTTTCAGGGAGGTGCGCTCGGCAGTGTCCCATGAGGCTTTGGCTCAGGGCCCCTCCCGGGGCCCCCCAAGTCCCCGCCCCACCCCCCGCCAGCCAGGTGGGGAGCCCTCTGACTGCCCACATGTGGTCCTTCCTGGGACCCTCTGGAGACACTTTCCTCCTGGGGCAATTCTCACCCGCCCAATGCTCAGCCCGTAAAGGGGCACGTTGGGACCTCGTTACATGCCAGGTTTCCTCTTAGATGAAATCAATCCCTGCCTCTCCCGCCCCAACCATGCAAATTTTCCATCATGAAAAGAGTGTGAGCAGGCCCAGCCGGGGTGGCTCAGTGGTTGAGCATTGACCTATGAGGTCACAGTTCAATTCACGGGCAGGGCACATACCCAGGTTGCAGGCTCCATCCCTAGTAGGGGACGTGATGGAGGCAACCAGTCACTGATTCCCTCTCATCATTGATGTTTCTCTCTCTCTCTCTCTCTCTCTCTCTCTCTCTCTCTCTCTCTCTCTCTCTCTCTCTCTCTCTCTCTCTTTCTCTCTCTCTCTCTCTCTTCCTTCCTCTCTGAAAGCAATAAAAATATATATTTTTAAAAGCGAGTGAGCCAGCTGTTTGAATCTCTGGCCCTCAGGAGGGAGTTCAGCTAGTCCTGTGCTCAGGCTGTTGGCAACTTCCCTGTCACCCTTCAAACTGCGCGGCTTCCTCTCACTTTCTATGTCCCTTCCCCTTTCTTCCTACAGACCATGAACATGGTCCATATTTGTCAGTGATGATAATACAATGAAAACGTTTTAGCTGAGGAGTAACTCTGACCCAGCCGTGCCTAGGGGGCTCAGAACTGGGAATGTGTGAACCACTGCCGTGTTTGATCTCTGGGGTGACAAGGCCATCTGCTAACAGGAACGACGGGGCTCACGTTTCTCAGTCCACGTTCCCGTGGCCATCTTAGTGACCCTTGGCAAGGTGTGGCCTCATTCCACGTTTCTGTGTGAATCTGTTCCTCCTCGAAGCCGAGGGTCAGGCTCAGGGGAACGAACATCCATCCTTCATTTCCTCGAAGATGAGCCTGGCCCATTCTCTGCTCAGCGTGAACATGATGTGAAAGGGTTTTCGTTTGTCAGACTCACTCGCCTCGGTCCCTGGGAGCTTGTGGTCATGAAAACCAGGCTTGTCTCAGCTTTACCTTTTCACCGTCCGTGAAGAAAGTGTCTGGAAAGGGAATTAGCAGTGTCGAGATTGCAGAGGGACTTTGGCCTAGATTATGGTAGTAGCTGGTTAAAGGCTCGTTAAGCAGTAATTATAACCATAGACGTTGCCAACTACAAGTCAGAGTTGGCTGTTCATTATAACAGGTTGGAGATACCCCTATGGAATCAGTTATACACCACCAGTTGATGCTTACTATTTTGCAAACAAACTTGGACAGCAATCATCATTTTCCTCCTTCTTCTTTTATTTTTTTAACCCGCACCTAAAAATATGCTTTTATTGATTTGAGAGAGGGAGAAACTTCAATGTAAGAAACATCATTACATTGTAAGAAACCAGGCTGCCTTGCTGGTTTGGCTCAATGGCTAGAGTGTTGGCCTGTGAACTGAAGGGTCCTGGGTTCAATTCCAGTCAAGGGCATGATACCTTGGTTGCAAGCTTGTGATCCCTTGCTATAGTCAGGGTGCATGCATGCAGCAACCAATCCATGTGTCTCTGTCACATCAATGTTTCTCCCCTTCCCTTCCACTCTCTCTAAAAATCGATAGGAAAATATCCTCGGGTGAGGATTAGAAAAAAAAGAAAGAAACATTGATTGGTTGCCTCCCATATGTGCCCCATCCAGGGATTGAACCCACAATCTAGGTATGTGCCCTGATGGGAATCGAACCTGCAACTTTTTGGTGTATAGAATGACACTCCAACCGATCCAGCCACCTAGCCAGGGCCTTTCTTTTTTTTCTTTTTTTTTTTTCTTTTTTTTTCATTTGCAAAAATAGATGTTTGAAAGACCTTATGAAAAGGCAAATTACAGACTGGGAGAAAATATTTGCAAATCACACAACCGACAAAGGCCTTGTATTAGAAAAAAACTCTCAAAACTCAACATTAAAGACAGGTATCCCAATTTAAAATGGGGAAAGGATCTGAATAAACTTATTTCCAAAGACTATACACAAATGGCCTGTTAGCACATGCAAAGACATTCAACATCACTAATAATTAGGCAAATGCAGATCAAAACCACCGAGAGATGTCACCTCACGCCCACTAGGAAGGCTGCACTAGAACAGACAAGTGTTGACAAGGATGTGGAGGGGTTGGAACCCTCATACATTGCTTGTGGAAACATAAAGTGAATAGTAACTTTGAAAACAGTTTAGTAATTGGTAGTTGGGGGGGTTGTAAATTTAATTATTTTTTATTTTCTATTACAGTTTACATACATCATTATAATAGTTTCAGGTGAACACCCCAGTGACCAGACATTGCATAACTTACTAAGTGATAACCCCAATAAATCCCACACCCATCCAGCACCACACCTAGTTATTAGAATAGTGTTGACTATGTTCCCATGCTGGGCTTTACACACCATGACTATTCTGTAACAACCAATTTATACTTCTTAATCCCTTCACCTTTCTTATATATCTCCCCAACGCCCCTCCCACCCGCCAACCAACGAAAAGTTCTCTGTATCTATGAGTCTGTTTCTGTTCCGCTTGTTCTTTTTGTGTTTTAAATTCAATTGTTGATACATATGTATTTATTGGCATTTTAGTGTTCATATTTTTATCTTCTTCTTAAAGAAGACCCTTTGACATTTCATGTGATACTGGATTGGTAGTGATGAACTCTTTCAGCTTTTTTTTTTCCTTTGGTCTATTTTGGACCATCATTTCTAAATGATAGCTTTGCAGGATAGAGTAATCTTGATTGTAGGTCCTTGCTTTTGCACCACTTGGAATATTTCTTGCCACTCCCTTCTGGCCTGCAAAGATTCTTTTGAGAAATCAGCTGACAGTCCTATGGACATTCCCTTATAGGCAGCAAACTACTTTTCTCTTGCTGCTTTTAAGGTTCTATCTTTGTCTTCCACCTTTTGCATTTTAATTGTAATGTGTCTTGGTGTGGGCCTCTTTGGATTCATCTTGTTTGGGATTCTTTGTGTTTCCTGGACTTGTATGTCTGAGTCCTTCACCAAGCTAGGGAAGTTTTTTGTCATAATATTTTCAAATAGGTTTTCAATGTCTTGCTCTCTCTTTCCTCCTTCCAGCACTCTCATGAAGTGAATGTTGGTTCATTTGGTTCATTTGAAGTTGTCTCAGAGGCTCCTTACACTATCCTCTCACTCCCTTGTGTGTGTGTGTGTGTGTGTGTGTGTGTGTGTGTGTGTGTTCTATGTTTGGGTGTTTTTGCTTCCACATATTCCAATTTGATTATTTGATTCTCGGCTTCACCTATTCTACTGCTGATTACCTGTAAATTATTCTTTATTTCAGTTAGTGTATCCCTCATTTCCAACTGGTTCTTTTCCATTTTCATGCTGTTGTGGTCCTCCAGTTTGGTCGTTTCTTAAATGTAGTTACCAGATGACCCAGAAATTCCACTTCTAATATATATATCCAAGAGAAATGAAAACGTATGTTCACATAAAAACTTATATACAGATTTCATCCACTTTTTGACCACTACTGCCTTGTCGTGGTCAAAAAGTGGATACAGCGTATGCTAGGTTACATGCTTTCCATTAATTTGCCTCAACAACAACCTATGATGAAAATACTATTGTCCCCATTTAAAGATGAGAAAATTGAAGCACAAAAAGATCAATAAAATGACTAAGTCGAGGGCACACACACACATTGGGATGGTGAAAATGTTCTGCAATTGATTGTGGTGATGGTTGCACAACTCTGTGAATATGGTAAGACCATTGATTGTGCACTTTAAAGTGGTGAATTGTATGGTATGTGAACATCTTAATGAAGTGATTTTAAAAAACATCAACGCTAAAAAAAATACCCAATTAGAAAATTGGCAAACGATAATAGAGACATTTCACCAAAGAGGATAGATATTCAGATAACAAATAAACACATGAAAAGATGGTCAACATCTTCCCAAAATCTAAATTAGAGAAATGCAAATCAAAACCATCTTGAGATGTCACTCTACACCTCCTGGAATGGCTACAATAAGGAACAGCGACAACAAATTGGCAGGCACGGAGAGACACTGGACCCTGCCTGCATTGCTGGCCACTCAGGAAAGCAGTCTGGCAGTTCCTTTGATGGACATACCGTATGACCCAGCAATAGCACTCCTGGGCATAGATCCCAGAGAAAGGAAAGTATATTTTCTTTTTTCATATATATGTTTTTATTATTGACAGTATCACAGCTGCCGCCCAGAAGGCATATTTTCATGCAGAAACTTGTACACAAGTGTCCATAGTGGCTTTGTGCATAATCACTCAAAACTGGACACTCCCCCGATATCCTTCAGCGGTGACTAGTCAAGCAAAGAATGCTCCATCCAAACCATGGATGCTGACTCAGCACTAAAGAGGAACGGGCGATTGGCTTGGCCAGCGGCCTGGCTGACCCTCGAGGAAATCATGCTGAGTGAAGCAAGCCAGTGTCAAAGCTGGATACTGTGTGACTCCACTTATAAGACATTCGTGAAGTAACGTCACCGAAGAGATGGAGAACAGATTGGTGGGGTTGCCAGGGGTCAGGGGTGAGCGGAAGAGTGGCTGTGGCTCTAAGGGGGGAGCACAGGGAGCCCTGCAGGGATGGTGCAGTGACAGATCTTGATTGTGGTGGTGATTACAGACAGCTACACACGGGATACAATTCATAGTATGGTACAAACACGCACACGCACACACACACACACACGCACCCATGTAAAATTAGGTGAAGGGTGCCCAGGCCATTCCTGTGCATCTCTGGAACTTCTTATGACTCTTCTAAGTATTTTCAAATTAAACGCTTTCTAAATAAATCACTAAATAAGCATTGGAGAGCCGGCAACATGCTAAGCACCATGCCTGGGTCTGGGTAACCATGAAGAACAGAAAATACACACACAGCCCCTCTCCTTGGCAGTTCATTTGGATGATTGAGTGATTAAGTGGAATTTTTTTTTTTAAAGATCTACTAGCTTTCCATTCTTTGTGGATATCTCTTTTTTTAAAAAATATATCAGCCGAAACCGTTTTTGGCTCAGTGGATAGAGTGTCGGCCTGCAGACTGGAAGGTCCCGGGTTCGATTCCGGTCAAGGGCATGTACCTTAGTTGCAGGCACATCCCCAGTAGGGGGAGTGCAGGAGGCAACTGATCGATGATTCTCTCTCATCGATGTTTCTAATTCTCTATCCCTCTCTCTTCCTCTCTGTGAAAAATCAATAAAATATATTTAAAAAATTAAAATAAAATTAAATTAAAATTAAAATATTAAAAAATATCTTTATTGATTTCTGAGAGAAAGGGAGAGGTAGAGAGAGATAGAAAACATCATCGATGAGAATCATCTATGGGCTGTCTTCTGCACGCTCCCCACCCCCACCGGGGACCCAGCCCATAATCCAGGCACGTGCCCTGACCAAGAATTGAACCATGTCCTCCTGGTTCGTAGGTCAACACTCAGCCACCGAGCCACGCCAGTCAGGCTGTGGATATCTCATTCTGACACTGGGGTTGTGAATGCTGGGAGCCATTCCGGCGTGTGTGGCCTGGCATCTGGACCTTGTCCCCACTCAGTCATGGGTGAAAGGTTTCCTTTTCTCTGAGTGGAGGCAGAGTTCTGTTGTTGTCACCTGTGGTCACCTTGGGACATGCCGGATGCTGCTGGCTGGTACCCATTCTCTCTACTCCCCCTTTGAAAGAGGGTCTGGGTGTTCCCACCAAGGTTTCTGCTGAGGGACCCTGGAGACTGCACGCAGTGGAGGGGCTGCTGCCCGAGCTTTTCACAGGTCACCGCTGGCACTGGCATCTTTCCTGGGAGGAGCCGCTGGCCGGGTCCCTGCGTGAACTGCTGCCAAGGGCAGAGTGGGCGCTGGACGCTCCCAAGGCTCTTTAGAAGCTGGCTTGAGGGCGGGGTGTGGGTTAAGGGGTGACATGGTGGGTGGATGGGGGCCTGTCGGCTGTGCCCTGCAGGGCTGTGAGCGGTCCTATAGCGACAGGAGCTAGAGGACACTGGAAGCCAGTCAGCTTTAGAGACACGTTTTCAGAGAACGGTAGAAAACTAGAGAAACATGTAGAGAAGCTTGACAGTTTCTCTGCTTACAGAACTCATAGATGCTCTTTATAAAAATCCCAGAAAACCTTAATACAGGCAGTGAAATTGTCCTCTCGGCAAGCATTTTTCCTCTGTTTAATAATGGCTCTATTGAGACATATTCCTGTCTTGTACCTTCAGTTTACCCATTTCAGGTGGCTCTGCTGGATGCTGAGGGAGGCCCTCTTCGGGGGTTGGGGGGGAGGGGCGGGGGCAGACGTGGACAGCTGGCTGGGGTGGGGGCAGAAGAGCTCACAAGGAACAAACAAGAGCCTTGACTCTGGCTTGTGATTGTAAAACTCGACTGTTTTAACGGTAGGAAGGTGACTGGTGCTATGGCTAGAACTGAGCTCTGTCCTCCTGACAAAAGTGAGTGAGCCCTGGTCCCTGCCCTGGAGGACCCGGCCAGCACGCAGATGATCGGTATAAAAATCCCAGAAAATCGGTAAATGATCGGTAAATGACGTCGAAAGAAGTACGGCTTTGTGGCAAGTGCCAGCAGGCCCAGCGGGAGTGCCTGCTTCATCTCAAAGGCTCCGTCTGTGTCAGCCGAGGTCAGACCAGGTCCCCACAGAGAAGGAGAGCTGCTCATGGTTGAGCACGTCCCATGTAGGAGGAGGGTTTTCTTTCTTTCTTTTTTAAAATATATTTGATTGATTTTTTACAGAGAGGAAGGGAGAGAGATAGAGAGCTAGAAAGATAGAGAGCTAGAAACGTCAATGAGAGAGAAACATCTCTCACTGGAGGGGCTCCTGCTTCCTGGTCTCCTTTTGCAGGTGGAATGGTCTCTAGCTCTTAGGGCTGCAGGTCTTGGGACCCGGGCTCCCTTGGCCCGTGCTGAGGAGAGTAGGCGATGTACCAAATGCCAGCACCAGGTGGCGCTGTGGGCCGCCCCACCACTAGTACTTCATGGTGCAGGCTCCATGGAGCGCTCCTCAGACTGTAGGCGCCTTCAGAGAACCTCCCATGCTATCACCTGCTGAATGTTTTTCTCTAAACTCCCCTTAAACTTCTCATATCTGTCCTGATGGGAAACCAGGACCTCTTTGCCATAAATAGATGATAACATGTAGAACATGGAAAGAAGGCAAATGTAAAAGTAAAGCTATTAAAGCTGTTGATCCACGTGTCACCTATAACCACCCCGCAGACCACCAGTGCAAGGCATGCTGTCCTAGGCTATGGAAACAGGCCGGCCGGCCGGTGTCACCTGGATGCATGGGGGGAGGTGGGGGGGGGGGGGTTCTGGTCAGAAGGTGGAAGAACTGCAGTGCTAGGAGGGGAAGAGCCCAGGGTCAGAGCCCGGCCTGGGACTGGGACCTGCCTTCCCTCCATCACACAGCTGCTAGAAGGCCCTCAGGAAACTGGAACTGAGGGTTGATGCACACATGTCTCTCTGCCCTTCTGATGCCCAAGAAAGTGCAGTGGGGGGTCCCCAGCACGGGGAGCTCCTCTGATGGGCAAATGAGTCCTGAGTCAGAGTCAGGGGTCTTGGGTGAGGAGGGCGCCAGGAGCCCTGGAGAGCAGCTCACTCAGCGTCCTGGGCCCTTGCCCACGGCCAAAACAGGGTGTGGCGCTGTGCCACATCCTCTGGTCAATGCACCCCTAGCTCTGGGCACTGGTGCCACATCCTGGCACCCCGTCTCTCCAAAGAACCCCCCTTCCCCCCGCACCTCAGGGTGGGAGCTTGGGCAAATGCCTTGGTCCCTCTCCCTGTCAGAGTTGGGAAACATCAGGGTCAGCCTCGCCCTGGGGTTGCCATGCAGGCGAGGCAAGTGAGGTCCGGCCAGGTCCTCTTGGGTGGAGGGCCGGGGGCCCCAGGTCAGCGCCCCGGACCGATGGTCCTCCCCGCGGCCAACACAGAACCGGACGGCCTTCTCCCGCCGTCCCCACAGCCCTCAGAATTGCCACGTTGAGATGACCCTGATCAGTTAAACTGGTGGTCGGCAAACTGTTAGTCAGCAGAGCCAAATATCGACAGGACAAAACGTTGACATTTCTTTTAAGAGCCACATTTTTTCAACTTGAACTTCTTCTAACGCCACTTCTTCAAAATAGACGCGCCTAGGCCGTGGTATTTTGTGGAAGAGCCACACTCAAGGGGCCAAAGAGCCCCATGTGGCTCACGAGCTACAGTTTGCCAACCGTGGAGTTAAACATTTCACTCTGCTTTTATTCTGGAGGCTTGTGTGTTTTTGTGCCCAAAATGATGTGTGTTCGTTCACATAGTCACCACCCAAACCTCAGTGGATTAACCCGACAGAACAGTGATTCTCAGCCGGCGCTGCCAGAATGTTTAAACCATGCAACACCTGACTGTGTAGTCAGGGGCACCGACTCCTTTCCCCCCTAGACTGACAAATCAAAAAAAATGACAGCAGCCAATACAACAATAGCCGTCTGGTGCGAAGGAACCCATCGCATACCTTTTGTTTTTCCGGATAGGCCAAAAATAGACACTTCCGGTGCGCTGCAGAATTTTTGTAATTAGCCTCTGTGCCGGGAGATGAGAAAGGCTGGACATCGCTGCCATAGAAGTTTGTTTCTCACCCCCTGTGGTCCCCAGGGCAGCTGATGGACACGTGGCCGCCGCAGGCCAGGCCTTCCAATAATGAACTCGAAAGACACCGCCCCACCCTCAGGGACCCTCCCTCCCTCTGACGGGGACACTCATCCGGGCCTCTGTGCTCTCTCCTCAGTATTGTACCTGGAAGGCTCAGTTCTTGTGTTTGAGGACATCTTCAGACTGATCGCGTTCTACTGTGTCAGTAGGTGAGTACGCCTGGCCCCAGGGGAGGGCGTCCTGTGGCGACAGATGACCACGCCACGGTGGGAGGGGGCGGGGAGTCCCAGAGAAGCCCCCAGAGGGAAGGGGGCAGCCCCCAGGATGCAGAGGAGGGGCGCAGTCCCTGGCTGCTCCCTGGGAACCCTGGAGGGTGGTGCTTTCTGAGATCTGCCAGTAAGGACCCCTCCTCACCACCACCTGCTCCCCGCCTCACTGCCTATGACCTTAGCATCCGGGGCAGCCTGGGGTCCTGTGGGGACCTGGTGCACCCGTGAGGGTTAGAAGAAGAGCTTCCTGTAGGGGCGGCAGGAAGGGCTGGTGCCCTCCGTGGGAGGGAGCTTGTGATTGTTGAGCAGCTGCTGGGTGGAGCGGGTGTCTGGTAACCGCCCTCAGAGCTGCTCTATTTGTTCAGAACTGGTGGCAGGTCAACAGGGATTTAAAAATACATGTTGGTGTCAGAAGCCGCTGGCTTACGCTCCAGTGTCTTGACTAAAACTGGCTGGAGGCTGGATAGGAGTCTCGGGGTCCGGGGCTCCAGGCCCACTTCTCCCTCCTTCAAAGACACCGTTCTCGCTGGTGAAAACCGCACTCAGCCAGAACACCACCTCCACCTGCCACCTGCCACCTGCCAGGACGCCCCGGGCCCCGATCGGCAGAAAAGCTGGTGCTGGTGAGAACAGTTGCAAAGAGCTGCTGCCCGCTGAGCTCTTTCCTGGTGCCCAGCACTGAGCTCTGACAACCATTACCCTTCTCAATCTCGCCAACAATTACACGAGGCTAGTGCTCTTGTAGTTCCCATTTTATACATGAGAAAACTAAGACTGGGGGAAGTCACTTGCTCAAGGTCACACCGCTGTTAAATGGCAGAGGGGAGATTCAAGATGGATAAAGCGCCCTGGTTGGGGGCTCAGTGGTTAGAGCATTGGTCCACGCACCGATTCCCAGTCAAGGGCACGTACCTGGGTTGCAAGTTTGATTCCCAGCCCCCCAGTTGGGCATGTGTGAGAGGCAGTCAATACATATCAATGTTTCATATCAATGTTTCTCTTTCTCTCTTTCATATCAATGTTTCTCTTTCTCTTTCTTTTTTTCCAATTTTGCTACTGTTATGAATCATAATGTAAATATCTGTGTTTTCTGATGGCCTTAGGCGACTCTGCTAGCGGTTCTATTTTTCATAACAGTAGCAAAATTACAGTTATGAAGTAGCAGCGAAAATAATTTTATGGTTGGGGGTCACCACCACATGAGGAGCTGTATTAAAGGGTCGGCATTAGAAAGGCTGAGAACCTCTGCCCTAGAGGGAGGGGGTGGGAGCAGGGGCTGCGGGGGAGATGCTGGGGCTCCTATCCTGAGCAGCCGGAGGGTGAACACAGTTAACCGTCTCTGAAGCAGTTACTACACGGAAGGTCTCGGCTGAGCCCTTAGCAAGCATGTCAGACGCGCTGCCGGCGGGACGTCGGGACATGCACCACAAGTGCGACACCCTTGCTCCAGGGCCCGGGAGGTCTGGTCCTCTGCCCGCCCGGACCAGGCCTCTGGAGCCGCGTGAAGAGGGTGCAGCGAAGAGAAATGAGGAAGGAAGGGAGGAGCCCCTGGGCCTGCCCTCTGGAGGAGGTGTCCAGATGCCAGGGGCTGTGACTAAGCTGCCATCTTCCTGCCAGCTGGAGGAGGGGGCCAGCGGGCCCCTCTGCCTTTGAGGAAAGAGCTGTGATCACTGCCTGGAGCTGGGCCTTGCCCCCTCAGCCAGGAGCCGCCCGGTGAGCGGGGCGAGGCCCTGAGCGGTGCCCGTGGCCTGCGCTCCCCAGAGGAGGAGGGAACACAGCCCACAGCCGCTGCCTCTAGGTCCGGCCGGGGCTGGGTGGCCCCTACACCCCAGCTCGTTGGCTTCACAAAACGACCCCATTAGCAGACATCATGCCCCCACCGTCACTGGGGAAATGGAAAGGACACCCCGCAGGGAACGCAGCTAGGGTTCGAGCTGGGCCCGCAGATGCTAAAAGTTCAGCTGGCTTTTTTCTGTCTTTCTCTCTCTCTCTTAAAAAAAAAAAAAAAAAAAAAAAAAAAAAAAAGTCACCAAAATGAACTCATGCTCTTCCCTCTATAGTTAGTGGTCGCCTTTCAAAACCACACGTCACCCGGCATGTGTGGGGAGGTGGGTCTCAGGGTGCCGTGGGCATCAAAGGGGTTCAGAAGTTGTTCTCCCAGGTCGGGCCTGACATCTTAGAAGTGCTCCCCAGGTCACCCCCAAATGTTCCAGGACCTCTGGAGGTGCCCAGCTCCTCAGGGGTGTGGGGGAGAAACCAGCCTGTGCCAAGGAGTTAGTGCGATAACAGACATGGCGTGTGGGGCTTTTCCATCCGGGACCACAGATGGAGGCGGGGGTGGGGGGGGGGGTGGTAAGAGAGCAGAAAGGCGTGGTCTCTGTCAGCTCCCTGGCAAGGCTCCTAAAGCCTCGGGGCTTCCTGATGGTGGGGTGGCTTTCATTGTTCAGGATGAGCCCCCCACTGCTGAGCTTATCTGAGGGGCCCTAGCTAGTCTTTCAGCCCCGCCCCCCACCTCCCAGGTGGACACGCAGGTGCAGGGATGGCATTGGGTCTAGGGAGGTGTGGACGTTCCCTGCCCCTCCCCCACCCCTTGGCGGTGCATCTCTTCCGTGGGGCTCTTGCTTTATAATAAACCGGTAGACATATAAGTAAAGTGTTTCCCTGAGTTCTGAGAGCCATCCCAGCAAATTGTCGAGCCTGAGGACGGGGTCTTGGGAGCCCCTGGTTTCTAGCCGGTCAGAAGTCCAGGTAGCCTGGGATTCACAGAGGGCACCCTAACGGGGTCTGCACTAATTCCAGGCAGATGGTGTCAGACTGCATTACCTTGGGGGACACCTCCCCCAGCCCCCACCCCCCCACCCCACCAGCCGGTGTGGGTGGATTGGTTGGTGATGTCAGAAGATACCCAGAGGGGTCGTCAAATCAATTGAGTAGATCATGACTGGCTCTTTTAAAAATATATATGTTTTTATTGATGAGAGAGAGAGAGAGAGAGACATTGATGTGAGAAACATTGATCGTCCACCTCCCACATGCCCCCTACTGGGGATCAAGCCCCCAATCTGGGCATGTGTCCTGACCTGCAAAGCTCAATCAACTGAGCCACATCGGCCAGGGCACAACTGGCTCTTTTTTTAATGAAAAATTAAACTAGACTAGAAAAGACCAGCATGTATGTGTCTCATGTGGCTGGACTGTCTCGTGCTACACCTATTTTAGGTGTGTGTGTGTGTATGTGTGTGTGTGTGTACCCACTGCACCATGATGCCAGATGTGTTTCTTGCTGACAGTCATAATCCAACAAGTTTGAAAAGCATCAGCTAGAACAGCGGCCTCCAGGGAGGGGCGTTGGGGCCCTAGGAGGTGCAAGCTGACCCCCAGAGTGTGTGTGTGTCAGGGGCGGGGGAAGGTTAGGACACTTGTTCTAAAAATCTCACTTTGACATTTTCTCTTCATGAAAGCTTTTCAGCAGTCTTAGTCGTTAATGAGGAAGCTCGGACATACATACGTGTCTGGATTTTTGTTTTTATTGATCACCCTTGCTTTGGGGGACGTGGTTCGCACCCAAGGCGGTGTCCTTCAGGATCCCCTTGAGAGCTGTTCAAAATGTGGTTCCTGGCCCACCCCCAGACCTGGCCCTGGGCACCCCTGGGCGTGGATCTGGAATATGCATTTTTAGTAGCTGCCCTAGGGGGTTCAATGCCAAATCAGTTATTTAACACAAAGGTATTAATGCCTACCCATAGGGTTGGAATTGGGGTTTGGGGAGAAGGTGGATAGAGCTGGAAAGGGGGGAGGGGGAGCTCAGGGTCAGACTGTGATGGGCCTGGAATGCCGGGCTGAGATGTAGAATTGGGACCATTATCCTGGGGCTCCTCCCCGTCCCGGCCCCTTGAAACAGCCCTGGGCTAGAACTCAGGAAGCCCAGGGCTTACCTCACTCTGCCTTCAACCTGTTGTACGGCCCGGACATATTCGTTTTCCTCTCTGGGCCTCAGTTTCCCTGTCTGCACAGTAAAGGGAAGAGTGTCTGAGTCCCTGCCAGGAGGTCTCTGGGGAGACCCCTGAGTACTTCCCCATTCAGACCAAAGGCAGCAGATTGAGCTGTCTGACTATGCGCTGTCAGGGATGTCTGACTGCGCTCACTGGGGAAGCCTGACTGTGCGTTCATAGGGGATGTCTGACTGTGCGCTCACTGGAGAAGCCTCACTGTGTGCTCACTGGGGATGTCTGACTGTGCGCTCACTGGAGAAGCCTCACTGTGTGCTCACTGGGGATGTCTGACTGTGCGCTCACTGGAGAAGCCTCACTGTGTGCTCACTGGGGATGTCTGACTGTGCACTCACTGGAGAAGCCTCACTGTGTGCTCACTGGGGATGTCTGACTGTGTGCTTGCTCACTGCCCATCTCAGTGTGGAGCAGAAAGGGGTGGGTCACTGGCTTTGCCCAGAGCAGAGGCCTCCCTGGAAGCTCCCTGGCTCCCAGGCGGGAAAAGTGGGGGAAGCTGGGTCCCCTCCCCACTTCCGTGGGGGTCTCCCACTCTCAGGTCCATCGTGCTGGCCCGGGGCCTGGACCTGCCTGGATGCTCCGTCAGCCTCGGGGCTGTGCCCTCCGCCCCAGGGAAGTTTCCCGTCTGCTGGGAGGCCCAGCAGCCAGCAAGGTTGCTGGGGTTTCTCCTTTATGGGCTCTGGCTGTGGGGCTGAGGGGTGGGAATGGACACACAGGTCCCTCCCAGACATGACCTTGACCCCTCTTGTTTCCACAGAGATTTACTGCCCTTCACACTGAGGCTGCCGCAGGCCATCCTTGAGGCCAGCAGCTTCACCGACCTCAAGACCATCGCCAACCTGGGCCTGGGTAAGTCCGCCCCGAGGGCCGGGGAGGTGGCGGGGCTCGATGAGACGGGGCCCCAGGACTGCCCCTGCTGACCACTGTGTAGAGAAGTGACCCCGCCGCTGAGACCCAGGCAGGTCCCGAGTCCCGGCTCCCACGGACCCACGCTGCCCGCTGCTGAGCCCGACAGCAGGGAGAGCCGCCAGGCTTCACAAAGGTGCCTGCTAGCGGCTCTCCAGGGCGCCTGCGGGGCTGAGCTGGTCAGGGCCAGTGGTCAGGCATGGCTCTGGGAGAGGCCAAACCGAATGCCAAGGTCCTTCTCAGCGGTGGCCAAAGAAGGGGGACCAGCCGCCGCCACAGCCCTGGTCCCAGCCCCATCCTTGTCAGAGGAAGAGCAGCACTAACAGGATCATGGACTAAAGCGTGTGCCCCCATCTGGCCTGCCCCCACCCCTTACCCCAACCCCTCTCCCAACCAACGGAGCCTGCGCCTACCCTTCTGGCCTTTTGGGGGAAGAAGAGGGAGAGGGAAGAAAGGAGGAGAAAAGACAGGCGTGTTCCTGACCCTTCCACGTCACAGTGAGATCTCACCTCCACGGGCCTTCCCCTGGGCCAGGCTTTGCCGGGCGCTCTGACGGGGCCTCGCCGTGCTGGCCCCAGTCGCCTCTGTGGGCTCGGACACCCGGGCAGAGGGACCTGGTCACATTAACGAACCAGCAGCCAATCACTAGGCCTTTACCAAGACTGAGCCACACACAGGACAGCACAACACGCAGATGCCTGGAGAGAGCCGGGCCAGGGGGGGCAGCGATGACCAAGGGACCAGGACCCGGTCATAGAAGAAGTTGGGGGCACATGTGGGATCAGAGCACACCAGTTCCCAGGCCAGGCTGCAGCCCACCGCCCTGAGGGGCCCTGGGTCAGCCGTGCATGCGAAGCCACAGGAAGCTCAGGGTCCCGATGAGAAAGTGGAACGCGCCAGGCTGGGGGTGTCGACCTCTAACGAGCGCTGACTGTGCCCGAACCTCTTGGCCTGCACCGACTCCTCAGGTCTGCAAGCAGCCCTAGACAGTGGGTTCTGTTATTGGAGCCCCCACTTCCTGGCAGAGAAAACTGAGGCACAGGAGCTTGATTGGCGTGCCCAGCGCCACACGGCCGGTTCAGCTGCCGCCCCGCCCCTCTCCCAGGCTGCCCCTAACTCTTTATCCAACTCTCCAGGGTCGGATTTACCCTATCGGGAACTTCAGGGCCGGTTCTCAGCTGCTGGTGGGAATAGACACTGATCTCACCCCCACATAATGTTAGTTTTGGCCTCTGACCCTCCCAAAAGTTTGAATGTGGACCTGGTGACAGTTTTGAAATTCGCACAGTCCCTGAGGTCCATACAGTGGCATGAATGACACTCTCCTTGCAACATCTTTAGCACTGTCTTGGGTAACCCTGTGTCCCTGTAGAGGCGGGAGATCTAGTGTGAGCTCAGAGACTTGTCGGGGGGCTGGGAGGGAATGCACAAATTGGGATGAGCACCCTGACTCCCAGCCCAGCTCTCCACCGCCCCTCATGACCTTCTCGGTGTCTTCGCCACGAGCAGTCAGTGGCCAGTTTGGGGCCAGTTGGCAGGGGAGTTAGATGGGAGGGTGACCTGTGAGAGGAGGGGTGCTTGGCTGCAGCCCTTGGCCCCACGTGGGGTTCGGGCGGGCAGCCCTGAGACATTCCTTTCTGGACGAGGAGAGCCCTTCTCCGGAGGAGAGCTGGACCGACCGCGGGTGCGATGAAGTGGGGGAGGGAGGTTGTCATCTGGGAAGCCAGTGGCAGTTCAGACCCGTCTGTCAGCACTCATGCCCCTGAGAAGTGGATTCACGTGAAACCCTTAGACTCGGCAGCTGAGGAAACAAAGGATTCTGATCAGACCTGGCGTCCCCGAGGGCTGAAGGGTGTACAGCGAAGCTCATTGGAAAGCTTTTCCTGGCTTTTCCGCACCCAGGTTCCGTCCATCCCCGGGTTCCATGCATCCCGGGTCCTGTCCATCCCCTGCATGGATGGAAACCGGAGCTGTGAGGGCACACCCGGTCAGAGGCCGGGGCTTGGCTCTGAGATGTTCCGGCCTAGCCTGGCCGCCCTAACCTGCGTTCTGTGATAACAAATGTGCAAAGAGCAGCGTTTGCCGAGGGCCAGGACATACCCAGGCACCTCACACAGTGTTCCAGGCAAAGCACGCTTGTGGCGGAGAACTGAACCCCAGCACACTGGCGTAGCTACGACAGGACTCAGTGAAGGGACGGGAACCTCCCAGCAGCAGCGAGGAGGGTCGGCGGGTGCGGCGGGCACAGCTGCCCCCACACGCAGCATCCCGTCCCGTTAGCTCCCGGCTCCTGCCCACTTGCAATCGGAATACGTTGTTTTTATTTTTTCAATTACAGTTGACATGCAGTATTATTTTGCATTGGTTTCGGGTGGGCAGAGTCATGGTTAGAAAACCATACTTTACAAAGCACAACCTCCCCCCCTCCCCCATATTTCCAGTACCCACTTGTAATAATAACAATTATTACAAGGTTAGTGAGTATCTTCCCTACGCTGTGTTTTATATCTCCGTGACGATCTTGTAACTGCTAGTCTGTGCCTTTTAATCCCTTCACCTTTTTCACCCAGTCACCCTACTGACCTCCCATCTGGCAGCCACCAGTTCTCTCTCTGTATCCATGCATCTGTTTCTATTAGGTTTGTTTGTTTGTTTGTTTTGCTCTTTAGATTCCACACATAAGTGAAATCATGTGATATTTGTCTTTCTCTGACTGAATTATTTCACTTAGCATAATACCCTCTAGGTCCATCCATGCTGTCACAAATGGTAAGATTTCATGCTTTTTTTTTATGACCGAGTAATATTCCATTGTATATATGTAGCAAAACTTTTTGATCTACCTATCCGTCTATTGTTGAGCACTTGGGTTGCTTCCAAATATTGCCTATCCTACATAATAAAGATGTAATATGCAAATGGCCGTTACACTGTGAAGCGTAATGACTAACCACGTATCGACCGGATCACAGATCAGCAGGAGGGTGGGGCAGTGAGCTACAAGCCGGTGGTGGAGAGCTAGAGGAGGGGGCAGGGCAGCAAGCTGTGATGGGGGGCCAGGAGGGAATGGGGGGTGAGGAGAGCTGCAGTAGGGCGGGGCAGCAGGTGAGAGCTATGGAGGGCGGCAGTGAGCTACTGGTGCCCGGATTTGTGTGCAGGGCTCCTGGTTGTAAGCAATGTTGCAGTGCACATAGGGGTGCATGTATTCTTTCCAATGAGTGTCTTGTGTTTCTTCCGACATATTCCCGAAGTGGGTGCTCTGGGTCAGTTCCCTTTTTCATGGTGTGAGGATCTCAGTGGCCACGCCACTCTGCATGGAATTCGTTTATGAGGCGTGTGTGTTTCCCATCACTGGCCTTCTACTCACTTTTTACAGGATGAATAGAATGTAATAAACATCCAAACAGCTGCGCAAGCCCTGCTGGTCAGGCACGGGTGGTGCCGTGTGTGTGTTTGAAAGGGAGCTATTGGTTTGCAGGCTCAGCGCCACACGATAGCACGGGACGTTCACTCGTGAGCTGACGCAAGGGACTCTGAGTTTGGCCTTGGAAAAGCCATCATTGGAAAGGGCAGGCCAGGCGGTAAAGGAATGACCTTGAGGCCACAAAACTAACACTGGGAGCAATTTAGCACTTACCTGTGTGCGGTTGATCCTAAGAGCAAAGGAATCTAGAGAAAGCGCTGGTAGGTAAGGGTTAAGCTTGCCGACGTTCTCTGACTTGTCTGCTGTGTGCTTAAGGGGCTTAAAATATGTCTAGAAAAGGCATATGTTCTATAGCTCCTCCGGGTTGGCATGGGACTTGCTTCTGCCTTCATGTCACATGTGAGAACTTTCCTAGTTATTGAAAACTCATTGAACACTCAAGCTGTCCCACCGCCCGTCTTTGGGGTTGGGATGCCACCAAATATTTCTTCTCTGAACCCCTGGACTTTGGAGCTGCTTCCCTGGCACCTGGAATACTTCGCTGCATTTACTTATGCCCTCTCTGCCCTGCCACCGGCCCCGGCTCCCCAAGAGGGAAACCTTCGTCACCTCTGACCCCCGGGGCCTACAGCCCAGCACCTGGCCTGGCCCCGGCTCCCCTCCCCCAAGGATTATAGGAGTGGACACCTGGCAAGAGGTCTCTCCATCTAAGGCGGGGGAGGCCACAGGCCAGCAAAACGTCCCTCAGTCCCAGGGCAGCACGGAGGCAGTGGAGGCAGGGCCCTGAGCCATGGCCTGGCATTGTGCCACTAGACACAGATGCCTCAGCTTTGCCAACCATTGGCTTGCATGACCGTGTTCCGCTTTTTCTCGATGTTCTGCAGGCTGCAAAGAAAGTGACCCACTTCCTTTTTTCTTTCTTTCTTTTTTTTTTTTTTTACATAAAACCCTGCACTGCCACTGCCATTCCTTAGCAGGCGCCCAGCCCCTAAACTGCAGCCCCCTCACAGCTCAGAGTGGCATTGGCTCTGCCCTGCCAGGGTGCATCCAGCAGGCTGTCTTAGGAGCAGGGAAGCAGTTCCTAGTCCCCCAGGCTCTGGGCCCATTTCCCTGAACCCCAAAGTTTGCTCTGTGCCTTTGCTCCAAGTTTGGGCTCTGGGAAATGTGTGCTGTTTTGTTTTTTATTTGTTTTTTAAATATATTCTATTGATTTTTTTTTTTTTTTTTTAACAGAGAAGAAGGGAGAGAGAGTTAGAAACATCAATGAGAGAGAACCATCGACCAGCTGCCTCCTGCACACCTCCTACTGGGGATGTGCCCGCAACCAACGTACATGCCTTTGACCGGAATCGAACCTGGGACCTTTCAGTCCACAGACCGATGCTCTATCCACGGAGCCAAACCGTTTAGGGCTGTTTTGTCTTTTAATCTGTGCAGGATGGACCTACCTTGCTATCCTGAGACAGGAGCCCCAGGGTCCTCCCAATCACGGCCATGCTCAGAGAGATGCACAGGCTCACATGTCGGGGTCTCTCAGCAGCCCCCTTGTCCCGGAGATGTGCTCACCTGGACGGGGTTTGCAGTCCCCTGGCCAGCAAGGGGGCAAACACCTGCGTCCCTGGGCGTGCCCGCCTCAGGCAGTACACCGCCCTCAGCCTTTGTGTGACACCCGCTTTCTCTCGGTGTCAAGAGCCTGCCGTGTGCTTACCACATCCCCAGTTCTGAGGTACAGTCTGCCCCTCACTCAGGCCGGCCGAGCCGCGGAGATGGGAAGTGTCGCAAGTTCCCAAGAAGGGAGGCCGCACAGCGAGCGGCTGGGCTCACAGGCTTCAGGCCTGCAGACCCGCCCCGCACCCCAGCTCCCTCACTCACCAGCCCGGGGACCGTGGCTGGTTCCTTTTTTCTAAATATATTTTTATTAATTTCAGAGAGGGGAGAGAGAGAGACACATCCATGATATGAGGGAGAACCATTGATCGGCTGCCTCCTGCACACCCCACATTGGAAATTGAGCTGCAACCCAGGCATGTGCCCTGACCAGGAATCAAACTGTGACCTCCTGGTTCATAGGTCGATGCTTTAACCGCTGAGCCATGCAGCCCGGCTGGCTGTGGGCGGGTTCTGGACTCAGTCTGGGTCTCTCCTCCTCACGTGTAATGCGGGACGGATCAGGACTGACCCCGAAGGCCTGGGGTCAGGACCCATGAGAGGATCCGGGTGGAGCCAGTGGCCCTCACCGCCAGAACTCAGGGTGGGTCTGCCCTGTGACTGTCCTGGAAGCTATGTTGGTGGTTTTCTTCCTGATGAATCCTTCCCAGAAGCAAGGGGCTCCCGGTGCACGTCCAGAGGCCTGGCCCCTCCTTAACAAGGGAGCCCGCACACAGAATCTCTACCATTAGCAAGTAGACCCAGACCTGGGTTCCCTGGTCCAAGAGGAACTGCCTGGGGCTCAGAGAGGCTGCAGGCCGATGGAATTGTTCTTAGTCACCATGCCTGTGCCCTTCGTGGAGCGTCCTGGGCTTTCGTCAGAGTCTCCGCAGGGCTTGGGACCCAGGAGTCAAAAACTCTGAGCTTGGGGATCCCCCAGTGTGCTTCCGTTTGGATGTCCCATGCGCCTCCCCAGAACATGCCTGGTGCAGACCAGCAATGCCGATAGGGACAAGTGTGCCCTCATGGCCACAGCCACGGGCTGCATCCTGAGGGCTAGGTCAGGAGAAAGGCACGGGCCAGAACACCACCCCGTTTGCTGACACCCCTCCCCCGGGGGGGGGGGGGATGGGCGGCATCCTGGTGAACGCCGAGACTGACCAGACCCATGGTTTTGCAGTGGCAGGTGCTCCCCACACGGAAGGTCAGGTCTGAGCTCACCAGCCGCAGTCCATAGGTGTGTTCTCCCCACAGAGAACAGGCCCCACGCAGCCACCCCGATTCTAGGGGTGACTAGACGGGGGCCTAGAAAGATCCAGCCACCTGCCCGGGAGTCCCCAGCCGGCCGGCTGCAGGAACTCCGGCTGTGGGCCCCTCCGTCCCCACCGGCCTGCACCGGCGTCACTGAGCCCTCCATGGGGGCCCTCACAGCCAGGGACAGAACTGCCGCTGCCCTGTCACAGGGCGCCTGGCCCCACCCCGGCTCCCCAGCACCGCAGGGGAGGATCTCACGGGGCTTCCCCTCTCGAGACAGGAAGTGGTGGGAGAGGTTTAAAACAGTCCAAGAGGTGAAAACAACCCGGGGAGCAGAGAAGCCAACGCTGTGAGGCCCCCCAGCCCTCCCATGCCCCGTCCCCACCCATCCCACCCTACCCAAGGGGGCCGGCTCCAGGATTGACCGCCTCTTCTTCTCTTGTTTCCACAGGCTTCTGGGACTCCTCGCTGAACCCCCGGCGAGCAGCTGCCAGCCCAGCGGAACCCCCGAGAGACCCAGCCCCAAGGGCGCCCCCCGCCACCAGCCTCAGGCCCGCTTCCCACCAGGAGAACTGCGCGTGTGAGATTGAGCTCTCCGTAGGAAATGACCGCCTGTGGTTTGTGAATCCCATCTTCATCGAGGACTGTGGCAGCGCCCTGCCTGCCGACCTGCCGCCCCTGAGAAGATGCCCCTCCAGCCCGCTGCCTCCCACCTCTGACTCTACCTCACCCGCCTCTCGGTGGGCCCCTCGCCGCCCAGCGCCCCCGCCCCCAGCACCCCCTCTCCACCCCCCCAGTCCTGCCCGGCCTCTTCCACCCCCTGCCCCAGCTCCGGCCTGCCCCCTGCCCAGTTCTCCCCCACCTCCAGACGCCCTTCCTCCTGCAGCCCTAGCATCTGCCCCCGACCTGGCCCCCCATGCCCTGGGCCCCCGGGACCATCCAAGCCAGCTACCCATGACAGCCTGCGAGAGGCCCCCATGCCCTCCCACGGGCCTGGGCGCCCTCCGGGAGGAAGAGAAGAAGCCAGGGGCGGCCCCCAACCCCCTGCAGCAGGCCCCCGCCCCTCCGGGGCCGGGGAGGAAGGGCGCCCCTGCAGCTCCTCCCAGACGCCGCCTCTCTGAGAAGCTCTCCCTGGAGGACCCGAAGGTGGAGAAGGTGGACAGGGCCACCACCGCCCAGTGGGACCAGCCGGCTCTTTCCCGGCCGCCCTCCCTCGCCCTGCCTCCCCAGGGGACCTCAGACAGTCCTGGGGATGGGCCTCCGAGGACCACAGAGCAAGGACAGGAAGTAGTGGCCCAAGCCAGCCAGCTGGGCATCCTGCCAGAGTCGGCAAGGAAGATCCGGCAACCCCCAGTGCCCCCTCCTAGGAAGAAGCGGATTTCCCGGCAGCTGGCCTCAGTCCTCCCGAGCCCCTTGGAGAGCGCCGAGCTCTCCACGGAGGAGGCAGCCCCCGAGAAACCCAGCCCTGGCCCGCCCGGAGAGGGACAACGCCCCCCCGCCCCCCAAGCTGGGACCCAGAGCCCAGAAGCCCCGGCCAGCGCCCGGCGCCAGAGCCCCCCGGAGTTCAAGGGCTCCCTGGCCTCCCTCTCAGACAGTACAGGGGCGCACACCCCGGCCACCGATCAAGACTCCTACTCGACCAGCAGCACGGAGGAGGAGCTGGAGCAGTTCAGCAGCCCCAGCGTGAGGAAGAAGCCGTCCATGATCCTGGGCAAGGCGCGGCACCGCCTGAGCCTCGCCAGCTTCACCAGCGTCTTCCAGGCCTTCCTCTCCAACGACCGCAAGCTGTACAAGAAGGTGGTGGAGCTGGCCCAGGACAAGGCCTCGTACTTCGGCAACCTGGTGCAGGACTACAAAGTGTACAGCCTGGAGATGATGGCGCGCCAGGCCTCCAGCACCGAGATGCTGCAGGAGATCCGCACCATGATGACCCAGCTCAAGAGCTACCTGCTGCAGAGCACGGAGCTCAAGGCGCTGGGGGACCACACCCAGTACTCTGAGGAGGAGCTGGGTCAGTCCAGGGAAGGGGAGGGGGGGAGGGGGGGGCTGAGAGTGGGTGGGCAGGGTCATTCCAGACAATTCCCTGTCCCCACCCCCTCCTGAACTAACTGAACTAATCCCTCTGCTGTTCTGCCTCCTGCTTCCCAGCTCTGCTCTTGCGCCCACATCAGATGCTGGGCAGGACCCCACCCTGAAGATGCTCCTGCTTTTTTATTAGGGGGACAGTCACAGGAGCAATTAGAGGCCAAAGGAGTACTAACCTGTGACCGCTGAGGGCCAGAGGCGGTCTCTGCAGGGGATGTGGCGGCTCTCGGGGATGAAGGAGCCGGAGGGCTGGGCCGAAGCCCTCTCTCACTTTGCAGATGAGGAAACGATAGCTGAGACCCTTCCCCTGGGGACAGGGTAAAGCCAAAAAAGGCTTCCCAGGAATATTTCTCTACTGTCACCCAAGGCAGCTGGGCATGGCCCTGGTGTCAGGTAGACATGGGTTCAGATCTCTGGTCAGCCCCGGCGAGCTGTGTGGCCCACACCATCAGAGCCTGAGTTGGTCCGTCTGTAGCGCGGGGGTAATGGCAGGTGGGTTGCAGGCTGCTATGAGATAAAAACTGGCTGACTCCCATTCTATTAGATCAGTGGTTGGCAAACCTCAGCTTGTGAGCCACATGCGACTCTTTGGCCTCTTCAGTGTGGCTCTTCCACAAAGTACCACGGCCTGGGTGAGTCTATGTTGAAGAAGTGGCGTTAGAAGAAGTTTAAGTTAAAAAAAAAATTTGGCTCTCAAAAGAAATTTCAATCGTTGTACTGTTGCTATTTGGCTCTGTTGACTAATGAGTTGGCCAACCACTGGGCTAGATGATCAGGGTGCCTTTGGACTCCTCCAGGCAAAAGGAAAAGCAGGTGTAGAGGCTCTGAGGCAGAAGCAGGCATGGCAGGTGGTAACGCAGCAAGGAGACCATTGTGGCTGGAGCAGCATGCACAGGGGAGTGAGCGAGGTGCTGAGTGAGAGAGGTCACAGGGACAGGTCACTCAGGGGCCTTGAACTGCACAGGGACCGCTGTGGTTTCTGTTGTCCATGAGATGGAGCCATTGGAGGGTTCTCAGCACAGTAATGTCATGGCCACACATGCTGTAGCAGGATGACGCTGGCTTCTGTGTTGAGAATGGACTGTTAGGGGCCAGAGCAAGAGGCTACCAACATAACTCAGGCAACAGGTGGTGGTAGCTCAGGTCAAGGTCATACCTTGGAGGTGGTGAGAAGTCAGGTTATGGATATACTAGATTCTTGAGCCTGAAGTCAAGTGGACTTGGGGATTGAAAGAGAGAATCAAGAATAATTCCAGGGCCTGCCTTTGATGGAGCTGCCAGTACCTTCTTTGGTAACCTCTGAGGCTGTTATGTTATCAGTGGGAGGCTTCTTAGTTAAGGGCAGTGACTCTAACCTCAGTGTATAAAACCATGGTAATTAGGGTAGTTGACAGAATTCAATGAGATTGCCTGTATAAAGCATTTTGCCCTACGTCTGGAACTTAGTAAGCATTGAATAAATGCTAGCTAGTGCAATTAAAAAAAATAAAAGAATAATTCCACCACGCATGTGCTGGGTACCTGGTACCTCAAAGTACAGCTACACAGGTTGTACACTGCACAACTCCCATGTGAACAGTGCCCTCCCAAGCTGTGTACGGTGGGCAGCTCTGTGAGAGTTGAATCTGGGCCAGGCCCTGGGAAAGGCATGAGGATGCAGTGTGTCAGTCAGAGGGCTCCGAGTGTGGCTTTCCGTGGCATGTGCTTCACGGTCTCATGTGTCAGAATGGCTGTTGTACCTGCTGGGGCTGTGCGTACGTTTTTCCAGGGATGAGAAGATGGGCATGGCCACACTGTAGGGCCACACGGCCCGGGGCCAGGACCCCTGCCACTGGGGTCCTCACCCTACAACTCTCTCCCACCCGCAGAAGCGATTGTGGAGTCCGCCTTGTACAAGTGCGTGCTGAAGCCCCTGAAAGAAGCCATCAACTCGTGCCTCCACGAGATCCACAGCAAGGACGGCTCCCTGCAGCAGCTCAAGGAGAACCAGCTGGTGATCCTGGCCACCACCACCACCGACCTGGGCGTGACCACCAGCGTGCCCGAGGTGCCCGTCATGGAGAAGATCCTGCAGAAGTTCAGCAGCATGCACAAGGCCTACTCGCCCGAGAAGAAGATTGCCATCCTGCTCAAGACCTGCAAGCTCATCTATGACTCCATGGCCCTCGGCAACCCAGGTAGGCGGCCGGCCAGCCGGCCGGTGGGGCCTGGGCTGGGGATCCTGGGCTGGGGTTCCTGGGACTGCGACTCCTCCCCCGCCGAGGCCTCCAGGGCCTCCGGAAGGCACTAGAGGAGGCTTGACCGGTTCAGGGGCCTGCTGGGGCAGAAGTGGGCATGGTGGAATGCAGTTCCTGTGCACCTTGAAGGATTGCCTGGTATTAGGGCGGGGCCACGGTCAGTTAGAGGCAGGCAGGGCAGCCAGCTCAGGCTGTGCCTTTGTGTGAATCACAAAGAGATGCTGTATAGCTTCTAGGACTGCATGATAAAGTGCCGCAAATGGGTGTCTGCAGCAGCAGAAGTTTGTTCCCCCGCAGTTCTTGAGGCAGGAAGTTTGAGGCCCAGGTGTCTGCAGGGCCATGCTGCCTGCCAAGGCTCCCGGGAGGATGTGTCCCGGGCCTCGCTCCCAGTTCTTGGCTTGTGGCAGCACCACTCCCATCTTCACATGGCTTTTCGCCTGTGAGCATGTCTGTGTCCGAATGTCCCCGTCGGTCATCTTGGATTAGGGGCCCACCCTGCTGCAGTACGACCTGGTCTTAACGAATTACATGTGCAACCACCCCATTTCCAAGTAAGGTCACATTCTCAGGGACTGGGGGTTATGATGTCAACATAGGGCCCTGGCCAGTTTGGCTCAGTGGATAAAGCATTGGCCCTCAGACAGAAGAGTCTCAGGTTCCATTCCAGTCAAGGGCATGTACCTCGGTTGCAGGCTCGATCCCCCACCTCCATCAGGGCTCATGGAAAAAAAAAAAAAGATGTCATCGTATGAATTTTGGAGGGACACAATTCACCCCATAGCAGCCACCTGAATTGGTTAGCATGTATTCTTGGTCACACATTGGAGCGGTTATGCTGATCTGGTCAGGTGGGCTGAGCGTGGCGGGGCTGGCTCCTGAGTCTGTGGTCAGCAAGGGTTGTTTGGAGGCTGGCTGGTCTAGGATGGCCTTGCACAGATGCTGGGTGGTTGATTGGCTGATCTGGAAGGGGAGTGACTGAGACATGCATTTCTCATGCTCCGGCAGGTTAGCCCGGGCTTGTGCCCACTGCAATAGGCAGTCCAAGAGAAGGAGCAAAGCCTGTGAGGCTCTCGGGGCCTGAGCTTGAATTGGCATGATGTCACTCGGAAATATTTCATCGATCTGTTTAGTCATAAGACCAGCCCAGCCCTGCTTGATGGGAAGGGCTGCAAAGGCAAGAGCCTCAAGGAGTGCAGATGTGGGGAAGGGAGTCAGTGGGCCATTTATAATCGGCTTCTCACAGCACCCCAACAGGGGAGAAGCACAGGGTCCTGCACCAGGGAGCACACCTTAGTGAGCGGGCACTGGCTGGACCTGGTCCCCCCCGTTGCCCCATCAGCAAGCAGCCTGGGTAACTGTCCGTGACAGCATGGCCATGGGGAGTAGAAGGACCATCACCTCTATAGCCACACAGACTGGGGGGCAAATTCCTGCTATCACTTATGCCTATGTGACCTTGAGTGAGTTAACCCCTTAAGGCCCAGTGTCCTCACCGGGGGCAGCTGTTTTACCAAGAGGGGAACCACGGCTCCTAATGACTCAGAAGCCACACTCGTTCCCTGGAGACCCAGAAACAACAGATGCTCAGCGTGGACCTCTGAGCCCAGCACCCAGCAGGCCCAGCCAACGGTGCCTATTTCAAGGGAGGGACTCTCCCCTCCTCCCTCGGAGGAGGGCAGCCAGTCTGGCCAAAGGCCCACAGAAAACAGGGTCCATATGTGACCGGAGGACGGAGCATGGTCCACTCACCATGAAAAGCTCTAGAAAAGCTCTCTTCGGAGGCCTTCCCTTCGGAACTTCTAATCTGGAGAATCATCTCTCCCGCCCGGGCCAGGCTGGGGCTAAGAGCAAAGTCAGGGCCAAGGATGCTATAGGCTCTGAGACTGTCGGAGTGACAGCTTTGGGCCTGAAAAGGGCAATTCTATTCGCAGGGAGTCCCAGTTTACTCAGAAAGCTTGGGCATCCTGGATTTTAAACACACAATCTCTCGACTAACTCCAAACACAATGATTTTACTGACAGTGAATTCCCTCAATAAAAACGAGAGAGCAGAGCTGGGGATGAGGAGGCTGGGGGTGTGGGGGGTAGGAATGGCTGATTTTGAGAGAAGAAAGAAACGAAAGGCCTGCCGTTCTTTTTGTGAGAGGGCCTGCCTGGCACAGCGTGAGGAAGAGCAGAGCAGCGGGGCGCTCAGAGTCCCCCGCCCTCGCCGAGAGAGGCTGGGAGCTCTCCTGAGCCAGAAGCCAGCCCCCTTGGGAGTCTCTGAGTCGAGACATTCGGGCAGGGGCCGGACTCCACGGAAAGGCTCCCTGCCAGGCCCAGGTGGGCTTCTCACAGAGGAACAGACAGCGTACTCCCCACCGCTGGGTGAGCACCGGACAGCGAGTCCTGCAGCTCCCTGTCTCACCCTGCCCTGAGCAGGCCGAGGCTGCTCCTTCCCCTGGGAGCAGGCAGGTTCGGCTACGAGCAGGGTCTTTGGGGTTCATTTACAGGCCTGGGTTTGAACCCCAGCTTTGGTGCAGAGAGCATATAGAAAACACCTGGACAGCTTGGCCTCAAGGAGGTACTTACCTTCCAGAATCTTGATCTTCTCACTTACAAAGTGGGACTGAGGACATCTCTCTCAGTGCTGTTTTGAGGATCAGATGCAAACAAGTATGTGTTTGTGTGTGTGTGTGTGTGTGTGTGTCCAATGGACGTGAGGATGCAGGAGTGACTGCCTCCTCACTGTGTTCCCAGGAACGTAGAGGCTGAACCCGCTCAGTGGTTTCCAAACTAGGTTCCAGGAGGCACCCCCCAAGGCCACCAAAGGGGCACAGGCAAGTGAGGCCCACCCTGGCTTCACCCGGATAATCCGGCTTGTCCCTGTTTCACACATGGGGTTCCACGTGGGATTCTGTGTGAAATGACCAGTTCTGCCGTGAAATCTTTTGGCTTTTTAAAAATCTTTCATTTGGAAATAATGTCAGACTTCAAAAACACCAACCATGGAAAGAGTACGTTACGATGGAAACATCCACATAATCCTCTGTGGATTGTTACTGTCCCGTTTGCTTTTTCATTTATGCTGTCTCTGTGCACATTTCACTTTCTTTCTGAACCATTGGCTCTTTGCCCCTAAGTGCTTTTCTAAGAATAGGGAAACTCTCCCATGTAACCACAGCAAATTCGTCCACTTTGCAAATTTGCATGTTTGCATGTTTAGCTGAGCCGCCATCTGCATTCCTGGTTGGCGCTTGAGCCCACAGGGTCCTCGTTAGCATTTCCGCCCCCAGCGCAGATCCAGGGTCCCGCATCACGTTTAGTCTGCGTCCTGTGGGACATCCCCACAGCCCTTCTTCGTTCGGTGTGGCATCGGTATTTTTAAGGAATGGAAGTGTCCTTCCCCATCCACCACCTTTTTTTTTTTTTTTTTTTAACTTTTTTTTAATATTTATCAATATGTTGAATTTGCTCCTGGGCCATACGTTTTTGTCCTCAGTTTTTTTTCTGGGATCTTTTCCTCCTGTGCAGCCTCCTCTGCTGGTTCGGGAAACGTCTGCTGTTTTCCGTAGGATCCCCTCCAGGCGCCGGGCAGGGCCCTGGTTGGGGTCCACCTGCCCGTGAGCTCTGTAAGGTCCGCGCCGCATCTTGGGAACTCTGTTCCCCTTGATGTGCTCAGTGACCAGAGTCTACATCTAAACCCCTAACTCTGGCATTGCTCTCTGCACTCTGCATTGCTCTCTGCCGCGAAAATCCAGCTCTCTTTGTGGGCCCCGACCCTGTGTCCAGCCGCGCTGCTCGGCCTGGGCACGCTCCCAGCGCCACCGCGGTAACGATGGCACGGCACCCGCTGCTCCTATAAGCTGACCTCCTGCGGATACACAGTGGCTTCCCGGCAACGCACATTCTCGATGGCCTGGGCAGTGTCACGGGGGTTCTTAAGGTGAACACGGAAATTTGAACCTCTTGGTTTGCGTGATTCTGTGGGTTTTTCTGGGTCGGGGGAGAGTGAACCATTTTCAGAGGTCACCTCGGGCCGCTTTCAAAAGAGGAAGACTCATTCTTCTTCTTAACTAAAGTTCCTCATTTTGTCTTTGTCAGACGTTTCCTCATGACCAGATAGAAGCTGAACGTTTTCAGGCAGACCCCCCCCCCCCCCCCCACTGACTCCTTAGCTCTCCTGACTTGGACAGTCAGCATCTTAGGATCAGGCCCTTGACCCCAAGCATCTAATCCACACCTCCCTCCCGCCAGACGCTCCCAGTGCCTGGCTGCTCAAAATGGTCCCAGCAGCCCCGCATAGAGGCCCTGGAGCTGTTGGCCAGTGACCCCATGGAGGGCAGAATGCCTCCACCCGTGGCACACTCAAAGCAATCAGCCCTTCCTTCTCACCCTCCCCCAGCCCCTCCATCTCCAGGGAAGAAGCTGGCAGAGTAATCTGTGGTTCAGCTGTGGCCACGTGAGACAAATGTAAATATAGGGCCTGGCTGTTGACAAGACCTGTTGGAACAGTGGGCAGAGGGTTAAACTTGGAGGCACAATGCTGGGACTGACCAGCAGACCCTGAATGACGGATAAATGATTACTCTGACACATGATTTCTGTGAAAGAGAGGGCTAAGGGTCTGCCTGGCTAAAGGAACCAGACAGTCTCCTTCGCCTGCCTCTTCAGGCTTTTATTATAACAGCAGTTTGGGATAGAGTTTGTCTTTTCAATACAATCAGATGGCTAAGTAATCTTGGGAGGACACATGTGTCTGCAGTGTCCTTTAAGCAAGGACACCTAAAGATTAAGCATAAAGATTCCAGTAAACACCTGAGGGCCTGCGCATGCACAGACTTGTTTGGAAAGGTCAAGGAACAATTAGGGGTAGCCGCCTTTGTCCAACTCCCCTAGGTCGGAATTTCCTCCTTACGAACTCTCCAACCAAGTTTCCTGTGCTCCCCGAGGTCACTGGCCGGGCCAACTTTTCCAGAAACATGGTTGGTATTTATGCCCAGGATACATGTGGGCCAGGATTCAAACTGAGTGTGTTCTTACTCTGAAGCACATGTGCTTTTATCGCCGTGCCGAGCAGCCAGCCTAGGAACAGATCTCAAGGTTCCTGATTCCTGATCAAGAGCTTCCTCCACCATTGCAGCAAGTGAGGGGCCCGAGTCAGGCAGAGGGGAAAGTTCAAGGACGTAAAGCCTTTGGATAAACATGGCCCTCCATCCTCAGCCAGGAGCAGCCAGGCGTCTCATGGGCGTCATGAGGCTCAGTGAGACCAGTTGGGACTTCCAGAATCATGTCCCCATTACTTTGACAAAGAAGTGATTCCCACCTCTTCGGTGTCTAAGACCAGATAGCTGGCCTGCTATTTGGGAGACATAGATTCAAGCCAAAGCACTCCTCTCTTAGATGGGAGGGGGAGAAAGGTAGGAGGAATGCAGTGTTGGCAAATGTGGGATTCTTTCTTCTTTTTCTTTTCTTTACTTTTTATATTTATATTTATTTTATTTTATTTTATTTGCTAATCCTCGTTAGAGGATATTTTTTCCAGTGCTTGTCAGGGAGTGGGAGGAAGAGAAAGGAGAGAGAGAAAGAGAGAAACATCTATGTGAGAGAGACCTGGATGTGCTCAGTGATCAGAGAACCTACATCTGGGATATCTTTTCCTTCTGCGCAACCTCCTCTGCTGGTTTAGGAACCATCTGCTATCTCTGAGGATACTTAATTGTTTTTCTGAATCATAGGAGAGTAAGTCACATACATCTTGGCTCTTTACCCCTAAGTACTGTTCTAAGAATAGGGAAAGGTACTCACCAGGGGCAGGGAGCTAACCTGCAACCCAGGTACATGCCCTTAACCGTGAATCAAACCCACGAGCCTTCGGTGCATGGGCCAGCGCTCTAACCACTTGGCAACACTGACCAGGGCCATGGTATTCTTTAAAAAAGAATACAAAGAACCTTCTTCTAACATAGATAAAGGGCAGGCACAGACTTGTTTGGGGTAACCCTGTCCCCTAGAGGGCAGTGAAAGCTGGCTGCCTTCTTCTGTCCCTTCAGCTATATGTCTCAACACCCTGGATTTCAGGGAATGGAATCTGGGTCCTGACTCTGGAGGACAGGGTACCCAACAGCCAGGTGGTTGACTATGGGGGCCCAAGGGGTGGTCTTGGAGTCTCAAAGTCTCTCAGGCCCTTTGCCCTCCACCTCCCTGGCAGAGACCATACAGGAAACTCAGAATCTGCAACTCTTCAGGGTAGGGCAGAAGCTGGGGGTTGGGAGGGAGCAGGAACCTCAATGGAGACCCTAAAAGCATGAAATGACAGGCCTATGGGATTGACTGGGGCAGCAAGGGCAGAGAGAGGTCAGGCTGTGGCTGTTTTAAAATCTGTGTTGAAAAAAATCTAAACTGAATTTCTGAATTTCTAAACTAAAAGTCACTCCTGTTTGTTGTAAGAAGAAAAATTAGTATTTCAATGGATTTCTTTGTGATGTTTTAGAAATAGACACAGATAGGGAGCTAGATAGGTAAGTAGTTAAGGAAACACTTGTGGCTGTAACAGAAAAACCCTTCAGTCTCTAACTTGAGGGAAGTTCATTTCTCAATCATGAAGTCCAGTCCAATGGAAGATGGTTTGGGGGGGTGGGGGGGTGGGGGGATGCACTCTGCTCCATAGAGTCACTCAGGGAGCCAGAGCGAGGCAGGCTTTCTAAGTGCCCCCCTGGACCTTGACATCCAGGAGAGAGAGATGCACGTATGAACCAAGCCGGCAGTGAAGCACAGGCTTGCTTTTACACCCCACAACAGAAATGGGGTTCAGACCCTCTAAGATGCCATGTTCTGAGGATTACTAGACATGTCATCCCCTGTCTTGCATACTAACCACGTCTAACATTCCTCATGTGCCAGTAACCCAGCAGGCACAGTGTTAATCTCCTCCCACCTGTCTCATTGAACCCTCACAGCCACCCACAAGGTGTGGACACTCTCGCGCTCCCCGTTTCAGAGCCGAGGAAACTGAGGCTCAGCGAGCTGAGGCAGCATGCTCAGGGTCCTCCTGGGCAGGTGAGTGGCAGACTTGGGACTTGGAGCCCGGTGCCGCGCTGAGCGGCTGCCTTCTCCTGCCTGTCCAGGGTGTCCTGGGGTCAGAGGTGACCTCAGAGGAGAGGGGCCCACGTCATAAGCAGCCTCCGGGCTTCCCAGCCAGGCGGGGCCTTTCGGCCTCAGGTCTCTGAGCTCACAGCTCCTGGGCTGGCTGGCTTGTGGGCTGAGCTCTCCAAAGAGGAACCCAGGGAGCTGGAGTGATTTCCTCGGGGAGGTGGCCTTGCTCAAAGCAGAACTGAGACCGAGGCCAAACCGGCACGCGGGTCAGACAGCCGGACCGGACAGCTTTGAGGGCTCCGTGGGGGAGAGGGGCAGGCTCCCGTCTTAGTCAGTCAGCCGGAGAAGCCACCGTCTGTTTACAACACCCCTAGCAGACGGCTCCCGCTGCCAGAGAACTGTACAGCCTCCTGCTCCAGAGACTGTCTGCTTCCTGCCATCCTACGTTTTCATCAAGTAGCTTCACTTATCCAGCAGCTTCACAGACATGCGTGCATGATAGGGCTATTGACAGAAGAACAGCCCCTGTCTTTAGGGTGGTCACTGTTCAGGCAGAAAAACAGCACCAAACAAACGACATCCGTGCAGTGAGATAAACGCGATTCATTCACGTAGCAAATATATTTATTCCACACCAACCAGGGGCACCGGCGGGGCGTTTTCTATCAGCAATAAGCACCAGAAAGTCCCTGCCCTCACAGACCTTCCATTCCAGTGGGGAGAGACAGGTACAAAACAAGGAAACAAACACCAAAAACAACCTCGGATGCTGGAACATGCTACCTGGCTAAACAGGGAGGGGTCCAGGCAGTGCTGAAGGAGTTTGCTGCCTGGGTTGGGAGGTCGGGGTGGGGAGGAAGGGCCTCTCTTATGCATTAATACAAATGTCCTATATAATAAAAGGCTAATATGCAAATCCACCGAACGACCGGTCGCTGTGATGCACACTGACCACCAGGGGGCAGACGCTCAACACGGGAGCTGCCTCCTAGTGGCCGGTGCATTCCCACAGAGGGAGCACCACTCAGCCAGAAGCCCCCTTCATGGCAGCACTAAGGACCCCTGGGGGGGATGTCCAACTGCCGGCTTAGGCACGCTTCCAGTTGGAGACCCCCTGTGGGGTCCCAGACTGTGAGAGGGCATAGGCCAGGCTGAGGGACTCCTCTCCTCCACCCTCGTGCATGAATGTCATCCACTGGGCCTCTAGTTTGTGTATAATATTTGTTTTTTCATTCATTTCGTTTATTTGTGAAGCATGCGGCCCACTGACCTCGAGTTTGACATGCTTGACCTAGTTGGTGGGGAGTGGGGTCTTTGGTAAGACTTCCTAGAGAAAGGATGTAGCTGTAAGTGGAGTTCACTGGTATACCGTTTACAAAGCACACGCTGCTTCTTTAAAGACGCACACCAATGTCGTTGCTGTGTGGGAGACGGAGGCACGGCCTTTGGAAGGAAAGGGGAGGGCTTGCCAGGTGGGTGATGTGGTGAAGGCCAAGGGGCAGGAATGCAGGTGACTTGCTCTGAGGCCATCGACTGAGCCATGTGGCTGGAGGAGAGGAGGGTCAGTCACGTGGGGCGGGGGTCTGTGGGCCCCATTGCGGAAGGCCTTGGACGTCAGGGTAAGGGATCTGGACCTGATTCCTTAGGTCAGTGGGGAGCCATCGGTGGCTCTAGTGAAGAGAGGTAGCGTGATCAGAGCTGTCACTCGAGGTGAGCTGGGAGACAGAGTAGATCGTAGGACACGGAGCCTGCTGGAAGGCAGGTCTGGAGAGTGGGGCTGGGTAAAGCAAAGGCTGAGCACAGGAGGCAGTCAGAAGGCAGACACCTGGGCTCTGGTCAGGCTGGCCACAGGGGAGAGAGAGCCCCGGAAGAAAAGGGGGAGTCCCAGGCCCTGCAGCTCAGCACTTGGGGAGGAGGCGGGGATGGATTCCTTGGTGGAAATGGGAGGCCTCAGCAAGGGCTGATTTCCAGGAAAAGATGATGCACACTCTGGCCTGGCCCCCGATGGGGAAGGAATCGTGGAGTCTCTACAAAGACTTATCTGAGTTGGTGCCACGCCACTAGCTCTGAGGCCTTGCTGGGAGCTCAGCAGTCATCCATCACCCATTCATTCACTCATTCATTCACTCATTCATTCCTCCAGCACTGTGCCATGCCCAGCCCTGTGCCATGCTCTGTGTACTGGGGAGACAGAGAGTGGCTCATGGGTAGGTGGAGAGACATGTGTAGGAGTCCCCTGCAGCGGGTGGCGGAATACAGTATGGTGGGAATCAAGGAGATGCGCCCCCAAACCCGCCTCTTGATGCACCAGGTCAGCCAAGATTCTCAAGAAGAGAAGAAAAAGAAAGGGGAAAGGACCCTCCAATCCCGCAGACCACAGAGCCACAGTCTGAGAGCTTCCTTCCCCCCGTCTGTGAGTCCTCAAACCCAGGCCCACGCTGGACCATCCTTTTGGCTGAAAGTCACTGTCCCTCAAGCAGGATTTCCCATGTTGGCACTAGAGACAGTTAAGGGATGAGTAGTTCTGTATTGCAGGGGCTGTCCTGTGCACCCTAAGATGTGTAGCAGCATCCATGGCCTCAGTGCCTGGGGGACCATCACTCTAGTGGTGACAACGAAAACGCGACTCCAGATGCTGTCACACGGCCCCTCAAGGGTCAAGGCCCCCCGCTTGACAGCCACGGCTCGAAAGCAAATGAGCGTGCCTGACGGTGTTCCTCGGTATAACGCCCCCAGAAGATGGTGTTCTCAGCCTAATCCCATGGGATAGCATGTTCTCTGGGTCAGCTCACCTCGGACTGGAGACGCAGGCTCAGAGAAGTAAAGCAGTTGGCCCAAGGTCACACAGCTCGGCAGCAGTGCGCTGGGACTCCCCATGGCTCTGCCTGACTCTGCCGTTCAGTGCTGTGTTCCCAACCCCTTCAGCCCATTCGTCTTGCAGGTAGAAAGCTCCCATACCCTCTGGGCTTCTCACCATTTCAGCATATGTCAAGCGAACAAAGCATGGGAGTCAGTAATGGCTCACCTTCCCATAGCACTGTGTGGGTTCCATATCACGTTTATGTTATTTTCCTCATGTTATTCTCTTGAAAACCTGAAAGATCATCAGGGCCTGTGGTGCTGGCCCCATGTTGCAGATGTAAAAACTGAGTGTGGCCAAAAAAAAAGAAAGAGAAAAAAAAATAAGCTGAGTGCGGCCAGGAAGACAGGCCACAGGCACACCTTTCTCTGAAAGCAAGCAAGGAGGAGTGGAAATATGGAGACACCCATGCCCACTCAGAGCCCACTGAAGCAGTGCTGGCTCATGCTTCTTGGGGTGTGATCCAGAGACCCTCATGAGGGCTGTGGGGACAGAATGTCCCCGGAGGGGCTGGGATAGTAAACACTGAGCTCCCGTATTTTTTCAAAAGAAACTCTGTTCCCATTAGTAGCCACTCCCCATCTCCTCTTCCCCCCCAGTGCTTGGCAACCACTAGTCTACTTCTATCTCCCTGGATTTGCTTATCCCGGGTTTATCCTGGACATCTATACTAAAAAATAGATAATATGCTAATTAGACCTGGCCGACCAGCCATCTTCAGGACATCCAACTGTCTTCCCCACAAAGTCATGATGGTGGGGGGGCAGTTAGGGGTGATCAGGCTGGCAGGGGAGGGAAGTTGGGGGTGACCAGGCCAGCAGGGGAGGGAAGTTGGGGGTGACCAGGCCAGCAGGGGAGGGAAGTTGGGGGTGACCAGGCCAGCAGGGGAGGGAAATTGGGGGTGACCAGGCCAGCAGGGGAGGGCAATTGGCATTAGCAGGCAGGCAGGTGAGTGGTTAGGAGCCAGTGGTCCTGGATTGTGAGAGGGATGTCCAACTGCCACAGGGATCAGGCCTAAACTGGCAGTCAGACATCCCCTGAGGGGTCCCAGATTGGAGAGAGTGCAGGCTGGGCTGAGAGGCACCCCACCACTCCCCCCCTGCATCCCCCCCCCCCCATGAATTTCATGCATCGGGCCTCTAGTTGCATAAAAATGGAATCATACAGTATGTGCAACATGAGGTCTTCGGGGTTTGCTCCTTTCACGTAGCATAATGATCTCAAGGTTAATTGGTGTCAGAGCATGTACCAGTAATGTGTACATGCCAGCTGGTGTCCCATTGTCTGCATCGACTACATTTTGTCTGTTCGTTCACCAGCCAATAAATATTTTTGCTGTTTTCTGCCTTTGGGCTTTATGAATGATGTTGCTATGAACGTGTGAGTACAACTCTGTGTGTGAACACTTCTCTCGGGTGTGTGACCAGGAGTGGAATTCCTGCATCAAGCGTTAAGATGAGTAATCGTTTAATTCATTATTTTAAAAAATAAAAATCAGTGCACAAAAATCCGTAAGGAACAAAACATCCACCTTTTTAAGCCAAGGCAGGGTGTTGTCTGTTTTGTGGCCCGGAGTGATTACACAACAGAAACAGTCATTTCCAATCAGCTGGGGACTTCCTGGGCTCGCGTGAGTTTATGGAGCTGACTATGGCATGCCGTCAGCTTTTTAACCCGGGTTTGACATGCAGTCATGTTTTTTCATTAACTTCTTCCACTTGGGTTCAAAATATGCGGAGATATTTTGATAAGTAGCTGTAGGCGCACACATTTTCCTGTTGCCAGAGACCCCAATATGGCTCAATAAAGCACTGACTGCTGACATGGTTTTTATTTAACTCTCAAATCTCCACCTCATTCTCCAGCCTCTCTGCCAAGGTTAGAGGAGGGCAGGAACGTCCCCGGGTTTGCAGCGAGTGAGTGGGAGAGCTGGGATTTGAACCTGGGCCCGAGGCCAGAGGCCTAGCTCTACACCACTCACTGTCCCTCTCATGGCTTCATAATGCGTGTGGCCAAGAGAGAGCCACTTAAGCTCTCTGAGCCTCGCTCTCTTCTCCGGGCAAAATACTCACTCTGTGATCGTTGCAAGGAATGATGTGCACACGCACAGCTAACTGTGAAATGTGCCTTGTTCCTGGGAAGAGGTTGATGTTTTGTTGATTACACATTTTTTAAAATATATTTTATTGATTTTTTACAGAGAAGAAGAGAGAGGGACAGAGAGTTAGAAACATCGATGAGAGAGAATCATCCATCAGCTGCCTCTTACACATCCCTCACTGGGGATGTGCCCGCAACCAAGGTACATGCCCTTGACCAGAATCGAACCTGGGACCTTTCAGTCCACAGGCCGACGCTCTATCCACTGAGCCATACCAGTTTTGGCTCATTATACATTTTTGTGCACTCATTTTATTTTTTAAAATATTGAATTAAATGATTACACATCTTAACATTTGACCCACAGAAGCAGCAGGGAGGCGCTCTCTGTACATTTTAAAGGAAACCCTCTGGAAAGGGCACCACTTCAGCCCAAGGAAGGAACGTCGAATGTGGGATTTCTGACCTGATAGCGTTGATTGAGGGAGGGCTTTCTGTGTTGCAGATGGAGGGGGATGTGTGGTTCCAGAGGGAAGATGGGGGGCAGGGGAGGGGGGGGGTTAAAGATCAACCAAAGGACTTGTAAGCATGCATATAAGCATAACCCATGAACACAGACAGTAGAGGGGTGAGGGCGTGTGCTGGGGGTGGGAATGGCTGGGGAGAGGTCAGTAGGGGGAAAAGGAGACATATGTAATACTTTCAACAATAAAGAATTTTAAAAAAAATAATAAAGGGTCAGGGAGCCTTCGCAGAAGACATCGATGTCAGGCAGACAGGTGCTTCTGGGTGGGCTCTTGGATAAGCGCGGTGTGAACTTGACTGTCAGTTAGGCAGCAAGTGGCATTGAGGGGAAGAGCCGGGAAAGAGGAAGGGACTGAGCACCTTCAGAGGGCACTTTTCTCGGTTCCTTCTTCCCAAGCACAGACTGTGTCACAGGCCACCCCATGAAGTCTGGTTCCAGGGCCACCCTGGTCCCGAGAGTCGTAAGCAAGCAGGACGGTTCCTCTTCTAGCGGTGACTACCAGCTGCCCAGAAAGCCACTGGCCCCTTCGCCTGGGCAGGGGGCCGCTCCCAGGGAGAGCCTCTCACTCACCACCTCTGCCTCCTTCCTCCTCGCAGGGAAGCCCTACGGGGCAGACGACTTCCTGCCCGTGCTCATGTACGTGCTGGCCCGCAGCAACCTCACCGAGATGCTTCTCAGCGTGGAGTACATGATGGAGCTCATGGACCCCGCCCTGCAGCTGGGGGAGGGTGAGTCACTCCGAGGCGGTCTCTAGGCCCCAGGGGCCTAGGGCACACCCCCAACCCAGCCCGGCCGGGGGTACATGGGGCAGCCCAATGAGCACCTCCCAGGTGTCAGACTCCACTGAGCTTTGGGGACCCAGCATAGAACCCGACACAGACCCTGTGCTGGTGGAGCTCACAGACGAGCAGGGGAGGTGGGCCAATCAAGGGACCATGTCACTTGCTGCTGGACCTATGCTGAGATGGTGAGAAGCCCAGAGGGTATGGGAGCTTGTTTACCCAGGCCGTGCAGTCAGAGAAGGCTTCCTGGAGGAGGTCACACCTGAGCTGAGCATGGAAGATTGACTAGGAACCAGCCAGATAAAGAATGAGAAATGGCCCTAGCTGGGTTTTCCCAATGGTTAGAGCGTCAGCCCAAAGCCTGAAGGTCGTGGGATTTTGATTTTGATGAAGGGCACATACCTCGGTTGCAGGTCCCCATCCCCGGCCCTGATTGGGGAGTGCGCGGGAGGCAACCAATCGATGTGTTTCTCTCATATAGATGTTTTTCTCTCTGTGTCTCTACCCCTGCCTTCCACTTTCTAAAGATCAATGGAAAAAATATCCCCTGGTGAGGATTAACAAGAAAACAGCAGGGGGAGCAGCAGTTGCTAGAAGTGTGAGAGAGAAAGCTGCGCCGCGGGCAGTGGCCATGGGGATTCTGAGCGGGAACGATGGTCATTTCTCAGCCCCTGTGGGCTCTCAGCCCCCTGCTCAGGCAGCCCTGGGCCAGGTCCTCAGTGGGCGGAGGTTAAGGCTATGAGTAAGTAACAGGGCTGTGGTCTGCTCTGCCCACCCCCAGTTTTCCTTCCCCTTTCTCCCTTCCCTCCCTTTCCTCCCACCCACTCAGCCTCAGCCATGCCTCCACCAAGAATCCCAGGGGTGCAGCCCGCCCAGTATCAGCTCCGAAGGACCGGAATTGTCCTCTGAGACAAGGCTTTCAGGCCCCATGTGGCCCCTTTGGGCTTTGTGGTTTTATGCTAAACTGGCCCTCTTTGCATCTGTTTGCATTTTTAGCAAACATCGGTCCTCGTCTCTGAGCAACAGCTCCTGTGATTTCTTGGAAGGTCAGAGGAGCGTGTAAAGCGTGAAGTTTACTGTCACATATGACTTTGGTTTGTGCCCTGGGACCACGAGATCTGTTTTTCTCTCCTCCACAGTTAAAACTTCCCTGCAGTTGGAACAACCTGTCTTCCAGGGGGAGTAGGAATTGAGTAGAAGCCAGACTTCTTCAACAGTGATTATCAGCCACCCAGTACATCCATCCATCCACCCATCTATCCACTCACTCACCCATGCACCTACCCACCTATCCACCTACCCACCCATCCATCCACCCCCATCTATCCACCCATCATCTATCCACTCACCCATTCACCCCCATCTATCCACCCATCTATCCACCCACACACCCATCCACCCCCATCTATCCACCCATCTATCCACCCACACACCCATCCACCCCCATCTATCCACCCACTCACCCATCCACTCACCCATCTGTCTACCCACACACCCATCCTCCCACCTGTTCATCCATCGACCCATCTATCCATCTACCCACCCTTCTGTCTATCTACCCAGATACCTACCTACCCATATATCCACCACCCATCTACCCATATATTCACCCATCTATCCATCTACCAGCCTAGCCATCTACTCATTCATCCATCCATCCATCCATCGACCCATCTATCCACCTACCCACCCTCTGTCTATTTACCTACCCATCTACCCTATATTCACCCATCTATCCATCTATCCATCCATCCATCCATCCATCCATCCATCTATGCACCCATCCATCTATCTACCTAGATGCCTACCCACCAATCCCTCCATTCATCCATCCATCCACCCACCCACCCATCCATCCATCCACCCATTCATTCTTTCATCTAGCAGCTACTCTATGAGCCCTTCTGTGTGCTTAGGGCCCCTGCCAGGCACTTGGGTTGCAGTGCAGGCAAGACAGATGAGGCTGATAGTCTCGTGAAAATGAATGGATGCCTTATTCTGCTCTGTCACATCTAGTAGATGTGGAGAAGACAGGAAGAAGGCTGGTGGGATAGGACGGTCGGGCAGGACAAGGTTCAGATGACCAATAGAGTCACTGAACACAGAATCTTCTCGTTGCTTTTTTTGTTTTTCGAATTTCCCACAGTGTGCATAGGTTGCTCATCTTCCTGGGAAGAAATCATTTACAAATCCTGTGAAAGGATTGACCCAAGGCCCCCAGAGCTGTTATGGAGTCTTAGAGACAAAAGATGGCGTGAGGCCGGGAGGCTCTGTGGGTGGTCAGCCTGCCCTGGCCACCAGGGCTCCTAAATGGTCCTCCACACCAGGCACGGGGGCTGAGCAGGGACATCCTTGGCCCAACTACTCTCTCCTTATGGACCTCACCCCCACCCCAATCCTGCCATGGCCTCCCGCGTCCTCCTTCCTCTTCCTGAAGATTGTGGGTTCTGGTGGAAAAGGTGATATCCTTCAGGCAGGAACACTAGTCTGTTATGGATGACAGTGTGTTTTTGAGAAAAATGAAAGTATAAATAAATACATAAAGGTCTTAAATAGTTTATCGTTTCTAACCCAAGGCTGCCTCAATCCCCTGCAGCCTGCCCTCTTTCAGACTTAAGTAGCCAAAAAAACCCTCATCCCACTTCTGGCCCTGTGAGGGGATTTCAAAGGAATCTGTGGGGTGTTTGCTGGAATAGCGATTGAGTGGGACAAACCTAGCCAGGCTGCTACACTTGCCCCTCCCAGCTGCCCCGCCCATGGGAGCCAGGGGACAAATGTCACACCATGCTGCACACACCTGCATCTGTGATCCTAGGCCGATAGCCAGGGTGGGAGGTCACAGCACCCAGGCCAGGCCTCGACACCTATTAGCCTCCTGTTGTGAGATGACTTGGGGAGTCTCCAGCTTGGGCAGGGGCTCCCAGCCTTCAAGTCTGCCAGCTGTCAGACCCCCATCTGGAAGTATCTGGGCCCAAGGATGAGGGACAAGCACTGTGTTTCTCCCGCTTCACCCTCACGTCCTAGCTGGGCGGGGGAGGGTGAATAGATGGTGAATATACGTACAGGGCTTGCAGAGTGCAAGGTCCCAGGATGCAAGGTCCAAGGGTGCCCCAGCGCTAAAGCCCCTGGGTGCAGGTAAAGAGGGTGCGAACGGTCCCTGCCCTTGGTCCGCACGGAGCTCAGAGATGTTTGGGACATAGGCGTCCTTGGGGAGTCCCCAGTCTTGAGCACTTCAGTTGCTGGAACCTGAGAGGAGAAGTAGCACAGGATGTAGTAAAAAGAGCGGTGTGGAGGCTGGATTTCGGTCCTGGTTCTGCCTCTGATTGGCTGGAGACCTGGGCCAAGTGGTTTGACCTCTCTGGCTCGGCAAAGGGAAGGCATTGGGCAGGATTTGGGGTTTTCCACTGTCTGAGCCGTTTTGTGTTCTGCAGAGATAGCCAGAGGCAGAGGGAGCGGAGGAGCTAGACTCTGCCTTCTCGTGTTTCGCGGTTCATAGTAGCACACGGATCTGCGTTCAACAGAAAGCCCGCAAGCTGGGCTCCGGAGTCTGGGCCCTGTGGGACCATCGTGTTCCACCTGCTGTAGCTTGGCAAAGAACAAGTGACGGGGTCCCGTTTTCTCTGTAGCAAGCCTATCTATCGATGTGAGAGGTCGGGGTAAATCAGGCTGGGGAGATGCGAAGTAGAGAGGTCCTAAGCCTTAGGCTGATGGTGCCCCAGCCCCCTGCTAGCCTCTTCCTGCAGCTCCCACCATTCTGCCACTGTGGGAGGGACAGCTCCAATTCCAAACCGCTCCCAGAAGCAGCCTCCTGGACTCAGTCCCCCATGTCCACTCTCCACGCTGGCTGACAGTTGGCCATCATGGGCTAATATCTTAATAGGGGCAGTGAGTTTTACCCGTCCATGGGCATCACTTTCTCCCCAAAGAGAACCACCAGCTGCAAACCTCACTGTGGTTGGAGTCGCCTGCCACCTAGTGGCCCGCGGTGGCACAGCATAGCCTCAGGTCAAAGGGAGATGGCCTGAAGCAGGGGTCCTCAAACTTTTTAAAGTGGGGGCCAGATCACGGTCCCTCAGAGAGCTGGAGGGCCGGACTATATGAACTACTAATCCCTACTGTAACACCTTGGCTGCGCTCACTGCCCAAAAAACCTGGCGGGCAGGATCAGACTCCCCTGGGGGCTGCATGTGGCCCGCGGGCCGTAGTTTGAAGACCCCTGGAAGGGTCTGTCTCCTGGACTGTGGGAAAAAAATCAGGACATGAGCAAGAGGAGTGTGCTGCAGGACTTGGGGTTCCTTCCCCTTCTCCTGAGAGGGTGAGAAGCCCCAGAGCACCTCTCTTAGGTCACCTCATTACTAAGCACTGTCCGTATAGTCCCCACATGGATATTATGGGATTGGCAGCTGAGGAAACAGGTGCAGCGTGGACACTAACTCACCTGAGATCACAGGGCAGAGCCCTAGATCCTGCTCTGACTCCAGAACTGTGTTCTCCATCAGCCCACCGCACTCGGGTCCCAGCCAGGGAGGCGCGATCAGGGATGGGAAACAGGACCACTGAGGCGCGCCAGCTAGAGGACAGGGACTCCCGGGCAGCGAGGGCTGGAGGCACCAGGAAAGACTTACAGGCACACGCAGGCTTCCTGCTCCCCTGAGAAAGGAGACGCACGGGTGGTTCACTGGCCCTTCTCCGACACGGAACGCCAGGCCAAGTTCTACATGGGCCTCAGCACACTTATTCTTTTTTAATGTCTCTTTCCTACTATGACAGGGTGTGTGATCCTGTGGCCATGAACCCCTTTATTATAACCTCCACCCAACCCAGGAGTCGCCTGCCACCTAGTGGCCCGTGGTGGCACAGCATAGCCTCAGGGAAGACTTCCAGGCACACGGGGCGTGGCCTTCTCTCATGTTGGTTGTAGAGTTTGTAGGTAAATGTAGCTTCATCCAGGGTTGTGGTCGGCAAACTGAGGCTCGCGAGCCACATGCGGCTCTTTGACCCCTTGAGTGTGGCTCTTCCACAAAACACCACGGCCTGGGCGGGTCTATTTTGAGGAAGTGGCGTTAGAAGAAGTTTACGTTGAAAAAGCGTGGCTCTCAAAAGAAGTTTCAATCGTTGCACTGTTGGTATTCGGCTCCGTGGACTGATGAGTTTGCCGACCACGGATCCAGGGGAAGTTAAGGATGCTTTAAGCTGCTGATAACTCACGATGCAGCTGATCGTGGTTTAAATCAGCGTGCAGGGCTGTCCCTCTCCTGCACCAAGAAGTTGTGGGGACATGCAACTGATAGTGACGGCAGTTTTTAGCCTTGCCCTCAGGAGAGCATGGACCCAGCGCTCTCCCTTGTTCTTAGGGTGTGAGGCTCTGTCTGTGTACCCCTCACCCTGTCACAAAACTGCTGCTGAGCCTCGGGGCTTACTTCTGTGCTCCAGGTCCCGAAGAAGGGAATGGCAAACCCCAAAAGGGCATATCAGCTGAGTCTGCTCCTTTCAATATATATGAACTAGAGGCCCAGTGCACGACCGACATTTGTGCACTGAGGTGGGGGTCCCTCAACCCGGCCTGCGCCCTCTCTCAGTCCGGGACCCCTTGGCGGACATCTCCTGAGGGGTCCTGAGTACTGCTGCGGAACTGTGAGCCCGGCTTAGTGCTTAGGGGTCCTTAGGGCTCACCAGCTCTGAGCCTGGCTTCTGACTGAGTGGCGCTCCCCTTGTGGGAGTGCACTGACCACCAGGGGACAGCTCTTGCATTGAGCATCTGCCCCCTGGTGGTCAGTGCGCGTCATAGCGACTGGTTGTTCCGCCGTTGGGTTGATTTGCTTATTAGCCTTTTATTATATAGGATTAATAGAAGCTACTATTTCTTACTTTTTTAAAAAATATATATATTTTATTGATTTTTTACAGAGAGGAAGGGAGAGAGATAGAGAGCTAGAAACGTCTATGAGAGAGAAACATCGACTGGCTGCCTCCTGCACACCCCCCACCGGGGATGTGCCCACAACCAATGTACATGCCCTTGACCGGAATTGAACCGGGACCCTTCAGTCTGCAGACCGACGCTCTACTGCTGAGCCAAATCGGTTTTGGCTATTTCTTATTTTTTAATTGGATTTATAGGGGTGACATTGGTTAATAAATTACATAGGTTTCAGGTGTATAATTCTCTAATACATTATCTGTATTGTGTGCTCCCCACCCAAGAGTCTGCCCTACCTGGGACAGACTTACATTTACATCTAAATAGCCAGAAAGGGTTCTCCTGTTCTCTACCCCGAGTTGCAAGGGAGTCAGGGCAGTCAGCATTTTCAACTGATTGTTACTTCCCTCAAAAAGGTAAAGGTCGGTTAGTTAAGGAGGAAAGAGAAGATGGAGTTTGGGCGGGTCACTAGGAGAATCAGCCTCATGTCAAAAATCATTGTCCTGGTGCCTGAAGGGCTGGGGGAGAGGCGGGGGGAGGGGGGGGAACCCCACGAAAGTCCTCCCTCTCGAAAGTGAGGGGCTCCCTTTGTGGGTGGGCCCGGGTGGGCCTAGCCAACCTGCATACCCTGGTCTCCGCAGGTTCCTACTACCTGACCACCACCTACGGGGCCCTGGAGCACATCAAGAACTACGACAAGATCACGGTGACCAGGCAGCTGAGCGTGGAGGTGCAGGACTCCATCCACCGCTGGGAGCGCCGGCGCACGCTCAACAAGGCCCGCGCTTCCCGCTCCTCCGTGCAGGTGCCCGGGGACGGGGGGCGGGAGGGGACCAGGCCCACACACCATCCCACTGCCAGGCCCACACACCATCCCCACTGCCAGGGGAGGGACTGTGCCCACACACCATCCCACTGCCAGGGGAGGGGAGGTACCCACACACCATCCCCACTGCCAGGGGAGGAGTGAGCTGGGCTCCCCATCAGGGAAGAAAGGGCGATCCCAGTGACACTCTTGAATCAGGGCCTGGCGCCTGGTATGCATCCCTGTCACCATCCTCCCACAGGGGCAGCTCCACATGTCCCCCTTTCTGCCTGCCCTCGGGGGCTGGAAAAAGAGGCCTCTTCCAGGCTCGGAGCTCTTGGTACATGCTTCTTCGCAGCCATGGGTAAAGGGCTGATGTTATCCCATTTACAGTTGAAATGGAGGCTCAGAGAGGTCAGGGCACACAGCGAGTGGGAGCAGGGACTGGAGGGCCCATCCTTCCACCATAGGGTCCTCCCTCCCAGGCTGGCGGAGGAAGACGTAGGTGCCATTGGTGTGTGTGTGTGCGTGTGTGTGTGTGTGTGCGTGTGCGTGTGTGTGTGCGCGTGTGTGTGTTCATGCACATATGCGTGCTCCCATCCCCAGCCACATGCAAAAGCATCGCCTCCCCCTGCCCTGCCCCTCTCTACCTGGCCGAAACCCGCCACCTTTCAGGCCCAGCTCCACTCCCCCTTCCACCAAGCCTCTTCCTTCCCTCCCACCCCGTCTCCAGCTTGTCCCCACTCCAGGCTCTTCCAGCCCTCTTTGGCCCCTTGAGTGTGGCTCTTCCACAAAATGCCACGTGCGGGCGCACACGTCCAGTGCGTTTGAAACTTTGTGACCCGTGCACAGAAGTCGGTTTTCGGCTCTCCAAAGAAATGTCAATCGTTGTGCCTATGATAGTTGGCCCTGTGGACTGATGAGTTTGCTGACCACTGCTAGGTCACCCAGCAGGGTCGGCCATAGGCACCCCGACTCCAGCAGCACGATCGCTCCTGCCACCCCTTCTCTCTGCAGCGAGGTGTCTGGGGCCCAGGGAGGGACAAGGTCTGGTGCAAGGCCCCTCCGCTCCTCGTCCCTGTCCCAGCTGTGGGGGGCGGGAAGGGGATGAGACGGGGCGCCCTTCTGGCCAGCTGGTGACCCGGAGCCCCCTGCATCCCGCCCCGCAGGACTTCATCTGCGTGTCGTACCTGGAGCCGGAGCAGCAGGCGCGGACGCTGGCCTCGCGCGCGGACACGGCGGCGGCGGCGCTGTGCGCGCAGTGCGCGGAGAAGTTCGAGGTGCCGCAGCCGCAGGACCACCGGCTCTTCGTGCTGGTGGACGGGCGCTGCTTCCAGCTGGCCGACGAGGCGCTGCCGCACCACATCAAGGGCTACCTGCTGCGCAGCGAGCCCAAGCGCGACTTCCACTTTGTGTACCGGCCCCTGCACGGCGGCGGGGGCGGCGGGGACCCGCCCTGCCTCGTGGTGCGGGAGCCCAACTTCCTGTGAGGCCCAGGCCCCTACAGCCCCCCGGAGGGCAGTGCTTCCTGAGACTGGCCCCATGCTCACACTCAGCTGTATCTCATACATGCAGGAGCCCCCCATCGGACCACACACACACACACCAAACATGGGTGCCTGTATGTGTCATACATGCTTACAACCCACCGAGCATGCGGAGGCCAACGGGGCAGGACAGCTGTGGAAATGACAAGAGGCAGTGGCCAAGCATGCTTCCTGAGGCAGAGTCATAGCCCTGGGGTTGCTTGTTAGACAGAAAGGGAAATGGGCTCGGAGCCAGCTGCAGCCAAAAGCACTCAAGACTGGGCCCTGTTCTCACACACAGGCCCTGCCTTCCCGCGCCGTCCTGCCTGAAGTGTTTCCCCTGCGCCCCAGGGTGGCGCTGGGGTGTTTTGGATGCACAGGATCTCAAGAGTATCTCTCAGGGCGTGTGTGGAAGAGACAGGCCCCCTCCCTGCACCGGAGCCTGCCCTTAGCTGTCAGCACCGACAGTCTCTCCCGCAGCTTCTGAGCTCCTCCAGAAGCAGCCAGACGTGCACCGGGACCCCAAACAGGGGCAGCTCCACTGCTCCAGGGAGGAGCCCAGCCCCGGCCACTCAGGAACACTGGCGGGGCCCTTCCCCTGGTGGACACCAGGACGGTGGCAATGGTGGCAAGAGGCACTGTGCGGGGACAGTTTAATAAAAAGCCCTTTTAAAAATGGCGTCCTTTTCTCAAGGGGCTGGGACTCCACTCAGCCGGCCAGACAACCCATTAATAGCCTAACTCCCTCCCCAGGAGGGGTTCAGAAGACTCCCTCCTTTCCACCGAGGGCCCTATCTTTTGAGAATTTGCTGTGTAGCCTCCGCCCTCAGAGCTCTGGCCTCTGTGTGCCCCTCAGCCCGGTCCTCTCCTGCCTCCTCACCATCCTTGGTTCCCATCCTTCCCAACTCTGGATTGTTTTCCAGTCTCTTACCTTCCTGCTTCCGCCACCCATCCCAGAAGTCCCATTCCCTAAAGTCTTTGCCCGGTCAAGCTCCTATTCATCCTTCAAAGCCCACCCTCTCCAGGAAGGCTCCTCTGGTTTCTTAGACTGGCCAGATAGACCTTGTCCACATCCCCACAGCCCCCTTGGCTCATCTCTCTCACAAGAGTGCCGTTGTCGATGCTTCTGCCTTTTCCACCAGGTTTGGACCATTCATGTGTGTCCCAGCATTGATTAAAAATGTGTATTTGAGGAGTGCCTGCTCTGTCAGGCCCTGGGAAACAGCAGAGAACAAAACGAAGTTCATGTGGCAATGAGCAGGGTGCCCAAAGGAGGTCGGCCGGACCCACCTGAATTAAACTCCTGAGCACCAACCATCTCCTCCAGCCAAACACCTGTAGGACTCTGGCCCTGGGCCTGCCCTGTGTGAGACGGGGGGCTTGCTCCAGCCAGATATAGCTAGTCCTGGAGGACTTTCCAGGCTGGGGTTTGGTGTAGCAGACATGAGAATATGCAAACCCAGAGCTGAGGGCAGCCAGCCAGGACCCCGGGGTGCCCCTCCCCCATGCAGACCCTCTCTCCTTCCTGAGCTTCCAGGGTGTCCCATAGCCCCAGGCTGAGCTGCCTTAGCAGCCAGGTGCCCCCAGCTGAAAGGTGAGGTGCCCACTGCCTCCAACAAGAACTGAGCTGGTGGGGAAAGTCACGGAGGTCCATGACCCAAACACCCTCTTGCCCAGGGCGGGCCTTAGCTTGGGGTGGGGCAGAATTCAGGGGCGGATTGGGCACAAGCCTAGGCTGGGGAGATTGTGTTAAGCTCCCATGTAAGGGAACAGAGCCAGCCAGCGAGCACGCTGAGGGGCCACTGTCAGAACAGATGTGTGTGTGTGTGTGTGTGTGTGTGTGTGTGTGTATACAGTATGCATGGCTGTACCCCAGGCCCACCATCCTGAGGCCAACAGGCCCACCATCCTTAAGCCAAGGCAGAGGTCCACCCATCATCAGCAGAGGCCAGATGAGGAGGGGTGGGACCACCTGAGGCCCCTGTCATCCGGATGCCTCTGCCCCAAGGGAGGTGTGACGGGACAACCTCGGGTGTGGGGCCTGACCCAGGGCCACGGGACAGGGCCATTACGCATGCGCAGCCCTCGGTGGGCCTGGTGCTGTCACCAATGCCCCTGTGCGGTTTTACTGAATCTGCACAGCCCCGTGAGGGAGATATCATGGCTGAGGACGTGGGCTCAAGGAAAGCGGGTGTTCGTCTGCTCGGGCTGCCGTAACAGAACACCATGGGCCCAGGTGTCCTTCCCTTTCCTACTGAGGACCCAGTCCTGTTGGATTAGGCCCACCCATAGGACCTCAATGAGAGGGCCCAGGCTGGAGGAACCCGCAACCAAGGTACATGCCCTTGATCAGAATCGAACCCAGGACCCTTTGGTCTGCAGGACGATGCTCTATCTACTGAACAAACCAGCCAGGGCAGTTCCTTAGTTCTGGTGATGTATTTGCATTGTAATGCCTACACACATTGAAAGAGAAAAAAAACACACACACACAAAAACAATAACAGAGATACAATTTACATACCATAATATTCACCAAACCCACTTTTAGTTTTAATCTTTACTATTAACATTTTCTTCGTCGTTTTCTCAAGTCTAGATTCAGTAGACACTAAAGAAAACAAATCAAGCCCTGATTTGGCAACATTTGCCAATTTCCCTGGTGTAAATATTTTCACCACAAGCAATTTCTAACTGCCAACCTGGAGTCCCTCACCACCAACATGGGAATGGATGTGTCATGCTGATACTGTAGGTGTGAATAACCCAAGAGCATAGGTAACAGGAAAACAATTACAAGTGGCACGTTTGGAGTATTTATTGCCTTTGTTCGTTTAAAATGTTTTTATTTATTTTAAGAAGAGGAATGGGGAGTGAGAGATGAGAGAGAGACATTGATCAGTTGCAACCCCCACCTGCCCCTATCAGGGATCAAACACACCACTTGGGCTGTGCCCTCACTGGGAATGGAACTGGTGACCTTTTGGTGCACAGGACAATCAATGCCCAACTCACTGAGCGACACTGGCCAGGGGTATTGCCCTTGGTTTTAATATAAATTATTTAATCCCAAGTTCACATAAGTTACTTTTCAGCCAGGGCTGAGTGAACACCTGGCTGGTGAAGTCCCGGGAATCCCCATGGGCTCTCCCAAGCCAGCACAGGCTGGCTCCAGCACAGCCAGGGCACTGCCCGACAGGGTGGCTGAGCGGAAGGGGCCAGCAAGGGTGAGAGAGAGGCCTCTGCCAGCACATGCACCAAAGAGGACCCACAGGAGGGGCGCAGGGGACCACAGTCTGGATGGGAGAAGAGCTGGCGGCTCCCAGGGTCTGCCGAATGTTCTCCACCAGGCTCAGTGGGGTGGAGGCCAGGGAAGACAGCTGGGTTGTGGCTCGGTGGCCGGCTGGTGAAAGGAGCTGGAGAAGAGGGTTGGGTGACCTGGCAGCCTAGGGCCCCCACCCCCATCCCCTCTCACAGGGCATCTCCATGCTGACCTGTCACCTACCAGCTGGGCAAGGATGAAAACCCGGAAAGGAGTCAATGAAGGCGAGGGATGAGGAGCAGGCACTCACTCTCAATCTGAGTGTGAGCTGGCACAGAATGGGGTTGGAAATTTGGCACAATCTGTTAATATAAAAACATATTTATACATTTTTTCCTAAGCTTTTTCTAGATGATAACCTGTGAAACACTGGCACATCTTCAAAATACACACACACATACTCCTACACACACACTCATGCATACATGCGTGCACACTAGCACCTGGCCCTACCACTTGTTCTGTTGCACACCCATCAGCCTCTGTGTCATTCATGGAATGTTGTATGTTTGCAACCAGCCCTTTCACCAGGTCCAGAGAAGCAGAAGTTCCTGTCCACCAACTGGGGAGGGCGCTGACATCCATTCACTGAGCAGCTACTGTGGGCCAGACCCCTTCCCAGCACCCCGTGGGAATAAACAGATTTACTTCATTTGTTACATGTGCTGACAGAAAGGGATTCTGACTCCCTCTTCCCAACCGGCACCAGGGAAATCACTGGATGAGAGACAGGCATGGGCTCCAGGGTCTGAGACAGAAGGGAGACCCTCCAGAGACCTGGGTGGGGGTAGTGAGAGTGCTGAGTATCCGCACGCAGCACTGGAGGAGGTGGGACAAATGAAAGACGAACTTTGTCAGGCCTGCTCTTGAGTCTCCCTGGCACAGCCCTGCACACAGGTCCTCAGCCCTCTGGCAGATACCAGCCCTGGTCCACCTGTCAGGGCTCAGGATGGGAGGTGCCCAGGCACCCCCTCCTCCTGCTCCTCACCCCTAGACTGGGGGCAGCAGCTGGGAGTCCCTTCCTCTCCTGTGGCTTCTCTCCAGGAGCTGAGGGGACAGTGAGCGGGCAGGTGGGCAGGGACCAGAGCTCCCCACACTGCCTGTGAAACGCTCACTCTGGAATCAGGGTGAGGGCAAGGTTGGTCCTTCTGGGGCTGCAAGGGAAATCTCTCCCAGCTTCTGGTGCTGCCAGCTGTCCTTGGTTCCTTGGCTTGGAGACCCTTCCTCCCCACCCATCTCTGCATCCAAGTCACATGACCTCCTCTCTGGGAAGGAGTCTAATTTCCCTCTTACAAGGACACCTGCCACTGCAGTGAGGACCCATCCAACACCCAAGGCCTCCTGTGAACATGATTACATCTGCAAAGGTCCTGTTCTCAAATAAGGCCACGGTCACTATGTCCCACCTAATGGATAGGGGGACACTGTAGAACGCACCTCACAAGAAGAAGCACGCAGCCCAAGGGGGAGTGGAAACACCAGTCTCAGAACAGCAGAGCAGGAATTTCCTGTAAATACTGGTAAATACACGCCCAGGCACAAGGACACCTTTCCCTATGGGCATGTTCTCTCCCCGTCAGTGCTCCCATGTATGACAAGACTCACGCCCTGCGACAAGCACGGCCCCTTCCGTGGCAAGGCGGGAAGAGGCCTCTGTGCCAGGACAGGCAGGGCTTCCCAGGAAGAAGGGAGAACTCATCTCTGCTCTCACCACCTGCTCCTGGTGCAGATTGGCTGGAGAGGAGACACACTGCGGCTGCGCGGCTCGCTGCACTGCCGCCGCCCGCCAGCAGGGGGCCCCGCCCCCGCCCCGCCCCCGCCCCGCCCCTTCCCTCCCCTCCCAGAGCCCGCTCTGCGCCCGGAAGTCCCGCCCCCGCAGGAAGTCAGGGGCCTGGGGAAGATGGCAGGTCCAGGGCCTAGGAGGGCCTGGCCAGAGTGGCTGCTGGCAGCACGGGACCCGGGAAACCTGGAGGGGGCCGTGGGCCTGGGGCGGCGGGCGACCCCGGCGGGCAGCCCGCGGGGAGCCGTGCTCACTGGGGAGTCAGGCAGCTTCTGCACAAGATGGGGAGCGGGGGCCGCGTGGCGGGGGCTGAGGACCCCGCTCAGGCCCGGTCCTCCGGGTGGACGCCCCGCTCTGCGGGACCAGCCGCTCAGGGCGCCTTCTGAGGCCGGTTGTTCCTGAGGAGACGCCTCCTCCCAGGCCAGGCCGCTCCCCGCAGAGGGCGATGGCGCCTCCTCTGCCTGTGGCCCCCTCAGGGCGCTGCCCCAGGGCTTCCCGGGCCCAAGTCCTCCTGGACGGACCGGACCCCCCTCACCAGAGGCTTTGGGCTCAGACAGAACAGAGCCATCGGCCTGACCACCTGCTGCAGCTCAGGGTCCCCTGGCTGTGAGCACAGGAGGCCTGGCCGCTCCCCACGGCAGCTGCCCTCCTGGCCGGAAGGCCACCGGGAAGGACTCTGTGCGGGGCCTCCTCATGGCGCCTCGGCGCATGGCGGCCCCGAACCCTGTGCAGAGCCACGAGCTCTCCGGGGGCGGCCAGGAAGCTCCAGTTCTGTGGTGACAGGAGCGGCCTCGTGGGACCCAGAGTGTGTCCCGAGCCCGTGGGTCCGTTCCCGAGCTGCTCCTGAGTCACTGATCAACCAAACATGAGGTCTCTGCAGAGCTGTGTGAAAGCCCCATCGGAACTAATGTACGTGCTTAACTCCTTCAGCAACGTGAATGGCATTGCTCCTTTTAAATGCTCTCCTAAGTTATAGTTTATATTGAAGACATGAAATACATTCAGAATTTCAGGTATTTGATGTAGTTAAATAATTCCAATTGTGAGTTGAAAACATTCAACCTGAGTATTTTATACATAAATTATTTTTCAGCAGAATTCTAATTTCTCTATTTTAATTTATCTTTCTGTTGATTTCAGGGAGGAAGGGAAAAGAAGAGAGAGAAAAACATCAATGATGAGAGAATCTGATGGGCTGCCTCCTGCAGGCCCCACATTGGAGACTGAGCCTCAAACCTGGACCTGGGCTCTGACCAGAATTCATACCTCGAGCCCCTGGTTCATAGGTCGACTCTCAACCACTGAGTGATGCTGGCTGGGCTAATTTCTCTTTTTTAAGTTACATTTGAGCATAATGTGGTCAGAGTGCTCTGCAGGTTGATTTTCGTGAAGGGGCTCAGTAGGGAGTTTACAGGTTCCATTATTATTTGTTACCCACAGAGTGTCCCCTGTCTGTGGGCGCTGGCCTCTGTAAAGTCACTCCCTCCTGCCCATTTAGCCTTTAGTGTTTTCTCTTCAGCAATAACACGTGTGTATCACACTCTCACCTGTCTGGTTGAGCTCACCTGCAGCCACAATTGAAGCAGCCCCCCATAGCCTGCTCTTCCCCTCCAGGTTTCCTCTTCCAGCTCCTGATCCTCGGAGTTTAACCTTTTATGTCCAGTGGCCGAGTGGCTGGCCACAGCTGCTAGTTCTGTCTCGGGGTCTTCCTTCCCAGGTCCCGCAGGTCTGCGACTGTGGAGGTCTCACTTCCCAACTGGACCATGGACACCGCTGCATGCCTCCTCCAGGCTCAGCGCGCCTTCAGAATGAGTGCTGTTAGATGGCAGCCTTGCAGACAGCGCTGGGCGGTGGTCCTTCTCCAGTGAGCCAGGTGGCTGCTGGCCAAGGCAGTCCACCTGGACCTAGAAGACGAGAGGCTGTGCTTACAGGGAGGCTCCAGTGCTGGGGCGGATTGCTCTGTGCGGCATCCACCAGTCCGTGTGGCCGTGTCTCCATACTGTGCACTCAGACTGTTTTTAAAGCGGTTACCCTGTGGGCGTGTGTATCCTCCCATGTATATAGATGCGTTGATTTTAAAAGTACTGACTCTTTCAGCATAAACACTTCAGCTTGTTGAAAAGAAGGATCCCTGAGAGGAACTTGCTGCCACGATTGCCAAGTGTTTGCGATGATGTTTGGTTGGTTTTATCCGTGCAGGTCAGATTATTGTAGGGAGGCCCCAGTGAGGAAGTTTGATGACGTCTATAAAAAGGGAAGCGAGGGCAGAGAGGGTGGCAGCCTGTTCACCATCATTGCCCATTTGTATGACTTCCACGTGGTACAGTCTCTCCCCATTTGGAGAAACTTTAATTTGGAAAAACTTACTGGAACTTACGCAGAGAAAGGTATGGAACTGTTCCTATTAATGCTGAGAAATGTGGGCTTTTCGCTGAGAAAAGATGATGTTCTGTCCCTGGAAGTGATCACAGAGACCCAGGCCAAAGCCAGCCGGGCAGGCGGCAAGTTCCAGGACAAGACCAGGTACCACTCAACCTGCCTCCTAAGTGCCTCAATCCTCAGAAGCTGACCAGCACATAGAAATAAGTGGGGTAGATGCTATGTTTCATTTCCTAGAAATATGTTATCTTCTGATTTTGTGATTTGATGTTTTAATCTTTAAAACTAGAGGCCCAGTACATGGACTTGGCTCTCAGACATCCCGCAAGGATCCCAGATTGCGAGAGGGCAAAGGCCAGGCCGACAGACCCCACTGGTGCATGTTCTCAGCTTGGGCCTTCAGTGGGCAGGAGTACTTGCAGGAGACCCAGGCTCAAAAGGGAAGATGGGTTCTTTTCTGAAATCCTGAAATAGTCACTGGGAGGAGTTGTGGTCTGAGCCCTCTGAGGAGGTCCTGAGGCCCTGAGGTGGGTAGTCTCAGGGTTAGAATCACTGACTTTCAGACATTTGAGAGGAAGAGCAGGAGAAAGAGCAGGAAACAAGCCATAGTGTCCCAGAGAAGAAGCTTCCCCCTCTATTGGATGCCCAGAGCTCAGGTTTAAAACAGAGACTTTGGCCTGGCCAACGGGTCTCAGTGGTTGAGCATGGACCTATGAACCAGGAGGTCCTGGTTTGATTCCTGGCCCTTGACAGCAATTGAACTCAGGACATTGCGGTCCATAGGCTGACACTCTATCCAGTGAGCCAAACCGACTAGGGCAATAAAAATATGTTTTTAAAAAATAAATAAATTTTAAAAAAGCAATGTCAGCAGAGACAGAAAGTACTCATCGGGTTGCCTAGGGCTGGTGGGTTCTGGGGAATCAGGGGATGGCCTTTAATATGTTTTTGGAGCTTCTTTCTGGTGAGCTATGAAAATGTTCTAAAATTGTGGAGATGGATGCACAACCTTAAATATACTCAGTGTACACTATGAGTGGATTTTGATGGTTCATGAATTATATCAATAAAAAGTCAACATTTGGAGAAATCTCAGAAAGGAGTATGTGGGAAGACTCTACTGATCTTTCAACTTTTCTCTTAGTATGACCTTATTCAAGATTAAAAGTTCCAGGACAAGACCAGGTACCATGGGTCACTCGACCTGCCTCCTAAGTGCCTCAATCCTCAGAAGCTGACCAGCACATAGAAATAAGTGAGGTAGATGCTATGTTTCATTTCCTAGAAATATGTTATCTTCTGATTTTGTGATTTGATGTTTTAATCTTTAAAACTAGAGGCCCAGTACATGGACTTGGCTCCTAGACATCCCGCAAGGATCCCAGATTGCGAGAGGGCAAAGGCCAGGCCGACAGAAATGAAAAGGCCAGGATTGGAGGAAGGAATGGCAACTATTGTGGAGAGGAGGGGTGACTCAGAGCACAGGGACAGGTGAGAGGAGCGCACGTGGATGCTCAGTGGGAGGAATTGGGGTGGAGGAGCGGGAGAGGGAAATAGAGAACTGTGGGTAGTGGTCAAGGCCCTGGTGGAGGTCTGGTGGAGGCCAAATTTATGTTAAATTACTGCAGAGGCTGGAGTGGGATGGTCAGCCTGAGACCATCTGGTGTATCAGCAGTGATGGCCATGTGCAGAGTTGGTTGATTTCTTCCCAAGTTGAAGGTCAGTTATATAGACAATTTGAAATGATGGCTTTCTCTTTCTTTTGTTTATATTTTTAGGATTCCCTTTATGCTGGAAATGATGTTGGTACTGAAAAACAATGACATGCAGAGGATTCTGGGCTTTGACACTCAGCCAGTGGAGACACTGAGGAAATTGCAAAGAGCTTTGGTGAGTCATCTTTACTCCTAAGTGCTTTGAGTTCCTTGTGGACTTGAACCCACCGTGGACGTCTGGGAGGCAGTTGGAGCTGTGGGTCAGGTGGCCGGCCTGGTCAGCAGGAGTTCTGAGGGATCGAATGGCACCTGCGTTTCTGTGTGAGACCCTGTGAGTGGCCCGTGTGCAGGAGAGTCCCTGTGATAAGCATCCCCCACACTTAGCCTGTGGTGCTGGACTCGGCTGTGAAGCAGGGTCACCACAGAACCTTTTGATCACTTTGGAAGAGGGCCCCTCCAGGACCAGAGGGGCCTTGTCTGTTTAACCTCCCTCGGTTTTTGTTTTTTTTTTTTTACGTGGGGCCACAGCGGAGAAGCATTGCCCTGTCTGGTCAGGGGAAGTACTCTGTAACTTCCTTTTTTATTTTTACTTTTTTGAGAGAATTATTATTTTATATATATTTTTTTATTGGTTTCAGAGAGGAAGGGAGAGGGTGGAGAGAGAGAGAAACATCAATAGGAGAATCATTAATTGGCTGCCTCCTGCATACTCCACATTGGGGATTAAGCCCATAACTGGGGCATGCACCATGACCTGGAATCAAACCATGACACTCAACCCCTGAGCCAGGCCAAATAGGTTCAGGTGCCAGTAAAAATGCTTGTATAAATTAAATATATATATATATATATATATATATTGTATTACTGGTTTAGTTCTCTTCAAGGCATTCTTTGAAACTATTGGGAAATGTAAGAATTTAGAAGTTAAAATTTGAAAGTTACTTTCTAAGACCTAATGGAACCCAATATTTCTTTAAATCCTATCCCAGGCATATGCTTCCTGATTTGAGGGAGAGAGAGAATCGTTGATGTTAGAGAAAAGCATCAGTTGGTTGCCTCTCATATGCACCCCCACTGGGGGCTGAATGCCCAACCTAGGTATGTGCCCTGACTGGGAATTGAACCCCCAGCCTTCCATGTACAGAATGATGACCCACCCAACTGAGCCACCCCAACCTGGTCATGGAACCTATTTTTAGAAAAGAAAACCTTATATTCCTCCTGATATTTCTGCATATCCAAGGTCCAAAATACAGCTAAGTCAATAGGAATTCATGGAACAACACGATGACTTTGAGTGGGTTAAATGAGATATAATGTATACATCATGCTCATTGCTGTGCCAGGCTGGCACTCACTCGGTGGTGGTTTCAGTCGGCTTCATCCTGTTTTCTGTATCATTGTTATGTATTTTTTCTAAAATAGCTCTAAGTTCATAAATTTTGCATCATTTCTCTGAAACGTTGGCCCAAAAATTTGGGACCAGAGAGTTTAAAATTTTACCATCCACTTAACATTTCATTGTCATAAGCTCTAAATTTAACCATTATTAAAATCTTAACTTGTATATTGATGATAAAGGAAGTGATCTACACTAATAAAAAAGCAATATGCAAATTGTCCATTGCTTCACGACATCCAGCAGCCAATCAGGAGTAAGTATGCAAATTAACCAAAAAAATGTGGCAGCAGCACCATCCCCAGCTGCTCTGGACTTCTGGGCAGCACACATGCAGGTGTAGAGTGGCCGGGCAGGGCGGGACGCCAGCTATGAAGGGTAGGGTTGGGGGCAGAGGGAGCTACAGGAGTGGTGCTCTAGCTGGAGCAAAGACTGAAGGCTCTGGCTGCAACAAATTCTCCAGCCAGAGCAAAGGCCAAAGGCCGCAGCCAGAGGGAAGACCTGGGTCCCGGGTGCCTGAGGAAAAAAAATGGTGCCAGCAGCCAGGGGAAGGAAGGCCTATTGCATGAATATTCGTACAATAGGCCTCTAGTTTTCAATAAATAAGACTCTCTTTTTTTAAAAATCCTACTGGAGGATATTTTCCCATTGATTATTAGAGAGAGTGGAAAAGAGAGGGAAAGACAGAAACCTTGATATCAGAGAAACACATTGATTGTTTGCCTCTAGCTGCCTCCCAACCAGGGCCCAGGCCAGGGAGGAGTCTGCCACCGAAGTACATGCCCTTGACTGGAACTGAACCAAGGACCCTTTAGTCTGCTGCTCGACACTATCACTGAGCCAGACCAGCTAGGAGAAGGTTCTTTACATTTATATGTTATTTGCTATGTGCTCAGTTCCGGTAACTACATCTATAGATTTGTTTCCAGTTTAGATCACATTTTGTTTGACATCATTTTAAATCTCATTATGCTTCTCATAAATTAGAACTATTACATTTATGAGACAGGTTCTAGAGGAGCAATTGATTGAGATAGTTATGAAATAGTAACATCGTTAATTTTTTATTTTTAAATATATATATTTTATTGATTTTTACAGAGAGAAACAGGGAGGGATAGAGAGTTAGAAACATCAACAAGAGGGAAACATCGATCAGCTGCCTCTTGCACACCTCCCAATGGGGATGTGCCCGCAACCAAGGTACATGTACTTGACAAGAATCAAACCTGGCATCTTACAGTGCACAGTCTGAAGCTCTATCCACTGAGCCAAACAGATTAGGGCAATAATAACACCTTCAGGTAGGATTTTTTTTCTTTCATTTTTGTTCTTTTGTTAGGGGCAGGAATAGAATGTTGGGGACTAGCTATAATAATAACTATTAATCATGCTCTGTTAACTATGATTGTTCTGTTTGATCAGAGAAAGCACGTTCTATTCTGTTTGAGAGTTGTAGGCCTTGGGGCAGGGGAGCCAACATGGGAATGCAGCTCCTGAGAAAGGCCTAGATTAACCTTTGTTGCCTCTAAGCTGGTACCCGAGGCACCCGCCTCTGCCAACTCCAGCCCGCATTGCATGTACCTGTAACCACTGTACATTGCCTACTTTCCCATGGGTGTAATTTCTACTTTCCCATGGAATCTGTGTCATTCTACCCAACATCAGCAGCTGGCTTATGGGGAGAGTAGAGCAGATGTTTGTGGATGACCTGCTGCTCTCCCATTCTGCCCACATTGATGGAATAAGCGCCATATATGAGCCAACCCAGTGTCTGCTACATTCGTTCCAGTAGTAACCAGCAGCCTGGACCCATTGATTGCCTGGTTTCACTTTAAGTAATTCCCTAACAGTTATTGGAACTGGACAGTTAATAATGCCAATCAGTACTCCCACCCACCAACGTAAGTCCAAATATTGCATGTAGTTAAAATGTTCAAAATTTATTTTAAATTAAGAATGAATTTTTTAATTACCCAAGTAAAACTATTATTAGTTTTGAAATAATTAAAACACTCTTAGCACATTGGTTGACAGCCTAAATGTTTAAATTCTGTTCTGAGGATACCTGCATATGTGTCCTCTAAATATATTTCTTGCATGTGCTAATTTAATACTCCTTGCACAGAGATCTATGTACAATACATTTTTGATAAAATGTTTTCCAGTTCAGCAGGTGTGGCTCAGTGATTGAGCATCAAACTCTGAACCAGAAAATCACTGTTGGATACCTGGTCAGGGCACATGCCCGGGGCTCAGTCTCCATTATGGGGCATGCAGCAGGCAGCCGATCAATGATTCTAAAAGGAAGTGAATAAAATATTTTCCAAATATACAGCTTTACTTTCTTCATTTTGCTAATAAACTACACGTTAATGAATGGCCTGTCAAATTGTTTTTTAGGCAGTTGACTGGTGGAGTTCAGGTGTTCTAATGTGTGAACTTTTCACAGTTGATGATGAGAATTTGGGAGCTGCGCTCTCTAGGTAAGACTCCACAAAATAAAATGAATGTGTTGTTATCTAAAAGCAATGGATCGAACTTCTGTAATTTGGCTGATGGGAGAACAATAATTTTTAGAAATGTGGATAGACAAAATTAGAAATAAGCAGATAATTTTTATTTTCATTGATGTAGGATATGCATATTTATAACCTTTATGTTTCTTTATATTTTATATATCCTAGACCTAGATGTTAAGTTTCATAGGGAGAGTGTCCTAATTCTGTGTATTCCAAAGCAGTTAGCATGAGCGTGAGCCGCTGGCAGAGCCGTTTAGAATGCAGGGCAGCGGGCTGTTAGGAATGGGGGGCATGGAAACAGCGGAATGTGTGGTGCAGAGCCGGTGGGAGAGGAGTCGGTTGTGTTTGGAGTTGGTGGGAACGGAGTCGTTGGGTTCAGAGTCGGTGCGTAAAGAGTCGGTGGACGTAGAGTTGGTGAACTTAGAGTTGGTGAACTTAGAGTCGGTGAGCGCGGAGTTGGTGAGTGCAGAGCCTCTTCATCTGTAAGAAGGGACTGTCCCTGCCTCCCCCTCAGGGCTGCTGTGAAGAGTGAATGTGCAAAGACAGAGGGCACCCAGTGCAGGGCCAGGAATGGGCAGAGAGATGGTGCCCAGGTGAATCCAGGGTCTGTGAGCAAACCCTTCCTGCTGCCAGGCTTTGATCAGAACTGTGTCCACTGATGGCAGGTCCATGGCTTCTCTTCTACCCAGAAGCTTGGGTTCTGGCCCCTGTGGGGAAAATGGACATGAGATGGAAAAGCAGGAGCTACCGCCCACTCTTAGTCATTAGAACCCATGAGTGGGGCCAGCCTTAGAAAACTGCCCACTGAGAGCAACCGTCCCATTCCATGTATGCGTGTTCCCAGACTGTGAGGGCATTCAGGGGAGACTCGGCCCCTAAGACACCGAGTGGTTCTGGAAGGGCTCCTGGGGCGGGAGCAGAGATGAGGGGAAAGAGCTGAGCAGCTCCCCATGTGTGCTGGGCACTGGGACAGGAGTAAGTCCAGTAGACTCCTCCGGTGAGGGGGCCTGTGAGGGACCAGCCGTGGCATCCCACACCCAGCATGTGCCTGACACCCAGAGGCCCACAGTATTGTTTGTTGTATCTTAGCCCTCATGTCCAGGAAACTGCTGAGAGCTGCCGAGAGCTGTTGGCTTTCCAAGAGGACATGTGTGAACCGTTCAGATAGGAACTGTGGTTGAACAAAAGCTCACCCGAATAGCCATTTATTTCCAGCACCCAACCAGTGGAGTGACTATGGAATCGAGAGGCCTACACTCAGCCCTGAAACCCCGGGATCAACCCTTAGTCCAACCCATTCCTTGAAAAGGAAATGGCTCAGCAAAGTCCCATGCCTGGTGCACTCGTCCAATAGACAGGGCTGTGCATGTCAGACACTCTCGCGCCACGTGTACAACGGATTGGGGCACTTTCAGGCTTATGTTGTGCCCTTCTCTTACTGGGTTTGGATTGCTGTCCACGCAGTGACCTGTGATGCTGAAGAGTTGCTTGCTTAGCTCAGCAGCTTGAGTAAGCAACAGACAGGGCCTTCCTGGTGGGGGCCAGTTCCCCAATTGCAGGCTCCATGCCCAGGAGTGGCCTTAGGGAGGCAGCCAGTCAATGATTCTCTCATCATTGCTGTTTCTCTCCCTCTTCCTTCCTCTCTGAGATCCATCTATAGATATAAAAACCAAGGTGACCAGATGCCTGGTCATTAGCTATGACACACACTGACCCCCAGAGGGCAGATGCTCAACACAGGAGCTGCCAAGCTGCTGTCACTTAGTAGTGGGGTTCTCGGCTGCCGCACCCAGAACCAGAGAGGAGGGAGACCAGTTCTGGGGTGTGTCACCTGGGAACCACGCTCTCCCAATCTCAGACCCCTCGGGGGATGCTAGAGAGGTTATTTCAGCCTGATTCCTGCAGGCCCGTCCTCTGTCCTCTGAACCACACTGGTTCATGAATTGGTGAATTACTAGGCCTCTAGTAAAAATATATTTAAATCCTATATAATCCTATATAATAAAAACCTATTATGCTAAGAGTCCAGTTGTCTAGCGGCCTTTCAACCAATCAAAGTGTAATGTACTAATGATATGCTAAGGCCACTCAACTGCTTGCTATGACGTGCACTGACCACCATGGGGGAGACAGTCCTCTGGTCAGCCAGTTACTATGGTGTGCACTGACAGCAGGGGGAAGATGCTCCAACAGGTAGGTGAGCTTGCTGCTGGCGTCTGGCCAATCGAGACTGAGCAAGGCAGGCCGGAAACGCCCTGGAGCCCACATATTCTCCCTGCCCAACCTCTAGCATCTCCTCTCCCCCCCAAACCCCTCATCATGCACTCGTGGGGTCAATGATCATGGCCTGTGCCCTCTCACAATCCAGGACCCATAGGGAGATGTCTGAGAGCCAAATTCAGCCCTATCCTGCAGGCTAGGCCAACGGACCCCACTGGTACACAAATTCATGCACTGGGCCTCTAGTGTGTATTTATACTTAAAGGAACAAACAAACACACAAACAAAACAACAGATAGGGCCTTACTGCTGTGTTGCTTTTCTGTAAGGATGGGTGTTTGTGAGTGAGTATTGTAAAAAGGGTCTCTACAGAACAGAACAGAGGAGTTAAGTCACCTGCCTAAGGTCACACAGCTAGTAAGTGGTGGGCCAAAGATGTGAGCTCAGGCTGTTGCATCCAGAGCCCATACTGTTAAAAAATTTTAAATTTTAATTGTTTTAAAAAACAACAACCAACTACCCAGAACTGACCATCTCAGCCATTTTCAGGTGTATAGTATTAAGTATATCCACACTGTTATGCCACCCCTGAGTCCATACTTAACCTCCTGCCAAGTGTGGAAATAAAAACATACGTATGGTAATATTAAAGGGAAAGAGAAGTATTTAAAATGCAGGGGTGCCAGGGAGAAACTACGTACAATGGACATGCATGGAGCATGAGAATGAGAAGCTGGCCAAGATGTTAAGTTCATAGGAGTGTCCTAATTCTGTGTATTCCAAAGCAGTTAGCATGAGCGTGAGCCGCTGGCAGAGCCGTTTAGAATGCAGGGCAGCGGGCCGTTAGGAATGGGAGGCATGGAAACAGCAGAATGTGTGGTGCAGAGTCGGTGGGAGAGGTGTCGGTTGTGTCGGAGTTGGTGGGAGCGGAGTCATTGGGTTCAGAGTCGGTGGGTGAAGAGTGTGGACGTAGAGTTGGTGAACTTAAGAGTTGGTGAACTTAGAGTCGATGAGCGCGGAGTTGGTGAGTGCAGAGCCTCTTCATATGTAAGAAGGGACTGTCCCTGCCTCCCCCTCGGGGCTGCTGTGAAGAGTGAATGTGCAAGGACAGAGGGCACCCAGCGCAGGGCCAGGGATGGGCAGAGAGATGGTGCCCAGGTGAATCCAGGGCATGTGAGCAAACCCTGAGAGCCATTTTCAGTTCGATCCTGCAGGCCAGGCCAATGGACCCCACTGGTGCACAAATTTATGAACTGGACCTCTAGTGTATGTTTATACTTAAAGAAACAAAGAAACACACAAACAACAACAGATAGGGCCTGACTGCTGTGTTGCTTTTCTGTAACGACGGGTGTTTGTGAGTGACTGTTATAAAAAGTGTCTCTACCGGTTTTTAGGATGTGGGTTGAGCTGTGCTTTGGGAGTTCCTACAGCCATTCCAAGGCATGTTAAACCTGCTAAGGGACCGCAGAGCTGCCCGTCATCATATTACCTGCTTTAAAGCCCTGTGCTGTGCGCCACTTTGTTCATACACCACTCAGAGACGTTGGGTGTCTTCATCACCTAGGCCACCGGGCCAGCGTGTCTTTTAGTGGCTGTAGGTCTCCCAGCTGGGCCCTGTGTTGCAGTCACTTCTGTGCAGCTGTGTTTTGGGAAGTGAGCAGGTGCATGGAGCCCTTCATCCTGGGGAAGGAGGGTGGGTGCACAGGGGCGGGGCCTGTCCAGAGGGTGACATGGGGGCATCCTCACCACTCCCTCTTTCTGCACTAGGATCGTGGACACGTTCCCCAGCAGTTCCCTGAGGCGCTGCTGGGGGACAGCATGGCCCTCGAGGCTCAACAGCTGCCCAGGATGAACCAGCCCGCCCACCGGAGCTGGGAGATGGAGCAGCTCTCTGAAGGTGGGTAGCAGCCCCTGCTGCCTGGGAGCCAGGCTGGTTGCGGTTTCTCCCTCCTCCAGGGAGCTGAGCCCTTGGCTCTGAACCTCATGTGTGAGCCCATCCTCACCCCAAATGAATAGGGTTTTACTCAAGGGCCATTGGAACTGTTTCATTGCAATTCTCCCCAAGGGGAACTTGAAGGGTCTGGCAGCCTTGAAGTCAGGACATGAACTACAAAGTAAGTGTTGCCAGATTTCTCAGCTCCCATGCGGACAGCTCGGGGTGATGGTTGTCTCGGGGCCGGAGGCAGAGAGTGGAGGCCAGGCCCCGGAATCTGGGCTCTGACTGGACTTTGCTCTTTAGCCTCCAACAGTGCCATACAGTTGAAAATAGAAGAACAGACCCTGGAGGGCACGGCCCAGGAGGTGCAGGGTGGCTCCGTGGCCCTGCAGGAGAGGAGCGTCAAGATCCAGGAGCTCCAGGAGGAGAACCAGCTTCTCCGGAAGCAGGTACCCGTGGGTGGTGTCTGGAACATACGGGCAAGCAGGTGGCCAGGGGGAGCACCCAGGTGTCGGTGAGGATGCGCAGCTGGGAGAAACGCGGAATGCAGGGCAGCCACAGTAGTGGGACAGGAGTCCTCATGGAGCAGAGTCCCTCGGCAGCATGACTGTTCCTGCAGCAGAGTGAGCGGACACTATGGACGTCTGTGTGCCCCATGGCCTTCATCTTCATCTGTGACATGGGTTCATGATGTGCCCCTGTAGGTGGTGTGAGGACCGTATGCATTAGTGTAGGTTAAGGGTCCAAGCACATAGTACCGGTAAGTGCTCTCAGAAAGGAGACCAGCGAGCGCCCTGTTAGACAGCACAGGGCGGGCCTGGGAGGGAAGCAGTCGTGGAAGCCACGCCCGTGTGTGTAGGACCTTGGAGGGGCCGCTTCACGGCTGGTCTTGGCCCTGCAGGTGGATGAGTTGCAGTTGCAAGTGCAGCTGGAGAAGGACAAGAGCCAGGAGTGGGAGACACTCACTGAGGAGCTCGTGAACGAACTAGAGCAGGTGCTCAAGGAAGTTGGCACCCTGAAGGCAGACAGAGCCCTGCAGGTAGGCCTCCCCTGGCGCCCCTGCCTGCAAGGGGGAGCGTCCGGGATCACAGCCCTGTCCTGGTCATTGATCAGTGATTCCGGGGTGACCAGTTCCTCACTCACCTGCAGCTCAGAGCAGCAATCCTCAGCTGCAGCAGGGGGATGGGGACAGGTATCTCCTCCCAGGGACTCTGGCCATCTCGTTTTTGATTGACAGGACTTGGGGGAAGAGAGGGGAGGTGCTCCTGGCTGTGCTGCAGTGACGCCAGGGATGCTGCTCAATGTCCGGCAGCCCCTGGCACAAAGAATGATCCCGCTCCATATGTCCAGGGTCACCCTGAGAACCCGGCACACCTCCAGGGCCGATCCGCATGGCACTGCCACAAGTGCCATGGAAGGCAGCTCAGCGCTGGGGCAGTGGCTCAGTGATGCCTCCCAGGTGCCAGGCTTCCCTCTTCCTGCTCTGCCACCCTGTGGAGTGGCTATTGTACCTCCCCAAATGGGAAGGAAGGTTTTTCCTTGAGAAAAGGCCTGGGAAAGTGTTCTGTGGGGTGACACATTTGGGCTGTGCTTTAAAGTTCCCTCCATGAAACGGACTCTCACACGGGCTGGGTCTTTGGCTCTGCAGGTGGCAGAGTTGGAGATGCAACTCCAGGTCGAAAAGGATAATGGCCAGAACTTGGCAGACATCAACAAGGAGCTGCTGAAAGATCTAAAGCAGGTGCACGACGCTCTGGTCACCCTGAAGGCGGAGGCCCCACAGGTAGGCCCTCCAGAGCACATGCTCCCCTGGTGCCCCTGCCTGCAAGGGGGAGCGTCCAGGATCACGGCTGTGTCCTGGTCACTGATCAGTGATACCTGGGTGACTAGTTTCCTCGTTCAGCTGCAGTTCAGACCAGCATTTCTCAGCCGTGGCAAGGGGACAGGGACAGGTGTTGCCTCCCAGGAACACTGGCCATCTTGGATTTGATTGGCAGAACTTGGGAGAGGGGAAGGGAGGTGCTCCTGGCTGTATTGGGTGGATGGTTGTTCTGTAAATATCCAGGTAAATTGGTTGGTAATGTTGTTCAGATATTCGGTATCCTTACTAATTTTCTATGACTGTCTTTTTCAGTAGGCTTTTCAAAGTAGTCAGAGAGGGCACCCAATGAGTTTATGCAGAGAAAGGGCACAAGTTTCCCAAAAAAGGTCCCGTGTATGGAGGGGCACAGGATTCAGTGTAGCACCATGTGATAGTCCGTCTATGCTTTGGGCCCTCTCAGCACACTTCCTTCAGTGCTGGTAGAACTGTCTTCAGCACAGCTGGGATTTGCCTGTCCTGAGGGTCCCTGCTATTTTGGTGCCTTCAACTTGCCCTGCTCTTGACCCCTCACTGCTTGTGGGGCTGCGGGGATGTAGAGTCTATGACTCCCAGGACCTGCACCCGGTGAGGCATCATCACCTTTTCCCTCCTGCAGGTGGAGCCTTCCTCCAAGGACCAGCAGGAGGCCAAGGACAGGGAGCTGGAGGAGTTGTATGATCTGCTGGAGCAGCTGATTGGAGCCCATGAGGCCCTCCTGCAGGACCACGGGAGCCTGGGGGCGCTCCATGAGCACCTGTCTGGGCAGTACCAGGCCCTCATGAAGGAGCATATACTCCACAAGACCCTGCTGCGTGGTTCTCTAGAGGTGGAGAGCAGGGCGTCCCAGCTAAGGTGGGTGCCAGCAACTGTCTGGGTGACGAGCGAACTCTGAAGGCCTTATCCTTCAGGCCCTAGAAGGGTAATATGCTAATTAGTCCTACCAGACATCCTCCAGGATGGATCCTGACAAAGCCGGGGCCTGAGATAAGCCATCAGCGTCCTGGGTGCCTGTGGCTGCCCAGAGGGATGGAAACCAGGGTTCTGGGCTCCTTAGGCTAGCTGGAGGAGGGAAGCCTGGATCCTGGGTGCAGGAGCTGAGGCAAAGACTTTTAGGGGCATTCAGGCAGGCAAGGGAGGAGTTGGGGGCAATCAGACCAGCAGGGGAGCAGTTAGGGGTGATGAGGCAAGCAGGCAGAGGTGGTTAGGGGCAGGCAGGCAGGAGGCAGAGTGTTTAGGGGCAATCAGGCAGGAAGGCAGGAGAGCAGTTAAGAGCCAGCAGTCCTGGATTGTGAGAGGGATGTCCGAGGGGTCTGGGATTAGAGAGGTTCCAGGCTGGGCTGAGGGACCCCTCCGCCTCCTCACCCTTCACAAATTTCGTACACCGGACCTCTACTGATATTCTTAACATCTGCTCACATGGGAAGGTTTGTGCAAGTGGCATCTGACTGGCTCTGAAGGAGGGGTTCATTGTCCTTCTGCAGGTAGCTCCTTGCTTGGTAGACCTCCTGTGTTACTCGTGGTTTGGCTGGTTGCTCAGATAGCCGGAGCCCTTGGTCTGTCTGCAGCAGGGCTGCAGGGTGGGAGGTGGAGGTGCCTGGAGCCCATACTGGTGGCTCTGTGTTCATTTCACTGGACGCCTGACTGGCACCCTCACTACTTTGTCCCCAGCACACATTTCCTGGGTGTCAAGCCTCGTCCCAGAGACTCAGTGGGGAGTGAGACTTGCAGTTTCTGCCCTGCAGTAGGGTGGTTACCAACGGTTCTCTGCAGCCCTCCAGAGAGGCTATGCGGGACCCTATAAACACTGAGGCAGGAAGAAAATAAAAGCCCTGAGCGGAGGGGGATCTGAAGGAGAGGGTAAGGGCTGGTCTGGGGTGCCTGAAGGGGGTGTGTGGGTGTGCACATGCCTGTGTGCCACTGGCCTCTGGCAGCTGCTGGAGTCCCAGCAGGAAGGCGCTGGCCCCCATGCTGCCTGGCTCAGCACAGGGAGACACTGTTCCTGAGGAGGGCGAGGGCTCATCTGGCCCAGTGAGGGGAGGGGAGGGGGCGGGGGTAGAATTCCCTGAATATGTGCTAGTTTCTTTGAGACGTGTGAGTTCAGAAAACAGTGTTGGTGCTCCCAGCGGCTAACAGAGAGAGGCTGCTTAGACAGGGACCGGAAGGGACCCTGGAGAAGGGTCGGTGGGAGGAGGGACACTCGGCTCCCGGGCTGGAGGAGACCCGTGTCCATCCCCGCCTCCCTCAGCTCTGCAGAGAGAAGCCGCTCACGGAGGCTGTGCAGTCTCCTGTCTGTGGGTGCCTAGCGGGTGTGTTTCCCTCCCCAGGGAGCAGGACCAGCTCCAGCACAAAACAGCTCTGCAGGAGATGAGGACCCTCCTGAGCACCGAGAGGGAGGCTCTGAAACAGGAGCAGGAGGCCAACGCCCTGGCCTCGCAGGAGAAGCACAGGCTGCAGCAGGAGGTCCACAGGTAACCGCCTCCGCCCCTGCAGCGCATCCGCCAGGTTTCATTCAGAGCAGCTCACTCAGCACCACTGAGCTAAGCTCAAGCCAGTCTCCTGGCAATGGTGCATCTTTCCCCTCCCTGTCATGTCACAGCTGGACGGTCACAAGGTAAAGGCCCGCCAGCTGGTGGCTGGATGGAAGGATAGCAGCACTGGGATGCCGCATTGTCTAGGCTTGGCTGCCCTCCCCTCCCACCTTGATGATGGTGATGACTGTATCGGGCATGGGCCCCTTCATCCTCCACACCAGCCATCCCGTGAGGGAGAGACACTCGGTCCTCGGCATTCATGCATTCCCTATTGGTGCATTCACCTCCTCGCTGAATGCACTTGAACCCCAAATCGGTAGCTGTGGCCTTTCATGGGCCTGTCCAGACTGTGAGCTACTGGGGTCGCCTGATGGGCACATTTGCAGATGAAGTTGAACAGGACCTTTGGCTGCTGCCTTGTTTCAGCTCTCACACTGCAAACCAGAGTCCCCTCTGTGGTCCATTGAGTGCCATGGAGTTCTGTTTTGTGCTTTTTGGTGGTGACATTGCTGTTTGAAATGGCCCCCAAATGCAGTGCCGAAGTGTCCCCAAGTGCAAGGCTGCGCTGGGCCTCACGGGGAATAAAGCAGCGTCACATGGGGTTCATTTTGGTCCCGAATGTGGTGCTCTTGGCTGTGAGTATATTACACAAGGCAACTTGACAACTTGATCAGTTGACAAAAATGTGGCCAGAGACTCACAGGAACCGTCGGGGACAGTTTCAGTATCCACTAAATGAGTGTTCTCGGTGGCTTGATAGGACATTATACCGTGAATCATGAGAATTGGCTGCACTATTTTATTCCTTTTCTTAAAAAGCACACACACACACACACACACATACACATACACACACACACACACACACACAAAAAAAAAAAAAAAACAGATGAGGAGAGAGGCTCAGAGAGATTAAATAACTTGTTCAAGTTCATGCTCCTAGTCAGGATTCAAATCTAGGTCTTGTCTCAACCCATAGGCAGGACCATATGAAGCCTTCCTCCCCACAGCCTGGTTTTAATATGTATCGGGGCTACAAGCTCAGGTGCCTCCGGTGGCCAGGCAGGTCCAGCAGGTGGGGAAGGAGTGTCAGCGTGAGAGCAGACCCTCGTGGAGAATCCATACCCTCTGAGGGCTGTGAGCGGGGAGGCAGGCCCGGGCTGCCAGGTCACTCCTATTTTTAATTATTTATTTTTTTAATCCTTAGCCCAGGATAATTTTTCCATTGGCTTTTAGGGAGAGTTAAAGAGAGAGAAGGAGATGGGGGGGCGGAGAGAGAGAGAAAGAGAAACATCGATGTGAGAGTGTCACATCTCTTGGATGTCTACAGCACACAACCCAACTTTACAGGGGAACACACTCACAACCCAGCTCTGTTCCTTTGACTGAGACTTGAACCCATGACCTTTCTGTACATGGGCTGATGCTGGAACTGCTGAGCCACACCTTTTGTTTATGCTTTCTCCCCACCCGCTGAGGAGCTAAATATTTGAATGTTGATATGAAACTTAACATTTTTAAAATATTGATGAACTAATTAACTTAAATTGAAAAAGACCGTGATGTGGGGCAAACAGGGCACATCTGTGTTCAAATTGAGTTCATGAGCCTATGGTCACGTGAGCTTTCTGGTATAAACCTTTCCCTGGAATCCAGTCGGGCAGGTATGATGATGATGATGATGATGATGATGATTTCAGGGGATTTTCATAACACTCCCAAATCTCATATTTTACTTGTCTCAGGAGTTGAAATTAGACAGGGACTTGGAATTGGGGAGAAGAGCTGGGCATATTTTATATAGATTTAGAGCAAAACTGTTCGATTCCACGTATTTCAAAAGAATTTCAGCCGAAGAACCCTTTGTTCCAAGTCGACAGTCACGCCCATGCCTTCCCTGGGAAGGACTCTCTCGAGTGCTCTGTTGAAGTGGTGTCCGAGCCTGCCTGTCCTGTCCCCTCAGCCCACGGTGGGCAGCTGGGCTAGCCTCCTAGAGCCCCATGGACACAGTGTGAAAACCGCCGATTTTGTTCAATCCTCATTTACACACGGGAAGAACGGGGGCCCAAGGAAGGTGTGGTTTTGATTAAGGTGCACACAGGGGATGGAGGCTGGGAGTGCTCCTCACCCTTTGGCCCTGTGGCTCTCCTCCCCCAGGGTCACCTTTTGGACCCAGATGGTGGAGGGGGAGCAGAAGGAGCTGCGCAGTAAGAACAAACACATGCAGGCGTCTCTGGAGCACCTTCAGGAGGAGGTGAGGCTGTGGCAGATCCGCTACGAAGGGGCCCAGGAGGACCTGCAGAGGATGGAGGTCAACGTGAGGAAGCTCAAGAGCCAGTGCGAGGTGAGGCCTGGGCGGTGGGCTCAGGACACCGGGCTTGTGCCCTGGGCGACAGCCTTGGCTCAGCCAGGTCGGAATGGGTCCTCACTGGCGTCTGTGCTCAAAGACTGAGTGAATGCCACACACAGGCCGAGAGGAAGCTGGGGGCATTTGAAGGGGACAAACCCCATGACTGGTGGGGTTGCGTTAGAAACACCTTTCACCTGACCTTGGCTTTTGCAGGGTCAGGGTGGTGCATGGTAACAACCAAATACTGTTTTATTTCTGACCCCTCAGCTTAGCACTTTGCTCCGTGCTCACCCGTGTCCTCTCATTGAATCCTTCCAATGACGTTGTGAGCTGGAGTACCCATCCTGTTCCCTCTTAAGTAGTGGGTTCCAGTCCAGTTTGTCTGAAGCCAAAAGTTGCAACTTTCCTGCTATACCAACCGAATGCTATTCTAGAACAAGAGCAGACCAACCTCAGCCCAAAATTCATATCCAGCCCCTCCCCTGTGTGTTTCTATGTCTGTGAAACAAGAATATATATATATATAGTATATACTATATATATAGTATATACTATATATATACTATATATATATATTATATATATTATATATATATTTAAATTTTATTGATATCAGCGAGAGGAAGGTAGAGGGCGAGAGGGGTGGAAACATCCATAATGAGAGAGAATCACTGATGGGCTGCCTCTTGCAGACCCCTACTGGGGATCAACCCCACAACCTGGGCAGGCCCTTGACCGAGCATCTTAGCAGCGACCTCATGGTGCCTGGGAGGACCCTCCACCAACTGAGCCACACAGTCGGGCAGCTTATTAATAAGATGTTCTACATTGTTTTTTAAGATTGTGATTAAGGCCTCAGAATCAGTTGTCTATTTTGCACTTGCGACACATCTCAGCTCAGACCGGCTGTGTTTTCAGTGCTTGGTGGCCACAGGAGGCCGTGGTTGGCTGATGGGACGGTGCACTGGTTGTCCCCATGTCATTGGCTGGCTGGGTCATTCCCACTGGCGTAGATCACACCGCAGTGGCCTCTGAGCACGTGGCCCATTTCTTCTTTTGGGAACATTTCCCAGCAGTGGAATCACAGGGCGCATGGTGTGGGAGACATTGCTGCCCTGTGTTTTAGATGCTGGTTGGTGAGAAGGAGAACCTAGAAGAAGAACAAGATAACCTGAGAAACCAGATTGAGACATTGACGGACAGGAACAGAAAACTTCTAACAGAGAATGAGGACCAGGCGTGGCTCATGTGAGTGGTGTGTGCTGACCTGTCAACACAGGGGTCCTGGCTTCCAGCTCCACGCCTAGGCCTGGCCTTCTGGGCAGAGAGCCGCGGGCACACTGGTGTCCCAAGGACAAGGGACACACCATCTTCCCCGTGCATCCTCCTCTCCTTTTCCTGGAATGGTTCTCAATTTCTGCAAGTAGGGGTGGTTGGCTTTTCAAAGATACTGCCCACTGCCAGAGGGTTCTTCATCGGCTTTTGGAATTCAGTTCAATTTAAAAAAAATGACAGCGGTAAAGAGTGGTGCCCAGGAAAGGAACTCAGATGGTGGGCTGAGCCATTTCTGTGTGATTTCCCTTAACAGGCTGGAGAGAGGGTCTTGGTGCACTGGGTTATTCTTCTCCTGCCAACACAACACATTCCTGGCTTTGGCATAGGCCCTGCGAGGTGCACAGACCAGTGACCAGGTGGCCAGGAACTAGTAGCATGATGGGATGTGAGCAGAGCTGTGTGTACTGCAGACAGATGATGAGGAGCTTCATAGAGGCCTAGAAGGAAGCGTGGTGGTGGGAGTTGGGGTGCTGCTGCTGACCCGGATGGGGACAGGGCGGGCCGGTGGGGGGCGTGAAGGTGGAGCACGGGGGTCTGGGTGCAGGGAAGGTGCAGGCAGTGGCAGGAGGGAAGGCGGCAGCAGGTGGAGCCCAGCTGTGGAAGGCGTCCATGCCCGGCTGCCAGAAAGGAGGGCAGGAGGAAGAGCCTTGGTGTTGGAAGCCTTGTGATAGGACGTTAGGTAACCCGAGATGCATCTTGTGGGTCCAGGGTGGTCTTCCTCCCTTGGTGCCGTGCTGCTGGACTGTCCTTCCCTGTGGTCAGGAATGGCTGGCCATGTGGACAGAGGGACATGGCCACAGTGACCGCGGGGGCACTGTCCCAGCTCCCCGGGGTCATGGTGCTGCTTTCCTACTCTCTCGGATTCTTCTGCTCGTCTACCTATCCAGGTTGGCCACCTACCCAGGATGCTGACATGGAAAGCCACACTGTAGTTTTGGGGTAGAGATGACTGTGGCCTGAAGTTGGCTCTCGGTAATGCAGCGGGTAAAAATGACCAGCAGAGGTTGGGCAGGTGCCAGTAAGAATCATGGGGCTGGTGCCCAGTGGTTTTGCATTAGACAGTGTCTGCAGGAGGCCAGGGAGATGGCAGGCTTGCTGAGCCTGCTCTGAGCAGAGTGTGCCCCAGTCTGGGGAGGGTGTGGTGCCTGCCCTGCGGGAGTCTGTGCTCCTAGGGCTGGAGGGCTGGTCAGAGCCCTATGGGAAAGCGCTCTGGCAGAAGGCCAAGCAGCAGGGCTGTGGGGAGAGAAGAGCACAGATGAAGAACAGTGCCAAGGGCGCTGGGAGCAGAGAGGGTGCTCAGGGGCCTAGCAGTTTGAGAGCCATCACTTCTCATGGGGCGCTTACTTCATGGTGAACTCGCAGAAATTTCCTTGTGCTGACGGAGTCTGAGCAGCTGCCTCAATCCAGAGGACTCATTTTCCACCGAGGAAACCAGGGTCTGAGCTGTCAAGGCCCACAGTTTCCGACCCTGAGTGTCACATGGGTCGGGGCTTGCTCTCCTGAGCTGATGTTCAGCCTGATCGGTGCTTCAGGTCTCCTCACCTGTTAGGGTGCCCGGACTCATGTCACATGTTTCATCCTCACAGTCTGGACACCGCGATCATACAGGCCATGAGCACCATGATGTCCGAGTCCCAGGAAAATGCCGGTCCTTCTGGGCCGGGTCCCAGGCTGGGCCGGTGAGTCAATTTGAGTGTTTTATTTTAAAAACCAGATTGTTTTTCTTTCTCCTCTATTTACAGAGAGAAAGTAAATTTACCCACAGTCAAAGTGGAAGAGGAGGAGGAAAGAATCCTGGATTCCTGTGAATCCCAGGCTCCGGTTCACAAGAAGTGAGTTGATTTAATGGCAGTAACTTAAGCCCAGAACAGAGATCTTGCTCTTTCTCAAGTGGGGAAAGCTGTGGCCACCTAGAGCAGGGACCCGTTTGTTGGCCCGCACCTTCCCCTCTATGGCAGATCCAGAGCGGGGTCTGTGTGAATTCACTGCAAATTGTGTTCTACCTCCTGTGCCCCACATAGGAAGATCATGTTGCTAGCGAAGAGCTCCATCCTTCTGAACCCCAAATTAACAGCCACATGCCCGGCTGGAGGGACAGTGAGGGTTGGAGTGTTCTAAACCTCTACTTCTAATAGGAAAAAGCGCTGGATGCGAGCTAGAGCGATTGTCAAATTCTTCAAACGCAAAAACAGCTATTCGAGAAAACCAGGAAAGACGACCCCCGACTGTCCTCCCGAGACCGTGGAGGCCTCGCCATCGTGCTCGACGTGGGCGGAAGAGCGAGTCACCCACAGTGCGCCTGTGGGGAAAGGTAGGAGGCTGACTTGGCTGCAGGCGGGAAACGAAGGGGAGGACCTCAGGTCTCCTTCGTGGACAGGGCAGCACCAACCACATGGCGTGCTGGGTGTGCACACGTGTGAGGAGCCTGAAGGGGGTGTGCTCCCTCCTTAGATATGTGAACAACCAGATAGAAAATATAAGCCCACGTCAGTGTTGGGGCAGTCTCATCCCAGAACAATAGTTCCTTCAGCATGAGACCCTCCCCCATCACACACAGGTGGTGGGTCCTGGAATGTCCATAGCAGATCTCCATACAGTTCCCACAGAGAGAGCTCAAGAGGGTATGATTTGGGGTTCCTTGTATCTTCCAGGCCTAGGATAAGCCTCTTCTGGGGGGAGATCCCAGTGCATTTAACACATGATGGACATGTGCAAGGTCTTCAGCAAGGCTTTGGGGGCTCTGATCTTTCTGTCCCTCTGAATAGCAGGTGGGGTTCTCTTCTCCCACCTTCCTGGCCTTGAGTCCTCCCACCAGGGGGCGCTGTGCCTGGTCATTCAGGGCTGTGGATGGGAGTGAGCCAGAGGCTCTGCAGTGGGTTTCTAGTTGCATGAGCTGCATGTGTTTTATCAGATCTGAGAACTGTCAGTTATGTACCCAATATAGAAGCTGCACGATTATGTGCCCATAAAAAGAAATGAATGGGTGGTGCCAGTGATGATTTTGGCAGAATTGCCACCTAGCCGACAGTGACTGAGAGAGATCCTTGAAGCTGCATCCTGATTTCAGAGATGTGAGGTTTGGAGGTGAAAATGTGCATCTTATAACCAATTAAATGTGGCTTCCTTTTTAAATTCACTTTTAAATATAATTGTGTAGATTATTTACCTGTAAACCTGCCCAATAAGCCCCCTGAGAAAGCTAAATGTTAGGAAGGACACTAGGGCTTTCTGAGGACCAGGGCCGTGCCTGAGACTACTCGTGTGCTCTCAGAGGCTGGCGTCACAGCACCTGACAGGCCCCAGGGCCTCTGACAAGCCGCCTTCTGAGTGTGACGTGTGCACAAGCCTCTCCGGGTGGCATTCACCACTTCAAGTCCTGGTGTGTCACTCAGGATGCAAAGGTGAAGTGTGCACACCCATGCCCCCTGTGTGGGGACTGATGCTTGCATTCCCAGTCTGTACAGCAGGTGAATGCTCTCGTGCAGGTAGATGATAAGGAAGCTTACTAACATTTGTTCTATTTAGCGGGTTCTGTTGCCTCAGGATTTCATACGGCTCCTTAAATGTTGTGACATTTACCACCTCAACTTGTGTTACATTGATTTAATGAATGTAATCAGCCTAATTGAGTTAGCAACCCTTTCAGAGAAAGAAAAGCTTGACTGATCCAATCTGTTGTTGGGCTCCATGAATGAGCAGGTCAGTGTAAATATTAGTAACGGCAGCTGTGCAGTGGTGCTTCCTGGGCTCAGCACCTTTAGGTAGTGAACCTGCTTTGTCTACCGCCTTTAGGTCTAACTGCCGGGGAGGTAGGCACGACTCCTACCCCCTTTCCAGAGCTGGGAAAGTGAGGTTTGACAGGGGTAAGCACTGGCCCAGAGAATAAGTGGTGGAGCTGGGATCCGAACCCAGGTCTGATGGATTACGGGCTTGAACTTTAACCCCTGTGAGCACTGCCTGCACTTCAAGCTGCTTTGGTCCCTGAAGATGCTGAACCAGCCTGGGCCCCTGCATTGAGTAGTCAGTCCTTATCTTGTGCTGTGAGCTTTGGCCAGCAGATGGCGCTGTGGGGACAGAAGTAACCAAGTAACCAAGGTTCCTCTATGGTAGGGGTGTCGAACTCAATCAGAGAAGGGGCCAAAATCTAAAATCCAGCCTAAATCGCGGGCCGAATGGTTTACTGAACAGTCATAAACTGACAATGTCATAAACTGACAGCGGAGTGCAGTGATGACAGCACGGTGCGGGCCACATTGCAAGGCCTGGCGGGCTGGATTTGGCCCGCGGGCCTTGTGTTTGACACATGTGCTCTATGGACTTGAACCCTCAGTCAGAAATCATTGGGTACATCAGTTATGTTCATGTACATGTACATGACATGCTCAGAAAGTTACACCAGTTGTCTGCTCTGATAAGACTACAATTTAAATGCGATGAAGGGTAGATTTAGAGCAGAGGATGTGTACGGATCTAAACAGGAATATTTTTTCAAAATATATTTTTTATTGATTTCAGAGATGAAGGCAGACAGAGAGAGAGAGAGAGAGAGAGAGAGGGAGAGAAACATCAATAATGAGAAAGAACTATTGATTGGCTGCCTCCGGCACTCCTCCTACTAGGGATTGGGCCGCATTCCGGGATTGTCCCCTTGGGACCTTTTACTCCACAGGCCTATGCTCTGTCAACGGAGTGAAACCAGCTAGGGTTAAGCAGGAATAATTCTTGATGTTGAGAGTGTTTTGGCATCAAAAAGAGGTAGAGCCCTATCTGCTTTGGCAGAGGTAGTTATTTTCATTATTTTCAAACTTATCCTCTATAAGAGGTTATGTTAGATTAGGGGTGTCGAACTCAATCAGAGAAGGGGCCAAAATCTAAAATCCAGCCTAAATCGCGGGCCGAATGGTTTACTGAACAGTCATAAACTGACAATGTCATAAACTGACAGCAGAGTGCAGTGATGACAGCGCGGTGCGGGCCACATTGCAAGGCCTGGCGGGCTGGATTTGGCCCGCAGGCCTTGTGTTTGACACATGTGTGTTAGATGTATAAGAATTATTGGTGAGCCCTGTCTGGTTTTAGCTCAGTGGTTAGAGTGCTGACCTACGGTACAAAGGGTCACAGGTTTGATTCCTGGTCAAAGGCATGTACCTCGGTTGCAGGTTTGATCCTGGGCCCCATTTGGGATTCATGTGAGAAGCAACCAGTCTCTCTCACATGGATGTTTCTCTCTCTCTCTCTCTCCCTCTCCTTCTCCCTCCCTCTCCTTCTCCCTCTTCCTCTTCCTCTCCTTCTATCTCTCCTTCCCTCTGTTTCTCCCTCTCTCCCGCCTCTTCCACATTCTCTCTAAAGATCAATGGAACAATATCCTCCAGTGAGGATTTAAGAAAAAATTACTAGTGAATAGTGGAGGTAGACAATTTTACTACAGAAACATACCATTAAGCATTCCAAGCTCTTGGAACAGGAGCAGGAGTTAGTTGTGTGTGAGCCTAGGTGTCAGGGAGCCTGTCATTAAAGTGGATGAGGAAGCCCAGCTGGTGTGGCTCAGTTGGCTGAGCATCATCCCATGAACCGGGAGGTCACGGTTCGATTCCTGGTCAGGGCACGTGCCTGGGTTTCAGGCTCAATTCAGGTGGCAGCCAATCCATGATAGAAACATCATTGATCTTCCTGTTTCTCCCCTTCCCTTCCTTTCTGAAATCAATAAAAACATATTTTTAAAAAAGGATGAGAGGGAAAAGTCAAGTCCTAAGTTAACAAACATCTTATTTGATAATCTAACACATTGAAACTGAAAAATGATCTAACGCATCAGCTCCTAGAGCAATATAGACTTCTATAGCGTCATTTGTTAATATTCAGTTCATTTATTGGCTGTTTTGTGTTGTTTTCTTTTTTCCTTCTCTTGGTTATCTGGGGATAACCCTTTAGCTGCTCCACCCAAAAAGAACAAAAAGAAGAAAAAGGACAAGTCAGCAGCGGCCCGCCCAGCTTTGCTGAAGCGCCTTCAGTTCTGGTCATCCTTGGACACCCCACCCCCTTCCAAATAGGCTCTCCCTCTTTCGAACACTAGATATTCCGTTCCCTTTACCAGTTCCTCACCAAATACCCTCCCTCGTATATAAAACAAAAACAAAAAAAACCAAAAACAATCCAAAAAAAATAAAAAAATAAAAAATTCAAAACAAAATTCCCTCCCCCCCAAAAAATCCAAAAAACAACAAAAAAACCACCCATAAAAGACCACCAGTGACCTGTAGCGAAAAGGCAAAGGACCCGTAGTGGCCCCCTCCTCCCGACCCCAAAGAAGCTCCGGAGCCTTCAAACTACCAACGTGCCCTCGAGGACAACGGCCTCCTCTCCTGTCGGCCTGCGGAGCCTGGAGCGGCTGTAGGAGAGGAACGAGGTTCCCGGGCTGCTTCCATTTGTCTGTTAGTGACAACGCTGCGCCAGCCCTAAGGGTCACACACCACATGTGGGACTCCGTCTAATCCTCCAGCCACTGCTGTCTTTGGAACAAATCCACTGTGGCCTGGGGACGCTCACAATGCAAACAGACTTCCCAGAGGTAGACACTATGTGAGCGGGCCCCTTAGAACACGTGTTAGCTACATCACCTCCATTAAAGCGTGCGTGTGCGAGTGAGCGGATACACACATGCACGCCCTCTCTAAGGGCTGGGCCCTCGTAGTCCAGAAACTCAACTCCCTTTCCCAGAAGCCTGGTGGTCCCAGGGGAAGCCCCTACCAGCCAGACTACAAAGACCTTGAGTCCTGGGTGGACCCTGGAGTCAGGCTCACTGTTAACCCAGAGCGTGGCCAAGCCTGGCCGGGCCCCACGTCCTGCAGGCCAGGGTGGGCTTCCAGGCAGGTGGCCTCAGGCTTTGCCTCTGTCCAGCCGGCTCCTGGGGCCACACGGGGACCTGCCTCCCCTGCTCACTTTTCTATAAACACTGGGTCTGCCCGGCCTGGTGACGGGGCAGAGAGAAGCCCTGCCCGCCCCTCCCAGCAAGTGGCCACAGTGTGCAGAGGGGAGCGTGTGCGAGAGGCAGGGGCAGCCTGATTTGGAAAGTGGCTGCAGCTCCCCAGTGTCCCCATGGAGATGAGACTCTGATTTACTGTCTCTGAGGGACTTCCTGGGGTAGAAACCACATTTAATATACTACATTCAGGTGTACCCCCTTGTGAAATATATGTGCTTTTTAGACTTATTTTTATTTTTTAATAAATATTTATTGTTAAGATTATTACAATTGTTTCTCCTTTTTTCCCCCACATAGCTCCCCTCCACCTGGTCCCCACTCTACCCTCTGACCTCCCCCCCCCCCCCACTATCCTCATCCATAGGTATATGATTTTTGTCCAGTCTTTTCTCGTACCCCCCACAGACACCCCTTTCCCCCTGAGAATTATCAATCCCTTCCCATTCTAGGCCCCTGATTCTATTATATTCACCAGTTTATTCTGTTCCTCAGATTTTTAATTTACTTGACTTTTAGATTCACTTGTTGATAGATATGTATCTGTTGTTCCTAATTTTTATCTTTACTTTTTTCTTCTTTTTCCTCTTTTTAAAGAACACCTTTTAGCATTTCATATAATACTGGTTTGGTGATGATGAACTCCTTTAGCTTTTTCTGATCTGTGAAGCTCTTTATCTGCCCTTCAATTCTGAATGATAACTTTGCTGGGTAGAGTAATCTTGGTTGTAGGTTCTTGCTATACATCACTTTGAATATTTCTTGCCACTCCCATCTGGCCTTCATAGTTTCTGTTGAGAAATCAGCTGATAATCATATGGGTGCTCCCTTGTAGTAACTAACTGTTTTTCTCTTGCTGCTTGTAAGACTCTCTCTTTGTCTTTTGCTCTTGGCGTTTTAATTATGATGTGTCTTGGTGTGGTCCTCTTTGGATTCCTTTTGTTTGGGGTTCTGTACACTTCCTGGACTTGTAAGCCTATTTCTTTTACCAGGTGGGGGAAGTTTTCGGTCATTATTTCTTCAAATAGGTTTTCAGTGTCTTTCTCTCTCTCTTCTTCTGGCACTCCCATAATTCTGATGTTGATACGCTTGAAGTTGTCCCAGAGGCTTCTTACACTATCTTCAACTTTCTAGATTCTCTTCTCTTCTTGCTTCTCCGGAAGAGTGTCCTTTGCCTCTTTGTATTCCAAATCTTTGACTTGATTCTTGTGTTCTTCTAGTCTGCTGTTGGATCTCTGTATGTTTGTTTGTTTGTTTTTTATTTCAGTCAGTGTATGTTTAATTTCTAGTCAGTTTAATTTCTTTTTCATATTCTCGAGGGTCTTGTTAAATTTATCGGCCTTTTCTAGGAAATTTTTGAAAAACCTTATAACCATGGTTTTGAACTCTATATCCAGTCTTTTGTTTTCTTCCATCTCTTTTGTTTGAGATCTCCTTCCCTTTCTCAGTATTTTTGCTGCTTATGCAAAAGCAGCTGTGTGGAGCCTGGGCGGGTTTGTAGAATGTGTGGGGTGTGGCCTCAGGGTGGGGAGGGGCCTAAGGGTGGGGTGGGGTCTCAGGACATCACTAGGCTGGGGTGGGCAAACAGCTATGGCTGCTGTCAGCTGTCTCTGCCTTTCAGGGTTTCCAAGTCCCCGAGCTCCAGCGTAGTAAACAATGATTGCTGCACACACCTCTGCAAAAAAGTCACCCTCACTTTCGGACCCGATGGCCGACAGACCAGCTTCTCCCCTTAGGTGTCTGGGTCCCCCGAGTGACCCCAGAAACTGGATTTTAAAGTGATCGAGAGCTTGTTTCCCTTCGGGTTGAAAAAAAGCCCCACTCCCAGTCGCCCGCCACCAGCCCGATTCGCGTGCCTCCATACCTAGGCTTTTCAGCTTTTCAGCATTTATGCTCCTTTCTTTTTCAGCCAGCTTTCCCGTGGTTCTGGGTGATAGACGTTTTGTCTTTTAGTTGTAGTTTTGAAATTGTTGTGCTAGGCGGCAGATTAGTTGCTCACCTACTCTGCCATCTTGGATTTTTCTTCAAAATATATGTGCTTTGAGGTGTCCCCCTAATATATATACTATAGGTGTCCCCCCAACTGTAAGCACACTTTAATGCTGATAACTCAATTTTCACTCCATTTCAGGGTTAGTGGATTTGATGTAATGGGTGAAGCCAGACTAAGCTTTAAGCAGAGGAAATGTATCCTCTGGACGGTCTTTTGGGGACACATAAGGATGAGGTGTCTGGGCCACAGTGCAGGCGTGGCGGCCGCTGTGGACAGAGGAGGCGCACAAACAGAACGCAGCGGATCTCGGTGTTTGCGGTTCCATTGCTTCCTCAGCAGCAGCGCCAGGACTGAGGTGAGGGATGGAGGCGCAAACAACAAGAATCATCCCTTCGGTTTGGGGTGTATGTACTCTCCACAGCTGCCCTGCACTCCTCAATCGTTGTCGGTCGTGTACCCTACCTTTATCTTTTATGGATCCCCATAAAATGCCGAGTGGGGAGATGTTCTTTGCTCAAAGCTTAGTCTGGCTTCAGCCATTTCTTCAAATCAGTGAGACTTGAAAAGGGGTGGAAATTCAGTGAGTTGTCAGCTGTTAAAGTGTGTGCACATTTTTTGGAACACTGCATTCTGTTCCATGGGGGGTCATTCTCTTCCACCAGTCACACCTGAGTATACATTTTTTTTAAAAAAAATATATTTTATTGATTTTTGTACAGAGAGGAAGGGAGAGAGATAGAGAGTTAGAAACATCGATGAGAGAGAGTCATCGATCAGCTGCCTCTTGCACACCCCCTACTGGGGATATGCCCGCAACCAAGGTACATGCCCTTGACCGGAATCGAACCCGGGACCCTTCAGTCCCCAAGCCAACGCTCTATCCATTGAGACAAACCGGTTTCGGCTGAGTATACATTTTTTTGAGGGGGGGGACACCCTATATTTATGTTCAAAAGGCAGTCATTCTCTTCCTTCGGATTGATATTATTTCTTCTCACAGTGAGCACATTTTTTGGACCACCCTATGTTCACATTCCATAGGGAGTCATCCATGTTTGTCGGGAGTGTGACCTCTGTGTACCTGACTTGGGGGACACTCCATGTTCATGTCCTATAGGGAGTCTCACCTGCTGCTGTGTGTGTTTGGCCGGTTCCTGACACACTTTGTTTCCTCTTGTTACAAAAGTGCTCATCATGGGATGTACTACACCTGGAGATTGGGGTTTTATAAAGATTTTCTCCGTTTGAGCTAAAGTACTGAGAAATGTTAACATGGTCAGTTATCAAAGTACTGTGGGTTGTCTGTTCAGTAGCCATCGATTCTGGAACACAAGGACGGGTTTGTAATAAAATGAGATGTAGAATTGAGTCCTAGTTTTCCTCACTGCTTGTCATTGGTGGCGTTTTGGGGTGTAGGGTCTCCGGGCTCCCTGCATCAGCCCCCCAGTCTCCCAGCCCCTGGAATCCACCAGCTCCCTTTGCCAGAGGTCAGAGCATGGGAAGCGAGGCTCCCTGTTTACCAGGCAACAGACTTTATTTTACGCTCCCGTTGAATCCCATTTGGATTTGGGATTTATCTCACAACAGGAGCTCAGCTGATAGTGATGCACTGGATTTCCCCAAGGCTACTCAACCAGGAAGTGTCAGAAGGAGGAGGGCGTGTAGCCATCCCCTCCTGGCCTGACCGATGGTGTCCTGTCCAGCTGCCGCCTGCCTGTGCCCTTCCTTCCTCACCAAACCTCCCCTGTAAGGTGCCTCCTCTCCCTCCTTCCCATTCTTTCCCAGGTCCTGCAGCTGTGGGTGCCGCCCCCTCAGCGAGCTGCCCTCCCCAGTGCTTTCAACCCAACTGAGCTGCACCTGCAGGCCACCTGCCCTGTGCCTTTGGCTTTTGCAGGATCTGACACTGGCCAGTCACCCCTCGGAGCTCTCAGCCTCTGTCCCCTGACTCTCTCCGGCTGGGACAGCCCTTCCGGGCTCACACTTGCCATTTGCTCTGTCACTCACTCATTCCCTCCACAAACACTCAGTGACCGCTCCTGTGTGCTCACTCCGGGGTTCCACCATGGAGGCAGCGCCCTCCAGGCCCCTCTGCAGGGCTGACCACCTGCTCCCCTAGCACTGACCACTCCTGAGCTTCAGGCCTGAGGTTGGCTGCCTTAGACCTGCCTGGGCTGCAGGCTTCCGCCACCCCTGGCTCCTCTGGGCTCCCTACTTATCCAAGCACACCAGCTGTCAATCACAGAAGCCCAAAGCCTGCTGTGCAGGGGGGACCCCTCCTCTCTCCACTTCCCACAAGCGGTAGCTCCCCTGAACCTGGGAATGGGTCTGGGATCTGTCTGCCCATCTCAGCTGACTGTTCTCATCCCACGTCCCCCCACACCCCTGTCCCTGGGTCTTGGCAGGAGCTTGTCAACTGGTCTGCCTGCCTCCCGCGACTCCTCAGCCCCATGGCGCCTCTCAGCAATCTCCCTGGTGACCTTCCTTTTTGAACCTCCCCTCCCTCAGCCTCCACACTAGCTACACCATTTCTTTGTGGTCTAGCTTCTCTGTGGGTCACTTCAGGGTGCACCCAACCCTCTATTAACCCTCCCCCCCTCCAGCCCCAGGCAAGCTCGTACACACCCACAGCTTTCACTGCAATCTTCCCAGAAGGCTCCACGCACCTGCAGCCCCAGCCTCTCCTGGGAACCTCCAGACCTGTTTCCAGCGTGGATGTCCCAAGTCACCTCTCACTCAAAATGCTCAGTTCACCATCCTCCCCACCAAAGCTTCTGTGCGCCTCCTCTCTCACCTCTGTCCCCTTAGCCAGACCGTGTTGGGCATCCCCCTCTCTTCCCTGTGTCCTCTTTCTATCATTCAGCTGCTTCCCACTCTGATGTCTCACTCACATACCCAGCCAACCCCAGGTGGGGGCCCCCTGGACAGCACCATGGGATCCCATCCTGAGAGGACATCCCAAACCTTGCCCCGGCGAGCTCCAGGGCCCCACCTCTACCCTGGCCTGGGCGCTGTGTGATGTGGGGGGAGGGAACCTCCAAGTGCCCGCTGAGGGCTGAGGGCTGCCTGCAGAGAGGGTGGGGTCGCCTGTGGCACCAGAGGGGCTCTCCCTGGGAGAACAGCAAAGTGAGAGCATTAGAGAACGTGCGACAAACCTTGGGAAGGAAGCATCCAGCCAAATCTTTATCAACCAGCCAGAGGAAGAGGAGGGAATATGTTTACATGCATGTACACATATACATATGTATGTGTGCGCGCATGCGCATGCATGTATATATACATATACACACAGCCCATTGATTCCCTTAGAAAAGTCTCATTGATTTTTGCCAAACAGGTGTATTTAGAGCCCACCTATGCTTGCCATCGACTGACAGATGACTGTGGCTCCAATGTGAATGTTGGATGATATTTTATGTTGGCAAGTAAAACAAGCTGAAGGCGTGAGTGAGAACCTCACTCATTTGTTAATGATGCGAGTACTCAATCAGTCCTTTACTGAATGCCAACCCACGTTCCTCAATTTCTTGTAATGTATTCGCATTGTAATGGCTACAGACATTTTTTTAAACTAGAGATACAATTTACATACATTAATATTCACCCAAACCCTAGCTGGCTTATCTCAGTGGATAGAGCGTCAGCCTGTGGACTGAAGGGTCCCAGGTTCTATTCAGGTCAAAGGTACCTGCCCAGGTTGCAGGCTCAGTGGGGAGCATGTAGGAGGCGGCCGATCAGTGATTCTCATAGTTGATGTTTCTAACTCTCTCTCCTCCCTTCCTTTCTGAAATCAATAAAAATATATTTTAAAAAATATTCACCCAAGGAACACTTCTAAGTTTAATAGTCACCTTTAACATTTTCTCCATCACTTTCTGAAGTCTAGAGACAGTAGACCCTGAAGAAAACAAACCAAGCCCTGGCTTGGTAACATTTGCCAGTTTCTATGGTGTAAATGTTTTCACCACAAGCAATTCGAAGCTCCAACGTGACGTCCCTCACCACGGAGACGGGCAGAGATGTGCAGATGTGAAATGCAACCTCATGTCACCTCCACGCAGACACAGTAGGTCCAGATAACCCCAAGAGCATGGGTAATGGCACAGTCACTACAAGTGGCAGGTTTTGAGTATTCATGGCCTTTGTTTTTGATATAAATTATTTAATCGCAGGTTGACGTAAGTTAATTTTTAATGATGGCCGTGTTAACACCTGGCTTTCGAAATCCCTAGAAACACGGATGGGCTTTCACAGCCAGCACAGACCGGCTCCAGCACAGCACGGGGAGGGCTGGGCTGGAAGGGAAGGGAAGGGACCACAGGAAGACGTGGCCACAGAAGAAGGTGCATGTCCACAGCAGAGCAGCTGGGCCCGGGGCTTGGCAGAGCTGGCCTGGTCCGTGCTGGGAAGTGTAGGCGCAGTGACCTCCTCGGAGTGGGCATATAGGCCACCTGGGCAGGCGCGGAGGCTGGAAACAGCCCAGGCTTCTCTCTCTCTCTCTCTCCTGCCATCCTTCCCTGACATCTGCCAGGGGGTAGAGCGGAAAGAGGGGCCTGGGAACCCATCACCTCCGCATCTGCAAAGCAGGGCAGAGTGGTCAACAGGAACCTACCTAAGACCCAACTAGTACCCGCTTGACTGTGAGATGAACCCACAGCCCCTCTGTGTGCTCTCTGATGCTGTAACTACTGGCCCTCGCCAGCCAGGGTGGTAAATGACTTTCAGACATTTGTTGACTTTTGGTTATGGAAAGTGAGGACTTAATACCACATCATTACCATGTTTGCCCGGGAGGGAGGAGGAGAGGGTCCTGGCGGGGCTGACACATGGGGCCGGCGGGAGGGGGAGGGGGAGGAGGAGGAGACGGGGAGGGGGCGCCCAGCGGGGCTCAGGAATGGCATTCCCTTCCCAAGCTCAGCTTCCTGGCCCGGCCCACCGAGGTGGGGTGCGCGCAGCCGCTCGGGATGCAGTCTGAGCGCTGCAGAGGCAGCCCCAGCACTTGCCTCCCTGTCTCCCCTCCCGGAGACCCCAGTTCCCAGGGAGGAGTCAGCGTCTGGCCCCTCCGCACATTCAGGTGGGAGAGCATGGCCCTCCGGAGCCCTCCGGAGCCGCACGCTCCTCCCCAGGCCCGCGGGCGCGCGCCTGCCTCCGCCCTCCGCCGCCCCCGGGTGGCGGGGCCCCGGGCACCACGCCCACGCGGTCCTCCCGCCGCCTGTCCTCCTCCCGCCGGCCCGGCCCGGCGGCTCAGCCGGGGGACAGTCCTCCGCCCGCTTCCTGCACCGGGCCCGGGAGAGGTGAGTGCGCCCGGGCAGCTGGGACTGAGGCCGGACAGGGGCAGGCAGCAGGGACGGAGGAGGGGGACGGGGGGGGGGGGGGGGGGGGGGGGGGATGACAGCGGCGGAGGCGGCGCGGAGGGGACCCCGCGGGGCCTTCAGCCAGGCCCTCTCCCCATCACTACCTGCAGCGGAAAGTGGAAATTCAGTCTGCGATAAAGGGCTGGGCGGAGGGAGGCCTGGGAGGGAGGGCCCCATCGTGCCAGGGACCTGCCAGCACGTGGGTGGCATTTGTGGGGAGACACCCAGCCAGAGGGGGCTGCCCTGCCCAGGGTGCCTGGGGTGGGGCACAGGACCCACCCAGGGGGGCTCTCCTGGGCTCAGAGCACCGGTCGGGCTGGGGAGTACCATCCTGCCCAGAGGTGGGGGTGGGGGGATGGTGGGGAGGATAGTGGGGGGACGCAAACCGCTGTCCACTGAATGTCTGCTGGGCCTGGTACTCATCCCGATTATCTCCTTTAACTGTCCCACGTGAGCCCTCATTTACACTGCTCAGAGGGCTCCTTCTTCGTCCACTGCCCCATGCACACCACCCCCGGGGAGCGTTCCCGGGGTACCTCCTAGGCCCCTGGCAGGTTTCCGTGAGACATCTCCTCTTCCAGGAAGGCCACCCTGATTGCCCACCTCCTTCATGAGCTTTGGAAGGGCTCAGGAGGGCCATGGCTCTCCCACAGTATGGACCCTCCCTTCACCTCCTCCTCCTCCTCCAACCATAGCTGTTGTCAGAGTGCCGGAATTGCTGTGGTAACCCTAGTTTTCCCTTCTCAATCAGAGTTTCAAAAACGTCGCCCTTCAAATTTCACTTTATGACACGTGTGGGGGAGGAAGACATTTTCCTTCCCCTTCCTAGGTTCTTTAGCCTGATTAGATTTAATTATTAACTTAATAATTAAATCTGCACGAGACAGATTCACACGAGAGAATAACCACATTTAGTTACATGTGTGAGCATGGGAAGCCCACGTCCATGAGAGTCAGAGACCCCGCACACGCGAGGGGCCCCAGACAGGAAGGGAAATGAGGCACGTATGACGTGCTGAGTTAAGAATGAGCGGAGGTGCCTTGGGGCTTCGGTGGGGAAAGGGCGTTGTGGGATGATAAGAACAGATGCTCAGTAACTCAGAGTTTGCCTTGCCCTGGAGATAGGTCACCAAAAAAAAAAAAAAAAAAAAAGAGTTATTTCTGGTGATAACTCCTATTATGGGCAAGGCGCCTAATTCACATTCTTCTCAGATGTTTCTCCTGAGCCCGTAGGGTCTCCATCGCCTTTAGCTCAGAATAACCCACGTGGCGCAGAGGAGGGACAGAGACGGGGACACGTGCCCCCCTGTGCAACCTGCCACCCCTGAGGGCCTCACTCTGCTGACCCTCTCTCACCCTGGCCAGCCTGCCCCACCCTGATGCCCGCTGGGTGACTCCCTTAGGGTTTCCCTGCTGTCGTGACTCCTGATGTGGGAGCTGTGGCTCCAGCACTGTCTCTTCCATGTCCCCCGACCTCCTGCCTCCACCAGGCAGCCCTCCGGGGTGCTCAGCTCCTCTCCTTCGTATCCATGTAGCCACACAACCCTGCATGACCTGCGGAGGGTGTGCAGGCCCCTCCCTGTCTCCAGGCTGGTTCCTCTCTCCCTCTCTCTCTCTCTCCTCTCTCTCTCTCTCTCCAGCTTTCTTTTCTTCCTGTCCAGGAAGACACGCTGAGCAGACCTGCCTGGCCCCTGTCTGACCAGCCCCTCTCCCCTCACAGCGCCCCACCCCCAGCTCTGTGCGGCTTCTCTGACCTGGTTCTCTCAGACCGCACAGCCGCTCAGCTCGCCCTCTGACCCAGTTCCCACTCGCCTTCTCCACGGTGGTGTGTGTGAGCGGGGGGTGGGGATGAGGCCGGGACGTCCTCAGGGAGTGATCAGGCCCGTTGCTGAGGGGCACTCAGTGCCTCTTTGCCCACAACTGGGCCCCGTGGTCTATTCCAGGGCAAGAGAAAGAACCTCCACACTGAGTCACGGTTCTATTACACTTAAGTTCAACACACATTTTTCTAATCCTCACCTGAGGACATTTAAAATTATAGATATATATATTATTGATTTTTTGACAGAGAGAAAAGGAGAGGGATAGACAGTTAGAAACATCGATGAGAGAGAAACATTGATCAGCCGCCTCCTGCACACCCCCTACTAGGAATGTGCCTGCATCCAAGGTACATGCCCTTGCCCGGAATCAAACCCGGGACCTTTCAGTCGCCGGCCGACGCTCTATCCACTGAGCCAAACCAGTTTCGGCTGAGGACATTTTTTTATTGAGGGAGGGAGGGAGGGAGGAAGAGAGAGAGAGGGAGAGAGAGAGAGACCCCATCAATGTGAGTGAGAAACATCCATCAGTTGCCTCCCATATGCACCCCGACCAGGGATGGAACCCCCAACCTAGACATGTGGCCTGACTGGGAATTGAACCTGCAGCCTTTATGGTATACAGAATGATGCATGCTCCAACCAGCTGAGCCACCCAGCCCGGGCAAGTTCACTTATATTTAAACGGTAATTGTGTTCCACTCCCCTAAGTGGCACATCAGTACCCCCTGCCACCAAAGGGAGGTAATTAAGCTAGAAAGCCAAGCAGGGTTATTAAATTTTAATTAACACCTGTTGCCTGCAGAGCCGCCTCTAGGTGACAAGGGGAGATGAGCAAGAATTAAACTGGCGCTCAGCACATGCTAGTGCCCAAGCAAGACTTCCTCCTTCGTGTAATAAGATGGATTCAGAGGGGACTGGACAGGGGATAACAAGCCATGTGGCTAAATCCCCATCTGTCGGCACCTGCTGAGTGCTAAGGACCACCGGAGCTCAAAGTGGCACAGAACGAGACTTCAGTTTGTTTTGTATCACCTGAAGGGCCACTTCCTCCAGGAAGCCCACCCTGATGTGCCCCCTTAAGCTGTACTTCTGCTGTAACACTTGTCATGTTTTATTGCAATGGCATACTGGCTTCCACGGCAGGGGGTCAGCTCCCTAAGGACCACCCAGGTCTGTCTCACTCAGTTCACTGCCCAGGTACCTTCCACGGGGACCAGAGCCCGAGCACTGACCCCCATTGGGCCCCTCCAGCAATGTCTTTCCTTCTTCCTCCTCCTCCCCGACCAAACCCCACACCCTCCATCCTTCAACACCCTGCCGAGGGTCCAGCTTCAACCAGCTGAGCTCCCCTGAGCTCCCCTGCCCCTGAATAGTCCGTCCCTGGCAGTGCCTGTGCCCAGGGAACATTCGGCTCCATGGTCCAGGGTGTCCCTACACCCCCACAGGGCAAGCAGCACGGGTGACACCACAGTGACTCGGTCACGACTGGGGAGTGACTCAATGTGGCTCTTCCTTCCAGGAGGCAGCTGTGAGGGGTCCTGGCGGCTGTATGAGTTCCCCATTGCCCTTGTGACAAACTTAGTGGCTTAATACAGAGCAAATGTATTCTCTTATGATCCTGGAGCTCAGAAGTGGGGAGAGAATCCATTCCGTTGCCTTTTCAGCTTCCCATGTAACTCTCTGAGGTCACGCAGTCAGTGTAAAGCGCCAGGATTCTATCCATTCTCCATAAGCAAGGGAAACCAAGGCAGAGGCTGGTCAAGGCCAGTTGAACAGCCCCAGCCTGGCCGCCCACCCTACCTCCGTCGGCCAAGCCTCCTTTTGTATCTTCCCAGCCTGACCTGCTTCCTTTGCACCTGCTCCTGGGGGGAAGGCAGTGCATAGAGGTCTGCCTGATTTCTTGAGAGCACATTTATATTTCTCTAGAGGCCCAGTGCACGAAATTTGTGCATGGGTAGGGTCCTTAGCAGCTGCCAGCTGCAGGCTAGGGCCTCCCTTCCCTGGCTGCCAGCTGCCCGCAGGGGCCTTCCTTCGTTTTGCGCCGCCCTCTGGTGGTCAGCGCACGTCATAGCAGGTGATCGAAATCCCCGTGGGTCGAACTCCCAAAGGGGACACTTTACATATTAGGCTTTTATATATACTAGAGGACCCGTGCATGAACTTGTGCACGGGTGGGATCTGGCCAGCCCGCCCTGATGGAGTCCCATAGGGCCATTGTTGGGGAGGGGCCATGGGCAGTTGGCTAGCTGGCTCCGCACCTGATTGGGGTGTTGGGGGTTGATCTGGGAGCGGGAGGCCAGCTGAGGAGGGTGCTGATCAGGGCCCGGATCTGGACAGTTGGCTGCTGCAGTGCGCGTCCTAGCCACCAGTTGCTCCGGTCATTATGGTCATTCCACCATTCCAGCCACTGGGCTTTTATATATATAGGTAAGACTCTTACACTGACTTTCATTATGAACCCCATTTTAAAGAAGAAGAAACCGAGGCTCGGGGAGGCTACATAACTTGCCAGAGCTCTAACAACCAGAAAGCAGAATCTGGGATTCAAAGCCAGATGTTCAGATGCTACCCCTTTCCCCCAACTGCCTCACCCTGAGCAAGCCTCGCCTGAAGGCCTCCTCCAGGAGTCTGACGTCCAGCCAGGGACGCCGCATGGGTTCCCCAGCTCTCCAGAGATGCCCTGGGCTCCACCTGGGCTTCAGCTGCCTCTCCGCCAGCCGCAGAGCTTCCTGCCTCCCGGCGTCCTCACGGGAGGGGAAACGACTGCACTGTCTTACTCAGGGCGTCTGATTAGTCAGCTCAGGCCCAGCCTGCTGCAGGGTGGCTGGTGCCAGCACTTGTCCTCAGACAAAACCACTTCTCTGTGCCCGACACTGGCGGGGGAGGTGGGTGGCCCGGCAGTGGCTGGCGAACGTTCCTCAGCAGGAGAGCTGCCCGCAGGAGTGAGGCCCGAGGGAGCTCCCAGGGAGCCAGCAGGGGCAGACTGCAGGAGGGAGGGAGAGGAGCTGGCTCCCGAGCCCGGTGAGGAAGCAGAAGCAGGGACTCACTCTGCTGTTCGGGGGATAAAGAGATCTCCTCAGAGCCTGGCCAGCTGTGCTAATTGGAAGAATGAATTGGAAAGTCGGTGATTTTATTTTATTTTAATGGATCCTCTGTGAGCCCTCTGCACAGATTGCTTCATTAGTGTGAGAGAACAGTGAAGACGCGCTGGTACCTCCGCTTCTATAGCAGGGGGTCTTGGCAGGAAGCAGAGGCTCCGTCAAGCAGGGAGACTGAGGGGAGGTGAACACAGGGATGGTTTGCAAGGGCGACGCTCAAAGGAACCGGCACAGGACGGTGCGGCACCCTGGGACCAGCCTCTCCGAGGAGCTGTGACCATCCCAGGCCTGGAGGAAGGAGGGGGGAGGGCAGTGCAGGAGAGGGACTGTGACAGCAGGTGGCGACTTCAGTAAAGGGAGGCAGCCACCCGGGAGACACCTGGCAGGTGGATCAAGACTCCCCGGACCCCATTCTACTCCATCCTCTGATCCCAGTGAGTGCTTCCCGTTGGCCAAGCCCTACAGAGCCCAGATGGCCGTGGGGCCCGTGATGTGAGCCTAGAGTGGGGTGGAGAGGGTGAAGAGCCATCTGAAGGGGCCATATCAAGTCCTCAGTGCCCTCTGGCCTGGGGCAACCACCTCTTAGGTCCAGCCATCCACTGCCGTTTCTAAACACCTTCCCTGGGCCTCCCCGGGCCCGGCTCTGGGGAAATACAGATGCCAAGGCTGCAGACCCATGGGAGACGGGAAGAGAAGGAATGACATCAATGCCACTGGCGCTGCGTAGGGAGCAATCCTGACCGCGGCTCTGGAGCCTGGCCTGGTGTGGGAGGTGGTTTTTTTCTTTTTGTGGGTAAGAAAGACAGTTATTAGCAGCGTCTCAAATCAGCATTCCATGAGCCTGGGCCATAATTTGCCATTCTCTAGGAAGGTTCTGGAAAGCAATTTGTGTTCCCCTTTAACTTGAGAGCTACGTGCTGTTTATAAGGCTAGTGCCTGGTTTTGTTTACAAAACAACAAATGTTGCTGCCCCTGCCAAGGACTGGACAGCGTGACACCAAGAAACACAGCAGTGGAGCGAATCTCTTTGCTTCTCCGAATCTCGCATTTTCACAGGGAAAGCGCAGCCAGAGGCGCCCAGCCTGTCCCCACGGGCCAGTTCCCATCTGCAGGTAACTGGTGCAGGCGCCATGCGGCTCTGCCTCTGAACAAAGTGAAGCATACGTCAAAAACGGTGCTTGTTTTAACTGAAGAATATTTAGACTGTGAAAGGTCCTAGGTATCTTTGGACATCTGTAAAGAGAGACTGAGCTACAAAGAAAGAGGCAGGGCCCAGCTGGTGTGGCTCAGTGGTTGGGTGTCAACTCAGGAACCAAGGGGGTCGCTGGTTTGATTCCCAATCAGGGCACATGCCCGGGTTGCAGGCTTTATCCCCAGTAGAGGGCATCTCTCAATGATGCTTCTATTGCTCTCTCTCCCTCTTCCATCATCTCTCTCTAAAAATCAATAAGACATTTAAAAAAGGGAGTGAGAGAGGCAGGGAGATGGGGTCACCGAGTACTGCGCACAGTGTCCCCCTCCCCTGGACCGGGTAATGTGGCCGCCCTGGCAGGATTCACTCTGCAATCCACAGTCTCCAGGGCGGGCACTCAACCTGAGAGCCAGAACTCTGCACCTAGCAACTGATGACGCTGGGCTTTCCAACGCCCACTCTCCCCAGGGGCGCAGGGTGAGGGGGCGCGATCCCTGCAGGAAGCAGCTTCCGGCCAGGACTCCGTTCAAGTCCTGGCTCAGGTGCTCAGAACTCAGTGGCTCTTAGACCATTCACTGACCCTGTTTCCTGATCTGCGAAAGGAAGAGAATTACCCTGCTTGTTGCCATGAAGAAAGCGCTGAGGGCAGTCAGCACTGCAAAGGGCAGAGCCACAGGTAAAGAGGGTATTGGGAGAGGACAGGCAGAATGGCAGCTAACATCAGTTGACCCTACTATGTGCTGGGTGTGGGGCTGAGGGCTTTATTTATTTCAGGCAGTCATCTCAGCCAACTTTTGAGGCTGTGTCCCCGTTTCTCACTGAGGAACCCGGCATAGAGGGTGAGGGACGTGTCCAGGTCACCCTACCAGGAGGTAGCGGAGGTGGGATTCAAACTCAGGCACTCGTGACACTCAAAGCCAAACTCTTAACAACCGCTTTCAGTTTAGTCGTTTTTATAAAGCGTGTGCACATCTCCGTGGCATGGATTGTTAACCTGGAAAACTACATTTGTGAAGATTTTGCAAGAAAGAGACATTTCAAAACGAGGGCCAGCCGAAGAGGCTGATCCAGCCCCAGAGCAGAGCAGAGCCCGCTGGGAGGTTGCCCGGCGTGTGCCCAGCAGAAAACGCAAAATTCCAGCCTCTGCCACCTGCCTGCTTGCTCCCTCTGCCTCCCCCGCCCGGTATCCTCTGCCTCCTGCCCACTGTCCATTTCCTTCCAGAGACTCGCCTAGGGGTCCGGTCAGAAAGTGTGGGGCGTTGAGCCACCCTGAGGAGCTGGCAGAGTGAGGCATAGATCTGTGCTTTTACCTCCCCTGTGGCATCCCAGCTGCCTTCCATCCTAACCCCGAGAATCTGTCCTGACAACCCAGGGCACCAGCTCCTGCAGACTCCTGCAGCGCCTGGTCCCAGACACTCCCGTCGCAGACAGGAGTGGGGCACCCTGCCCTGAGCCAGGCACGGGGGGGGGGGGGCAACCAGGCATGCTTGAGAGAGGGCTGTGGAACAGTGACCCAGTGGGCAGTGCAAAGGATGCTGGGAAGGGAGTCAAGGGAGCACCCAGGGGGCTCAGCCCAAACCGCCTGGGACAAACAACAGGGAAAGTGACTTTCTCTCTTTAAACTGGGCCAGGCGCTCAGGAGGTGTTTGGGGCGGAGAGGGACACAGGTTGAGATCTGCCGGGGTGAGAGCAGGAGGTGCTGGCGGTACAGCTCAGGGTGGCTTGAGACGGGATGCAGGTGGTAGTGATGATGGCAGGACACTCACCTGCCTCCGTTAGAATCTCAGCGCCTCTGCTGTGTGACTTTGGGCAAGTTCCTTGACCTCTCTGTGTCTCATTCCCCCGTGGGTACATCGGGGTTATTAATAGCATCTCCCAAAGAGGTGAAGCTCCAATGAGTTCGTGCATTTAAGTGCTTGGCACAGTGCCTGACGCAACTGCGAATTCGTTATTCCTGTCTGTGAGCCTTGGGGGCAGAGGACCCTGAGGCCTCGGTGAATTAGCAACAGCCCCAGTAGGGGTCCTATGTGTATGTGCTGTGCATGGTCCCCCTGCCACCGGCACTGACTCAGGCCCTGGGAGGCAGCAAACTGCCTCCTGCTGAGACCAGAGGAGCCAGAGAGCCTGAGCAGCAACAGGAGGGGGCCTTTGCTGAGTGGCTGCCGGTGTGCTGACGCAGAGGCGCGGAGGGAGAGGGAACAGAAGGACTGCTCCGTGCACTCTCCTACCAGCTTCTGGCCGAGGGTCCTGGTTGTGGCTGGGGAAGGACCCCGGGCCGGGCCGTCTGCAGCCAGGCCCCGGCTGAGCTCACGCCAGCAGCTCCGGAGCCGGCCCTGGGGACAGGATGGAAGTGCTGCACCTCCAGGACAGGTCTGCACCCCGGGGATTCTCAGGGCAGGCAGGCGCCCAGCCGCGGCGTGGAAGGGCAAAGCTGGGTGCGCAGAACTGGAGGAGGGGGCGGGGGCGGGGAGGATGCGGGGAATGGGTCCAAGAAATAGAAAAGCCTGGCGGGAAACGGGAAACGGACCTGCCAAGCGCCCCAGCCGCCCCCGCCAGGCGCCAAGGACGCAGTAGGAGGGGACGCGGGCTGCTGGCCGGCGGGGGGAGGGTGGCTGGCCCCTCGCCGCACGGAGAGGACTCCCCAAAGCCAGTCCTTTCCCCCTGGCCAGGGTCTCGGGATCCCGGCATACCAGCCCCGGGAAACCGCCTGTGAGCGACCGCCGGCCAGATCCCGGCATCCAGGCACCTGTAACCCGTTCTGCGCCTTCCCCGCGCCCCCCGCCCCCACCCGGGAGCGCGTGGCGAGGGTGCAGGCACGCGGCCCCACGTGTGCGGCGCGGTGAGCGGGCGGCCAGGTGCGGGGGCGGGTGCACGTGCACGAGCCGGGCGGCGGCGCCAGGTGCGGCCCCGGAGGAGCAGACGCGGCGCGGGCAGCGGGAAGGCCGCCCGGTGTCTGCACAGCGCCCGCCCGCCGGCGCGTCCCGGCTCCTCTCCTGGGCCGGGTGTCGCTGCCGCGGTCGTTGCCCGGTTTGGCAGCCGCCCCCTCGGCTGGCTCCCTGGCCACCTGGTAATTACCTCCCGCCCTTCCTGTCCCAGCGCCCGCGGAGCAGGTGACACCCATTTCCCGTCCTTCCCCCTGAAGCTGTGCGTCCCCCTTAGCGGCGGGCAGTGTCAGCTGGGGGCGGGGGGAGCGGGGGGGGGGGGGGAGAGGAGGACAAAGCTGGACTGTGATTGGCCGCGGGGGCCCTGCTGGGGTTCTGGTTGGCGGGCCCCCTGAGCTGAGAACAGGGTGCGGTGTGCAAGGGCAGGGGAAGGCTCTCTGCGCTTAGGGGTGGGCAAAGGAGAGACCACTGGCCCCAAGAAGTTTTTTTAGCATCTCCGGTGCCGTTGGTTGTCAGGACAGATTCTCAGGGTTAGGATGGAGGGCAGCAGGGGAGGTAAAGGCAGAGGTCTATGTCTCACTTTCTGCTCTGGGCAGGTCACCTTCTGTGGCTGAGCCTCCGTAAATGGAGATAAATACTAGCTTGGCCACCGCACAGAGGGCTTGTGAGGACAAGAGGTGTGAGAAGGCTTTGAACTATGCAAATCTGAGATGATAGGGTTGTGCTTTGCTTAACCCTGACCTCCCCCCTGCAGCTTCCAAAAGGTGGGGGGGGGGGGATTGACTGTCCTGGAGGAAGCAGGGCTGGAGCAATGTGGGTGCACGAGACTACATGGACCAGAGCAGTGGTCAGCAAACTGCGGCTCTTCGGCCCCTTGAGTTTTTAGCAAAGGCCAGCTTAGGAGTACCCTCATTAAGTTAATAACAATGTACCTACCTATATAGTTTTAAGTTTTAAAAATGTGGCTCTTGAAAGAAATGTCAATCGTCGTACTGTTGATATTTGGCTCTGTCGACTAATGAGTTTGCCGACCACTGGACCAGAGCATCTGTTGAGAGCTCAGTTCCAGACCTGGATGGCTTGTTTCCAAATCTTGGCTCTACCACTTGTTAGAGATATTAACTTGAGATCATCGCCTACCCTCTTGTTCAGCCTCAGTGCCACCTTCTGTGAAAGGGGCATGATAGCAGAGCCTGCTCCTTAGGATGGCTGTGACATCATGCAGATAGAAGCCTGGCAGTGGCCCCTAAAAGTTAGCTGTGACTGTTCTTGATGTTTCCGTTATGCTGCAGACTTCTAGGTACAGGGCACTCTGAGGAGAGAAGACTCATCAAACAGGAAGACTCATCACCCTTTCTATCTCAAACAAGATACTTCACCTCTGAGTATCTCGGGGGTGGGGGGAAAGGGAAATTATTATACCCACCTCACAAAGTTGTTATAAAAATTAAAATCGCCCGGCCAGTGTGGCTAAGTGGTTGAGCATTGACCCATGTACCAGAAGGTCACCAGTTGATACCTGGTCAGGGCACATGCCCGAGTTTTCTGCTCGATCCCCAATAGGGAGCTTGCAGGAGGCTTCTCTCTCATTCATGTCTCTCCCTCTCCCTCTTCCTCTCTCTCTCTTTCTCTAAAATCAATAAAAACAGATATTTTACAGAAATCTAAATCAAACAACTTTATGAATGAATACAGTGCTCATGATAAGCCCTTAAGTGATTTTGGAGAAAAATAGCCCTTATGTTTCAGTCATCTATCACTGCACAAAAACCCACTGTAGAAGGTTAAAATGCAGTGCTCATCTCTTTTGCTCATGAGTCTGTGATTTGGGCAGGGTTTGGCGGGGATGGCTTCTCTCTGCTCCTTGCAACATCAGCTGAGAGGGCCCGGCTGTGGCTGGGGGATCTTTTTCCAGGATCACACAACATGAGGTAAACGGGTGGCTCCTGCTCCCCTGGGGCTGCTGGCCAGGGTCTGGGCTCCTCTCGATGTGGGCCTCTCTCAGAAGCTACCTCTCTCCTCCAATCAGGGCCCCCACGTTTTAAGAGCAGCATCCCAAGAGACAGGAGGGGGGAGCTCCCAGCCTCTTCAGACCTGGGCTCAGAAGCTGGCACAGGGTGGCCTCGACTTCATTCTTCCGGGCTGGTAGCCACAGAGCCCACCTAGATTCAAGGGGAAGGAGGGTCTCAGGACCCATCTCCCGGTGAGAAGAGCATCAGTTTCCAAACATCTGGAATCTACCGAAACTTGAAGGTCTTCCCTTTAGCTTTCCCCCTCTGGGTGCCGTGGTGTAACAGGTTAAGTTGTCTTTGCTAGAAGACCAGCAGACGTACAGTTGTCCCTGCCTGGGGACTTACCACGACCCATTTGGGCGGGAATCAGGTTCTCCAGGCCTGGCAGGGTGGAGGGCGCGGGCTTCCTACATGGTGCCTTTGCTAGTGTCTGTCTCCCTGGAGCCCCTGAGGCTTCAGTCCCCAGCTCTGCCAAACCCATGCCTTTAAAACAAGAGAGAGAGCCCTAGCTTGGCTCAGTGGAGAGAGCATCAGCCTGTGGAGTGAAAGGTCCCAGGTTCGATTCTGGTCAAGGGCGTGTACCTTGGTTGCAAGCACATCCCCGGTAGGGGGTATGCAGGAGGCAGCTGGTCCATGTTTCTCTCCCATCGATGTTTCTAACTCTCGATCCCTCTTCTTTCTTCTCTGTAGAAAAAAATCAATAAAGTGTATCTTTTTTTAAATTAAAATTAGCATATCTTTAATAACATGGTGACAGTGAACATAGCATTCTCTCAGGTGACTCAATAAATGAGATAATGATGAATGACACCAATTTTTGAAATGTGAAGTATGGATACTACATGTCGGAAATAATAAATTATTTTATACAGAATGTGATTATAAAATAGGTGCATGTACCTAAATTTAAAAAGTCAACATATATAAAATTTGTCATAATTCTATCTATATCCTAAAATGTACGTATTTAAAATGTATCTTGAGAGAGAGAGAGAGAAGCCAGAGAGAGAGAGAGAGAGAGAGTAATCTGGATTCGGAAAGCTAGATTCTAGCAGGTGGCCCAGGCTGAGTCTCATTTAATGAGCATCTCTGTAGCTTCGGTCCCTGGAGAAGTCTGTTTGTTTCACGAGCGGACGACCGCCTGGGTGTTCGGAATGACTGTTGTCATACATGATTAGGCTATTAATTGATGGGTTGGAGCCCTCCTGGTGGGGAGGCAGGCTGGTGGGAAGGCAAGCAGGTTGGGGAAGCAGGCCTGTGGTCACCATGGCAACCTTCTGGCCTGCGCTTTGGGCTTCCTGTGTCGGAACAGGAAGGATGCCCTGAGCAGCTCTCCTCAGACAGACCACGGGCTCTCCAAAGAGAAACCAAAGTCTCTCTCTGGGCAGTAGGCTTCCATGGTAATGCATTTCCACACACAGCCACCCACCCACGCCCTCAGAGTCAAAACCAACCTTCTTCCTGTGGCCGCCTCATCCCACATCCCGTCTCCCCCGGTTCCGTAGCCCCTGACCCTGGCCTTCTGCAAGTGGGCTGCAGAAGTCAGTGGAGTTTAGGTTCGCTTATGGATTCAAACACCCAACATCTGTTTGTCGTGCGTTCATTTTGGCAGAGAACAAAACAGGCCCAGCTCCTTCCTCCCGATGGCACCTGCTGTTTGGAGGGGAAGAGTGGTGTGAACAAGGCGCTGTGTAAATCCCCATGCATTCACATAATTAATTAGCATTGGTAATTATTAAAATACAATCAACTCAGGCCTTGCCTTGAGTCGCAGCTCCGCCGCTCAGCCGGCGCTCAGCCGGTGTGATCGTAAGTGTCCTTAAAAGTGGAGGAGGGGCCGAAACTGGTTTGGCTCCGTGGATAGAGCGTCGGCCTGCGGACTGAAAGGTCCCGGGTTCAATTCCGGGCAAGGGCATGTACATTGGTTGTGGGCACATCCCTGGCAGGGGGTGTGCAGGAGGCAACTGGTCGATGATTCTCTCTCGTCGATGTTTCTAGCTCTCTATCCCTCTTTCTTCCTCTCTGTGGAAAATCAATAAAATATATTTTTTAAAAAAAAAAAAGTGGAGGAGCAGGCAGGAGGGTCGGAGTTGGAGGAGATGTGACCGTGGGAGCGGAGGGATGTGAGAAGGACTCAGGGCCCCGCTGCTGGCTCTGAAGATGTCGGGGCCACGAGCCAAGGAATGCCAGAGCCTTTAGAAGCCAGGAAGGAAAGGAAGTCCATTTCCCCTACACGCCCCCCAGAAGGAAGGCAGCCCTGCCTGCCGACACTTCGATGTTAGCCCGGCAAGATCCACGGCAGACTTTCGACCCCCACAGAGAAGACGTCGGTGTTGTCTTAAGCCAGGGGTCCTCAAACTTTTTAAAGTGGGGGCCAGATCACGGTCCCTCAGAGAGCTGGAGGGCCGGACTATATGAACTACTAATTCCTACTGTAACACCTTGGCTGCGCTCACTGCCCAAAAAACCTGGCGGGCAGGATCAGACTCCCCTGGGGGCTGCATGTGGCCCGCGGGCCGTAGTTTGAAGACCCCTGTTTAAGCCCTTAGGTGTGTGGCCATTGGTTCCAGCAGCAGCGGGACACTCCTCAAGTAGCCCAGAGCCCTGCCTTTGGAGTCCGACGGTCCCGCTGTTTCTGAGCCCTGAGACCTGGGCAGGTGGCGGGCACTCTCAGAGTCCCAGCAGCCTGGCTGTCAGACAGGGAGGACCCTGCCTCCCGGGGCCGACGTGCGGGTGCAGACGGGAAACAACGGGCAGGAGCTCAGCACGGTGCACGGTACAGAGCGCGTGCTCCCGAAGGGCAGTGACCTACTTCCCGGTCCGAAGCTGCTCCCAGGCACTCCAGGAGGATCCCTGCCGCTCCTCCTCCTCCTCCTCCTCTCGGTCCTTCCGGCCATCTTCACTCGCACCCCAGCACTTCTGAACCTGCAGCAGTGCAGCGCCTTGTATCGGCTCCTCTGATACAAACCCATGCTGAAGGGTATGGCCCGAGGCGCCTTCAAGACGCAAGTCAGCGGAGATCCCTGCAGGCAGACAGCAGGTGACTCCGAATAGACATTTCCTGTGCGTATCAGAACTCACGAGGCTCCTCTAAGGCCTTCCCTCCCCACCCCCACCCCCAGCTCCAGATCAGCAGCGTAGCCGTGGGGAACAAGGTAACGCGCCTTTGCAAGCTTCTTACCAAGTTGGCCCTCCCACCCTCTACCTCTCCTAGGGTGAGTCAGACTGCGGGAGGGCCTTCTCGCCTGAGGGGCCGATGCTGTCACCACCACCATCCTGTCCTGCAGCCTCACTCACACAGGAACCTCCCGCATGCCAGGCACTTGTTGGACCTCCTCTCTCGGGCTCTCACAGAAGTCCGCTGATTGTCCGGAAAGGCGACGTGTGAAGGTCACATAGCCAGACGGTGACAGCTCAGGATCTCGGCCTCCTCCGTCTCCTAACCCCCGTCTGGCCCAGAGCTTCTGCCTTTCACCTCCGTCCTGTGAGCACAGGGTTGCTGCCCTGTGCCGAGGCCTTGCTTGGTGCCACCAGCTCAGGGCAGACTCCGGAGTCCTCCCCATGATGACGCCCAGGCTGCCTGGACCTCGGGGGGCCCATGAGTGCCCTTCTGGCAGGGGGCCCTATCGCCCTCACACGAGCCTCCAGAACATCTCACCCGCCCCTCAGCCCAGATCCCCGGAGGAGATGTCCATGTGGGGGACAGGCAGGACAGCCAGGGTTCCGGCAGCCCAGTCTGTCATCCAGTGGGGTCCACAGCACTTCATGACTGCGGGCTCTGGGGCCCAGACAGAGGGGAAAGGAATTCAGGCAGCGGGCCTGGCCCAGTTTCAGCCCTTCTGTCTTCCCAGGATGGGAGGAGCCCAGCGGCTGCCCCTGGCAGCCCCATGAGGTCACACACACCCCGGACCCCGGGCTTGAGCATTCTCACCCTTCACTGCCTGCCCTTCTCTGCTCAGCAGCGGTGGCTCCGAGGCTCTGGCACGTTGGGGGGCGCGCGGGGAGTGTGAATGGGGGGGGGGGGTGGACCCAGGCTTCTCTGGAGGCCACGCTTTGATGACAGACTCACGGCTCTGGCTTCCCTGCAGGTTTACGCTGCAGGATTATGCAGAGAGGTTTGGGAGGGCCGAGGTGATGGGTCCCTAGGCCCCTCAGGCCACTGCGTGATGCTCGGTGTCATCATGGCTTCTCGCTCGGAGATGGAATCCTAGCACCAGCGTAGATCACAGCGCGGGCTGCTCTTCCTGTCCCTGGGTGGGCATGTCACCGAGGACATGGGCTCAGCAATGTGACTCAAGCTGGAGCCAGCTTCATCCCATCTGCAGTCCCACAGGCCCAGGGGGGAGGGGGAGGGGGAGGCCCTGGCCCTGGAGAGAGAGGGAGGCTTCCCATCCCAGAGGGGGTGGTGCCCCCTGTTGGCGGAGGGGGCTACCCAGCCTGGGGCAGCCTGGGGGTCTGGGGGGAGGGGACGGGCACAGTGTCAGCAGGGTCTTCCAGGCGTACATGGTCTGTGTGCGCATGTCCGGTGGGCTGGGCTGCCCTGTGGACAGAGCCAGGAGTGCTCTCTTTGGGGGTGTGTCCTGGGGGGAGCCTGCACCCCGAACCGACCTGTCCTTTGGGAGAGCCAGCCACACTCCCGCCACTCAGAACCAGCGTCTGGTCTGTGGGGAAGGACTCCCCCTAGCCAGGCGCAGCCTTCCCAGGAACTAACGTAGGAGACCATTGGAGAGGGCCCAGGCCCCGTGGCGGGGGGACGGGGGGCAGCACCGTCCCCGACAGGACTAGAGCGATCTGCTCTCTGGAGAAGACAAGCCCCGCAGACCGCGTAGCAGGGCCGGGGGCACGCACATCCTCAGGGACACCCTCCCGTGCGCGGTGGGCCTGGGCTTCCAGGCTCCGGCCACACGTCCCATGAGCAGCGTCCAAGGAGGGAGGAGGTCACGCCGCCAAAATAGCGTGGCTCTGACGTGGGCAGCGGGGTCCTAGGATCACTGCCCTGTGGTGTGGCTGTAAGGCCCTGCTCAAGAGCTTTTGCCGAAACCAGTTTGGCTCCGTGGATAGAGCTCCGGCCTGTGGACTCAAGGGTCCCAGGTTCAATTCCGGTCGAGGGCATGTACCTTGGTTGCTAGGCACATCCCCAGTAGGGGGTGTGCAGGAGGCAGCTGGTCGGTATTTCTCTCTCATCGATGTTTCTAGCTCTCTATCCCTCTCTCTTCCTCTCTGTAAAAAAAAAAAAAAATCAATAAAATATATTTTTTTTTTTTTTTTTAAAGAAAAAAGACCCTTTGCCTGGCTGGGCCCGAGTTTCCCCACCCGGAGGAGGCAGCGGCGGGGCCGGGGAGCCTCCCGGGCCGTGGGGCTGCTCTGCTGGGAGAGCTTAGCAGATGCTCCTGAGAGCCAGAGCCCCCCGGGACGCCAAGCCCTGTGCGTGCTCCCCACCTGGAGCCCGAGCTGTTCAAAGACATGAACGCTGCCTCCCGGGCGGCCCAGGGCACTGCTCCGATGCCCTGGCTCCTCCGTGGGCCTGAACAGCCTGCCTTCCGCGCGTACCCGGAGCCTCGGTACTCGACTGCCCGTGGAGCTGCCCAGAGAGCTATTAAGGCCGGTGGTGCTGGCACCGCGTCCCCAGGGAGTGAGGTTTAGTTCGGGTGGGGTGAGCCTGGCATGGGTACTGTTTTTTATAAGCTCTGAGTACTTCCTAACGCACGTGAGAGCCACTGGCCCAGGTGTTGGTGGCTGGCGGCTGGAGAGGGACGTCCTGGGGGTGGGAGTGGAGACGGTCAGCGTGCCCCATCCTTGCCTCGTCGCCCTGTTGTCCTCGCTGGGGTCCGAGGTCTGATCCGGTCACCCGGGCGGCTCAGCGAGGACCCCAGGGGCAGGGCTCCACGGCCTGGTCTCCTCTCTGGGATCCCGTGGGACTCAGTGGTCAGCAAACTCGTCAGTCCACAGAGCCAGATATCAACGGTGCAACCATTGAGATGTCTTTGGAGAGCCACATTTTTTTTTTCAAACATAAACTTCTTCTAACGCCACTTCTTCAGCACAGACTCGCCCAGGCCGTGTGTTTCGTGGAAGAGCCGCTCTCAAGGGGCCAGAGAGCCACATGTAGCTCACGAGCCGTGGTTTGCCGACCACGGCCGTGGGTGCTCAGAGTGGCTTGATGGGTAGAATTAGTGCAGCCACTTCTCCTGCAGGTCCCCTGTCCCTAATTGTGGCCTAACATCCCCCCTCTCCCCCCTCCCCCCACCTTCCCAAGGTTGCTCCCTGCCCCCGGGGTGGGGGTGGGGGTGGGGATGGGAGCAGCCCGCCGCCCTGCTCCTGTGGCTGGTGAGAGCTCCTGGGCCAGCGCCAGCCCCGCAGGGATCACGTTCACATGATTCTGCCTCAGCTCCGGCTCCGGAAGGGACAGCCTCCCGCTGGGGTTTTCTAGCCGGAGCTGGCAGGCGCGGTCTGCGGGAACTCCCTGGAGGGGAGCGTGGGTCCCGGTGCCTGCAGGGCTGCCCGCGGCGGCCTGGGGGGGTCCGCCAGGCCCCGGAAGGTGCTTTCTCAGCTCCTCCCCAGACCTCGGAGGAGCGGCAGCCAAAAGCCCAGCTGCTGGAGGTTGGGGGGCAGAGCTCCGCGGTGAAGCAAGGCACAGAGGACCGGGGATCCCCGGGGACAGCTTCCTGCCGCTGCCACGCTCTGCCCGCCCCTCACCTGGCGGGGCATCGCCTCCCCGGGTCCGGAGGCTGAGCAGGAGGGGTCAGTCCGGCACTGGGGGGCCAGGGAATCCGTGTAGTCGCTCAGGACCTGCACTGAGAAAAGCAGAACAGAAGAGACCCGATGAGAGGGCGCCGCAGACGGTAGGGTGAGTACCGCGGTGGGGAAGTCCGTGCCTGTGTGCACGCACGTGTGTGTGTGTGTGTGTGTGTGTGTGTGTGTGTGTGTGTAGAACGCGTGTGTAGCGTGTGTGTGCTGGGTTACAATGTCAAGTGCCTCTCTCGCTGTGGTTTGTGGGCAGAAGCGGTTGAAGGCAGCACGTCGGTGCCTCGGTGCCTGGATTCTGGGTTCAGACTGCCCTGACCTGCTGCGTGCACTTGAGCGTGGACTTGAGCGACTGTGTCAGCCTCTCTGGGCTCCAGGTTCGGTGAAACGGGTTGGCGGTGCCAGGCCCATCAGAGCCTCGTGAGCCCAGATGGGATTGAACTTGGAAACGGCTACGAGGCTTTAGAAGTGAGAGCCTGCCGTCAAGCAGAGCCGAACAACAATGCTAACTGTCAAAGGAAAGGGACAGTTGTCTCACCTGACGGTGAACTCTGGCAGCTCCTGGGTTCCCTGAGGGTCCGGGTGCTGAAGTCTGCACACCCTTTCCAGGCTCTGCTGCAGGAACCGACGGGAAGGACCCTCAGGAGGCGTGATACTGCGGGAAACAGCTGATGACACACGTTTTCTACCCGATAACTAAGCAACCATAGTCAGGTTTTAAACCTTTTGAAACATAAAATAACCAGAAAAAAAAGTGAGCCAAATAAAGTAAAAGGAACAAAAGGCTAGGGGTTTCTATAAATAATCTCTCTCCCCTTCCCCAGTTTATGTGGGAGAAAGGGAAAGAGGGGAAACGAAATAGCCACAAGCTGCAAGGAGAAAAAGAGAATGGTATACTATTATTTTCCGTTGCTAACTGAAATTCTGAAATAAATGGGCTAACCAAAGAAACAGGACGAAAGAAAGAGAGAGAGGGGGGGGGGAGGGAGGAAGGGAGGGAGAGGGAGAGGGAGGGAGGAAGGGACGGAGGGAGGGAGGGAGGGAGGGAGAGAGAGAGAGAGAGAGAGAGAGAGAGAGAGAGAGAGAAGAAAGAAAGAAAGAAAGAAAGAAAGAAAGAGAGAGAAAGAGAAAGAAAGAAAGAAAGAAAGAAAGAAAGAAAGAAAGAAAGAAAGAAAGAAAGAAAGAAAGAAAGAAAGACAGGGAAAAGAGTCTGCCTAGCTGTTGCTGGAGTGTGGCTACCTGGGGGAGCGGAGGGGGCAAGGAAAAATGCCGCCTGCCTCCTTCTCCTCCCGCCCAGAGGGAAACAGCGACAGCCTCCGAGACAGGCAGGCACTTGTGGGAAATGAAACCGCCTTGTTGAAGGATGTAGACTCGAGGTTCGAGCAGAGAAAGGATGAGGAGCGGGGTCTGCCGGAAACCCCCTGCTCTGTGGGCTCAGAGCTCCCGAAAGCGGGGCCACCCTGGCACGGTCTGTGTGCCCGCGTGCACCCCGGGAAGCGGCGGGCTGGACCGCTGCTGTGTGTGTGTGCGTGTGTGCATGCGTGCGTGTGTGTGTGTGTGTGTGTGTGTGTATGTGTGTGTGCGTGTGTGCATGCGTGTGCGTGCGTGCCAGCTGTGCCCCTGCACTCGGCCCCTCCTCCTGGCTTGGAGTGTGCAAGAGGTCCTGACCCCGCGTCAGAGTCCCTCCCTTCCTTTCGGGGCTCATGTTCTCTTGGCCTTTAGAGTCCTCGCAGACCCCTCGGTGCTGATGGCATTTGTCTGCAGTTTGTGATGATAAATGAGTGACGAGATGCCGCAGCTCCCGGTTCTGGATCTCTGCCCCGCCCCCTCCCCTCAGGGAAGCACAGCTGGACGCACAGGCTTTCTTCAGTGGGTGCGGAGGGAACGGGTGGCCCGGCAGAGCACCCTCCAGGTGCAGGGGCCAGCCGGGGACCACGCCGGGGGGCCCTCGTGGTGGCAGCTATAAAGACCGGGGCCTGAGGAAGGCTGGAGGTGGTGGTGGGGGGGGGGGGGCTGCTCAGCACCAATAAAGACAAACAGGAAGGGAGCCTGGCGTCCAGGAAAGTGCGGGCCAGCCCGAGTTCCACACCTGACTGCCGAGCGCACAGTGCCTGTGGAATGCTGAGCAGGCCTTGGCTCATGGCCCAGCCTCAATTGTGTTTCCTTCATCTGTAAAATGGGCGCGGATGAGAGTGGCATTGGAAGAGTTGTGCCTCGCAGGTGGAGGGCTCAGCGGATCTGGGTTGGCTCTTCTGTCCCGTCTGCATCTTTTTATGTACAGAACACTTTTGCACCCACTGTGTCTTGATTTTTGAGGAGTAGGTTCCTATGGAGACCAGGTAGGGAAGGGATGCCTGTCTGTCCTCAGGCACTGGTGGAAGGAGGACTGGCTGTGACAAGGCCTGGGTGAAAGAGCAGGACCCTCCGAGCAGCTCAGGCGGCTGGAAACAAGGCTATAGGCACCCTCCTCATTACTTTTCTGTTTCTATTAATGAAAATGCCACTGTCCCAGCACCCAACCCCAACCACCTCCCCACCCCAGCCATCTACCCACCCATTCATCTTCCCATCTCCCCATGAACTAATCCATCTATCCACATACCAGCCACCCACCCAGCCATTTACACACGCATCCATTTACTCATCTGTCCACCCAGCTACCTCTCATTCATGCATCTGCTCATACATTTACCCATCTATCCAGCCATCCACCCACCCATTCATCCATCTATCCACTCATTCACTCACGCAACCCTTTTACCTCTCATCCGTGTATCTGCCCATCCATTTACCCATCTGCCCACCCAGTTATCCATCTAGAAGGTAATTTTTTTAAGAGCTAATAAGGACTAATCACTCATAGTCAGGAACATCTCAGATTTGTCTGTTCCCCGCCTCCCTTCTAATGAACTATTAGTTTCTTGTACGGCTCCTCCTTGTCTCCTTTCTGGCCAGGCCCCCTTTATGCCTAGATCCAGGCGCACCAAGCTACTTCCGGTTCCGGAGGAGCCCATTCGCTCTCTGGGTCCGGATCCGTCGCACACGTGTCTCCGGCAGAAACGCCCGCTGCTCAGGCAGCCCTTCCCCCCTCTCCTGGTCTCAGCATAACTTGCTCCTCAGGAGGGCTTTTCTGGCTGGGCTAAGTCCTCTCTACTGGGCTCCCTTAAAATCTTCCTCTCTCTTTAGGAGCTGGTTCCCTTATCTCCTCCCCTCCCCGGGAGACTAAAAGCAGCTTGAGTTACCCTAGGAGCCGGTGTTCAGTGCAGCGCCCTCCGTATAACAGACGCGCAAGAAGTGTTCGTTGTGCGAATGGGAGAGTGGGTGGGTGGATGATGACCAGGTGGATGACTAGAAAGCCATTCCAGGGTTCCAGGCAGGAGGGACTGGGTTAGATCGGTGTAGAGGAAGGCTTTGAGGGCGGTGAGATGCCAGGGCACTGATTCTTGGAGGAGGTCTTGACCTGCCCATCGGGGCTCTGGTCGGGGAGCTACCGAGGCAACGGACGGATGTGGGAAACATGTAAGGGTTGAAAATGGTAGAACTGGGTCATGAAGTGGGTGCTGTGGGTGGGGATGAGGGAAGAAGCTGAAGGTCAGCCGCCCACTGTGAGTGACAGGGCAGGCAACAGACTAGCGGAGAAAAGGACAGAGGCAAGCAGGGGCAGGCCTCGCTGGGCACGCCTGTGTGGTGACAGGAAGCGGGGGAGGGCAGTGCGGTCTGAGCATCCTGAGGGTGCCGAGGGGCAGAGACTACGGAGGAGCTGTCATCCCACAGAATGCGGAGTGACGGGCACAGACCAGCAGGGAATGGGAGTGGGAGGGACGTGCAGGAAGTCCGAGTCCAGGGCCCCCGGTGGCAGTCAGTCCTGCCTGTAAGGGGCCCTCTTATCTCCCTGAGGGCGGGAGCCGTTCCTTCCTTATCCCTCAGTCCCATGTCTAGTCTGGTGCCGAGGACCTTGCAGATGCTGTCGAAGGAAACCCCGAGGCGCTGGGCTGCTGGGCAAGCAACTGCCTCTGATGTCTGAGATTGTTTTCATTTATTGACTTGCGCTCCTACACGCAGCCCCTCCTCCTGGCTTGGAGCGTGCAAGAGGTCCTTACCTTGCACCAAAGCCCCCTCCTTCCTTTCGGAGCTCACGTTCTCTTGGTCGTTAAAGTCCTCGCAGACCCGTCTATGCTTATGCACACACTTATCTATATAATAAAATGGGGGAAATGAGAAGGCGGTTGCGAAGATTGGGAAAGAGGGCAGATGTGAAAGGCTCCAGGAATGGGAAAAGATTTTGCAAACACAGGGTGTGAGCAGTCACGCTCATTTGACATACAGATTCAGGCGCCGTATTTGAAAAGCAAAGCCGGCCTCAGGCTGTGGAGCTCCCGAAGGCTGCGTCCCGGCTCTGATCCCGGTCTGCCGGCTCTCCAAGGCCCCTTCCAGCCGCCTTCGCTCCCCAGCCTGGGACCCCGTGTCCAACACCCGATCCGGAGCAAACCCCAGACTTTCTGGACCCATAGGTCCGGGCTCCCCAGAGGGTGGCTCACAGACCCACAGCCATGAGGCACCTGGGAGCTTGTGGCTGGTTCTCCGCCCCCGGCTCAGAGCCTCGGGGTCAGAAACTCGGGGTGTGGTTCAGTCACCTGCGGTGGCAAATCCTCCGGTGACTCAGGCCGAAGGGCCAGAACCCCCGTCTAGAATGTCAGTGTTTTTGCTCCTAAGTGAGCGTGGGAGGTACTTTGGTCCGAGTGTCTGTGCCCTGCAGGCCTGACATTTGTGACTTTGGCTGCCAGACGTCACTCATGGTTGGCGGAGGAAAGAGGACGCGGCGAGCGGCGGTGCCAGCCCACCCCGTGCCTGTACCCGCTAACACCGTAAACAACGGGCTTCGGGCGGTGACTCGCAGGGAGCGCTTAGGCCTGCCAGGACACGTTCTCGCTGGGGCTCATTCTCCCGGCCCCACTGGCCTGGGAGGGCCTGTGTTTATGAATGAATTCCGGCTTCCTGTGGGCGGATTGCATCTGGACTCGGGGGAGCCCGAGGTCCGGGGTGGGGTCCTGCACGGCCGTGTGCTTCCTCGTAGGGAGCCTGGTGAGCCGTTCGGCCCCGCAGGTGTGGGGTGGGGGCCATGGACAGGAGAGCTGGCGCAGGGAGGGCAGGGAGGGCCGAATTCTGACTCACTCACTGGGCTGCGGGCAGAGCTAAGAGGTCACAGGTCTCAGTGGCCCCTCTCCCCTCCTCTCACCATCGGAACGTGGAAGCAAGGCCAAAACACAAACAGAAAAAACAAGCAAACAAACAAAACAACAAGAAAAACCTGGGCACTGGTGGTGGGAATGCAACACGGGGCAGCTGCTGCAGAAAACGGAATGACGGATCCTCAGAAAGTTAAAAGTAGAGTTACCATGTGACCCTGCGATTCCACCTGTGGGTGTATGCCCCCCCGCCCCCCAAAAAAAACAAAAAACGCAGAGAGCAGGGACGCACACAGACACCTGCACACCCACATTCACAGCAGCTTTATTCGCAACAGCAAAGGTAGATACAGCCCAAGTGCTCATTGAAAGGGAGTGAGGAAACAGAAGGCAGCACAGGCATAGCGTGGAGCCGTACTCCGCCTGCCCAAGGAAGGACCTTCTCACACACGTGACAGCATGGCCGAGCCTGAGGACCTTACCCTAAGCTGCATAAGCCGGTCACAAAAAGACAGGTACTGTCTGACTCCGCTTGTATGAGGGACCTAGAATAGTCAAAGTCCTGGACACAGCAAGTAGAATGGGGGGGGAGTGCCGGGGGCCGGGGGGACAGGACATGGGGAGCTAGTGTTTCCTGGGGACGGAGGCTTTCAGTTGGGGAAGATGAAGAATTCTGGAGATGGATGGGGGTGCTGGTTGTAGAACAATGTGAATGTGCTTTGTGCCAGAGAACAATGCACTCAGGAATGGCCAACACGGTGAACTTCATGTTATGTACACGAAGTGACAGCAGGAACACCCCCTCCACCACCATCACTGCAGTGCCAGGCCTAGTGTCCTAGGGAGGAGAGGACAGGGAGGTGGCCTTGACTGAGGGTCCCAGTCTTCTGGGGACTGAGAGGTTGGGGTGAGTCTCAGTTGGGGATTTGAGGGGGGGAGGGCACGGAGCAAGAACACCAACACTTCCTTCCTCAGGCTGGCTTTGGGCAGGCCGCTGCCCCGTGGGGACCTCAGTTTCCTCACCTGTGAAATGGGGAGGTAGCAGACACTCATTCCTTCCGGAAGTGTACTGTACCCACTTCCAGCCTGAGGGCCGGCTCGGGGGCCACAGGGCCAGTGGGAGCCAAGACAGGCCACAGGCTGTGGGGGGAGGGGCCCTGGTTGGCAGGTGATGAGATGTGGGTCCTGAAGGCTGAGGGGTTTCTCTTTTGGTTGGAGAGTCCCAGCTTGACTGTGGTGGAGAGAGAGCAAAGGGCAGAAGTGATCCGGTACCGCCACACCCCTCATTCGGGCCACTCTTTCAGCATCTGCAGCCGTGTAGACCAGTGGTCGGCAAACTGCGGCTTGAGAGCCACATGCGGCTCTTTGGCCCCTTGAGTGTTCTAATACCACTTCTTCAAAATAGACTCGCCCAGGCTGAAAACCGACTTCTGCGCATGGGCCACAAAGTTTCTATCGCACTGTACGTGTGCGCCTGCACGTGATATTTTCTGGGAGAGCCACACTCAAGGGACCAGAGAGCCGCATGTGGCTCGCGAGCCGCTGTTTGCCGACCACTGGTGTAGACCATGCATTCTCAAGGGGGAGAGGGGTGAAGGTTGGTTCTTGGGTGGGGTGAAAAAACATCTTAGATATTAAATGACTATTAGTCTTAGGTATTAAATAGTTTGTCACCCCCAAGGGCACAGGACATAAACAGATATGCAGAATACCTGAGGTGGTATCATTTCATGGAGCCGGGCTGTAGGGGGACATGTCTGAAAGTTAGGCTCCTTGGGAGGGTGATGGGAGGGGAGGTTGAAAAAGATCCTGATTTAGACGCAGCCAGATTTTTCATCTGAACCAGAAGCATTAAATCAACAGAGAAGCTTAAACCTTTGGTTTTGATATATCACTAATTTGTAAAGTGGGCTTACAACAAAAAAATGTTATTCTGTCTTAATTCCAATGTATTTGCACATGCAGGATTTTCTTTAAGTTCTCGATAATAGGAGCGTTTCACTAACGTAAGACTCCCATCTTTCACTCCACCTCCCGGCCGCAAGGGACACAGCGCCGCGCACTTCGGCATCCGTCATCTTCTGTGGCCCTCCTCCTCATCCCGAGGGCAGGCGTCTCTACTCCCACTTCACAGAGGCGGAAACTGAGGCTCAGAAAGGGTGAATGACGCGTAGGCGGCTGGCCCTGGCCTCATGCTCATGTCTGTCTGTCGGTGCCTGGTCCTGCGCTGACTCCCACGTGGGTCCCCAAGCTCCGTGGACGAGAGGAGGGTCCACACCCGCTGACAAACACCCAGGGATCCAGGCGGTGCCTGGGGGAGCTCAGCCTCTGTTTCTCGCCCGAGCACTGTGGGATGTGGGCAGGGATGGGCCCCTTCTGTGCTGCCTGGCGAGGGCCCCAGGAGGGCGGTGGCCTCCACGTGGACTGAGCTGGCCCATTCCCGTGAGCAGGTGGGAAGAATGCAAGTGGTGCTGGCTGCTGGGGGCGGCCGTGGCTGGGCCCTCGCTGTTCCTTGGAGAGCCGGGCTCGGGATGGGCTGTGCCGTGGTGACCAGGAGCATAAGTAAGGGACCGGCTGGGGAGGGAGGACGGGGAGACATACATGGCGTTCAGAGGTCCTAGTGGAGCTGGAGTTGGTTGGCCGGTCACTGGTTCTCAACCTTCCTAACGCCTCAGCCTTTGAGTACAGCTCCTCATGTGGTGGTGACCCCCAACGATAAAATTATTTTCGTTGCTACTTCATAACTGTAATTTTGCTTCTGTTAATGAATCGTAATGTAAATAGCCGTGTTTTCCAATGGTCTTAGGTGACCCTGCTAGTGGTTCTTTTACTCCATGTCTTAGGCGACCCACAGGTTGAGAACCGCTGCTGTAGAGCCTAAGACCATCAGAAAACACAGCTATTTACATTACGATTCATAACAGTAGCAAAATTGCAGTTATGAAGTAGCAACGAAAATAATTTTATCGTCGGGGGTCACCACCACATGAGGAGCTGTATTCAAGGGTCGCGGCATTAGAAAGGTTGAGCACCACTGCTCTTGGTTCAGTGAGGCCCTTTGAACGGCGTCTGACACACAGTAGGTGCTGTAGACATGTCAGCTGCTCTACAGTGTCAGACACACAGTAGGTGCTATAGACATGTCAGCTGCTCTACAGTGTCAGACACACAGTAGGTGCTGTAGACATGTCAGCTGCTCTACAGTGTCAGACACACAGTAGGTGCCGTAGACATGTCAGCTGCTCTACAGCGCCTGACACACAGTAGGTGCCATAGACATGTCAGCTGCTCTCCTTCTAAGCCTTTCCCGCCTTTGACTTTCAGAAGCTCACCTGCTGCCGAGGAGGGCAGCCCTGTGAACGCCATGGTGGCGGAGAGGCCCTCTTCCTGAGCCGGGCGGGGTGAGGTGCCTGCGGGCCCGAAGAAGATGGGGAACGTCACCGCGGATGCCTCCCGCCCCAACTGCACCATCGAGCACACCATCCACCAGACGCTGGCCCCCGTGGTGTACGTCACCGTGCTGGTGGTGGGCTTCCCGGCCAACTGCCTGTCGCTGTACTTCGGCTACCTGCAGATCCGGGCGCGGAACGAGCTGGGCGTGTACCTGTGCAACCTGACGGTGGCCGACCTCTTCTACATCTGCTCGCTGCCCTTCTGGCTGCAGTACGTGCTGCAGCACGACAACTGGTCCTACGGCGACCTGTCCTGCCAGGTGTGCGGCATCCTGCTCTACGAGAACATCTACATCAGCGTGGGCTTCCTCTGCTGCATCTCCATCGACCGCTACCTGGCCGTGGCCCACCCCTTCCGCTTCCACCAGTTCCGCACCCTCAAGGTGGCCGTGGGCGTCAGCGTGCTCATCTGGGCCAAGGAGCTGCTGGCCAGCGTCTACTTCCTCCTGCACACCGAGCTGGTGGAGGACGCCGACCGGCACCGCGTCTGCTTCGAGCACTACCCGCTGCAGCCCTGGCAGCGCCACATCAACTACTACCGCTTCCTCGTGGGCTTCCTGTTCCCGCTCTGCCTGCTGCTGGCCGCCTACCGGGGCATCCTGCGGGCCGTGCGCCGCAGCCACGGCACCCAGCAGAGCCGCAAGGACCAGATCCAGCGGCTGGTGCTCAGCACCGTGGTCATCTTCCTGGCCTGCTTCCTGCCCTACCACGTGCTGCTGCTCGTGCGCAGCGTCTGGGAGTCCAGCTGCCCCTTCGCCCAGCGCGTCTTCAACGCCTACCACTTCGCCCTGCTGCTCACCACCTTCAACTGCGTGGCCGACCCCGTGCTCTACTGCTTCGTCAGCGAGACCACCCACCGCGACATGGCCCGCCTGCGCGCCGCCTGCCGCGCCATCCTCACCTGCGCCAGGACCGGCGGGCCCCGCGAGGCCTACCCGCTGGGCACCCCCGAGGCCTCCGGGGCCAAGAGCGAGGAGCCCGAGCTGCTCCGGAAGCTCCAGGCGACCTTCCCGGCCCCGCACGTGCCTAACGGGGATGGGGCGCCCCCCGCCGCCGCCGCCGCTGTGGGGCTGGCCTAGCCGGAGTCGGCCATGTGTGGGGTGAAGCGAGGTCTGAGCTTGCTGGCCGGCTGCTGCCAGCAGGTGCCTCTTTCTGCCGGACGAGGGGCAGGGGGTCACTGCACCCCACCCAGGCCTGGGCTGCAGCCAGGCCTCTCTGGTTCCCGGGGCGTGCAGCTTGCTGAGCCCCCGCTGGGGTGAGCCCGTCTGTCCCGTCTTCTGCTGCAGGCGGGGCTGCTGGCGGGAGGAAGACAGTGAACTGGCACCTGCAGGAGGTTTTCAAAGAGAGGCCGGGGTGGGGAGTGAAGGGTGAGAGGGCATGCATGGAGGGGGGCGTAGGGAGAGGAGGAGGGGACTGGGTGTGCATAGAAGACACCTGTCCAAACGTATTGATGTCATCCCAGGAGGTGACCAAAGCTGTACTGTCATCAGGAACACTGAGCCCCGCCCACAAGGGGATTGGAAGGAAGGTGAGGGGGGCCAGGAGGTTGGAGGGGAGAAGGAATGCGGGGAATGGGGTACTGGTAGTGCGCATGGGGGCAGGGCGGGGAGTGGCATGCAGAGCGGAGACCCCAGCACACCGTGGTGCAGGGAGAGCCGAGCAGATGCCCCAAGCTCAGGGCTGATGGGGTCTCACAGGTCTTGGGGCTCCCAGGCCGATGTCTGTGGTCCTTAAACAGTCAGCGCTGAAGCGCAAGTGTCAGGACAGAGGCCTGAAGCCCAGGCATGTAATCACGTTCCCCACACGGTTCCTCCACTTCAGTGTTTCCATCAGCCCAGGAGCGCCAGCCCTGGGAGAGTGTGTGTGTGTGTGTATGTATCCATGTTTAAAAGGCCAGGGTCTCCATGACAGCTTTGTGCCAAGACCCTGAGGCTAGGGTCACGTGACTATTGGCAGTGTCCCCCATGCCCACCCCGGCCTCTGCCTCTGTCCCTTGCCGTACCCACCACGGAATGTCGTCTAACGGTCTGAGCATGACATTCTCCTGAGTTCTCAGATGCAACAGAACAGAACAGTTGCATTCCCCGGCATCTCTGTCTCTGTAACGGAGAGAGGAGGTGCCCTGGGCTGCCCTCGCCGCCTCTGTTCTCCTGCACGGCTCCACCAACACCCCCCCCCCACCTCAGCCCCCTGGAGCGTGAGAATGGGCCCGCGGGCCACATGCGGCCCAGGGTGCGGCCCGCCACCCTCTGTCCTGTCCTAGAAGGCTCTGCTCCCCTGCAGCTCTGCCAAGCATGCTGAGCCCCTGCCCTGGCAGTCACACCCAGGGCCAGGAGAGCTTCCTACGGCTCCAGGGACCTGCCCACTTGAACAGGTGTGCCAGCCCTTCAGATGGCCTGGCTGATGGCTGGGGCCAGCTCTCACGTCCCTGGGATGCGAGTTCCTCACAAGGGGACAGGTGGGCTCAAGTCTGGGGAGGGACTCAGGACGGGGAGATGGAAGCTGGTGCTGGTAGAACAGTTGTGGAATCTAATAAAAGCATCTTTGAACTTTCTCTCCCTCACCTCCACCCCCTCCCCCACCAGGCATGCCCAAAGGCAGATAGCCCGAGCGGGATTGCCCTAGGGAAGTGGGGTCCAGGCTACACTTGGCTCTGACTGAGCAGCACCGGCCCCAGCTCCAGCCCCAGCTCTTTACGGAGGGTCTCCCATCACCTGAAGAGGTTCTCTTCACCTTCCTGCAGGTGTGAAGGTGGCAGAAATGGCCACACCACCAAGAAAAGCCCGCCCGCCTGCCCCAGCCCAGCAGCATCCTGGGGCAGTGGCACCTGCTGAGTCCTCCGTGCCTCCTCATTCCCTATTCTTCCCTGTTTTGACCTTAAACACCAGTGCTCTCCCACCAGTAATGGACTGGGGAGAGCCAGGGTGATTCTGTTTACTATCCAGAGTTGTATTTTCGTAGCGTCCTCTCTCTTATGTCGAGTATGTGTGTGTTGGGCTGCGCAGTGGATTTATGTAGCAAATGTGAGTTTGCCAATAAAACAGAATAACCAGCCCCAGCTGGAGTGTGCTGCCGTCCTTGTGGGGAAGGAGGGTCGTCTAACACCAGGAGGGTCTGGAGGGGCCTTGAAACACCCCGTGGCGGTGGGAAAGTGGAGGGATTGGCTTGCTCACAGGGAACTTGAACAAGGCGATTCGGAGAGTTGCCCTTGGTGACCCCGCAGAGTCCGGGGAGGATAGAGCCCTCGAGTGAAGTAGGTCTTCTCTCCCTGCTCTTGAGATTCATGAAGTGTCCTCGGCCCTTCAGCTCTTGTTGCAAATCCACTCTGGGACTTAACCTTGGCCACCTCCCCTTGGCGGACAGAGCCCAGCCCTGTGGTTTGGAGGATATCACTCCTCCGTCTTCGGACACATGACCCCTGCTGAGAGCTGCTTCCCCACGGAGAGGGAGGGCTGGTCAGACCGGCCACCCTCGGTGGGGAAGATTACAAAGCAGGAAGGCCCGTTGGAGTCATCTCGCCGAGCTGTCCTCCCCGCTCCGGCTGCGGTGGGAGGGCCACATCTGTTGGCCAGTCCAGAGCATCTTCTCTGTAGGGGCCGGCTCCATGTTTATGACCGAGGATTAACTCATATTAACATGGACATCCAGTTTGAGTCACTTAATCCCTCTCGGGGTCAGATTCCCGGAGTGCTGAAGTGTTTTTGGAAGAGTCACTCCTTTTCCCAAACAGAGGGCATGGTGGGAGCTGAGGATTCCTTGCTCTCCTGAGAGAATGGGCGGAGGACAAGGTCCAGCTGGGATGGACTGGAGGTGGCAGACGCCACCTGCTTCCTTCCTGTTTCACCAGAGGCTTAGCAAGGGGAGGCTCATCTTCCTGTTTACGCACAGTGGTCTGCAGGGCGGCCAGACGAGGGTGGGAGACGTCCCCAGCACAGAACACACCCCATCTGCTGCCTTCCTCTGACTGGTACCACCAAGGGAGAACCAACTTGGATCAGTGCTTTTCAGAAAAAAATTGCTTCTTACAGCTGGTGATCCTGCAATCTCCAGGACCTCCTCTGGCAAGACTGCGGTCTTGGGTGGCCACCTCCCTGGGGTCACAATGGTGCCCAGCGCTCTGGGGAAATGGTGGGGCTTCCAGTCCATTTGCTCCAACTCAACCACTCTCAGAAGGACCCTACGAGATTAGACATTTGCTATCCGTGCTGGAGTGCACCGATGAATTATTCCATGTATGACCCCCAAAACGATGGTCCAATTTTCAACAAAAACCACCAGGGACACTAATTTGCTACTACCCAACACAAGTCAATACAAGGTTGGGAAGGAAATCTTAATTCCTGATGAGGCAAAGTGAAACCACTTTGCCCACTGGCCTTCGTTCTGGCCTCTGGAGCCAAGGGACCCTACAGGCAGTGTGTTAAGCCAAGCAGTATTTACCTGCCAAACCATGGTGCCTGTAAAGCCACAAGCAGCTGTTTCTTTGACCGTGTATCCCCAAGTGATGGCAGCGATTCATAAGGTCACCTCAAGAGGTGCCATGGTCTTCGGGGGTGGGGTTGGGGGAGGTCTCCCCTTTCATCCGCACAGGTAGGGGAAGGTGCACAAATAGAATCTCACAGGGGGTTGGTGGCCAAGTCTGGAAGTGGTTGATATCTCTGCCACTCACACTCCATTGGCCAGATCCCAGCCATAGGGCCCCAACCTCATGGCAAAGGAGGCTGGGAAATGTAGTTTTCCTATATATGCAGGAAGAGAGAGCGGGATTGGTGAGCATCCTGTTAATCTCTGACAGACAGCTCTTCAAGCCACTTCCACTTAATGGAGTATAAACGCTTCCCTTCCTGTACCGCATGTGAACAAACCCCACTTCTTCAGAGGCGATGCTTGGATTGGAAGTGGGACCAAGTCTGTCTGACCTGCGCCGAGGAGAAGGGGACCGTTTATCTGCCTCACGGTGCTTCTATGGATGCACTGTTTTTTAGGGGCTGGGACATCACATTGCTGACAGAGATTGAGTTTGTGCGAACAGCAGGTAAAGCACATCTTCTCCACCCTGCCCCGAGCAGTGGTCTTTTGAATCTGAGCGTTTGACCTTGTTGTGGAGACAATGGAACCCACATGGAATGGGTAGAGAGTAGGAAAATGCCAGGGGCTGGACGAGGTAGGGCTGTGGCCAGCAGGACCTGTGCCGTGAACAGCAGGAAACTACCTCAGAGCAGTACCTGGCTCAGCTGAGTGAGGTCCACTTGGCCAGGGGACAGACAGGGGGCTAGGAGCCCTGCCCCCCTTAGCTGGTTTGCTTGCCCTCAAGTCTCACCAGCAGGGGGGTGGGGCATGGGCACCTTAATGTGCCTGCCCTTGAACACCCACAGAGCATCCCAGACACTGTCTCCCTGGATCCCCCGAGCCCCGCAGGCTTTGAAATGCCCAGGGGATGCTCACGTGCCCCTGAGTCTCTCCTGGTTGAGACCCCAGTCCACCTCCACCCCCACCATACAAGGACAAGGTCACCTCTCGTCCCCGGGAACCAGCTGCTCCAGGCTGCAGCCACGCCCCTCCACATATGGACACAGCCCCTTCCCCAAGGCACAGCCACAACCAGAACAAACCCGAACAGAACTTGACTAAAGGCCTGAGCAGGAATCATATGGTGGGAAAGCATTCAAACTGGGTCCTAGAACTCAGAGCGCCAGCGGTCCCGGGGCGGGCCCCGCTACGGCGCCTTCTGCTGGCTTCCCTCACACCCTGGCCCCTGCGGCCGGGCTTCGGGCTTCAGGCCTGCCTCTCCCTGCAGAGGGGCTGGAGACACCTCACTCCAGAGTGAGGACCCCTACTCTCCGGCTCCTCTGGGCTCCCCCGGTCTGAGCCTTTTCCCCAAACAGCCGAATCACCTCCCCGTGAACTTCTGCCCACAGCAAAGACAGCCCAGTCCACAGCCACACCTCAGCCGTCCCTGCGCTGCCGGCACAGAGCTCCATTGCCGTTACGAAACCAAAGCACGTCTGTGGCTCCCCCCACATGAGTCAGAGACTGCCGGCAGCTAGGCCGGGGTGACGTTTGTCTCTCTGGCCACCAAGGTTTCAAAACTGCAGGGTGCCCTCTTATCTAAACCCCCTGTCACAGGGAGCTCTGAGCCTCAAACCAGGGCGGGCACTGTCACTGGAGGAGAGCTGGCCAGGGAAGCTTACCGCTGGGGCGGGTCAGGGAGCGGTGGTAGCTGCGGGCTGGAGGGATTGTGAGCTCATCACAGGGGCGCACTGGCCCCGATGCCACACGGCAGGAGCACAGTCTGCACCTGGGGGACTCCCCGCCAGAATGACAAAGGGAGGTCTGGACCCCCCACCCCAGCTATGTCTGGCCAGCGGCTCCACCACGCCCCTATGGGGGGAGCACAGGCCTTAACCCCAGATCACTCACTGTACACGGAGGCTTTACTGCGGAGTGCACAACTAGGGGTAGTAGTTTCTACAGCACGTGTTCCCTTCTTTCCAATCAACGCCCCATACAGACGCAAGCTAGACATGTTCAAGGAAATCAACTGGACCGTCAAACCTCAGAGGGAAGGCAGGGGAGGGGGGTAAGAGATCAACCAAAGGACTTGTATGCATGCATATGAGCATAACCAATGGACACAGACAGTAGGGGGGTGAGGGCATGTGTTGGGGGTGGGAGCAGCCAGGGAGAGGACAATAGGGAGGCGGGGGGAAGGAGACATATGTAATACTTTCAACAATAAAGGATTTAAATAAAATAAAATAAAATAAAAACTAAACAGGCTCAGTTAGCATCTGGGACTCTAGCTGGGAAGCAGGCCGCCGGCTCACCGCCCCCGCCCCGTCTGGATGAGTCAGCACGAAACACCACCGGGCTGGTCCAATAGGTATGTGTAAAGGGCTGTGGTCAGTGACTCGTTTCGGATTTTGTCGGGAAATGTGCAGAGGGGGATTGTGAAGGAGATAAGGACAAGCTGGCTAGCAAAGGTCTCTGTGAGTGACTTAGGTCCTAGAGAGCCTGACCTGGCCCCAGGCGCCAGCAGTGTTGCTGCCCCCGCCCCCCTGAGCAGGCCCCTGGGGGGAGGAAAGGGGTAGATGAAGAGGAGGTGGAGGAGGAGGAGGAGGAGGCTCCAAGATGGGGGCTCAGGAGGTGTGGGGGCTCAAGAGGTGAGGGACCGGGGAGGCGATGGTGAGAAATATAAGGTGGAGGGATCTTTTGCCTACGTCAGGGGTCGGCAAACTCATTAGTCAACAGAGCCAAATAGCAACAGTACAACGGTTGAAATTCCTTTTGAGAGCCACATTTTTTAAACTTAAACTTTTTCTAACGCCACTTCTTCAAAATAGATTCGCCCAGGCTGTGGCATTTTGTGGAAGAGCCACACACAAGGGCCAGAGAGCCGCGTGTGGCTCGCGAGCCGCGGTTTGCCAACCACTGGCCTAAGTAAACAGAATGCTGTTTGAAAAGAGAGCATTTCAGTCAGATCCCCAGTAGCTCGCCGCGATTGTATAGTGGTTAGTACTCTGCGTTGTGAAAAGAGCATTTCAAAGGTCTAAACATTTTGTTGGTTCTGGTAGTGAGTAAACCTCGAGTGCAGTCCCAGAGTTTCATGGATACCCACGTCACATCTGTGCCTTTTGCTACTTCACGGTGAGCCTGGGGGCTTGCTCACGGCTCTCTCGAACAAGTCCTGCTGCTGCCGCCTTCCCGATATTCCTTGCAGTGCATGTGGAAGCTTCTGGAGTGAGCAGAGCCATCGAGGAACGACAGGCCCCTTTTCGCCTGGTGCTTTATTGCTCACCGTGCGGTCTTCAGAGCACACCACGGGGGGCGGCCTTGGAGGCTGTGGGGAAGGAGGGGGGACAGCAATGCCTCTGGCGCCTCACCAACAGAAACCAACCCTGGAGGCCCCGGGGAAGGTCCCGTGGCCCACCTGCCCTCTGCCAGCCAGGAGGGGGCATGCAGAGTCCCAGGTCAGCTCCCGGGCTGGTGCACATTTGCAAGGCTGGTGCAGAGGGCCCTCAGGGACCCCTCCCCAGGTCCAGGCGGGGCCATCTGTCCCGTACCCACCACTACCGGTGCGATGTGTGTGGTCACTTGCGCCCCGTGGTGACGCCCAGCAGCGTCTGGATCATCTGGGCGTGGGTGCCGTGGAAGGGCAGCCCGTCCACCTCCATGCCCACGCGGCCCGAGACGCCGCTCCGCACGCCGTGCTGCACCAGGATGCTCAGCATTTTTTCTTCCTGAAACAGAAGGAGGCGGAGGAAGAGCTGGCGAACAGGGGAGGGAGAGGAAACACAGATGGGCACATACCTGGAGGAGGGAGCTAGCTGGACATGACATGGCCTCTTCTTCACCGCCGAGTGTTGATTAAAAATACGAATGCCACCAAAACCGGTTTGGCTCGGTGGATAGAGCGTCGGCCTGCAGACTGAAAGGTCCCGGGTTCGATTCTGGTCAAGGGTATGGACCTTGGTTGTGGGCACATCCCCAGTAGGGGGTGTGCAAGAGGCAGCTGATTGAGGATTCTCTCTCATCGATGTTTCTAACTGTCTACCCCTCTCTCTTCCTCTCTGTAAAAATCAATAAGATATATATTTTAAAAAAATACGAATGCCCCGGGAAGACCCGTCATGAAAGACAGTCCTGCTTCCTGCTTCGTCAGGCTCCAAACCCACTCGCCAGACGCGGCCACGGTTTGGGCTGTTTCTTCTGCATATTCTTCCCGTCATACGCTTTTTATGGAAACCTGCATTTTCCTCACACACACTAAAGAGTCCCTCCTTCGGCAGGGGGGCGGGCAGCGTGGGCTGCTTCCCGCCTGCCTCGCCCCTGCCCAGCTCTGCCTTCCCTGCCGCTGGCTCTGACTGTGCCATGAAGGCCCCATTCCTGCCGAGACACCGCTGTCAGCCTCCTGCAGGGATACGCCAAGTGCTGCTGCTTTCGCCTTCCCCATATTCCTTGCTGCGTGTGTGGAAGCTTCTGGAGCGAGCAGAGCCATCGAGGAACTACAGGCCCCTCCTCACGTGGCAGCCCAGCAGGCAGAGTGGTTGGGGGTCAGACAGACCCGGCTTGGGTCCTTCCTGGCAGGCGCTTTAACCTCTCTGTGCCTCAGTGGCCTCCTTTGTACAATGGGGGGCTGCAGGGGGGTATTGAGCTGTCTAACATGATGTGACTCCGCTCCTTCCCTTTCCCTCCACTTGGCTAAGCCACCAGCATGTCTGTCCCGGCCGAGGAACTCCTCTCCCGGGGGAAGGCAGATCTCAGGGAAAGCAAAAGGAGAGAGGACAGTGCCTGCGGGGAAGAAGGCCGACATGTCCCCCCCACCCCCTCATCCTCCACAAAGGGAGGAGGGGGCGAGAGGCCAGGACCAAGCAATCAAGAACAGGAAGAGGTGACAGCCTCCCGCTCAGGCTCTGCTGATTCATTCAGTCACCCAGCCAAGTCCGACTGAGCACCTGCTCCGTGCCAGGCCCTGAACGGGGTGGTGCAGTGGTGAAGGTGGCACGGTCCCTGCCTGGGGGTTCACAGCCTAGATGTGTGCTCAGGCAGGTACAGTCCAGGGGTTCACAGGACAGAGCGGGGCACCGGACCCCGTTTACTGGGGTGACTCACAGAGGAGGGCCGGCCAGGTCAGAAGAGCAGACGTGGGCCAAGCAAGTGGCTGCGAGGGGCACTCACTGAAAACGCTTTAAAACAATGCGGAGAGTGCTGGCAAGTGTCCCCGGGAACTGTCTCTGCTCTCGCTGCCCTGAGAGCCTGCGTTTCCGCTCTGCCCTGGAGGCCAGGGTGGAAGGGAAGGCTGAGTGTTTCCAGGGCGTTTGTCCAACAGCCCCTCCCAGGGGCCTCCAGGGGCCTCCCAGGGCCCGGGCAGCCCAGAATGGCACTTTCCGCCCTTTGTTCGGGCTTTGTCCTCCCATTTCTCTTCTCCATGGGCCACATCCTCTCTACGGGGGAATGCTTCTGGGACCCTCCGGCCATTTCCTCCCAGGACACTGTGGCTCCCACCATGCGCATCCTTTGGGTCCCAGGGAGGACCTCGTGGTCCTCAGGGTGCCCGTGGCCAGTCAACAGGAACTGGCTGGCAAGCAACCGCCAAGAGCCATGGCGATGAGCTGGACCGACTGTGAGTCCTGCACATCTCCCAGGAATCATCTCCCTTTCCCCCCTCCCAGGAGCCTCTTCAAGGGCAGAGGGTGCTGCTGGGGAGAAAAGGCCAGGGAGTGAGGAGGCAGAGAGCCTGGAGGCTGACACACCCCTCCAGGTGGAGCCTGGGAGCAGGAGGGGGGAGGGAGCACAGAAGGGGGGCAGAGTGGCACACGCAAGCTACTGTAGGGTCTCAGAGAATGGGCACTTCGCTCATTCAGAGAGCTCAAGGAAGGCTTTCTCACTGTGGGGACGACAGGGGCCCAGGACGACTTCCGGGCTTAGAGGCCCAGTGAGCGGCTGGTCACTAGCGACTCACAGCGGGAGCCTGTGGACCGGTATCCATGGTGAGGTGGTGTTGCCGTGCAAAGTGGGGAGGGAGAAAGGGGTCTCCTGGGAAGATGACCCCTCTTTATTTATAAAATGTAATCCCTTGTACACTTAAGCTTTCGGTGACTTACATCAGTTATGCCTCGCCAAAAAAAAAAAAAAAGTTAGAAAAAAAGTGGAGTGAGATGAAAGTGCTGGAAAGGAACGGGAGCCCAGGATGAGGCCAGAGGCCATGTTCCCGACTCTCTGCATCATCCATCAGATCAATTACCCACTCATCCATCATGGACCCATCCATCCAGCTAGCCAGCCAGCCAGCAGTCCTTCCGTCAGTCCGTCCATCTATCCATCCATCCGTCCATCCATCCATCCATCCATCTATCCTCAGTCCCTCCTGTCAGGTGTCATCAGTTGGCTCCTGGTCCCTAAGAAGGTCTGGGGAATGCTCTCTCGCCATTTGTCCTGCCTTCGATTACAACCCCAGGGCACGGCCCAAAGACCGGAGTGGGCAGGTGTGGCTCCCGGGCTCCTCCACATGGTGCCCACTGCTGGCACAGTTAGGATCAGACCGCTAAGAACTGTCCCTAAATATGGAAGGCCCAACCTACAACCAACTCACAGAGCAGGGATGAGGGACATTCCTCTGTCCCTAACCAAACAAGGCTCACCACCCACCATCTCAGGCCACAGCTCTGCCCAGCGTCTCCTGATGACTCAGGACCCCTCCAGGAGTGGCCACTGAACTCTGGTATGACCATTCTAGTTTTGCTCTTGAACACTGCACCACCTCATGTCCCTGCACTTTCCTGTGGCCCGGAAGGCCCTTCCTTACCTGCTTCTTATATCCTGCTCACCCTCTAAGACCCTGCTGAAGGCCACCTCCTCCAGGAAGCCTTCCTTGAGCTCTCTGGATGAGCTGAGTGCCCATTTTCTGAGTCCACACAGTAGCTTGCTTGTGCCCCACTTCCTCTTGTCTCCTGAAACTACCTTTCCTGTGGTGTCTCTGCTGTGGGTCCTGAGTTCCCTGCCCAGAGCAGGCCTGGATCTGACCCAGAGGAAGGGCTCAGCAAACACACGCTTGTACTTCTGCTTTAAAAATGTTCCTTTTTGTCTCCGCTATAAGGATGGTGCATTATTAATACATTTACGAAGGACGGGGTGGAAACTGGGAAGGAGAATTTTCCATCCCCGGGCTAAGTGTTGAGCTGTGTGACAGTTTGGCTCATTCTGCTGCCTGTGTGAATCAGGAGTCATGTGGGAGGCAGCCCCCTGTGTGTGTGTGTTTTTTTTCTGTTGTTGTTTTTTTTCCAATTAAGATCCAGTAAGCAAAGAAAGCACAGAAGGCCCTCTGGGTCCCTCTAGTCAGACCATTTCCCCAGAAGATGTCTCTTCCGCTGCGAGCCCTGCTTCTCCCTCCCCTCCGCACGGCAGCCTGGCATTACCAGGAACTGGTGCCCCTGCAGGACCTGGGCAACTTGTGAGCCATGCTGGGAAGAGCCCACAGTAGAGTCAGAGACGTGGACCCAGACCTCAGCTCTGCCTCTTAGCTGGTGGTGCTGGGCAAGCCGCTCCCCTCTTGGGGCCTCAGCCCCCTCACTTGGAAAACAGAGACACCCCCAATCCAGGGAGGTGCTGGAGAGACGGGGTGGGTAATTGGGGCAGGAGGGAAAGACAGAGGGAGAGATGGGCATGTTACAGAAAACCGGAGAAGAACAAAGCAATAGCAGAGAGATGTAGTTACATTTATTACGCGCGGGTCCAGAGGAAAATATCTCTCAAATTCTGGGCCCCAATATGCAGGAATTCACCCTATTTATATGATTTTACCTTCTCTGTCTCCCAAATATGGAGTGCTTCTGGCCCTTTTTGCAAGTTCTTAAAGAGCCCGTATGTGCTGGGCCTTGAGACCTCAACCAGAGCCCTAGCCTGGCGCCAACACTGATAACCTTGTCTGGGGAAGGTTTAATGGCCTAGCTGAAGTGGGAGTAGTCTTAGCAAGCAAGAATTTACAGAAGCCAACTAGCAGGGTTAAAATTTCAAACAGCAATTTTTCATATAAGATGGATGCTTGAGGCAGAAGGAAAAAGGGTTGGGAAGGGTACAAGACAATGTTTTTAGAAAGTCAGAAAAGAGGTGGCAGCAGGGACCGGTTTGGCTCAGTGGATAGAGCATCGGCCTGCGGACTGAGGGGTCCCAGGTTCGATTCCGGTCAAGGGCATGTACCTTGGTTGCGGGCACATCCCCAGTGGGGGGTGTGCAGGAGGCAGCTGGTCGATGTTTCTCTCTCATCAACATTTCTAACTCTCTGTCCCTCTCAATTACTGTGTAAAATCAATAAAATATATTTAAAAAAGAAAGAAAAGAGGCGGCAGTGACGGACTCTGGATCCTGGGACCAGACATCCTCCTCTATGCCAGCGCACCCCCGGCCAACTGCCCCCCACCTCCAGAGCAGCCTCCACTGAGCACTGAGCTGGTCCCCACCGCCCAGCTTTATGGTTCCCACCTTGCCTCATCTCTGAAGGTCTCCCCTTCTCCTGGGTTTATTCCTTCCAACCTCCTGCCCCAGATCCTCTTCCCTCCTCAGTCCTCCCACCTTCACACACTGTGGGCGGCTAATGGTCCCATCCCACCTGAGGTCTTAGTGCCCCGGCTGCATTGTCGGCTCCCTGGAAGGGGACCACAAGGTGCCCTGAAGGCAGCTGTAGGCACACCTCATTTTATTGCGCCCCACCTTATTGCACTCCACAGATACTGAGCTTAAAAAGAATTACCCCACCCCCACCCCCGAAGGCAAGACCCTCCACCAGCAAAAAGGGTGCGACTCACTTTATGGCCACACTCCCTTTATTGTGGTGGGTGGTCTGGAGCCCAGTCCCAATACCTCAGGTCTGCCTGTATATTCAGTTCTTCCCACAATGCTGCTGGCCTCCAATTTACAGACAACGGAAACGAGGCTCCGACAGGTTAAGCTATTTGCCCAAAGTCAAACTAGAAGGAAAACGGTCATTGATAGCAGGTCTTCCTTCATAATTTGGGATCATGAGTAGGTCAAAGCCCGCCCAATCCAGTCCAGCTGGGACACCTTTGCCTCTAGGTAGGCTCTGCCTCTGGCTGTTGACGGGCAGCCGTGGTGCTGGGCCGTGGCCTGGGCTCGCACACCAGGCCTACTCCTCACCCAGGGAGGAGCTGTTCCCATGGAGGGGCGGAGGGGGACAGTGGGGGGCTGTTACCTTAGCGACGGACGGGAGCGCCGCGGTCCAGTGCTGCTCCCCAGGTGGGTGGGAGGGCCCGGCGGCCTTCCTCAGGTATCGCCCGTGGGCCTCGCAGGAGTTCAGGATGTACAGAGCACAGGCCAGGGCGTAGCCTCCCCAGTTAGACACGCCTGGAACAACATGAGATTGCCACACAGAGCTGGTGACGAGGTCCACGGTCCATCCCCTTCCTCTAAGCATCGGAATGCGTCTCAAGAGTGGGCCCGAGACCCGTGGCGCCGGGGACTTGCTGGAAACACAGACTCCAAGGCTGTATCGTGGGACCTGCTTCATCAGAAGCTCGCTGGGGCCGTGGGGCCACGCGGAGGTTTAACAAGCCCCTCAGGTGATTGTGATTCAAGTTAAAGTGTGAGACGCACGGCTGCCCAGCACCGTTTGGGTATGTGTACCACCGTTCGCTCACTATAATTCACTGGCTGTAGGTGTATGTCGCTGTGAAAAGCTCGTAGGTTTATTGACTTTTGAGTCCTGCCTTCGGTTGCCTGGGCAGGGCCAGACCCAATGACTTCCGGGCCCGCGGGCAGCACGTTCCCCAGCCCTGCTCTGAACCACCTGGGTTTGTACTGTTAACGAGTCAGAGAACAGGATTCAGGCCACGCCCAGGAGCCCTTCCAGAACGCTCCCTATGGCGTGGCTGCCAGACCTCAGGCTGCATGGAAGCCTGTCCTCAGAGGGGCCCACAACAGCCTGGCACCTGAGTTGTATCAGCGCTTCCCTCCTCTTTGGTCAGCCCTAAAGGGCCAGTTCCCCCCTGGGGGCCACCTCACCGGCTCTTCTCCGAAACCTGCTGGAGCTAGTTCTCCCTCGGGTGAAGAGGATTGATCAAGGACTGCGGAGCTCCGTGTGTAGAGGATTAAGAGAGAGAGGGTGCCCTGGCCGGTGGGGCTCGGTGGTGATAGCACCGGCCTGAAAACCGAAGGATCTCAGGTTCATTCCCAGTCAAGGGCAACCACCTGGGTTGCCAGTTTGCTCTCTACCACCCAGTTAGGGCACCAGGGCACCTGGGGGAGGCAGCTAGTCAATGTGTCTCTCTCACAAAAATGTTTCTCTTTCTCTCCCCTCCCTTCCTCCTTTCCACTCTCTCTAGAAAGCAATGGAAAAAATGCCCTTTGGTGAGGATTAACAACAAATTAAAAAAAGGAAGGAAGGAAGGAAGGAAGGAAGGAAGGAAGGAAGGAAGGAAGGAAGAAAAGGAAAGAAAGGGAAGTTCTCAATCAGGGGAGAGAGGGACAGTGCACACAGCCCACCACAGGGTGACACAATCGTGAATGAGTCATTCGCAAAGGATTATGGGGCACTCATTTTGACTGATTTGGAAAAGGGTCATTTAATATGGGCCTGGGTAGAATTCACCAGAGGAAGAGTGAAGGTAGGAAAAATCCAAATACCCACTGAATACAAAAGATATGGCATGAAAATGCAAGTCATATATCAGAATAAGATGGTGAAGATTATGTGGTGTAATGATACCATAGTCCACTGATTCTATGATGCGCTTTTGTTTTTTACATTTACATCTCTGAAACTGAGATGCCTCTTGCACTCAATACCATCTTACAGATACAAACGGCAGTGTTTTTCTTTCTTAGCGATATATAAAATAATGGTCATTGTTGTCATCAATGGCACCTTATAGTCAATGGAACAAAGTAACTTGCTTCGGTTGAATGCTCACCATGTGTGGCACTGTTGTAAGGCCTTCCACAGGTTAGCCCCTGGCGCCCTTACAAGAAGCCTGTGAGGTATAGGTATTTATTATGATTTTAATTTACAAAACCGGGGAACAGAACAGAGGGGTTAAGTCACCTGCCTAAGGTCACACAGCTAGTAAGTGGTGGGCCTAAGACGTGAACTCAGGCTGCTGCCTCCAGAGCCCATACTCTTAAAATATATATTTTTAATTGTATTAAAAAAAAACAAAACCCACATAGAACTACCATCTCAGCCATTTTCAGGTGTATAGTATTAAGTATAACCACACTGTAAAGCCACTCCTGAGCCCATACTCAACCTCCCAGCAAGTGTGGAAATAAAAACGTACGCATAGTAATTCTAAAGGGAAAGAGAAGTATTTAAAATGCAGGGGTGCCAGGGAGAAACTACGTACAACGGGCATGCATGGAGCATGAGAACGAGAAGCAGGCGTGCAAAGCTGGACATGCTGGCTGTTCTGGGGAGACGGTGGTGTCTGTGCCCCTTCCATCCCCGTCACTGTCTGCCTTTTGGAAATATCTGGAGTATTGTTGTTACATCATCCTTCCCGCGGGGAAATTAAACTCATGCTGCATCGGTACAACGACAGGAGCCGTGCATGGCTGGATCCTGGGGTACATCGTGGGATCAGGCTCGTGAGGCTGGGAGGGCCCCACAACCAGGAAAGGAGCCTGGACTTGAGCCCCACATGCAGGGGCCCTGCTGCTGAGTCCCTCTGCAAACTCATCTTTGTGCTGATCTGGCCCCTCCCCCTGGGCGGCCAGGCCTCTCCCCCTGGGCAGGACAGGAGGACAGGACAGACAGGACAGCAGGCCTCTGGGGACGGGGCGCCAATGGCAGTGGACCCCGTCGGGCCTGACTGATGCTGGGCCCGGCTAGCTGCTGACCCTTCCCGGGTCTGCCTCCCTCCCTGGTGTCAGGAGCCGAGGACGGAAATGAGCAGGGCTCATCTGTACCTCCTGACTCCCTCTCCTGGGACCTCCCTCTGCCTGTGGCCCCGAGTCCACTCAGCCTGCTCCAAGCGCAGTGGATCTCCTGTGGCCGCCCCGCCCGGGCCTTACAGAGGTTTCCTCCGACCCTCTGTAAGTGTGAGGACAGCGAGGCTTGGGGATAAAAGCTGCCATCGGCCTGATTCCAGAGCCCTTGTTCTTTCTGGGCTACACGGAGCGGGAGGAACAGACGCCCTTCTCTGTCTTCAGGTCCCAGCGCTCCCGACCCCAGCTGGAGGGGCCCCGTTCACCCCCTGCAGCCCCACGCCCACAGGTCTTCACCCGAAGCTTTCATTCCAAACAGCCACCCTCTCCCCACGGCCACGTGGGATCCCCTCCTCTCTTTAGGGGACCCCACCTGCTGCTGAAGTCATCACCACATCAGGGATGCATCGACGGGTCAAGCCCTTGGGGTTTGACCAATTTTATGAAGAATCTAGTATCTGAAGATAAACTGGAGGAAACCTGAGGACTTCCAAAGAAATTCTCCCGAGGTTCTCTGCCCCTGGGATCCAAGGCCCCAGGGTAAGGGGGCCGGCAGATAACGGATCTGCCATCAGCCCGCAAACACCGAGGCCTGAGGTTTCCGCCTCCTCTTCTGGGTGTCCCGGCTGAAAAGCCAACCCAGAGTAGAGACCAGAGACGCAGCCTGTGGACATCTCTTCAGATGCCTACCTGCTATCTCCACGTCTTCTTTGTGAGCTGTCTGTTTCAGGTCTTTTGCCCTTGTTTTAATTGGGCAGTTTGTTTTCTTATTGTGGAGTTTTAAGCGTTCTTTGTATTTATTTATTTGTTTGTTTGTTTGTTTATTTATTTATTTATTGGATAAACTTGTGGCTAGACAGGCTGTGAGCCAGGCCCCACCCCCTGGGCAGCCAGGTCCCTCCCCCTGGGCAGCCAGGCCCCGCTCCCTGGGCAGCCTGGCCCCGCCCCCTGGGTGCACTGGCCAGCCCTCCTAGCACTCACCAGCGATGACAGCGAAGTCAGCCTCCACGTCACAGGCAATGACATCCCCATTTCGTATGTGGCTCTTCACGGCCTCCTTCACCTTGCCCATCCCAAGCTCATTGCCTCCGTCACCAACCCCTAAAGGAGAGACAAACCGAGTCAGTATATATACAATAGGATCAGGCCAAAAGGGGTTTGTGGGGCAGGGCCATCCCTCGACACGGGCCTCACTGCCTCTGGGAAAAGAAGGGAGTTGGCTCTGGATATATTTCCAGACAACCAGGAGATGTACGTCTCCTTTAGGTATTCTAGAAAATTCTCTAGTTAAAAATGAGTCAACGTTTGGCCCAGCCAGTGGGTGAGCATCCCTCAGTGGTTGAGCGTCAACCTATGAGCCAGGAGGTCACACTTTCCTTTCCTGTTGCCTCTTCAGTCGTGCATTTCTGTTCCGGTTCCAATGCCTCCTCATTGGTCAGTTCCTCAGGAACCACCGCTAGGAACTGCTCAATGCCATCTGCACCTGCAGCCGGGCGTTTGCCATCTCAGCCACAGCCTGGGTGATTTTTGCAACCTCCTCATCCCTGGCAAGTCCTTTGACATCGTGGACAAACCTCCTGAGTGTCTTCTTCCACTCGCCATTCACACATGGCGGGAGGACATCAGCCCAGCACAGCAAGGCTCCTGACACGGAGATAGAGGCTGCAGTCCTTGGTAGCCGAATCAGTGTATTCTCAGTGTCTTCCTCCCGAGGCAGCAACAGCCTGGGCAAGGGTCACCCCCCGGGAGTAGGTCTTAAATGCTGGTGTAACTTCTCAATGGATTGTTTGGATCAAAGAGATGGTGTCTGGAGACAGAAACACCACTTTGAGATTGGGATGGAGATCACCAATAAGAGGAGGGTGTCTGGAGCATTGTCAACGATAAGCAATATTTTGAAAGACATGTTAATCTCCAAGCATACCTCTCCCTTGTGCTGACATAGCAACTCAGGAGGGCATCCTGGGAGAGGAGCTGGGTCACCCAGGCCTTCTTGCTGCCCCTGGAGGACAGCGCTCAGTGAAAAGCTCCAGGCCCCGGGGTTTGCCCTGTGCCATATTAAAGGGGTTCAATCTGTAGCCTGTAGCCCTGTCCTTAGAAGCCTTGAAACCTGGCACGGCCTTGGCCTCCACGTGGACGAAAGAACGTTCAAGCATCTGTTTCCAGAATAGGGCGGTTTCCTCAGGATGGACTATTTGTTCTGGCAAGTAGTTTCCCTCCATCATAAGCTTATCTAGAGCTTCCAAAAATTCTACTTCTCCAGCTGCCTTCACTCCAGCACTGGCAGACTCACCACTCACTTTCACATCATGTACGAATAACAATTCTTTTTTAAAAAGGATATGCTTATTGACTTGAGAGAGAAAGGAAGGGGGAGAGAGGGAGGCAGGAAGGGAGAGAGGGAGGGAGGGAGAGAGAGAAAGAGAGAGAGAGAGAGAGAGAGAGAGAGAGAGAGAGAGAGAGAGAGAGGGAGAGAGAGAAACATGGATCGGTTGCCTCCTGTATGCACCCTGACCAGGGACCAAACTCACAACCTGGGCACGTGCCAGACCAAGAATCAAACCAGTGACCTTTGGGTGTACAGGACGATGCTCCAACCAACTGAGCCACACTGGCCAGGGCTGAATGCTGTTCTGGAAGTGTTTAAATCACCCAGAGCTGGCAGCAGATTCACCGTAGTAGGGCCCACCCTTTTCTTTCAAGGTCACCAATAAACCTTGTGCTTGGTCGTGACCGTCATGGTGCTGAGAAGGACGTGCTTCTGTGTCTGGTCCCGAATCCAGATCATCAGAAGCTTCTCCATGCCTGACATGGCACCTTTTCAGGTTTCCATTGGTCTCTTTGCTTTCAATGAAGCAGATCCTTCAATGACTTTCATTGCTTTGTTTGTTTGTTTGTTTGTTTGTTTGTTTTGTTCTTCAAAATGGTAGCTGTGGTGGAATGGGATAGGCAGACGGGTGAGCAGTGACCGTCGCTGATCTGCCATCTTCGGAGTCCTTAACCATTTTTAATTTAATTTCAATCACTGGACATGGACGCCCCAATGGCTTCAGCCTGCACCCTGGGTGCTTTTTCGGAACAGTTTGCAGACCCGGGACAGCCCATCGGAGGAGGGGAATAATGGCAACACCTCGTAGGGGAATTTGGTCTATTTCGGTCTCTGCTCTTGAGCATTTTATGACTTTCATCCCTGTGTTCCTGACGGAGCTCACAGTGTCTCTGCGAGGGCCAGGGCTCGGGCGGTAAGCGAAAGGTGGGTGTCTGGGTTCTCAGTGAGCGCTCCGTGCAGGACGAGGCGGCTGCCTGGTAAATGGAATGGGGTGTTTGTTGGTTGAGTAGTAAGAAATGACAGCCAGGTAAGGAGTCCTGCTGAGCATGGGCTATTGGAAGCCACGGGAGGGACTTAAGCCACCGAGGCCCAGAGAACTATCCAGAGGCCCACAAAGGGGGCAGCTTGGTGGTGCAGATGTCAGATCCCCTGGGATCTTGGGGAGGAGGGGTTGGTGTGGGATCAGCACAGGTTGGGGATCTGTTTGACGGGAACTGCAGCTCCTTTGGACCCCGATTGCTCCTTTGGACTCAGACACCCTTTCCTTCTCCACCCTGGGAATTCTCCCACTGCCCACCCTCCCCCCCCCCCCCCCCCCCAGGCTCTAGGTCCTAGGCGCCGGCCCAGAGCGACAGGAACCACAAAACCAGTGACACCGGTGCCTACCACGCCCGAGGCCACTTCTGGGAAAGACCAGGGTGGGTTTGCACGAGCTCTCTGCTCTGCCGGGAAGACTTTCATTGACTCATTAGAACCTTAAAAGCCCGAGGTGACTAATGAGTCTGGGAAAGGCTCCCGGTTGGAGAAAACGGATGAAGGCAGACTGAATGGCCATCGGGTTAATGGCTGCAGGGTCTGATCCCTGATGCCCCCAGGGGAGGACGCCTTACAGAAATCCACCGAGTTCCTGAAAAGCTCCGCTCCCAGTCCGCCCGGCAGCAGCCATGAGCTGGGCAAGATAGAGAAGCCTCCTGTTTGGACACTAGACCTGCCTTCCCTGCCTCACGGGGTCTTAGAGAAGCTTCAACAATACAGCAAATGGGAAGCCTCTGAAAACGATCACTTCTGTGCTTTCCACGAAGGACCACGCTAGGATACTGTTAGCAGTCAAGAGTTGGCACTGTATTTAAAAAATAAAAAATAGCCAAGACCGGTTTGGCTCAATGGATAGAGCGTCGGCTTGGGAACTGAAGGGTCCCGGGTTCGATTCTGGTCAAGGGCATGTACCTTGGTTGCGGGCATATCCCCAGTGGGGGGTGTGCAAGAGGCAGCTAATCGATGACTCTCTCTCATCGATGTTTCTAGCTCTCTATCTCTCTCCCTTCTTCTCTGTACAAAATCAATAAAATATATTTAAAAAATAAAAAAATAAAAATAAAATAAAAAATAAAAAATAAATAAAAAAAATAAACCTTCTGCTGAAACCGGTTTGGCTCAGTGGATAGAGCCTCGGTCTGCGGACTGAAAGGTCCCAGGTTCGATTCCGGTCAAGGGCATGTACCTTGGTTGTGGGCACATCCCCTGTAGGAGGTGTGCAGGAGGCAGCTGACTGATGTTTCTCTCTCATCGATGTTTCTAGCTCTCTATTCCTCTCCCTTCCTCTCTGTAAAAAAAAAAATCAATAAAAAAAAATATTTTTAAAAAAGAAATGGCACTAATCACATAGCTAACACATGTTTTAAAATTAAGATGCTTCCTAAGATGACACATAGTATACTTGGTACATTCATCCCATGCGTCCACCATAATATGCCAGGCCTTGATATTATTATTAATTCTTCTTCTTCTTCTATTGTTCGTTTTAATAGTTTAGAGTTGGGCAAAGATGCAAGGCTCCATGCCATTTCCCTTGGTTGCCTGTGGGAACGTTGGCTTTCTGAATGACGTGGTGGTTATTGTCCATGCAGACCCTCTGTGGGGTGGGGAACAATGGTCCCCATAAAACTCTTTCCTGTCCTCTGTTCAATAGCCAATAAAAAGGCACTCGGTGCGGGCACGTCCTGAATTCTCGGTGCCTCTTGCTTACCGGTTGATGCGATTCCAGGAATTTTCCGTGCTGCCAGGAAAAGGTCGTCGATGGGGTCCACCAAATGCTTGATGTTCATTTTCCTCGCGTTGTAGTAATTGCCGTCCGCAGCCCTGCCTGCGCGCTCGATCGCCACCAGGTGGTCGAACCTGCTGGGAACAAGAACACAGCGTCCTGGAGCAGAGGTGGCGGCCTTGGAGGACACGTCCCGCCCTCTTGGATTCCTTCATTCCTACAGAACTTAGCTGGACATCTGCTCCGTGGCGGGGCCTGTGCTGGAGCTTGTCTATCTCCGTGGTCGGCAAACTGGGGCTCTCGAGCCACATGCAGCTCTTTGGCCCCTTGAGTGTGGCTCTTCCACAAAACACCATGCCCCGGGAGAGTCTATTTTGAAGAAGTGGCGTTAGAAGAAGTTTAAGTTTAAAAAAGTTGGCTCACCCTAACCGGTTTGGCTCAATGGATAGAGTGTTGGCCTGCGGACTGAAGGATCCCAGGTTCGATTCTGGTCAAGGGCATGTACCTTGGTTGTGAGCACATCCCCGGTGGAGGGTGTACAAGAGGCAGCTGATGGATGTTTCTCTCTCATATGTTTCTCTCTCTCTCTCCCTTCCTCTCTGTAAAAAATCAATAAAATATATATTTTTTAAATTTGGTTCTCAAAAGAAATTTCAACTGTTGTACTGTTGATATTTGACTAATGAGTTTGCCGACCACTGGTCTATCTGATCATGGTAAGAAACAATGTCAGAGCCAAAACCGGTTTGGCTCAGTGGATAGAGCATCGGTCTGCAGACTGAAAGGTCCCAGGTTCGATTCCGGACAAGGGCATGTACCTTGGTTGTGGGCACATCCTCATTAGGGGGTGTGCAAGAAGCAGCTGATCGATGATTCTCTCTTATTGATATTTCTAACTCTCTATCCCTCTCTCTTCCTCTCTGTAAAAAATCAATAAAATATATTTAAAAAAAGAAACGATGTCAGAATCTTTAGAGATTTATCAGAGTCGGAGGCCATGACAGCTGGAAGGCTGAAAGTCAGGGTCACGGCCGTGGGCATTGCTGGAGCCTGGTCCAGACCTCCATGAACTGGCATCCAGTGGTGTGAGTGTGGCTGCTATTGGCCCACCACTGCCACATCCAGGCTCCTGCTCAGTGTACAGGCACAAATAGACAAAAGGAATTGAAATGTTAGACCAATGAATCTACCACGTGATGAGCTTCCTTAGACAGAGGCAGAGAGGTAAGGGGCACAGGTGGCGTGGTGGTGAGGATGCAGGCTGTGAGCTGTGCAGGTCCTCATGCCACTGGCCCTGGGTAAGCGGCTTCACCTCTCTAGAGAAACTGCACTTTTATATCTCTCTAAATTTGCCCCCCACCCCATGATGGAGTTCTTCAAAATCTTAACTGTGCTGTGAAAACAGTGTGGGGCTACTAAAAAAAAAAACCTAAATGGAATTGCCATGGGACCCAGCAATTCCACTGCGGTATGCACCCCAAGGAAGGAAAGCCGGGCGTTGAAGAGGTGGTCACACACCCATGGGCCTGGCAGCATTGCTCACAATGGACAAAAGGTGGGACCACCCAAGTGTCAATCAGCCAGATGCGGCCTCGCATGCCATGGAACAGGACTCCACCTTCAAAGGACAGGACGTCTGATACCTGCTCCCATGGGCACGCGTCTCAAGGACGTTTCGCTCAGTGAAACAAGCAGGTCAGGTCGCTAAAAAGGCAGATCCTATGGGATTCCATGTATGTGAGGGCCCTACAATCGGAAACATGTAGAGACATAAAGCAGAACGGCAGGTGTCAGGGGCTGGGGGTAGGGAGGAATGTGAATGGGGACAGAGTTCCCGCTGGAAATGAGGACAGAGTTGTGCTGGAGGTGGGTGGTGGGGACAGCTGCACAGCAACGTGTATGTCCTTCACGACACAGACCTGCACACTCACAACGGCACATGTCACCACAATAAAGACAGCATCGCAGCCCCGGGTGCTTTCTCTGTGCCCGTTCTGGAAAACAAGGCTTCCTGCCGGCCACATGCCTTGGTTGGGCTGGAATGAGGTGGACGAGCAGCCCTGAGCAGGTGCTGGAAGGTCACCCCAAGCAACGTGCCCCGAGCGGGACAGGTGGCCACTGAGAAGCAAAGCGACTGAGGAAGGAGCAGGCCTGAGTTCCCTCCGGGTGGACATTACTGGTGATGGAAACCAGCCCAGCACTGAGCTCTGGGCGAGACCTATGCAGCCTCTGTTCTAGGACAAGAGCACTGAGTCTGGACCTTCTGCAGGAGCACTCAGCGCCCCCCTCCTGAAGGCGCATTGGTGAAAAATAATAAATAGATAAATAAATAAATAAATAAATAAATAAATAAATAATAAATAAAATATGTAAATATTGCTGATTTCAGAGAGGAAGGCAAATAGAGAAAGAGATAGAAACATCAATCATGAGAGTCATTGATCAGCTGCCTCCTGCAAGCCCCACACTGGGGTTGAGCCCAAAACCCGGGCATGAGCCCTGACTGGGAATCAAACCATGACCTCTTGGTTCACAGTCAATGCTCAACCACTGATCCACACTGGCCTGGCTGACTTTTTTTTAAGCCAGAAGAGCCCGGTTAGCTACCCAGGAAGGAGTTCACTCTTGGGAACCAGCTCCCTGGAAAGTTAGTGCATCTTCTCTAAAGAGCAGAGGCCTCTCTGCCTGTGATCAGATCTGCCTCCCCTCCCTCCATCCCTCCTCTCAGCAGGGGATCGGATTGGCTCCCTCCCTCCCTCCTCTTAGCAGGGGATCCGATCTGCCTCCCCTCCCTCCCTCCTCTCAGCAGGGGATCCGATCTGCCTCCCCTTCCTCCCTCCCTCCTCTCAGCAGGGGATCGGATCTGGCTCCCCTCCTCCCCCAGGAGGAGTTTCTAGCTTCTCCCTCATGAGTCGGAGCTTTGTGTGTGTGTGTGCCACCCTTTCAGGGGTCATAAACTTTTCTAACAGGCACCACACACATTCTCACAGCTTGGAACATCGGATTTGCAATCACACTTTTCCTTGGTGACGGAGGGTCCTCAGGGGGACACCTGCCTTTGCTGTGAGCTGCCATATGGCTGTGCCCTCCATCCAGGCCTATGCAAGCAGTACCCTTCAATTCTACGCGTTAGTGGGTGGTAAACAAGATTTATTGGGTCAGGTTAACATTTTCTGAAAAGCAGATGAAAACAGAGTAGAACAGAACAAAACAGACTAGACCAGATTAGAATGCATTGCCTGAAGCAAGTAAATACTGTTACTTGGAAACTTCTGTTTCAATTGTGTGTGTGTGTGTGTGTGTGTGTGTGTGTGTGGTTTGCAATGCGAAATGTATTACTGTGGGCTGCTGTTAAAAACGTTTGCAAAACACAGCACCAAAATTTACAAGGTCTGAAATGCATCCTACGTACACACAGAAAAGAAGTGTTTTTCCAAGTGTTTGACCACAATACACAGTAAAACACACACACACACACACACACACACACACACACACACACGAAGTTTCACAAGCCAGTACTCGCTATTACTACACAGGACACGCCATGACATCTCTATTTCATGTGACAAAGGTGCTGACTACCCCGCACTGGAATGACTTCCTGGCTCTCCAACGGGTCATGATCTGGTTTGAGAAACATGCTTGTGTTTTATCACCTTCTCCCTCCAAGAAGACGTGCTATCTCTCAGGGACCTGCGACATGGAGAGGCCCCCTGAGCTGCCCCCAGTCACCCTGAACCCCCGGCCTTGCTGGCTAGTCTGGCCCATTGGAGCCCGGGGCCCACGGCTTTGTTCTCTCTGGGGGGCTGACGTGTGCAGGGACGCAGTTGTCAAAGTTAACAATCCGTGGCCTCTCCCACCACCACCCACTGTAAACAGGGCGGGGCCACGTACCTGGGAGACTTGGGGTTCCTCTCATCGCAGAGAAATGCCTGGGCAGCTCCTGCGGATCCGCTCTGGTAGGTTAGGAGCGGGAGTGGGGTCTTCAGAACACCTTGACAAGGCAGACAAAGATTGGACACATCAGCCCTAACCTGTTTGGCTCAGTGGATAGAGCATCGGCCTGCGGACTCTAGGGTCCCAGGTTCGATTCCGGTCAAGGGCGTGTACCTTGGTTGCGGGCACATCCCCAGTAGGAGGTGTGCAGGAGGCAGCTGATCGGTGTTTCTCTCCCATCGATGTTTCTAACTCTCTATCCCTCTCCCTTCCTCTCTGTAAAAAATCAATAAAATATATTTAAAAAGAAAAAGAGTGGGCACGTCAGCCTCTTGTGGGTGTGGGGAATTCCTGCTTGCTTCCCCTAAAGCTTCTTCGGAAATGATCGTTTCCAGGATCAAAGGACATGTCGCTGTAGAATTCTTTGCTGGGTCCTCGGAGACCTCGACCCAGAGAATACAGAGGTATATTTCCTTTTAGTCCTGAGTAAACTCTAAGGCTGGTGGAGGGGGAAGTGAAATTGGGCTGGTGCCACCAATATTGTGAGCTAGGAAATGTGCTCCACACGAATGCCACCATACCACACCAGGGACAGTGAGCAAGACTTTGGCCGAGATGTGACAGACACTCTCTCACCCAATGCTCGCAATGCTGTGTGACAAGAACCATTGTGACACCCATTTTACAGAGGAGGAAAACCGAGGCTCGGGGATGCTAAATCACTCGGGCAAAGCCAAGTATATAGGTCAGTGTCACAACACCAGTGCCCACCTGACTAGGAAGCCCACAGCAGAGCAGAGCTATGAGGTACCGCCCAGTGGATCACATCGGTCTCCACGTATTCCTTCTGTGCCATGCAGGAGGCAGCCGATGGGTGATTCTCACCTATCATTGATGTTTCTATATCTCCTTATCCCTTCCTCTCTCTGAAATCAATTAAAAAAAAATTTTTAAAAAACCCACCAAAACACACAACCCAAACACATACCTTTAAAAAAACAAACACCGAAGCCAGAACACGGCCTTCTCTTCTCAGTGCCTTAGGACTCCCCGTCACCCCCAGAATAAAAGCCCAGGAGCTCACAGTCCCCCTGAGGCCTCTCCCAGTCTGACCCCTGTGACCTCCATGTCCCCCTCCCCAGGTTCTCTTCTCCTCGTCCTTTCTGGGCGAGTCAGCTGACCACTGCCCTCTCTTCACCTCCACCTAATGGCCTCTGCCCTGGCGAAGGTCACAGCCTGAGACATTCTTCCTCTGGCCAGCCCTGGCCCCACTGCTTCATTGACTTCAAGTCTTGGCTTCAATGGCACCTTCTCCAGGAGGTGAACATCCTGTTTAAAATATCAGGCCCCTCCCGGGACTATCTACACTTTACTTTTTCCACGTGTTTCTATTGTCTGTCATGCTCCAGGACAATAGACGGCCAGGAGGGTGGGGTTGTTTTCAGTTTTGGTCACTGATGGATTGCAAGAGCCAAAAATAGTGGCTGGCACACAGGAGGTGCTCACCATACATTTGCTGTGTGATGTGATACGGATGCTGTATGTTCAGACACGTCCTTTTTGAAACGTCTGAAGGAATGGGGGCTTTCGGGTATGCCTACCTAGGGTTGAAACTCTTTTGAGAGGCTAAAAAGGATTTGTGTCTCCTGGAGAATGCATTTTGGCACCAACTGGTTTGGCTCAGTGGATAGAGCATTGGCCTGCGAACGGAAGGGTCCCAGGTTCCATTCTGGTCAAGGGCATTGTGCCGTAGTTGTGGGCACATCCCCAGTAGGGGGTGTGCAGGAGGCCGCTGATCGATGTTTCTCTCTCATTGATGTTTCTAACTCTCTAGCCCTCTCCCTTCCTCTCTGTAAAAAATCAAATATATATATATATATATATATATATATATATATATATATATATATATTTTTTTTTTTTTTTAAGAATGCATTTTGAGGGACAGAGAGCTGGGCAGTGAGAAGCAGGAGAGATTCACCAGGCTCCCAGCTTATGCCTGAACAACACTGGATGAAGGAGGGTGAGATGCCCGAGGCAGGATGAAGGAGGGTGAGATGCCCGAGACCCATCTCGGCACCCCAGCCTGGCAGCCCCATCGCTCACAGCTCTGTGCCCACCTGTGTGCTCCAGGAGCCCGAGCAGCGTGGGGCAGCCCTTCCCATCTGGGCCAGACGAGATGCTGCCATTTGAGCCTCTTCGGTCACTCTATTCTCAGCTCTCCCAGCCCCTACGCCAGGGGTCTAGGCATGCCCTGGGTTGCCAAGAGTCCTCTGTAGGCCACTCCCACCTCTCATAGGTTAGGTTTCAGGTACCTGGGTTCAAATCCCAGATCACCTGGCTCTCTCAGAGCCTCAGTCTCTTCCTCTATACAATGGGGATGATGTGGCTTATACTGAAGAGTGGTTCTGAGCTGGAAGGACTTACAACGCCTGTGTGGAGTGCACACACAGCCGAAGTTCCACAAACACCGACACCTTCCGCCCTCCGCCCTCGCCTCACCGCTCACCTTGCTCAACGGCCTCTTCAACAAGCTTCTCGAACAAGCTCAAGGCTCTGAGGTCCACAACCATGGAGACGCCCTTCTCCAAGGCCTGCAGGAAGGCGGCCAGGGCGATGGCGCCCGGGGGCCCGTCCGTCTCTTCCGGAGGCTCGTGGTTGAAGTGCGTGGGGAACCCGGTGGCGAGGAGCACCGAGCGGCCGTGGGACAGTGCCAGGGAGGCCCTCAGCAGCTCGTCTTTGCGCAGCAGGTGCCCGATGCCCCTGTTGCCTAAAGTTACCAATAAAATAATAAAATCACAAAATAATATAACTGTGTTTCAAGGAGAAACTCATGCAAACGGTAGTTTGTTTCTTTGTCTGTTTCAGAGGTAGTTTTATTAAAAATATATTTTTATTGATTTCAGAGAGGAAGGGAAAAGAAGAGATAGAAGCATCAATGATGAGAGGGAATCGTTGATTGGCCGCCTCCTGCACGCCCCCTGCTGGGGATCAAGCCCTCGACCTGGGTAAGTGCCCTTGACCAGAATCAAACCCGGGATCCTTGAGTCCACAGACCGAAGCTCTATCCACTGAGCCAAACCAGCCAGGGCTCAGAGGTAGTGTTGAAGGATGTGCCAGAGGCTGCCATTTGTTCACCAGAACGTATCCTCTGCCCCTGCCCCACCGGTGAAGGTCAGTGGGGTACATGGCTGGGCAGCCTCTCTCAGTTGGGCTGAAAGGGAATAAGAGTAGGAGTGATGTGTGCCACCTTCTGGCCATGGACCTCCCATGCACTCCTCCAAGCTCTTCCTTTCCTGGGAGTTGGGATGTTGACAACTGGCGCCCTCTAGGGGTCTCATGAGGTGATGGCAGAATGCTGGGTCCCTGAGTGACCTGGTGGAGCAGATCCCCTTCCTGCTGAACTTGAATACCCAAGCCAGAAGTTCCACCCTGGACTGTTATGTGACAGGCATCTATTTCTATTTTATTTTATTTATTTATTTTAAATATAATATATTTTATTGATTTTGTACAGAGAGGAAGGGAGAGAGATAGAGAGTTAGAAACATCGATGAGAGAGAGTCATCAACCAGCTGCCTCTTGCACACCCCCTAACTGGGGATATGCCCGCAACCAAGGTACATGCCCTTGACCGGAATCGAACCCGGGACACTTCAGTCCCCAAGCCGACGCTCTATCCATTGAGCCAAACCGGTTTCGGCTATTTCTATTTCATTTTATTTGAGCAAAGCATCTCGGGGCTTATTGGTTACAGCAAACCTCACAGAAGGAGGAAGGGACATGGTACTGTCTCAGTGGGGGATTCCCCAAAAGGAGACCCTAAGACATCAGAGTATTTCGATGGAATGTGAGTGCAGCTATTTCCATGGGAAGTGAGTCGGGGAAAGAAGCCAGAAGGTGGAAGAGGAGACACGGTAGAGAAAAAGGAGAGAGGCCGCTAACGCACATGTGGGCCAGCAGATGAACCCTGAAGGCATCTGGGGCTCAATCCGGTGAGAAGTGGCGTGGAGCCTGGCCAGTGTGGCTCAGTGGTAGAGCGCAGACCCACGCGCCAGGAGGTCATAGTGCAATTCCTGGTCAGGGCACATGCCCGGGTTGCACGCTCGTTCCTCACTAGAGGGCGTGCAGGAGGCAGTGGACCAAGGATTCTCTCTCATCGTGGATGTCTCTCTTTCTCTCTCCCTCTCCCTTCTTTTCTAAAATCAATTTTAAAAAAAGAAAGGAAAGAAATGGTGTGGAGCTCAGTAGAGGGCTGTTCTTCCGGAGGACAGGGGGACTGGGCAGGGTGGCACTGGTGTGAACGCTGCCCACCGGGACGTTGGCTCCTCGCACTCCTGGGCTGTGCCTGCTCTGGGGCGGAGCAGAGACCCCGGCCTGCGGTGGGAGCTGTTGTTCTGAGAGCTGGGGCCGGGGCAGGGCACCAGCAGCGCCCGCCGGAGCTGCCGCCGGTGGCTGCCAAGCCGGTGGCAGCCGGGCAGGCAGCACAGCTTCCCGGCTCTCGGCACGCACCCCCGTGCCTGTGTCTGCAGGCGGAGCACGTCTGTGCCGTGGCGGCAGGATGTGACTCAGCGCTCCCATCCCGCGGGGGCCAAAAGGAGAGGTGGGCCCGAGGGACGTCAGCCTGCCTCGGAGGTGCCGGGGGACTCTGCCGGAACACGGGGCTGGATTCCTGTTTGGGAGGAAAAGCTCCAGATTTAGGATCTGGACATTGACATTCTGCGTGACCTTGGCCTCGTCCTGGATTGCTCTTGGCCTCCGCGTTCCTACGAGGAGCCTGGGGGGGCCCAGGTGCGGGGAGGCTGGGCGGGAAGGGCCCCCACACGCACAGCCGGCCGGAGTGGGAGCAGAACACTCATCGGTGGGGCCTTAGGTTTGTCCGCTGGAGCCAGCCATCGCTTCTGGGAAGGGAACCTAATAAAGCGGTCAGCAATGAACAGAGTCACAGGAGGTCCGCTGAGGCAGTGCTTACGGTGCCAAACAGGATCGCAGTCACAGCGGTGGGACGTTTGTAAACGGAATTCTATGTGCACATCAGAAAGATGGTTGTAGAAGGCGGATGACATGGGGAAATGTTCACAGTGCATTAAAAAGTTTCAAAAGCAGGCTCTAAAGTAGTATCACAGCATTGATTCAGAGAGAGAGAGAGAGAGAGAGAGAGAGAGAGAGAGAGAGAGAGAGAGAGAGAGATTGTTTGTGTCAGTCTTATAGGCTCAGGACTGAATAGAAAGACTTTTCAGGGCCAACATTTGGGATGGGATGTTGGCAATTTTTATAGCCTCTTTACTTTCCTATATTTATGCAGGAACATGAGTTGCTGTTGATAAAAGGAGAGTAAAATAACATTTTGAAAGAAATTAAGCTGTAGCCTATTTCATAAGATGTAATGAGCACCAAAAGAAGAAAAACAAAACAAAAAAAAAACAACACCAAACCCTGTCAACTCTACAGTAGGCTGCACATTTGTGATGGTTTTATTATTAGTGCAAACACGACTGTTATAAATCTCCAGAGTCTCCAGGCACTTCAGAGGTGTGCCAACGTCCTCTCAGAAATGACAGAGTGGCTCTATTATGAGCCCAGAGAGCAGTGCTCGGTCCACTGCCCTTCCTCCGTGTCTGCTTATTTAATAGAGGAAGAGTGCCGCGCATCTGGGGCCTGAGGATCCAAGATGCCCCTTGGCCGGCGATCTTGGCCCATTCAGACGGTCACAGATCCACCTTTGCCCCGAGCCCCACGCTTCAAGCCCTGACCGACCCCGTCTGCACAGGCACCAAGGTGGGGGGGGGGGAAGGGTGGGGAGCACGCTGGCCACCCTCCCAGCTCATTTTTATTAAGCGCTGGGTGCACTGTGTCTGCAGTAAATCCACTTTGCAATTATCTTTTTCTTTTTTTTTTAATCTGAGCTAAAGGCAGGGCCAATAATTCATCTTTCCTCATGATCCTCATGCTGTGTGAGAGAGCCGTCAGCATGGGGGAGAATATTGGTGAGAGAGAAAGTATTATAGAAGTTTGTAAAAAAAAAAAAAAAAAAAAAAAAAAAAAAAAAAAACACCAAGGAGATTAACTGTGCAAGAGGCTAGGTGTGCACAGCCATGAGTGTTCCCCTCTGTACATGCGTATGTCCTAGAAGGTGTATCTGGGGGCGGGAGGGGGTGGGGACGGCTATGTCCCACATCTACTGTGTGTCTGTAGGTTAGAGAACTGTCTTCCCTGCAGGATAAAGGAATGAGTGACCACGTGAGAGGCCTGACAGACAGACAATCAGGCAGGAAGCTGAGCCACTGGGGGCAACCTTTGCTCCCAGTGGCAGGGGAAGGTCGAACATGATTCGGGCTGGGTTGCTCTGTCAGGTTCTGGGCCTCGGTGTCGGCCAACACAAATGGCCACCCAGGCTGTCGGCCCGTGGCCCTGCGCAGGCGCTGTTCTCCACCCCAGGGTCACCACCATGAGCGGTCGGGGTCTCAGGGGTCTGGCCTGGAGGGTTGACCTCCCCAGGATGGTCTCACGCCTCTGCTCCCCGCAGGCCCCACCACCGATCTAGGTGCCTGTTTGGGGGACAGGGGTCTGGTCGGCCAGCAGCGAGGCCACAGACGGTCAAAGTGCAAGAACTACGGGGGGTGGAGTCACAGCCCGTGAGAAGGGCAGGAGAAGGGTGGGGTATGAGTCAGAAGAGGAAGGGCACGTGAAATGCCGGGCACAAGCCATTCAGACTCAGATTCCAACGTATCCCACACTTCCTTCTGCCCAACCATCTCCTAGGCATGTGGAAGTGGACAAGTTTCTTAACCTTACATGCCTCAGTTTCCTCAGCTGTTAAAAGACATTCCTAATAGCTGCCTCCAAGGGTTATTGGGAGAAGTTAATAAGATGAAACATGTACATGCTTTTAGCACATGCCTGACCCAGACAGAGTAAAACTCAGTGGATAGTAACTACTGTGCTCGTGACCTATCAGAACCCCTGAGAGAAAGGTATTCTTGTTATTACTCCAGTTACACGGATGAGGGAAATGAGCGGCTGTGAAGACTATACCTTGCTTCTCCGTGAGCCTTTGTCAGAAACACACACACACACACAAAACAGAACAGAAAAACCCCAAACCACTCAAGCACAATGGCGCCCTCTGCTGGCCACCATCTCTAATTTAATTGAATTAGAAATACAGCCGGTAAAGGAAGATGCAGCAGGAAGTTGAAAGCCCCCCAACCAGCCCTTCAGCAAACCGCCTCTCAGTTGGAACCAGCAGATTCCTCGTGGGCCCCACCCCCCTCTCCTTGTCTCGAAAGCCAGAGGCTCACAAACCACGGGACGATGTTTTCTCTGAGACGCAGTTGCAATAGACATATCAGCTACAAATGTGAGGCAAACTGCAGGGTCCCGCCCACCAGGATCTCCCAAAGAGTAGAATCCCAGCCCCTGCTCCCAGTATAAAAAACAAAACAAAACAAAACAAAAAAAAACGAAACAAACAAAAAACCAAACAAAAAAAAACTGCTCTGTGCCCAGCCCCGGGGCAATGGGGCGATTAGGGCCACTGTTAAATGCATGGATGAAGCCGTTTAAACGGTGGCACTTGACTACCTAGAAACCAGTCTCCCTTTTTTCTGACCTCGCCAACCCCAGTGCAGTTCTGGCAACATGCCCAGCTAACAAGCTCGCCTCCCAAACTCGCTCACATGTTTAAGGTTGAATATTTTGGGGGGGAAATAAAGAAGAAGAAAAATCACCCTTTATTCTACTACCCAGAGACTATCACCTTCAGTACTCTGGTGCATTTACTTATAGCCTTTTTGGAATTCATATGCAGTATAAACATTTTTTTTTCTTAAGTGAAGAGTTTATCACTTTTTTTAAAATATATTTTATTGATTTTTTTACAGAGAGGAAGGGAGAGGAATAGAGAGTTAGAAACATCGATGAGAGAGGATCATCGATTAGCTGCCTCTTGGACACCCCCTACTGGGGCTGTGCCTGCAAACAACGTACATGCCCTTGCCCGGAATTGAACCCGGGACCCTTCAGTCCGCAGGCCGACACTCTATCCACTAAGCCAAACCAGTCCCGGCGTGTATAAACATTTCTAAAAATCATACTATAGCCCGCCTTGTGTGGCTCAGTGGTTGAGTGTAGACCCCTGAACCAAAGGGTCACTGGTTCGATTCCCAGTCAGGGCACATGCCTGGGTTGCAGGCTCCATCCCCAATAAGGGGTGTGCAAGCAGCAGCAGATCAATGATGTTTGTCTCATCAATGTTTCTGCCTCTCCATTCCTGTCCCATCCTCTCTCTCTAAAAATCAATAACATAATTTTAAAAAAATCATTCTATAGATACAATTCCATGCTGCCTTTTTCACTGAAAAAGGCAGGGACGACTTCCTTCAGGCCCTGACGGCGTGGATGTTTTGTTCCTTACCTGGGTCTACGGCAATTACAGTCTCTAGCTCCCTGATCTTCTGCACGGCCGAAGAGGATGCGATGCTGTAGTGCAAAGGATCTTGGGAAACAAGATGGACCTCTGGAATTCCTTCTGGGGTGAGACAACCGGCTGGAGCCTCCAAATCCTTCAGGTCAGTCATAACCGTGGAGCCCGGGGCGCTGGTGAAAGCCAGCGGGGTCTCTGAAACACACGGCAAGAGGGATGAGCCCACCCCACTTCATCAAGCCCAGTGCATTCTGGTCTCGCCTGTCACTGAGGGACAAGAGAGCGCCATGCCCCTCCTCTCCCAACCGCACTCCTTGCCCTGCTGGCTGGCACTATAGGCTGGCTTATGGCTAAATAAGTTCCCGGTAAGCAGGTACCTCCACATCTTAGGAACGTGAGGATGAGGTGAGTGTGGGAGAAGTGAAGTTTAGCCACAGCTACAGGGGGGCCGAGGGCTCCATCAGTGGAACCCCACGGACATCAGAAAGCACTTTCTGAACATCCACCATTTCACTCCCTTTGAGCAAATGCTCTGTTTGCCAACAAACAGCTCTCTCTGAGCGTAGCTTCTGTTTTTCTCCGAGCACTTATATTTTGCTTTGGTTTAGGCTTGTGGTCGGCAAACTGTGGCTCTCGAGCTACATGGCCCTTTGAGTGTGTCTCTTCCACAAAATACCATGACCTGCGAGTCTATCTTGAAGAAGTGGCGTTAGAAGAAGTTGAAGTTTAAAAAATGTGGCTCTCAAAAGAAATTTCAATCGTTGTACTGTTGCTATTTGGCTCTGTTGACTAATGAGTTTGCCGACCACTGGTTTAGGCTAATTTTGTTCTTTGGAAAACTCTCTCCTGCTAGCTGACAGCAATGTGAGGCACTCCAGCAGAATCACTAAGAACATGACTTAGCATGTCCAACTGCAGATGCAACTTTATCCTCTCCAAACCTGCATCCACAACTATAAGACAATGATAACGCTGGCACAGGATGGGGGAGGGGCCTAAGACCTGGCCTGGCACATAGTAGTGCCCAATATATCCATGTTAAATAGCCAGAACCCCATGCCTCACCAGCATATTAGAGATGCTTTTTCCTACCATGAGGCCGTTCTGATAGCGAAACTCCCATGAATGCTTTCAAATAAAGTCAAGGTGATGCTCAGTTCTACCATTGGTGGTGCGCTTGTGGCAGGCACTAGAATTTCCCAGTGTCTACAACAAAGGGTGGCAATGGTTATATTTTTACATTTCGCTCACATCCCACCCTCTCTGTGAGCTAAATGGGGCCCTCGTGTGGCTCTTCATTGTAATATCACCCTGGGCCTTGGGGGAAAAAATGTACTGACAGTGTTGCTTGCAAACACCACGTGAAGTGGGTTTGTTTAGTCATGCTGTCTGTTTTCACCGTTGCTTTCAAAACCTCCAAAACGTTTCAAAAAGTCAACCTAAACGATGGCCCTGGAACTAGCTACGAGCCTTCTGGGGAGAGAAATATATCGAATCAAGAGAATTTGAACTGAAGGACAAGCTGCTCTGGCGGGATTGAAAAATATAAAAAATTAAAAAAAATTAAAAGCCAGAGATATCTCTGCTGTGAGCTGCGGGCCTGTCACATGACTTCACTCCTTAAGTCTCTGCACTGTGGGCCCATCCTTTCGAAAACTACAGACCCCCAGGTCCCACCCGAGGCCAGAGCAGCTGCCCGCGAAGGCCGGACGTACGGGAGCCGCTGACAGCTTCGAGACTGGTCAGCTGGGAAGGCCAGAACACCGGGACCTCCCCCGGCGGGCATGGCACCGGCTCCCCGTAGTCCGGTCTGGAAAGGTCTCGGATTCCCAGCAGCTCTGCGGAGGGAAAAGGAACGTGAATTCCACCAGGGCCTGCCCTGGCAAGCTACTATTGGAGTTGAACTTGTGGAGACGTGCATGGTTCTTTCTCCAAGAGGAACTCTACCCGCAGGATTGCTGCAGGTGGCACTGGAGAAGGGTGGGGAGCAGAAAAGGAATCGGGCGTAGCAACTCAGGATGCTTGCTGACTTCGGGGCCCCTCGGAGGGACAGGGGTCTCCAAGGCCTGCTGTGACTGCCGGAGGCGGCTCGGGGCCATCAGCCCAGCACCCGCACTGTACAGACTGCCAACAAAGCCAGGGCCTTTGAGTTTATCGCGGCACAGACTGAGCCACCGACCGCAGACCCAAACCCTGCCGGCAGGGGGTGGCACGGGCTGATGGCATTGTCACAGAATGCCGGGCTGTGTCCGACTTGGTTACACAGCCGAGCGAGTTCAATGACATTAACACTCACTCGCACCCAAGGCCCGGTCCCAAGTCCCGTGTCTTCCCCCAACCAGGCCCTCTGAGAGGCCAGGGCGGCCTCCAAGCCTGGATCTGCTCACTCACTCTCAGGGTTGTTTCCTCGTTCTCAGACTGAGTTCAGATGCTGGGGATCAATGGGCTTCAGCTCACGCGAACCTTTGGAAGGAAGCTGTGTCCTAGCCCCGTGGTCGGCAAACTGCGGCTCGAGAGCCACATGCGGCTCTTTGGCCCCTTGAGTATGGCTTCTCCACAAAATATTATGGCCTGGACAAGTCTATTTTGAAGAAGTGGCGTTAGAAGAAGTTTACGTTTTAAAAAATGTGGCTCTCCAAAGCAATTTCAATCGTTGAACTGTTGATATTTGGCTCTGTGGACTAATGAGTTTGCCGACCACTGCTCTAGCCAAGTATGCCGCTGAATGACAACCGAGGTTCGAGGGGGCGCTGCTGAGCTCAAGTCTCCAGACAAATCGTTCAGCTGCCACACTCCACCACCTGCTTGTCCCGCCCCAGGTCCACCTGAGGGTCACAGGAGCTGTTGTGCCCAGGGCGGTCCCTTTAACCCGAGGGGCACCTGCAAGCCCAGCCCAGGTAATGCAGCTGCGGGGGCTCAGGAACAAAGCCCGTTCCCATCTTCTCGGGCCGAGAGCAGCTGTCCGAGTCACGAGCGAGCCTGGCCACTCACCTGGGTCTCCGATGTGCACGGGCTGTCCTTGCTCCCCGATCAGGGAGCAGCTGGCCTGCACCAGCCTCTCCAGCGCGTCCTTGGGGACGGGCCTCATGGTGACCACCAGAGGGCAGCAAAAGCCAGCAACGGTGGCGCAAGGCACTGTTGTCTGCCAAGAAATCAAGTTTAAAAAAAAAAAAAAAAAAAGTTAAAAAATAGAATCAGCACAGAACGGAGCTCTGAGTACTGAGAGTTCAAGGCAGGGAACGAGGTAGGTAGGAGGTCCCTGGAGCACTTATACTAATATAGCTCCTGCCCCCGTGCGGCATACAGATGAAGACGTTTGCTGGGGATTATTGGTCTGAGACGGAGAATCTTAACTTTGTGGGTGCCGTGGGCCCCCTTGGTATTCTGGCAAGCTCAGGAGGCCCCTCGAAGTGGTGCTTTAGACCACATGAAAGGAAGTACATGGCATTGGAAGGGAAACCAATCATACTGTAATCACAGTTACCAAATGATGAAAACATGTGACCCAGCCACCTGTGTGTCTCCGCATTAACAGATTAAGGAGCAAGCAAGACGACAGACTTGCTAGGATAACTTTGAATTTGTGATTGGCACACAGGCTGATCCTGAGGTCTCTGGAAGACCAGGGGTACAACGATTGAAATTCGGTTTGTCACCTGCATAACCGAAGGCCGCGCTCAAGGTCAGTTTGAGGCTCCGAAAATACTAGTAAAAATACGATTTTTCTTTCCATCCAATTCCATGGAATCCTCTGAATGTTCTCCATGGGCCTCAAGTGGCCAGTGGGCCACAGCTGAAACCGCTGAGGGAAGTGGAGCAGAGGAACCCCCGGGAGCAGGAGGCACCCGTCGCCTTGGCCTCCTGAGCCTGTGTGGGGACAGAGGCCTGTGCCTGGAACACCCCCCCCCCCCCGCCCCCCGCCCTCCCCAGGCCCTGCCTCGCTGTCCTGACTCAGGAGCAGTGGCCCAGGATGGCCTGTGTGACTTCCTGGTGAGGTGTTTTCCCCTGAATGTCCCTGCAGGGGCTTAGGACAGATGTGGGCACGGCCAGGATGTCGTCTGCTGGGACCGTCCTGGCGGCTGACTAAAGGGTTTGCTGTTAGCCCTGGACAGCAGGCAGATGAACCTTGGGGAACCTGCTGAATAACAGCACCCGGGGAGGGCACAGGCCAGGGACCCTCTCAGGAGGCGGGCAGCCATTCCCGAGGGGTGCCCTTCACTCCTCGAGGCAGCCGACTGACTCGCGTCTCCCAGGAGCCAATGTGCAGAGGTGTCAGCATTATATCAAAAGCCCTTTGGTAGCCACTGGGGCAGTGAGTGTCGGAGAGAGACCATGGCTCAGCACGCTCTCCTCAGCACACACTCCGCACCTTTCATGGCCCCTCCCCTCCCTCGGCCCCCACGTTACCCTTACCCTTCTCTCTCCCAGCCCCACAGCCCTGCTTTTGCCTCTGTCCCTTGCTCCCTGAGCCCGTGTCTTCTGCGGCTCACTTCTGCCTCTCTGACTTGCTAATACACTTTCTCTGACAGCTGGGAGCCTTGGCTGTGAATTCTTTCTCAGCCAGAAGTCGGGCACCCAGGTTGCTGAACCCAGGGCCCGTCTGACGCCACCCGGCTAACATCTGGTGCTGTTCTTGCCGCCAACACAGTGACTCAGCCCTCTGCTGCAGCACGAGGCCGCCACAGACAGCGAGCAAATAAAAGAAAAAGAACAAGGAGGGAACCGGGGCTCTGCCGAGCACGGCCTGGCAGAGAGGAGCACCCCGCAAAGCATCGGCCGACAGCCACCTCCGTACACATGGGAGCCGGGAGGCCCAGGCTCCCGTTTGGCTAGGGCAGTGGCCGACAAACTCATCAGTCCACAGAGCCAAATATCAACAGTTCAACGATTGACATTTCTTTGGAAAGCCACATTTTTTAAAACTTAAAACTTCTTCTAACGCCACTTCTTCAAAATAGGCTCGCCCCAGGCCATGGTATTTTGTGGAAGAGCCACACTCAAGGGGCCAAAGAGCCGCATGTGGCTCTCGAGCCGCAGTTTGCCAACCTCCGGGGTAGGGGCCCTGGGAAAGTCCCTTTTTCTCGCCAGGCCTCAGTTTCCTCATCCAACATGAAAGGCCGCAGGTGATGGGCCCCCGGGTCCTCCCAGCTCTTACCTGAAAGTAGGGGGTGAGTTCTGGGGCCAGACCCTGCCTGGACCCTGCCAGCCCCGGAGGCTCTGCCCCACCCTTCCCTACTTCCAAGAAAACTGCAAAGGTGCCTATTTCATGGGTGCAGAGCAGCTGGCATGGTGGGCAGCCTTGTTTGTTGTCAGAGGCAGCGCGGGCCACCCTGGCAGGGGCCCAAACCAGAAGCCTTCAGCTCATGGGGAAACCTCCAGACTGAGTCCCCCGTGAAGAGCCCCGGGCGGGCCGTGGACGCTGGCTGACCGCCGGCCCAGCGCGGTTCCTTCTCGGACCTCACACCGTGTCCCGGGGCGGTCAGTGGAAAGAGGGAGTCTGGTTCCTTCCCCAGGGCAAGTGGTGGCTGGACCGAAACCTCGGAGACACGGCAGGGAGGCAGCCCTGACGGCGGGCAGGTCCCGGGAGAGGGGACCACCCTGCCTGTGTGGCCGCCGCCGGCCGCCTCTGGCCCAGAGCGTGACCCCGTTTCCTGACCGAGGCGGCGAATGGCCCAGCCGAGGCTCCGCCACGAATCCCCGGCATTTACCCCGCCAGGCACATCCTCATGGATGCCAGGACGAGAGAGCCAGGGAGGGTTTTCAAAAATCCCACCGAGCTGCCCTAAGTTCCAGAAGCCAGACAGCCCTCGCCGGTTCGGCTCAGTGGTTAGACTGTCCGCCAGTGGACTGCAGGGTTGAAGGTTTGATTCTGGTCAAGGGCATGTAGCTCGGTGTGCAGCCTTGACCCCTAGCCCCTGTTAGGGTGCACACGGGAGGCAACGGATCGATGTGTCTCTTTCACATGGATGTTTCTTTCTCTCCGTCTCCTGCCCTCGCTCTAAAAAATCCATGGAAAAATATCCTGGGGTGAGGTTAACAACAACAACGAAGAAGCCAGACAAATTCCAAGCGGGTTTGGTTCACGCAGCCGCAGCCATCTGTCTGAAAGGGCTGGATCCACACTGCAGGCTGCGCTGGGTGCCCATGGCAGCTGGGGAGTGGCCAGGAGAGCGCCCCGCTCGCTCACGGAGGTTAACGGCCGCAAGAGTGGCCACTGAGCCAGGGCCGGGGCTGAGGACGGTGACCCTACCTTGTATGCGCCCGCGAGGCCGTGGCCCGGAGGGTCTCTTCTGGGGAGCCCCGCCTTCTCCCAGGCCCCCTCCAGCGGGGCGCTGCAGCCCAGGAAGAAGGCCACCATGTCCTCCAGCTGCTCCGAGTGCTCCTCCAGCGAGGCCAGGCTGCCCGTGCATGCGCCGAACTCATACCTGCAGAACTGGGGGCGGTCCGCCCTGGGGACACAAGGGGGAGTTCGCAGACCCCGGGCTCCACATGGGCGTGGACCGGGCATTCTTATTTTTATTTATTTTTAAAATATATATTTTATTGATTTTTTACAGAGAGGAAGAGAGAGGGATAGAGAGTTAGAAACATCGATGAGAGAGAAACATCAATCAGCTGCCTCCTGCCCACCCCCTACTGGGGATGTGCCTGCAACCAAGGTACATGCCCTTGACCGGAATGGAACCCGGGACCTTTCAGACCGCAGGCCCATGCCAATGCTCTATCCACTGAGCCAAACCGGTTTCGGCTGACTAAGCATTTTTCAAAAGGACCAGGGCGGTGGGGCATTTACCACTATGGAACACTACGCAGCTGTAAACAAGAGGGGGTCTCTTATTCTTTGGGACAGCATGGATAGACCTGGAATGTATTTTGCTAAGTGAATGTGTATGTCAGTCTGAGAAAGACAAATATCACAGGATCTCACTTATTTGTGGAATCTGATGGACAAAATAACTTTGCCAACAACATAAGACCAGGGAAGTATGGAACAGACTGACATACCTCAATGTGGGGTTGGGTGGATGAGAAGAGATAAACCGAAGAACTTATATATTTATATCCATGGACACGGGCAATAGGGTAGTGAAGACCCGTGTGTGTGTGTGTGTGTGTGTGTGTGTGTGTGTGCGCGGAAGGAGGAAAGGGGAGAAAATGGGAGATATCTGTAATACCATCAACAATAAAAATAATTTTTTAAAAAGGACCAGGGAGAGGGAAGAGGACGTCTGGGGCTGAAATTTCTGGCACTGGCACTGAAGTGGCCATGTGATTTTGAGCAGGGGGCCTTACTGGCATTTTTCAGATTTTGCCAGATTGGGAATGATTAACTCAGCATGTATATAATATATAATATAACCCCCTCCCCACACACACATCCTGTTATAGTTCCTGTAACCTTACCCAAGATCAACCCAACCAGCAAGGAAAAAAAACAACAAAAACAAAAACAATAGTTGCCCAGCTGGCATTGCTCAGAGGTTGAGCATCGACCCGGGAACCAGGAGGTCATGGTTGGGTCCCCAGCCAGGGCACATGCCTGGATCGCGGGCTCCATCCTCAGTAGGGGGAGTATAGGAGGCAGTGATGGATGATTCTCTCTCACCGTTGATGTTTCTCTCTCTCCCTCTCCTTTCCTGCCTCTGAAATCAATAAAACATAGTATTTTTTTAAAAGAAAAAAAAAAAAAGTGGTGTTCCCTCTGCTGTGGAGGCAGGGCCCGCGGCAGAAGGGACTGAGGACACATGGGCTGGCCGAGGCGAGGCCTTCCTCTTTCCTTAGAGGAACATCTGAAGGGTTGGAAGACTTTGCCTACAAGCCTATTTTGCCTTCACTCCAAAGCCATTGGCCGAACTGCTCCCTCCGTGCCGGACGCAGACCCAGTGATGGGGTGATGGTGATGGAGAGGACACCCACCCGGCCCTTAAGAAGCTCGAAACCCTGCCCTGGCAGGTGAGATTCCGTTGGCATCAGGCCCTTGCATACAGAGCTGGAAGTGCTCACAGTCTGGGCAGAGCATGGCACAGGGAGGAGAGCAGGTCATTCTTCCCCTCGGAGGGGGCGGTGCCAGAGTCGGGTCCTGAAGGATGAATAGGAGTTCGCCAGCTGGACAAGGAGGAAAGCACAACCTAGGCGGAGGGGACAGTGGAGGCAGCAGGGGCAGGGGCAGGGGCTAGAGGTAAGAGTGGGATCAGGGGGAGGGCATCTCCTTCCTGAGCAACAGTCACGAGTGAGCCTCCGTGCCAGGCTCTGTGGGGTCTCGAAGCTGGAGAGAGGTCCCTGGTGACAGGCACCTGGCTGCAGCATCCGGCCCCCACCACCTTTAACCCCGCTAACCCACGCACTTTACCTGGTGCCCGAGACGGTGCCCAGGGCAGTCAAAGCCCACGTGCCTGGCTCGCTGCGGCCCAGCAGGGGCAGAGGGCCCTGGTTGGCCCTGCAGAACGTCTCGAAGGCCGGGGCGAGGGCCCTGGGCAGGACCACCACGCTGGCCGCTCGGGGCCCTGGGTTTGGGGAGAGAAAGAACATACACAGTCAGTCAGGTGCTTCTCGGGAGAGCTTCTTAGTGTAGTGTTCTCCTGCAGCTAGCACACACACACACACACACACACACAAACACACACACACACACACACACACACAAACACACACACACACACAGAAAAGTGCATGTGTACGTATGGCCCAATGGTCTCAGGGAAGGAACACACCCACGGAACCAGCATCCAGGGGAAGAAACCAAACACAACGAGCATCCCAGAGCCCCTGGCTCCCCTTTCAGGCATCTCACACCCTCCCCTCTGCAGGGGCAGCCACTGCCCTCACCTCTAACAGCACACACTGCCTTTGCCTCTTTGTCATACAACGTTCTCCCTGGGGTCCAGGTGCTCTCATTCAACAGCATGTTTGCGGGAACCACCCTACTGCTGGGTTTAACCGTAGCCGGTGCGTTCTCATGGCTGCGTGGTGCTTTCCCACCACAGTATCTACCCACACCGCTGCCGACGGGCATCTGAATGGCTTCCGGGGTGGCCTCATTGCGGACGGTGCAGTCACGCGCATTTGACCACATGCACTTTGGGGTTACAGCATGTGCTTACTCCTGCTTGGCGTAGGCAGTGTACGTACACATTCGGCTTTGGTACGCACAGCTGAGCAGATCCAAAGTGGCAGCAACAATGTACATGCTCAGTGTGTGGGTTCCTGGCGGCACCATAATCTCTCCCACACTCCGTGTTCCTGGGTTCCCCCCCCCCCCCGGGCGCCCCCAGCGGGTGTGCGGAGGCCTCGCACCAGGTGTTTGCATCACCCCGGTGAGGAGAGTGAGGGAGCGTCTTTTCAGAGGCCATTGGCCACATGGGTGTCTTTTCCGGGGAAGAGACTGTCCGTGTGTTTTGTCTGGGCAGATTCTCGGATGAGCAGCTCCCTCCAGAGACGTCTTAGTGGAGCTGCGGAGGAAGACCCCCCTCTTGCCTGCCCCGACCCCGCTGGTGGCAGCCAGCCCTCCGCTAGGATGAGAAGGCCCCTGGCTTTGGAGGCAAGCGCAGCGGGGCTTGGATCCCGAGTGGGCCTCTGACCAGAGGTGTGACCCCGGGCTCAGTTTCCCATGGATAAGACAGCAGGCAGCCACCGACCTCACCGAGAACTCTGTCAAGTACCCAGCACACAGGTACCTAGGAAGGAGGGGGTGGTTTACACCCAATGGACTCTTGTACAGACATTTGAAGTTATGATACAGAAGAAATATTTTATGATATTAAGAGATGTTTGGACTGCATCATGAAAGGAGTAACACTGGGTAACAAAAGGAGGTTCAGCATATTCCCTCTATAAAAAGTCGATGAGAGCCTTGGCCAGGTGGCTGGGTTGGTTGGAGCGTTGTCCCATACACCAAATGGCTGCATGTTCGATTCCTGGTCAGGCAGATACCTAGGTTTCAGGTTCAATCCCTGGTCAGAGACAACCAATTGATATTTCTCTCTCATATCAGTGCTTCCCTCTGTCTCTCTCTCTCTCCTCCCTTCCTTCCTCTCTCTCTCAAATCAATAAAAACATCCCCTTGGATAAGAATAAAAAAATAAATTGATGAGAGAGAGAGAAAGAACTAAAAAAAAATACATCCATATGCTGATCATATTCTAAACTTTATGCAATAATTAGGAATCATTTTATAACTGGAGGAGGAAAAAAAACAAAGGAAAAAAGTTATATTTTAAAAAAAGGATTATTTCCTTTTAAAAGACCATCCAAAGAAAAACACGATTATGCTCTTTTTGCGGAATAACCTTGGGCACAATCCTCCTTCACGCCAGACTTGCTCTCTCATCATTTCTTTTCCGCAATAATATTGTCAGCTAATGTTTTCTGTGTGCTCAGCATGTGCCAAGCTGTCTGTGCCAAGCCATTTATCTATGCCATCATCTGTACCCAGGAGGAGAATAAGGCTCAGAGAGGTGGAGTGAATTTCCCAGGGTTGCACAGCTGGTGCATGGCACAGTCAGGATGCAGACCTGAGACAGGTGGCCCGTAAGTCCCCGCAGGCCCCGGGCCTCACCAGGCTGAGTCCGCCCCCACCTCTGGCACTTCCCTTCTCGGGGATGGTGAAGAGAAGCAGATGCCGAGTGTCTGCGGGGAAGAGTCTAGGACTGGCTCCTGCTCTAACTGCCTGATTGCGAATGCTCAGTGCCTGCCAACGCCACAGACAGACTTCCAAAATGAGGACAAACCGGACGCTGCCAGCTGCTGAAAGCCCAAGGAAGCCGGCTGCATGCCTCCAGCAAGCCCAGCGAACCTCCAAAAATAAGCTGGAGTGAGGGGGAAGGGAACCGGGCCAGCCAGAGGCCTCGCATTCCCCGGCCACCCCCTTCTTACCTCCAAAGCCGTTGTGAGAGCAAACTGGACCTTTAAGGCTAACTCAGGGGGGTAGGATGCGCACTAAGCTTCCCTGTTTACTCTTTAACTAAACGGACTTCAGATGCACTGCGTTTTGGTTTTGTTCATCTCCCCTCTGGTCACGGAGAGTCCCCATGAGCAACAGGACGTGGAACAGAGGGCTGAGTGGTGCCTTTTTGAGGGGGACCCATGAGGGGAGGGGTCTTTATGGTCTGACAAGGTTTCTGCACCCCCTAGGTTATGAAATTTCACTGGGACTGGGGTCAATGACAATGACTTTGACATGTTTTCTCTTGCAGGAGCTTTTAGAGCCTTGGGTGTCACTCCGGAGAGACTGTGGGGAGGTGGGTACCACCCGGGGAAGATCAGACGAAGGCAGGGAGAGACCTGGTCCAAATTTGAACCAGATTAACATAGCTGGGGGCACTTTTACAGGAGGGAAACCCTCTCATCTTCCCAGGCCCCTGGTGGTTCTGCCTACGGAGCTGTGGCAACCAAGCAGAACCACGTGATGCTAGGCACCCTGTGGACAGGTATTCACACCGGAGTCTGGCCCACGCGCCCCTCTGCTGGGAAGCTAACTAGTGACCAGAGCTGACAGCATTCTGTCTCCCGTGCATTGCTGGGCATCTCTGGGATTCCTTTGCCCTGCACAACTGGTATCTCCAAAACTTCACAGCCAAGGGAATTCTCTCTCTTTTTATTAATTTTAATTTTTTTAAATATATTTTTATTGACTTCAGAGAGGAAGGGAGAGGGAGCGAGAGATAGAAACATCAATGATAAGAATCATTGATGAGTTGCCTTCTGCACACCCCCTACTGGGGATCAAGCTGGCAACCCGAGCATGTGCCCTGACTATGAATCAAATCGTGACTTCCTGGTTCATAGGTCAACATTCAACCACTGAGCCACACAGACTGGGCTTTTTCTCTTTTTAAAACGTCGAGCACCACTCACCCCCAGTCGTGCTGGACATGCTTCTGATGTTTGGTTTCTTTTGTAGAATCAAACTCCTTATGACTGCAAGAGGGCAGGACTTCGGGTGGAGTATGAAGGTCATCGTGAAGGTCACAGGGCCATCCTTCAATGGGCCGCAGAGAGTCTGGATGGGGGGATGAAGGGGAACAGATGAGAAAGCACAGCTCCCTTGAAGGCGGCAAATTCCCCATCAGATACCCCATCCCGTCCAGGCCTGGCTGCTCCTAGCCCAGCCCTGGGATGTGTATCGATTGGAGCAAGCTCTTGTCTCTCCCCCACCTCTTTCCTGTCTCAGTCTCTAGAAGTTCCTAACACTTCAAGACCTTTGCTCATGCTCTTCCCTTGGCCAGGAATGCCCTCCCTCCCTCTCAGAAGGCCTTCCCATCCCTCACAACTGCCTCAGAATCTTACACCTTTAGGAAGAAGCCAAGAGGTGTACACTGGTTCATGCTGGGCTCCTGGGCCCTCAGAACTTTCTGGGGCCTCAACTGCAGTTGGCCTGAGATTCTACTTGACTTGGAACCCCAATCCCTCCCCCAGGGAGACCCCAAGTGCCTAGGCCTCTTCTGCAGGTCCCAGAGTGCCGACCACAGCCTAACTACACAGTAACAACCAAAACGCTTATGACCCAATGAACAAATGAATGAGTGGTGATCACAAATGAATCAGCAGGCTGAATTTTCTGTCTACATGCGACCTCTTATGGGTTAGACTTAGGGGCCCTAGAAGGTAAAGATTTTGTTTTCTTCTTTATACCTCCTTACTGCCATTACCCCGGACACAGTGTTTTGGTGAATGAATGAACACAGGGGTGGGCAAAAGTAGGTTTACAGTTGTGAGTATGTTTCTTATTATTGAATTATTGTTATTTATTAATGAACTAGAGGTCTGGTGCATCAAAATTCATGCACTGGGGCAGTGAGGTCCCTCAGCCCAGCCTGCCCCCTCTCACAGCCTGGGGGCCCTCAGGGGCAGGAGGCTACCTGAAATCAGGGGAAGGTGACGCCCACATCACACATCTGCTGCTGCTGCCACTGCCGGCAGCATAAGCCATGGTCAGCCCTGGTTACTTGAGCATCTGGGAAGCCTCCATCTGAGTCTTGTCTGTGCTTAGGGCCAGCCCTGAGAGGCTGGGAGGCTGAGAGGACCTGGCGCCACTATCTTGTAGCTGTAGGTGCCGCCATCTTTGAGGGTATGACAGTCAATTAGCATATTCCCTTCTTATTGGCTGTGGGCACCACAATCTTTGCAACAGCATGAGGGTCAATTAGCATATTCCCTTTTTATTAGATAGGATATATTATTTATTTGTGCTACAACTGTAATACATATATAATTTTTAAGATATAGAGATGGTCTCAAAGCTCCAGGAGATTACATTTAGAAAAGAATATCATCAGTTGACATATACCCTAGAAAAAGAGGCTTCAATGTGTTAGCAAAATCGAGGTCACATTGTGCTGGCTTTCAAGGCACAGCCCATGTCTTCTTCACCCAAACAGACCCAGTGCCTCGCTAGTGCCTGGCACAGAAGTGGAAGTTCAGTAAGTGTTGAATGGGTAGAAGCACAAAGGCAGTGCCTGTTGGGGAGGCTCTGGACAAGCCTGGCTTTCCACAACTCTTTCTATCTAAAAGAGGAGACCCTGATGGGATTCTAAACCACCAATGTACCATACGTTTTCAACTCTAATATCAGTGATAGAAAATTATGTAATCACCATGGCCATTTGATGAAGAATTTGAGATGGTATAAAATCTCTAGCAAACAGAAATGTAAAGACAGTGCCCTGGAAGAGGTAGAGATGTATTTAAGACCAACAGCGAATGCTTTAATAGCTGCAGGAACTGAGCGCCGTGGACACGCCAGGAGAGGACAGTGGAGGGTCAGGTGAGGTTGGGTTCCATGCCCCTGTGGAGATGCCGAGGCTAAAGCAGCTGCTTTGGCAGGTCAAGCCTGAGCTTGCTGGCTGGACTGACAGAGCCCGCCTGGGCCCGGCAGACATTGCTTTTGGGCCAAACAGCCGGGACACTGGCTAAGGTCTTGGGTGTCTGTGGCTCCCCATGGTCACTGCAGAGGGCTTAACACCTCAGCCAGGCACTCAGCAAAGGTCCAAGACAGAACCATTGCCTACCCATGTGGGAACAGTGGCCATACCCTCTAACAACTGTTCTCACTGCATATCTGAAGAAAAGAATGATGTTTACCCCAAACCCAATCAAAGGAGAGACCCTCCAACATGTACCTGTTAGCCTTCATGCCCCATTATATTTTTATTTTTAATATATTGTTATTGATTTCAGAGAGGAAGGGAGAGGGAGAGAGACATAAAAGCATCAAGGATGAGAGAGAAAAATTGATCAGCTGCCTCATGCATGACCCCTACTGGGGATCCAGTCTGCAAGCCAGGCATGTGCCCTTGACTGGAATCGAACCCAGGACCCTACAGTCCACAGGCTGACACTCTATCCACTGAGCCAAACTAGGTAGGGCTTCACCCCCCATTATTACTGGATAGGATTCAGGTATAAGCTTGGGGCTGTTTTGCAAATAAATTGTAGCCAGAAACCAAACTCTGAAGATGACTCCCTTCCCTTTGCTTTATTTATTTATTGTTTTAATATAAATTCAAGTGGATCTAAGTCATTCCTGTTACTTTCCTGGCCTGGAGATAAATGAGTGCAGCAAGGACTCCTGCCCTGTGAAATGCATGCTGGGAGTGTGCCAGGCACCTGAATGTCACCACATGCGTGCTGCCTCCCCTGAGAACCCCTCCCTCATGGAGTCATTCCCTTGAAGGCAGCGGTCAAACAGTGAATGACCTGCATTGACTCCTGCAAAGAAGTGGCCTCATCTACCAACCAGAGAATGCCCAGTCATATACGAAACGATAGCAACCCCCACCATGTGTGGGAATTCGCTGTGTGCCAGGCCCTTTACCCTCAATAGTTTACAACCATTGGTTCTTCACCCCCACCCCACCCAAACAAAGAAGACATTATTAATACTATTATAGACAAGAAAGGTGGGGTTCAGGGAGATCAAAGTAGTTACCTGAAATCCCATAACTAGTATGTGGTAGAGCCCAAATCCAAAAGCAAGTCTAAATTCATGTCTGCCTGGTCAATATCTACCTATTTATGTCCATCCATCCACCCACCACCCAAACCATCCATCCATCCATCCATCCATCCATCCACCATCCACCCACCCATCCATCCATCCATCCATCCTTCTATCCATCGTGTGATATTAATGGGAATGACATCCTCAGTAGGAACAATGGGGACCAGCCCTCCCCCCCCCCCCCCCAAGATGATTCTGAGACCAGAGTCTCTTAAGCCCTTACATTTCTTTGGGACTGAGCCTTGAACTTCTAGGCTTTCCACCAGGGTCTCAAAGTGCACTCACTGCTGACTGGTACTGAGTGGCCCGTGTCTCAGGGCCCAGTGAGGTCTCACTCTAGAAGTGAGATAGGATGGGGAGATCTCACTGGGGAGCCTTGGTTGGACTTCAAGAAGTCACCTTTCTGCTGCGAATTCTTTATCTTCTCTTTAGAGAATAACAAACCATCAAATCCACAGATACCATTCCCTAGCATCAAGTACACCAGAGAGCGGGCCCACAAAGATCAGCTCCTCAGCAGGATCTGACACATCCCAAACCCAGGGTCAAAGTATCTGCCCTATGCCTGTCAAAGACACCTGAAACTCCACCCTTAGGAAGTCATTCCTCTGCTTTACCCAGCAATCCAGTCCAATCAAATCCAGTCCAGTCCAGTCCAATCCAATCCAATCCAGTCCAGTCCAATCCAATCCAATCCAATCCAATCCAATCCAATCCAGTCAAATCCAGTCCAATCCAGTCCAATCCAATCCAATCCAATCCAGTCCAATTCTGGAGGAATGCATCTTCCAGGTGTGCTCAAACAGTGGGCTGAATGCAAGCCCATGGTGGCGCTGTTTGTAATACAAGCCACATAGAAACAACCTAACAAAGGTTGATTAAATGCTAGTTAAAAGAGGTGTAGCTACACTATAGTACATCCATAACACACACTCCCAAGCTCCCTCAGACAGCATTCCCACCCTTGCTAAGATAGCAATCACAATGTTAACCTTGTGCAGGCACAGCCTAGCATCCATGCATGCATTCAGCAGGCATTGTGGCACCGAGTACAGGTTTGGGAGCGGACTGTCTGAGTTCTAATCCTGTCCCTGCACTTAGGAGGGGGTCATGAACCCCTCTGGGCCTATTTTCTCAACTGTAAACAGGACCTAATCACAGTATGCACTTCCTGGGATTGCGGTGGGATGAAATTAGCTAACACATGTGAGTTTCTCAGAACAACTCCGGGCTGGGCCACGGAAGCACTGCTCTCATATGTGTTACTCCCGCCCAGGGCGCTGCAGACACCGTGGGGAGAAGACAGCCCACACTCACAGGGGGTTTGCCTCCCCGGAGACAGACCTTAACCACATAATTAGCATTGTGTCTGTCTCCCGGGGAGAGACAGCCAAGTAAATGGGTGACTCTGATACCATGTCAGAGGGAGCCCTCCTGGGCTGAGTCTGAGAGGAGGAGGAATGGCCAGACTCACAGCCAGTGGAGAGGGCGGCGCTCTAGGCAGGGACAGCATGAGCAAAGGCAGGGAGGCAGTGGGGAGACTAGCTCCTTGTGCAGAGGACGGGTAAGCCACTGAGGGAGGAGGGGTGCAGGGGCTGGGAGGGCAAGCAGAGGCCGGCTCTGGAAGAAACCTGGATGGATCTCCAGAACAATGGGAAATCACACGGTTTTCAGCAGCAGAGTGACTTCGTAAGACTCACCGTTTATGAAGATGCTCTGGCTGCAGGTGGGGGACAGACTGCAGGGCAGGCAAAGAGAGGCTGGCAGAGGAGAGGGGAGGCCAGGCCAGGATGATGAGCATCTAGAAAGCCTCCCTCCCAGAAAAGACCCTTGCAGGAGAGGGGCTGCCTTAACCCTTCGTGTGCCCTGCTGGGCCAGCCAGCCCTCAGCATGCTTAGGGGAGCCCAGATGGCTCTTGTGAATGAGGGACAAGGGATCACACACACACACACACACACACACACACACACACACACAACGTTTTCTGTTTCCCTTCAGTTCCACCAGGACAGAACTTTTGACCTGTTCCATTTCTTGATATATCTCTGGCGTCTGCAACAGTGCCCAATAAATATCCACAGTCAGGGGGATGGGTAAAGCAAGTGACACCCACAAAAGCAACCCAGATGCGGGAAACCAGGTGGCTCAAGAAGCCAAGAGAAGTAAGTGTTTCAAGGAGGAATTTATGTCATGGGAGTCATGGAGAATGAAGTTTAAATGTCCATCAGACTTTATAACCTAGCCAGCAAACATGTTGTATGCACGCAGGACGTGACCTTGACGGGTACAAAGAATAATAGAAGACACAGTCCATCTCCTTGACACTCATAGTCAAGCCAAGAAGGTCACATAATTCACAAGCATGAGCACTTCCTGATGTTAAGAAAGTCCATTTCTGGTCTGTAAATGCCACTCCCCCAGAGTCCTGCACTTGAACATGGAAGAACAGAACAAGGAGGTGTGCAGACCTTGTCCCCACTCATTCATTTTTGTGGTGGAAGTGGTTCAACTGCCAAGACAGTTGCTGGTGGCAGCACAGATATAATTGCAATGTTGCAAAATAGAGGTTGCCATAAGGGAAAAGTATCCTAACTGTATAAATATTTCCAAAAAAATTTCTTTTCATTATAACAGAGACAAAAGATTGGGCCAATGCTGGACATATTACATATTGATTTATATTGTTGATTTAATAGGTCAAATACAAGTGCTTTCAATATGCAAGGATTGTGAACAAAACAAGTATTTTTAACTAAAGTCAATGGTGGTCAAAGCCGTCTAAACAAGTTCAGTCCTAGATCCAGGAGGTGGAGCAGAGCAAGGCAGGAGTCCATGGCGAGGGGGGCAGAGCCCAAGTGGTGAGGAGGGCATCTATCCCCAGGCCTGTAGTATCAGCCTGATCAGGATAAGGGGGCGTTCTCCAGAGGATCGGGATCAGCACCTGGCATGTGATAGCAGAGGGTAAGGACTGTGTGTGTGTGTGTGTGTGTGTGTGTGTGTGTGTGCTGCCCATAGCCAAGCATTCACTTTATTGCTCAGTGAAATGTGGGGGAAATCCTTTCTGCCAAACATGACTGTGACTGTCCATTCTTTAGAGAGTGACATACTATTAGAGAGCCTCATTCTTCAAAGCAAACCTGCTTTCAGTTGCTTAGTCCAACACAGCAATCCAATCCAGTGGCTGGCAACACTTCAAGGTATGCACTGTCAGGGGCCGGGAAGGCCAGTCCATCTGTCTCATCGTTGGCTGGGCCTGTGCATTTGCTTATTCCATTCAGAGGCTCTGCAATGCCCTGCCAGACCGAACCCCTGTCACTGTGAAACGTAACACTCGGGCCAGATGTCGGGGAAGGGAACCATGCTACTAACAGTATATACCAAGCCACGCAGCTCCCTGGGGGTGAACCAGGCAGTTGCTGAAATGTCTAGCTGCCCTTCCCCTGCACAGGTCCACCAACGACATGACCCACAAGCCTACGTCAAGGTCATGATGAGCATTGCTCTCTGGCGGGAGGAGCTGGGGGCTCCATGGACTTCCACGGCCGGGAAAGGGCTTGCCTAGCGGTGAGGACCTGACACCGCCGGCATCATAGAAAATACGTGAATGAGACGGCAAAGCGTCTCTTCGTGCCAAATGCCAGACACACCAGACAGACGCTTGTTCGCTGCCTTCCCGGTGGATGATTTTCATAATCCGTAACTTCTTGGGCAGCAGTTTATGAGTTGATGGTGATAGTAACCGTTCAAGTTTCTTAAACATTCCTTTGTTAGGGGTAGGTGTGTTCTGTTTTCAGCCTGTGCTTTAATTGAGAGTAAAATTAATCTCCATGGTCAGTTCTTAGAATTGCTGGTCTCATAGACATACTTTCGTTCAAAAGCATACGTGCTTTCCCCTAAAGCAAGCATGTCAAACTTGCTGTCGGTGGGCCGCAGGCTTGCCCTAAAGCAGTGGTCGGCAAACTCATTAGTCAACGGAGCCAAATATCAACAGGACAACGATTGAAATTTCTTTTGAGAGCCAAATTTATATATATATTTATTGATTTTTTTACAGAGAAGAAAGGAGAAGCATAGAGAGTTAGAAACATCGATGAGAGAGAATCATCGACCAGCTGCCTCTTGCACACCCTCTACTGGGGATGTGCCCACAACCCAGGTACATGCCCTTGACCGGAATCGAACCCAGGACCTTTCAGTCCGCAGGCTCTCTATCCACTGAGCCAAACCGGTTTCAGCTGAGAGCCAAATTTTTTAAACGTAAACTTCTTCTCATACCCCATTTCTTCAAAAGAGGTTCTCCCAGGCCATGGTATTATGTGGAAGAGCCACACTCCGGGGGCCAAAGAACCGCATGTGGCTTGAGAGCCGCAGTTTGCTGACCACGGCCCTAAAGGAAATATATCATCTGACAGCATAAATGTATAGAAATGAATATATCTAATAGAGCCCGTATGGCAGAAGTAGATATTAGGGGGCAGCGTTACTAATACATGGTCTTTAAACGTAATCCTCCCATGCTCGACCTAAGGTTGGGTATGTGTAGATGTGGGTTACATTTCAGCAGATGTAATTGGCCTACATCCAAATAAAAACAAACTAAGCTCGACCAGCTTCATGTATATCCATCTACCAGCCATTACGCAGAGACGGTCGTGTACATACTACGGGATGGCTCGAGCAGTTGTGTGAAGGGTCTCTCCATCCATGAACATTGCATTTGGAAATGGCTGAGCTGGGCCTGAGTCTACTGCCCGGGTGTCTCACAGACGGGAACCTGCAATCTTCCCTGCTCTGCTTTCTGGCTGAGACCCTCCGAGGTTTCATTTTACGAGGATTCCTGAAAATGTTCCCAACTCGGTCCCCGCCCACGGCTCTTTATTACCCACTCCTGGCATAAAGCCAGCGGCAGGCAGGATGGGGGCTGCGGGCCCCCATCGAGGGCGACCGCTGTGCTGGGCAGAGGCCACGCGCCTTCAGGACTTCCCCGGGAGGGCTGGGGCTGGGGGTGCCCTTGGAGGGACGCTGTGCCCTAGGGGGCCTCAGACCATCACAGTGAGGAAGTCAGAAGCATCCCGAGGCCGTCCCATAGCGGCCCGCTGCCCTGGTCTGGGGGTCAAGCCCTTTGGGGTCCTGCCCTCACAGCAACCACAACACACAGAACCCTGTTCTCCCCAACACGAGTGCATTTCCATGGGAACGGCCCGGCCTCCATCGATTTCTATGGCATCTATCACCATGGCACCTGCTTGCTTGGGAAGCACGGGCTAAAAACAGAACCCTGGGAAAGGGGGCCGCCACTGCCTCACTTCACCTCTCGGTGGGTGGCCGTTGTTACACCTCAGGTGGCTCAGGCAGACCCGGTCCACACCCAGCCTCTGTGTGTGCCCTCAACGCCGAAAGGCTTTCTGTCGGCATCGGCATCACTGAGCGGTGATGTGGCCCCGGGCTCCAGAAGGGGCTCCTCCCAGGGCTTGGTCAGGGCCCTTACACGGAGATTGGGGGAGGGGAAAAGTGGGGAGCAGGGCAGAGGGACACCCATGTGCACAGGTGACCCAGGGAAGGACCTATGTTCTAGGCCAGTTCCACACGCAGGCCAAAGAGCGCCCCCTGACGGCTTTCCTTCAGAGGCCTGCAGGGCTGCAGCTGCGAGGGCTGGGCTGCTCAGGACATTTGACCATCACAAGCAGAGCAAACGGGCACAGGAAGAGCTCCAACCCACAGCGCTGCAGCCGTGACGGTACCCCCTAGATCCAGAGCACCTCACGTGTCCTCCCCGGGAAGGCCTCAGTTCCATGAGTCAGGGAATGCCATTTATGTTGGAAGCAATTGGAGCTGGGTGTCTGTGACTATAGGTAGGATAAGGGAGAAGTACCGGGAACGCTCCTTCCCCTCCAATCTCAATGCCCTCGCCACAGGCACAGCGTAATTTCCAAGTCCGGTCTCAGAGCAAGGCCGCCTCGTTTGGTGCCCACAGTCACAGTCAGCTAGCAATCGAGCGTGGACGGAAAGCTTTCTCACTGATTTGAAGTTCAGTCCTTTCCCCACACAAGTCTTCACGTGTGGAGGAGACCGGCCACCCCATGAACCTCACCGGGACTCAGCGTCTGATTCTCAGCCACCGCCAGCCAGCAGGGGGCAGCAGGGAAGAGCAGTCTCACCCAGCAGCTCTTCAAATCCCAATGCCCAGGGGTGTGAGTGTGTGTGTGTGTGTGTGTGTGTGAGTGTGTGTGAGTGTGTGTGTGTGTGTATGAGTGCATGTGTCAGTGTGTGTGTGTGTGTGTATGAGTGCATGTGTCAGTGTGTGTGTATGTGTGTGTGTGTGTGTGTGTGAGTGCGTGTGACAGTGTGTATGTGTGTGTTGGGAGGGGGTCCTTTGTCCTAAACGTAGTGATGTGGTGGGTGCAGCCGTGGCAGCACGGGTCACCAGGGGGTGTGGCTATCTGACTCTTGGTCGGACTCATAGCTCATTAACCTGAGGAAATCACACAAGCATCGCCCTCTGCCACTGTGTGCTACGAAGGGTGGACACGTTGCTCGCCTAACAAGAAAGCCCTTTGAGGTCGGTAGTGTCTTCATTTTAGCGTCGAGGACACAGAGGCCCCAAAAGATGCAACGTCATTTTCGCCAAAGCTGCTGCCCATTTTGTAGTGGCTAGGTCAGGACTAGACACGAGGCTATGAATTGTGTTTTCATTTCTTTCTCCAGATATGCAAGGCTTTCAATTCCCCAGTTGCATCATACATTTCTTGAGTCCAAGCCTATTTTTTCTTTCCCGTTTCGACCATCCATTAGAGTCACTTAAGAAGTGTTTGTTCCCAAACTGTCAGCGGAATCTCCTGCAGCCGGGAACGCCCCGCTCGGGGCCGGACAATGCCCGGAGGTCTGCTGAGTACTTTCAAAGGTGCCAGGCACTGGGCTGAGTGCTCGACATATATAATCTCGTTTTTTAAAACGGCTCATTGTGTTTACGTTATTCTTGGAGCCCCGGGCGAATGGCCTCCTGCCAGGGCCTGTGAGGGGAACTGTTTGGGCTGGAAGTCGAGGATCGGTTCTGAGCAACAGACACAGAGGCAGTGGCCGGTGAGAGGGGCAAGTGGCACACTGCTACGTGGAAGGGGCAAGGGCTCTGGGTTTGATTCCAGGCTCTGAGTGGTCTTACTATCTGGGTGGCCTTGCACAAGTTATGTGTGTATTTGTGCCTCTGTTTTCTCATTCATTCAATGAAGACATAACCCTAACAGCTCTAAATCATATCAGTCACACACCCAGGATGACACAGGGCATAGTTTGGGTTTTCTTCACTCTTATTTCTTCTCTGCTGGGCACCACCTCGTCGCTGGCCCTTGTGGGCATGTGGGCACCGGCCCCTGCTCCGTGGATTATGGCCATCCCTACCCAGGAGCCAAAGAGAGGACAAAAGCTGGAGAAAACAGGGGCCACCAGGTGGAGGTGGTGGTGGGGGGGGACAGGGTAGTTTTCCACCCGATTGTTTGCCGCTGGAAAGCAGAGCTAGCCAAGGAGTGGTTGTAGCCCGGGCTGCTTTGTTTCATTACAGATTCATTGTGTTTAGAGGATAACAAAGTGTTTTTCCCTTTGTCTCTGCCTATCGGGCTGTAAACAGATCTGATCTGAGAGACTGAGCACCAGTCTGACTTACTGAGAGAGGAAAGGGGGTTTGCCAGGAAGACGCCGTTTTGGTTAAGATACGACGCTGTTCCTCCGGAGAGCCGGGCGATCCTGGGAGGGGAGAGTTCTCACACAGCGGAGGACACCTGCTCGGGCCCCTCTCAGGACGGGAAAGCTAGGCCTCCCCGGGAGACTCTGACTGAGCGGCTCTTTCTGGGGCTTAGGAGGGGTTGGGGCAGGAGAGCCAGAGGGGCAGTGAGACGTCAGATGTCTTCCCGTCTTACCACCTCTTCCAATCTCCTCTTTCCTCACCGAAGGCTGCAGGCCCAGCATTTCCTTTCACCCAGAGTGAGGCAGCTGGTGCTGCCCGGTTCCATCCTTCTGCCGGGAGCAGTTTCACTTGTTTATGGGAGGCCGTGTTCTCAAAGTGCAGCCCTCCAGAGCCCCTGCTGCGGAACCCTTGTAAAAGTGCAGACTCCTGGTGCCACACGATTCTCGCTGAATTAGACTCGGGAGCCGCTAAGAACATGGGTTTTAGAGTCAGCGCTGGAGCTGGGGGCATAGATGAGCTAGCTACCTGTAACCTGAGTCCCGTGGGCCTGGTATTTCACCTCCGTGGGTCTCAGTCTCATCACAGTACAGAGGGAATGGCCAACAACCAAGGAATATGGAGCTCATGTGGTTGTTACAAGGATGAAATGAAATGATACATGTTTAGCCATGCTTGACACATGGTACATGTTCAGTGCAGGATGCTTCTTCTTTTTATGTAATACCTGTACGCAAACAGTCCAAGGACCCTACAAGAAATAACAAACATGCCCATCCCCACCAGGGCTCAGATTCGTGCTACAGTACTTCCCACTGCACAGGTTTGATGCATCCACAAGACCAGCGACCGCATGGACTCCACCAGGACTCCACCACCGCCAGCCAGCAGGGGGCAGCAGGAGAGCGGAGTCTCCCCCAGCAGCTCTTCAAATCACAAAGCCCAGGGATGGGGGCACTTGCACTACATGTGGTGGGTGCAGGAGTGGCAGCATGGATCACCAGTGGGTATGGCCATCTGACCCTTGGTCCAACTCATAAATTATTCACTTTAGCAAATCACCCAAGCATCACTACGGGAAACAACAAAACTCCGTTGAGATGTAGGTATTGGGAGAAGAGAGTGAGCCAGGGGTTGGCAAATTTTGTGTACAGCCTTCGCGCTATGAATGTGTTTTACATTTTAAAAGGGTGCTGAGCAGGAGTGGGTAGCAAAGGAGGTCTCTGCGAAGGATATAGAAGAAAAATGTCCAGCGAAGAAGGTTGCGAACCTAGAGCAGAGAGCCGAGGGGATGAAGCTCAAGGTGCGGCCATGACAATGATACCAACACTAGGCACTAGAAGCATCGACTGGTTAGGAAACTCTCCTTTCTGGCTTCTGTCTGGGCCTTTGATCAATCCTGGGAACAGAAGCCAACAGGGGATGGGGGACTGAAGCGGCAGGCGGGCAGTGCAGACAGCCCGTGTAGATAATTCTTTCAAGAAGTGTGGCTGTGAAGGGAGAGAGGAAGGGAAACTGAAGAGAGAAGTTAGAGGAAACCATGGCACCAAGAACATGTTCAGGTACAGATGAATAATGCTAGTAGAGAAGAGGCTGAAGGTGTGAGCAAGAGAGAAATGCGTGGAGGGAGGTTCTGGGGGAGATGGCAGGGCATCTGGCAACCAAGGGGAAGGTCAGCTGTGGCAGGAGCATGTCTCTTCCCTGACATGGGGGGGGGGGGGAGAAGAGGAGGAGGTACACTGGGTGGTTGCCAGGGAGAACCTTGAGAGTTTCCTGGGGCCTCGATTTTGTTCCATTTTATCAATGGAGAGGATGGATTCTCCATCGATGGCAATGAGAGACAGTAAAACAGATTAAAAGAAGGGCCGAGGAAAGAGGGAGTCTGGAAGAGATGCCGATGGCCAGGGGGCAGTGAAGTATCTAGGGGCATCTGCAAGGGTCTCTAGGCAGCCTTGGGGACCCAGGACTGTGATGGGTCAGATAGACATGGTGGGCTGAATAATTCCCCCAGCAGCCAGCAACCCAGGGAGGAGCAGGCTCCAGAAGTGGGGTTCACCTGGGTGGATCCACAAAGAAGGATAAAGGGATAAGAGTGATTAGAGAGAGATGCAGGATAGAGAGGAAGGTGCCCCCAGAGGTAACAGTAGTCACTGGTTCAGGTGACCAGCAAAGGGGTCCAGGTCACTTCTGAATATAGACTAGATTCCCTCTCCAACAAAGGAAGTGATTGGAAGCAGACAAGGTGATAATAGAAAGAGCAAGATTTTTAGGATCTGACAGATGTGGGTTCAAAATCATCCTTACCATTTCCCAAAATAACATTTTGTCTCTAAAATGTGAAAAACAGTCCGGCCGGTGTGGCCAATGGTTGAGCATCAACCTATGAACCAGGAGGTCACGGTTCAATTCCCGGTCAGGGAACATGCCCAGGGTCGTGGGCTTGATCCCCAGTAGGGGGCCTGCAGGAGGCAGATGGTCAATGATTTTCTCTCATCATTGGATGCTTCTATCTCTCCCTCTCCCTCTCTGAAATCAATAAAAATATATTTTTAAGTGTAATACATACATGCTTTGAAGAACTTGTAAGAATTCAATGATATAACTTAATATAAAGTGCTACAGCTAGACATCACCATTTCCCAGATGCCTGTCTCGTTATTTAGTGCTCTAACTTCTGCTTCTAGTAGGTGCCTGGCACATAGTAGGCCTTCAACAGGTACAAATGTCCTTCTTCATCTGGTGAGGTTGGTAGTGTGGGCCCCCTTCTTGTATTCATCAAATCACCTTCTTTGGTTTGGACAAGCTCCCCTGAGACAGTTGGTATTCCCTTTCTTGACCTGTTCAATCTCCATTATGGCCATAATGAAATGGAACATTGATCTATATTTCATTTCATCGAGCCAGGCTGTTACTTAGTGATTTCAGGAAAGTATACATCATGGAGCTTGAACTCTCAGACCACAGAGATTCAAGAAGAAGGAGAAGGAGCAGGAGAAGAAGGAGTGGAGGAGGAGGAGGAAGAGGAAGAGAAGGGGAAAGAAGAGGGGGATGAAGAGGAGGAGGGGGAGGAGAAAAAGAAAAAGAACAACAACAATGGAGCCGAATACCACTCTTGCTAGGAGGCTTGGGCAGTAAAGGAAGAGGCTGCCCAACCCAATAAACAGTCTGGCTGGTCTCCAGGCGATAATCACATTGTCGCCAGAGGTGTCCCTCTGAAACATAGAGCCAGGAGCTCCCCTGGGTTTTGCAAAAGAAGAAATCTGAGTACATTAGGCCTCCAGAAGACAGGCAGTAGAGCACAAGTGGGCCGAGAAACTGGCCAACAGAGAAGGCATTAATAACATCAAATTCAGGTCCAAAGCACACGTCTGTGGGAAAATGGCACAGAGGCATACGCCGTCCCCAATTCCTGCTCTCCCTTTCTTCCCTTTAGCAAGGGGGCTCCGAAGTTGTATTTAGTTGGCCCAGCTAGCCATTACCATTTCCCAGACTCACTTGCAGCTAAGTGTGCCCAAGTTCTGCCAATGGCCTATGAGTGAAAGGACATGGACAACTTCCAGATGATATCATTTAAGCGGGGCTGTTTGCCCTTCACCTCCAACCCTCCTCTTCCTCCAGGCAGAACAGAAGGTGGACGTGATGTTGAGCCAGCTTTGACTATGCAGAAGAGAACACTGTAGGGATGGGGAGCAACACAATGGAAGGAGCCTGGGTTCCTGAGTGACCCTGTGGAGTAGAGTTGTTTATCAGTCCTGACCCTCTACCTCTTCTTAGCTACTAGGTGAAAGAGAAATGCACTTCTATTCTTTTTGAGCAAATGTATTTTGGGGGCTTTTGGTTACAACTTAAACCCATACCCTACCTAATTTAGAGTATTTCCCAAAGGTATAGAAAATAATAATTTTTATACAGATCATGATATTTATTGAAAGCTTACTCTACTAGGCATTGTTCTAAACATTTTACATGTATTATCTCATTTAATCCTCACAACACTCACAAATGAGGGCCTTTATCCCTACCGTGTTTCCCCGAAAATAAGACATCCTCCGAAAAAAAGACCTACTTACAGGTTTCCTTCTGAGTGAAATATAAGGCATCCCCCGAAAATAAGGCCCCCTTAGGCTAAACATGAGAGATTTGGTCCACTGATTCTGAAAAAAAATGGAGTCACAAGAAATTCACCAGGAAATTCAGGGATTGATTGTTATGATTATGTTCCAGAAGATGATGACATGATTGTCATTGAATAAATGAGTAAATTCTTGATACTGTAGAATTCACAGTTTGTCTTTTTTGTATTGACAACTACAATACTACCGTACCGTATACAGGTAATAAATTTCCTTTATTTTCATTTAACAATAAATGTGTACTGTATTCCTCTTCCTGGAAAAATAAGACATCCCCTGAAAATAAGACCTAGCGCACCTTTGGGAGCAAAAATTAATATAAGACACTGTCTTATTTTTCGGGGAAACAGGGTATTTTACAGAAAAGGAGGCTCAGGGAGATTCAAGAGTTTTCCTAAAGACTTGTAGCTAAGGAGTGGCCTAACCAGCAGCCAGGCAAGTATGCAGGAGATCATACCTTTAGTCACTATGTTTGTCAAAGCATAACTTTTTACAATTCTATGAGGTCAAAAGGACACGTATTTTTCCAGGGAGCTGTGCCTGAATATTAACTTGTCTTGCAATTTACTGGCAGGATCAAGGCAAGTCATTTAGCTTCTCCACTAGCTGGTTTTCCCGGAGAGAGTACAGAAGGGGGCCCACACTACAGACCTCACCAAACTGCTGGGATGACAAAAACGAACTCGTGTGTATTTAAGAAATGCTTTGAAAGCTGTAAGTGTGGCATAAATTAGATAGTGCCTCAAGGAAGGCTGGGGAATCCTTAAACCAAAATAACAAAACGCACTCAGTTGTTTTTTTTAAAAAATGCAAATGCCATCTAGCAATTTGGCAGGTGGCCTGGGAAGGCTGCTGAAATAGGCTAAGGAGAGGGGTAGGTTTGGTTTCGTGCATCTGCCATCCTCAACTGAAAAAGGGAAAGATTAATGGAAACGAATTGAAAGAGAGCCTACCTGTGCTTGTGGTGTGCATGTGCACACACACACACACATGTGCACGCACACGCACATGTGCGTACACACACACACACACACACACACACACACACAGGCTCCCAGTAGAAGAGATTCATTACTACGGAGAGCAGTAGCAGCAGCAATCCTCGAGGCCTGTGGGGAGCAGGCAGGTGCAGAGGGCGGGGAGGGGGAGGGGAAGGCAAAGCGCCTCCAGCGTGAATGCGGACTTGGGGAACAGGAGCGCCAGCCTTAGCCGCCCCGCTGCTGTGAGAGCCTGGTGCTGCCAGACGTTTCAGAGTCGCATGTGGAATGTCCCCGTTTTCCAGGGATGCTCCAATTTCCAAATAAAACATGTCAAGAAGGACCAGCAGTTGACCTCCTGGGATCTGGCCCTGGAGCCAGAAGTCACATTTGAGTCTTTAAGGTCCTTCATCATGATTCTGTACAAGCCACAGCTGAGCTTTCTCTCAGCTCACACCCCCCGCCCCCTGCCCAGCCCTGCCTCACCCACGCCACCTGCCTCTTCCTTCATCCTCACCTCAACCCTACCCCTCCAGCGAAGCCAGCTCTCTCTTTGCTTTCTACCCTTGGACCTCTCTCCCCCTTCCTTTTAGCTCGTACCCAGCTACCTGGCAGACACAAATGAGCTTTCCTCCTCTGCCTGCCAATCAATGCCAACATTCTTCTTTCTGCCAACGTAATCTCAACCTGCTACCTCCCCCAACACACACACACGCTAACTTTTGCATGAGTTCTCATGAAGTGAGGTGGATGGCAGGTGGCTCTCAATTGTCTGTAATGAAGGCGGCGGCAGGGAGGCACTGATACTGCTCGAGGGGAGACAACCAAAGCCACGTGGTTTTGCCTTTAGGGTTTGGCGGCGAGCAAGTCAGGAGCACATCACTGTGGTCACTTGTGCCGTGTAGGTCCCGGCCCCCCGTGGAGACGGAGACAAGCAGCACTTTGGTCAGGACAAAGCCTCAAAGACAACAGGCTGAACTCCACCTCCAGGTGGAGGTGCCGCCTGACCTCCACCTCTTCTCTAAGGTCCCTGCCGGTGTCCTTTGGGTGCTCAGGACGCTTTGACCGGCCGATTGCCCCAGTGTCTGTGGCAGCCTGGAGTCCCTTCACCCCCAAGGCCACCCCCCGGGTGGGTCATTGAGCTGCATCAAAGCTGACAGGTCCCTGGGACGGGTTTCAGTTTCACTTCCTTTGCCTTCACATGGCCTCGGAATTCTCAGGGCAAAGACACGGGCCACAGGCCCACGCAGGTGGGAGGACAGAGGGGAGAAACCTTCCCACACCTGAGCTGTTGTCAATCATTATGTGCTGAGCTGAGCCCCAGATTTTTCAGAGAGAGAAACAGAGACTCTCCCCCGCCCCCCACCCCACCCTTGGAGGATTTCAGGAAACTCTCTGCCCTGCTTATTGGCTGTGCCCTGCCAGCCCAGGGGCGGGCTGTCTGCAGACCCGCTCCTGTGGGAGCTGGGAGGGCGGTCAGTGCTGTGTTCCCTGCCCTCCTGACTTACTGTTTGTTTGGGGCGGCTGGCCTAGGGCTACACACACAGTTCCTCTGTCTCCACAGCTCTGCGGAATGTGCTTCCCTCAAAGAGGCAGAAAGGTCCTCTGTCTTCGGCTGGCCTGCACCCGCGGGCTGTCCTGCAGGGCCTGGTCAGCACGCCCAGGCCAGCCCCAGAGACTGTCCCAGCCTCGGTCCACGGCCTGTGCTCACGTGGGCTGTGCCTGGCGGGGGAGAGGGGTGCTGGCCTCCTTGGCAGGTAGCCACCCCAGTTCTTAAAGCCATAGAGCCTCCAGCGACTGGGCGCACCCTGCAAGCCTGTATCCCTGCAGGAGTTCGCTTGCCCTCTCTGGAAACAGGGACACGTGATGCAAGGGCTTAGCCGGCCTCACCCCGGGGACTTTGGAAGTTCTGATGCCAGGATTGCAGTCGGGGCACCACAGGTCTGTCTAGGTCTCGCCTTCCTGGTTGTTTCATGCCCAGTAGGCGATGGCTCTTATGCGTTTCAGAGCGATGCCTCCTTCGAGGGGAAAGCAGGACCTGCTTTCTGCTGCTCTGGCTCCTGCTTCAAAGCCTCAGGCCTCTTCCTTTGCCCGAGGATTAAGCCCAGATACCATCTGAAGTCACTCACAGAAGGTCCCTGCCCGAGCCTGCGCCTTTCCCTTCCCCGCCGCCCCTGGCGCTCAGCACAAGTCCCACAGCTGAGCCCACTGCAGGCCCTCCCTTCAGCTCCAGCCCCGTGCACGCCCCTACCTGTGTCTGGCTTATTCTTTCTGCCCTCTGCCTCCGTCTGGCCAACTGCTTCCCTTCCCAGGTGATTTGGCCGAGGTGCGGCTTCCTTTCCCGGCTCCCATGAACCGGTGAGGTGCCCGCTGTGTGTCCCACAGAGCGCTGTGCTTCTCCTCCTTAAGCCCTTCCCCAGAGGCATCGCCTACATAGATTTTCTCCTCTCTGCCTCTAGCAACTGCAAGCTCAGGGTGGACAGGCCCCATTTTCTTACCACCGCCATATTAATAATATTGGAACGAGTGAGTGATAAAATTAATGGATTTAGAACAGACAAAATAGAAACAGAGAGCAGTCTGATGGCTGTCAGAGGGAAGTGTGTGTGGGGTGGGGGAGGCATGTTGGAGGGGCTGGGTGAAAGGGTGAAGTACAAATTGGTCGTTACAGAATAGTCACGTGAATGTGAAAGTACAGCCTAGGGAACATAGTGAATAATATTGCAATGACTATGGATGGTACCAGATGGGTACTTGGAGTGTCAGGGAGAACACTTTGTAAAATATAAAAGTCTAACCACTATGCTGTATACCTGAAACTAATACCAAATAGCATTGAATGTCGACTGTCATTGAAAAGTAAAAATGAAAGAAATGAGTGGGTTTCATAGAATGAATGAGTGAACGTTCTCTTTTACTATAGAATCAGAAACCTTATGTGGCAAAATCCTACCCACCCAGGTGCTGTCTCTGACCAGCAGGCCCCTCAGGCATAACTCTGCTAAGGTCCATAGTGACCACAGCTACCCATCCCTCGCCCTCACCAGCCCCAGCTTGCCTACAGTAGGGGGTGTGCAGGAGGCAGCCAATCAATGATTCTCATCATTGATGTTTCTATCACTTTCTCCCTCTCCCTCTCTGAAGTCAATAAAAAATATATTTTAAAAATTAAATAAACAAACTTCTGTTTGGGGTCATAAAAAGCTCTGCAAATGGATCGTGGTGAAGGTTGCATAACATTAGGAATCCATCTAATGCTACTGAATTGCACACTTAAAAATGATTAAAATGGTGAATTTTCATGGCGTTCATATTTTACCATGAAAAAACACACACCGCTCTATAGAGACCTGTGGCAGCACCCAAACCTGCACCTTCGGGGAATGACTGTTGATAAAGAAGCAGAGCTCCAGGCCTGGAATACGCCTGGCCTTTCCTCTCTGGTTTCTCGTGGCCCGGCGCTGAAATGCAGAGCCCCAGAATGTGAAGTTGTGTGGATGGCCAGAGGTGCCAGGAACGCCAAACATTTACAGTTGGTTTCTTCAGTGGCCGAGCTCCAGGGAAAACGGCTAAGGGAGCAAGTCAGAGAGCATCAGAGCGTGTTTGGGGAAAGAAGCAATTGCTTGTGTCCGGAGAACTTAGAAGTATAATCAAGCCATTGTTTGCTCAGCTCAAAGGAGGCCCCTCGAAAATTAAAAATTAAACCCAGGTAACTATTGTATGCCAGGTAATTGTGGCTATTTAAAAGTTAAGAAAAGGAAAGGCAATTGAAGGGACTCAGTGGGAGATAGAAATAGGAATTCAGGCTGAAACCGGTTTGGCTCAGTGGATAGAGCATCTGCCTCAGATGAAGGGTCCCAGGCTCGATTCTGGTCAAGGGCATGTGCCTTGGTTGTGGGCACCTCCCCTGTGGTGGTGGTGGGGGGGGGGGATGTAGGAGCGGCTGATCGATGTTTCTCTCTCATCGATGTTTCTGGCTCTCTATCCCTCTCCCTTCTTCTCAATAAAATATATTTTTTTAAAAAGAAATAAGAATTCAAGATGCTTTTTCCAAAAAGGTGCCTCAACCTGATTTAAATATGAAATGTCCAGATTTGGTCACCTCTGATAATGCTGGGGCTGAGGGGACAGTCCTCAAAAGTTGATTTGTCCTCTGGTCCTCAGGTTTCTGCAACCCACGGGAGAGAGATACAAGTCTGTTTCTTGTCTCAGCTCCACGGTGCGGGTGAGTCCAGGCCATACCTGACACCTCAAGGAGAAACCACCAGCCACCGGCCACCGGCCAATACTCGGCAGCATCTTTTTGCTCTTATGAAGTCAGCCCAAGAAAGTTTACTTTAGGGCAGAAAAAATGCAGGTCCCTGTCAGCTGCATCCACAAAGGTAGCTGGGAAGGGCATGGGCTATAGTTTCCGACTATCTCCTGCCCAAGCTGGGCTTCCAATGTGGTCTCCCCTCTGCAGGGTCCTAACACTGTGTCGGCCAAGTGCATTGGCACTTCTCATCTCCTGTCTGCCTGGCCTCTCTCAGGGAAAGGAGGGGCAGGGGTCGTTGAATATTACAATCTTAATCTCAACCCCCTGGGATGAGACCCCCCCGAGTCCAGGGGAGCCAAGTCATAAAGACAAACAGGCCTCAGAGCACCTACAGGTCCAGGGAGAGATACAGGGGCAGGCTTAGTCATTTCCCGATCTTCAGATCTCTAAGCTTTACTCCTTCCAGACAACTACCTGACCTCTCCCCCACCCCTGCCTCACCCCGCCTCAGACCAAACCAGCACATCCTGTTACAAGTTCTCTGAGATCCCAAATTTTGTCCTTTAAAGCACTCATTACTTTATGGGATTCTAAATTCATAAAATTATTAGGTTGTCTGACTCTCCCACTAGACATCAAGCTGCTCTACAGCAGGAAACACACCTGTTTTGTTGACGGCCGTGTCTCCTGTGCCTAATGAAGTCACCAGCACATAGTAGGTGTTCAATCACCAGAGTAGGTTCTCAATCAATTCTTGTTGACTGCATGAATCAAGGGGAGCCCGAGGAGATGGAAAGGGTGTTCTGAAATATTTCCTTTGAGTCCCAAAAATTAAACATGCTCCCATGTTAATAATGGCTACCATTTCCAACCATATTAGTAACTGAAACCGTTTACTGAGTTTTTACTATATGCCATGTTCATGGTTTATCTAATTTAGGGGTTGTCTCATTTGACCCTGAAAGCTGTGCTCTGGAGCAAACACTATAATTCCATATCAAAAGATTAAAAAAAAAAAATGGCCCAGACATCATGGCTCAGTGATTGAGCTTCAACCTATGAACCAGGAGGCCATGGTTCGATTCCTGGTCAGGGCACATTCCCCAGGTTGCTGGCTCAGTCCCCAGTGTGGGGCATGTAGGAGGCAGCTGATCAATGATTCTGTCTCATCATCATTGATGTTTCTATCTCTCTCTCTTTGAAATCAATAAAAAAATATTTTTTAAAAAAGATAAGAAAACCGAAGCTCTGAGAAGTTGGGTAAGTGTCTTGCCCGTGGCCATAGAGATATCAAGTGGCAGATCTGACTATTGCTGGGTCCTTCCTACATGTAACTGCACTTCATCCTCCTGGAAACGAGGAGATAAGGCCCAGAGAGCTTAAGCAACCTGTATAAGGTTCCACACTTAGAAGGCCAGGAGGCTTCAAACCAGGCTCTGCTCCTACAGACTGCTCCCAAAAAGAATGTCTTCATGGCTCCGTAGGAAATGTCATTTTAAAAATGACTAGAGAAGCCTGTGGAGAATGGCCACCCGGGGGAATCAGAACCAGAAATCTGGATTCCGTGGAACAGAAGTTCCCATTGAAGCGGCTGCCGGCACCCCTCTCCCCCAATCCGGCGTGGTGCCCTCTGCACCTTCCGGTCCTACTCAGTCTCAGGAAATTACCTTTCGTCTGAACTCTCCCAGCCTGGAGCCACTACCTGGGGTTGGGACCCTTTATCTAAGAACGAAGCCTGGAGCAGGGGAGGGTTTCCTGTGACCTCCCTGTCCGTCTCCCCGCGTCACAGGGCCTGATGGGCACTGGGCCGGCCTCTGCCCACACAATGCTGGGGCCCCACACAGCTGGGCATTCCTGAAGGCTGGCAGCCTGGCCCGCAGTCTCAGGAACAGAGCAGCTCCTGGTCCATCCTGCTGGTCGGGCGGGCAGAGAGAGACCTGCTGTGGCGTGGGGCCCACCCACAGGGAGACTCCATAAGCACAGTGGTTCTCAGAGTTTTCAAAAGCACATTTCTCAGCCACAAATAATGCCATTGTCACGGTGGCACTTCCTGTTTTACACAAAGCAACCGATTTAAAACAGAAAGAGGCAAAAGGCTGGCATTCATGGCAACGGCTCAATAGTTTGGGGAATGCTGACTTCTGGGATGATTCAGAGGCCGACCAGACACAGGAGAGGTGTGGGGCGGGGGCGCCAGCTTTGCCTCCGCTGTCCGCTGCCTGCTATTCCAGCCCCCGGGGCCTGGATCCTCGCAATCCATTTCCCAACTGGTCCCGATGCTCGGGTCCCTTTCCCTCGTTCTCCAGAGGCTTCCAGACCAACTCTTCCCAGACGGCATGTTGGTGACATCATCTCTGCGCTCAAGGCCCTTCGGTGGCCTTTCCACAGACCACAGGGTGAAGCCTGCAGACGTAGCCGGGCATCCAAGGTCCTCCTGAGACAACCGTGATCACATTCACACAGACTCGGCTTCCGGCGCTGAGACCAGCACAGAATGTAAGAGGGAACCAAATAACTCAGCCACCAGGATAAGAACTTAATTTTTAAAAATAGAAATTAATGCAAAAAAAAAAAAATCCGTGATGAGCAAGGTAACAAAATTTCATATAAAGACAGGGTCAGACCTGCCCTTGTTTGTTCGCCTCGCTGGCCTGTTCCCTGTCCTCCCCTCCCTCCCGCCCTCACTCCTGGCCCCGCCTGGCCTGCTGGAGTTTTTCATGGCACTTCTCACCCCGGGATGGCCCACTTTTAGCTTATTTCTCTCCAGTTGCTGAGCTAGAGATGCTAAGCTTCATGAGAGCGGGGCCTGGTTTGTGTTTGTTCGTGGTCTAGTTTTGGAGCCTGAAGCAGGCCCTGGTCTGTGGTCCATTCTATTCCTCTGTGTTTCTCTCCTGAGTACTCACTGCGGGTAAGCTCCCTGGGGCAGGAATTCTGCCTTGCACCTCAGGAAGCATCGGGGGTAGTGCCTGGCAGTACATGCATATGTGTGTATGTGTATGTGTGTATGCATGCGTGCATGCGTGTGTGTTTGTGTGTGTTTAAATTAGACTGAACTTCACACCTATATTGATCTAGTGAGTCCTCCATGTCCATTCTGGAGCTCCCCCGTGAAAAGCAAAAAGATATGCTACTTTTAGGTCATCAGTAATAAATGACAATAATGACGGTGAATGAATTAAACGCTATCCCATGAGATTTATTGGGATTTCCTCTGCACAAGAAGTGCTGCTATTATCCCCATTTTGCTGGGGAAAGAACTGAGAAGAAATGGTTGCTACAGACACAGCGGTGAAGTGGGGAGCCAGGGCTCCAACCACTGCTGGCTCCAGAGCCGGCCTGGGAAGGACATGAAGCCACTGGGTGGCCAACAGGGAAGAGGGAGGAAAGAGAACTATGGGAAGGGAGCCCAGGGCTGAGCCAGGGAGAGGAGGGCCGTGCAAATGGCCCAAGGTTCAGTGGGAAACCAAGACCAAGAGGTGTCCCAGAATCCAAGAGCGTGGCTGGGTGTGCGGAGCAGGGAGAACAGCTGCTCAGACTCAGCCTTGTGGAAGTTCCCGGTAACTCTGCCAGGAGCAGGCTCTGTGTCGGGCTTTCTCCATGGCTGCACGGCTGATATTTGTGGCCGGATAATTCCCTGTCCTGCGTGTCCTTCTGTCCAGCTGCACCCTGGCCTCCACCTGCTACAAGCCATAGCAGCGCTCCCCCAAGCTGTGACAACCAAAAATGTTTCCAGACGTTGCCAACTGTCTCCAGGGGCACACAAGTGCTCTGGGTTAAGTACTACTGCTCTGCAGAGGGCGGGGCAGACGTTAGATTGAACAGGAAGAGGGGAGAATGAGAGGTAAGGGGGAGGAGAAAGCAAAAAATGAGGTGGGAGATGGGAGGCAGGGTCAAGGGTGGTATTAGTTGTTGTTTTGAAAACTCATACACACACACACACACACACACACACACACACACATATATATATATATGTGCACACACACACACACACACATATATATGCGCACACACACATATATATATGCGCACACACACACATATATGCGCACACACACACATATATATGCGCGCACACACACACACACATATATATATGCGCACACACACACACACACATATATGCGCGCACACACACACACATATATATATACGCGCACACACACACACACACACATATATATATATGCGCACACACACACACACACACTAGAGGCCCAATGCACAAAATTTGTGCAAGAGTAGGCCTTACTTCCCCAGCTGCTGGCACTGGCTTCCCGCTGGCACCCGGGACCCTCTGGCACCTGGCTTCCCTTGCAGCCCCGCTTCATCTGGAAGGTTGTCCGGAAGGACGTCTGGTCTAATTAGCATATTATGCTTCATATATCTATATCTATATCTATATATATAGAGATAGATAGATAGATATATGTTTTCTATATATATAAAACTATGCGTATATTCTTATATATACATGTATACTAGTATATACATATATGAAAGCTTTAAATACACACACACACACACACACACGCACGCATATATAAAATGAGAAACAGCAGGCCTACAGGTTAGTACCAATGATGATCCAGGCCAGAGTAAAAATTGGCTGATGGGATGGGGGGGGAGAGAGAGACCAGCCTGACAGTAGGTGTGATATTCTGGGACAGGCGAGAAGGAGTAAGATCCAGACCACAAGCTGAGGGATTCGCCTCTGAAAGGCGTGGAGACACTCAGCCCAGTGTGAGAGAAGAAAGAGAGGCCTGTGGCGGGAGTAGGTGTAGGAAGGTGTGTGCATTTGGTGGTGGCGAGAGGAGGGAGTTCCCATCTGTTGGCTTCTATTTTACCAGCCAAGCGTGCGGCTCGGTGAGCAGCAGAGTGGGGAGGAGGAGGGGAAAGGCACGATTCTTGCGGTGGAGCAAAGCGAGCTAGACGGAGAGAGGGAGGACTGGGAGGCAGTGTGGACAGCCCTTTGCAGTCCGAGGCCAGGAATTTGAAATGAAGCCAGTCTGTGTGGTATGAACATTCTCCGGCAACTTGGTCTGCGCAGACACACACATCTCCTGGCCTTTACCCAAGCCGGTGGAGCTCTCTGCGCATCCGCCTGAGAGCTGCCCGGGATCCCACCAAGCTGGAACCAAAGTCCGCTGACCCTCCTCAGCCCAGCAACGGTGCCCCAGCTCCTCTGCCTGCCTCCTGCTCCCAACGACACCTGCCTGTTTGGCTCCTGTCCCTATTCTTAGAGAGGAGGCAGCAGATATGAGCAATGATTCAGGTAGGAATCAAGATGTAAAGTTCCAGACATTATGATCTGCTCATCTTAATCCCCCCAAATATATATATATATATATATCTGTATTGATTTCAGAGAGGAAGGGAGAGGGAGACAGAGATAGAAACATCAATGAATGAGAGATAATCATGGGTTGGCTGCCTCCTGCACGCCCACTCCGGAGATTGAAACTGCACCGTGGGCATGTGCTCTGGCCAGGAATCGAACTGTGACCTCCTGGTTCATAGGCTAATGCTCAACCACTGAGTCATGCCAGCCGGGCTCATCTGCTCATCTTAAAAAGAGGCAAGTTCTCTACTAGACGTGAAACAGAAGGAAATTCACTCCACACATCCTCCAGGGATCCATCCTTCCTCTCCCAGGGCACGTTAATAAGAGTCAGCAAGATGCCCGAGGTCTAGAGCACTGACACGTCATTGGAGCCGGAAAGTCAAATCAGAAAAGCCACCGGTTGTGGGTTATTTTCACTTGATTCAAGAACGCTTCCATCAGCCACCTCCATGATTTGTGTGGCGTTGGAACATCCCTAAAGTGTTCGGAGATCACCGGCCCCCTAGAGAGGCTGGGACAGTTTTTAACACCCTGGTGGAAATGTCACACCATTGTGAAGACATCCGGGAATGCTGGCTTTCTGAGGATCTCTGTAGCGTGACCACTAACCAAGCTACGGTCACGAGGCCACCAAACACCATAGAAGGGTTCTCATTAGTGATCGGGCATCAGAATCCCCCCACCCAGGGTTTGCTGGGCTCTGATTCAGTAGGCCAAGTCCTGAGGGGTGGGGGGTGGGGGCGCCCAAGAACGTATACCTAGAAGCTCCCAGGGGCTGCTGATGCTGCTGGCCTGGGAACCCTGTTTGAGAACCACTGACATTGAGGCAGAAGATGGGTGCTGGTGGCAGATTTGAGTTTGAATCTGGGCTCCATAAGCTATGGAAGCCTGGGCAAGTGACTTCACTCTCACTTATAACAGGGGCTCAGGCGGAACGCCCTGAGAGCTGGTTGTGAAAATCCGAGGATAAATCATGCCAAGTCCCAAGGCTCCCGGAGGCACTCAGTAAAGAAAGTGGCAGCTATTTTTGTCGGTGTTCTAACACACCTCCACAGCTCATCGCTACCTGGGTGAGGCACTCAAGACAAGCATCGACTTGGCCCCAGGAGTCGTGAGGAGGTGACTGACTTGGTAATCTCTCCATCTTCTCTTCCTTCTTTTCTAAACCCCCAGGCACCAATATAGCCCCAACACCCACCAAGGCTCTGCCAGCGATGACATTTCCAAGTGGAGGAGATAACTGATCACTTTCAACCTTTGTGATATTTTAAGTACGTGATCATTCAAATCTAGGTCAGGGTGAGAAATGAACTCGGGCTCACAGATTGTTCAAGCTGAGAGGAAACTTCACAGTGATCTAATTTTCTGCCAAAGACGAGAGAGTTAAAGTCAAGGAAGCCGAGGCTCAGAGAGGGGCGGCTGTCAGCCTGAGGTGGTCGGTCCATCAAGTCCAATGGCAGCTGCAGACCTGCAGCTCTCAGTCTCTCACAGCCTGACTCTCAGACTGGGAGGCGGAGGTCATTGGTAAAAAACAAACAAAAAAAAACAGCTCAACCAACCAAAAATGTCTGTTTTCATAAATGAAACTGCATATCCTTTGGGCTGGTGAGACCATGAGTCTCATAGTGAAGCAATGGCTAAACCTTCATAGAAGGATGTATTGGGATCTCTGAAAAAGAAGGGAGCTTCTTATGCTTAGCAGCAAAGGGTATGTGTTAAAGAGAATTTGGAAACACTGACCGCACACCGTAACACCTCTCTTCTTCATGTGGCAGGTGGGAAGGTAGACTCGTTTCTTGGCCTCGATTTTTCTAAACCAGTGGTCGGTTTGCCGCTCTGTTGACTAATGAGTTTGCCGACCACTGTTCTAAATCGATTTCCTGCTTCAGGTGGGTTCCCTTCCTCCATTCTTCATGTTCCTCTAACGTTGCACCCCCAATGCAGAGTGAAGCTGGCATTTCACTCAGCTTCTAAAGATGAGTAAGCGAATGCCCTTAATGCCCTGTTTGCATTGCATTTTCTCTTATTCCATCTTCTCCCCGGTGGAAGCAGGCAATGTTTCCAGGAGCCTATTGTTCGCCAAGCGCTCTTGATCAGCTGCCTTGGTTACAAAGATGGCCCCTTGCTCTCAGTCAACAAGCATGTGCTGCCTGCCAGCCACTGGGCCACGCGGATGATTCAGTGATCAACAAAGGGCACTGTCCCTGTCCTTGAAGTGTGTCCAGGCTGCCTTCCAAGAAATGATGTCTAAGTGACAGGGCAGGCATGTACAGGATGAGATGGGCGGGTGCCGAAGCCGGCTCACACAAGCTTGTAGGAGCTTAGAGTGAAGTTTTCAGGGATTTTGTGAGCTGGTGGTTAAGGACAGCCAGTATTAAAAATTAAATAATATAAACTTACAATAAAATAAATTATAGACAAAGGTGACACATACTTCAAACTCATCATTTCCTAATCATATATAAAAAAGAGGCGATATGCAAATTGACCCTCATGCCCTCACAAGATGGCTGCCTATGACCAGGCTGGCAGGGTGGTTAGTAAGGGACGACCCACAACTGAACAGCAGACTGCATGGGGCGACCAAGAAGGTGTGGGGGGGAGTTGGGGGAACCAGGCCAACATGGGGGGCGGGCATTTGGAGGCAAACTGGCTGGCAGGGGGGAAGTTAGGGGTGACCAGGCAGGCAGGTGAGCGATTAGAAAGCAGTAGTCCAGGATTGTGAGAGGGATGTCCGACTGCTGGTTTAGGCCCGATCTAAACCAGCAGTCGGAAATCCCCCAAGGGGTCTCAGATTGGAGAGGGTACAGGCTGGGCTTAGGGAACCTCCCCCTCCATGTACAAATTTCATGCACCAGGCCTCTAATTATTTTATAATGTTTTGCTATGCTCTTGAGATTATTTATATCTTTTTTAAAATATATTTTATTGATTTTTTTTTTTACAGAGAAGAAGAGAGAGGGAAAGAGAGTTAGAAACATCGATGAGAGAGAATCATCGATCAGCTGCCTCTTGCATACCCTCTACTGGGGATGTGCCCACAACCAACATACATGCCCTTGACCGGAATCGAACCCGGGACCCTTCAGTCCACAGACCGACGCTCTATCCACTGAGCCAAACCGGTTTCAGCGAGATTATTTATATCTATAGGTGGAAATGCCACCTAATATTGCCTTGCTGGGTGGGCACTTCCCAGCTCTGGGTTCAGCCATTGCATTGGTAGTTTGACATTGGTCAGGGTGGACGTATTTCCATCACAGAAATCAGAAAATGTTATGAACTAGTGCTTTTCTTTTTCCTTTTTCCTCGAGAGGTGGTTATTAAACATATATTAACACACCACTACAAACAACTGACATAGTAAGAGGTAGAGGAACCAAGTGAGTAATTAAGAATATTTCTAGGGGGTAGCTCTGAGTTGGTCCTTCAATGCTAAGTAGAGAGAGATGAGAGAGGGAGGGTAAGAGTGAGGCAATTATGTCTACACTCTAGACTAGCTTACACAATTCACCTATTCAATCATTTTTAGTATAGTCACAGAGTTGTGCAACCATCACCACAATAAACTTTAGAACATTTTCATCATTCCAGAGAGAAAACCCTGGAACCATTAGCAGTCACTTCCTATCCACCCCTCCCTCATCCCTCCCCTTTCCTTCCGAGTCTAGGCAACCACCAATTTACTTTTTTTTTTTTTTTTTTGCCTCTATAAACTTCAGGCTATTTTTTTTTTTTAAGCTAACACAGAAACCAGAAATTGTATGAAGTAATCTTGGAGAGTGTCTCATGGTTTGCATGCTCTGCACCAGTCCAGCATTTTATCCAATTGTTCCAGTGTGAGCTCAATAAAATCGCTTGCTGACCCATCCTCTCCCAGTGGGCCAACTGGTTCCCCTAGGAAAGATCAAAGAGGGGAAATCCACACAGGTGAGCTCTGGCCCCAGGCTGAAGGTGCAAGCTACAATCTTGGCTGTTGAGCAATTCAGAGGAACAAGCCGGGGGGGGGCTGGGGGGGGGGTGCTCACCTCTGCAATGGGTATGGCCTCAGAACATTCCAAGGGCAGACAAGTCTCTCTGGAGAACTGTGCTGTGATCAGCCTCCAGGCATGTCTGAGAAAGCCCAGACGCTGTACAAGCTGTACAGACTGCTCCACTATGGACTCAGTGGCCCGGGAGGAGTAGAGAGAAGGTCACACTCCCAACAACGCATCGCTCCACTGGTTCAGTTGGCTAGTAAGGCTAAATCACTCAAAGAGCATAATGGAGACTCAAAACTATGTCCTTCTATCTCAAAATATGCCCACCACCAGCCCATCACACTTGAAACCCCCGTCATAGAGCCTCTGAGCTACGACATTATCCCTAGGTGAGATTCTTGTTTGTGATGGGGGCTTGGGTGGGAGGGGCACTGGCACCTGTCAGTAGACGCACTCAGGTTGGACTCCCAGGTCAGTGAGATTTCACCCTGGGAAACGAGTCTTGGATCTCTTGTGTGGTGGGATGCTGGAGAAGCAAGGCGTGAAGTGAGATGGTGAGCAGTTGTTATGGTTTTAGATCCTAGAGAGAAGAGGATGCCTTGTGGGAAAAGGAGGGACCGGATCAGGAGGGACCCCTGAAGGAATGTAGAAGGGAGAGGGCCCCAGCATCGGAGGGAAATCTGGGGCACCAGTTTCTCTCCCTCATTTGCATAGTCTTCATTTCCCTCTCCCGTCCCACACCACAGATAATTGCAAGTTTTTGTTCCTCGCCTTTGTTCTCAAGCTGCCACATTTCTGAACCGAATAAAGCATCTCTTTTGAAACCCACAAAAGACATTGATTGAGCTGTGTGTGTTTTTTAAAAGACATCTGACTTCATTAGGAGAAAAGCACTCCCTTGCAGAAGAAAGAACACGCCGTGCATCCAGTGCCAGTCACTTTCCTTCACGCGCAGAGCTGCCGTGGGAAGCACGCTCCTCGTGTGCCTTGTTCGGCCGGGGGTGGCGGGCGGGTGGCAGGGTGAGATAACAAGGGGGGGCCAGACACAGAGAGCGAGCCCCGTGAGGATCCTGAGAGCAAGCTCTCCCCCCTCCTCGCACTCCCCAGGAAACAGGATTTCCCAACCATGTCTCCTGGCGGCTCCTCAGGCAGGGGCAGACTCATTTCTCAGCAATAACCACTCTGTTAGAGATACTATGGGAAGCAGTTCTAGAAGGGAGGACCTCTGAGGAATGGCATCAGCTCTGCTGCCTCTGAGGAGAAAAGCGAGCTGTGTGTCTGGTCCACCTTCAGGGCCAACGTCATTGGCAGAAGAACTGCAGGGGGAGCTGTCATGGGTGCCATCTCGGAAGGGGAGGAGGTGGCCAAGTTTGATGTGACAAGGAGAGGTGAGGGGCTAGTGCACACCTCCTGTGCCCGAGGCTCAAAATGACTGGGCTTCGTTACAATGTGGGGTGGGTCCTGCCGCACAATGATCCTTCACCTTGACGCCCACATGGGCCAGAGGATAGCCCAGTCCAGCGAGATCACAGCCTGGCCGCTCACTCCGGGCCTGAGAGATCCGAGCTCTCCCAGTGGTGTTTGCAGGCTCTTCATGCTCTTTCTGGGACCCTGTTTGTACGTGGGCTGTTGTTGCTATTTCCGTTTTGTTCTTCTTGTGGCAAATACACATAACATAGAAGAGTACAATTCAATGGAGTTAAGTATATGCACGATATTGTTCCACCACCAGCACTGTCCAGTTCCAGAACGTTTCATCTCTCAACATGAAAACCTTACAGATGGAGCAGTACTCCTGTGCCCGCCCAACCCCCCCAGTCTGACTGTTCCTGGCATATACTAATGTGCTCGCTCTCTCTCTGGATCAGCCTCTTCTGGACATTCCACGTAATGGAATCATTTTGTGCCTGGCTTCTTTCATTTAGTGCAATGCCTCAAGGTTCATCCGTGTGCGGCATGGGTCAGTCCTTCGTTCCTTTTCACCTCTGAAGGATATTCCACTGCATGGATAGTGTTATGCCCAGATTTCGTGATCCCCAAGGACCACCAGGGAGCTGAGTCCGATGCAATAGCAGAAAGCCTGAATTCCATGCTAGCATGGGCTCTGTCCCACTTACACCAACAGCAGCGTGGGGGAAGAGAGCGAGCTTCAATAGATCAAAGGGTTTTATAGGGGTGGTGATGTCACTGCTTTGGCTGACTCTGATTGGTTGGGTGAGGGCTAGGGTCCAGTTACACAAAATGGAGGATCAGGAGTTCCACCCTGCCCTCTCATTCCAAGGAGTTAGCCCTGCCCTGCCCTTTCAGACAGATCGAATTTGGTTTATCTGTTATTGTTGTTCTGCATCTCATCTACCCACAGGTAGGGCTCTTCCCCTTCCCCCATTTCCACAATGACCCCCTCCACTCACCATTTCCCCGTGGGCATACTAAGACTCCTCAGCTGCCGTGAGGGTCAAACCACGCACGGTAGGTAAAGTGAGCCGAAGGACCTAGCGGTGACAGTGCAGTGCCATCTTATTAATGGTGATCGTACGAGTAGGTGAATTCCTCCCAACCCCTTTCCTGCTGACTCTATCCGTTTGTTTCACAACATATTCTACATGCAGCCACGGCTTGCCAAGCCGGCAGCAGGGAGAAGATGTGTGAACGAGGTACTTGCAAGGATTCTGCTGAGTGTGTACTCCAGTGGTTCCCAGCCTGGGGGCCATGGAGCCGTGGGCCTCAGCTGTACAGTCACAGTGAGGAGTCCCTGACCCACATCCGCAGCAAGTCCTCCAGGGGCTGCTCTCCCTCTCCCGCACACACAGCCCGGACTGTTTCTCAGATGGGTGTGGTCGTTGTTGGAATGAATAAAAGGCAAGTCATGCAAATCCTTCTTTCATCGTGTGTCTCCCCAATGTAGCCACACTCACAGGACCGCTCATCTCCTAGGGAGGTCTTCATGTGTGAGAAGACTGGAAACCACTGGCCCACAGCAAAACTAACAGAAACCAAAGCGTTCCAACTCACTAGGGAAATCAAACCATTAGCCAGTTTAATGACCATCTGCAATGAGTTTGGTACTACCCTAAGCACCATGGTGGGGGGTATGAAGAAGCCAAAGGGTAGTTTCTATCCTGAATACTCTCACTGAGAAGAACAGACTCACAGGCCAGCATAATAGTAATATGTCCATGTGACAGCAATTGTTAAAATTATTCATATGGAAAACATGAAATTCGAGTGGACTGAAGCCCTCAGGAAAGGCTTCAATGAAGAGTCCGCTTGGAGGAGAAGTGGGCTTTGTCAGGGGAAGGGGGCTCCAGACAGCGAGAGACAGGAGTGAGTAAGGAGAACAGGAGTCTGGGGTTTGATGTGACAAATATAGTAAATTTCCATGGGTCCACTGGGTCAGAGGACAGAGCACCAGAGTTGCAAGCGTGACTGATGGGCAACCAAAAGCCATTGAGATTTTAGAGCAACAGAGAGTTAAATGAAAGGTGTATCTCAGGAACCTCAGCCCGGCTGGGGCAGGAGAGCCGGGAGCCAGGGAGGGGTTCAGGGGGCTCAGGGACATTTTTTCCAGGGACTCCGCCAGGGATGGAACAGGGGTCTGCACTCACAGTGGTCTCTTAGGACAGCACCTGGGTGCCTCTGCCTGCTGAAACAACCACCTTCTACAGTGGATATGCATATTGCTCAGACAGGCCTTGGGCCTTTGCCCAGCTGCATTATTTCCAGGTTCGGGAAAGGCCCTATGCCTTCTGGGAATGGGCAAGTGGATTGGAAATTTGCCACACGGTTTTATAGATGTCTTTCCACACTCAAAGCTCCTTCAAAGCAATAGCCCTTCTTGCGATGAAGTCCACCAGCCACACCCTCCTCCCAGTCTTCTCCAGGGCAAAGGGTAGACGACGAAGAGGCCAGATGTTTCGAGAAGCCAGAGGATGCTGCCTCTGGGGCAACCCTAACCAGTCCCTGACAGCTCACAGGAAGTGACCCTGGAGGATGGGACCATCACCACTCTCATTGTGCGCATCCCCCGGATCCTGATGAGGACAGCATGGAGGAGACGGCTCGGCTCCACAGAAGGCGGGGGCACCTCCCTCAGTACCTCCTCCTCCCACCTGGCCTGGACAACTGACCTGTGTGACCTCACATGGCACCAGATGTGGCTGCAGAGCTGGGTCATTAACCCAGGGCCCCCTGTGGACATCACAGAGCTCCTGTCGGTGGCTCCCAGTTTCCCAACGAGGGCAGACCACACCCAGATCCTCGGCAAGAGATACCGCCCAACCCTCAGGAGCTCCTTGCCCTCAGCTCAGCCGAGGAGGGATGCTGCTCACGGTCAAAGCAACTGGCAGGAAAGGCTTAAAGGTCACACAGTCAGGAAGCAGTAACATAAACTAGAGCAGAGCTGGTGGGGGAAACATTGTCTTTCCACAGGTTCCCTCCCTCTGCTTCTCTGGTTGGGGAAACTGAGGTCCGGAGAGAGTAAGGGGCCCTTACGGAGGTCCACCGCTAGGATGGAGCAGGTCTAGTTCGTCATCTGTGGCGTTTGTCCCAAGGGAACCCCGTGAAGTTTTGGAACAAGCCTGGAAGGAGGCATCGTCCCCTCTATGGCGTAGTGAAAGCGTGGTCGCCTGGAGGGGAGGAGGAAAAGCTACCTGAGCACACAGTCTGGTCCCCACGCCGCCAGGCATTCCTGCCATCTCCAAGGCCCCGCTGCCCCACCTGCCCGCTGGCTGACTGATTTGCCCCATCGTGTCAGCAGGTTCTGAGGAGGGCGACAGAGGTCTAGGTCTGTCCCCAGAGGCAGCCGTCCCAGGTTATGCCTGCTGTCCCAGAGTAACGATGAAGAGTCTGACCTCTCTCATTCTGAAAATGTCCTGCGTTGGACCATAAATGACGTGGTCGCCCTGGTTATGAGGGACAGGCCTGCATAAAGCAGGAACGTCGCTAAGCACGGGGAGGATTTAATTGTCAGCAGCACCGGGCAGTCTGTACCGTCACAGTGAGGAGTCCCTGACCCACACCCGCAGCAAGTCCTCCAGAGGCTGCTCTCCCTCTCTCGCACACACAGCCCTGTACAGTGTGTGGGCTGGGAGGAATTCATCTACTCGTACTATTACCAGGCGCTCCGGCCCCACACGGCCCTCCCTGCCCCTCCTCTCCGCTTCTCTCCGCTCTGTGCTCTGTGGCTCCTGCTGCCTTTTCTCCGCACCATCACCCGTGTCTTCACGACAGAGCTGCCACCAGCTCCTGAGCTGCACATTTGACCCCTTCCCTCAGCACAGGGACCCTGGCTTTGTCAGTCACAACCCCTGAAACATCCTGAGGAAGAGATTCACGGTCCCCTCGGAGCAGAACCTCACTCTCTCTAGGGAACCCGTGAGGGGAAGGAGGGAGGGAGGGACAGGTTGTAGGAGGGTGAAGGGTGTAGACCTGACAGGTCCTTCAGTGTCTCAGTCACTATCAGTAGTGACCCCGCAGCCCTGATCGGACAGCTTGGCTGTTGTGTGTGTCACGGAGAGGAGAGATGTCCTACATCCTGGGGTGGCGTGGGGAGCTGGCCTTGGAGCAGCGAGAGGACTGCCTTGCTTGGGAGGGCGGGTTCCTGAGTACAGAGGCTGGTTCCCAGAATGCCCATGGGGTGTGTGTGTGTGTGTGTGTGTGTGTGTGTGTTCACAGGACCTGAGGCGCTGGGAGTCAGGCCTCTGTGGCCTGGAGCACGCCCAGCTGGGGGTGACCCTGTGGAAAGAGGCCTCTTCTTCCCCTCCCTCTCTCCCTGACCCCAGTCCACACCTCCGTCAGGGAAGTGGAAGTGCTTTCTTCCTGGGCCGAGTGCTGCCCCAGGTGCCCGGGTCAGCAGAGGCAGACGGTGATAAGCAAGCATGGCTTGGAGGCAAAGGAGGAAGAGTTCTTAAAAGGGGCAAGAAATGGACAGTGGTCCGGATGTAGTTGCTGGAATTGAGGAAAACATCACTCACACCCCCCTTCCCCCACCTCTCGCACCCTGAGAGATGGAAAGCCAGGTTTCTGCTAACACCGGGAAGAGTAATAGAGGGAAAAGCTTGAAAATATATACTTGTTCCTTTAGAAACTGCCTTTTTCCAGGCCTGCTGGCACCCGGTGCCAGAATGGGGCTCCCTGCTCACCCCTGTATCTTGTGGGCCTGTGTCTGTGGCACCGTGCCACGGGGCTTCATGGATCTTGGCCGGGAGGGGCAAGTGAAGCAAAGGGGGGAGGCCGAGTCCATGTGAGCCTTTAGGGCTTAATCAACTCGTTGGTCATGCAACATGAGCGAGAAGCTCCTCGCCTTTGGATTTGTAAGAATTAAGGAAGGTCAGTCTTGCCACATCACACTTCCTCCCCTCTTTACCCCCCGCCCCCTTCGCCTTTAACTGGCTCCATAAGAATACTCAGATGTATAGTCAGATAAGAAAGAACTTCTGCCGAAACCGGTTTGGCTCAGTGGATAGAGCGTCGGCTTGGGGACTGAAAGGTCCCGGGTTTGATTCTGGTGAAGGGCATGTACCTTGATTGCGGGCATATCCCCAGTAGGGGGTATGCAAGAGGCAGCTGATCGATGACTCTCTCTCATCGATGTTTCTAACTCTCTATCTCTCTCCCTTCCTCTCTGTACAAAATCAATAAAATAGATTAAAAAAAGAAAGAAAGAAAAAAAAAGAAAGAACTTCTCTCAGCAGCAGGAACAGTGGAGAGCACAAGCCTCCAGGGGCTCCTCGGCTCTCCAGGTCCTCCTTTGCAGGGGCAGCGACACCAGGACTGCCCCTCAAGGCCAAGCAGGACCCCGGGGTATGGGGCTTATGGCGGAAGAAGGGAAGAAATGCATTCAAAACGTTGAAACCTCGCGGGGTGGGGAGCTCAGGAGCCTTTTCAGTCTGTCACCTGAAGTCCCCCCTCCCACATGCGAGAGAGGTGAAGTGCACCATGTGCTTCAAATGGTCATTTATTTCACTTTGCACGCGTCTTTTGCTCTAACTTCCTTGAGGGAAGGGACCCTGTTTTTTACGTTGTTGTAACCCCAGAGTTGGGAACAGCGCTTGGCACCTACCCTGAACGCTCAGTAATTATCTGCAGTTCCCAGCAGGATCCTGTTCTCCCCGGCTTCCAGCTCGCCTCCTCTGCCTGGAACCTCTTCCTCTGGCCCTTTGCCTGCCTAACTCCTCCTCGTCCTTGGAGACCCACTCAGCCATCCCCTCTCCAAGACACCTCCTTCCACCCCCAGGCGGGTTACAGGCTCCTCCTGAGCTGTCCCGAAGCCCTGATCATAGGGCACTGTCCTGGCTCGTGATTGATCTGTCTCCCCCCCCCCCCCCGCCCCGCCCCCAGGCAGGCAGCTTCTGGAGGGCAGCACAATTCCTGGCACACAGTAGGCAATCAATAAATGCTTCCTAAACGGACCAAAGATGATTCTATAAGAAATGCCTGGTTCTAGGCATAGCTCAGAGGAATACGACATTGGCTGAATCCCTTGAACTTCTCTGGGGCTTGACTTTCTCAATCTGTGACAAGGACACCAGGTGACCAAAACCGTTTGAGCATGTCAAACTTGCGGCCTATGGGCCGCATGCCTCGTTTAAATAAATGAGTTTTGACATGCTTGGTTTATATCAACTCTGAAGCAAATTGCTAGACTCCCCTCAGTGGGGGACTTTCCAAAGTGGGTCCTGTGTTCTGTAGCCATCTGTAGGTACAGTCCTGTTTTGGACCCTGGGTTCAGTCCTGCCCTTGGTCAGGGGAATTTAAGGTTCTTTATTTTTAAATGTCTACTGAGTGCTGTGGACTGAATGTTGGTGAATCCCCTGAATTTATACATTGGAGGTGGGGCTCTTGGGAAGTAATTATGTTTAGATGTGCTCGTGTGGATGGGGCCCTGGTCTGATTGGGTTAGTGTCCTTATCAGAAGGGACAGACACCAGAGAGCCTGCTACCGCTCCACCATGTGGGGAGACTGAGAGGAGAAAGCAGCCACTATAAGCCAGGAAGAGCGCCCTCACCTAAACCCAATCATGCCAGCATCTGGACCTTGGACTTGGAGCTGTAAAAGCGATGTTACTTAAGCCCGTCTATGGTGTTGTTAATGGCAGCCCAAGCTGATTAGGATGCTGAGTGCCCCTAAGGGTACCCAGTCTGCTGGGGGAATCTGAACAAGTATCGGATAATGACCCCTCAGAGCTGCAGTCACAGTGCTAGGGGGCTTAGGCAGTGCACAGTTGGCTCTACTGGAAGGGGAACATATGTGGGTGGGCATTGTAGGAGCGGCCTTTAAACTAACCCGTCAAAAGGGAAGGTGGGGATAAAAGGGAGAGATCAACCAAAGGACTTACGTGCATGCATATGAGCCTAACCAGTGGTTGAGGACAATAGGGGGTGGGGGCATGAGTGTGTGTGTGGGGGGGGGTTGGAAATGGGGGGTTGGAAATGGGGGGTTGAGGATAAATATATGATACCTTAATCAAAAAAGAAATTTAAAAATAAAAGATAAATAAAATAAAATAAAACTAGCTCGTGAAGAGGAGCTGGTATTTCTCAAGCAGAGATCAAGAGGAAGGTCCTGCATGGGGGGAAAGCATGAAGGGGCGAGGTTTCACGACCTACTTAGGAGAGAAGAACAATCAATAGTTCTCTTCGCTTTAAAACCACATCCTAGCCTTCTTGATAACCTCAAAACCTCAGGCCCTCCCTTCACAATATTTGACACACAAAATTAAATGTGAGTACAGAATAAAGCAAAGCTAGTGAGAGAGGCATCGCTTTGCTTCCAATCTGCACATCCTTATTCCAACCCCCAATTCCAATGTACTGCCCTGGGGTACCCCTCTCTGCTACCATACTGGGAATCGGCCCATTGGTTTGGAGGGGCAGGAATATAAATAGGAAAGCTGCACGTGAGATTCAGGAGGAACACATGGTGGCAGGGTGGGATAGAGACTGGAGCAGATAGAACGGTAGGAACATTGTAATTATTGTATAGTGCTGGGTGTTAGAGGGGATGGATCAGGGATGGTTGATGGAGGAAAGAACTATTAAAGTTTGCGGCTGAATGGATGTGGGGCAGGCAGGAGTGCAGGGTCTTGGTCCAGACTGCACCATTCATTTATTCCACAATATGCACTGCTAGTGTCACTGTGGTAGGTACTGGGGATACAGCAAAACACAGCGCAGGGGAGCCCCCTGTTTTTATGGAACGTGCATTCTAGAAGGGGGAAGATGGGCCCCAAACAAGCAAAGAAGAATGTGAAGAAGATCATTTTAGATAGTGGTCCATGCCAGGAAGACAGTAAGTTGGGTGATGAGATGAAGAGTGATAGGGGTGGGGCGGGGTGGAAGGAGGCCTGGGGGTCATGGAAGTGACTCTAAGCAACAGCTCAGCTGAAACGTGAACAATGCTTCAGCAGCGAGCCATGGGAAGACCTGGAGGCAAACATCTAAGACCCCAAGGCAGGAACCCATATTTCCCACATACTATAAAAAAAATTACAGTAAAACACTGCTGGCTTCCCTGTTCTCAAGTTGACATAGAAGCAAGGAGGCATCTCTATTTCCCAGGAAGGAACTCCAAGGAGCACATTGTCTTACTCCTTCTACTATGTATTTTTTTGCAATCATAGTTAACATTCAATATTATTTCATATTAATTCCAGGTGTACAGCATAGAGGTTAGACAATCATATACTTTACAACGTGTTCCCCCTTACAGTTCCAGTATCCACCTACAGTTCCAGTATCCACCTGGCACCCTACAAAGTTATCACAATATTATTGACTATATTCCCTATATTTTACAGCTTATGACTATTGTGTAACTAGCAATTTGAACTTAATTCCATCACCTTTTTCACTCAGCCACTCCTGCCCCTCTGACAATCACCAGTCCACTCTCTATGTCTATGAACGCTTCAATTTTATTTTGTTCTTTAGACTCAACATACAAGTGAAATCATATAAGTATTTGTCTTTCTCTGACTTATTCTACTGATTGCTCCTTCTACTCTTTATTTTTATATATATTTTATTGGTTTTTCACAGAGAGGAAAGAAGGGGGATAGAGAGTTAGAAACATCGATGAGAGAAACATCATTCAGCTGCCTCCTGCACACCCCACACTGGGGATGTGCCCGCAACCAAGATACATGCCCTTGAGCGGAATCAAACCCGGGACCCTTCAGCCCACAGGCTGATGCTCTCTCCACTGAGCATGCTCCTACTCTTTTTTGCCCATAGTAAGACATCTGGCCCTGGAGACTTACTCTCTTCTGGGTCTTTCTCTCTTTGTTCTATAGCTGTGAAGTGACCACAACCCTCAAAGTGGTAAAGGTGTAAATGTGCTGAGAACAGGCCCACAAATAGGGCTCTTTCTCTTAGACTGTTCCCAACGTGTAGATTTAGGTTGGAACTGGGGATTCAGCACACAATGCCTGTGGATCTTTCTGAATAAAAGATGTACAAGTTATTAGCAAAGCTAACCAAAGGCCTGTGCTGGGGATGATGAAGCCTATTCTGAACACGAATTTCATTGGGGTCCCCAGGTCCATGACACATAAAAAACATCAAAGAAAAAAATACTAGAAGAAAATATTCCAAAATAGCAGCAGAGGTTGTCCCTAAATGGTTAGAAAGAAGGTTATTTTCCCCCCATTTCTTGATTATTTCTCTGGACTCTCCAGTTTTATTCAGAGGACATGTAATACTTAAAGATCAAAACCTAAAACCCAAAAATGTCCCAACCCAAACACTTCAGGGTGACAGGTTTCTTGCTCATTGGGGGCTGCCACATCCTTTGTACCTCCAGGGTACAAAGCTATCTTCTAACAACTGCTACTTTAATCCTAGTTGTTGAGGTTAATCTAGCGTTTTCAACAAAGAGGTATATGCTTGTTCACAGAAAGACAGACTGACCAATTCCGTGAATGAATGGATGAAAGAATAGCGTTAGAAAAGGACTCAAAGGACCCTCTGGAGGCGGGGGTGGGGGAGGGAGGGCGGTTTTCCCCTACTAGAGTAATCTCACCATAAAAAAAAACAAGGTTCTAACACCCCAAGTTTTTATTTTCAGAATAAAAGTCGACAACCAAATCCCTTCAAAGCAAATGGAGGCCAAGGTTATTAAATTCCTTTTTTTTTTTTTTTTAAAGGAATTTCAACTGCATACCATTCAAAGTAGCTTTTATTGCCATTGGTATTGACTTTAAAAAAAAAAAAAAAAAAGCAATTAAAGCAACATAGCTTAGGTTTTTTTACGGGTCGCCAATGTTTAATGCACCAGGAAGACACCATTAGAAGATTCTGTGTTTTTCAGGATGTTATAAAAAAAGAACTTTACTCTCTCACCATTGATTTCCCAATTGCTATGGGGTCACCCTGACCCGAGGACTAGCACGTGACTCCCTCACTGTGCAGCCTCCTCCTGGCTCTGGGTATTTACAGTCCCCAGATCTCCTCCAGCTGAGCCTTTTTGTTCCCGCTACCGCTGCTCATGCCCGGAATGCCCTCTCCACCCCTTGCCCACGCCCACTCATCTCTCAATACTTCACCCAAGTGAGCCCACCTCTGTGAAGTTCCTCTGAGCCCTCACCTCCATACCTCCATGGGTTTGAGCATTCTTCCATTTTCACCCCCCTCAGCTTCTAACAGGCTCCTATCAGAACCCCCAACACATGATTGGACACACTTGTGTTCATGCCTGTCTCCTCTTGCCCAGCCAAGAGGTTCTTAAATGCAGGTTTATCTGGGTTTGTCTTTGTAGCCCCTTGTAACCCTGGCGCACAGAGAGGGCTCAGGAAAGTCTGTTGAATGAACGAGAAAACTAACCACCGAGCCAATGCCGACTGCTCCTTTGTCTACATTTCCTTTGGCTGGGAGATAACCTGCTACTCAGACAGTGTCTGCTTTGTCATTCGGTTTCATCACAATTGTGTACATTTCACATGGAATAGCATGTAGACTCGTGTGCAAATACGTTCACTGAAGCAATTTTTATAAAAGCAAACAATTGGAAAGTGACACTTGCTTAACAACAGGGGAATGGTTCAATAAATCATAGCTTTTATGATAAGATCTGTGCAGCCATTAGAAGTATATTTGCACAGTGGTTCCCACTTGGGGGATGGTAACAACCCAGATGTGATTCCGCCGGACTAGACCAGGAAGCTCTACTTCCGCCCAGTCCAAGTCTGCTGAGACCACACAGAAGCAAGACATGAAATAATGAAGCCCAGCTGGGCAGTGCTGGGGAGCATCTGCAACCTCCCAACAGGTGAGGTCTGGGGCCGAAGAAGTGGGGCCGTTCACATCAGACAGACACATCTGGCAGCCTTCTAGAGGAAATGGATGCCACAGACCCTGCATAATCTGTGCACACTTGCACCTGGGAAAAACCCTAGAAGTTATTAGTGCATATGGGGTCACTGCCCCCTCGAGCCATGTCATCCCGTGTGAGAAGAACCAGGTCCCCAGAACTTGGAATGAAAGATCCAGGTAGAACTCAGCTGCATGCCTCAGTGGAAGCAGAGTTATGTATGCTTGTTCTAAGCTATCATTTAATGCACAAGGAAGTTGCATTTGAGTCATTGCTCTTATTCTTGACCCTAAAAATGTAATGGGGGGAGGGAGGGAAGGTGTCTTTCCTCAAATCCAAGTTGAATAAGCTCAGCAGAGGACTGTTTATGGAGGTGCTAACAGCCTTTGGGAGGGATATCCTAGGAGAAGCAGCATCTCAGCCAGGCAGAGATTTCCTTGATAAAAATGTCATGGTCCTCAGAAAAGCAGGGTGGCTCCCGCATTAGTCTCCCAGCTGGGCCTTTGAGCATTCTCTTGGCTCAGGCCCCAGTGACCTCCTCCCTGAGGTTTGTGGGGTGGGGGCTGACATGGAAAGGATTATTTTACCAGAAATTCTCTTAAATATTGGGACACAAGTAATATTCCCCTGATGCCCCCACCCTGTCTCCCGCAACAATGAACTATAGACAGGACAAGGCAGCCTCCTTCCCGCATCATCCAAGAGGATTGACCAAAATTCTCTGGTGTCCAGACCTCAGTGACACCTGGACAATGGCGGTGTCCAGCAGGCATGGGACCCCCAGTAGTCACGGAGGAAGGCTTCATCCGGGACGAAGGGCACTGTAGGAGAAGGTGGGACAAGCATCAGGAAAACCGGTGGCTCCAACTTTGCCCACAGCATGCTGAAGCTTGACAACCAGGTTACACAGACATGGGAAAATTGAGGCACAGAGAGGTTCAATCACTTGCCCAAAAGGCATAGAGCTTTTAAGTGACAGAACCCAGATCTGCTTGACTTCTCATTGTTCTATTGGACAATGAGGACTTTCAAGAAAAGACCAAAGAATGTCCAAGGAACACCAATAATCGAGTTGGATTTTAAAAAATATTCGTCAGGGGAGCAGCAGTGATCAAAGCTGGAAAGGAATTTGGGACTGTACTGTGGAGGAGTTTGAGACTAATGGCAGAATCCAGGTATCAGCAAACTATGGCCTCTGGCCAAATCTGCTCACTGTTTTGGGGCCTCAAGTTAAAAAAGATTCTTATAGATAAAAAAAAATCCCAGTTGATCAGATGATAGGGAACACTAACTGAGCCCCACTTAAGTGAAAATATTCTATTTTCCATTGGAAGGAATTCCATTCTTCTCATTAGCAGACAGATATGACAAAATATTATATTCAAATATGATCATTATATTTTTATTTCATCAATAAAATTTGTAAAACTTTGTTTTCTCTCTTATTACAAGAGTATCTATATAATAGCCTTCATTTTGCCTCTTGGCCCGTTAGCAAAAAATTTTGTTACCCCTTGTCATAGTCAGCAATTGAAAAATGTCATGGAGTATAACTTATTGTGCACTCTTGGCAATAAAAGTTTGGGCATGCATGTCCTATCCTACCTAATAAAAGAGTAATATGCAAATTAACCATCACTCTGCTACACCCACCAGCCAAGCCCACCAGCCAATTAGAGCAAGTATGCAAATAAAACCAACCAAAATGGCTACAGCTACAGAGAGCAGGAGGGAGGCTTGGGTTTCCCAGGCAACGGAGGAAGCCAAGCTTTCTGCCCTTGCTGGCTACTCAAGGCTACAAAGTTTCAATTATAGAAGGTAAACAAATCCAAACAGAAATAGCTGCAGCCAAGGAGCAAGCAGGAGGCTTGGCTCTGCTCCAGGCTACAAAGTTTCAATTGTAGAAGGTAAATAAATTCCAGATACCAGGGCCTCTACTTGGGTCACCAGGGGCCAT